>NW_027611656.1:468319-1717985 GCF_964261635.1 Lissotriton helveticus | reverse complement strand
CTCAAATGACATCACTGATGACATCACTGATGACATCTCATTTGACATTACTGATCACATCACTGATGACATCATTCATGTGATGATACAATGAACCTCTTCAGACTCTAATATAACCTTAGATACACTCAGTGTAAACAGACACTCACAGACTGTCACTCATCCATGGAGTTACTCACACACCTAGTCAGTCTTGCAAAGAATCAATCACACCTCGATTTCCTCAACTATATAGTTATACACACCTTACTTATTGGAACATATAATAACACATATTTACTCTGTTATACAATCCCTGATACAAGTTCACAATAATCCATACAGCCACTCACACATTCACTGGCTCTTATGCACAGTTATTTATATATGTCAACTATCACATGTACTGTGTTTTACATATGTACTTACTTTGACATGTAGCACTGAGATATCCATTCACTCACCAATACACTCATGCACACAGTCAACCGCCCATACAGATGTTTCCACATGCACTTTTGAACCCATACATCTAGTGAATCAACTGCTCACACATCTATGCACAGAGTCATACACCTCCCAGACACCCACACACACACTCAGTCTCCCATACAAATACTTGGGCAACTAATCAATAACCCATATAGTTAGTCATATAGCTAATGATCAACACATGCATCAGATTACAAAACAACAGACACAATGATGCACAATTTAAAACAGTTTAGTCACTAACCCATGCACTCAGTGAGACACATTTAATCACTCACTTATACAGTCAGTCATGCACCTACTAAATCCTTCATCCAGACACTTATACATCCACTCATTCTTCAATATGTAAGACATATTTTAACTTTACAGAAGCATACAGTCACTGGATGTTGTCATCAGTGATGTCATCAGTGATGTCATTTGAGATGTCATCAGTGATGTCATCAGTGATGTCACTGACCATGTCATGAATGATGTAATATGTGACATCATCAGCAGTGGATTGCAGGTGCGCGATATATAGTTAGTGCAACTAACTATATATGGAATTTCAATGGTTTTGTGTGAGTAAAATAAGGTTTTCTAAATGCTATTTCCTAACTATATATGGTCTATAACCTATGGTTTTTTCAGTGAATTTTCAAGGTTTTGTAAATGCTAATTCCTAACTATATATGGTCTATAACCTATGGTTTTTTCTGTGAATTTCATTGGTTTTTTAACAGCTAATATCTGTAGCTGTAAAATGTATTCTTCTTTAAATCCAAAAATATATTTTATATGTTTATGAATAATTTTTTTTTTAAATATTTTTTTTTCTTCGTTCCCGCTTCGCGAATCGGGAAGCTTCCCGTTAGCTGACCTTGATGCCGCGAAATAGACCGCGAGCCGGTAAACGTTTCTTTACCGCAAGTGCCGCGTTAGAAAACAACATCGTGACGCCTCCCGTCCGCATGACGTTTCACGTTGTCGCGTGATACGTCATATGACGTGCTACGTTAGCGAACTGGTACGCGAAGCGAGTCGCAAAGCGCAGGTTTCTGGAAGCAAACCGGGAGGCCCTGCAAAGCGCTTAACGTAAACACAGCAAGTCATGTGACTTGGTAATAACACTTTTCATTGGTTCATTTCACTTTTGGTTTCCTAATGATGTAAGACTAGGTCATATAATCTAAAATGAACACTTTTGATTGGTTGAGAACTCTTGTTTTTCCCAAATGATGAAAATCCCTCCTTCTTTCCTCACTCTGACTTTCATCATTGTGAGAGAAAGACCCTTTGTGATCACTGAGCAATGGCTTCTTTAGTAGCTTCAGCTGGTGCTTCCCCACCACCTCCACCACATCCAAGGAAGAGTGGACCACCTGCTCAAGTTGTAATTCAACAAGAAGAAGAAGAAGAGGAACAGGAGGACGAGCACGAAGAGAGGCAGTTTTTGCCTGAGCAGCCCAAGACGTCTCACCGGAAAGAAAACTTCATTTGGCAATTTTTTTAAATTCGCAAAGGTCAGAAAAAAGTAAATGCAAGATACGTAACTTGCCTTATATGTCAAGATAGACTGTCCAGAGGGACCGACAAAAAATACAGTTTCGGAAACTACACAATGCATCGCCATATGACTAGGTGGCATCCTAACAACTACAGTGCTGCACAGTTTCGGAACGACCTAGATAATCTCCCTATTATGGCCAGAAGATCTGTTGTACCGGAAGTAACGGGACCAGAGGGCAGGGAGATGGTGCCAAATATACAAATGAGATTTGGTGAAGTAAAACACACCTGCGTATTTTGCGATGGATTCATTTCCTACGGAGAAAGAAGCATCACTCTGATCAACAGAGCTATTGACTATCATATGCAAGTTTGTCCGAAACGCCCAAAATAATAAATACTTCTTTTTTTTGTTTTGTTGCACCTGTTGAGCCCTTTACAATGAATCGTTTTCATTGCCCCCTCCAAGAAAAACCCCAAAAAATATAAAACTGTTCCGAAAAATTCAAAAACAGTAAAAAAATGTTCAGAAAAAAAAAAAAAAAAGTTCTTTTCAGAACTACCTCCCCGTTATTAAAAAATTGGTACAATATTTGGAACTGTGCCAACCTCTATTTCTCTTAGTTCGCTTCCTAGTTCGCTCGCTGGTACGCGAACTGGAAGCGAACCAAAAACAGTAAGTATAAGGGAAGGAAACACACACTTATGTTAAAAGAAAGACAGCTATAGGGGAGTAAACTAGAGATACTATTACCCATAATCCACTACTGATGATGTCACATATTACATCATTCATGACATGCTCAGTGACATCATCAGCAGAGGATTGCGGGTTTTTTGGCAACATGCCTTATCCACGGTTTAATAACGCTGCCTTTTGCTTTATATAAGTTTTCAAATTGTATGAAATATATACCAATAGGTCTTTATGAACCTTTAGGTAGTGCTTTTGTTCATGAGGTCTGGTCGCTTCCATACACATACAGATGTTTCAAAGATGATCAAGAAGTTTATCTGAATGGAGAGGAATGCACTGAGACGCCAGATCATTCACTAATGTGTAGGCACATACAGTTACACGATTCATGCAACAAACACCGACCAAATATGGCTTGCGTGTTGCAAGGCACGCCAGTTCCTGCTATCATCCCCACGTTCAAGTTGTTGGAAAATGGTAGTTATTTGATGCTCAATAATGAAGATTGTTCTGAGTTAATTAAAAAGTATTCCTTTTATCGTAACAGTAAGTGAACGGGTTATTTGCTGCAGAAATGTTCTATTTCCTCCCACACATGAACATAGGGAGTTTTCAATCTGGCCACAAATACCAACCTTGGGACACGTTTCAACGGCATGACAAGAATAAGAGCTCTTTTGTCTCAGAGAGAGGTGGCCTTGAGTTCGGCCCGTGAAACTTTCGTACTTCACATAGCGAACACCCGTACACAGGTTTGCCTTTCAATTTCAGCAACATGTTTCCGACTATCTTTAACGCATCCTCCACAAAATCCCTGGCACACTTTTTTAAAGTTGTTACCAGTGGTCTCGTGACTTCATTTGAGAAAATCTTTGGAGTCATCCCTGCTCCCTTTCATTCCATTTTCTCCACTCTGCTTCGTGGATTGCATTTTTACTTGCATTACCAGCGGACGCTCTTGTGCTTTTTTACATTTTTAAATATGGATGTCCCTCCTATGCAACCTCCGACCCTGCAGCTGCTGACACTGTTCCGCAATCGCATGCTAGAATATTATGGCACAATGCCGTTGGCGATATTAAGCACGGCATATGGATTATCTTTTCGGTTCTCCTACTTCACCTGTGTCCAGCCTGTATTTCACTGCCTGACCTGTGATTTCGATTGGGCCATTGATTTGTGTCTCTGCGGACCGGTTTCTCCTGACGTCGACTTTAATCAGCTGATGACTCCTATCATTACTCACGAGTTGATTTGTCCTGGCGAAAGGATTATGGCTGTGGCATTGATGCATGGACTACTTGGTCCCTGGAATTTACTGGCGGCAGCACAGTCTTTCTTGGAACACAGCTTTCTTGAAAACCCACGAGCTGTCCTCTGATGGTGATAGAGGATCCGGTGCTGGGAGAGCACGTATGTTCTTTTCCGCTTTTAAATTGGATGGCTGAACTGTTTTCGGATGAAGACGGTGACTTCCTATTGGAGGCTGTTGCAGCTTATTTTGCATACACAGTTATGTCATAGACCTTTTTCATGTTTCATATGCTGAGTACTAGCATTTCATTGACAATTCATTGACTTATTTGTCAAGTTTTTATTATTTACCTTGCCTATTGGCTTAAGACTCGATAAAGTACTTGGCTGTTTTATTTTTCTTTAGCATTGAATTTTCCTAGTTTTTAATGCTTTACCTTGCGGACCGTCCACATATAAACTTGCAATCTGCTCTCATGAGATGGCACTTCTATTATCTTATTCAGTTCGTTTCCGGATCATGAGGAGGTGTCATCTAGGTCCTGGATATCTTTACACCGTGTTAAGTTAGCATGGGCTCATTACCGGTTTAAACGCCATTTTTCCTTTTTTGCAACTTCTGCACACGACACTTAGTTGTTGCTTTAGCTTTCCACCTAGTAGTTCATCGTGGTTTACATGAGAATAATATGTTATTGGTCTACTATCTGCTTTACTTGTTAAACTATATCTGTACAGCGAGTGCTAAAGTTTCAAGAACAACACGATACAGAATTGTTATGAGGTCTGATCTCCACGACTTCATACTCATAACATAAGTGCAACTTCTGCCAATTCTGGGCATGAGGCGGGTTTTATATTGCTTTGCCGAACACACATACACAACAGTTGATGCGGTTCACATGAAGAGAGAGCTGGTGTATGCTGATGTGATTCCTTCAAATCTAAGACACTAAAGTATGGACACGCCCTAAACCAACACAAAGAGACCTTCTTAGCAAATATTATAATATGTGTATTAGGGAGGGTGAGATATAAGCAGCCGCGGGCCGTGGAGGGAGTTACGATGGGGCAGGGAGGCGGGGAGGGGGAGAAGCAGGGTGGAGCCCTCTCTACCTTGCCCCTCCCCCTCCCCGCCTCCCTGCCCCACCGTAACTCCCTCCACGGCCCGCGGCTGCTTATAAGTGTTGCTAACTCTTATTCATTTACAGCATGTTAACATACTGTCACCATTCGCTTTTTATGTACTAGTAACTATGCTGGTAATTTTGCTACTGATAATATGTGTACTTGTATTCTCCACCCTGCTTCTCCCCCTCCCCGCCTCCCTGCCTCACCGTAACTCCCTCCACGGCCCGCGGCTGCTTATAAGTGTTGCTAACTCTTATTCATTTACAGCATGTTAACATACTATCACCATTCACTTTTTATGTACTAGTAACTATGCTGGTAATTTTGATACTGATAATATGTGTACTTTTATTATCTAAGGTACTACGCCTGAGAAGACGGCATTAGTAAATAAACATTTCAAATACACATGTGTTCTTCTTAACTCCATGTTCTGGTTTCTAAGAAATATATAACGACCGACTGTTCATGAGTTCCACGTATCCTGAGGTACTATAAGTTCATATTCTGGATTGTCTAAACATTGAGAGTTTGTTATATCCAATGTGACACTGTACCTAGCTTGCTAAATAGTTTTTGATTACTAACGTGAGTTTTGGGACACCCTAATTCGCCGAGGTTCCAATCCTCTGTCCACAGTTCTGTGTGAGAACAGAAACCCTGCGACAAGGGCACCCCCGACCCTTGCTGGAGCTTCATCACACTTGCGATACAACTCCAGCAATGCGCCACCTTTACGGCACAGATACATCACGCATCTGTGCTGTTTTTGCCCCATGATGCGCCGCATTGTAAATGCAGCACACCATAGGTGACGGAACAGCGGCACAGAATGACTAACACATCCCTGGTGATGCGCCAGTCATCATAAATCTATCCCTATGCTTCTTATCTTGTTAGAGATGAACCGCCATATGTATCATAAAAGTTATTTGCATTTCCTAAATAGCGAACTTTAAGGAATAAATAGCGATTCTTTACCATTCCTAGTTTGCGATGAGCTATTTGCTAATTAGCCGAATGTAGCCCAATGAAGCCCAATGTAGCCCAATGTAGCCCAAAGATGGCCGCCAGACACACAAAAAAACAAATGTAGCCCAAATATCAGCCAGATGTAGCCCAACTATAGCCCAGTGACAGAATGACCAATCAGCTTCGCAAACCTCCGTTACGCGAAGCGGAGCGCTGTTACAGATATATATCTTTTTTTGAACGTTAATTTCTCAAAATCCACTGGAGCACATATATTGAGACCTAGCAAAGGCACATCGGGCTACCAGTCCCTAATATTTTGCCAAGTTTCATGCAAATCCATTCAGCCGTTCAATTATTATTTTTATTATTTTTTTTTGCCCCGCGGGGCCCTTTTAAAACCTCCACATCAAACCTAGGGGGTCAGCGAGGATCTACTATGCCCCCTTATAGTTATTTCCCCCTTTGTTTTGACCTCCTCTTGTCTCTCGATCCTACCGAGAGACAAGATGGCGGCCGCTACGGACTGTTTGGAATGTTGACAGACGCCGGAGAACCAATCAGCTTCGCTTCACAAAGCTCCGTTGCGCGAAAAGTCCGCGAACCAGAGCGCTAACCGGTCCGCTGTTACAGATATATATCTTTTTTTAAACGTTAATTTCTCAAAATCCACTGGAGCACATATATTGAGACCTACAAAAGGCACATCGGGCTACCAGTCCCTACAATTTTGCCAAGTTTCGTGCAAATCCATTCAGCCGTTCGGGCTAAAAGTGAGGCCAACCGCCCTATGGAAAACTCAATGTTAAAAACACGTTTTGGGACCCCCCTTTTTTCTCGGCCCCCACTGGACGAACCCCCCCCAAATTTTCAAGGGCTGCTCAGAAACAAAATGTGCCATTTTCCTGAAAATTTCAGCCGATTCCGTCCACAAACGCCAAAGTTATTAGACATAGAATTTTCAAAAAACCCATAGAGAAAAAATCCTAACTATATATACCTACTGGCGACCGCCAGTAGGTAATATATATATATATCCCAATACAATGTGATCCAGCAGGAGTTGAGAGCGCTTCCACAGCGTGTGCTTGCTCAGGGGTCGGATCCAGACCCAATTATTATTTTTGGACAAAAGGAGCAGCACATCCAGGATATTTACAAATTCGTCCGAAAATTAAAATTGGCAAAAATACATGCGAACAAATCTCCTACTCTAAACGGTGAAAACCTAGGCGAGAGCAGTCAGGAAATAGAAAGACCAACCACAATAGAACAACTACCTGATATCAGAGAAACCTTTGTAAGGATGTTCGATCAAGAGAATCAAGAAGTTTCAGATACCCAAATGTTGGAGCAAATGGATATAAGAACAAATGAGAGACCTGAAACGGGGTTAAGAAGGAAGTCCCGATTCTATCCTGTTTTGTCACCAGGAAACAAAATTGATCTATTTTCGGATGCTGTCAATGAGGAGCTGGACAAATTACAAAAGACAAGAAACAACAACAGGGAAAACCTAACAACCGAGGAAAGGAAAGCACTTAAGTTACTCATGGACAATGACTTAATTACAATCAAACCCGCTGATAAAGGGGGCAACCTTGTAATAATGGATACCATCGACTATAAGAAAGAAGCCATGAGACAATTAAATCAACAACAAAATTATTCGAAACTTTCCAATAATCCTAGCGCCAAGATGTTAAAAGAACTAAAAGAGCATCTGAATGAGTGGCATCAAAAAGGATTATTAAATGATGATGAGAAAAAATTTCTAAATATAGACTTTCCAACAATGCCCTGTATATATTTTCTGCCGAAAATACATAAAACATTAACAGATCCTCCCGGCAGACCAATCGTGTCCTCTTGCAGCTCCATCTATGAAAACCTATCAAGGTATGTGGACACATTTCTGGCACCAATTGCCCAAAGCATGCCTTCCTACATCAAGGACACTGGACAATTTCTCAGAATAATCCAGGATATAATTTGGAATGAACAATATCTATTAGCAACAATAGATGTTGTTTCTCTCTACACCTCGATTAGACATGATGTAGGTATGGAAGCATGCCAGTATTTCTTGAAACAGAGAAGCATTTCAACCTTGGAGCACACCAACATGCTCTTGAAAATGATTAAGATCTGCTTATCAAATAATGTTTTCATATTTAACCAAGAGCTCTACAAACAAGAGTGTGGGACTGCCATGGGCATTTCATTTTCTCCCAACTATGCCAATATCACCATGGGATGGTGGGAGAAAACCATTGCTTGGTCACAGTCAATCAATCAGATCTGGATCGGATCATATTGTGGGTCCGGTACATAGATGATCTGTTTATAATTTGGCATGGATCGGACTCTGATTTTCGCAATTACTTTTCTAAACTGAATCAAAATACAGTAGGTTTACAATTCACGTGCACAACTAGCACAAAGAAAATTGCGTTTTTGGACACTGAAATCTATATTTCAGATGGCAAACTAGAGTCCACTCTGTTCCGCAAAAAGACAGCAACCAACAGCGTGCTGCATGGCACAAGCTTTCACCCACAAGCACTGATTAAAAGTATCCCATACGGGGAATATATCAGACTGAAAAGAAATTGCTCTGTACCGGATGATGCAGAAATAAAAATCAATGAAAGCAAGATGAGATTCAAATCACGAGGATATCACGATCGAATCCTACAAAACTGTAAAAAGAAGGTTGATCAAAAAACAAGAACAGAACTACTGGTGGAAAAACCAAAGAAAGCAGTGGAAAACGACCCGCCGAAATTTATAACCACATACAACAAGGAAAGTGGAATGATCGCCAACAAAATGAAGAAATATTGGCATCTCGTATCCGGGGACCCGGATATAGGAGAGATAGTAGGAAAACAACCACAAATAACCTACAAAAAAAACAGATCTCTTCAGGATTGTTTGGTGAACAGCCACTTTCAAGCTAAGATACAAACAGACTGGTTGACAAATCAACGAAAAGGATTTAAGCCTTGCTCCAGCTGCAAGGCCTGTAAGATTGGCATGAGTAATAAAACGATTGAAGAACCCAACGGCAAGATGATGCAGATTGACCAACAGATCACATGTACTTCCAAAAATGTTGTATATGTGATCGAGTGCAAATGTGGCAGCAAATACATAGGCAGCACAACCTGCATGTTGAAAAAAAGAATATTGGAACATATTAGAGCAGTAAAAAACAAAAATATGCTCTATGCCACAGCAAAACATGTCAACACTTGCCAGAACGGTGATTGGAAAACCATGAGATTTTACGGACTCAAAATGCTCACGAAAACGGAAAGAGGCGGTGACACAGTTAGGAAACTGAGACAGATGGAGTCCCGGCTAATTATCCGTTTTCGAACCAAAATGCCAAGAGGTATGAACTTTGGGGAAGACCTTCACATACACTTGGAGTGACTGTTACTAAAGGCCAGCTGAGTCTATTCAAACTTAACAGGGTACTATACCCTACAACTATTGAAAACTGATTGGGAACTAATCCCTCATGAACTGTTTAAATTGCCCATATGAATTGAATATGAAGCATTTAACACCTAAAAAAAGTTTAATTTGTGAAAAACACCAGTCTTTCTTTTTGTAAATAATTTCTTGAAAATGAATGAAAACTACGTATCCCATAATGCCTCATAATGGCTAAAATGGGCTAGTATAAATGTAAAAAGAGTTGAAGGACTTACTGACCGTGAACAAAGCCTGTTGAGGCTGAAACGCGTTGGTGGGGTGAAGCTTCAATAAAGTAGCTTTGAAAATATCCTGGATGTGCTGCTCCTTTTGTCCAAAAAAAAAAATATATATATATATATATATATACATACATTGCGCTCATTTTTTCACACACGAGGGAACCGGCGACACGTAGAAGGGCTCTAACCTGCAGTGATTAAGGTGCATTAGGTATTTACACCTACTCCACGCAGTATACGGAATACACATTGCGAATGAAATGTTAAAGTAGCGCGAAGCATCGACTCTTTAAATCAAAGTCAGCTGTGAGAGGAGAGGGTGCTGCCGATGTAAGCGATGCCGATGGCACAACTGGCACTTTGAAACAACAAGGAATTACACTGGGAAAACATGAGGAAAAAGGAAATCAGTCGATGGTGGAAAGCCACATCGCTTCTAAATTACCTGGATGTAAACAGGATAACGAGAGGCCTGAGAAACTATATAATCCCCACATTGGCAAATCCTAGACCTGAGCTACTGAAGGATTGGACAGAAAATACTAATGCATGCTCGAATACCATGCTCAGAATCCTGATCAAGAGTGCATGGATAGAGCATACCGTACTAACAAATAAAATCAAAGGCATAATGGATGAATTTGAGAAAGAAATAGATCAGGAAGCTGTTAAGAAAATACTTAGGCCAATTGAAGAACGCCTCAAGACCCATGAAAAGGATGTATTAGAGTACAAACTACGCAAGTTCCTTCGGGATGAACTGGATTACGCAGCAGGAAGGATTGTGACTTTTGCCAAACAATTTGATAAAGCCCGCCAACAAATTGCTAAAGATAGAACACTGTGAGCAATGGAGAAGAGAGTATCAGACTCAGGCACGGACCAGAGCTCTGAACTCGGATCGTACTGAGAAACAAGATGGCACCAAAGATTTCTTTTTCCGAGGAACTTCGGATGCTACAAAAAGAAAGCGAACACTCATTTCAGGCAAAACAAAGAGGCAGAGGAAGGGGCACAAAAGTAAAAGCCAGAGAAGCAGGCAACGAAGGAAAACAAACAAACAGCGGCATGAGAATATGGGGCCAGCAAGGAAAGAACAAGTAATGGCAGTACAATCAAAGGAAGTAACGGTAATAAACCTCTCTAAAACACAAGCCCCACATGAGGACATTGAGACTCTTAAACGTGGACTATCCTTTTGTCCTACATCACAAGTAAATTATGCACAATTAAGGATTTATTTATTTAAGTTTGTTAGGAAGGTGAAATTGTACAAAATACATTTATTATGTCCAAACAGGGAAACAATTGATGTGACAACAACTACCAATTCTCCTCAGACTGCCCTTACAATAAGAGACCTTGAGGTATTACAAACACTACACAGTTTAGAAGGAATGGAAGAGACCACAATCATATCTAGTAATTCCAATGACTCTCTAGATCCCACTAATATTGACTATATTAACAACATCCTTGATATCGACACAGGGGGTACTGAGGCGACGAATTTTAGAATGCCATCTAGATCCATACCCCAACTACCCGAAGACAATATTGACGTATTCTCAGACACAGTTGCAGAGGACATTTTGAAACTGTAGTAAAAGGTAATTCTATTTGCAGACCACAGATGGGCTCTAAACACCCTGCACAGAATAGTCAAAGGCAGAGCAGTCTGCACAGATTTCCTCTTTTATTTTAAACCCCCCTCACAGTGTAATAAAAAGCAGTGCAGTGTGTGCACATTAGCTTTCCTGCCAACAGCCCTCATAGAGCAGGGAAAAGCAATGCAATGTACAGATTTTCTCGGTTCTCAGAGATTATTAGTAAGCTGAGCGCAAAGTTCTCAAAAAGTAGCAAAAAGCAGTGCCGTTTTCACAGGCATCTTCAAAGTGCAGTAAAAAGCAGAGCAATGTGCACCGATTTCTCACAGTGCAGGGGGGACAGACTACTCATAGTGCAGTACAATGCATGGCAGCATGCACAGATCGCTCATAGTGCAAATAGCCGTGCAGCATGCACTGATTCCACACAGTTCAGTACGATGCAGGGCAGTGTGCACAGATCGATCATAGTGCAAATAGCCGTGCAGCATGCACTGATTCCACACAGTGCAGTACGATGCAGGGCAGTGTGCACAGATCGCTCATAGTGCAAATAGCCGTGCAGCATGCACTGATTCCACACAGTGCAGTACGATGCAGGGTAGTGTGCACAGATCGCTCATAGTGCAAATAGCCGTGCAGCATGCACTGATTCCACACAGTGCAGTACGATGCAGGGCAGTGTGCACAGATCGCTCATAGTGCAAATAGCCGTGCAGCATGCACTGATTCCACACAGTGCAGTACGATACAGGGCAGTGTGCACAGATTTTTCATAGTGCAGTAAAAAGTAGTACCGTGTGACAGGTTTCTCATAGTGCAGTAAGATGCAGTGCAGTGTGATAGGTTTCTTATAGTGCAGTAAGATGCAGTGCAGTGTGCACAGATTTCTCATAGTGCAGTAAGATGCAGTGCAGTGTGACAGGTTTCTCATAGTGCAGTAAGATGCAGTGCAGTGTGCATAAATTCACCCTTAAACACACATAATGACCACAAAAGTCCCAAGTGCCTGAATGAAAGCCCCTTCACCCTCCCAGAGGTCCCCAGGTAGAAGAACCCAGCTCAGTCCACCCCATTCAGTGATTTCTCGTAGTGGGGTAAGAGAAAGTGCAGTGACACCGATTCCTTATAGTGCAGCAAGATGCAGTGCAGTGTGCACAGATTTCACACAGTGGAGTTAGATACAGTGCAGTGCACTGACATAGACTGGTCATAGTGCAATAAGATGCAGTGCACTGCACAGACTCCTCATAATGCAGTCAGATGCAGTGCAGTGTGCACAGATTTCACACAGTGCAGTTAGATACAGTACAGTGCACTGACATAGACTTGTCATAGTGCAATAAGATGCAGTGCACTGCACAGACTCCTCATAATGCAATCAGATGCAGTGCAGTGTGCACAGATTTCTCACAGTGCAGTCAATAGCATTGCAGTACTCCAAATTCCTCATAGTGCTGTAAGGTGCACTGTGGCGTGCACAGATTCCTCATAGTGCAGTAAGAGGCGGTGAAGCGTTCACAGGTTTCTCAGAGTGTACTACGTTACAGTGCAGTGTGAACAGACTTCTCAGAGTGGAATAAGACGCAGCACAGTGTGCACAGATTTCTCATAGAACACTAAATTGAAGTGCAGTGTGCATAGATTACTCATTGCAGTACAATGCAGTGCAGTGTGCACAGATGTCTCACAGTGCAGTGGCACACACTTCTCGTAGTGCTGTAAGATGCAGTACAGTGTGCACAATTTCCTCATAGTGCTGTAAGATGCAGTGACGTGTGCACAGATTTCTTAAAGTAGTAAGATGCAGTGTGCACATATTTCTCACTGTAGTAAGGTGCAATGCGCATATAATCCTCACAGTACAGTAAGAAACAATGCAGTGTGCATAGATTATTCATAGTGCAGTAAGATGCAGTGCAGCATGTACAGACTGCTCATAGTGCAGTATATACAGTGCAGCGTGCAGAGATTTCTCACAGTGTTGTAAAGATGCAGTGCAGTAGCACATATTCCTCATGCAGTAAAATGCAGTGCAGCATGCAGTGATTTCCATTGTGCGGAGGGAGGTTGTGCAGAGATTACTCATAGTGCCATCAGATGCAGTGTGCACAGATTCCTCGCAGTGCAGTATGATGCAGTGCACAGATCCCCTCTTCAACAAAAAATGATGCCCACAAACACCCCCAGGGCAGGAATGAAAGCCCCCCCAGGGCCCCCGGATAGAAGAGCCCAGCTCAGCCCCCGTGGCCCCCGGATAGAAGAGCCCAGCTCAGCCCCAGGGGCCCCAGATAGAAGGGCCCAGCTCAGCCCCAGGGGCCCTGGATAGAAGAGCCCAGTTCGGCCCCAGGAACCCCGATAGAAGAGCCCAGCTCAGCCCCAGGGGCCCCCGGATAGAAGAGCCCAGCTCAGCCCCTGCGGCCCCAGATAGAAGAGCCCAGCTCAGTCCCAGGGGCCCCAGATAGAAGAGCCCAGCTCAGCCTCAGGGCCCCCGGATAGAAGAGCCCAGCTCAGCCCCAGGGGCCCCGGATAGAAGAGCCCAGCTCAGCCCCAGGGGCCCAGATAGAAGAGCCCAGCTGAGCCCCAGGACCCCCGGATAGAAGAGCCCAGCTCAGCCCCAGAGACCCCCGGATAAAAGAGCCCAGCTCAGCCCCATGGGCCCCTGGATAGAAGAGCCCAGCTCAACCCCAGGGGCCCGGATAGAAGAGCCCAGCTCAACCCCAGGGGCCCCGGATAGAAGAGCCCAGTTCTGCCACAGGGGCTCCGGACATAAGAGCCCATCTCAGCCCCAGGGGCCCCCGGATAGAAGAGCCCAGCTCATCCCCAGGGGCCCTCAGATAGAAGAGCCCAGCTCTGCCCCAGGGGCCCCATGATAGAAGACCCCAGCTCAGCCACAGGACACCGTGATAGAAGAGCCCAGCTCAGCCTCAGGGCCCCCAGATAGAAGAGCCCAGCTCAGCCCAGGGCCCCCGGATTGAAAAGCCCAGCTCAGCCCCAGGTGCCCCAGATTGAAAAACCCAGCTCAGCCCCAGGGGCCACAGGATAGAAGAGCCCAGTTCAGCCCCAAGGGCCCCCGGATAGAAGAGCCCAGCTCAGCCCCAGGGCCCCCGATAGAAAAGCCCAGCTCAGCCCCAGGGGCCCCAGAAAGAAGAGACCAGCTCAGCCCCAGAGGCCCCCGGATAGAAGAGCCCAGCTCAGCACCAGGGCCCCCGGATATAAGAGCCCAGCTCAGCCCCAGGGGCCCGCGGATAGAGGAGCCCAGCTCAGCCCCAATAGCCCCCAAATAAAAGAGCCCCGCTCAGCCCCAGGGGCCCCAGATAGAAAAGCCCTACTCAGCCCTTGAGGCCCCCAGATAGAAGGGCTCAGCTCAGCTCCAGGGCCCTCAGATAGAATAGACTAGCTCAGCACAAGGGGCCCCGGATAGAAGAGCGCAGCTCTCTCCAGGGGCCCCTGGATAGAATAGACAAGCTCAGCCCCAGGGGCCCCTGGATAGAAGAGCGCAGCTCAGCCCCAGAGGCCCCCAGATAGAAGAGCCCAGCTCAGCACCAGGTCCCCCAGATAGAAGAGCCCAGCTCAGCTCCAGGGGCCCCCGGATAGAAGAGCCCAGCTCGGCCCCAAGTGCCCCCGGATAGAAGAGTATAGCACAGCCCCAGGGGCCCCAGATAGAAGAGCTCAGCCCCCCCAGAGGCCCGCGGATAGAAGAGCCCAGCTCAGCCCCTAGGGCCCCTGGATAGAAGAGCCCAGCTCGGCCCCAAGTGCCCCCGGATAGAAGAGTATAGCATAGCACCAGGGGCCCCACATAGAAGAGCTCAGCCCCCCAGAGGCCCGCGGATAGAAGAGCCCAGCTCAGCCCCAAGGGCCCCCGGATATAAGGGCCCAGCTCAGCCCGGCTCCTGCAGAGATTCCCTCCAGGATTATTCAGTCTATTTCTACAAACAGAGCAGAAGATGCTGACAATCTCCTACCTGAGCAGAGACCTGTGCAGACATGTCCAGGCTCTCTCCTCCCCCTGGGGTCTGGGGGTGGGAGGTGCAGATCTGGGGTTAAAGGGGGGTCTGCAGATGAAGGTAGCTGGACAGACAGACAATGGTTCCTTCCTCCTCTGCTGCAGGCTGCAAACACCAGGAGAGGCCGGAAGTGATGTCACCGCAGCTTCTGGTGCTGTCTTTACCGCCGCTGACCCGGAAGAGGAAACCCTTATCCCTTTCATCCAATGTGCAGCTCAGTGGGTTTCATCAGCAGGCGAGGAGCGCCCTCTGGTGGCCGCTGACGGAACCGCCGCCTCCAGTCTTTAGGAGTGAATTGGAAATAGCCTGAATTTCATTCATTATATGTAAGAAACTGCTAGAATTAAACTGGACAATGTTTTCTATTTTTCCTGTTTCTGAGGGTAATTTTTTATATTTGGTAGGACTGTGTGTATTCTGCACCAAATTAAGTTTTACATTTGTCTGCTTTGTTTACCCGCTCACTCCCTTCAAAGGTTCACTTATAAAATAAACAAACAAGTAGATTACAGTCTCAATAACTTCATAAGACAGAACAATCAGATTTGACTGTCACAGATTTCTCCCTCAGTGGATGGTGTCATGACAATGAGTGAACAGTCCACAGATTCCCCACAGTGCAGTAAGATGCACCACAGTGCACAGATCCCTCGCAGTGCAGCAAGATGCACCACAGTGCACAGATCCCTCACAGTGCAGCAAGATGCACCACAGTGCACAGATCCCTCACAGTGAAGCAAGATGCACCACAGTGCACAGATCCCTCACAGAGCAGCAAGATGCACTGCAGTGCACAGATCCCTCACAGTGCAGCAAGATGCACCACACTGCACAGATCCCTCACAGAGCAGCAAGATGCACCACAGTGCACAGATCCCTCACAGTGCAGCAAGATGCAACACAGCGCACAGATCCTTCACAGTGCAGCAAGATGCACCACAGTGCACAGATCCCTCACAGTGCAGCAAGATGCACCACAGTGCACAGATCCCTCAAAGAGCAGCAAGATGCACCACAGTGCACAGATCCCTCAAAGAGCAGCAAGATGCACCACAGTGCACAGATCCCTCAAAGAGCAGCAAGATGCACCACAGCGCACAGATCCTTCACTGTGCAGCAAGATGCACCACAGTGCACAGATCCCTCACAGTGCAGCAAGATGCACCACAGTGCACAGATCCCTCACAGTGCAGCAAGATGCACCACAGTGCACAGATCCCTCACAGTGCAGCAAGATGCACCACAGTGCACAGATCCCTCACAGTTCAGCAAGATGCACCACAGTCCACAGATCCCTCACAGTGCAGCAAGATGCACCACAGTTCACAGATCCCTCACAGTGCAGCAAGATGCACCACAGTGCACAGATCCCTCACAGTGCAGCAAGATGCACCACAGTGCACTGATCCCTCACAGTGCAGCAAGATGCACCACAGTGCACAGATCCCTCACAGTTCAGCAAGATGCACCACAGTGCACAGATCCCACACAGTGCAGCAAGATGCACCACAGTGCACAGATCCCTCACAGTGCAGCAAGATGCACCACAGTGCACAGATCCTTCACAGTGCAGCAAGATGCACCACAGTGCACAGTTCCCTCACAGTGCAGCAAGAATGCACCGCAGTGCACATATTCCTCACAGTGCATTAAGATACAGCGCACAGATTCCCTCTTTGACATACATGATGCCCACAAACACCCCCAGGGCCCGAAGGAAATCCCCCCAGGGCCCCCTGATAGACGAGCCCAGCTCAGTCCCAGGGGCCCCCGGATGGAAGAGCCCAGCTCAGCCCCAGGTGCCCCCAGAGAGAAGAGCCCAGCTCAGCCCCAGGGGCCCCCGGATAGAAGAACCCAGCTCATCCCAAGGGCCCTGGATAGAAGAGCCCAGCTCATCCCCAGGGGCCCCTGGATAGAGGAGCCCTGCTCAGCCCCAGGGGCCCCTGATAGAAGAGCCCAGATCAGCACCAGGGCCCCCCAGATCGAAAGGCCCAGCTCAGCCCCAGGGCCCCCAGATAGAAGAGCCCAGCTCAGCCCCAGGCACCCCTGGATAGAAGAGTCCAGCTCAGCCCCAGGGGACTCCGGATAGAAGAGCCTAGCTCAGCCCCAGAGGCCCACAGATAGAAGGGCCCAGCTCAGCCCTAGGGCCCCCGGATAGAAGAGCCCAGCTCAGCCTCGGGGGCCCCCGAGAGAAGAGCCCAGGTCAGCCCCAGGGACCCCCGAATAGAAGAGCACAGCTCAGCCCCAAGGGCCCCCGGATAAAAGAGTATAGCTTAGCCCCAGGGGCCCCCAGATACAAGAGCCCAGCTCAGCCCCAAGGGCCCCCAGAAAAGAGAGTATAGCTCAGCCCCAGGGGCCCCCGGTTAGAAGAGCCCAAGGGTCCTGGATAGAAGAGCCCAGCTCAGCACCGGATAGAAGAGTCCAGCCCTCCCCAGGTGCCCCCGGAGAGAATAGCCCAGCTCAGCCTCGGGGCCCCCGGATAGAAGAGACCAGCACAGCCCGAGGCCCCCGGATAGAGGAGCCCAGCTCAGCCCCAGGGGCCCCGGATAGAAGATCCCAGCTCAGCCCCAGGGCCACGGATGGAAGAGCCCAGCTCAGTCCCAGGGGCCCTGGATAGAAGCGCCCAGCTCAGCCCCAGGGCCTCGGATAGAAGAGCCCAGCTCAGCCCCAGAATCCCCCGGATAGAAGAGCCCAGCTCAGACCCCAGGGGCCCCCGGATAGAAGAGTATAGCTCAGCCCCAGGGGCCCCCGGATAGAAGAGCCCTGGGGTCCTGGATAGAAGAGCCCAGCTCAGCACCAGATAGCAGAGTCCAGCCCTCCCCAGGGGCCCCCAGAGAGAATAGACCAGCTCAGCCCCAGGGGCCCTGGATAGAAGAGCCCAGCACAGCCCGAGGATAGAAGAGCCCAGCTCAGCCCCCAAGGGGCCCCCGGATAGAAGAGCCCAGCTCAGCCCAAGGGGCCCCGGATAGAAGAGCCCAGCTCAGCCTCAGGGCCCCCGGATATGAGAGCCCAGCCAACCCCCAGGGCCCCCGGATAGAAGCACCCAGCTCAGCCTCAGGGCCCCCGTATATGAGAGCCCAGCCAACCCCTAGGGCCCCTGGATAGAAGAGCCCGGCTCAGGCCCAGGACCCCCAGATAGAAGAGCCCAGCTCAGCCCCAGGGCCCCCGGATAGAAGAGCCCAGCTCAGCCCCAGGGGCCCCAGGATAGAAGAGCCCAGCTCAGCCTCGGGCCCCCAGATAGAGGAGCCCAGCACAGCCCCGAGGCCCCTGGATAGAAGAGCCCAGCTCAGCCCCAGGGGCCCTGGATGGAAGAGCCCAGCTCAGCCTCGGGCCCCCAGATAGAAGAGCCCAGCACAGCCCCGAGGCCCCCAGATAGAAGAGCCCAGCTCGGCCCCAGAGGTCCCCGGATAGAAGAGCCCAGCTCGGCCCCAGGGGCCCCCAGATAGAAGAGCCCAGCTCGGCCCCAGAGGTCCCCGGATAGAGGAGCCCAGCTCAGCCCCAGGGGCCCCGGATAGAAGAGCCCAGCTCAGCCTCAGGGCCATGGATGGAAGAGCCCAGCTCAGTCCCAGGGGCCCTGGATAGAAGCGCCCAGCTCAGCCCAAGGGGCTCCGGATAGAAGAGCCCAGCTCAGCCCGAGGATAGAAGAGCCCAGCTCAGCCCCCAAGGGGCCCCTGGATAGAAGAGCCCAGCTCAGCCCCAGATGCCCGGAGTAGAAGAGCCCAGCTCAGCCCCAGGGGCCGCCAGATAGAAGAGCCCAGCTCAGCCCAAGGGGCCCCGGATAGAAGCACCCATCTCAGCCTCAGGGCCCCCGGATATGAGAGCCCAGCCAACCCCCAGGGCCCCCGGATAGAAGAGCCCAGCTCAGGCCCAGGGCCCCTGGATAGAAGAGCCCAGCTCAGCCCCAGGGGCCATGGATAGAAGAGCCCTGCTCAGCCCCAGGACCCCCAGATAGAAGAGCCCAGCTCAGCCCCAGGGCCCCCGGATAGAAGAGCCCAGCTCAGCCCCAGGGGCCCCAGTATAGAAGAGCCCAGCTCAGCCTCGGGCCCCCAGATAGAAGAGCCCAGCACAGCCCCAAGGCCCCTGGATAGAAGAGCCCAGCTCAGCCCCAGTGCCCCCAGATAGAAGAGCCCAGCTCGGCCCCAGAGGTCACCGGATAGAGGAGCCCAGCTCAACCCCAGGGGCCCCGGATAGTAGAGCCCAGCTCAGCCTCAGGGCCATGGATGGAAGAGCCCAGCTCAGTCCCAGGGGCCCTGGATAGAAGCGCCCAGCTCATCCCCAGGGCCTCGGATAGAAGAGCCCAGCTCAGCCCCAGGGGCCCCCAGACATAAGAGAACAGCTCAGCCCGAGGATAGAAGAGCCCAGCTCAGCCCCCAAGGGGCCCCCGGATAGAAGAGCCCAGCTCAGCCCCAGATGCCCGGAGTACAAGAGCCCAGCTCAGCCCCAGGGGCCGCCAGATAGAAGAGCCCAGCTCAGCCCAAGGGGCCCCGGATAGAAGCACCCAGCTCAGCCTCAGGGTCCCCGGATATGAGAGCCCAGCCAACCCCCAGGGCCCCCGGATAGAAGAGCCCAGCTCAGGCCCAGGGCCCCTGGATAGAAGAGCCCAGCTCAGCCCCAGAACCCCCAGATAGAAGAGCCCAGCTCAGCCCCAGGGCCCCCGGATAGAAGAGCCCAGCTCAGCCCCAGGGGCCCCAGGATAGAAGAGCCCAGCTCAGCCCCAGGGCCCCCAGATAGAAGAGCCCAGCTCGGCCCCAGAGGTCCCCGGATAGAGGAGCCCAGCTCAGCCCCAGGGGCCCCGGATAGAAGAGCCCAGCTCAGCCTCAGGGCCCCCAGATAGAAGAGCCCAGCTCGGCCCCAGAGGTCCCCGGATAGAGGAGCCCAGCTCAGCCCCAGGGGCCCCGGATAGAAGAGCCCAGCTCAGCCTCAGGGCCATGGATGGAAGAGCCCAGCTCAGTCCCAGGGGCCCTGGATAGAAGCGCCCAGCTCATCCCCAGGGCCTCGGATAGAAGAGCCCAGCTCAGCCCCAGGGGCCGCCGGATAGAAGAGCCCAGCTCAGCCCAAGGGGCCCCGGATAGAAGCACCCAGCTCAGCCTCAGGGCCCCCGGATATGAGAGCCCAGCACAACCCCCAGGGCCCCCGGATAGAAGAGCACAGCTCAGGCCCAGGGCCCCCGGATAGAAGAGCCCAGCTCAGCCCCAGGGGCCCTGGATAGAAGAGCCCTGCTCAGACCCAGGAGCCCCAGATAGAAGAGCCCAGCTCAGCCTCAGGGCCCCCGGATAGAAGAGCCCAGCTCAGCCCCAGGGGCCCCAGGATAGAAGAGCCCAGCTCAGCCTCGGGTCCCCCGAATAGAACAGCCCAGCACAGCCCGAGGCCCTTGGATAGAAGAGCCCAGCTCAGCCCCAGGGCCCCCAGATAGAAGCGCCCAGCTCGGCCCCAGAAGACCCCGTATAGAGGAGCCCAGCTCAGCCCCAGGGGCCCCGGATAGAAGAGCCCAGCTCAGCCCCAGGGCCACGGATGGAAGAGCCCAGCTCAGTCCCAGGGGCCCTGGATAGAAGCGCCCAGCTCAGCCCCAGGGCCTCGGATAGAAGAGCCCAGCTCTGCCCCAGAGGCCCCCGGATAGAAGAACCCAGCTCAGCCTCAGGGGCCCCTGATAGAAAATCCCAGTTCAGCCCCAGGGGCCCTGGATAGAAGAGCCCAGCTCAGCCCCAGGGGCCCCCAGACATAAGAGCCCAGCTCAGCCCCATGGGCCCCAGGATAGAAGAGCCCAGCTCAGCCCCAGGTCCCCGGATGGAAGAGCCCAGCTCAGCCCCAGGGGCCCCGGATAGAAGCGCCCAGCTCAGCCCCAGGGGCCCGGATAGAAGAGCCCAGCTCAGCCCTAGGGGGCCTGGATAGAAAATCCCAGCTCAGCCCCAGGGCCCCGGAAAGAAGAGCCCAGTTCAGTCCCAGGGCCCCCAGATAGAAGAGCCCAGCTCAGCCCCATGGGACCCCGGATAGAAGAGCCCAGCTCAGCCCCAGGGCCCCGGATGGAAGAGCCCAACTCAGCCCCAGGAGCCCCAGATAGAAGAGCCAAGCTCTGCCCCAGGGGCCCTGGATAGAAGGGTATAAAGCAGGAATATCGACGGGATAATATCGACTAGCATAAATATCGAGGTAAGAATATCGACTTTAAAAAATATCGTTGAAGTAAATATCGTTGTTGTAAATATCGATTTTGTATAATGACAAAAATATCGTCAAAATAAAATATCCTTGTATAGAATATCGTTTAGAGAAATATCGTTGAATATAATATCGACAAAATAATTGAATGTGTTATATAAGGGATATTTTTGGGGGCGTGGCTAACCTAGCTGAGATGGCGGACGGGCTCCCTTAGAGCTCCGGTCGGCTGCCCGTCGCACCGATGATGAAAACCACCACCGCGCAATTCTAACACCTCCAGCTGCTGTGGGTGACTCCCGGGACCACCTGGGGAGCCTCGGAGAGGCGCGGCGTGTCCGGGGTGTACCCGCGCCGGCCCCTGATGACCTCGGCAGATCCTCCCCTGAAATGGCGGCGCCCACGGACTGATGCGAGAGGTCCCGAGTGACTGGAGCGGTCCCCACCAATGCCGGGCTCAGGAGCGCTCAACACACCTCACCGGTAAGCAGTGGCATCCGGAGCGCGCTACCAAACGCAGAGCGCAGCGGAATCCAGGAAAGAGCTGTGAGCCCCGGACTAACGGCGGACGCGCGGCGCTCTGAACACCGAGTGCGCTTCCTCTGATGCGGGGAACCTAGACGGGTACTACACCTGGTGACCCACCGCGGCAAACACTCGTGGGGACCGGCGCGGATCCGACCGATCGACGCTGGACACCGGGGAAACTGCCCGCGGATGACCCCGAGAAGTCCCCAATCCAAGATGGCGCCGCCGGGGCGATTTTCATGAGGGAGAAGTACGAAGACTCCTGAGTCCTAATTCCGATGCCCAGGAG
Organism: Lissotriton helveticus; assembly: GCF_964261635.1. Taxonomy (NCBI): domain Eukaryota; kingdom Metazoa; phylum Chordata; class Amphibia; order Caudata; family Salamandridae; genus Lissotriton; species Lissotriton helveticus. The sequence goes on along the minus strand of NW_027611656.1, from coordinate 1,695,651 downwards.
CCAGCGCCACTGAATGCCGCCTGGGAACCACGCGACGGAGAGTATCAGGGAGCAATGAGCAGCTCAGTCCCAGGGGCCCTGGATAGAAGCGCCCAGCTCATCCCCAGGGCCTCGGATAGAAGAGCCCAGCTCAGCCCCAGAGGCCCCGGATAGAAGAGCCCAGCTTAGCCCCAGAGGCCCTGGATAGAAGAGCCCAGCTCAGCCCCAGGGGCCCCCAGACATAAGAGCCCAGCTCAGCCCGAGGATAGAAGAGCCCAGCTCAGCCCCCAAGGGGCCCCCGGATAGAAGAGCCCAGCTCAGCCCCAGATGCCCGGAGTACAAGAGCCCAGCTCAGCCCCAGGGGCCGCCAGATAAAAGAGCCCAGCTCAGCCCAAGGGGCCCCGGATAGAAGCACCCAGCTCAGCCTCAGGGCCCCCGGATATGAGAGCCCAGCCAACCCCCAGGGCCCCCGGATAGAAGAGCCCAGCTCAGGCCCAGGGCCCCTGGATAGAAGAGCCCAGCTCAGCCCCAGGGGCCATGGATAGAAGAGCCCTGCTCAGCCCCAGGACCCCCAGATAGAAGAGCCCAGCTCAGCCCCAGGGCCCCCGGATAGAAGAGCCCAGCTCAGCCCCAGGGGCCCCAGGATAGAAGAGCCCAGCTCGGCCTCGGACCCCCAGATAGAAGAGCCCAGCACAGCCCCGAGGCCCCTGGATAGAAGAGCCCAGCTCAGCCCCAGCGCCCCCAGATAGAAGAGCCCAGCTGGGCCCCAGAGGTCCCCGGATAGAGGAGCCCAGCTCAGCCCCAGGGGCCCCGGATAGAAGAGCCCAGCTCAGCCTCAGGGCCATGGATGGAAGAGCCCAGCTCAGTCCCAGGGGCCCTGGATAGAAGCGCCCAGCTCATCCCCAGGGCCTCGGATAGAAGAGCCCAGCTCAGCCCCAGGGCCCCCGGATAGAAGAGCCCCGCTCAGCCCCAGGGGCCCGGGATACAAGAGCCCAGCTCAGCCCCAGGGGCCGCCGGATAGAAGAGCCCAGCTCAGCCCAAGGGGCCCCGGATAGAAGCACCCAGCTCAGCCTCAGGGCCCCCGGATATGAGAGCCCAGCACAACCCCCAGGAACACCGGATAGAAGAGCCCAGCTCAGGCCCAGGGCCCCCGGATAGAAGAGCCCAGCTCAGCCCCAGGGGCCCTGGATAGAAGAGCCCTGCTCAGACCCAGGACCCCCAGATAGAAGAGCCCAGCTCAGCCTCAGGGCCCCCGGATAGAAGAGCCCAGCTCAGCCCCAGGGGCCCCAGGATAGAAGAGCCCAGCTCAGCCTCGGGTCCCCCGAATAGAACAGCCCAGCACAGCCCGAGGCCCTTGGATAGAAGAGCCCAGCTCAGCCCCAGGGCCCCCAGATAGAAGAGCTCAGCTCGGCCCCAGAAGACCCCGTATAGAGGAGCCCAGCTCAGCCCCAGGGGCCCCGGATAGAAGAGCCCAGCTCAGCCCCAGGGCCACGGATGGAAGAGCCCGGCTCAGTCCCAGGGGCCCTGGATAGAAGCGCCCAGCTCAGCCCCAGGGCCTCGGATAGAAGAGCCCAGCTCTGCCCCAGAGGCCCCCGGATAGAAGAACCCAGCTCAGCCTCAGGGGCCCCTGATAGAAAATCCCAGTTCAGCCCCAGGGGCCCTGGATAGAAGAGCCCAGCTCAGCCCAGGGGCCCCCAGACATAAGAGCCCAGCTCAGCCCCATGGGCCCCAGGATAGAAGAGCCCAGCTCAGCCCCAGGTCCCCGGATTGAAGAGCCCAGCTCAGCCCCAGGGGCCCCGGATAGAAGCGCCCAGCTCAGCCCCAGGGGCCCGGATAGAAGAGCCCAGCTCAGCCCTAGGGGGCCTGGATAGAAAATCCCAGCTCAGCCCCAGGGCCCCGGAAAGAAGAGCCCAGTTCAGTCCCAGGGCCCCCAGATAGAAGAGCCCAGCTCAGCCCCATGGGACCCCGGATAGAAGAGCCCAGCTCAGCCCCAGGGCCCCGGATGGAAGAGCCCAACTCAGCCCCAGGAGCCCCAGATAGAAGAGCCAAGCTCTGCCCCAGGGGCCCTGGATAGAAGGGTATAAAGCAGGAATATCGACGGGATAATATCGACTAGCATAAATATCGAGGTAAGAATATCGACTTTAAAAAATATCGTTGAAGTAAATATCGTTGTTGTAAATATCGATTTTGTATAATGACAAAAATATCGTCAAAATAAAATATCCTTGTATAGAATATCGTTTAGAGAAATATCGTTGAATATAATATTGACAAAATAATTGAATGTGTTATATAAGGGATATTTTTGGGGGCGTGGCTAACCTAGCTGAGATGGCGGACGGGCTCCCTTAGAGCTCCGGTCGGCTGCCCGTCGCACCGATGATGAAAACCACCACCGCGCAATTCTAACACCTCCAGCTGCTGTGGGTGACTCCCGGGACCACCTGGGGAGCCTCGGAGAGGCGCGGCGTGTCCGGGGTGTACCCGCGCCGGCCCCTGACGACCTCGGCAGATCCTCCCCTGAAATGGCGGCGCCCAGGGACTGATGCGAGAGGTCCCGAGTGACTGGAGCGGTCCCCACCAATGCCAGGCTCAGGAGCGCTCAACACACCTCACCGGTAAGCAGTGGCATCCGGAGCGCGCTACCAAACGCAGAGCGCAGCGGAATCCAGGAAAGAGCTGTGAGCCCCGGACTAACGGCGGACGCGCGGCGCTCTGAACACCGAGTGCGCTTCCTCTGATACGGGGAACCTAGACGGGTACTACACCTGGTGACCCACCGCGGCAAACACTCGTGGGGACCGGCACGGATCCGACCGATCGACGCTGGACACCGGGGAAACTGCCCGCGGATGACCCCGAGAAGTCCCCAATCCAAGATGGCGCCGCCGGGGCGATTTTCATGAGGGAGAAGTACGAAGACTCCTGAGTCCTAACTCCGATGCCCAGGAGCCAGCGCCACTGAATGCCGCCAGGGAACCACGCGACGGAGAGTATCAGGGAGCAATGACACGTGCGTTCCTGAGGTGAGCTCCGATGCCCGACTCGGGGCCCCCAGTGACAGACCCGAGGCCCTCTAGGAAACACTGACTCACTGTGGCTGCACTCAGCGGGTGACCACGGCGGTGCGGACGGGGAGAGTCCGCGGGGAGAGTCTGCACGGAGAGCCTTCCACCTCCCCTACCGAGGCCGTACCACAGACCCCCTGCAGCCAGACGCCTGGAAGATCAACACTAGACGGTGGAGACCCCGGAGACCCGGTTTGCACAACGTTGCTACAGACAGGGGCCTGAACCACATCTAGCAGGCCGGATCGGACCGGCGGGTCACCCACGACACCCATGGGGCGAACACAGCGGACGGTGCCCGTGACGCCAGCGCCAGTTCAGAGAAGATCACCTTCCCCGGGCCCCTCACGTGGATCGAAGACTGGAGGTCCTTCACAGGAATCGGACATGTCCACGAAACTAGACAAAGTCCTGGCGGCCATCGAGCACTCACGAGTCTCCATGGAAACTAAATTTGGGGAACTGGCCTCGGACATCACCCTGCTACGCGACGACCATAGGAAGCTGGCGGATAAGGTGAAGAAAGAAAGCCACACGCTCCAAGAACTGAAGCCTCAGGTCCAGCTCAATCAAAAAGCCATCAAGGACCTACAAGAGAAGGTCACTTTTCTTGAACGCAAGACGGACGACTTAGAAGAACGCTCTCGCCGGAGCAACATACGTCTTGATCAATCTACCGGAGGGAGTGGAGAAGGAAGACCCTATCAGATTTATAGAGACCTGGATAACAACGTTCACCCGGACCCAAGATCTAACGCCGTTCTTCTCAGTAGAAAGGGCACACAGAGTCCCGACTGGACGACCTCGAGCTGGCTTCCCGCCCAGACCATTCCTTCTGAAGCTGCTGCACTATCAGGACAGGGACACGATTCTACGGGCGGCCAGGCAAGCGAAAGTCCTCAGGGTGGAAGACAAGAATGTGATGGTGTTCCCGGACTATTCTCAGGCAGTGCAACGCCAACGCGCTACATTCTTGGCAGTAAAGCAAGCCCTGCGACGCCATAAGATTCAGTATGCCCTCCTGTTCCCGGCCCGCCTCAAAATCATCTATGAAGATACAACACACTTCTTCAGGAGGCAAGGCACTGGTTGGATCACCGCAGTCAACCCCGATCAGACCGCGAGGATACGCCGTCGAGCTCTGCGTCCAACAAACGACGACGCCTCCGAGCCAGGAAGGTCACTCTCACACAGATGAACCGACCACCGTCGCCCAGCGCCAAGCGTGTCCCGGACTTGGAACAAATCATAGCAGACCGGCGGAAAGCCATTCAAGCAGCGACGGAGGTCAGGCAACTAGACGCTGAGCAGGAGATGGATCGAGGCCCCCACATCTTCACATCCGAAGATGAGGGCCAGAGCGATGTCCGCACCTCCAGAGATGGTTCCGCCTCCCCGCCGCTGGTGACTCCGCAGACGGCGGATACACTCATCTGATAGCGACTGATGCATTCAGCGGTAAGATGGAGCTGATGGCGCAGCCTGCCGGCGGGGGACACCGGGAAGACACGCCTACGGTATGGGTGGTAACATACACACACGCAGAGACACAATGCGGCGGGTGGCCTTGACCTGAGATCAGGGTTCCACCGCTTCAGCACCCCCTCACACCAAACGAACTAGAGACAGTACGAGATGTACAGTTTGGGCTCATCATGCCTTGCAATGGGCCCCTTCAGTTGGGACTGTTTCCCATATGTTGTTTCCATGTTACGCCCTTTCCGTTTTAACCCTGATACCTACACGGGAGATGGTACTCTGGTCACGGCGCTACTACATATGGAAGGAGGTCACGCGAGCGATAATGACCCTGGATATAACCGAGAGGTGAGGAATGCACCGACTAACACGATAGACATCCTCACATGACGAAACCCTCTAACTCGGACTTTACCTTTATCACACTGAACGTCAGGGGGTTACACACAGCAAGCAAACGATATGGAGTCTATGCCTATCTAAAGAGACAGCAGGAGCATATAGCTCTCCTCCAAGAGACTCACTTGACGACGGCAGAAGTCAGCAAGCTGCAGAGGAAATGGAGGGGTATGATCTGTGCCACAGGGTACTCCGCATTTGCCAGGGGCACACTTATATGGGTCAAGCCGGGAGTCCCCTTCCGAGAACAATCCAGGGTGGTGGATAAGGAGGGACGCTATGCATTACTGGAAGGACAACTGGATGGACAGTCTATCCTGATAGGCAGTATCTATGCCCCAAATGTGGAACAGAACGCCTTTTGGTCTCGCCTCACGAACACACTGGCACATCACACTCACACCCCTTGGCTACTAGGGGGGGATTATAACAGTGTCTTAGACACGACCCTCGACCGGTCCCGCCAAACGCCACCACGGTCACCAATCTACAGACAGACGGAACTCTTCAATGAGTGGGTTCAACACTGGATACTGACGGACACGTGGAGAGCACTGAACCCCACAACGAAACTGTACTCGTTTCACTCCATTCCACACGATCTTCGAGTGAGACTTGACCGATTTCTATGCTCACCTGCTATACACGCCAAAGCCAGACACACAGACTATCTAGGCAGAGTGCTATCAGATCATGACGCCCATGTCCTGACCCTCCGATGGAAACCGCCCCACCGCCCAGTACCGACCTGGAAGCTCCCTCGGGAGTGCCTCACAGACCCGGCATTCACACATGATCACGGGGAACACCTGCAGGAACACTTCAGACTCAATGCGGGCTCGGCGTCCTCTAGTCTCGTTGAGTGGGATGCGCACAAAGTAGTGGCGAGGGGACACTGCATTCAGCAAGTGTTAGGAGTGCGAAAGGTGCTAGAAGGCGCATTGCACACCACAGAACAGGAACTAGCGGCCATGTTGCAAGCAGATGACCGCGGCGAGGTGACCCAGCTACAAATAGCAGAGGCTAAGACAAAATACGCCGAGACATTGCGGGACCTGCGAAAATACAATTTCAGGAAATATGCCAGTAGGGTACACCGGGAGGGCAACAGGGGTGGCACGCTCTTAGCATGGTTAGCTCGGCAAGACCCCGACTCGAAACCTATCACGGAAATTACAGACCAAGCCGGTCACCTCCAGACTTCCCAGGTAGCGATCTACACATATTACTCGCACATATATCAAACTTCCAGCCAAGACGACGCCCTCGTGGTGTCCAACTTCCTACTCCCTTTACCAATCCCCCAGGTCTCGCCAGTGCTCCGAAAGGACCTAGACAGAAAATGAACGCAGACCGAGATTAAGGCAGCGATAGGGACGCTTGCTAGGAACAAGGCCCCAGGCATGGACGGCTTCCCCCTCGAGTATTACCAGTCGTTTGTAACTCACCTCGCCCCGCGCCTAACGACTATGTTTGAAGACGCACTCAAGACGGGAATCCTCCCACGCTCCCTCAGAGAATCTATAATAGTGTCGTTCCTAAAACCACACAGGGACCCCCAACTTCCATCGTCCTACAGGCCGATCACATTACTTAACTCAGACTGTAAAATCCTGGGGAAACTGTTAGTGACAAGATATGCCCAAGTCGTACCCCAACTGGTCCACCCCGACCAAAACGGATTTGTACCAAACCGCAACACATCTCAAAATCTCCGTAGACTCTTCCACGTCCAAGACATGACCCGAACCCAGTTCCCGAATGCAGCTTGCCTCATACTAGACCTCGAGAAGGCATTCGACACCCTCACATGGCCATATTTGTTTGCAGTCATCACCAAGAACAACTTTGGCTCCCGCCTCATCGCTTACACTAAGCTCCTGTACACACAACTTAGGTCCAGGGTCCGGATCGGCACCTATATCTCCCCGGAATTCACCGTAAGCAGAGGAACTAGACAAGGATGCCCGTTGTCGCCCCTCTTGTTTGCTCTGGTGGTTGAACCTTTGGCGATACGCATGAGACGAGAGGGTGTAGACTGGGGTATCCCCCTAGCGCATATGTGGCACTGCGTATCTCTATACACAGACGACCTCCTGATCTATGTTAGGGATGCCACGAGCGACCTGACGTGCATCTGGAGAACGTTAGAGGAGTTTGCGACAGTGTCAGGCCTAAGGGTCAACTGGGGGAAATCATCCATATACCCGTTGAGCCCCCATATGGCCCCCTTCGAAATCCGAATGGGTACTCAATCACTCACCTGGAACGCCGGTGCCCCCCGATACCTGGGAATACGGCTGTACCACACCCCGGAGGACCTATACACAGGGAATCATCATAGGACACTAGCTGGTCTTCGATCAGCGGTCAACTTCTGGAAGACACTCCCACTGGCGCCCATAGGCCGAGTGGCACTGGCAAAAATGATCATGCTCCCCCGCCTGCTATATAGCTTCCTCAGTGATCCCACCTCGATCATTCTTCGGAGAACTGAACACTCTTCTGATAGACCTGATATGGGGAGGGGGTCGAAAACGAGTGGCGCTCACCACACTCTACCTGCCTACCACGGAAGGGGGACTGGGAGCGCCGGCCTTTGAGGCATACTTTCTAGCGGCCCAGCTCCAGTGGCTGTCCTACTGGACGGCGGGACGCCACACAGGGGAGACCAACACAACTACTGGTCCTCTCTCGCAGGCCGCGATCGTCAGACTCTTGTTACCGGGCACTTAACCCCTGCGGACTCGTCCCCTGCAGGTGTCCGTTGCCCGAAAGTGCATGATGCGGATACACCGCATGTCCAAAACACAACCACCGTATTCGCCTTTGCTGCCACTGGTGGGTTTCCCTCGCAGAGAATCATATTACTCCCCGGGCACGCTTCGAGTTTGGACAGAACTGGAAGTCACGGAGATCGGGTCTCTGTTCGACGACGGGCAGTTGCTGACGTTTGAGCAGCTGATGGACCGTTACGGCATACCCCCTGGACAGTTTTTGCTACACAGGCAATTACTGGATAGCAGCGGTACGCACTGGAACCTAGGGGCCGGCGAACCAGCGACACATCCAGTGATTCATACGATCCTACACATGGGGGTGGGGAGACACTTAGTAACATGGCTCTACAGGGCGGTGCGCTCGTTAATCCTCCCATCCCTCCAGTCTCTACGCCAGAAGTGGGAGACAGAATTCGCTAGAGTGGTCCATGACGGGGAATGGAGGTCAGCCCTGGAATATCCCAAAAAAGTCTCCAGGAACGCAAGGTTCCGCAACATACAATTCAATGTCCTCCACAGGGCCTATCTTACACCGGGCCACCTCCAACGATTCTTCCCGGACACTCACTTTGAATGTCCCCGATGTCGAACCCCGGGTGCAGACTTCAGGCACATGTTTTGGGATTGCCCCACTCTCCGCCAGTACTGGGACACGATCCACCGAACCTTAGAAGAGACCACGACCATTGTCACCATGAACACATGGGAGGCATGCGCACTCGGAATTTTCCGCAAACGGAAAACTGAGAAAACACAATACAGATTCCTATCACTAGCAATCCTCTTGGCAAAACGCGGTATCGCCATGCACTGGAGAGCCCCTGCGGGACCGCCGGAGGCAGCATGGGTAGGTGCGGTACTTAAATGGGGTAAGGCGGAGGAGGAGATACTACGGGAGGAGGAGGTACGGGGACATTGCAAACATCCCATATCCCAGGAGTGGGCCCAACTACTATACACCTTCACACAGACGACACGCCCTCAGGAGTCCCCTACTGCCACACAATCCCGGACACGACCGACGACGCCGGCCCCCATGCCTCCTTAAACATATCATGGAGTCTACACACCAGTTGTGAGTGACCACGAGCGCTGGCCCTCCGAAACCCAGACGCAAACCACCGACGCTCGCTATAGACCTATACCTAACGACTTGAAAATATACATACTGGGCTTGGACGCAGTGACCTAGAAACCCCCCCCTCCCGTCCTTCCCTAACTCCCACCCCACCCCCAAGTTCATCAGTTCACCCCCATAGTTTCTGGGAAAGAAGGCAAGCTTGAACTAGACAGAATGCCACTAGTACATATTACTAGCTGATTGACTTCACGCATAGAGACACCACGATGTCACATGTTATCATGTATCACACCCACATTCCTGATGCCCATAGCGTCACCCCCACAGTACCTGACACGACATGAGCTCACCCCCCTACGGGTGCAGTCGATAGTCTAGCATGTGCAGGATGGTCCCGCTTATGGAGGATGCAGACGTTATGGTGGGAAGCCACGTGATACGTGCCACCGAGGCACACAGATAAGGACAACAAATTGACAATGACCCTGAACTGTGAAATGCCTAACAGGATCCGCAGCTCTAATTGTATCTATATGACTTCAATTTTTGTAATGCTCGTTAAACCTTGAATGAACACTGTCGTACTATTCATGTAAATGCAACCTAAAACCCAATAAACAAATTCAAACAAAAAAAAAATATAAGGGATATTTTTAGGGTTCAGGGTCAGTTTGGGGTTTTTGGGTAAAGGGGTATTTTTAGGGTTCAGGGTCAGTTTTGGGTTTTTGGGTAAAGGGGTATTTTTAGGGTTCAGGGTCAGTTTTGGGTTTTTGGGTAAAGGGGTATTTTTAGGATTTAGGGTCAGTTTTCAGTTTTGGGGTAAAGGGGTATTTTTAGGGTTCAGGGTCAGTTTTTAGTTTTGGGGTAAAGGGGTATTTTTAGGGTTCATGGTCAGTTTTCAGTTTTTGGGTAAAGGTGAATTTTTAGGGTTTAGGGTCAGTTTTCAGTTTTTGGGTAAAGGGGTATTTTAAGGGTTCAGGGTCAGTTTTTAGTTTTTGGGTAAAGGGGTATTTTTAGGGTTCAGGGTCAGTTTTGGGTTTTTGGGGTACAGGGGTACAGGGTAAAAAAAATAACTATGAAAAAGTGAATAACAGAAAGGTAATGTGTATATAAGATTATAAAGAAAATGACGATATTTTTTTTATAATAATATAAGTAGAAAGGTAGTCGATATTAGTGTTGTCGATATTAGTGTAGAAGGTAATTTTATTTTAAATATTGTCGATAATGTAGTAGTCGATATTTATGTAGTCAATATAATTGTTAACGATATTAGAGTAGTCGATAAAAAAATATCGATATTTGTGTAAATCCTTGTTTAAGTATATGGTGACAATATTTTTGTAGACGATGTATTTGTGGCGATATTTTCGTAGGTCGATGTTTTAGTAATTGATATTTCATCATGGAACCGGATAGAAGAGCCCAGCTCTGCCCCAGGGGCCCCCGGATATAAGAGCCAAGCTCAGCTCCTGGGGCCCCTGGATAGAAGGCCCCAGCTCAGCCCAGGGGCCCTTGGATAGAAGAGCCCAGCTCAGCCCCAGGGGCCATGGATAGAAGAGCCCTGCTCAGCCCCAGGACCCCCAGATTGAAGAGCCCAGCTCAGCCCCAGGGGCCCCCAGATAGAAGGCCCCAGCTCAGCCCAGGGGCCCCTGGATAGAAGAGCCCAGCTCAGCCCCAGGGGCCATGGATAGAAGAGCCCTGCTCAGCCCCAGGACCCCCAGATAGAAGAGCCCAGCTCAGCCCCAGGGCCCCTGGATAGAAGAGCCCAGCTCAGCCCCAGGGGCCCCAGGATAGAAGAGCCCAGCTCAGCCTCGGCCCCCCCCGGATAGAAGAGCCCAGCACAGCCCCGAGGCCCTAGATAGAAGAGCCCAGCTCAGCCCCAGGGCCCCAGACATAAGAGCCCAGCTTAGCCCGATGATAGAAGAGCCCAGCTCAGGCCCCAAGGGGCCCCCGGATAGAAGAGCCCAGCTTAGCCCCAGGGGCCCGGGATAGAAGAGCCCAGCTCAGCCCCAGGGGCCGCCGGATAGAAGAGCCCAGCTCAGCCCAAGGGGCCCCAGATAGAAGCACCCAGCTAAGCCTCAGGCCCCCGGATAGAACAGCCCAGCACAGCCCCGAGGCCCCCAGATAGAAGAGCCCAGCTCGGCCCCAGAGGACCCCGTATAGAGGAGCCCAGCTCAGCCCTAGGGGCCCCGGATAGAAGAGCCCAGCTCAGCCCCAGGACCACGGATGGAAGAGCCCAGCTCAGCCCCAGAGGCCCCCGGATATAAGAGCCCAGCTCAGCCCCAGGGGCCCCCGATAGAAAAGCCCAGTTCAGCCCCAGGGGCCCTGGATAGAAGAGCCCAGCTCACCCCAGGGGCCCCCAGACAAAAGAGCCCAGCTCAGCCCCATGGGCCCCCGGATAGAAGAGCCCAGCTCAGCCCCAGGTCCCCGGATGGAAGAGCCCAGCTCAGCCCCAGGGGCCCCGGATAGAAGCACCCAGCTTAGCACCAGGGGCCCCGGATAGAGGAGCCCAGCTCAGCCCCAGGGGGCCAGGATAGAAAATGTCAGCTCAGCCCCAGGGCCCCGGAAAGAAGAGCCCAGCTCAGCCCCAGGGCCCCCAGATAGAAGAGCCCAGCTCAGCCTCATGGTACCCCGGATAGAAGAGCCCAGCTCAGCCCCAGGGCCCCGGATGGAAGAGTCCAACTCAGCCCCAGGAGCACCAGATAGAAGAGCCAAGCTCTACCCCAGGGGCCCTGGATAGAAGAGCCCAGCTCAGCCCCAGGGGCCCCCGGATAGAAGAGCCAAGCTCAGTCCCTGGGGCCCCCGATTGAAGAGCCCAGCTCAGCCCCAGGGGCCCCCAGATAGGAGGCCATAGCTGAGCCCAGGGGCCCCCGGATAGAAGAGCCCAACTCAGCCCCCAGGGGTCCCAGATAGAAGAACACAGCTCAGCCCCAGGGGCCCCCGGATAGATGAGCCCAGCACAGCCCCAGGGGCCCCTGATAGAAGAGGCCAGCTCAGCCCCAGAGGCCCCCGGATAGAAGGACCCAGCTCAGCCCCAGGGGCCCCGGAAAGAAGAGCAAAGCTCAGCCCCAGGGCCACGGATGGAAGAGCCCAGCTCAGTCCCAGGGGCCCCAAATAGAAGAGCCCAGCTCAACCCTAGGGCCACAGATGGAAGAGCCCAGCTCAGTCCCACGGGCCCCAGATAGAAGTGCCCAGCTCAGCCCCAGGGCCCCGGATAGAAGAGACCAGCTCAGCCCCAGAGGCCCCCGGATAGAAGAGCCCAGCTCAGTCCCAGAGGCCCCGGATAGAAAAGCCCAGTTCAGCCCCAGGGGCCCTGCATAGAAGAGCCCAGCTCAGCCCCAGGGGCCCCCAGATATAAGAGCCCAGCTTAGCACCAGGGGCCCCCAGATAGAAGATTCCAGTTCAGCCCCAGGGCCCCGGATAGAAATGCCCATCTCAGTCCAAGGGGCCCCCGATAGAAGAGCCCAGCTCAGCCCCAGGGGCCCCCGGATAGAAGATCCTAGCTTAGCCCAAGTGCCCCGGAAAGAAGAGCCCAGCTCAGCCCCAGGGGCCCCTGGATGGAAGAGCTCAGCTCAGCCCCTGGGCCCCGGATGGAAGAGCCCATCTCAGCCCCAGGGCCCGCGGATAGAAGCGCCAAGCTCAGCCCCAGGGGCCCCGGATAGAAGAGCCCACTGTGCCTCAGAGGCCCCCGGATAGAAGAGCCCAGCTCAGCCCCAGTGGCCCAGGATAGAAGAGCCCAGCTCAGCCCCAGGGGCCCCTGGATAGAAGAGCCCAGCTTAGCACCAGGGGTCCCCGGATAGAAGAGCCTAGCTCAGCCCCAGGGGCCCATAGTGAAGAGCCCAGCTCAGCCCCCAGGGGCCCCGGAATAGAAGAGCCCAGCTTAGCCCCAGGGGCCCCGAGATAGTAGGCCCCAGCTCAGCCCAGGGGCCCCTAGATAGAAGAGCCCAGCTCAGCCCCCAGAGGCCCCGGAGAGAAGCACCCAGCTCAGCCCCAGGGTCCCCCGGATAGATGAGCCCAGCTCAGCCCCAGGGGCCCCAGATAGAAGAGCCCAGCTCAGCCCCAGGGGCCCTGGATTGAAGAGCCCAGCTCAGCCCCAGAGGCTCCCGGAGAGAAGAGCCCAGCTCAGCCCCAGGGGCCCCGGATAGAAGAGCTCAGTTCAGCCCGGCCCCCTGGAGGCCCCTGGATAGAAGAGCCTAGCTCATCCCCCTAGGGCCCCCAGATAGAAGAGCCCTGCTCAGCCCCAGGGGGCCCCGGATAGAAGAGCCCAGCTCAGCCCGGCAACCTGGAGGCCCCTGGATAGAAGAGCCTAGCTCAGCCCCCTAGGGCCCCCAGATAGAAGAGCCCAGCTCAGCCCCAGGGGCCCCAGATGGAAGAGCCCAGTTCAGCCCCATTGCCCCCAGATAGAAGAGCCCAGCTCAGCCCCAGGGGCCCTGGATAGAAGAGCCTAGCTTAGCCCCAGGACTCCCCGGATAGAAGAGCCCCGCTCAGCACCAGGGGCCCCGGATAGAAGTGCCCAGCTCAGCCACAAGGGCCCCGGATAGAAGAGCCCATCTCAGCCCTAGGGGCCCGGATAGAAGAGCCCCACTCAGCCCCCGGATAGAAGAGCCCAGCTGTGCCCCAGGGGCCACGGATAAAAGAGCCCAGCTCAGCCCCAGAAGCCCAAGATAGAAGAGCCCAGCTCAGCCACAGGGGCCCTGGATAGAAGAGCCCAGTTCAGCCCCGTGGCCCCCAGATAGAAGAGCCCAGCTCAGCCCCAGGGGCCCTGGATAGAAGAGCCAGCTCAGCCCCAGCGGCCCCCAGATAAAAGAGCCCAGATCAGCCCCAGGGGCCCCCGGACAGAAAAGCCCAGCTCAGCCCCAGAGGCCCCGGGATAGAAGAGACCAGCTCAGCCACAGGGGCCCCCCGATAGAAGAGCCCATCTCAGCCCCAGGGGCCCCCGGATAGAAGAGCCCAGCTCAGTCCTGTGGCCCCGGATAAAAGAGCCCAGCTCAGCCCCAGGGGCCATAGATAGAAGAGCCCAGCTCAGCCCCAGGGGCACCCAGATAGAAGAGCCCAGCTCAGCCCCAGGGGCCGCGGATAGAAGAGCCCAGCTCAGCACCAGGAGCCCCCAGATAGAAGAGTCCAGCTCAGCCCCAGGGGCCTCTGGATAGAAGGGCCCAGCTCAGCCGCAGAGGCCCCCAGATAGAAGAGCCCATCTCAGCCCCAGGGGCCCCCGGATAGAAGAGCCCAGCTCAGTCCTCTGCCCCGGATAAAAGAGCCCAGCTCAGCCACAGGGGCCCCAGATAGAAGAGCCCAGCTCAGCACCAGGAGCCCCCAGATAGAAGAGCCCAGCTCAGCCCCAGGGCCCCGGATGGAAGAGCCCAGCTCAGTCCCAGAGGCCCCGGATAGAAGTGCCCAGCTCAGCCCCAGGGCCCCGGATAGAAGAGACCAGCTCAGTCCCAGAGACCCCCGGATAGAAGAGCCCAGCTCAGCCCCAGGGGCCCCGGATAGAAAAGCTCAGTTCACCCCCAGGGGCCCTGCATAGAGGAGCCCAGTTCAGCCCCAGGGCCCCCCAGATATAGGAGCCCAGCTCAGCCCCAGGTGCCCCCGAATAGAAGAGTCCAGTTCAGCCCCAGGGCCCCGGATAGAAATGCCCATCTCAGTCCAAGGGGCCCCAGATAGAAGAGCTCAGCTCAGCCCCAGGGGCCCTCGGATAGAAGATCCCAGCTCAGCCCAAGTGCCCCGGAAAGAAGAGCACAGCTCAGCCCCAGGGGCCCCTGGATAAAAGAGCCCAGCTCAGCCCCTGGGCCCCGGATGGAAGAGCCCAGCTCAGCCCCTGGGCCCCGGATAGAAGAGCCCAGCTCAGCCCTCCAGGGCCCCCGGATAGAAGAGCCCAGCTCAGCCCCAGGGGCCGCCGGATAGAAGACCCCAACTCAGCCTCAGAGGCCCCCGGATAGAAGAGCCCAGCTCAGCCCCAGTGGCCCAGGATAGAAGAGCCCAGCTCAGCCCCAGGGGTCCCCGGATAGAAGAGCCTAGCTCAGCCCCAGGGGCCCATATTAAAGAGCCCAGCTCAGCCCCCCAGGGGCCCCGAAATAGAAGCGCCCAGCTCAGCCCCAGGGCCACGGATGGAAGAGCCCAGCTCAGTCCCAGGTGCCCCGGATAGAAGAGCCCAGCTCAGCCCCAGGGGCCCTGATAGAAGAGCCCAGCTCAGCCCTAGGGGCACCCAGATAGAAGAGCCCAGCTCAGCCCCAGGGGCCTCTGGTTAGAAGAGCCCAGCTCAGCCGGAAAGGCCCCCAGATAGAAGAGCCCAGCTCAGCCCCAGGGGCCCCAGATGGAAGAGCAAAGCTCAGCCCCAGGGCCACGGATGGAAGAGCCCAGCTCAGTCCCAGGGGCTCCAAATAGAAGCGCCCAGCTCAGCCCCAGGGCCACGGATGGAAGAGCCCAGCTCAGTCCCAGGGGCCCCGGATAGAAGAGCCCAGCTCAGCCCCAGGGGCCGCCGGATAGAAGACCCCAACTCAGCCTCAGAGGCCCCCGGATTGAAGAGCCCAGCTCAGCCCCAGTGGCCCAGGATAGAAGAGCCCAGCTCAACCCCAGGGGCCCCTGGATAGAAGAGCCCAGCTCAGCCCCAGGGGTCCCCGGATAGAAGAGCCTAGCTCAGCCCCAGGGGCCCATATTAAAGAGCCCAGCTCAGCCCCCCAGGGGCCCCGGAATAGAAGCGCCCAGCTCAGCCCCAGGGCCACGGATGGAAGAGCCCAGCTCAGTCCCAGGTGCCCCGGATAGAAGTGCCCAGCTCAGTCCTGTGGCCCCGGATAAAAGAGCCCAGCTCAGCCCCAGGGGCCCCAGATAGAAGAGCCAGCTCAGCCCCAGGGACCCCTGATAGAAGAGCCAAGCTCAGCCCCAAGGGCCTCTGGATAGAAGAGCCCAGCTCAGCCCCAGGGGCCCCAGATGGAAGAGCCCAGCTCAGCCCGAGGGGACCCGGATAGAAGAGCCCAGCTCAGCCCCAGGACCCCCAGATAGAAGAGCCCAGCTCAGCCACAGGGGCCCTCCGATAGAAGAGCCCATCTCAGCCCCAGGGGACCCCGGATAGAAGAGCCCAGCTCAGTCCTGTGGCCCCGGATAAAAGGGCCCAGCTCAGCCCCAGGGGCCCTGATAGAAGAGCCCAGCTCAGCCCTAGGGGCACCCAGATAGAAGAGCCCAGCTCAGCCCCAGGGGCCTCTGGTTAGAAGAGCCCAGCTCAGCCGGAAAGGCCCCCAGATAGAAGAGCCCAGCTCAGCCCCAGGGGCCCCAGATGGAAGAGCAAAGCTCAGCCCCAGGGCCACGGATGGAAGAGCCCAGCTCAGTCCCAGGGGCTCCAAATAGAAGCGTCCAGCTCAGCCCCAGGGCCACGGATGGAAGAGCCCAGCTCAGTCCCAGGGGCCCCGGATAGAAGTGCCCAGCTCAGCCCCAGGGCCCCGGATAGAAGAGACCAGCTCAGTCCCAGAGGCCCCCGGATAGAAGAGCCCAGCTCAGCCCCAGGGGCCCCGGATAGAAAAGCTCAGTTCAGCCCCAGGGGCCCTGCATAGAAGAGCCCAGTTCAGCCCCAGGGGCCCCCAGATATAGGAGCCCAGCTCAGCCCCAGGGCCCCCCGGATAGAAGAGTCCAGTTCAGCCCCAGGGCCCCGGATAGAAATGCCCATCTCAGTCCAAGGGGCCCCAGATAGAAGAGCTCAGCTCAGCCCCAGGGGCCCTCGGATAGAAGATCCCAGCTCAGCCCAAGTGCCCCGGAAAGAAGAGCACAGCTCAGCCCCAGGGGCCCCTGGATAGAAGAGCCCAGCTCAGCCCCTGGGCCCCGGATGGAAGAGCCCATCTCAGCCCCAGGGGCCGCGGATAGAAGCGCCCAGCTCAGCCCCAGGGCCCCCGGATAGAAGAGCCCAGCTCAGCCCCAGTGGCCCAGGATAGAAGAGCCCAGCTCAACCCCAGGGACCCCTGGATAGAAGAGCCCAGCTCAGGCCCAGGGGTCCCCGGATAGAAGAGCCTAGCTCAGCCCCAGGGGCCCATATTAAAGAGCCCAGCTCAGCCCCCCAGGGGCCCCGGAATACAAGAGCCCAGCTCAGCCCCAGGGGTGCCCAGATAGTAGGCCCCAGCTCAGCCCAGGGGCCCCTAGATAGAAGAGCCCAGCTCAGCCACCAGGGGCCCCAGATAGAAGCACCCAGCTCAGCCCCAGGGTCCCCCGGATAGATGAGCCCAGCTCAGCCCCAGGGGCCTCTGGATAGAAGAATCCAGCTCAGCCGCAAAGGCCCCCAGATAGAAGAACCCAGCTCAGCCGCAAAGGCCCCCAGATAGAAGAGCGCAGCTCAGACCCAGGGGACCCAGATGGAAGACCAAAGCTCAGCCCCAGGGCCACGGATGGAAGAGCCCAGCTCAGTCCCAGGGGCTCCAAATAGAAGCGCCCATCTCAGCCCCAGGGCCACGGATGAAAGAGCCCAGCTCAGTCCCAGGGGCCCCGGATAGAAACGCCCAGCTCAGCCCCAGGGCCCCGGATAGAAGAGACCAGCTCAGACCCAGAGGCCCCCGGATAGAAGAGCCCAGCTCATCCCCAGGGGCCCCGGATAGAAAAGCCCAGTTCAGCCCCAGGGGCCCTGCATAGAAGAGCCCAGTTCAGCCCCAGGGGCCCCCAGATATAGGAGCCCAGCTCAGCCCCAGGGGCCCCCGGATAGAAGAGTCCAGTTCAGCCCCAGGGCCCCAGATAGAAATGCCCATCTCAGTCCAAGGGGCCCCAGATAGAAGATCCCAGCTCAGCCCCATGGGCCCTCGGAAAAGAAGATCCCAGCTCTGCCCAAGTGCCCCGGAAAGGAGAGCCCAGCTCAGCCCCATGGGCCCCAGATAGAAGAGCCCAGCTCAGCCCCAGGGGCCCCTGGATAGAGGAGCCCAGCTCAGCCCAAGGGCCCCGGATGGAAGAGCCCATCTCAGCCCCAGGGTCCGCGGATAGAAGAGCCCACTCAGCCTCAGAGGCCCCCTAATAGAAGAGCCCAGCTCAGCCCCAGTGGCCCAGGATAGAAGAGCCCAGCTCAGCCCCAGGGGCCCCTGGATAGAAGAGCCCAGCTCATCCCCAGGGGTCCCCGGATAGAAGAGCCTAGCTCAGCCCCAGGGGCCCATAGTAAAGAGCCCAGCTCAGCCCCCAAGGGGCCCCGGAATGGAAGAGCCCAGCTCAGCCCCAGGGGCCCCCAGATAGTAGGCCCCAGCTCAGCCCAGTGGCCCCTAGATAGGAGAGCCCAGCTCAGCCCCCAGGGGCCCCAGATAGAAGCACCCAGCTCAGCCCCAGGGTCCCCCGGATAGATGAGCCCAGCTCAGCCCCAGGGGCCCCAGATAGAAGAGCCCAGCTCAGCCCCAGGGGCCCTGGATTGAAGAACCCAGCTCAGCCCCAGATGCTCCCGGATAGAAGAGCCCAGCTCAGCCCCAGGGGGCCCCAGATAGAAGAGCCCAGCTCAGCCCGGCCCCTTGGAGGCCCCTGGATAGAAGAGCCTAGCTCAGCCCCCTAGGGCCCCCAGATAGAAGAGCCCAGCTCAGCCCCCGGGGGCCCCGGATAGAAGAGCCCAGCTCAGCCAGGCCCCCTGGAGGCCCCTGGATAGAAGAGCCTAGCTCAGCCCCCTAGGGCCCCCAGATAAAAGAGCCCAGCTCAGCCCCAGGGGCCCCCGGATAGAAGAGCCCAGCTTAGCCCCAGGAGTCCCCGGATAGAAGAGCCCAGCTCAGCCCCAGGGGCCCAGTATAGAAGAGCCCAGCTCAGCCCCAGGGGCCCAGATAGAAGAGCCCCGCTCAGCCCCCGGATAGAAGAGCCCAGCTGTGCCCCAGGGGCCCCGGATAAAAGAGCCCAGCTCAGCCCCAGAGGCCCCAGATGGAAGAGCCCAGCTCAGCCACAGGGGCCCAGATGGAAGAGCCCAGTTCAGCCCCATGGCCCCCATATAGAAGAGCCCAGCTTAACCCCCTAGGGACCTGGATAGAAGAGCCTAGCTTAGCCCCAGGACTCCCCGGATAGAAGAGCCCCGCTCAGCCCTAGGGGCCCGGATAGAAGAGCCCCACTCAGCCCCCGTATAGAAGAGCCCAGCTGTGCCCCAGGGGCCCCAGATAAAAGAGCCCAGCTCAGCCCCAGAAGCCCAAGATAGAATTGCCCAGCTCAGCCACAGGGGCCCCGGATAGAAGAGCCCAGTTCAGCCCCGTGGCCCCCAGATAGAAGAGCCCAGCTCAGCCCCAGGGGCCCTGGATAGAAGAGCCAGCTCAGCCCCAGTGGCCCCCGGGTAAAAGAGCCCAGCTCAGCCTCAGGGGCCCCCGGACAGAAGAGCCCAGCTCAGCACCAGGGGCCCCCAGATAGAAGCACCCAGCTCAGCCCCAGGGGCCCCGGGATAGAAGAGCCCAGCTCAGCCACAGGGGCCCCCCGATAGAAGAGCCCATCTCAGCCCCAGGGGCCCCCGGATAGAAGAGCCCAGCTCATTCCTGTGGTCCCGGATAAAAGAGCCCAGCTCAGCCCCAGGGGCCCCAGATAGAAGAGCCAGCTCAGCCCCAGGGACCCCCTGATAGAAGTGCCCAGCTCATCCCCAGGAGCCCCCGGATAGAAGAGCCCAGCTCAGCCACAGAGGCCCCCAGATAGAAGAGCCCAGCTCAGCCCCAGGGGCCCCAGATGGAAGAGCCAAGCTCAGCCCCAGGGGCCCATAGTGAAGAGCCCAGCTCAGCCCCCCAGGAGCCCTGGGATAGAAGAGCCCATCTCAGCCCCAGGGGCCCCTGGTTAGAAGAGCCCAGCTCAGCCCCAGGGCCCCCGGATAGAAGAGCCCAGCTCAGCCGCAGAGGCCCCCAGATAGAAGAGCCCAGCTCAGCCCCAGGGGCCCCAGATGGAAGAGCCAAGCTCAGCCCCAGGGGCCCATAGTGAAGAGCCCAGCTCAGCCCCCCAGGAGCCCTGGGATAGAAGACCCCATCTCAGCCCCAGGGGCCCCTGGATAGAAGAGCCCAGCTCATCCCCAGGGGCCCCAGATGGAAGAGCAAAGCTCTGCCCCAGGGGCCCCTGGATAGAAGAGCCCAGCTCAGCCCCAGAGGCCCCCGGATAGAAGGCCCCAGGTCAGCCCAGGGGTCCCCAGATAGAAGAGCCCAGCTCAGCCCCCAGGGGCCCCGGATAGAAGCACCCAGCTCAGCTCCAGAGGCCCCCGGATGGAAGAGCCGAGCTCAGCCACAGGGGCTCCCCTAGAAGGGCCCAGCTCAGCCCCAGGGGCGCCGGATAGAAGAGCCCAGCTCAGCCCCAGGGGCCCCGGATAGAAGAGCCCAGCTCAGCCCGGCTCCTTCAGAGATTCTCTCCAGGATTACTCAGTCTATTTCTACAAACACAGCAGAAGGTGCTGACAATCTCCTACCTGAGCAGAGACTTGTGTAGACATGTCCAGGCTCTCTCCTCCCCCTGGGGTCTGGGGGTGGGAGGTGCAGATCTGGGGTTAAAGGGGAGTCTGCAGATGGAGGTAACTGCATAAACAGACAGGGCTCCTTCCTCCTCTGCTGCAGGCTGCAAACACCAGGAGAGGCTGGAAGTGATGTCACACAGCTGCTGGTGCTGTCTCTGCCGCCGCTGACCCGGAAGAGGAAACAGTTATCCCTTTCATCCAATGTGCAGCTCAGTGGGTTTCATCAGCAGGCGAGGAGCGCCCTCTGGTGGCCGCTGACGGAACCGCCACCTCCAGTCTTTAGGAGTGAATTGGAAATAGCCTGCATTTCATTCATTATATGTAAGAAACTGCTAGAATTAAACTGGACAATGTTTTCTATTTTTCCTGTTTCTGTGGGTAATTTTTTATATTTGGTAGGAATGTGTGTATTCAAACAACTTTGCGACTCTGCTCCAAACTAAGTTTTACATTTGTCTCCTTTGTTTACCCGCTCACTCCCTTCAAAGGTTCACTTATAAAATAAACAAACAAGTATATTACAGTCTCAATAACTTCATAAGACGGAACAATCAGATTTGACTGTCACAGATTTATCCCTCAGTGGATGGTGTCATGACAATGAGTGAACAGTCCACAGATTCCTCACAATGCAGTAAGATGCACCACAGTGCACAGATCCCTCACAGTGCAGCAAGATGCACCACTGTGCACAGATCCCTCACAGTGCAGCAAGATGCAGCGCAGTGCACAGATCCCTCAGAGTGCAGCAAGATGCACCACAGTGCACAGATCCTTCACAGTGCAGCAAGATGCACCACAGTGCACAGATCCCTCACAGTGCAGCAAGGTGCACCACAGTGCAAAGATCCCTCACAGTACAGCAAGATGCACCACAGTGCACAGATCCCTCACAGTGCAGTAAGATGCACCACAGTACACGGATCCCTCGCAGTACAGCAAGATGCACCACAGTGCACAGATCCCTCACAGTGCAGCAAGATGCACCACGGTGCACAGATCCCTCACAGTGCAGCAAGATGCACCACAGTGCACAGATCCCTCACAGTGCAGCAAGATGCACCACAGTGCACAGATCCCTCACAGAGCAGCAAGATGCACCACAGTGCACAGATCCCTCACAGTGCAGCAAGAATGCACCGCAGTGCACATATTCCTAACAGTGCATTAAGATGCAGCGCACAGATCCCCTCTTTAACATACATGATGCCTACAAACACCCACAGGGCCTGAAGGAAATCCCCCCAGGGCCCCCTGATAGACGAGCCCAGCTCAGTCCCAGGGGCCCCCGGATAGAAGAGCCCAGCTCAGCCCCAGGTGCCCCCAGAGAGAAGAGCTCAGCTCAGCCCCAGGGGCCCCCGGATAGAAGAACCCAGATCATCCCAAGGGCCCCGGATAGAAGAGCCCAGCTCATCCCCAGGGGCCCCTGGATAGAGGAGCCCAGCTCAGCCCCAGCGGCCCCTGATAGAAGAGCCCAGATCAGCACCATGGCCCCCAGATCGAAAGGCCCAGCTCAGCCCTAGAGGCCCACAGATAGAAGGGCCCAGCTCAGCCCCAGGGGCCCCCGATAGAAGAGCCCAGCTCAGCCCCAGGGGCCCCCGAATAGAACAGCCCAGCTCAGCCCCAAGGGCCCCCGGATAGAAGAGCCCAGCTCAGCCCCAGGGACCACAGGATAGAAGAGCCCAGTTCAGCCCCAAGGGTACCCGGATAGAAGAGCCCAGCTCAGCCCGAGGGCCCGCGATAGAAAAGCCCAGCTCAGCCCCAGGGGCCCCAGAAAGAAGAGCCCAGCTCAGCCCCAAGGGCCCCCGGATAGAAGAGTATAGCTCAGCCCCAGGGGCCCCCAGATGGAAGAGCCAAGCTCAGCCCCAAGGGCCCCCGGATAGAAGAGCCCAGCTCAGCACCGGATAGAAGAGTCCAGCCCTCCCCAGGTGCCCCCGGAGAGAATAGACCAGCTCAGCCCCAGTGGCCCTGGATAGAAGAGCCCAGTACAGCCCCCCTGGGGCCCGCAGATAGAAGAGTCCAGCTCAGCCCCAGGGGCCCCCGGATAGAAGAGCCCAGCTCAGCCTCGGGGCCCCCGGATAGAAGAGCCCAGCTCAGCCCCAGGGCCACCAGATAGAAGAGCCCAGCTCGGCCCCCAGGGCCCCGGATAGAGGAGCCCAGCTCAAACCGAGGGACCTCGGATAGAAGAGCCCACCTCAGGCCCGGGGCCACGGATGGAAGAGCCCAGCTCAGTCCCAGGGCCCCCGGATAGAAGAGCCCAGCTCACCCCAAGGGCCCGCGGATAGAAGAGCCCAGCTCAAACCCAGGGGCCTCGGATAGAAGAGCCCAGCTCAGGACCAGGGCCACGGATGGAAGAGCCCAGCTCAGTCCCAGGGGCCCTGGATAGAAGCACCCAGCTCAGCCCCAGGGCCTCGGATAGAAGAGCCCAGCTCAGCCCCAGGGGCCCCCAGACATAAGAGCCCTACTCAGCCCCAGGGGCCCCCGGATAGAAGAGCCCAGCTCAGCCCCAGGGCCCCGGATGGAAGAGCCCAGCTCAGCCCCAGGGGCCCCGGATAGAAGCGCCCAGCTCAGCCCCAGGGGCCCTGGATTGAAGAGCCCAGCTCAGCCCCAGGGGGCCCTGGATAGAAAATCCCAGCTCAGCCCTAGGGCCCCGGAAAGAAGAGCCCATCTCAGCCCCAGGGACCACAGGATAGAAGAGCCCAGTTCAGCCCCAAGGGTACCCGGATAGAAGAGCCCAGCTCAGCCCGAGGGCCCGTGATAGAAAAGCCCAGCTCAGCCCCAGGGGCCCCAGAAAGAAGAGCCCAGCTCAGCCCCAGGGGCCCCCGGATAGAAGATCCCAGCTCAGCCACAGATGCCCCCGGATAGAAGAGCCCAGCTCAGCACCAGGGCCCCAGATATAAGAGCCCAGCTCAGCCCCAGGGGCCCGCGGAGAGAAGAGCCCAGCTCAGCCCCAATGTCACCCGGATAAAAGAGCCCCACTCAGCCCCAGGGGCCCCAGATAGAAAAGCCCTGCTCAGCCCCTGAGGCCCCCGGATAGAAGGTCCAAGCTCAGCTCCAGGGCCCCCAGATAGAATAGACTAGCTCAGCACAAGGGGCCCCGGATAGAAGAGCGCAGCTCTCCCCAGGGGCCCCCGGATAGAATAGAATAGCTCAGCCCCAGGGGCCCCCGGATAGAAGAGCGCAGCTCAGCCCCAGAGGCCTCCAGATAGAAGAGCCCAGCTCAGCACCAGGGCCCCCAGATAGAAGAGCCCAGCTCAGCCCCAGGGGCCCCCGGATAGAAGAGCCCAGCTCGGCCCCAAGTGCCCCGGATAGAAGAGTATAGCACAGCCCCAGGGGCCCCAGATAAAAGAGCTCAGCCCCCCAGAGGCCCGTGGATAGAAGAGCCCAGCTCAGCTCCTAGGGCCCCTGGATAGAAGAGTACAGCTCAGCCCCAGGGGCCCAGATAGAAGAGTATAGCTCAGCCAAAGGGGCCCCGGATAGAAAAGCCCAGGGGCCCTGGATAGAAGAGCCCAGCTCAGCTCCGGATAGAAGAGCCCAGCCCTCCCCAGGAGCCACCGGATAGAATAGACCAGCTCAGTCCCAGGGGACCCGGATAGAAGAGCACATCTCAGCCCCAGGGGCCCCCAGATAGGAGAGCCCAGCTCAGCCCCAGAGCCCCCAGATAGAAGAGACCAGCTCAGCCCCAGGGGCCCCCAGATAGAAGAGCTCAGCTCAGCCCCAGAGGCCCCCGGATAGAAGAACCCAGCTCAGCACCAGGGCCCCGAGATAGAAGAGCCCAGCTCAGCCCCAGGGGCCCCCGGATAGAAGAGCCCAGCTCAGCCCCAAGGGCCCCGGGATAGAAGAGTATAGCTTAGCCCCAGGGGCGGATAGAAGAGCCCAGACCCTCCCAGAGGCCCACAGATAGAAGAGCACAGCTCAGCCCACAGGGCTCCCAGATAGAAGAGCCCAGCTCAGCCCCGGGGGCCCCCAGATAGAAGAGCCCAGCTCAACCCCAGGGGCCCGCAGATAGAAGAGCCCAGGTCAGCCCCAAGGGCCCCCGGATAGAAGAGTATAGCTCAGCCCCAGGGGCCCCCGGATAGAAGAGCCCAGCTCAGCCCCAAGGGCCCCCGGATAGAAGAGTATAGCTCAGCCCCAGGGGCCCCCGGATAGAAGAGCCCTGGGGTCCTGGATAGAAGAGCCCAGCTCAGCACCAGATAGCAGTGTCCAGCCCTCCCCAGGGGCCCCCGGAGAGAATCGACCAGCTCAGCCCCAGGGGCCCTGGATAGAAGAGCCCAGGTTAGCCCCTCAGGGGCCTCCAGATAGAAGAGCCCAGCTCAGCCCCAGGGGCCCCGGATAGAAGAGCCCAACTCAGCCACATGGGCCCCAGATAGAAGGGCCCAGCTCAGCCCCAGTGGCCCGGGATAGAAGAGCTCAGCTCAGCCCCAGGGGCCGCCGGATAGAAGAGCCCAGCTCAGCCCAAGGGGCCCCGGATAGAAGCACCCAGTTCAGCCTCAGGGCCCCCGGATATGAGAGCCCAGCACAACCCCCAGGGCCCCCGGATAGAAGAGCCCAGCTCAGGCCCAGGGCCCCCGGATGGAAGAGCCCAGCTCAGCCCCATGGGCCCTGGATAGAAGAGCCCTGCTCAGCCCCAGGGCCCCCAGATAGAGGAGCCCAGCTCAGCCCCAGGGCTCCCGGATAGAAGAGCCCAGCTCAGCCCCAGGGGCCCCAGGATAGAAGAGCCCAGCTCAGCCTCGGGCCCCCAGATAGAAGAGCCCAGCACAGCCCCGGGGCCCCTGGATAGAAGAGCCCAGCTCGGCCCCAGAGGACCCCAGATAGAGGAGCCCAGCTCAGCCCCAGGGGCCCCGGATAGAAGAGCCCAGCTCAACCCCAGGGCCACGGATGGAAGAGCCCAGCTCAGTACCAGGGGCCTGGATAGAAGCTCCCAGCTCAGCCCCAGGGCCTCGGATAGAAGAGCCCAGCTCAGCCCTAGAGGCCCCCGGATAGAAGACCCCAGCTCAGCCCCAGGGGGCACCGGATAGAAGAGCCCAGTTCAGCCCCAGAGGCCCCCGGATAGAAGAGCCCAGCTCAGCCCCATGTGGCCCCGGATAGAAGAGCCCAGCTCAGCCCGGCCCCCTGGAGGCCCCTGGATAGAAGAGCCTAGCTCAGCCCCCTAGGGTCCCCAGATAGAAGAGCCCAGCTCAGCCCCAGGGGCCCCCCGATAGAAGAGCCCAGCTTAGCCCCAGGAGTCCCCGAATAGAAGAGCCCAGCTCAGCCCCAGGGACCCCGGATAGAAGAGCCCAGCTCAGCCCCAGGGGCCCAGATAGAAGAGCCCCGCTCAGCCCCCGGATAGAAGAGCCCAGCTGTGCCCCAGGGACCCCGGATAAAAGAGCCCAGTTCAGCCCCAGGTCCCCGGATGGAAGAGCCCAGCTCAGCCCCAGGGGCCACGGATAGAAGCGCCCAGCTCGGCCCCAGGGGCCCCGTATAGAAGAGCCCAGCTCAGCCCCAGGGTCCTCCGGATAGATGAGTCCAGCTCAGACCCAGGGCCCCGTAAAGAAGAGCCCAGCTCAGCCCAGGGGCCCTGGATTGAAGAGCCCAGCTCAGCCCCAGAGGCTACCGGATAGAAGTGCCCAGCTCAGCCCCAGGGGGGCCCGGATAGAAGAGCCCAGTTCAGCCCCAGAGGCCCCTGGATAGAAGAGCCCAGCTCAGCCACATGGGCCCCAGATAGAAGGGCCCAGCTCAGCCCCAGTGGCCCGGGATAGAAGAGCTCAGCTCAGCCCCAGGGGCCGCCGGATAGAAGAGCCCAGCTCAGCCCAAGGGGCCCCGGATAGAAGCACCCAGCTCAGCCTCAGGGCCCCCGGATATGAGAGCCCAGCACAACCCCCAGGGGCCCCGGATAGAAGAGCCCAGCTCAGGCCCAGGGCCCCGGATGGAAGAGCCCAGCTCAGCCCCATGGGATCTGGATAGAAGAGCCCTGCTCAGCCCCAGGGCCCCCAGATAGAGGAGCCCAGCTCAGCCCCAGGGCTCCCGGATAGAAGAGACCAGCTCAGCCCCAGGGGCCCCAGGATAGAAGAGCCCAGCTCAGCCTCGGGCCCCCGGATAGAAGAGCCCAGCACAGCCCCGGGGCCCCTGTATATAAGAGCCCAGCTCGGCCCCAGAGGACCCCAGATAGAGGAGCCCAGCTCAGCCCAAGGGGCCCCGGATAGAAGAGCCCAGCTCAGCCCCAGGGCCACGGATGGAAGAGCCCAGCTCAGTCCCAGGGGCCTGGATAGAAGCTCCCAGCTCAGCCCCAGGGCCTTGGATAGAAGAGCCCAGCTCAGCCCTAGAGGCCCCCGGATAGAAGACCCCAGCTCAGCCCCAGGGGGCACCGGATAGAAGAGCCCAGTTCAGCCCCAGAGGCCCCCGGATAGAAGAGCCCAGCTCAGCCCCAGGTGGCCCCGGATAGAAGAGCCCAGCTCAGCCCGGCCCCCTGGAGGCCCCTGGATGGAAGAGCCTAGCTCAGCCCCCCAGGGTCCCCAGATAGAAGAGCCCAGCTAAGCCCCAGGGGCCCCCCGATAGAAGAGCCCAGCTTAGCCCCAGGAGTCCCCGAATAGCAGAGCCCAGCTCAGCCCCAGGGGCCCCGGATAGAAGAGCCCAGCTCAGCCCCAGGGGCCCAGATAGAAGAGCCCCACTCAGCCCCCGGATAGAAGAGCCCAGCTGTGCCCCAGGGACCCCGGATAAAAGAGCCAAGTTCAGCCCCAGGTCCCCGGATGGAAGAGCCCAGCTCAGCCCCAGGGGCCACGGATAGAAGCGCCCAGCTCGGTCCCAGGGGCCCCGTATAGAAGAGCCCAGCTCAGCCCCAGGGTCCTCCGGATAGATGAGCCCAGCTCAGACCCAGGGCCCCGTAAAGAAGAGCCCAGCTCAGCCCCAGGGGCCCTGGATTGAAGAGCCCAGCTCAGCCCCAGAGACTACCGGATAGAAGTGCCCAGCTCAGCCCCAGGGGGCCCCGGATAGAAGAGCCCAGTTCAGCCCCAGAGGCCCCTGGATAGAAGAGCCCAGCTCAGCCCCAGAGGCCCCCGATTAGAAGAGCCCAGCTCAGCCCCAGGTGGCCCCGGATAGAAGAGCCCAGCTCAGCCCGGGCCCCTGGAGGCCCCTGGATAGAAGAGCCTAGCTCAGCCCCCTAGGGCCCCCAGATAGAAGAGCCCAGCTCAGCCCCAGGGGCCCCCGGATAGAAGAGCCAAGCTTAGCCCCAGGAGTCCCCGGATAGAAGAGCCCAGCTCAGCCCCAGGGGCCCCGGATAGAAGAGCCCAGCTCAGCCCCAGGGGCCCAGATAGAAGAGCCCCGCTCAGCCCCCGGATAGAAGAGCCCAGCTGTGCCCCAGGGGCCCCGGATAAAAGAGCCCAGCTCAGCCCCAGAGGCCCCAGATGGAAGAGCCCATCTCAGCCACAGGGGCCCCAGATTGAAGAGCCCAGTTCAGCCCCATGGCCCCCAGATAGAAGAGCCCAGCTCAGCCCCAGGGGCCCTGGATAGAAGAGTTCAGCTCAGTCCCAGGGACCCCCTGATAGAAGAGCCCAGCTCAGCCCCAGGGGCACCAGGATAGAAGAGCACAGCTCAGCACCAGGAGCCCCCGGATAGAAGAGCCCAGCTCAGCCCCAGGGGCCTCTGGATAGAAGAGCCCTGCTTAGCCCCAGGGCCCCCAGATAGGAGAGCCCAGCTCAGCCCCAGGGCTCCCGGATAGAAGAGCCCAGCTCAGCCACAGGGGCCCCAGAATAGAAGAGCCCAGCTCAGCCTCGGGCCCCCGGATAGAAGAGCCCAGCACAGCCCCGGGGCCCCTGGATAGAAGAGCCCAGCTCGGCCCCAGAGGACCCCAGATAGAGGAGCCCAGCTCAGCCCCAGGGGCCCCGGATAGAAGAGCCCAGCTCAGCCCCAGGGCCACGGATGGAAGAGCCCAGCTCAGTCCCAGGGGCCTGGATAGAAGCTCCCAGCTCAGCCCCAGGGCCTCGGATAGAAGAGCCCAGCTCAGCCCTAGAGGCCCCCGGATAGAAGACCCCAGCTCAGCCCCAGGGGGCACCGGATAGAAGAGCCCAGTTCAGCCCCAGAGGCCCCCGGATAGAAGAGCCCAGCTCAGCCCCAGGTGGCCCCGGATAGAAGAGCCCAGCTCAGCCCGGCCCCCTGGAGGCCCCTGGATAGAAGAGCCTAGCTCAGCCCCCTAGGGTCCCCAGATAGAAGAGCCCAGCTCAGCCCCAGGGGCCCCCGGATAGAAGAGCCCAGCTTAGCCCCAGGAGTCCCCGAATAGAAGAGCCCAGCTCAGCCCCAGGGGCCCTGGATAGAAGAGCCCAGCTCAGCCCCAGGGGCCCAGATAGAAGAGCCCCGCTCAGCCCCCGGATAGAAGAGCCCAGCTGTGCCCCAGGGAACCCGGATAAAAGAGCCCAGTTCAGCCGCAGGTCCCCGGATGGAAGAGCCCAGCTCAGCCCCAGGGGCCACGGATAGAAGCGCCCAGCTCGGTCCCAGGGGCCCCGTATAGAAGAGCCCAGCTCAGCCCCAGGGTCCTCCGGATAGATGAGTCCAGCTCAGACCCAGGGCCCCGTAAAGAAGAGCCCAGCTCAGCCCAGGGGCCCTGGATTGAAGATCCCAGCTCAGCCCCAGAGGCTACCGGATAGAAGTGCCCAGCTCAGCCCCAGGGGGGCCCGGATAGAAGAGCCCAGTTCAGCCCCAGAGGCCCCTGGATAGAAGAGCCCAGCTCAGCCACATGGGCCCCAGATAGAAGGGCCCAGCTCAGCCCCAGTGGCCCGGGATAGAAGAGCTCAGCTCAGCCCCAGGGGCCGCCGGATAGAAGAGCCCAGCTCAGCCCAAGGGGCCCCGGATAGAAGCACCCAGCTCAGCCTCAGGGCCCCCAGATATGAGAGCCCAGCACAACCCCCAGGGCCCCCGGATAGAAGAGCCCAGCTCAGGCCCAGGGCCCCCGGATGGAAGAGCCCAGCTCAGCCCCATGGGATCTGGATAGAAGAGCCCTGCTCAGCCCCAGGGCCCCCAGATAGAGGAGCCCAGCTCAGCCCCAGGGCTCCCGGATAGAAGAGACCAGCTCAGCCCCAGGGGCCCCAGGATAAAAGAGCCCAGCTCAGCCTCGGGCCCCCGGATAGAAGAGCCCAGCACAGCCCCGGGGCCCCTGTATAGAAGAGCCCAGCTCGGCCCCAGAGGACCCCAGATAGAGGAGCCCAGCTCAGCCCAAGGGGCCTCAGATAGAAGAGCCCAGCTCAGCCCCAGGGCCACGGATGGAAGAGCCCAGCTCAGTCCCAGGGGCCTGGATAGAAGCTCCCAGCTCAGCCCCAGGGCCTTGGATAGAAGAGCCCAGCTCAGCCCTAGAGGCCCCCGGATAGAAGACCCCAGCTCAGCCCCAGGGGGCACCGGATAGAAGAGCCCAGTTCAGCCCCAGAGGCCCCCGGATAGAAGAGCCCAGCTCAGCCCCAGGTGGCCCCGGATAGAAGAGCCCAGCTCAGCCCGGCCCCCTGGAGGCCCCTGGATGGAAGAGCCTAGCTCAGCCCCCCAGGGTCCCCAGATAGAAGAGCCCAGCTAAGCCCCAGGGGCCCCCCGATAGAAGAGCCCAGCTTAGCCCCAGGAGTCCCCGAATAGCAGAGCCCAGCTCAGCCCCAGGGGCCCCGGATAGAGGAGCCCAGCTCAGCCCCAGGGGCCCAGATAGAAGAGCCCCACTCAGCCCCCGGATAGAAGAGCCCAGCTGTGCCCCAGGGACCCCGGATAAAAGAGCCAAGTTCAGCCCCAGGTCCCCGGATGGAAGAGCCCAGCTCAGCCCCAGGGGCCACGGATAGAAGCGCCCAGCTCGGTCCCAGGGGCCCCGTATAGAAGAGCCCAGCTCAGCCCCAGGGTCCTCCGGATAGATGAGCCCAGCTCAGACCCAGGGCCCCGTAAAGAAGAGCCCAGCTCAGCCCCAGGGGCCCTGGATTGAAAAGCCCAGCTCAGCCCCAGAGGCTACCGGATAGAAGTGCCCAGCTCAGCCCCAGGGGGCCCCGGATAGAAGAGCCCAGTTCAGCCCCAGAGGCCCCTGGATAGAAGAGCCCAGCTCAGCCCCAGAGGCCCCCGATTAGAAGAGCCCAGCTCAGCCCCAGGTGGCCCCGGATAGAAGAGCCCAGCTCAGCCCGGGCCCCTGGAGGCCCCTGGATAGAAGAGCCTAGCTCAGCCCCCTAGGGCCCCCAGATAGAAGAGCCCAGCTCAGCCCCAGGGGCCCCCGGATAGAAGAGCCCAGCTTAGCCCCAGGAGTCCCCGGATAGAAGAGCCCAGCTCAGCCCCAGGGGCCCCGGATAGAAGAGCCCAGCTCAGCCCCAGGGGCCCAGATAGAAGAGCCCCGCTCAGCCCGCGGATAGAAGAGCCCAGCTGTGCCCCAGGGGCCCCGGATAAAAGAGCCCAGCTCAGCCCCAGAGGCCCCAGATGGAAGAGCCCATCTCAGCCACAGGGGCCCCAGATTGAAGAGCCCAGTTCAGCCCCATGGCCCCCAGATAGAAGAGCCCAGCTCAGCCCCAGGGGCCCTGGATAGAAGAGTTCAGCTCAGTCCCAGGGACCCCCTGATAGAAGAGCCCAGCTCAGCCCCAGGGGCACCCGGATAGAAGAGCACAGCTCAGCACCAGGAGCCCCCGGATAGAAGAGCCCAGCTCAGCCCCAGGGGCCTCTGGATAGAAGAGCCCAGCTCTGCCGCAGAGGCCCCCAGATAGAAGAGCCCAGCTCAGCCCCAGGGGCCCCAGATGGAAGAGCCCAACTCAGCCCCAGGAGCCCCAGATAGAAGAGCCAAGCTCTGCCCTAGGGGCCCTGGATAGAAGAGCCCAGCTCAGCCCCAGGGGCCCTGGATAGAAGAGCCCAGCTCAGCTCAGCCCCAGGGGCCCCGGATAGAAGAGCCCAGCTCAGCCACATGGGCCCCAGATAGAAGGGCCCAGCTCAGCCCCAGTGGCCAGGGATAGAAGAGCTCAGGCAGCCCAAGGGGCCCCGGATAGAAGCACCCAGCTCAGCCTCAGGGCCCCCGGATAGAAGAGCCCAGCTCAGCCCCAGGGCCCCCGGATGGAAGAGCCCAGCTCAGCCCCATGGGCCCTGGATAGAAGAGCCCTGCTCAGCCCCAGGGCCCCCAGATAGGAGAGCCCAGCTCAGCCCCAGGGCTCCCGGATAGAAGAGCCCAGCTCAGCCACAGGGGCCCCAGAATAGAAGAGCCCAGCTCAGCCTCGGGCCCCCGGATAGAAGAGCCCAGCACAGCCCCGGGGCCCCTGGATAGAAGAGCCCAGCTCGGCCCCAGAGGACCCCAGATAGAGGAGCCCAGCTCAGCCCCAGGGGCCCCGGATAGAAGAGCCCAGCTCAGCCCCAGGGCCACGGATGGAAGAGCCCAGCTCAGTCCCAGGGGCCTGGATAGAAGCTCCCAGCTCAGCCCCAGGGCCTCGGATAGAAGAGCCCAGCTCAGCCCTAGAGGCCCCCGGATAGAAGACCCCAGCTCAGCCCCAGGGGGCACCGGATAGAAGAGCCCAGTTCAGCCCCAGAGGCCCCCGGATAGAAGAGCCCAGCTCAGCCCCAGGTGGCCCCGGATAGAAGAGCCCAGCTCAGCCCGGCCCCCTGGAGGCCCCTGGATAGAAGAGCCTAGCTCAGCCCCCTAGGGTCCCCAGATAGAAGAGCCCAGCTCAGCCCCAGGGGCCCCCGGATAGAAGAGCCCAGCTTAGCCCCAGGAGTCCCCGAATAGAAGAGCCCAGCTCAGCCCCAGGGGCCCTGGATAGAAGAGCCCAGCTCAGCCCCAGGGGCCCAGATAGAAGAGCCCCGCTCAGCCCTCGGATAGAAGAGCCCAGCTGTGCCCCAGGGACCCGGGATAAAAGAGCCCAGTTCAGCCCCAGGTCCCCGGATGGAAGAGCCCAGCTCAGTCCCAGGGGCCCCTGATAGAAGCACCCAGCTCGGTCCCAGGGGCCCCGGATAGAAGAGCCCAGCTCAGCCCCAGGGTCCTCCAGATAGATGAGCCCAGCTCAGACCCAGGGCCCCGTAAAGAAGAGCCCAGCACAGCCCCAGGGGCCCTGGATTGAAGAGCCCAGCTCAGCCCCAGAGGCTACCGGATAGAAGTGCCCAGTTCAGCCACAGAGGCCCCTGGATAGAAGAGCCCAGCTCAGCCCCAGAGGCCCCCGATTAGAAGAGCCCAGCTTAGCCCCAGGTGGCCCCGGATAGAAGAGCCCAGCTCAGCCCGGGCCCCTGGAGGCCCCTGGATAGAAGAGCCTAGCTCACCCCCCTAGGGCCCCCAGATAGAAGAGCCCAGCTCAGCCCCAGGGGCCCACGGATAGAAGAGCCCAGCTTAGCCCCAGGAGTCCCCAGATAGAAGAGCCCAGCTCAGCCCCAGGGGCCCCGGATAGAAGAGCCCAGCTAAGCCCCAGGGGCCCAGATAGAAGAGCCCCGCTCAGCCCCCAGATAGAAGAACCCAGCTGTGCCCCAGGGGCCCCGGATAAAAGAGCCCAGCTCAGCCCCAGAGGCCCCAGATGGAAGAGCCCAGCTCAGCCACAGGGGCCCCAGATGGGAGAGCCCAGTTCAGCCCCATGGCCCCCAGATAGAAGAGCCCAGCTCAGCCCCAGGGGCCATGGATAGAAGAGCCTAGCTTAGCCCAAGGCCTCCCCAGATAGAAGAGCCCCGCTCAGCCCCAGGGACCCCCTGATAGAAGAGCCCAGCTCAGCCCCAGGGGCACCCGGATAGAAGAGCACAGCTCAGCACCAGGAGCCCCCGGATAGAAGAGCCCAGCTCAGCCCCAGGGGCCTCTGGATAGAAGAGCCCAGCTCAGCCGCAGAGGCCCCCAGATAGAAGAGCCCAGCTCAGCCCCAGGGGCCCCAGATGGAAGAGCCCAACTCAGCCCCAGGAGCCCCAGATAGAAGAGCCAAGCTCTGCCCTAGGGGCCCTGGATAGAAGAGCCCAGCTCAGCCCCAGGGGCCCCCGGATAGAAGGCCCCAGCTCAGACCCAGGGGCCCCCGGATAGAAGAGCAAAGCTCAGCCCCTGGGGCCCCAGGATAGAAGAGCCCAGCTCAGCCCCAGGGGCCCCCGGATAGAAGGCCCCAGCTCAGCCCAGGGGCCCCCGGATAGAAGAGCCCAGCTCAGAACCCAGGGGCCCCAGATAGAAGAACACAGCTCAACCCCAGGGGCCCCTGGATAGATGAGTCCAGCTCAGCCCCAGGGGCCCCTGATAGAAGAGCCCAGCTCAGCCCCAGAAGCCCCCGGATAGAAGAACCCAGCTCAGCCCCAGGAGCCCCGGATAGAAGAGCAAAGCTCAGCCCCAGGGCCACGGATGGTAGAGCCCAGCTCAGTCCCAGGGGCCCCGGATAGAAGAGCCCAGCTCAGCCCCAGAGGCCCAGATAGAAGAGCCCCGCTCAGCCCCCGGATAGAAGAGCCCAGCTGTGCCCCAGGGGCCCCGGATAAAAGAGCCCAGCTCAGCCCCAGAGGCCCCAGATGGAAAAGCCCAGCTCAGCCACAGGGGCCCCAGATGGAAGAGCCCAGTTCAGCCCCATGGCCCCCAGATAGAAGAGCCCAGCTCAGCCCCAGGGGCCCTCGATAGAAGAGCCTAGCTTACCCCAAGGACTCCCCAGATAGAAGAGCCCCGCTCAGCCCCAGGGTGCCCGGATAGAAGAGCCCAGCTCAGCCACAGAGGCCCCGGATAGAAGAGCCCAGCTTAGCTCTAGGGGCCCGGATAGAAGAGCCCCACTCAGCCCCCGGATAGAACAGCCCAGCTGTGCCCCAGGGGCCCCGGATAAAAGAGCCCAGTTCAGCCCCGTGGCCCCCAGATAGAAGAGCTCAGCTAAGCCCCAGGGGCCCTGGATAGAAGAGCCAGCTCAGCCCCAGCGCCCCCGGATAAAAGAGCCCAGCTCAGCCCCAGGGGCCCCAGGACAGAAGAGCCCAGCTCAGCACCAGGGGCCCCAGATAGAAGCGCCCAGCTCAGTCCCAGGGGCCCCGGGATAGAAGAGCCCAGCTCAGCCACAGGGGGCCCCGGATAGAAGAGCCCATCTCAGCCCCAGGGGCCCCAGATAGAAGAGCCCAGCTCAGTCCTGTGGCACCGGATAGAAGAACACAGCTCAGCCCCAGGGGCCCCAGAAAGAAGAGCCAGCTCAGCCCCAGGGACCCCCTGATAGAAGAGCCCAGCTCAGCCCCAGGGGCACCCGGATAGAAGAGCACAGCTCAGCACCAGGAGCCCCCGGATAGAAGAGCCCAGCTCAGCCCCAGGGGCCTCTGGATAGAAGAGCCCAGCTCAGCCGCAGAGGCCCCCAGATAGAAGAGCCCAGCTCAGCCCCAGGGGCCCCAGATGGAAGAGCCCAACTCAGCCCCAGGAGCCCCAGATAGAAGAGCCAAGCTCTGCCCTAGGGGCCCTGGATAGAAGAGCCCAGCTCAGCCCCAAGGGCCCCCGGATAGAAGGCCCCAGCTCAGACCCAGGGGTCCCCGGATAGAAGAGCAAAGCTCAGCCCCTGGGGCCCCAGGATAGAAGAGCCCAGCTCAGCCCCAGGGGCCCCCGGATAGAAGGCCCTAGCTCAGCCCAGGGGCCCCCGGATAGAAGAGCCCAGCTCAGCACCCAGGGGCCCCAGATAGAAGAACACAGCTCAACCCCAGGGGCCCCTGGATAGATGAGCCCAGCTCAGCCCCAGGGGCCCCTGATAGAAGAGCCCAGCTCAGCTCCTGAAGCCCCCGGATATAAGAACCCAGCTCAGCCCCAGGGGCCCCGGATAGAAGAGCAAAGCTCAGCCCCAGGGCCACGGATGGAAGAGCCCAGCTCAGTCCCAGGGGCCCGGATAGAAGAGCCCAGCTCAGCCCCAGGGGCCCAGATAGAAGAGCCCCGCTCAGCCCCCGGATAGAAGAGCCCAGCTGTGCCCCAGGGGCCCCGGATAAAAGAGCCCAGCTCAGCCCCAGAGGCCCCAGATGGAAGAGCCCAGCTCAGCCCCATGGCCCCCAGATAGAAGAGCCCAGCTCAGCCGAAGGGGCCCTGGATAGAAGAGCCTAGCTTAGCCCAAGGACTCCCCAGATAGAAGAGCCCCGCTCAGCCCCAGGGTGCCCGGATAGAAGAGTCCAGCTCAGCCACAGAGGCCCCGGATAGAAGAGCCCAGCTTAGCTCTAGGGGCCCGGATAGAAGAGCCCCACTCAGCCCCCGGATAGAAGAGCCCAGCTGTGCCCCAGGGGCCCCAGATAAAAGAGCCCAGTTCAGCCCCGTGGCCCCCAGATAGAAGAGCCCAGCTAAGCCCCAGGGGCCCTGGATAGGAGAGCCAGCTCAGCCCCAGCACCCCCCGGATAAAAGAACCCAGCTCAGCCCCAGGGGCCCCCGGACAGAAGAGCCCAACTCAGCACCAGGGGCCCCAGATAGAAGCGCCCAGCTCAGCCCCAGGGGCCCCGGGATAGAAGAGCCCAGCTCAGCCACAGGGGGCCCCGGATAGAAGAGCCCATCTCAGCCCCAGGGGCCCCAGATAGAAGAGCCCAGCTCAGTCCTGTGGCCCCGGATAGAAGAGCCCAGCTCAGCCCCAGGGGCCCCAGATAGAAAAGCCAGCTCAGCCCCAGGGACCCCCTGATAGAAGAGCCCAGCTCAGCCCCAGGGGCACCCGGATAGAAGAGCACAGCTCAGCACCAGGAGCCCCCAGATAGAAGAGCCCAGCTCAGCCCCAGGGGCCCCAGATGGAAGAGCCCAACTCAGCCCCAGGAGCCCCAGATAGAAGAGCCAAGCTCTGCCCTAGGGTCCCTGGATAGAAGAGCCCAGCCCAGCCCCAGGGGCCCCCGGATAGAAGGCCCCAGCTCAGACCCAGGGGCCCCCGGATAGAAGAGCAAAGCTCAGCCCCTGGGGCCCCAGGATAGAACAGCCCAGCTCAGCCCCAGGGGCCCCCGGATAGAAGGCCCCAGCTCAGCCCCGGGGCCCCCGGATAGAAGAGCCCAGCTCAGCCCCCAGGGGCCCCAGATAGAAGAACACAGCTCAACCCCAGGACCCCTGGATAGATGAGCCCAGCTCAGCCCCAGGGGCCCCTGATAGAAGAGCCCAGCTCAGCCCCAGAAGCCCCCGAATAGAAGAACCCAGCTCAGCCCCAGGGGCCCCGGATAGAAGAGCAAAGCTCAGCCCCAGGGCCACGGATGGAAGAGCCCAGCTCAGTCCCAGGGGCCCCAAATAGAAGCGCCCAGCTCAGCCCCAGGGCCACGGATGGAAGAGCCCAGCTCAGTCCCAGGGGCCCTGGATAGAAGCGCCCAGCTCAGCCCCAGGGGTCCCCGGATAGAAGAGCCCAGCTCAGCCCCAGGGGCCCATAGTGAAGAGCCCAGCTTAGCCCCCCAAGGGCCCCGGAATAGAAGAGCCCAGCTCAGCCCCAGGGGCCCCCAGATAGTAGGCCCCAGCTCATCCCAGGGGCCCCTACATAGAAGAGCCCAGCTCAGCCCCCAAAGGGCCCCGGATAGAAGCACCCAGCTCAGCCCCAGGGTCCCCCGGATAGATGAGCCCAGCTCAGCCCCAGGGGTCCCAGATAGAAGATCCCAGCTCAGCCCCAGGGGTCCTGGATTGAAGAGCCCAGCTCAGCCCCAGAGGCTACCGGATAGAAGAGCCCAGCTCAGCCCCAGGGGGCCCCGGATAGAAGAGCCCAGTTCAGCCCCAGAGGCCCCCGGATAGAAGATCCCAGCTCAGCCCCAGAGGCCCCCGATTAGAAGAGCCCAGCTCAGCCCCAGGGGGCCCCGGATAGAAGAGCCCAGCTCAGCCCGGCCCCCTGGAGGCCTCTGGATAGAAGAGCCTAGCTCAGCCCCCTAGGGCCCCCAGATAGAAGAGCCCAGCTCAGCCCCAGGGGCCCCCGGATAGAAGAGCCCAGCATAGCCCCAGGAGTCCCCGGATAATAATAATAATAATAATAATAAGACCATTTCTTAAGCGCCTGGTTACACCTATGACGGTGTGTCCCCGCGCTGAAAAACTACTGCTCCCAGATGAAGCTAAAAACAAGATACACTGAAATCCTAGAATGTATCAGGAAGCATTTACTTGGGAAAGAGATGAGTTTTTAGATTTTGTCTAAATCTTGTTTCGGAGGGCTCCATCCGAAGGTTCAAGGGGAGGCTATTCCAGTGCTTGCTAGCCAAGAAGCGGAAGGAGCTACCTCCCATTCTGGACCTGTAAACGCGGGGGATTTTGAATAACATCACTCCAGCGGATCTAAGATTTCGAGTAGGGCGATGGGTGATAAGGAGTCTTTGCAGGTAGTTAGGGCCTTTTCCGTGGGCAATACGATGAGCCATGCATAGTGCCTTAAATTTGATACGCTCCACAATGGGGAGCCAATGAAGTTTACGCAATGCCGTTGTACCTGATGCCCTACGTGGAAGGTTCAGTACCAAGCGGGCGGCGGCATTTTGGACACACTGAAGTTGTTGAATGCCTTTTTTGCTCAAGCCAAGGAGAAGGGCATTGCCATAGTCCAGATGCGGCGTGACTAGGGCGTGGATAAGTTTCTTCCTGGCACCGAAGGGGAGCAGGTCGAGAACTTTGCGGAGGGTTTTTAGTATTCCAAAGCATTTTCCAGTAATTTTGCTAATTTGTTGCTTGAAGGACAGCTCCGCATCAATCATGATTCCCAAGTTTCTTACAGCCTCTGCTGGGCGGGGGATTGGCCCTAATTCCGTCGGCCACCAGTCCTGCGACCAGGTAGAGAGAGATTTACCGACCACTAGCAACTCGGTTTTTTCGCCATTAAGGCGCAGGCAGTTGTTGTTCATCCACCCAGCCACTGCCCGCAAACAATTGGAAAAATTAATGGCTTCCTCAGGCTGGTTATTAGCAAGTTGAATTATTAGTTGGGTATCGTCAGCGTATGTGACGATATCCACACCATAGGATTCCACAATATGTGCCAAGGGCTCCATATAAATATTAAACAGAGTGGGGCTCAGACTTGAGCCTTGTGGAACCCCATGCCTCAACTTGCGGGGGGATGACTTATAGGGAGGGCAATGTACCTGAAAACTCCTGTTTTCCAAGAAGGATCTTATCCATTCCAGGGCTGGGCCCTCAATTCCCATGTCTGAGAGGCGTGACAGCAGCGTTGAGTGCAGCACGGTGTCAAATGCTGCACTGAGGTCTAATAACACCAACGCTGCTGTCTGCCCTCCATCAACAAGTTGTCTCAGGCGTTCTGTGGAAAAGAGAACCGCAGATTCAGTTGAGTATCCTGCTCTAAAACCTGACTGGGTTGAGTGGAGGCAGGAGTTCTCTTCGATGAGTTGCATAAGTTGCTTGTTCACAACCTTCTCCACAACTTTCCCACAAAAGGGGAGGAGAGATATCGGACGGAGGTTTTGCAGTTGAGAGATCTGAATGTTCGCTTTCTTTTTCAGGGGTATAACCTGTGCGGTTTTCCAAGCCTCCAGCACATGGCACTCCTGGAAAGAGAGAGCGATAAGCTGTTCAATCTGCTCAATCATGCCATCAAGGACTCCCGTACAGCGATTCGGGGAAATTACATCCAGAGGGGATCCAGAATGTATTCCTCTCATAATCGGAAGCAGGTCAGATCTCTTAGGGACTGAGAAGGTTGTCAACTGGGGCTTGGTGTCGGGAACCTTTCTCACTATTAAATGATGGTCATGTGGGCTGTTTGTGAAAGTAGCGTGTATTAAGTCTACTTTTTTCACAAAAAAGTCTGCAATCTCATCGCATAGCTTATTAGAGTATGTATCTTGAGCCTCAAGTCTGGTGGGAACCGTGAGTTCTTTGTATATTGAGAAAAGTTCCTTAGTAGGATTTTTAGCTTTTTCAATGCGTTCTTTAAAATACACACCTTTAGCTGCTCTAATAAGTTTATGATAGATTTTTAATTCATTTTTATATTTTAATTTGTCCTCTGGATCATAGTTTTTTCTCCATCCTCGTTCAATGTTTTTACATTTGGCCTTAGCTTCCTTGAGTTCTTTGGAGAACCATGGAGCCGTTTGAGTTTTTTTAACCGGGGGTTTAAATGTCCATGGTGCTACTGTGTCCAGAGCCCTGGACATCCATTTTTCATAGTCTTCCCATGCCTTAAGCAGGGTGTCGTTGGAGGGGGGAGGTTCTCTCCCAAGGGCAGATTTAAACTTTTCTTCTGTAAAGTTCTTCCAATCTCTGCGTTTCACGGGTTTAGAATTAGGCACATTAGAATGAATCGTGCTACATTCCTGTAGAACATTTTGCACCTCAAAGGGAATGACAAAATGATCGGACCATGTGATCTGTAACGGAATATTCATTTTGAGATCTTCCCAGTTAGCAAACACAGGGTCTAAAAGATGGCCAAGTTGATGAGATGGAGATAATGATTGCAGTGTTAGTGACAATGAATTCAAGGCTTCTACCACGGCCTGTGCCTCTCTACATTTAAAATCTTCAAAATGAAAATTAAGGTCTCCCAGAATGAGAAATTTCTTATGTCGAAGGGCATGTTGCGTTATTAGTTCAATCAGCTGAGTGGCAAATTGTGAAGATTTACCCGGCGGCCTGTATATTAGAAGTCCATTGATGTTACTTTTGGGACTAATCTTTATCGAAAAAAACCCACTCTCACTATTCGGCAGAGTAGCTTTCTCTAAGGTACAGTGTAGGTCGCTCTTATGCACTATAGCTAGTCCTCCTCCTATCTGTTTTTCTCTATCGATTCTGAGCAGGCTGTATCCTACCGGGACCGCCTCCAAGGTTTCTGGAGTCGAGGCTGTGTCAAGCCATGTCTAGGTTAAGAAGAGTGCATCGAGATCCCCATCTAACACCAGGTCATGTATTTCTGATCTGTGTTTTTTGAGGGATCTACAATTAAGTAGTGACATTTTCAAGGTCTTCCCTATTGGCTTACCATCCTTTCCTTTCGTGATCGTGAAATGGCAAGACGCGCAGTGCATCGTGGGAGAGTCTACAGACATAGTGTGGCAGCAGCTCTCGTTAATATTAGGGCGTATGGCAAGCAAATCATTGGCGGTGTACCTAATATGTGTCCTGTTGGTTATGGCAATCTGGGTAGAATGGGCAGGGGTTCTGGCCCCGTGCCCCGGACTGCAGCGGACGGGCACAGACGGGCTTGCCTTTGGCGCGCCTTCGGCGCGCCGCCGGCGCGCCCGCTGCGCGGACGGGAAGTTGTCATCCTTATATCCAGTTGGGGGAGGAATAGGAGCGTCCTAACAACTGGACCGCTACCTCTTCCTTCCTTCCTCCCAAAGATGGCGACCGTTCTAACCTGCCGGCGTCAGCCCTAAAATCGGCTGCACCGGTCAGGCAAAGTCCTCGGGGGGCCTCGGGCCAATGTCAATCTTGCCGCGAGGAGATAGTGTGTGTTAGCAGCTAAAAATGGGCAGGCTAAAATATATACACAATTTTTAAAAATAATGCTGCAAACAATTCAATATCATCAATTAATTATCAGGAAAGAAAGGGATAGCGAGGAGAGCCCCCGGCTTTTTGCCTCAGGGGTGAGAAGTAGTAAATCTGAGTTTGGGCGGGGGGGCGGGATTTAAATACCTATTGCACTCGGGTAGCGTCCAACAACTGGACCGCTACCTCTTCCTTCCTTCCTCCCCAAGATGGCGACCGTTCTAACCTGCCGGCGTCAGCCCTAAAATCGGCTGCACCGGTCAGGCAAAGTCCTCGGGGGGCCTCGGGCCAATGTCAATCTTGCCGCGAGGAGATAGTGTGTGTTAGCAGCTAAAAACGGGCTGGCTAAAATATATACACAATTTTTAAAAATAATGCTGCAAACAATTCAATATCATCAATTAATTATCAGGAAAGAAAGGGATAGCGAGGAGAGCCCCCGGCTTTTCGCCTCAGGGGTGAGAAGTAGAAGAGCCCAGCTCAGCCCCAGGGGCCCCGGATAGAAGAGCCCAGCTCAGCCCCAGGGGCCCAGATAGAAAAGCCCCGATCAGCCCCCGGATAGAAGAGCCCAGCTGTGCCCAAGGGGCCCTGGATAAAAGAGCCCAGCTCAGCCCCAGAGGCCCCAGATAGAAGAGCCCAGCTCAGCCCCAGGGGCCTCTGGATAGAAGAGCCCAGCTCAGCCGCAGAGGCCCCCAGATAGCAGAGCCCAGCTCAGCCCCAGGGGCCCCAGATGGAAGAGCCCAACTCAGCCCCAGGAGCCACAGATAGAAGAGCCAAGCTCTGCCCTAGGGTCCCTGGATAGAAGAGCCCAGCTCAGCCCCAGGGGCCCCCGGATAGAAGGCCCCAGCTCAGACCCAGGGGCCCCCGGATAGAAGAGCAAAGCTCAGCCCCTGGGGCCCCAGGATAGAACAGCCCAGCTCAGCCCCAGGGGGCCCCCGGATAGAAGGCCCCAGCTCAGCCCAGGGGCCCCCGGATAGAAGAGCCCAGCTCAGCCCCCAGGGGCCCCAGATAGAAGAACACAGCTCAACCCCAGGGCCCCCTGGATAGATGAGCCCAGCTCAGCCCCAGGGGCCCCTGATAGAAGAGCCAAGCTCAGCCCCAGAAGCCCCCGAATAGAAGAACCCAGCTCAGCCCCAGGGGCCCCGGATAGAAGAGCAAAGCTCAGCCCCAGGGCCACGGATGGAAGAGCCCAGCTCAGTCCCAGGGGCCCCAAATAGAAGCGCCCAGCTCAGCCCCAGGGCCACGGATGGAAGAGCCCAGCTCAGTCCCAGGGGCCCTGGATAGAAGCACCCAGCTCAGCCCCAGGGGCCCCCGGATTGAAGAGCCCAGCTCAGCCCCTGGGCCCCGGATGGAAGAGCCCATCTCAGCCCCAGGGGCCGCGGATAGAAGCGCCCAGCTCAGCCCCAGTGGCCCAGGATAGAACAGCCCAGCTCAGCCCCAGGGGACCCGGATAGAAGAGCCCAGCTCAGCCCCAGGGGTCCCCGGATAGAAGAGCCCAGCTCAGCCCCAGGGGCCCATAGTGAAGAGCCCAGCTCAGCCCCCCAAGGGCCCCGGAATAGAAGAGCCCAGCTCAGCCCCAGGGGCCCCAGATAGTAGGCCCCAGCTCATCTCAGGGGCCCCTACATAGAAGAGCCCAGCTCAGCCCCCAGGGGCCCCGGATAGAAACACCCAGCTCAGCCCCAGGGTCCCCCGGATAGATGAGCCCAGCTCAGCCCCAGGGGTCCCAGATAGAAGATCCCAGCTCAGCCCCAGGGGTCCTGGATTGAAGAGCCCAGCTCAGCCCCAGAGGCTACCGGATAGAAGAGCCCAGCTCAGCCCAGGGGCCCCCGGATAGAAGAGCCCAGCTCAGCCCCCAGGGGCCCCAGATAGAAGAACACAGCTCAACCCCAGGGCCCCCTGGATATGGAGTTCTGGACTTTTTGGTTCCGTCCAGAGGTGTCAGGGATAACACCCGAAGACCCCGGAGTTCCACCTGTCTCGGTGCACAAACAAACAGAAACACAGGCTTCTCGATGGTGGCGTCAAAGACCAAAGGTTTATTACTGCAGGGACACAGAAGTCACAGAAACTACACATGGGCAGTATCTAGGAGCCTGTTCAATTTGTACAAAGAGGGTTGCTCCTTATATACTAAATATTGGGCTTCAGGCAAATTCTTTACATGTTACCACAGTTCTAAACATTCGTGTCTTAAACAATAAATATTTGGCGTTGCACGGGGATCGTCAACAGTATCTGATGTCAAAACATTACAAATGAGGGGTTCCCACTAGTCCATCATAATCCCATGTCAATTCTTCATTCAAGACCCGGACCGCCTCATCGTAAATTTCGTTACCTCCCCCCAATAAAGGCCCAGAAGGAAAGGAGCAGAGCCAGGTGCAGAAGATAGAAAGACAGGATAAGAAATGTTTGTGGGTCGTAAATGGGCACGGTTACCAGCTTCGGCCGCCTAATCATGATCAGGCCAACGAACACAAGAACCAGTATAGCAGGACTGGCCTCAGGCTGGGGAGGCAGTTCTTGCCGAGTCATGCTGTTACAGCGTTGCTGGCCTAAGGTGCACGTGTCACTAGCAAGGTGAATCGCCGGTTAAAGCCTACGTGTCCTTAATGAAAAAGAGATCATTGCGTGTCTATTGACTATGTGAGGGCAAGGAATACAAAATGGCTTCCGTGTTCTAAGATGGATGCCACGGGTAGAACAGAAATGTGTTGGTAACAGGAGTGTTCTTGTTCGTAGCATAGCGAAAACACCAGGATATACTAAAAGGATCATTTGCGGTTCACTGATACCAAAATTATGTATTTACGACAATGTTACAAACACGAGTAAAATCGTCACGGAACCTCAGACCCTCCTTTTGCCCTTACATAGGCAATTACTCAGTCTATATCAGAGTCAGAGTCTAATTCTATGCTCATTAGGTTAGTGACATGTTGTTGTATCATCATCCTGTCTCGTGCCTTTTCTCCTAATGCAGGTGGTTTTCTGAAACAGGTTGCAGCACAGAGGCTACACAGAGCGGGACCACATTGGATAATAAGACAGCACGAGAACAGAAATACTAGGATGACACCAATGACCATCAGAACCTTCCATCCCCACGCTGATACCAGAGTCCAAAACCACTCCATGAAGGACCAGTTTCCCTTATCTACGTGTATAGAGTCGGAAATCTTATGTAGCTTAGAGATTGCTTCATAGACCGTTGGAGCATTATTTGGAATAAAGACACAGCAGCTCGATTGGATCATTCTGCATACCCCACCTCGATCTGCAAGTATTACGTCTAGAACCATACGGTTCTGCAACGTCATGAGACGATCCGCCTGAAGCTCCGCTGTTAAGTTACTAAGGGCACCAGCAGTTTCTGTAATAGTAGATTCAACTACCCGTGTTAGTTGACGAAGATTTCTACTATTGGCCATAGGCCCCAAAAACGGAAGGAAACCTTTGAAAAAGTCTCCAGCTTCTTGACCAGCGGTATCTTCCTTGCTGAAGACACCTCTTGCTACTCTGGTTTTGTGATAATCTGAAGAAGCAGTGTATGTCGGGGGTAACAATCGAGCAATATAACATGAACCTGAAAAGTCAGCAGGCAGCCATGTATATGCTCTGTCCTGACAGATGAAGTAGGTACCCCTAGCAGTCAGAAAGGCAGGGGAGGAGTTAGACGGAAATACGTAAGTCTCAACGCACTCACTCCTCCCTAGCTGAGCTCTCGGATTTCTCCCATTTCCTTGCAAACAGACCTGACCTCGGTGAGGCACGACCCAAACTGAAGTGGAGCTTTTACGCTTGCTTTCTCCCAAACTAAAGCGATACTCTGTAGAGTTCCAACTCAAATACACCAGTAATTCATCTCTAGGATAAGATGGAGTATTATTGACGTCTTTAATCATATCAATAATTCCCTGGACTA
Organism: Lissotriton helveticus; assembly: GCF_964261635.1. Classification (NCBI taxonomy): domain Eukaryota; kingdom Metazoa; phylum Chordata; class Amphibia; order Caudata; family Salamandridae; genus Lissotriton; species Lissotriton helveticus. Next base: position 1,651,252 of record NW_027611656.1, on the reverse strand, counting down.
AAGCTTTGTTGGCTGAGTTGTATTTAGTGGACCGTGGTGGACGCGAAGGATAGGTCTCAAGGGCATATGAAAAAATGGTCTGAAAAGCCTGAAATGATCCATTATAGCTGAAAGGCAAGACTAGATAGGGAATGCCTTTATCCATAGTGTGAGGTATCAAGCCACACACCCAGCAGTCTGTAGTATTAACTATCAGTTGGTGTTGATGCAAGAGCTGTACAAATGTATTGTTAATAAACTCTGAGCGTCGAGCTTGTTCGTGTTCAGGAAATGAGTGAAAAGAATGCATAGAAGAAACCGTAGAAGTAGTAGGATCAAGGGAAGGTACTGTAGTTACTGGCATAAAAATCAAATGTACACCAAAGACGATTCCACCCACCAACGTTATTAAAACAATTAAAAATGTAACTGCACATTGCATTAGAAAGCATTTGCTGTGTAGTATTCTGTACAGTCTATTTCTGCGAACATAAATTACATTTTCTCGTTGTAGCTCAGGAAGCTCCATCTTCTACGACCGTTCGCGACCACTGATGATGTGTACGTAGATGAAAATGCCTCTATCAGCCCTGGGAGTTCCCAGAACTAACAGAAAGATCGACCTTGTGTCGGACCCCCGCAGATTCAACTAGGCACACAGCCACGACCCTACGGCTACCCAGACGGCAAGGCAATTTTTAAAACAAAAAAACAATACAAAGTATTAGCAAACTTCCTGGCTGGAGGCAATGTATAGCAAATTCAAATCTGAAAATAGGCAGTTTCCTGCTTTATTTGTCCATATTGCGAGAACGTAAGTTGTATCTCAGTTTTGCAGGAGTTGTCTGATCTGGAAACAATGTATTTTCAGCTAACGTTGCAATGTTCACGTTCGCAGATGGCGAATGTTCTTTGGGTGTGGATGACAAATGTTCAGGGTTCAAAAGAGCAGTTTCAGGAGGAGAGTCAGAATTTGGTGAATCTGTGATCAGTTCTGCATCGCTGAAAGGTATGAACCTGGGGACTTGTTCCGTTTCAGAGGCACCGATTCCTTTCTTTACCCAGTTGTCGTAAGGAAGTGGCAGAGGCACACGTTTAGCATGTGTCGTATGGATCCAATTTTTCCTTCCGGCCACACGAATAGCAGTTCTCGTTGCTAGCAGGACTTGGAATGGGCCAATGAATCTGGGCTGAAGATTTTTTGTTCTTGCAAAGTTTCTGATGACCACCTGATCACCCGGTTTCAGCTGATGGCCTGGACTCTCCGGTGGCTTTGGCAATGCATCGAAAACCTGTTGGTGAATAAGACTCAATTTAGCAGTCAAGTCGAAAAGGTAATCAATTAACATTGGGTATTCCAGCTGCTTAAATTCTTTCGGTCTAGGTACCCCCCAAACATTTGCAGGACGGCCAAAAACTATTTCGTAAGGACTAAGCCCTACTCTAGAATGTACAGTTGCTCTTGTTGATATCAAAGCCAGAGGCAATGCGTCTGGCCAGGACAAACCCGTGGATGCTTGTATCTTAGCGAGTTTCAGTTTAAGGGTGCCATTGTAACCCTCGACTAAACCCGCGGACTGGGGATGATTCGCACTATGAAATTTCTGTCTAATCCCTAGGCCGGCACACACACTCTGCATAACTTTCCCTACGAACTCACTTCCGTTGTCTGACCATACAATCCGTGGCATTCCGTATCTGGGGAAGTATTCTTTAAGAAGAATTTTGGCAGTGGATAAGGCAGTATTGTCCTTCAGTGGGTATGCTTCGATCCATCTGGAGAAAGCACAAACTACCACTAGGACGTATTTCAGATTATTGCAACGATCCATGTGAATGAAATCTAGCTGGATCACCTCAAAGGGGCAGGAAGGAGGAGCGAAGTGACCTGCAGGTGTGGGGATTCCCTTGCCAGGATTATGCATCAAGCATACCATACAATTTCTCACCACTCTCTCTGCACACTTACTAATCCCGTCATTCTTCCAGACCGGGGCCAACATCTTACAAATCCCTTTTGAACTGATGTGCGCTGTTCCATGTGCCATCGTTACTACTGCAAGCACATACGCATCAGGCAACATCCAACGCTGTTGTTCCGACAAGTCAATCCAACACCCACTCGAGTCCAATTTACCCGTGCTCTCTCTCCATGCAAGTTTTTCCTCCTCAGTCGCCTCTTTCTGAATTTCCTTCACGCTTTCCACTGTGTTCTCACACATTCCAGACTCAGAAATCCATCTTGCAGACGTTGCAACATACATTCTACTCATCATATTTCTAGCTGTCTGTTTTGCGATTTCATCAGCAAAAGCATTTCCACGACCAACATCATCCGTGATTGCTTTATGAGCACTGCATTTCACAATCGCAACTTCAGTCGGCAAGGTTAGAGATTCCAACAAGTCATTAACTAGCTGACCATGTTGAATCTTAGTCCCATGGGACGTAATGAAACCTCTTTCTTTCCACAAACGGCCAAAACTATGGGCCACGCCGAACGTGTACTGACTATCTGTGAACACATTCACTCTCTTTCCCTTAGCTAAAACGCACGCTCTTGTTAGCGCGATCAATTCTGCAGCCTGGGCAGAATTCTGACTCACTCTTGCAGTCTCCACAATCGTACTCAAAGTTGTTACTGCATAAGCAGCAGTCACATCACCATTCTCCAATTTGAAGCACGACCCGTCAACATACAACGTGCCATCTGGTTCTGACAACGGAGTGTCTTTTAGATCGATTCGTCCTTTTGTTTCTTCCTCAGTTTTGAAACAACAGTCGTGTGGTTCGGAATCACTCGACTCTTCGCTAGTCGGCAACAATGTTGCTGGATTCAATACATTGCATCTTTTGATCTGAATATGACTAGCTAACAGTGTCAGTTCATAACCTGATAATCTAGCACTGGTAAGGTGTTGCGTCTTGGTTCGGTTCATGAGTGTATCCACAGCATGAGGAACCATGACTACTAGCATGTTGTTCATTACTAAACCAGCAGATTGTCGAATGGAAGCTGCAGCTGCGGCTGTAGCTCTCAAGCAACTAGGCAATGCTCTAGCTACTGGATCTAATGTTGATGAAAAATACGCACAAGGGCGTTGTTTATCACCAAATTTCTGCGTCAAAACACGCAATGCACAACCTTCTCTCTCGTGGACGTAGAGCGTGAATGGCTTACTGTAGTCGGGTGTACCCAATACAGGTGCTGAACACAGTGCATTTCGTAACTCAGAAAAACTCTGCTGACATTCAGCAGACCATGGTACCGGACTTGGAACACCTTTCCCAGTCAAGGCTACCAATGGTTTTGCTAGAAGAGAAAAATTTGGGATCCATTGCCTACAATATGAGGTAATACCCAAAAAGGCACGTACTTCTCTCTGCGTGCTAGGAACGTTCATCTGTGTAATTGCTTTTATTCTCTCTGGGGTCAACTTCCTTCCCTCCTTTGACAAGAGATGACCTAGGTAGGTCACTTCTTGGCAGCAGTATTGCATTTTTTAAGGTGACACCTTGTGATTCAAATCTGACAAGTGATGCAATAAAGAAATCGTAGCTGTTTTGCAAGTTTCCTTGTCATCGGCAGCCACTAGAAGATCATCGACATACTGTACTAAAGCAGAACCACTAGGAAGTACGAAGGAATCTAACTGGCTTTTTAATGCTTGACTGTAAATGGATGGACTTTCACAATAACCTTGTGGAGCGCGTTTAAATCTAAAACTTTGTCCTCCTAGAGAGAAACCGAAGATATCTCTGCTTTCCTCGGCTATCGGAATGCTGAAAAAGGCATTTTTCAAGTCGACAACCGAAAACCATGCTGCTGTAGCAGGAATCAACGTTAACAATGCAGTAATGTCTGGAACCACAGGAAACTGTGGGATCACAATTTTATTAACCTCTCTGAGATCAATTACGAACCTATATACTGGAGGCTTTGTAGGGTCAGTTCGTTTCAAAATAGGCAGTACAGGACTATTACAGACATTACCTCTAGTCTCTTCTACAACATCTTTCTTGATCAGGTCTTGTACTATCAGTAGGAGCGCACGCTCACCTTCACTAGAGATTCTGTATTGTGGAATTCGTGGAAGCTTGACATTTGCTTTCAAAGTTACTACATAGGGTGGAATTTCCAATAGACCTACATCATTAGGACCAGTCGCCCAAAGAGTATCAGGGAGTGAACGCAGCTCTGGTGGGAGCGCATCCATCGACAGGTACATCGGGGAGATTATTCTTTTACCCAACGTAAGCTGTACTCCTGCTGGAGAACAGTACAATGTCGCGTACAGGCGTTTTAACAAGTCTAAACCAAGCAGATTTTCGTTACAACCTGTCGTCAAAATCAGGGGTGCTTTCAATTGACGTGGTCCAACAGAAATAGACAAAGGACCAGAAACAGGGTTGTGAACAGGGGCGCCCGAAAAACCTACTGAAACGTTTGTTGAGCCAGACAAAGGTGCGCCAGGGAGTTTCGCATGAATGATAGAACTTTTTGCTGCACCAGTATCCAACAGAAACGGTTCGACTATACCTGATGTTGCTACTGCGACATAAGGCCCACTCTGATCTACTGGAACTGATACTACTCCCTCTCTTTGTCCATGGCTGTCCTAGTATTCACCTTGCTGAACTTCCTCACTAGCTTCATAGTAGTCTTCGACATGATACTGTGGAGACCTATTCTGTTGGGCAGATTGTCCATTTCGCTGGTCGAAATAATTAGAGGGGCGATCACTCGTCTGCGGAGGCATAGCACCTCGTCCTCGACCTCTAGAGTTTTGCATAGAACTACCACGACCTCCCTGAGCTGCCGCAGCATTATTTTGCGTTCGAACTGGACATTCACTTTTGTAATGACCTTCCTTTTTGCAATAAGCACATTGATTCCATTGGTATTGTGGCCTTTGAAAATTATAATCCGTTCTTTGATATGACCCTTGCTGCATATTAGTTTGATTCATGCGAGGCGGATAAGCTTGCTGTAATAGTACTTTAGTTTTTAAATCTTTCGTCTTTTTATCTGATTTTTCCTTCTCTTCTTTATCCCTATTTTCATAGTACTGAGCAGTCGCAAGTATTTGCGCAGTCGTAGAGACAGCCCACGCACTTTCAGAATTCTTTAATTTACCACTAAGTTCTGGCAACAGATTGTGCACAAATTTATCAACAAATAATCTCTGGCCTCCTTCTGTGCTCATATCCTGACCACTATGATCCACGAAAGTCTCTTCGAATCTTGTGAAAAAGTCGGAGACGCTTTCGTCTTTCTTTTGTTTGCACGCGGACAATTTGTCCCAGTTAACGCGCAATGCTGGCATCAAGGTTTTCATTAAATCGATTATTCTACCAGGCAAATTAGCAATTAAAGGTTCAGGTTTGGAACCACCTATTTGTTGACCATCCGCTGCAATTATAGCTGCCCAGTCACCACCTAGGGCAACTGGATGATTCTCTTTACGAATTTTAGCCCAAATTGGTTGCGGTACTACATTACCAAATAGCAGATCTATGTCAGCAAGATTCAATACACAAGCGTCAACTGTTTGAGCCAACTCTTTGTAGTACCCTGCAGGATTTTTACGCGGATCTGGCAAGGCCTGTTTCACTGCTAATACTTCAGCTCGCTTCCATGGAATATGTATCCAGACTCTCTGGAATTGGGCCGGAGCGGCTGCAATACCAAGGTTTGCATTAGCCTGCACAGCTTCACGCCAAATTGGTGGAACCTCTCTCATTGGATATTGACGATTTCGTTTCGTACTACGTTTCTCTAATTCTCTCGGTGAACGAAGGGATGAGTCATTCCTATAACTTAGAATCAGTTCCATCGCTTCTTTTATATTTTGTCCAACTATCATACCTGCAGCAAACTCTTTCTGAACATTAATTAATTCTCCTAGATTTGATTCAGGGTCATCCTCTTCCAATTCCTCACGTAGAAGGAAACACATTTCATCGAACACATATCGTTGTGTCGGTTCGTTCCATTGCATAAATGTATCTAATACATTTTGTACATTATATCTTCCAACTTTCGAAACCCATCTAAGAGCAGTGGAATCTAATATTCCTTTTTCTTCAGTACTGGGAAGCTGACTACGTCTCTGCACAGAGTCAGAGGTAGGAGTCTTAATCAGAGTTTTATAGAAGGGAGATAGAATATTGGAGACAGAATCAGTGATTCTTCGACGAACAGAAAGCGGAGTCATAATATTAACAGAGGCAGTGAATAGAGTAGCAGTTGGAACAGATAGATCAGGAACAGTAGGGGTAGCAGGAAAAATAGCTTGTGAAGTAGCAGGTGTGAGCGACACAGGCATAGGTAAAGAAGCCGGCAACCCTAGAAGAGGGGTTGTCGAAGGAACATTAATATTGACCACAGGAGGTACAGGAACTTGATTCAGGGGAGCGGGAACAGGGACACCAGGTTGTCCAGCAACCGGTAATTGAACATTCGGTATAGGTGGAGCCGTAGCACCCTGTGCATACGGTGGGGGTGATCGTAACAAGTAAGACAACAGGGGATCCTTTTCAGGGTCCTCTACTATCTTAGCCGTACTCGATGGCAAAGCAGGATAGCACTTGTCTATCGCTAAATTACGCTCTCTATCGGCCACCTCCATCGCCTTCTCAGACTCGTTGAGTTGCAGCTGCCTAGCAGACTGTTCTAAAGTCAACTCTTGCTCTTTCTGTTCTTTCTTCAACTTTTTAATTTCTCTCTGTTTAGATTCTTTTCGCCAATAACGGAAAGAATCAAACATTGCCGGTCGGGCTTTCTTCTTAAACAACCTTCTTTCTAGATTATCGAGAACTTCAGGTTCAAAACTACCATGTAGTGGCCAACTAAGGACACCATCTTTTTCTGTGTAGTGGATCCATATCTCGTTATAAGAGATAGGGCCCACACCAAACTTGCAATATAGATCATAAAGGGGAGTTCCAATCGGAGGAACCAAACACGAGTCCTCCAACTGGGAATCACTGTTGCAACTAAAACAAGACAACATACAATTTTTCCGACTTACCATTTTATAATCCGGAACACAAAACAAACAAGACACGAACAGAAAAGATGCGCACTCGAACCAAGAACTTAGGACTACCAGAACTGACAAATGTATCGATACCTGAACTGAACAGAATGATTATCGTAACCAGAATAACCAGTGATAACCTTACAGAACTGAACTGAACTGAGAACTAAAAGATTATCCAAATAGGAGCAACCCTTACAAAATAACCAACTAGCAACCACTAAATACTTAACTGAGGCACTGAAGACGTCACCAAGGAGAAACCCGTCACGTTTCGCCGTACTGAGGACTGCACCTCGGGTCCAAGACAGGGCGACGGTCAAGGCAACGGACCACTGCAGCCGTCTGAACGGGAACCCTCGTGGAAGAGAACGTCGGGGCCACTTTTGCGATATGCCGGGATCGATGAAGTGGGGCGCCTCCCTCTGAAATCTTCACACGAAGCTCCTCGAACTCTTCAGGCTTTTGGACCGGTACCGAATGACGTCGCCCCACGTTGGGCGCCAATTGGAGTTCTGGACTTTTTGGTTCCGTCCAGAGGTGTCAGGGATAACACCCGAAGACCCCGGAGTTCCACCTGTCTCGGTGCACAAACAAACAGAAACACGGGCTTCTCGATGGTGGCGTCAAAGACCAAAGGTTTATTACTGCAGGGACACAGAAGTCACAGAAACTACACATGGGCAGTATCTAGGAGCCTGTTCAATTTGTACAAAGAGGGTTGCTCCTTATATACTAAATATTGGGCTTCAGGCAAATTCTTTACATGTTACCACAGTTCTAAACATTCGTGTCTTAAACAATAAATATTTGGCGTTGCACGGGGATCGTCAACAGTATCTGATGTCAAAACATTACAAATGAGGGGTTCCCACTAGTCCATCATAATCCCATGTCAATTCTTCATTCAAGACCCGGACCGCCTCATCGTAAATTTCGTTACCTCCCCCCAATAAAGGCCCAGAAGGAAAGGAGCAGAGCCAGGTGCAGAAGATAGAAAGACAGGATAAGAAATGTTTGTGGGTCGTAAATGGGCACGGTTACCAGCTTCGGCCGCCTAATCATGATCAGGCCAACGAACACAAGAACCAGTATAGCAGGACTGGCCTCAGGCTGGGGAGGCAGTTCTTGCCGAGTCATGCTGTTACAGCGTTGCTGGCCTAAGGTGCACGTGTCACTAGCAAGGTGAATCGCCGGTTAAAGCCTACGTGTCCTTAATGAAAAAGAGATCATTGCGTGTCCATTGACTATGTGAGGGCAAGGAATACAAAATGGCTTCCGTGTTCTAAGATGGATGCCACGGGTAGAACAGAAATGTGTTGGTAACAGGAGTGTTCTTGTTCGTAGCATAGCGAAAACACCAGGATATACTAAAAGGATCATTTGCGGTTCACTGATACCAAAATTATGTATTTACGACAATGTTACAAACACGAGTAAAATCGTCACGGAACCTCAGATAGATGAGCCCAGCTCAGCCCCAGGGGCCCCTGATAGAAGAGCCAAGCTCAGCCCCAGGAAGCCCCCGAATAGAAGAACCCAGCTCAGCCCCAGGGGCCCCGGATAGAAGAGCAAAGCTCAGCCCCAGGGCCACGGATGGAAGAGCCCAGCTCAGTCCCAGGGGCCCCAAATAGAAGCGCCCAGCTCAGCCCCAGGGCCACGGATGGAAGAGCCCAGCTCAGTCCCAGGGGCCCTGGATAGAAGCACCCAGCTCAGCCCCAGGGGCCCCCGGATTGAAGAGCCCAGCTCAGCCCCTGGGCCCCGGATGGAAGAGCCCATCTCAGCCCCAGGGGCCGCGGATAGAAGCGCCCAGCTCAGCCCCAGTGGCCCAGGATAGAACAGCCCAGCTCAGCCCCAGGGGACCCGGATAGAAGAGCCCAGCTCAGCCCCAGGGGTCCCCGGATAGAAGAGCCCAGCTCAGCCCCAGGGGCCCATAGTAAGGAGCCCAGCTCAGCCCCCCAAGGGCCCCGGAATAGAAGAGCCCAGCTCAGCCCCAGGGGCCCCAGATAGTAGGCCCCAGCTCATCTCAGGGGCCCCTACATAGAAGAGCCCAGCTCAGCCCCCAGGGGCCCCGGATAGAAACACCCAGCTCAGCCTCAGGGTCCCCCGGATAGATGAGCCCAGCTCAGCCCCAGGGGTCCCAGATAGAAGATCCCAGCTCAGCCCCGGGGGTCCTGGATTGAAGAGCCCAGCTCAGCCCCAGAGGCTACCGGATAGAAGAGCCCAGCTCAGCCCCAGGGGGCCCCGGATAGAAGAGCCCAGTTCAGCCCCAGAGGCCCCCTGATAGAAGATCCCAGCTCAGCCCCAGAGGCCCCCGATTAGAAGAGCCCAGCTCAGCCCCAGGGGGCCCCGTATAAAAGAGCCCAGCTCAGCCCCGCCCCCTGGAGGCCCCTGGATAGAAGAGCCTAGCTCAGCCCCCTAGGGCCCCCAGATAGAAGAGCCCAGCTCAGCCCCAGGGGCCCCCGGATAGAAGAGCCCAGCATAGCCCCAGGAGTCCCCGGATAGAAGAGCCCAGCTCAGCCCCAGGGGCCCCGGATAGAAGAGCCCAGCTCAGCCCCAGGGGCCCAGATAGAAGAGCCCCGCTCAGCCCCCGGATAGAAGAGCCCAGCTGTGCCCCAGGGGCCCCGGATAAAAGAGCCCAGCTCAGCCCCAGAGGCCCCAGATGGAAGAGCCCAGCTCAGCCACAGGGGCCCCAGATGGAAGAGCCCAGTTCAGCCCCATGGCCCCCAGATAGAAGAGCCCAGCTCAGCCCCAGGGTGCCCGGATAGAAGAGCCCAGCTCAGCCACAGGGGCCCCGGATAGAAGAGCCCAGCTTAGCCCTAGGGGCCCGGATAGAAGAGCCCACTCAGCCCCCGGATAGAAGAGCCCAGCTGTGCCCCAGGGGCCCCGGATAAAAGAGCCCAGCTCAGCCCCAGAGGCCCCAGATAGAAGAGCCCAGCTCAGCCCCAGGGGCCTCTGGATAGAAGAGCCCAGCTCAGCTGCAGAGGTCCCCAGATAGAAGAGCCCAGCTCAGCCCCAGGGGCCCCAGATGGAAGAGCCCAACTCAGCCCCAGGAGCCCCAGATAGAAGAGCCAAGCTCTGCCCTAGGGTCCCTGGATAGAAGAGCCCAGCTCAGCCCCAGGGGCCCCCGGATAGAAGGCCCCAGCTCAGCCCCAGGGGCCCCCGGATAGAAGAGCAAAGCTCAGCCCCTGGGGCCCCAGGATAGAGCAGCCCAGCTCAGCCCCAGGGGCCCCCGGATAGAAGGCCCCAGCTCAGCCCAGGGGCCCCGGGATAGAAGAGCCCAGCTCAGCCCCCAGGGGCCCCAGATAGAAGAACACAGCTCAACCCCAGGGCCCCATGGATAGATGAGCCCAGCTCAGCCCCAGGGGCCCCTGATAGAAGAGCCCAGCTCAGCCCCAGAAGCCTTCGAATAGAAGAACCCAGCTCAGCCCCAGGGGCCCCAGATAGAAGAGCAAAGCTCAGCCCCAGGGCCACGGATGGAAGAGCCCAGCTCAGTCCCAGGGGCCCCAAATAGAAGCGCCCAGCTCAGCCCCAGGGCCACGGATGGAAGAGCCCAGCTCAGTCCCAGGGGCCCTGGATAGAAGCGCCCAGCTCAGCCCCAGGGGCCCCCGGATTGAAGAGCCCAGCTCAGCCCCTGGGCCCCGGATGGAAGAGCCCATCTCAGCCCCAGGGGCCGCGGATAGAAGCGCCCAGCTCAGCCCCAGGGACCCCCAGATAGTAGGCCCCAGCTCATCCCAGGGGCCCCTACATAGAAGAGCCCAGCTCAGCCCCCAGGGGCCCCGGATAGAAGCACCCAGCTCAGCCCCAGGGTCCCCCGGATAGATGAGCCCAGCTCAGCCCCAGGGGTCCCAGATAGAAGATCCCAGCTCAGCCCCAGGGGTCCTGGATTGAAGAGCCCAGCTCAGCCCCAGGGGGCCCCGGATAGAAGAGCCCAGTTCAGCCCCAGAGGCCCCCGGATAGAAGATCCCAGCTCAGCCCCAGAGGCCCCGATTAGAAGAGCCCAGCTCAGCCCCAGGGGGCCCCGGATAGAAGAGCCCAGCTCAGCCCGGCCCCCTGGAGGCCCCTGGATAGAAGAGCCTAGCTCAGCCCCCTAGGGCCCCCAGATAGAAGAGCCCAGCTCAGCCCCAGGGGCCCGCGGATAGAAGAGCCCAGCATAGCCCCAGGAGTCCCCGGATAGAAGAGCCCAGCTCAGCCCCAGGGGCCCCGGCTAGAAGAGCCCAGCTCAGCCCCAGGGGCCCAGATAGAAGAGCCCCGCTCAGCCCCCGGATAGAAGAGCCCAGCTGTGCCCCAGGGGCCCCGGATAAAAGCGCCCAGCTCAGCCCCAGAGGCCCCAGATGGAAGAGCCCAGCTCAGCCACAGGGGCCCCAGATGGAAGAGCCCAGTTCAGCCCCATGGCCCCCAGATAGAAGAGCCCAGCTCAGCCCCAGGGGCCCTGGATAGAAGAGCCCAGCTCAGTCCCAGGACTCCCCGGATAGAAGAGCCCCGCTCAGCCCCAGGGTGCCCGGATAGAAGAGCCCAGCTCAGCCACAGGGGCCCCGGATAGAAGAGCCCAGCTTAGCCCTAGGGGCCCGGATAGAAGAGCCCACTCAGCCCCCGGATAGAAGAGCCCAGCTGTGCATTAGGGGCCCCGGATAAAAGAGCCCAGCTCAGCCCCAGAGGCCCAAGATAGAATAGCCCAGCTCAGCCACAGGGGCCCCGGATAGAGTAGCCCAGTTCAGCCCCGTGGCCCCCAGATAGAAGAGCCCAGCTCAGCCCCATGGACCCTGGATAGAAGAGCCAGCTCAGCCCCAGCGGCCCCCGGAAAAAAGAGCCCAGCTCAGCCCCAGGGGGCCCCGGATAGAAGCACCCAGCTCAGCCCCAGGGTCCCCCGGATAGATGAGCCCAGTTCAGCCCCAGGGGTCCCAGATAGAAGAGCCCAGCTCAGCCCCAGGGGTCCTGGATTGAAGAGCCCAGCTCAGCCCCAGAGGCTACCGGATAGAAGAGTCAAGCTCAGCCCCAGGGGGCCCCGGATAGAAGAGCCCAGTTCAGCCACAGGGCCCCCGGATAGAAGATCCCAGCTCAGCCCCAGGGCCCCGGATAGAAGAGCCCAGCTCAGCCCCAGGGGCCCCGGATAGAAGAGCTCAGCTCAGCCCCAGGGGCCCCCGGATAGAAGAGCCCAGCTCAGCCCCAGGGGCCCCCGGATAGAAGATCCCAGCTCAGCCCCAGGGGCCCCGGATAGAAGAGCCCAGCTCAGCCCCCCAGAGGCCCCTGGAAAGAAGAGTCCAGCTCAGGCCCAGGGGCCCCCGGATAAAAGAGCCCAGCTCAGCCTCTGGGGCCCCAGATAGAAGAGCCCAGCTCAGCCCCAGGGGTCCCGGATAGAGGAGCCCAACTCAGCCCCAGGACCCCCGGATAGAAGAGCCCAGCTCAGCTCCAGGGCCCCCCCGGATAGAAGAGCCCAGCTCAGGCCCAGGGGGCCCCGGATAGAAGCACCCAGCTCAGCCCACGGGGCCCCGGATAGAAGAGTCCAGCTCAGCCCCATGGGCCCCGGATAGAAGAGCCCAGCTCAGCCCCCCAGAGGCCCCTGGAAAGAAGAGTCCAGCTCAGGCCCAGGGGCCCCCGGATAAAAGAGCCCAGCTCAGCCTCTGGGGCCCCAGATAGAAGAGCCCAGCTCAGCCCCAGGGGTACCGGATAGAGGAGCCCAACTCAGCCCCAGGACCCCCGGATAGAAGAGCCCAGCTCAGCTCCAGGGCCCCCCCCGGATAGAAGAGCCCAGCTCAGCCCCAGGGGCCCCCAGATAGAAGATCCCAGCTCAGCCCCAGGGGCCCCGGATAGAAGAGCCCAGCTCAGCCCCAGGGGCCCCGGATAGAAGAGCCCAGCTCAGCCCCCCAGAGGCCCCTGGAAAGAAGAGTCCAGCTCAGGCCCAGGGGCCCCCGGATAAAAGAGCCCAGCTCAGCCTCTGGGGCCCCAGATAGAAGAGCCCAGCTCAGCCCCAGGGGTCCCGGATAGAGGAGCCCAACTCAGCCCCAGGACCCCCGGATAGAAGAGCCCAGCTCAGCTCCAGGGCCCCCCCGGATAGAAGAGCCCAGCTCATCCCCAGGGGCCCCGGATAGAAGGACCCAGCTGAGCCCACGGGGCCCCGGATAGAAGAGTCCAGCTCAGCCCCATGGACCCTGGATAGAAGAGCCAGCTCAGCCCCAGCGGCCCCCGGAAAAAAGAGCCCAGCTCAGCCCCAGGGGGCCCCGGATAGAAGCACCCAGCTCAGCCCCAGGGTCCCCCGGATAGATGAGCCCAGCTCAGCCCCAGGGGTCCCAGATAGAAGAGCCCAGCTCAGCCCCAGGGGCCCCAGATAAAAGAGCCCAGCTCAGCCCCAGGGGTCCCGGATAGAGGAGCCCAACTCAGCCCCAGGACCCCCGGATAGAAGAGCCCAGCTCAGCTCCAGGGCCCCCCCGGATAGAAGAGCCCAGCTCAGCCCCAGGGGCCCCGTATAGAAGGACCCAGCTCACCCCACGGGGCCCCGGATAGAAAAGCCCAGCTCAGCCCCATGGACCCTGGATAGAAGAGCCAGCTCAGCCCCAGCGGCCCCCGGAAAAAAGAGCCCAGCTCAGCCCCAGGGGGCCCCGGATAGAAGCACCCAGCTCAGCCCCAGGGTCCCCCGGATAGATGAGCCCAGCTCAGCCCCAGGGGTCCCAGATAGAAGAGCCCAGCTCAGCCCCAGGGGTCCTGGATTGAAGAGCCCAGCTCATCCCCAGAGGCTACCGGATAGAAGAGTCCAGCTCAGCCCCAGGGGCCCCCGGATAGAAGAGCCCAGTTCAGCCCCAGGGCCCCCGGATAGAAGATCCCAGCTCAGCCCCAGGGGCCCCGGATAGAAGAGCCCAGCTCAGCCCCAGGGGCCCCGGATAGAAGAGCTCAGCTCAGCCCCAGGTGCCCCGGATAGAAGAGCCCAGCTCAGCCCCAGGGGCCCCCGGATAGAAGATCCCAGCTCAGCCCCAGGGGCCCCGGATAGAAGAGCCCAGCTCAGCCCCAGGGGCCCCGGATAGAAGAGCCCAGCTCAGCCCCCCAGAGGCCCCTGGAAAGAAGAGTCCAGCTCAGGCCCAGGGGCCCCCGGATAAAAGAGCCCAGCTCAGCCTCAGGGGCCCCAGATAGAAGAGCCCAGCTCAGCCCCAGGGGTCCCGGATAGAGGAGCCCAACTCAGCCCCAGGACCCCCGGATAGAAGAGCCCAGCATAGCCCCAGGAGTCCCCGGATAGAAGAGCCCAGCTCAGCCCCAGGGGCCCCGGATAGAAGAGCCCAGCTCAGCCCCAGGGGCCCAGATAGAAGAGCCCCGCTCAGCCCCCGGATAGAAGAGCCCAGCTGTGCCCCAGGGGCCCCGGATAAAAGAGCCCAGCTCAGCCCCAGATGGAAGAGCCCAGCTCAGCCACAGGGGCCCCAGATGGAAGAGCCCAGTTCAGCCCCAGGGCCCCCGGATAGAAGATCCCAGCTCAGCCCCAGGGGCCCCGGATAGAAGAGCCCAGCTCAGCCCCAGGGGCCCCGGATAGAAGAGCTCAGCTCAGCCCCAGGTGCCCCGGATAGAAGAGCCCAGCTCAGCCCCAGGGGCCCCCGGATAGAAGATCCCAGCTCAGCCCCAGGGGCCCCGGATAGAAGAGCCCAGCTCAGCCCCAGGGGCCCCGGATAGAAGAGCCCAGCTCAGCCCCCCAGAGGCCCCTGGAAAGAAGAGTCCAGCTCAGGCCCAGGGGCCCCCGGATAAAAGAGCCCAGCTCAGCCTCAGGGGCCCCAGATAGAAGAGCAAAGCTCAGCCCCAGGGCCACGGATGGAAGAGCCCAGCTCAGTCCCAGGGGCCCCAAATAGAAGCGCCCAGCTCAGCCCCAGGGCCACGGATGGAAGAGCCCAGCTCAGTCCCAGGGGCCCTGGATAGAAGCGCCCAGCTCAGCCCCAGGGGCCCCCGGATTGAAGAGCCCAGCTCAGCCCCTGGGCCCCGGATGGAAGAGCCCGTCTCAGCCCCAGGGGCCGCGGATAGAAGCGCCCAGCTCAGCCCCAGGGACCCCCAGATAGTAGGCACCAGCTCATCCCAGGGGCCCCTACATAGAAGAGCCCAGCTCAGCCCCCAGGGGCCCCGGATAGAAGCACCCAGCTCAGCCCCAGGGTCCCCCGGATAGATGAGCCCAGCTCAGCCCCAGGGGTCCCAGATAGAAGATCCCAGCTCAGCCCCAGGGGTCCTGGATTGAAGAGCCCAGCTCAGCCCCAGGGGGCCCCGGATAGAAGAGCCCAGTTCAGCCCCAGAGGCCCCCGGATAGAAGATCCCAGCTCAGCCCCAGAGGCCCCGATTAGAAGAGCCCAGCTCAGCCCCAGGGGGCCCCGGATAGAAGAGCCCAGCTCAGCCCGGCCCCCTGGAGGCCCCTGGATAGAAGAGCCTAGCTCAGCCCCCTAGGGCCCCCAGATAGAAGAGCCCAGCTCAGCCCCAGGGGCCCGCGGATAGAAGAGCCCAGCATAGCCCCAGGAGTCCCCGGATAGAAGAGCCCAGCTCAGCCCCAGGGGCCCCGGCTAGAAGAGCCCAGCTCAGCCCCAGGGGCCCAGATAGAAGAGCCCCGCTCAGCCCCCGGATAGAAGAGCCCAGCTGTGCCCCAGGGGCCCCGGATAAAAGCGCCCAGCTCAGCCCCAGAGGCCCCAGATGGAAGAGCCCAGCTCAGCCACAGGGGCCCCAGATGGAAGAGCCCAGTTCAGCCCCATGGCCCCCAGATAGAAGAGCCCAGCTCAGCCCCAGGGGCCCTGGATAGAAGAGCCCAGCTCAGTCCCAGGACTCCCCGGATAGAAGAGCCCCGCTCAGCCCCAGGGTGCCCGGATAGAAGAGCCCAGCTCAGCCACAGGGGCCCCGGATAGAAGAGCCCAGCTTAGCCCTAGGGGCCCGGATAGAAGAGCCCACTCAGCCCCCGGATAGAAGAGCCCAGCTGTGCATTAGGGGCCCCGGATAAAAGAGCCCAGCTCAGCCCCAGAGGCCCAAGATAGAATAGCCCAGCTCAGCCACAGGGGCCCCGGATAGAGTAGCCCAGTTCAGCCCCGTGGCCCCCAGATGGAAGAGCCCAGCTCAGCCCCATGGACCCTGGATAGAAGAGCCAGCTCAGCCCCAGCGGCCCCCGGAAAAAAGAGCCCAGCTCAGCCCCAGGGGGCCCCGGATAGAAGCACCCAGCTCAGCCCCAGGGTCCCCCGGATAGATGAGCCCAGTTCAGCCCCAGGGGTCCCAGATAGAAGAGCCCAGCTCAGCCCCAGGGGTCCTGGATTGAAGAGCCCAGCTCAGCCCCAGAGGCTACCGGATAGAAGAGTCCAGCTCAGCCCCAGGGGGCCCCGGATAGAAGAGCCCAGTTCAGCCACAGGGCCCCCGGATAGAAGATCCCTGCTCAGCCCCAGGGCCCCGGATAGAAGAGCCCAGCTCAGCCCCAGGGGCCCCGGATAGAAGAGCTCAGCTCAGCCCCAGGGGCCCCCGGATAGAAGAGCCCAGCTCAGCCCCAGGGGCCCCCGGATAGAAGATCCCAGCTCAGCCCCAGGGGCCCCGGATAGAAGAGCCCAGCTCAGCCCCCCAGAGGCCCCTGGAAAGAAGAGTCCAGCTCAGGCCCAGGGGCCCCCGGATAAAAGAGCCCAGCTCAGCCTCTGGGGCCCCAGATAGAAGAGCCCAGCTCAGCCCCAGGGGTCCCGGATAGAGGAGCCCAACTCAGCCCCAGGACCCCCGGATAGAAGAGCCCAGCTCAGCTCCAGGGCCCCCCCGGATAGAAGAGCCCAGCTCAGGCCCAGGGGGCCCCGGATAGAAGCACCCAGCTCAGCCCACGGGGCCCCGGATAGAAGAGTCCAGCTCAGCCCCATGGGCCCCGGATAGAAGAGCCCAGCTCAGCCCCCCAGAGGCCCCTGGAAAGAAGAGTCCAGCTCAGGCCCAGGGGCCCCCGGATAAAAGAGCCCAGCTCAGCCTCTGGGGCCCCAGATAGAAGAGCCCAGCTCAGCCCCAGGGGTACCGGATAGAGGAGCCCAACTCAGCCCCAGGACCCCCGGATAGAAGAGCCCAGCTCAGCTCCAGGGCCCCCCCCGGATAGAAGAGCCCAGCTCAGCCCCAGGGGCCCCCAGATAGAAGATCCCAGCTCAGCCCCAGGGGCCCCGGATAGAAGAGCCCAGCTCAGCTCCAGGGCCCCCCCGGATAGAAGAGCCCAGCTCAGCCCCAGGGGCCCCGTATAGAAGGACCCAGCTCACCCCACGGGGCCCCGGATAGAAAAGCCCAGCTCAGCCCCATGGACCCTGGATAGAAGAGCCAGCTCAGCCCCAGCGGCCCCCGGAAAAAAGAGCCCAGCTCAGCCCCAGGGGGCCCCGGATAGAAGCACCCAGCTCAGCCCCAGGGTCCCCCGGATAGATGAGCCCAGCTCAGCCCCAGGGGTCCCAGATAGAAGAGCCCAGCTCAGCCCCAGGGGTCCTGGATTGAAGAGCCCAGCTCATCCCCAGAGGCTACCGGATAGAAGAGTCCAGCTCAGCCCCAGGGGGCCCCGGATAGAAGAGCCCAGTTCAGCCCCAGGGCCCCCGGATAGAAGATCCCAGCTCAGCCCCAGGGGCCCCGGATAGAAGAGCCCAGCTCAGCCCCAGGGGCCCCGGATATAAGAGCTCAGCTCAGCCCCAGGTGCCCCGGATAGAAGAGCCCAGCTCAGCCCCAGGGGCCCCCGGATAGAAGATCCCAGCTCAGCCCCAGGGGCCCCGGATAGAAGAGCCCAGCTCAGCCCCAGGGGCCTCGGATAGAAGAGCCCAGCTCAGCCCCCCAGAGGCCCCTGGAAAGAAGAGTCCAGCTCAGGCCCAGGGGCCCCCGGATAAAAGAGCCCAGCTCAGCCTCAGGGGCCCCAGATAGAAGAGCCCAGCTCAGCCCCAGGGGTCCCGGATAGAGGAGCCCAACTCAGCCCCAGGACCCCCGGATAGAAGAGCCCAGCATAGCCCCAGGAGTCCCCGGATAGAAGAGCCCAGCTCAGCCCCAGGGGCCCCGGATAGAAGAGCCCAGCTCAGCCCCAGGGGCCCAGATAGAAGAGCCCCGCTCAGCCCCCGGATAGAAGAGCCCAGCTGTGCCCCAGGGGCCCCGGATAAAAGAGCCCAGCTCAGCCCCAGAGGCCCCAGATGGAAGAGCCCAGCTCAGCCACAGGGGCCCCAGATGGAAGAGCCCAGTTCAGCCCCAGGGCCCCCGGATAGAAGATCCCAGCTCAGCCCCAGGGGCCCCGGATAGAAGAGCCCAGCTCAGCCCCAGGGGCCCCGGATAGAAGAGCTCAGCTCAGCCCCAGGTGCCCCGGATAGAAGAGCCCAGCTCAGCCCCAGGGGCCCCCGGATAGAAGATCCCAGCTCAGCCCCATGGGCCCCGGATAGAAGAGCCCAGCTCAGCCCCAGGGGCCCCGGATAGAAGAGCCCAGCTCAGCCCCCCAGAGGCCCCTGGAAAGAAGAGTCCAGCTCAGGCCCAGGGGCCCCCGGATAAAAGAGCCCAGCTCAGCCTCAGGGGCCCCAGATAGAAGAGCAAAGCTCAGCCCCAGAGCCACGGATGGAAGAGCCCAGCTCAGTCCCAGGGGCCCCAAATAGAAGCGCCCAGCTCAGCCCCAGGGCCACGGATGGAAGAGCCCAGCTCAGTCCCAGGGGCCCTGGATAGAAGCGCCCAGCTCAGCCCCAGGGGCCCCCGGATTGAAGAGCCCAGCTCAGCCCCTGGGCCCCGGATGGAAGAGCCCATCTCAGCCCCAGGGGCCGCGGATAGAAGCGCCCAGCTCAGCCCCAGGGACCCCCAGATAGTAGGCCCCAGCTCATCCCAGGGGCCCCTACATAGAAGAGCCCAGCTCAGCCCCCAGGGGCCCCGGATAGAAGCACCCAGCTCAGCCCCAGGGTCCCCCGGATAGATGAGCCCAGCTCAGCCCCAGGGGTCCCAGATAGAAGATCCCAGCTCAGCCCCAGGGGTCCTGGATTGAAGAGCCCAGCTCAGCCCCAGGGGGCCCCGGATAGAAGAGCCCAGTTCAGCCCCAGAGGCCCCCGGATAGAAGATCCCAGCTCAGCCCCAGAGGCCCCGATTAGAAGAGCCCAGCTCAGCCCCAGGGGGCCCCGGATAGAAGAGCCCAGCTCAGCCCGGCCCCCTGGAGGCCCCTGGATAGAAGAGCCTAGCTCAGCCCCCTAGGGCCCCCAGATAGAAGAGCCCAGCTCAGCCCCAGGGGCCCGCGGATAGAAGAGCCCAGCATAGCCCCAGGAGTCCCCGGATAGAAGAGCCCAGCTCAGCCCCAGGGGCCCCGGCTAGAAGAGCCCAGCTCAGCCCCAGGGGCCCAGATAGAAGAGCCCCGCTCAGCCCCCGGATAGAAGAGCCCAGCTGTGCCCCAGGGGCCCCGGATAAAAGCGCCCAGCTCAGCCCCAGAGGCCCCAGATGGAAGAGCCCAGCTCAGCCACAGGGGCCCCAGATGGAAGAGCCCAGTTCAGCCCCATGGCCCCCAGATAGAAGAGCCCAGCTCAGCCCCAGGGGCCCTGGATAGAAGAGCCCAGCTCAGTCCCAGGACTCCCCGGATAGAAGAGCCCCGCTCAGCCCCAGGGTGCCCGGATAGAAGAGCCCAGCTCAGCCACAGGGGCCCCGGATAGAAGAGCCCAGCTTAGCCCTAGGGGCCCGGATAGAAGAGCCCACTCAGCCCCCGGATAGAAGAGCCCAGCTGTGCATTAGGGGCCCCGGATAAAAGAGCCCAGCTCAGCCCCAGAGGCCCAAGATAGAATAGCCCAGCTCAGCCACAGGGGCCCCGGATAGAGTAGCCCAGTTCAGCCCCGTGGCCCCCAGATAGAAGAGCCCAGCTCAGCCCCATGGACCCTGGATAGAAGAGCCAGCTCAGCCCCAGCGGCCCCCGGAAAAAAGAGCCCAGCTCAGCCCCAGGGGGCCCCGGATAGAAGCACCCAGCTCAGCCCCAGGGTCCCCCGGATAGATGAGCCCAGTTCAGCCCCAGGGGTCCCAGATAGAAGAGCCCAGCTCAGCCCCAGGGGTCCTGGATTGAAGAGCCCAGCTCAGCCCCAGAGGCTACCGGATAGAAGAGTCCAGCTCAGCCCCAGGGGGCCCCGGATAGAAGAGCCCAGTTCAGCCACAGGGCCCCCGGATAGAAGATCCCAGCTCAGCCCCAGGGCCCCGGATAGAAGAGCCCAGCTCAGCCCCAGGGGCCCCGGATAGAAGAGCTCAGCTCAGCCCCAGGGGCCCCCGGATAGAAGAGCCCAGCTCAGCCCCAGGGGCCCCTGGATAGAAGATCCCAGCTCAGCCCCAGGGGCCCCGGATAGAAGAGCCCAGCTCAGCCCCCCAGAGGCCCCTGGAAAGAAGAGTCCAGCTCAGGCCCAGGGGCCCCCGGATAAAAGAGCCCAGCTCAGCCTCTGGGGCCCCAGATAGAAGAGCCCAGCTCAGCCCCAGGGGTCCCGGATAGAGGAGCCCAACTCAGCCCCAGGACCCCCGGATAGAAGAGCCCAGCTCAGCTCCAGGGCCCCCCCGGATAGAAGAGCCCAGCTCAGGCCCAGGGGGCCCCGGATAGAAGCACCCAGCTCAGCCCACGGGGCCCCGGATAGAAGAGTCCAGCTCAGCCCCATGGGCCCCGGATAGAAGAGCCCAGCTCAGCCCCCCAGAGGCCCCTGGAAAGAAGAGTCCAGCTCAGGCCCAGGGGCCCCCGGATAAAAGAGCCCAGCTCAGCCTCTGGGGCCCCAGATAGAAGAGCCCAGCTCAGCCCCAGGGGTACCGGATAGAGGAGCCCAACTCAGCCCCAGGACCCCCGGATAGAAGAGCCCAGCTCAGCTCCAGGGCCCCCCCCGGATAGAAGAGCCCAGCTCAGCCCCAGGGGCCCCGGATAGAAGAGCCCAGCTCAGCCCCCCAGAGGCCCCTGGAAAGAAGAGTCCAGCTCAGGCCAAGGGGCCCCCGGATAAAAGAGCCCAGCTCAGCCTCTGGGGCCCCAGATAGAAGAGCCCAGCTCAGCCCCAGGGGTCCCGGATAGAGGAGCCCAACTCAGCCCCAGGACCCCCGGATAGAAGAGCCCAGCTCAGCTCCAGGGCCCCCCCGGATAGAAGAGCCCAGCTCATCCCCAGGGGCCCCGGATAGAAGGACCCAGCTGAGCCCACGGGGCCCCGGATAGAAGAGTCCAGCTCAGCCCCATGGACCCTGGATAGAAGAGCCAGCTCAGCCCCAGCGGCCCCCGGAAAAAAGAGCCCAGCTCAGCCCCAGGGGGCCCCGGATAGAAGCACCCAGCTCAGCCCCAGGGTCCCCCGGATAGATGAGCCCAGCTCAGCCCCAGGGGTCCCAGATAGAAGAGCCCAGCTCAGCCCCAGGGGCCCCAGATAAAAGAGCCCAGCTCAGCCCCAGGGGTCCCGGATAGAGGAGCCCAACTCAGCCCCAGGACCCCCGGATAGAAGAGCCCAGCTCAGCTCCAGGGCCCCCCCGGATAGAAGAGCCCAGCTCAGCCCCAGGGGCCCCGTATAGAAGGACCCAGCTCACCCCACGGGGCCCCGGATAGAAAAGCCCAGCTCAGCCCCATGGACCCTGGATAGAAGAGCCAGCTCAGCCCCAGCGGCCCCCGGAAAAAAGAGCCCAGCTCAGCCCCAGGGGGCCCCGGATAGAAGCACCCAGCTCAGCCCCAGGGTCCCCCGGATAGATGAGCCCAGCTCAGCCCCAGGGGTCCCAGATAGAAGAGCCCAGCTCAGCCCCAGGGGTCCTGGATTGAAGAGCCCAGCTCATCCCCAGAGGCTACCGGATAGAAGAGTCCAGCTCAGCCCCAGGGGGCCCCGGATAGAAGAGCCCAGTTCAGCCCCAGGGCCCCCGGATAGAAGATCCCAGCTCAGCCCCAGGGGCCCCGGATAGAAGAGCCCAGCTCAGCCCCAGGGGCCCCGGATAGAAGAGCTCAGCTCAGCCCCAGGTGCCCCGGATAGAAGAGCCCAGCTCAGCCCCAGGGGCCCCCGGATAGAAGATCCCAGCTCAGCCCCAGGGGCCCCGGATAGAAGAGCCCAGCTCAGCCCCAGGGGCCCCGGATAGAAGAGCCCAGCTCAGCCCCCCAGAGGCCCCTGGAAAGAAGAGTCCAGCTCAGGCCCAGGGGCCCCCGGATAAAAGAGCCCAGCTCAGCCTCAGGGGCCCCAGATAGAAGAGCCCAGCTCAGCCCCAGGGGTCCCGGATAGAGGAGCCCAACTCAGCCCCAGGACCCCCGGATAGAAGAGCCCGGATAGAAGAGCCCAGCTCAGCCCGGCTCCTGCAGAGATTCCCTCCAGGATTATTCAGTCTATTTCTACAAACACAGCAGAAGGTGCTGACAATCTCCTACCTGAGCAGAGACCTGTGCAGACATGTCCAGACTCTCTCCTCCTCCTAGGTCTGGGGTCTGGGGGTGGTAAATCTGGGCTTTGAGGGGGGTCTGCAGATGAAGGTAACTGTCCTCCAGACAGGGCTCCTTCCTCCTCTGCTGCAGGCTGCAAACACCAGGAGAGGCCGGAAGTGATGTCACCGCAGCTGCTGGTGCTGTCTCTGCCGCCGCTGACCCGGAAGAGGAAACCCTTCTCCCTTTCATCCAATGCGGAGCTCAGTGAGTTTCATCAGCAGGCGATGATCGCCCTCTGGTGGCCTCCGACGGAACCGCTGCCTCCAGTCTTCAAAAGTGAATTGGAAATGACAGCCTGAATTTCATTAAATACATAAAAATGTAAGAAAACTGCTAGAATTAAACTAGTCAACGTTTTTCTGTTTTTCTATTTTTCCTGTTTCTGTGGGCAATTTTTTATATTTGATAGGGCTGTGTGTGTTCAAACAACTTTCCAACGATTTGCCCCAAATTAAGTTTTGCATTTCTCTGCATTTTTTACCCACTCACTCCCCCCAAAATTTCACTTATAAAACAAAATAAAGTAAATTGCAGTCTTAGTACATTCATGAGACAGAACAATCGGGTTTGACTCTCACAGATTTCTCCCTCAGTGGATGGTGTCATGGCAGTGAGTGACCGGTGCCGGCTCTGAGGATGAGATGGTATTCCATCACTAACTAATGTCAGACTCCTTCATACAGGCTCTTATTAGAGCCACATTGATTCTACGTCTTCGTACAGTAGAACACGGTCTCAATTTTGATCAGGAGTTACAATACTCTCTAGGAGACTAGATTGTATTCAATAGAATATTCTGATACCCATTCACTTGTAATAAGCCATCCATCTGAATATGTGAATTGTTTTGGTTTTACAATGCTCTGCCAGTGCCTTAACCTTCATCTAGTATCGTTGTCAACTACCAGGCACATATGTTGCCCCATTTCCCTTTTATCTTTTCATGCAGACAATGTTTACATATATGACACATATGTTTTTGTAATGGTTGTATCCGACCTACGTTTTAAACTAGAACTAACTGACGGCATTGACACAACAGTCACACCAATAGTCAATAATATCTCGACTTACGTAATTAAGATAAGGTAAAGAGGTATGTCGTCAGCTCTGCCCAATACCATAATCATTAAGCAGAGCATATCTCATGATCCATGCATGACACACAAACACTAATTAGTGTTTATCCATTAAGTTCGCCTTTCCGTATTCTGAATGGTCACTTATTGCATTTTCATTATTCTTCAACGTTGTATTATACCTTGCTGTTTAATCTGTAGACACATTGAATTAGGCATGTATATCTCTTTGATGCATTTTATTCAATTATTGTTAATGTTGCTATACTCTGTGGCTAGCTTCAATTACAGAAGCGATTTCTTTTTACCTACTATGTAAAAGGCACTAAATAATATGTAACGATTTCGATTGCAAGCGTCTCTCGGCATGCCACTACACAATCATAACCTTGGATATGGTACACAGCAAGCACCTCGTCTTCTTATCTCACGTTCCGTTCCTTATTTGGCAATACCCATATCACTCACCTGTCTTCTCCCTTTATTTCCCTCTCTTCTAGCCCACTTTTATTACTCATATATACTTTCACTTTCTTTCCACATAATTAGATTCCTTTTATGAGCATCCACTCACAATGCCGCTTACGGGCTTTCCAATTACGCACATGGGTTATTTCGTACTCTCTAGCTGTTCTTTGCTTTGACGACACAGTAGGCGGGCTCTTGCAACCATGGGTTCTGACCTGGAACGCACCCGTGCTAGAGGGTTTCACGTTCTAGCCCTTTACATACGGGTCCCCGGTCACATACTCCTGAAATATGTTTCCGGGTTAAGATCACGTGTCCTTCCAGGAACACAGTATCTCGCCTTACTCGGAAGCGGTTCTACTCCTACGCTTCTCTACGCTAAACGGCTGGTAAGAGCTCATACGGGCATTAGATCCATTACTCCCCGATCTTTATGGTGATTGTTGTATTTGACGACACCTGCTTAGCATGAACAGAAATGCTCTTTTTAAATCCTTTTCAGGAACAAATCTCTGATGAGAGCATACCCTCTCTACCCACCCTCACACTGACCTCCGGCGGATCCCTCTGGCTTTACATTCTTAACACGAGGTAAACCCTTTCCTTACACTGTGTCAGGCACGCCGGGTAACTGGTGCCTGACATTTTGTTTTCACACAGCTCTCTGGATTTCCTCCAAGCCTACCTGTCT
The DNA here is from genome assembly GCF_964261635.1 of Lissotriton helveticus. Lineage (NCBI taxonomy): Eukaryota > Metazoa > Chordata > Amphibia > Caudata > Salamandridae > Lissotriton > Lissotriton helveticus. The sequence goes on along the minus strand of NW_027611656.1, from coordinate 1,626,667 downwards.
GATGCCTTTGTTTCCTTGTCTTCCCTTTATACCCTCAGCTTTATCTGAGCTCCTTCCAAAGCCAGCTTTTAACAACATTATCCGGTCATACCCACAGTCCGGATCAGATCTGCAACTACCTACCCAGGCTTTTTGCTACGTGGTGAGCTGGCTTTTTAGTAGGTTTCGACACTCCACTCTATTCTCACAGCTCTTTTTTCAGACGCTAACTACCCCTCTTACCCCTCCCCTTGTATCATTTAGCTTCACACCAGAATCAAAGTTTATCTACACTTCCTTGGTCCGGATCCCGGCCGGGTTGGAAATATCACCGGCTAAGCGGTGAGCCTCTCTCTCTTTATATATATTTTTTACAGCCCGCTGTCTTTCACCTAGACATACGATGCTCGTTTACTCACATTACCGTAGTTATAGCACTTTACATCTTGTTTTCCTGTTCTTTGTCCTTTTCTTTTCTATTTCTTTTTTAGACCTTCCTTTCACTCACTCGAAGGTTACAGGTATGATTGAAATATTTTTTTTAAAAATCACGCACTAGCTATCACTCGAAATTAGCAGCATGGAGGGAAGAGTCACTTACATAAATATTCGTCACAAAGATACAGTGGCTATTAACCAGACTGGTTTCTCAAGACCCCTTCATACTATCACATCTGTTCATCTTAGAACAAACAGTCTCGACACCATCACTATCATTGGCTTTTTAATTTCCACATTGCAATACGTCCCTCGCTCACTCGAATTCTTGAAATCACGATACTCACACTCTCACTTGTAGGACGACATACGTTGGTTTTCACGGTTCTCAATCTTCTCTAATGGTCAGCGGAATAATACTGATAGAACTTGAAACTTGTGTCACGTCTTAAATCTAACTAATTTGTATGAATACACAATGCTTCACTCTTTACGCTGAAAATTGGTTGTTCTCACTATTGCCAAGTCATGTTATTTGATAAATACGCTGTGAATTCAACTACGAAAACACAAATGCTCCACTATGTTCTATTTTGTATCTTCCCCAGCCCTGATGAGTCGCATTGCTATGCGAGGAAACACGTGTCGGCTGGATACACAAGAAATTAAAGAAAATTGTCTTTAATACTATGTTTTCTCTGACAGCTTATTTTACAATTATTTGCTTACTTCCTGCTCATGTTTGATATGTTTTAGAGATATTGAATAATATTTACTCTCTGGTTGTGTGCAATGGGCACTTGTTTGATGTAAAACCCAAAGTGCTCTATTAGTGGGAGTGAGGGCGAGCAGCCTTAGGCCTCACACGGAGGAGTGGAAGACATTTATTGCACAACATTGACCAATAATGGACACACGGCTCGATAAGGAGATCCACACCAATTTTGGAAAAATATACATTGTTTGTATTTTATTTTAAGGCCAAGATCTTTGCAAAAAGGTAAGTACATTTTTAAATAAAAATACTTTTAGCTTTTAAAAGTTGGCATTTAGAATATGTTTGAAGCAGTTCAATGTTCCCTATGGTGAAAACAATAATGCAGTTTAACAGGTAAGTTCCACACTTACAAATCCAGTATTCGTGCCCAAAGGTCAGCAAGGAGCACGGGTTAGGTGAGTACCAAAACTGCACCACTAGCAGCACAGGGGTGGCTGAGTGCAGAGGTCAGAGTCAGAGTTCGGCCTAATGCTTTTCAGTAGAGACTGGGGGTGCCTGGAGCCATACTGCTTGCAGGTAAGTGATCAGTTGCAGAGGCTAAGCTTTGGAGGTTAGCACAAGCACAGGGGGAGCCCCAAGCAGCACCAAGCATACACCACCAGGGGCTGAGGGGCAGGTGAATGCTAAATCAGCGTTGGGTGCCCAACACTTTTGAATGGAGTTTGGAGCTTTTGACAAACAGGATGCAGGCATCTCACCGGAGGTTGCAAGAGGGAGACCAACTACAGGAGAGGTAAGTAGAGAGGCAGGGTGTGGTAGGGGCACAATTGGTTCAGCTCACCAAGGCCCAGGGGCTTCGGGTGCAGTGGTGCCTTTTAACTTCCAAGTCTTCTTACCTGAGTCAGTCACGGTCAGGCAGAGCCTCTGGATTCTGTCTGCAGGCATCGTCATGGAGGTCAGGAGCGGTCAGAGAACACTGGATTTGAGGTCTAAATCACCGCGAAGACTGCACTGGGCAGGTGGGCCACTCAGACTTGGGCCGTGGGCGTCGGACGCAGGGATCGCGGTTCTAGCTGGATCCAGAGCCCTTGGAGTTGTTTTTTTCTGGACTGATCCACTCTCCACGGGAGATTGGAGTCTTCTTCAAAGGCAGCAGTCCACCCAGGGTTTTCAGAGCTCACCGGCTGCAAGACAGGTTGCAGGTTCGCAGAAGCTGCAGACAGGCTAGTAGGGATGGGGCCAAGACAGTCTCCGTATTCAGTCTTCTCTGCAGGGACGTCTTCTTTCTTCTTAAGACATCTCAGGTCCAATTTCCAGGACTGGTAGAGCCACCTAAAAACAAAATTTAGGGGCATTTTAGGGGAGTAGCAGGTAGGGCCAATTGGCACCTATTATATGGGAGTGTGCACATAGCTAGCCCTGATTGGCGGGTCTACCCATCTTCAAGATGGTGAGGACTGAAAGATGTGCTTCACCTTGCCTCCCCCACCTGTGGGGTGGATTGGCAGAGTTGGGCACATCCCTTATTCTCCTAAGTTTTCCACCAGTTTTCCCATATGAAGTGGGGGTGTAAACCGGAGGCTGCCATCTTCTGTTAGCGATTCAGAAAAGGGGGTGGTGATGAACAGAGTGTCTGAATTAAGCAGACCACTCTTACCCAGTCCAAAGATCAGGGCTTGATCCATCACCGTTATTTATCTCACTGCCCCATCCCAGCTCAGAACCTGGCTATATGCAAATTAGTCTGTCCCTGGCCCAGTGCATCATGGGAACAGGGCAGACCAAACTACCAAGCCAATTCTTCACCAGAAAGGAGACAAGCTACCAGGGACCGGTTTCTGGCATTTCAGCCTCTTCGGCCCGGCTTGCTTGAATCCTGATGGAGCAGTGAGAAAGGGACTCATGTCTGAGTATACCCTGCCACACCTATAGTGGCCAAAAACGATTCAGAAAAGGGGGTGGTGATGAACAGAGTGTCTGAATTAAGCAGACCACTCTTACCCAGTCCAAAGATCAGGGCTTGATCCATCACCGTTATTTATCTCACTGCCCCATCCCAGCTCAGAACCTGGCTATATGCAAATTAGTCTGTCCCTGGCCCAGTGCATCATGGGAACAGGGCAGACCAAACTACCAAGCCAATTCTTCACCAGAAAGGAGACAAGCTACCAGGGACCGGTTTCTGGCATTTCAGCCTCTTCGGCCCGGCTTGCTTGAATCCTGATGGAGCAGTGAGAAAGGGACTCATGTCTGAGTATACCCTGCCACACCTATAGTGGCCAAAAACGATTCAGAAAAGGGGGTGGTGATGAACAGAGTGTCTGAATTAAGCAGACCACTCTTACCCAGTCCAAAGATCAGGGCTTGATCCATCACCGTTATTTATCTCACTGCCCCATCCCAGCTCAGAACCTGGCTATATGCAAATTAGTCTGTCCCTGGCCCAGTGCATCATGGGAACAGGGCAGACCAAACTACCAAGCCAATTCTTCACCAGAAAGGAGACAAGCTACCAGGGACCGGTTTCTGGCATTTCAGCCTCTTCGGCCCGGCTTGCTTGAATCCTGATGGAGCAGTGAGAAAGGGACTCATGTCTGAGTATACCCTGCCACACCTATAGTGGCCAAAAACGATTCAGAAAAGGGGGTGGTGATGAACAGAGTGTCTGAATTAAGCAGACCACTCTTACCCAGTCCAAAGATCAGGGCTTGATCCATCACCGTTATTTATCTCACTGCCCCATCCCAGCTCAGAACCTGGCTATATGCAAATTAGTCTGTCCCTGGCCCAGTGCATCATGGGAACAGGGCAGACCAAACTACCAAGCCAATTCTTCACCAGAAAGGAGACAAGCTACCAGGGACCGGTTTCTGGCATTTCAGCCTCTTCGGCCCGGCTTGCTTGAATCCTGATGGAGCAGTGAGAAAGGGACTCATGTCTGAGTATACCCTGCCACACCTATAGTGGCCAAAAACGATTCAGAAAAGGGGGTGGTGATGAACAGAGTGTCTGAATTAAGCAGACCACTCTTACCCAGTCCAAAGATCAGGGCTTGATCCATCACCGTTATTTATCTCACTGCCCCATCCCAGCTCAGAACCTGGCTATATGCAAATTAGTCTGTCCCTGGCCCAGTGCATCATGGGAACAGGGCAGACCAAACTACCAAGCCAATTCTTCACCAGAAAGGAGACAAGCTACCAGGGACCGGTTTCTGGCATTTCAGCCTCTTCGGCCCGGCTTGCTTGAATCCTGATGGAGCAGTGAGAAAGGGACTCATGTCTGAGTATACCCTGCCACACCTATAGTGGCCAAAAACGATTCAGAAAAGGGGGTGGTGATGAACAGAGTGTCTGAATTAAGCAGACCACTCTTACCCAGTCCAAAGATCAGGGCTTGATCCATCACCGTTATTTATCTCACTGCCCCATCCCAGCTCAGAACCTGGCTATATGCAAATTAGTCTGTCCCTGGCCCAGTGCATCATGGGAACAGGGCAGACCAAACTACCAAGCCAATTCTTCACCAGAAAGGAGACAAGCTACCAGGGACCGGTTTCTGGCATTTCAGCCTCTTCGGCCCGGCTTGCTTGAATCCAGACTAATTTGCATATAGCCAAGTTCTGAGCTGGGATGGTGCAGTGAGCTAAAAAACGGTGATGGATCAAGCCCTGATCTTTGGACTGGGTAAGAGTGGTCTGCTTAATTCAGGCACTCTGTTCATCACCACCCCCTTTTCTGAATCATTTTGTCCACCATAAGCGTGGAAGGGTATACTCAGATGTGAGTCCCTTGCTCATTGCACCATCAGGATTCAAGCAAGCCGGGCCGAAGACGCCTGAAATGGCAGAAACCGGTCCCCGGAAGCTTGTTTCCTTCCCAGTACAAGAATTGGCTTGGTAGTTTGGTATGCCCTGTTCCCATCATGCACTGGGACAGGAACAGACTAATTTGCATATAGCCAAGTTCTGAGCTGGGATGGTGCAGTGAGCTAAAAAACGGTGATGGATCAAGCCCTGATCTTTGGACTGGGTAAGAGTGGTCTGCTTAATTCAGGCACTCTGTTCATCACCACCCCCTTTTCTGAATCATTTTGTCCACCATAAGCGTGGAAGGGTATACTCAGATGTGAGTCCCTTGCTCATTGCACCATCAGGATTCAAGCAAGCCGGGCCGAAGACGCCTGAAATGGCAGAAACCGGTCCCCGCAAGCTTGTTTCCTTCCCAGTACAAGAATTGGCTTGGTAGTTTGGTATGCCCTGTTCCCATCATGCACTGGGACAGGAACAGACTAATTTGCATATAGCCAAGTTCTGAGCTGGGATGGTGCAGTGAGCTAAAAAACGGTGATGGATCAAGCCCTGATCTTTGGACTGGGTAAGAGTGGTCTGCTTAATTCAGGCACTCTGTTCATCACCACCCCCTTTTCTGAATCATTTTGTCCACCATAAGCGTGGAAGGGTATACTCAGATGTGAGTCCCTTGCTCATTGCACCATCAGGATTCAAGCAAGCCGGGCCGAAGACGCCTGAAATGGCAGAAACCGGTCCCCGGAAGCTTGTTTCCTTCCCAGTACAAGAATTGGCTTGGTAGTTTGGTATGCCCTGTTCCCATCATGCACTGGGACAGGAACAGACTAATTTGCATATAGCCAAGTTCTGAGCTGGGATGGTGCAGTGAGCTAAAAAACGGTGATGGATCAAGCCCTGATCTTTGGACTGGGTAAGAGTGGTCTGCTTAATTCAGGCACTCTGTTCATCACCACCCCCTTTTCTGAATCATTTTGTCCACCATAAGCGTGGAAGGGTATACTCAGATGTGAGTCCCTTGCTCATTGCACCATCAGGATTCAAGCAAGCCGGGCCGAAGACGCCTGAAATGGCAGAAACCGGTCCCCGGAAGCTTGTTTCCTTCCCAGTACAAGAATTGGCTTGGTAGTTTGGTATGCCCTGTTCCCATCATGCACTGGGACAGGAACAGACTAATTTGCATATAGCCAAGTTCTGAGCTGGGATGGTGCAGTGAGCTAAAAAACGGTGATGGATCAAGCCCTGATCTTTGGACTGGGTAAGAGTGGTCTGCTTAATTCAGGCACTCTGTTCATCACCACCCCCTTTTCTGAATCATCTTCTGTTAGCAGCAGAGGCACAGGATTGCATATTACAAAGGCGGCAGGCCTTTGAAGCTTCCACTTTGAGCACCGGTTCATCCTGGGGGAGGAGGTGTGACACCTTCAACCAGGATGTGCATTGTTTCTGGTCCAAGAGAGAAGGGGCTCTCCACCCAGGGGTCCAGAAACATGTCTGGTGGTGGCTAAATGCCTACATCCGGTCAGAAACCACAGCAGGATTGGTTTTTCAGGGGGCACCTCTGAGGTGCCCTCTGAGTACATGGTATAATAAATCTCACAGTGGCATTGGTGTGGATATATTGAAAGGAGTAGTTTGGTACCAAACACCCCTGTGTTCAGGGAAGCAATCATGGTGCTGTGGAGATCGAGCTGTCGAGTTTCCAACCCATGTACTCTGTTTGGCTTCACTGTCACATACTATATTAAAGAATGGACCCTAATATTGTAGGGGCATATCTACTAATGCAGATATGTCTTCACCTGTGGTATAGGTCACCCTGCCTCAGGGCTGTGAGATCGGCTAGAGCGGTGACTGACCTATACCTTCAGGCAGTGTTGTCTGGCACGGCACCCAGGTAGAGTGCCATGCCAACCTTGTTGTTTTCGCTCTCACTGGGGCATGCAAGCTGCAAAGGCAGTGGCATGGTCCCACTGAGGAGGGTACGAGGGGACCCTCTTCAGCTCCCAGACCCTGGGTACCCAGGGTACCATTTACTAGGGACGTACAGGGGGTAGACATACCAATTGAGGATATGTTTTGGGAAAAAGCACTGGCACAGGCGACCCTGTGCACTACAATTGAAACCCCATTAAAACCAGGCAGCAAAAAACAGGGGATAACCATGACAACCGAGGCACTTTCTCACAGATGCTCTTAGTGCTACAAATGGGCGTGAAGGATAGGACCTCTGCTCCACTGTGCGGGTCAAGATATTTCCTTTGAAATTTTTTCAGTGGACACATCCGGGGGATTTAAAGGGCGTCTGATGAAATATCAACATCCCGCAAAGAACACTACATAAACCGAGGAAGCATCAAAGACTCTAGCACACCGTAAGTGATTCTCGGCAAATCACTTCATCTCCCCGTGCCTAAAATGAAAGTGTGTCCTCATGTAACGTAACTGGAAAATGTGTAAAGCGCTCTGATACCTGATTCGGTTCGGGTCTAGTTCGCGCTATATAAAACTCTGCAAAAAAAAAAAGTCATTGGGGGTAGAAGTTGCTCCTGCTGCAGACCGTCTTCATCATACCCAGGGTTTGGGGGAAATAACACACATGTGGCAACAGAGACCGTTATGAAAGGACTGACTTCATGTTCAGCTTTTCTGCACAATACAAAGCCCCTGAAAGAGAAAAGAAAAGGGACTCTTCATTCAAAGTGCATCAATCCTTTTACTTGCTTGTTTCTATTTTCACTTTTTGCCATTGAGTTTCACATGTGATTATTACATATTATTTGGGGTGACTGTTATTTCTAGGATAGGTATATAGGGTGGGGATGTTAGGGGGATGGATTTTAGTTTCGATTCTTTAAGGTTTTGTTTTGTTCCCGTTACCAGGCACATGCTCCCGCGAGTTGCACAGGATCACTTTGATTCTAATGACTAACAAATTGTTGTCAGACAGTGAGATGGGATATAGTATAAAGTCATGGACTGATAATGGTTTGAAAACTAAAATTGAGACGGGGAAGTTATGTTGTTTGTTGATCATCACACCCCTGATATCCTGTCACTTCAAGAGACTCATTTACTAGGTACAAAGTGTGTGTTCTTGGGTAGAATGTATACAGCCATGTCAATCATGCAGGATTTACTCAGTGGTCCACGGGGGTTGCCATTCTCCATTCACCTCTTTAGTTCCTTTCCATTTTCAGTACAGACAGTTCATGTAGATGACAAAGGTAAACATGTCATTCTCTCCAGTGGGTTCTCCGATCATTCACCCGTCCAACTAACAGCAGGCTCCAGGGGGAGACCGAACCATATACAATAAAAATGGTATAACAACAATGACTTCATGAGACACAGTGCCTAGAACACATAGAATCGCTGGGTCCCCAAGGAACTACCCAAAGGAGTGACACAGGGAGCCCACGGAGGGCGGGGGCAGGGTGGGAACACAGACGCAGGCTCCGTTAGCTTCTATGGGGAAAGTCGCGGTTGGAAAATTACAGTTCAAGGACACTTTGGAGAGGACTTCAAGCAAACCCTTTGGAATATACAAGGTTCTAAGGCCAGCCCCCTTGTGATTATTGAGGTACCCGTATTACCTATCCCAGAGGAGCCAGGTATATAGAGGTCAAGTGGTGTCGGAAACCCTCGTCGTTTTCAATTGTGTGGTGCTGCCGGGAAGATGAAAACTGTCTGGTGGAATCCAAGCCTAGATCTGAGGTGAGAAGAACCTGAAAGCAAAGGGTACAGAGTCTGGGTCAAATTGTTGTCAGACAGTGAGATGGGATATAGTATAAAGTCATGGACTGATAATGGTTTGAAAACTAAAATTGAGACGGGGCAGTTATGTTGTTTGTTGATCATCACACCCCTGATATCCTGTTACTTCAAGAGACTCATTTACTAGGTACAAAGTGTGTGTTCTTGGGTAGAATGTATACACCCATGTCAATCATGCAGGATTTACTCAGTGGTCCACGGGGGTTGCCATTCTCCATTCACCTCTTTAGTTCCTTTCCATTTTCAGTACAGACAGTTCATGTAGATGACAAAGGTAAACATGTCATTCTCTCCAGTGGGTTCTCCGATCATTCACCCGTCCAACTAACAGCAGGCTCCAGGGGGAGACCGAACCATATACAATAAAAATGGTATAACAACAACGACTTCACGAAACACAGTGCCTAGAACACATAGAATCGCTGGGTCCCCAAGGAACTACCCAAAGGAGTGACACAAGGAGCCCACGGAGGGCGGGGGCAGGGTGGGAACACAGACGCAGGCTCCGTTAGCTTCTATGGGGAAAGTTGCGGTTGGAAAATTACAGTTCAAGGACACTTTGGAGAGGACTTCAAGCAAACCCTTTGGAATATACAAGGTTGTAAGGCCAGCCCCCTTGTGTTTATTGAGGTACCCGTATTACCTATCCCAGAGGAGCCAGGTATATAGGGGTCAAGTGGTGTCGGAAACCCTCGTCGTTTTCAATTGTGTGGTGCTGCCGGGAAGAAGAAAACTGTCTGGTGGAAACCAAGCCTAGATCTGAGGTGAGAAGAACCTGAAAGCAAAGGGTACAGAGTCTGGGCCACTTCAGGGTGACCAGGGGCTCGATAGACGAATGCTCACCGATGCCGGGAGCTTCAGGTGTGAAGATAGGATGCTTGACTCTGCAGCCATGGGAAACAGGAGACGTTGATGATGACCAAAGTTTAAAGGTGTGTTGTTGAGTGCTGAGGGGTCAGTGTCCGGATTGAACATCAACAAGCCTTGGCAAAGGTAACCCACGCCGGCAGAGGCAACAGGTTACGGTGAGGACCAGAAAGGTCCTGGGGACTCTCCAAACTATAGGGAGTCAGGGCATGGCTGGAGCAACCAGGCAAGCCCAAGGAAAATCAAAGTGACCCTCGCTAGAACCCACAGGCCAACGGACCAGGGATCGAGAAGGGAATCACAAAGCACCAGCCCACAGAGCACTCATGGAGTGGAGGCTGAAGATCTTCAGTGGAAATACTGCTCAGGGTTGGGATCAATGCACAGCCTCAGGGATTGCCAAAAAGCATATGCTGCTGAAAAAGTACTCAGTGCACAGGGGTTCGGGTTGCACGGTCCCCACGAGGGATACTGGTCTAAGGATTGCTGAGAGAGCAGATCGACCTCAGAGATGCTCGGGAACCCACCTCCTGTGTTGCAGAAATCTTCGGAGTCCTCAGGAGCTCGGGAGATGCAAACCGGTCAGATGCTTTTAGGTGCCTGCTGATGCAGGGAAGTAACTCCTTTACTCCAAGGGAGATTCTTCTATCGTCCAGCGAAGTGTAGACCATTAAAGTACTTGGTTTCTGCTTGCAGAGTTTAGTCCACTTAAAATCCAAAGTCCTGTAGTCAGGTTTCCCACTTTATACCCAGGGAAGGCATTGGACGAACTCTAGGGACCCTGCTAGGGGAGGGTTAGGACAGAGGGGAGGCTACACCCATGTCCTTTGTCCAGTTTCACACCACAGCAGGAGCAAATGGCTCCTGTAACCGGTTTGAGCTGGACTATGCACAGGGACACCAAATGGGCCCCCAGTGCAGACTTTCTGGCACTCTAAGAGTGCATCCACCAAGCCCCAATACACTAAAGACTGTCTGGGAGGTGGTCACACCTCCCTGTGACCAGAAACCTATTGTCAGGCTTGACTCAGCAGCAGGAGGGCAGACTTGTGTCTGTGCCTGGCATCATCTATTTTGTGATGCCCAGGTCGAAAAAGCTGGTGCCGGGTGCCCTGGTGTTTCACATAAGTCCCTCTAGAAGGGTGGAATCATACCTCCCCCGCAGAAGGTATGATTCCAAGGTGTTTGACAACAAACACAACATGTTTCTAAGCGGCCGTTTTAAAGTACGCATGTCTAGTGCATCTTCCGCTCCTCATCAGCTAAGCTGGTAAGAGTGTCTAGATTTAAAAGAGCTAAATCAGGAGGAAGGGCCTTTAGTATTGCAGCGGCACTGGCCTGGAATAAACTCCCAACTGAACTCAGGCAGATGGAGAACTTGCTGCAGTTCAGGAAGAAGTTGAAGACATGGCTCTATCCTACCAAAAGTAGTAAGTACGTTCTGTGAATACCAAAAGTAGTAAGTTTAGGATTTTGTCTTAAGTTAGTTCTGTGAATCGAGCCCACAGGATTAAAACGCTTTCCTCTCTTAAAAGATTTGGATCAATCTAACAGATGTGGTTAGGACACGTGTGTGGTCCATTATCAGCAAGAAAGGTAATTTAGCAATTCACCTTTAACTGGTCCCTAAAAACTCCCAAAACTAAGTTAGTTCTGTGAATCGGGCCCTGTGTCACTCTTCTTTCAGAAATGTGAGTCCCTATATAGGGTGAAAACCTGATTAAGTAATATATGAAAAATCTAGACCTATACGTTCTTCCATCTGCAAGTTCGGCTTGCCCCAAGACTGTTGCCTCCATGAAATCCTGAAATCAGCTTTGCTGTTTGTTAACCACATTTTGAACAAACTGCTGAACGCTTCACAGAAGTCTGCTGTTCTTCTGAAGGGGTGAAAACAGTCACTCCTGTTACCACTGTTAACAAAACTAACGCTGACCCCAAAACTCTTAGCACATTCAGACCTATTTCAATTCTTCCCACAGTAGCCAAAATGCTGGAAAAGGTGGCTAATAGACAGCTTTCCCTTTTTATGGAATCAAACTCCTTTTTCCATGAAACACAGTGTACAGGGTACAGTACAGAGTTGGCCTTACTGGAGGTCTCTGAATTTATCAAGTCTAATCTGGATCAGGGTGCATCGGCCACGGTTGTAGAATTGGCTTTGTTATCAGCGTTTGACACGGTCTCGCATTCTATCCTGCGGCAAAGGCTGTTGAAGATTAGAACTCAAGGGAAAGCTCTGTCCTGGCTTAAATCATATCTTGAGGACAGTTCTAAGGCTGTTTTCCTTGCTCCTTTTACTTCGGGTCCAAAGAGCCTTAAATGTGGATTCCCCCAGGGCTTTCCCTCACTCTTTTCAATCTGTATTTGGGGCCCTGACTAACTTTGTCGAAGCCTGGGGCTTGAAATTGATTTCCTGTGCTTATGACGCTCAGCACCTTCTGTGCTTCCAGGATGAGGCTTCTGATGCCTTCACTTCTTCTAAGAATTGCCTGAATGCATTGGGCAATTGGGTGGATGAGAGCTGCCCTAAACTGAATTCTGAAAAAAATAAAATTCTTGTCTTTGCCTCTATCAAGCCCCACCCCCATTCTCTCAACTGATAGCCCTAAGAGGCTGGGGCTCCTCCAATTTCCTCCTCTTGTGTGAGGAATCTGGGTTCACATTTGACCCTCACTTGTCTTTCTAACTGTAGGTCAGAGCAGTCTCGGCTAGCTGCTTTGCTACCTTTAACTCCCTAAGGAGGATATTGCATCTGGTTCTGGTGATGCCACAGAAGACTATTGATTATGCCCTGGTTACCTCAAATTTGGACTATGTGAATAGTCTATATCTGAGCTTACCAGCTTTCCATACTGCAACGGCTGCAGATCACTCAAAATGTGGCAGCGCCTTCTTCTTAAGGTACCTATGCGTCAGTCTGTTTCTGCTGATCTTTGTTAGCTGCACTGGTTACCGGTTGTTAGAAATGGGGGTCACTAGTTGGCAGAGGTAGGTACCTTTGTCCAAATAGGATCCCTTGCTTCTAGTCAGGGTAAGGGGGATACACACTTTAGATAGCCCCTGCCTCACCCCCGCTTGGCACGAGCAGACAGGCTTATCCAAAAGGCAAGGTGTAAAGTATTTGTACCAACACACCCAGTAACACAGTGAAAGCACCACAACAGGACAACACACCAGTTTAGAAAAATAAAGTAACTTCATCTAAACTAAATAAGACCAAAATGACAAAAATCCAACATACACAGTTAAAAATATGTCTTTAAAAAGTATTCAAGAACTTGTACCATAGAAAACTATGGATGCATGACTTTTCACCAAAGTGCCTATAGATGTGTCAAAGTTCTAAAAGCCAAACTGCCGCAGACTCAGATAAAAAAGAGATGCAACACTCCTGAGACCTTGGGGAGGCGATGCGACAATTCTGTGACACACAGAGAGCGAGTTGCGTCGAATCTGGTCTGTATGGGGAGTGATGCATCGATTATTCGTGATGGTTCTGCTTCGCAGGTGATACATCAGGAAAGCGTGCCGCACAGGTATGATGCGTGTAAATCCGGGATGCGTCGGCAATTGTTGCGGCAGCGTCGAGCGTTGCTGCGTCGGTCGTCTTCAGCTATGATCCCTCAATGCATCGATTTTTGCAGATGCGACAGGTGCTCCGACGGTTTTCACAGTGGCACGACGATGCGTGGAAATCCTTCTCACGCCGTGGAGATGCATCAAGAAAACAGCCGCAAGAAGAGCGATGGATCGCATTTTAGCAGTACTTTGCGTTTCTTCTTTCTTACAGCTCCCAAACAGCAGCAACAACCTCAAGAGGCCAAAAACTTGCGCAGGCCCCTCTTGGCAGGCTAGAACTCACAGCAGAGTACAGGGGAGCTGGGTGAAGTATTTGTGTCCTGGAGACTTCTGAACAGGAGGCCAGCTCACTTCAGGGCCTTGGAGATCTTCTTAAAGCAGGGGACACAGCACACAGCAAAGTCCTTCTCCTTCCCCTTGGCAGAAACAGCAACTGCAGGCCAACCCCAGTCACACAGCAAGGGCAGTACTTCTCAGTCTCTCCAGCTCTTCTCCTTGGCAAAAGTTCCTCTTGAATTCCAGGAATGATCTAAAGATCTGGGGTTTCGGGTCTGATACTTATACCCCAAAAGGTATTTGTTCTCTTTGTGCAAGGGGCTCTGAGCCCAGTTCAAACCAGGTCTGGGGGGCACTCTGCAAGTGCACAACAACATCCATTGTCAGTGTGAGCCTTGGCTCCAGATACACAACAGGGGAGTGGAGTCAGCATTGTGGAAGGGAGGCACAGGCCTATTCAGGTACAGGTGCTAGTCCTCCCACCACTCCAAATGCAGATCAGGCCTATTCAGATTAGTGCTCACTCATCCGGATTCCTGGAGCCACTGCACCTCCCCAGCTCCTGTCACTCCAAAGCCAGACAGTCAGTCCACAACCAGGCAGTGACACACAGAATGGTTGAACAAGAAAATAGCCACTTTCTAAAAGTGGTATTTTCAAACACACAATTTAAAAACCATCTTTACTAAAAGATGTGTTATTAAATCTTGGGTTCAGGGATACTAAACTCAATTTTTCGATCTTATTCCTATAGGAAGATATGCTTGTAAAATGTTAAAAAGCATTCCCCATTCTGTCCTATGGGCAAGATATCCTTTCAATAGTAAAAAACAAAATTGACAGAATTTCACTATCAGGACATGTTACACACACCAGCACATGTCCTACCATTTACATACACTGCACCCTGCCCAGGGTGGTACCTTGGGCCTACCATAGGGGTGTCCTATATGTAAGAAAAGGGAAGGGTAGTGCCTGGCAAGCGGTTGCACTTGCCAAGTTGACTTGGCAGTTAACCTCTTTTCAGGGATACTCATGTGGTTGGCACAATCAGCACTGCAAGCCCACTAGTAGCATTTGATTTACCAGCCCTGGCACACTCAATGCAGTTTACTAGGGACCCACTGGTAAAACAAATACGCCAATCAGGGAGAACCAATCACAAAATCCATTTACACAGGGAGCACTTGCACTTTGACACTAATCAGCAGGGGCAAAGTGCCCAAAGCATCTAAACTAGCACAGCATCAACAATACAGGAGGTAGAGGCAAAAAGTCAGGGAAAACCACGCCAAGGATGCCAAGTCTAACACTGATAATTAGCAATATCTAATTCAAGGCATTAATCTTCGCCTACAGAGCCCTGGAGCAGAAAGGTCTGCAGTGTCTGAGACGAAGACTCTGGCCTATTGTCAGGGCAGATCCTGAGGTCCAATTCACTGAAGCCCTTGAATACCCTTAGCGTTCGTAGGTCCAGGAGTGGTGGGAGACACTTTGCCTTACTAACAGCGAAACTATGGAACTCGCTTCAACTGCTCTTTGGCTTTCACCATCAGAAATGGTCTTTAGGAAAGGTTGAAGACTCATCTGTTTATTGCCTAGGCTGGCTGCCTGTTTTTGGGTGATCCTGCTGCTAACACCAGGACGCTTCCTTGTGAGCAGCTGCACAGTTTACAAATGCCTATGTATTGTATTGTACCTAGTGTCTACAAGGAATTTAGATTCTAATAGTTCTCTATAAAAGTCTCACCCGAGATATTACTTGCGAGCAAAGGTTTCTAAATGGGAAATGGTCGTTCGGCAGCAAGCCCATCGAGGGACCCCAGCTACTCAGCGAGTGGCTGCCTTTCACCACCAGCCAAGGGTGAGTGGCTGCCTCTCCACACAGACCACAGGGAGAGACTGCCTGACTGCCTCTCCACACAGCCCACAGTAAGTGACTACCTCTCTACACAGCCCACAGTAAGTAGTGGCTTCTACACACAGCTCGCAGTGAGTGACTGCCTCTCCACACAGCCCACAATGAGTAACTGCTTCTATATACAGCCCACAGTGAGTGACTGCCTCTCCACACAGCCCACAATGAGTAACTGCTTCTATATACAGCTCACAGTGAGAGACTGTCTCTCCACACAGTCCCCAAAGTTTACCTGCTTGCCACATTTTCCACAGTGAGTGGCTACCTCTCCACGAAGCCCACAGTGAGTGGTGGCTTCTACACACATTCGACAGTGAGTGCTTGCCTCTCCACAGAGGCCACAGAGTTTACCTGCTCTCCACACAGCCCACAGTGAGTGGCTGCCTCTCCACACAACCCAAAGTGAGTGGCTGCCTCTCCACACAACCCACAGTAAGTGTAAGTGTAAAGTGTGTCTTGTAAAGCGCACTGCTACCCGCACCGCAGGCCTCGTAGCGCTATAGGCCGCTGGGGAACCTGTCCTGGCTTTCCCTGTGAGATAGTCCCTCCAGGGAGTCTCCAAGGTGAAACCAGGCATCCCTGGCGTTTGTGGCGGGCCGTTGTGTAGATGAGGCAAGCTTAATGCCCAGAGTTACCGAGTGTGGTCCCCGGATAGAGTAGGCACCGAGGCGAGAATTATTGAGTCCGCTGATCCCGGTCCAAGACCCTGCCACGTCGGGAATCGAACCCTGGTCCCAGCCCGTTCTCTGCTCTCGGGTCTGCCGCCTCTAACCAGTGAGCCACACCACTCCACAGTGAGTGTCTGCCTCTCCACATAGCCCACAGTGAGTGGATGCCTCTCCACAGTGTCCACAGTGAGTGGCTGCCTCTCCACACAGCCCACAGAGAGTGGCTGCCTCTCCACACAGCCCACAGTGAGTGGCTGCCTCTCCACACAACTCACAGTGAGTGGCTGCCTCTCCACACAGCCCACAGTGAGTGACTGCCTCTCCACAGTGTCCACAGTTAGTACCTGCCTCTCCACATAACCCACAGTGAGTGACTGCCTCACCACAGTGTCCACAGTGAGTGGCTGCCTCTCCACACAGCCCACAGTGAGTGGCTGCATCTCCACAGTGTCCAAAGTGAGTGACTGCCTCTCCAGAGTGTCCACAGTGAGTGGCTGCCTCTCCACACAGCCCACAGTGAGTGGCTGCATCTCCACAGTGTCCAAAGTGAGTGACTGCCTCTCCAGAATGTCCACAGTGAGTACCTGCCTCTCCACACAGCCCACAGTGAGTGGCTGCCTCTCCACAGTGTCCACAGTGAGTGACTGCCTCTCCAGAGTGTCCACAGTGAGTGGCTGCCTCTCCACATAGCCCACAGTGAGTGACTGCCTCTCCACAGTGTCCACAGTGAGTGGCAGCCTCTCCACATTGTCCACAGTGAGCGGTGGCTTCTACCCACCAGCCCAGTTAGTGCCTTTCCTCTTGCCACCTTGAGTTCTTTCTTTGACTATGATACACTTAAATTCATACAGGAGGATAATATGTTAACTCTAAACATATATTTATTACGATGCATTAGATAGGTGGGAGACCGGCGCACTGGACAATACTGCCTTCCCCAGCAACGCTCTTGAACAGCGCGGCCAAGGGCGGGCCTGTCTGTGCCCGTCAGGGTACGGAAGAGGCTGGGCTGGGCAAGCCCCTCTAACCCCTGTGATCCGGGGCATCTTTTTAAGGTACTTTATTAAGTTACTTAATGTATTCTTTGCTCTGTTTTTGGTCCATGCAATCTGTCAGCGGTGAACATTTCTTGCTGTGCAAGCCTGTGGGGGAGGTTTCTTTTTAAGTCTCATTATTTATCCGGCAAGGCACTACACCCTGATCACTTTGCATAATTGCAAAGTTCTCTGCAAAGGTTCCTTAAAACACAGTTGCTTAAAATAAATGGGAAAAAGGAAGCAAAGCACGGGCCTGCCAGGAGGGGGCAGCACAGTTACTCCTCTGGACATGTTTCTAGCCAGGAAGGCAAACGTTTTGTCAAACAAAAATTGCACTAACTCAAAGGAGGCTCTCGCTGGAATTAGTAAATCATCCTCAGACCTTATTGCCCCCTATTGACTCTTTGCAAATGGAAAATGATGGCAAGAGGGTACCCATGCCGATTATTGCTTTTGGTATTGATCTGCCATTTGGAGTGGATGGAAACCAAGTTGAAGTCACTTCTTTCACTGAACCACCGATTAAAAGGACAAGAGGAGGAGGGGGAAAAAACTCTGCAGATACCCAAGAAGGCTGTTGGTCCAGTTGCTTTACACCAGGAGGACTTTAGTCTGTTTGTGTCTGAGTTGTTACCCAGAATTGAAGATATGTTAAAAAAGCTTTTGGTACCTATTAATTTGCAGTTCACTAAGGTAGAAGCTTTGCTTCATCAGGCCCCTGAGTTGCACTCTCGTCATTTATTCAGCAACTTGGGAGCAGCGACTGGGGAGGTGGCGGATGGTGCAGGGCAAACACAGTGTGTTGGAACGGCGTCCTCGGCCCCCTCAACAGTTGGCTGCCAGCCCAAGGATGCCAAAAGTAGTTCGCAGTCAGGTCTAGGAAATAAATACCCCCAACCAAGGGCATACGCTCACAAAGGAGACTGGGAAAATCACAATAAATGGGGCAGTGGTGGGCAGTCCCGTTGAGATTGCGGCTGCCCTCAGCCGGGGGCAACTTCAGAGAATGGCTACCCCTTAGTTACATTTGGGCACTTCCTCACCCCCAAAACCTGCAGCAATATATTCTCCAAACAAAAAAGTTGTGTTGTGTATTTATTCATGCATGCCTATTCTGCTGTGGTGTGGGTGGGGTCTTGCACCAATAATGGAACTATGCTAGATGCTCATAAGATTGACCCTCATAACAACTCTCGGTCCGATTTGCAGGGCCCAAATTCCCCCAGCCTCCCTCAGAAGCTAGAAGGGAGCACTGATATATCACATCTGCCTCCAGAGTCAATCCCCGTAGTGGCCGTTCTGAGCGGGGCTCCCCCAGTTATGCAGGGTACCAGGGAGTCTACGATAGACCGGCTACACGAAGTGACCCACTGGCTGGACAATTCGTTAATAAATGGTTTCCATTCATCACCTCATGTCATCATGGGTCGGATCCTCCACAAAGAAAGAAAGGGAGGGCGACTGCATTGTGGTTAACTTTATGTACCCGATACATATACAAACCATGATTCACAGGGTACTCAGACGAGATTTTAAAACTGGAATTAAGATGTTCTTGCTTCACTTTTATTTTATGTTATCCTTCATGGGTACCACGTCACAGAACCCAGAGCACAAACATCGGTTTCCAACCAGTAAGGTCAATACATTGCTCAAATATGAACTCAGTTGAGTGTACTTTTAATGTTGTGATGGCAATGATGAAACTTTATAGGTACCAATGTATCAAAACGGTCAATTATGTGTGTCTTTAATGCAATGTCTGAGATATTATGAGCCTGTTTAATAAAACGATGTTTAAAAAAAACATGAACTCAGCTATCCCCCTTTCAAATAGATTTGCTCCACTGAGGGATTTAGATAGTATTGATTGACAACTGGCCTCGGCTGGGGTTGGGGAGGTTACAGGGGGACTAATAAACACTCCCTTAACATGTGTCCCCACCCAACCAGACCCATTGAATCTTAGAATTATATCCTGGAATATTGCGGGACTAAGGACTAAAAAACATGTGGAGGCGTGGCTTGTAATAATAAGGTGCAGTCATATTGTTACCCTACAAGAAACATGGGATACATCGGACTCTTTTGTCCTGAATGGTTTTGCCCCTTTTCATAAAATACAAAACAACAACGGTCCCATGCATACAAAATATATGAGAAACAATAAATATAGACAAAATCAATTCTATATTTGGAGCGACATGTCCAGCCGGACAGAGGTCTTCAATTATTTACTCAATTGAAAGTTAGATATACAAGGAGAATACCTTCAACAATCAACAGTGTGGGGCACAAGCCTGTACCCAGACACAATCAGATCAGTACAGAAGGTTAACAAGAGACAAGACAGGGCTTATAAGGCAAAAGCAGCGATTTCTGTAATCATTTCAATGTACAGAAGTATAAAGCAAGCACCATTACATATACATAACATATAAATCAGGTTTAGTATAAGGTGCACAACAAGTCGACAGCGTTTCGGTCCCACTACTTGGTTATGGGGACCATCATCAGGACACTTATTAAATGCCTTAATGTTTTAAGACTCTAATGCCGAGGAGAGTTTGCCCCGATCTGCTAGGGCTGCGAGCTGTGGTAAATGGACGCCTAGTTGAAGGAGGAGCCACCCGGAATCGGGACCATTTCGGAATTGTCGCGTTACAGTTAGTGTCAATGCGCGGTACCAGGGAGTTACCGGATCAGTCGGCTGTAAGTTCTGCTTCCTGGTTTCTCATTATTATTCCTTTTTATAAAATGGCTACCCCTTCCACCATAGGACGTGCAAAGGGAGGCTGGCTTATTTTTTTATTTTTAATTTATTAACTTATAAAGTGTCCATAATTACAAAGTACTGGATTCAAGATAGCCTGGCTGATGAGGATTATGAATCCGAAACCGGTCCCAGGATGCTTGTTTCTGGTCCAGGGAAGACATACCTTGGCAGTTCGGGCTGGACTGTTTCCATGAGGCACAGGGTCAGACTGATATGCATATGGCCATGTCTGAACTGGGGTGGTGGAGTGAACTAAAGAATTGTGATGGATTAAACCCAGATCAGTTGACTGGGGGTGAGTGTTTGATTTGCTCAAATGCTCCGTCCATCATCCCCTTTGGTATCGCTTTTTTCACCCTCAGTTGGCAGGGTATGCCCAGACGTGAGTCCCTTGCTCACTCTGCCACTGGATTCAAGATAGCCTGGCTGATGAGCATTATGAATCCGATACCGGTACCAGGTTTCTTGTTTCCGGTCCAGGGAAGACATGGCTTGTCAGTTCGGGCTGGACTGTTCCCATGAGGCACAGGGTCAGACTGATTTGCATATGGCCATGTCGCCATGTCTGAACTGTGGTGGTGGAGTGAGCTAAAGAATGGTGATGGATTAAACCCAGATCAGTTGACTGGGGGTGAGTGTTTGATTTGCTCAAACGCTCCGTCCATCATCCCCTTCAGTATCGCTTTGTTCACCCTAAGTTGGCAGAGTATGCCAAGAAGTGGGTCCCTTGCTCACTCTACCACTGGATTCAAGATAGCCGACTGATGAGGATTATGAATCCGAAACCGGTCACAGGATGCTTGTTTCCCGTCCAGGGAAGACATGGCTTGGCAGTTTGGGCTGGACGGTTCCCATGAGGCACAAGGTGAGACTGATTTGCATATGGCCATGTCTGAACTGGGAAAGTGGAGTGAGCTAAAGAATGGTGATGCATTAAACCCAGATCAGTTGACTGGGAGTGAGTGTTTGATTTGCTCAAACGTTCTGTCCATCATCCCATTTGGTATCGCTTTGTTCACCTTAAGTTGGCAGGGTATGCCCAGAAGTGGGTCCCTTGCTCACTCTACAACTGGATTCAAGATAGCCTGGCTGTTGATGATTATGAATCCGAAACCGGTCCCAGGATGCTTGTTTCCGGTCCAGGGAAGACATGGCTTGGCAGTTCGGGCTGGACTGTTCCCATGAGGCACAGGGTCAGACTGATTTGCATATGGCCGTGTCTGAACTTGGGTGGTGGAGTGAGCTAAAGAATCGTGATGGATTAAACCCAGATCAGTTGACTGGGGTTGAGTGTTTGATTTGTTCAAACACTCCGTCCATCATCCCCTTTGGTATCGCTTTGTTCACCCTAAGTTGGCAGGGTATGCCCAGACGTGGGTCCCTTGCTCACTCTACCACTGGATTCAGGATAGCCTGGCTGAAGAGGATTATGAATCTGAAACCGGTCCCAGGATGCTTGATTCCGGTCCAGGGAAGACATGGCTTGGTAGTTTGGGCTGGACTGTTCCCATGAGGCACAGGGTCAGACTGATTTTCATATGGCCATGTCTGAACTGGGGTGGTGGAGTGAATTAAAGAATCGTGATGGATTAAACCCAGATCAGTTGACTGGGGGTGAGTGTTTGATTTGCTCAAACGCTCCGTCCATCATCCCCTTTGATATCACATAGATTGTCATAAGTAACACTGTTAGCACTCTAGTTGTTCTTTAGAACACTCTGGGAGGCAGCAGTAGAACACTTTATATCCGCTGACATTCACTGCACCTGCTGGAAGTACACGATTTAATGAAAATGTCAGACTTTATCCTCACATGGCTGAGAAAGACAGTGTGGATTTACAGGAAACATGCTCTCATTTTAGCTTTTGGAACACCTTCTATAACCCCGGCGAGAAAATCATGAGAGAGCTGTTTTCTCTTAAACATGATTAAAATCAGCTTAGAACAGACAACACATGATTTATATTGTAACAGGTAGCATCCTTTAATTTCACAGGGTAAAATCACCTTAAAACAGACCATTCCTAAAATTAGTGTGGTACCATCCACAAATAATTCATATTGTAACTGTTATCATCTTTTCATTTCAATTGGCTCCATGTCCAAGAATCCTGTATCAGCTGCCACGGCATGTTGTCCATGTTGTGGCCAGCCTGTAAAAGGGGGGGTTCCTTTCGGGTGTGCCCACTTTGCCCCCTTACATATTTTTTAGGTTGAGCATCAGCGCATGCGCTGTCTGCAAGACCTGCTGTACTCATTACAAGGAGTGTGATCCCACCTGGCTGCTTGCCATTGGTTACTCCTCCATCACTCTTCTTTGTTGGCTTCTGATTTGTTGGCACTCCTGTAACATCACTTGCGGTTTTCTCTCAGGAGCACCGGCCAACTACAGTTTTGTTAGGCTGTAGTTGTATATATGCTCCTTTGGGGACTTCTGCTTTTGTATCCACACCCGTATTACTTTTCTCCACACGGGCGCCGCGCTTCATGTTTCGCAGGGCGCCCGTTTCTACTTATTTTGTTTATTGTTACGGTCCAGATGTTGCCTCCGTGCAAGGCAGTCATCCCCGTTCCTAATCTCATCAAATGGTAACTTGATGTTTCAACAATAAATAACAGTGTTATATAAGCCATACAAAGCGTAGGATGGGAGAGGTGAGCAGGAGCTTGCTGCCGGTACTGAAGCATTCACGGCACAGGGCTGTACGAAGCAGACCGAGACAAAGGCAGCGCAAAGCCAGCATTCTGTCATTTTCAGCACCCCCTCTGCCCCCTTCCTTGCATGTGTGCAGAACACCAAAATCCAACTGCCCTTGAACTTCAGGCACAGTAACACACACGTAATGTGTACCATGCAAACTCTAGTAATCTGTACACAAGCTTTCTTGCACACAGTTGCCTATTTAGTGCCACACACAACCACGCAAAGTCATTCATGCCCAGGCCTCTCTCATACAAATCATCACGTGTGTCCTTTTACACTCCCATCACCATCGCAGCTAAAATTGTTGCCACAAAACAACACAAAAGAAACAGTGGAGGTGGTTGCGACTGCAATCGCATCCTGAATAACAACTGACTTCTCATCACCACCGTAGTGACAGTGATGCTTTTATTGTTTTTTTATTTTTTGAATAGCGCAGACTTTACCCGAAGGTGTCGCAGCGCTTCACAATAGGAACAGTAATGATACATGAGGAGAAAATTACAAGTGAACAAATTACAAAAAAAACGTTAAGTTACATGAGGCAAAAGTGACAATTGTGAGCAAACAAAATACAAGAGGTAGCAAACGGTACATTAAAGGAGGAAAAAGAGACAGGTGTGCAAGTTACAAAAGCGTACACAGTACATATAGAGGTATAATACCACAATAAATGGCAGACACTCCAACACAAGAACAAACATTACGTAGGCATTGGTGGCACTTGTGCAAGTATCTAAAGCAAACAAAATGTAAGAGGTAGCAAACAGTGTGTTACCAGAAAAAAGTGACGTGTGCATGTTACAAAAGAGTACCAAACACAGGTAGAAGGCTAATACTGCAATAAATGGCAGACACTCAAACCACAAGAACACACTGGGAAGGCACTTCCATAGTCATGAAGAGTAGAGTTTTCTATAATGGAAGGTTTTCCTTCAGATAATAGAGAGGGTGTGAATTAAATTTGGAAGTGTCTTTGAAGGATGAGAACTTTGAGGTCCGTTTTGAAGGCCTGGGGGGAGGTGGTGGTCTGGAGCTGAGGCGGAAGTGAGTTCCAGATTCTCACTGCGTTGCCTGAAAAGGATTGGGCCATTGATCTTTCCTTCTTGAAAGTGGGAGGTTCAAGCAGTAAACTTTCCGCATTACTAGAGCCTCCAGAGAGTTTCCTCCATCCCTCATTTCTCCACACAAATCCCATCAACACCCATGGTGACTAACCGTCCCTACCTTTTAACGGACTCTTCATAAGAATGCCTTTAAACGGAGCCTATTGGACTTGGTCCATTTCCCCCAAAAAATGTTTGCCTTTCACCCCCCTAATTTAGGATGGCTCCTCCATGGTAGAAAGTTATATAGGCCATGTGTGGTGTGAGATGGCTAGTAGATGTAATGCAATGGTGTGCACTTATTTTCCCCCATTGTAAAAATGCACCCTGGTGAAATGTCGCATTTAAAATGGATGCCATGGTTGTGCGTTTTGCCGTCTGCCTGCAGTGGGTTGGCGGTCTAGTGTTCTTTTACCATTGCAGAAATGTCACTTTTAAAATGGATGCCATTTCTGTCTGCTTGTGCCGGCTGACTGAGGTGGGTTAGCGGTCTAGTGTTTGAAGAGACAAGGTGCTCTACACTTCCCCCAGTGACAGTGAGGCTGGAACTGCCAGGGACCTTCTAGAAGCTTCCAGCCTTTCTGGTATAGGTAGAGCAGTAGAGTTGTCATGTGCAGAGACAGAGCTGGGACAGGAATGTGAGGGGACCTGTTGCCAGAGGATACCGCCACTTGGGCCTGTGTGCTGGACCCTGGACCCATCTGGAACCCCCCTACTGTCCCTAGGGCTAGGGGAAGCCCCACTGCAGGAGTTTAGGCTGCTGTTCAGGAGGAGGGCCACGCTGCAGTGGGGATGGTGAAAGCCCACCGCCCTGTTTTGATAACACCCCCACTAACTGCTGGCCTGGCCCAGTAGTGCCTACTGCTCTGTCCCCCAGGCCCATGAGGAAGGAGGGCCCCCCTAGGTCCCTGAAGCTGCCGCGACCTTGCGCCACGCAAGAGCTGCACAGAGAAGCGCCTAGAAGGGAAGGAGCATCTTGGACTGGACCCCCCAGGAGGTAAGGAGTGTTACCCTGGGGCTTGCTGCTGGGACTGTCCGCCCCCCCCCCCTTTCGCCGTGTGCCTGGAAGCGCTGGCCTGCAGGAGACTGCTTGTGTCCCCAGAGCGCTGTGACCAAGACTGACCTGCTGATTGCCTGCTAAGCGCTACAATCTGGAAGCGCTGTACCTGCTAAGCGCTGTGTTGCATGATCCTACAGCGCTGTATGAGGAAGAAGGTGCCCTTAGGGAGTTGTGGCCAGGAGAGTGTCTGTCTGTTGTGCCCCTGTCAAGCGCTATACTGCCTGGGACTGCAGGAAGCATTGAGCCTCCAATCGCTGGGGCTTGAGAAGCCCCCTAAGCGCCATAATCTTGAAGCTGTGTGTTAAGCACTGTATTGCCCTGGGAACTGCTGCTGGCCCAAGCGCTGTGAGTGCTGCTGTGTACTCTAAGCGCTGTATCCGGAGGACTGAGCCCCCAAAGCGCTGTGCCGCCTGGAAGCGCTGTGGGGCCCCGGAGAACTGTTTATTGTGGAATCGCTGTGCCCCTTTGAAGCGCTACTGGCTCACCTGTAGTCCTGGTACCCAATCCTGAATAGCGCTGTTGCTTTTCACGGACGCCACTCCCCGGGAGAACTGTAGTTGGGCCCTGTTTACTCTGGTTGATTTTGTGAGGCCTCCCCAAGCTAAAGGAAGGGAAAGAGGGGATTACAGGCCATACAGGTTCCGGGCCTAGTGTTTTCATGTTACCTGTTCAGGCATGATGCACACTTGCGCATAATGTTTATTGTTTGCTGAATATCCTGCTAAAGGTTTTATGCCCCCTGGTAGATGTGTTTCCTGCCCCATAATTTAGGCCTGCTCCGCCCTATGCCAGGTGTTGATGCTAGGTGCGTAAGGTTCTTTTCGCAGGGGATGCTGGTGCAAGGTCTGCTGGGTCGTCATACCTAATGTGTTATGTTAAGCTTAATGCCTGCTGCCGAGGATTAATGCCTGTGTTTGCCCTGCAATATTGACCCTGTGTTTCATGCCAATTATATAATTTTTATTTCAGCTGGACACTAATGGACTTCCTTAACCCTTTTTCTTACTTCTCCCATTTTCCCTTGTATTTAATCCCCCTGGTATACTTTGCTCTGGCGCCAGTTGGCGCCCCAGTGTGATTACTAATAATATTGTGTTTTACCTTTGCAGGTTGGAGATTATACGAAACGTATTCTTTTACTTCCAACCCAGTGTTGTGTCTCTTTTGTGGTGGGCCTGGTGTGTCGTCTGTGGGTACTGCATGGATGTTTCACATATGTCCTC
Source organism: Lissotriton helveticus (assembly GCF_964261635.1). Taxonomy (NCBI): domain Eukaryota; kingdom Metazoa; phylum Chordata; class Amphibia; order Caudata; family Salamandridae; genus Lissotriton; species Lissotriton helveticus. The sequence continues at coordinate 1,600,729 of NW_027611656.1, read as the reverse complement.
AGGAGTTTGGCCTGCCCACTCTGCTCCATGCTACCCCCTAAAGAATTGGTAACCCCATTTCTATCAGTGTTTCATACATGAACTAAACTTAAACAGAGGAAAAGCCAATGTTATTAAACCATGGATGAGCCACACAGCTGAATTAGATTCGGCTACAGAAAATGGTAATGGTTCGAATTTTTTTATATGCAATAGAAAATATGACGCATCCTTCATAGACCTGAACTGTTGTTTTTCTTTTAAATTAAACTGTAAAAACACTGACGAAATATTAATGTAGTCCCAAGGCACTTTCCCAGATTTTAAAGTTTGTAAGGTCCAAGCAAACTGCGTGATGGACCGCAATTGATTTTGACCATAGAACAAAACAGAAACATCATCTTGCACAATATCCACAACAGATGAAACAATATTATCCAAGGTGTAAATCCGGGAAGAGAGTGTGTTAATGCTATTATCAATGAGAGCAAGCACTTTTTCCAAATTAGCTTGGTCTATTGCTCTTAAACGGGAAGCAGCCTCAACCTGCAACAGTTCCCAAACTTCATTGTAAATCGCACATATATATATATTGTAGATCTTCCACTCACAGGACCCTAACAAAATCAGTTAAATCAACATTGTCGGTAAACAAAGATAAATGATGTTTAACAGAAGAAAGAGTGGATTGTTTCAGCCAATTTTGACATAATTTCCCCACTGACTAGGTGGTAACTGAATGGGAAGTTTCAAAAAGGGATCAGTTCTGTCCTGTGTAAGGCCAGGGGCTAAACCCAGAAAGCCATGTTGACAAGAATCAGAACTTGTTGGCCACAACAACCAACCCTCAGGATCCAGGGACAAAATGTTAAAGGAGGAATTTGAAATGAAAGATTGTAATTCATCAAGGGATCTATCAGTATGATTCTTCCAATTAGGGTAAGCATGCAGATTAGGAATTTTAGGGGTATTCATGTGTTTTGAAGTGGCCAAACTAAGACAAGTTGATTGTGAGATCGTACTATTTAAAAACAACATGTGGCCGAGAATAAGACATGCTCAGTGTAAAGCTTCAGTGCCCTGCACTTGCCAGAGTCTAGAACCCCAAACAGATTTAAGATCTATGGTATATTTCCATAGCTTGTAGCCATCCACTGCTAACTGATCCATAAAGGATTTGGAATACAACAATTTTGAGTGAGTAAGTCTCACTTTCGAATTAGATTTGTAATTTAATTTAAAATAAAATGAACTCAGGTTAGACCGATCAAAGTCAGTAAAATGTGAATTTATTCAAAAGGGTATTTGAGCTGCCTTCTATGGGAGTAGGACAATGTTCCCATTGGGTGTAATTAACCATTTTTCTAAATGTATTAGCCTTCTGCAGAAAGTGAAGGGCATAGTGTTGGTAACAGAACAAGTCGGCGTAGTTTGTGGAGTCTAAATATAAATCCTCAGCATCAAAGGCAGCATAATAGTTCAAATCAGAAAAGAGAGCTTCAATGGCTTGGACATCGCAATCATCAGAATGTATGTTTTGTTTCACAACATCCACCATTGAAACACAAAGTACATTAGGAACATTAACCACCTCTGTGGGTCCATGAATTTGAAATTTTATAGCATCTCATTCAATAACATCTAGCACGGGTTAGGCTGTGATGTTGACAAGAGTCTGGTCTCTTTTCATGATGTATGATGAGGAGTGTGGGGCCAAAGTTCCATCAATTAATCAGATTTTTGATCGTTCAGTTATATAGAGTCCATTTACCAGACGGAAAAATACCATCACAAATCCAATCGACATGAACAAAAAAATGGAGATCAGAACCAACCAGATGTAATTCCAAGGTTGAACCAAAAAATTTCTTTTAAACCAAGTAACAAAAATAGAAAACATCAATGGTACATTCGATGTTATAGAGTCAGAGTCAAAGGAAAAATGCGACTTGTCAGCTAGACTTGTTTACACACCAGGCAATGACAAATCCGTGGGATATGTATACTCAGTATCTTCATGTGGATCGCCAGCTGGCGAATTTAATAATGGATTAGTGACTGTGGACATCTCTATAGCAAGGTCAGGGATGTTAGTGTCAGCAGAGGCCAATACAGAATTTCTCAGCAGTGCTGGACAAGAGACAGCAGGAGTCATACTAAGAAGAATCTGCCACTCGTTGTAGTTTGACATTGTCAATGGAGTCGGACCTGTTTCCCTTGCGACCCGGAAGTGGTGGTAAAATGACTGTTCTTGTACCTTGCATGCCAAGCACTGGAACGGGTGCATGATACGAGGGGCTGAACACCTTCTTGTTCTCCACCTTCTCACAGACCAGGTCACCGACTCGGGGTAGCCAGCTAACTACCAGAATCTACCAGAATCTGTAGAGCAGCTTCAGCTCCATATGTGGAGGGCAAGTGTCCCTTTGCAAGACTGTCTCAAGTCTCTTGTAGGTTCTGTAACACAGCAGAATGATTATCTACGTCAAAGGGTACGGTTGTCGCCGCCATGTCTAGACCATCAAGGTCCGGGACCAACATTTTTATGCCAAAGAGCATTTCGTACGGTGTCTGCCCACCCAGAGATCTTCTAGGAAGGTAATCTAGTGCACGTTGTACCTAAAACCCTAGCTGTCAAAGATTGTTTTAAGTCATGGTTCATTCGCTCCACAACAGAATTTCCCTCAGGCCGGTATGGAGACAAAAATTTCACCTGCACCCCCCAAAGAACCCATGGCTTCCTTGTACACCTTAGAGGTGAACGCTGGACCTGATCAGAATGGAAGGTGCCACATGCGAAAATTCCCACAAAGACATGCAACTCTCTGATGACAGTTCGAGCATCAGCACTCCTTTGTGGCCAAACGCAGAGAAAACGTGTGCATGAATCCACTGCAACTAAGATATACTTATACGCAGTATCAGCAGAAAAAGGTCAGCAGTGATCTAAATAAACACAACCAAGTGGTCTATTAGATATGTACAGCTGAGTTTGTGGCGGCCGTGCAGCAGTTAAGTAAGTAAATCGTTTATTGTGATGATTATTTAAAATCTTACAATATTACACATCTCAGACAAAAACTAAAAACTGTGTTTATGAATAAAAACACAAAATGTTATTTGTAAGAAACTTAGGTATCAAAAATAGGCATGACATCTAGATTACTTTTGACTATCATTAACAACTTTACAAAAATAGCATTTAAAATAATGTCGTTTGAGTTCATGCAATTAATCAAGGCCTGTCTACATGTCCTTATGCCACGTGCTTTGAAGGGAAACTTTAGTAACGATTTCCTCTCCTGTAAAAGCATAGGGCAGGTACAGAGAAGATGAAGCATATCTTCCTCACCATAGTTACACAGTCTGCATTTCATTTGAGTTTTCGGTCTCTCCCACGGGGGAAGGTGACATAGGCCCGGCATAATTCCAAATCTGGCTTTAAGGAGAACCTGTTTGTTTTTTTCTGTCCATGTTGTTACCAGGTATTGTTGGATTTCCTTCTTTTTTATCCATTAATTACCATCCATGCGTGTTTTCTTTTGGTGAGGATAGCTTTATCGTTTAAGATGGATAGATGATTTGTAGTTGTATTAATTATTTTCTTGAACGATGACTTATTTATATTGTTTTCCCATATTGGCGTGATTGCAAAATCCTTTATTGCTTCCCTAAGGTAGATCCACGCAGTAGAATTTGTGTCCTTATTTATTTCTCTCCATAAGAGTTGCGATATTTCATTTTTATGGTCAATTTTTATTTTATTCCATACTTTTATAACGTGGCCTTGCCTTGCATATTGCTGGTTGGTCAGTCCGAACTCTAGCCTTACTTGGGTGGGGGACGCATTTGCTGGTAAATGAAATATTGCTCGGTAGGCTCTGGTTATGATCTTATTCAGAGATTCGCTATCCTTGCCCATTATCGCTTCACTGCTGTAAGTTATAGTCGGTAGGAGTTTTGCGGCAATTACATTCAGCAGGGGACCATAGGTTAGGCTGGGAAGTGACTTTTGCACAATTCTAAATGCTGCAGTTAGTGAGTTCGATTTTCTTTGAGTCTCAGTTTTTTGCAGTTGATAGCTACCATTTGCATCAATAGCACACCCAGGTATTTATATACCTCTACTTGCTCCAGCTCCTTTGTATCCATAATCCATTTACTTTTATATCTTCTTTTGTTGTTTTTGGCCACTAGCATAATCTTTGTTTTAGTCTCGTTTATGACCATCCCGTTCTCTTTTGAGTATGTTTGAGTCCGCATGATTAGACGTTGTAGTCCCACTTTGGTATGGCTCAGTAGTATGACGTCATCCGCATACATCAAATTCGTGAGGCGTTTATCAGCTAGTTTCGGGGGATGCGCATTCTCCTCATCCAGTATTCCCGTTAGGTCTACAAGAAACAAGTTAAAAAGTAGGGGGCTAAAACACAGCCTTGTTTCAGGCCTTCCTTTGCTGGAACCTCCTTTGATAATGTTCGTCCGTCCCCATCCTCACACTTACCCATGTCTCTGTATATAAAAGTCGAATCAGCTTGAGGAGGGGGAGTGGAATATTCATTTTTTTCAATTTATTCCACAGAAGGTCTCTTTTAACACAGTCAAATGCTGATTTAAAATCTATAAAACATAGGTACAGGGGTTGTTTGAGTCTGATTGATTTATCCATTAGTAATGCCAGAACCATTATATTAGTTGTTGTTCCTAGGCCTTGAATAAAGCCTGTTTGGTTTAAGGGCAATTTCTTTGTTTCTCTCACCCATTCAGATAGTTTTGTTAACAGAATTCTTGCAAATAACTTCGCATCTGTGTCTTGAAGAGTAATCAGTCTGTAATTTTCTGCAAGAGCCCAGTCTCCCTTTTTGAAAATTGGAGTTATTAAAGATCCTCGCCATGACTTAGGGACTGTTCCAGTTCTAATAACTTCTATGTATAGTTTCTCTAGTATGGTCGCCCATAGTTCTGGGTTTTCTTTAAAAAGAGCAAAAGGTATCCCATTTGGTCCGGGAGCGCCGTTTTTCTGTTTTTTTATAAGTTTCGTTATCTCTTCTATTTCTATAACTATTGGCGTATCGAAATTCTTATCATTAAAAGGAGATTTATCTTTTTTGCACCCCTGTTCCTTTTCGTGGGTTCTTGACTGTGACGTGTCCTGATTTAAATGTCTCCTCAAAAAGATCTCCCATTCCTGCTCCATTAGTGGTGATGAGATTACCTGCTTGTTGGGTCTAGCAAGGCTATTGATCATCTTCCAGAAGTCTCTAGTATTCTTTTGCTTGCTAGCGTGGAATACTTTTGCCCAAGTTGCTTGTTTTGCCAGATTTTTCTCACCCCCATATTAGTTTCTTCAGATTTTGGTTTAATGACTTTAATTTTCCCAGATTTTCCAGTTGTATCCCTGGTTTCTTTAGTAGCCTAACAATCCTGTTTCGTTCTTTCTTCACTATCCTTATTGTATATGGCAGATTTAAGTGGTTTTCATTATCCCTGGATGGGTCTCTATATTTTTGGTTCTTCTTGATATTTATTTTGGTTTGTGGTGTGGTCAGCTTCCCCATGAAGTTTTCCCATTGATCTATCACTGATTTTGCTGCTGTGTCCTTAAGGCAAACTTCCAAAATCCTTTCCACTTCATCGTTCATTATTTCTTTGTTTTCCACATTCCAAAACAGTTTTTTCTAATTTGTTGTGCCAATATGCCCATGAGCCGATTGGTACTCCTTATTTCTATTCAGTCCGATGTTCATTATAATTATTTGTTGAGCATGATCACTTTCGTTTACTTTCTTTAGTTGGTACGAGATAATATTGTGGAACATATGCAACGAAGTCATGGTGTAATCGATCCTTGAAAATCCATTATGCCCAAAATAACTGTTTAGTGGTGGAACATCTGGGTTTTTTCTACCGTTAAGTATTCGGAGTCCCATTGCTTCAATGTCCATTACTAGTTTCTTTCCCTTTTTATTCTCATCAGCATTATTGTCTATCCCTAGATCTTGCTCAGGAATTAGCCATTGATGGTTTTGGAATTGTGTTATGTTGCCTCTTGTGTGGGATGACATAAGGTTTAAATTAAAATCCCCAGTAATAAGGAAATCTGCTAGGGGATCCTCTATCGTTATATTGATAAGTGCATTGTTCAGGGTTCTACAGGTTTCTTCCCTGCTCCGATTTGTAGGCAAAATATACACCGTAATTAAATATAATGTTTTAGGGATTTGGTTAGTTTTTTTATAGGTCACTTTAACTATCAAGATATTAGTACTGTCTACTATCACTTGTTCATGGTGTGCCTGTATAGTGTTAGAAATAAATATTGCCTGTCCACCACTGGCTCGTCCGAACATTCACTCTTTTATTGCGTGCTCATAATAGCCAGTGTATCCATGTAACATAAATGGTTTAGTTTCCCAGGTTTCTTGTAATACTATAATTTGGGGGGTTTCCGCTATGGAGTCTATCTGAGCATTTAAGATCTTAGCTCTCAGTCCATTTATGTTCCATGAGCATACTCTTATTATTCAACTTTCATTACATTTGTCTCTTATTTGTGATAAGGTACCATATCATTGTTTCTGATTACTGTGGAGTGCCATAGTTACCCATTTTTCATTTATTTCAAAATTTCTATTTATGGTGTTTTGTGGAATGGTACATATATTTTTTGTCGGGGACCTACCAAGTGCATTTTTTAGAACTGAAATAGTCTGTATTTCTACCTTTTTGTGTTTTGGTGTTGTTTCCTCTTCAATGAATGGAGTGGGGTAAACCTCTGGTAGTTTTTTGGTAAGTAATATGCCCCAGGAATTAAATGTGGTTTGTTCATTCATAATCTGTTCGGTTATTATTGGCGAAATTAATTTTATTAGCGTTGAGGTTTGAATATTATGTTTCCCCTCCAAAAATTCGACAGAGATGATATCTTTACTGACGATATTGCTCAGTGCCGGTAGTGATTTAAAAAGTCTAAGTAAGTTCCCCCTGTTAAGTATATCTTGCCTACCTCTAGATTGAAATTGAGGAGTGAATATAATTTTTTCACTATTAATAGGGCTTTGTACAGTGGGGACATTTTTTCGCTCAGGTTGCTTGGGTATGTAGATAATTGACTTTTTTCCTTCCCTGCTTTTAATCTGTAGATGGTCCCATTCCGATGTATTTGTGGGACCGTTTGCTGCCTTTGACACTGTGAGGGCCCAATCTTTCTCTTTTTTTTCCTCAGAAGTGCCATGTATTTGGTGAGGAGTTATTGGTTGAATTGTATTAGTTGGACTGCTTCTGTTTATTTTGTCTGTATTGCAATTACTAGACACTCTTTCTTCTTTTTTTAGAATTGCATCCAGCAGTTGAAGGTTTAATCTGCTGACATACATAACAAGAAAAGACATATTCACAAGTTTATTTATACAATCCATGCCACCAGTAACGCTGCTGTAAGATAGAGACATACGCTGAAACGTCTGCATGAACCGAGGCTATGCCTTCGTGAGCAACTTTTATCAAGGGTAGCCTGCGGTCCGCGTCGGGAATCAGCCTGTCACCAACATTGTTAATTCTCACATAAGTAACTTTATCAGGACTTAAATGATAAGAGTATTTAGAAGGGAAACCCTTAGGGTAATTATCACCGATCTCTGTAGCAGGTATAGCTGCCAAGATGTCATCATTATTCTTACTGTTGGACCTTGTAACTGCTGCTACTACATATGTTGCTACTGCGGTCTTTGCTGCTTCACCAGCAAGACTGTTGCCAACAGCGTTCACTCTTACATGCTGGTGACCAAGAGTATGAATTACATTTACGAGAAGCAGACGTTCTTTATTTCTGCGACTCAAACCCATAGCATCTTGTGCTTAATTGTGCAACCTTTAGAATCACGATAGTCATTCTGAGTCCAAAAGAATACATTTTTATTGAAGGACTGAACACAGTAATAAGAGTCACTCACAATTAAAGTAGCCACACGAGGGTCAGCAAACTTCAATGCAAACACTAGAGCACAGTTTGAGAAAGGTGTGTCAGGGCAAGCTTTGTTTTTTATAGTCTATTATGGAAAAATTTCAATTACACGATGGTTCCTTTTTTTGTTTTAATAAAGGTGTTACTATATTCGTGGTAGGAGAACAGCCAACACTTGTTTCACCCCTTACATGGCCATCCGGCCTGGGGCTTCCTCAAGGTGTTACGAATCAGGTAGAAGAAGTATATCTGGTCGTTCTTTTCTGTGGATAAATAGGGATTCCCTGATTTTGGTGTAATGCCGGTACGAGTCATCTCGTGCGATTGGAATTTTTCCATAATAGACCATAAAAAACAAAGCTTGCCCTGACACACCTTTCTCAAACTTTGCTATAATAGGGGGTTAGGGGTTGCCCCATCCCGAGGGCAAGCTTGACAAAAAAGAGGGACCATTGCTCAATAAACGGCTAGTAAGGGATTGGGACCTTTTACCCCTCATTCTCACTAACCCAAGCACTAGAGCACGTAGCTCTGCCAACTGGGCATTACAGTCACCTAATGTCTGCATGTGTACGACATTGGGCTTGAATTCTCCATTCACCATGGTACCAGCCACGATTGCGCTGGCCACTGAATATGAATGCTTAGATCCTATCGCCGGTTGCGCGCCGAACCGTCAGTGTTAATGATACAATGGTAATCCTCAAGCGTGCGCATGAACAGAGGAGCAGGATGAACAAACTCATACTGTAAGAACTCCTGAGTTTGCAATGAGGGGTCAAAGATAAATGTGACATCCGGAGATGTCAACGAAGTTGCCCATTGTATCCAATTAGGATATAAAACTTTAAAATTTGATACACTGGCTTTTATCACTGCTTCAAATGCAGGATAAGGTGTAACAACCAACATGTGTTTTCCTTGTGACTGCGCTCTCTCTTTTAAAATCGGCATCTGTACAGCTGTCAAGACTTTCTCGACAGAAGAAAATTGCTTTTCAGCCGAAGTGTACAAGTGTGACTTGTAAGCGAGAGGCACTGTGTCTCCTTCATTAAACGTCAAGTACGTGAAACCCACGGCACCATGCACAATTCTTATTACCAGGTTAGTGTGGTTATCATGAGTCAATAAGTACTTAGATTCAAGAAGATCAGACTGCAAAAATTGCAGAATAGCTGAATGTTCAGGCAGCCAGCATGACTTGCTAAAAGTTGTTTGTATCAAAGCATATAGAGGTTTGATATGCTGGGCATAATCAGGAATATAAGTACACCCGAAATTCAAAAATCCCAGCAAGGATTGTAGTTTTTTCAGAGTTGTATGAGACCATAAACGAGCGCATTTCTCCAGGAAGTGAGATGCGAGACCTCTACCTTCATTGTTTTGCTCATAGCCCAGGAACAACACTGTGTACTCCGCAATGTGTGACTTTGCAAAGTTAAATTCATAACCGAAGTCCGCAAACATAACTATAATGCGGTCAATGCAACACAGATGCGGCCATAATTCGTCGTCCATGAGATAAATATCATCAATGTACGAGTACGCATCAGGATCAATGCCATCTAGCAAAAGAGACGACACCTGCGGCAAAGACGCCTAGGCTGTTTTTATAGCCCATAGCCAATCTTTTAAATTGTTTTTGCTTGCCGCCACAAGTGAACGCTGTCCATTGACTATTAACAGAGGACAGGTTATGACTTAAAAAGCCATTGGAAATGTCTAGTGTGGTCTTAAATCTTTTTCACACCAGACTGTCAACGAGAGCTGAACTGTGGGTGTTCTGTACCGCACATGTATGACAATGTGAATTTAAATGTCGATAATCCAAAACCAGGCAGTACGACCCATTAGGTTTGGTAACAGTGAAACGAGCATTATTCATGGGTGACACACATATCTCAATCACATCTTGATATTCTAATTGTTCAAGGATTTCTGCAACCAGAGATTTAGCCTCTCGCCGCATGGGATATTGGGGTTGTGGCTTGAGGTTCCGAGATTCTGAACCCGTTCAATAAAAGTCGTCGTGTTGTGACGATTTTGGTAACAGCGGACCGAAAATGACGAGTGTAATATGTACGAGTGTTTTCATCATGTTCGAGTGATGGATTCACCATGAAATGAGGGGTTCCGTTCTGAAACCTTGGGTTCCATTTTGTGTACGGCAGCCATTTTGTGGTTGCCCTCACATAGGCCGATGACTACGACCGAACGAGTCCTTGGGACATGTACACCTTCAGCTGACTCTTGTGTGACCTGGGCACCGTTGCCCAAAGCTAACCTTGTTGAGCCAGTTCCTTGTTCGGCAGCTGGTCAAGATAGAGATCAAAGAGCAGGACATTGCTGAATTTATGGTGCATACACTCGCCCTTCTATCTTGCCTCTAATCTGTTTCTGCTCCTGCTTTTATGGCCTATTTATGATTTGGGTTGTGGTCTTTTATTATTGGTTTCTGTCCAGCCCTTTCGAGCAAGAATGTTGGGCCTTCCCGTGTAATTGATGGTGGGCTGGACAACGAAATGTGGGTTTGTCATGCAATGCTTTTTGTCGTGTACACATGGGATTGGTTGATCGTAAATAAGGAATGTTTGCCTAAATCACAATATTTTGTATAAAAAGGGATGACTAGCTTTGTAAAGTTGAGCAGTCTCCTACGAATATACGTCATTGTACTTCGTGGACCTCTGTTTGTGGTTGCAGCCAATAAATTTGATCTTTGAAGTCACCAAGAAGTATCCCGTGCCTCTGCATGCCAAGACAGGAGAACTCGGAGACTTCGGGCGTTTCCCCTGGTGCCGCTGGGTTCTAAAACCCGGTTCTTCAATTGGCGCCCAACGTAGGGCGACTTCAGCGGTACCGGTCCAATCCTGAAGATCGTGAGGAGCATTGTGTGAAAATTCTGGAGGAAGGCCAGCCACTTCAACGACCCCTGTATGTCGTCGTGGTCCGAAAGTCTTTGCTGCGAGGTTCCCCGCTTTCCGATGGCTATGAAGGACTGCTGCCCTGACTGTCGCCCTGTCTTGGAGCCCTTAGACGATTTGTAAAGCGAGGCGATAGACGGGTCTTCTGGCGACGTCATCGATACTTCAGTTGAGTATGAGTGGAGCGTCTCCCAGTCCTTAGTTTTTGGGTATCCACTAGGGATCTTTGATTTGGGACTTGCAAGTACCAAAGCCAAGGGATTCGTGTATTCACGAGACTATCGTATTCGATATTCCCTCGAAGTTTGAAGCTAGACTAGTGAGCGAAGATGCCTGGTCTTAGCAGACTTAGAAAGATATTTTGTTGTGGTTGTAAGAGGGATTCCCGATTGGAGGACTTGTGTCCGGTTCCTCCGATTGGGACTCCAACCTATGAGCTCTATTTAAAACATGGCGTGGGTCCTATCACGTATAACGAAGTGTGGATCCGCTACACTAGGAAGGATGGTGTCCTAAAGTGGCCCCAATATGGTAGTTAGGATACGGAAATTTTAAATAATCTAGAGGTTAAACTCTTTAAGAAGAAAGCCCGGCCGGCGATGGTTGACTCTTTCCGCCTATGGCGAAAGGAAGCCAAACAGAAAGAAATTAAATTAGCGAAGAGAAATAAAAGAGAGAAGGGTATCTCGATAATGCAGGCTTCTATACAGTTTAAAGATAATGAAGAGGAACAAGCGAGTGAGCAGTTGCACAGGCAACGTAAAATGGCGATTGATAAGTGCTATCCAGCTTTGCCGACTCTTCAGCAGGATGCAGTGAAGGAACTAGAGAAAGATCCTTTGATGTCACATTTGTTGAATTCGCCACCACCTTATTTGCAGAGTGCTACAGCACCTCCGCAACCTCTGGTTGCTTTGCCTCCGGTTATTCCACAGCTGCCAGCTCCTCTTCAGTTGGCTCCTATTCCTCTGGCGCAGCCTCCTCAAGGGCTGCCGACTTTGCTACCTGCTCCGTCTCTAATTCCTACGACTTTGTTTCCTGTATTGTCTACTTTTTCTGATATTCCTTCTAATACTGCCTCTGCGTCTGTTTTGTCTCCTCCTGTTTTTCCTCCTGTTCTTCTGTCGACTTCTCCTTCTGTTCGACAGAGAATGACTGATACTGTTGCTAGTCTTTTGTCTCCTTTCTTTGGGACATCGAGTATGACCCCTGTTTCAGCGCGTAAACAATTGCGTAGCCAACTGCCTGATTCCCAAGAACGGGACGTATTGGATCCTTTAGCACATAAATGGGTCACTCGTTCTTTAAGATATGATGTAGAGTCTTTTATGGTCTTCTTCCGTCAATGGGAAGAACCGAAGCAGAGATATGTTTTCGATAAGATGTGTACTTTCCTTCGTGGAGAATGGGAAGATGGTGATTTGGGACAGACTCCGCCTGAGTTGTTCCGTGTACAGTCCGAGTTTGCAAAGGGAACAATAGTGGGTCCCAATGTTGAAAAAGCAGTTGCGACATTGTTGTCGTTTAGGAGCGATTCTCCATCTCAGTCGTTGTTTGAGCCTGATCCTTCTGTTAGGAGGAAGGTGCGACAATATCCAATGAGAGAGGTTCCTCCGGTGTGGAAGGAAGCAGTTCAGGCTGATGTAGGTCTTGGTATTTTAGCTGCACCGGCACATTTTCAGCTTGTTTGGGTACATGTCCCGTGGAAGCGAGCTGAAGTTTTGGCTCTTAAACTTAAGCAAACCTTACCTGACCCCGTAAAAATCCTGCAGGGTACTATAAGGAATTATCACAGACTGCAGACTTGTGTGTTATGAATTTAGCCGATATAGATAATGGGATAATTTGTCTGCGTGTAAGCAGAAGAAAGATGAAGGCGTATCTGATTTCTTCACTAGGTTTGAAGAGACGTTTATCGACCATAGTGGTCAAGACATGAGCACGGAAGGTGGTCAACGGTTGTTTGTTGACAAGTTGTGCATAATTTGCTCCCCGAGTTGTGTAAGAATTTGAAAGATTCAGAGAGTTCTTGGGCCGTTACCTCTTCAGCACAGATACTGGCTACTGCACAGTACTACGAAAATAGGGATAGGACGAGAAGGACAGAGCAGACAAAAAGACTAAAGAGTTGAAGACGAAGGTTCTTTTGCAGCAAGCGTATCCGCCTCGTAGTAGCCAGCGTGATTATCAGCAACCTCAGCAGTTTCAGAGAAACTCGCAAAGGTTTGAGTCTTCTCAACCGCGTTTTCCTGTAGGTCCTAATCAGTGTGCATATTGCAAGCAAGAGGGTCATTTTAAAAGTAGTTGCCCGGTTCTGTTGCAGCGCGCAAATGGTGTGACTGGTGTGAGAGGTCGAGGTGTTCAGCAAGCACCTAGAGGTAGGGGACGTGGTGTGTTCCCGCAGAATGCGCGTTCCTTTCCTCCACAAAATTCGATGAATTGTTTTGATCAGCAAAATGGTGCGTCTAGTAGAACGACTCAGTACTATGCTGACGACTACTATGTCGAAGGTGAGAATATGGACGATAATGATTGCTAGGACAGCCATGGACAAGGAGAGGGAGTTGTTTCAGTTCCAGTAGATCAGAGTGGACCCTACGTTGAGGTGATTACATCAGGTGTGTCAGACCTTTTCTGTTGGATACTGTTGCTGCAAAGAGTTCTATTATGCACTCTAAACTCCCTGGCGCACCTTTGTCTGGCTTAACGAATGTTTCGGTAGGTTTTTCTGGCGCCCCGTTTAGGAACCCAATCTCTAGTCCTTTGTCTCTGTCTGTTGGACCTTGTGAATTGGAAGCACCCCTTATCTTGACGACAGGTTGTGGTGAGAATTTGTTGGGATTGGATTTGCTGACAAGATTGTATGCAACGCTACAGTGTTCTCCTTCGGGAGTACAGCTTACATTGGGTAAGAGAGTGATCTCTCCGATGTATTTGTCGAGAGACCGACTCCCAGATGAATTGTCTTCCCTTCCTGATACTCTTTGGGCTACTGGTCCTAATGATGTGGGTCTTTTGGAGATTCCGCCATATGTTGTGACACTGAAGGCGAATGTTCGAATGCCACGTGTTCCACTGTATAGGATCTCCACTGAAGGTGAAAGAGCGTTGCTAGCGATCATTTATGACCTGATTGAGAAAGATGTGATTGAAGAAACGAGAGGTAATGTGTGCAACAGTCCGGTTCTGCCTGTTTTGAAATGTACTGATTCTTCACAACCGCCTGTATATAGGTTCGTGATCGATCTTCGCGAGGTGAACAAGATTGTAGTCCCGCAATTTCCTATTATTCCAGATATTACTGCCTTACTGACCATGATTCCAGCTTCGGCTACCTGGTTTTCGGTGATTGATTTGAAGAATTCTTTCTTCAGCATCCCGATTGCCGAGGAGAGTAGAGATATTTTTTGCTTCTCTTTAGGAGGTCGAAGCTTCCGGTTCAAGCGCGCTCCTCAAGGCTACTGTGAGAGTCCGTCAATTTATAGTCAGGCCTTGAAAACACAGCTTGATACGATTGTTTTACCTGATGGCGCTGCTCTTGTTCAGTATGTCGACGATTTGTTAGTAGCTACCGATACTGAGGAGATTTGTAAAGAAGCTACTTTGTCGTTGTTGCATCATTTGTCTGACTTCCATCATGAAGTGTCTCTTTCGTAGTTGCAGTATTGTCGGAAAGAAGGGACCTACTTAGGTCCTCTCTTATCGAAGGAAGGAAGAAGATTGACCCCAGAACGAATGCAAGCGATTGCGAAAATGAGTGTGCCAACCACACAGAGAAAGTGCGTGCTTTCTTGGGTATTTTGTCATACTCTAGACAGTGGATCACAAATTTTTCGCTTCTTCCGAAACCTCTGATAGCTCTTACTATTAAGGATACTCCGAATCCAATTCCTTGGAGTGACGAATGCGAAAAGAGCTTTTCTGAATTACGTGAGGCGTTGTGTTCAGCTCCTGTGTTGGGTACCCCCGACTACAGTAAGCCTTTCACACTCTATGTCCATGAGAGAGAGGGATGTGCATAGTCAGTTTTGACACAGCAGTTCGGCGATAGGCAACGTCCATGTGCGTATTTCTCGTCGACTTTGGATCCGGTAGCTAGAGCGTTGCCGAGTTGTTTAAGAGCTACAGCGGCAGCGGCTGTCTCTATTCGACAGTCTGCTGATTTGGTGATGAATAATACGTTGATGGTGATGGTTCCACATGCAGTGGATACCTTGTTAAACAGAACCAAGACACAGCACTTAACTAGTGCTCGATTGTCAGGTTATGAGTTGACACTATTAGCGAGTCACGTGCATATAAAGAGATGCAATACATTGAATCCAGCTACGTTGTTGCCGACTTCAGTGGGGACAGATGTTTCTGAACGGCATGATTGCTTTCTTAGGACAGAGGAGGAAACGAAAGCGAGAATAGACCTTAGAGACACTCCTCTTGCGGAGTGTGATGGTACCTTATGGGTGGATGGTTCGTGCTTCAAGCTTCCGAATGGCGATACGACTGCGGCATATGCAGTTACGACTTTGCATACGATTGTAGAAGCTGCACGTATCCCACATAATTCAGCTCAGGCAGCAGAGTTGATTGCATTAACGAGAGGGTGTGAGTTGTCGAAAGGGAAAAGAGTGACTGTGTACACTGACAGCCAGTATGCGTTTGGTGTGGCTCAGAGTTTTGGTCGCTTGTGGAAGGAACGTGGGTTCCTCACGTCTCACGGGACGAAGATACAGCATGGTCAGTTGGTGAATGAGCTTCTCGAGTCCCTGACCCTGCCGTTGCAAGTTGCAATTGTGAAATGCAGTGCACATAAGAAGGTTACAGATGATGTTGGTCGTGGTAATGCGTTTGCAGACGAAGTTGCGAAAGAAACGGCAAGAGATGTGATGAGTCGAATGTATGTTGTGGGTCCAGCGAGATGGGTTCCGGATAGAGGAATATGTGAAGATACGATAGAAAATGTGAAGTCAATTCAAGCTGAAGCTACAGAGAAAGAGTTGAGCGTGTGGAGAGAGAGTACGGGTAAATTGGATTCGAATGGCTGTTGGGTTGAGTTGTCAGAACATCAGCGATGGTTGTTCCCAGATGCGTACGTGCTTGCAGTGGTTACAATGGCGCATGGAATGGCTCATATCAGTACAAAAGGGATTTGTAAGTTGTTGGCTCCAGTATGGCAAAAAGTCTGGAATCCCTAAGTGTGCAGAGAACGTGGTCAAGAATTGTATGGTTTGTCTGATGTACAATCCTGGTAAGGGAACTCCAACTCCAGCTGGTCATTTTGCGCCTCCGACGTATCCGTTTGAGGTCTTGCAATTGGATTTCATCCACATGGAGAGATGCAACAACCTGAAGTATGTACTCGTGGTTGTTTGCGCCTTTTCAAGATGGGTTGAAGCATATCCCCTGAAAGATAATACTGCCTTGTCCACAGCTAAAGCTCTTGTTAAAGAGTTTTTCCCTAGGTATGGTTTGCCGAGAATGGTCTGGAGTGACAATGGGAGTGAATTTGTGGGTCAAGTGATGAAGAGAGTGTGTGATGGTTTGGGAATTCGCCAAAAATTCCATGCTGCAAATCACCCGCAATCAGCTGGTCTAGTTGAGTGATATAATGGCACCCTCAAATTGAAACTGGCCAAGATACAAGCAAGCTCTGGTCTTAAATGGCCTGATGCTTTGCCATTAGCACAATTGTCGACAAGGATGACTGTACATTCTCGAGTGGGAGTTAGTCCTTATGAAATAATTTTCGGTCGCCCGGCAAACGTGTGGGGAGTGCCGAGGCCGACAAAATTCAGCGAGATCGAACACCCTGTACTGCTTGACTATCTGCATGATTTGACGGCTAAATTGCGTGTTTTACACTAACAGGTTCACGATACATTGCCTCAGGCTTCTGAAGATTCAGGGCATTCTATCGATCCTGGCTCCTGGATCTTCGTGAAGAACTTCCAGCGAACAAAGAACGATCAACCCCGCTGGACCTGCCCCTACTTGGTGCTATTGTCTACGCGATCTGCAGTACGAGTGCAAGGAAAGAAGAACTGGATACACGGCGTGCATTGTAAGAGGGCTCCTTTGCCTCTGCCGTACGACCGGTGGGTCCAGGAGGGCATTCCTGACTCTGAAACTGAGACTGTGCCTCGTTTTCTGCCTTTTAGCGATGCACGTTTAATTGAGACGGGTTCTGAGCATGAAAGTGACGATCTTTTGCAAAAAGCTGTGCCACCGTCAGTTCGATTGGACACTACCGAGCCTGAACTTTTATTCCATGACCAGACATTGCCTTGGAAAGGCCGTTATAATTTGCGATCAATAGTTGTGGGACCAATAAAATAAAAATTCATTTTCTTTGCTATTTTTGAAATTCAGCTCTCCCATCTGAGAAACTGTTTTGGTTGATTTTTTGTTTTTCGAACCACCATCCGGGTTCAGCTGTAGGGTCGTGATGTCAAGTCTTTGGAGTGCAAGCCGAAGACACAAGGTCGACGGTTCTGGTTGGTCTTAGGGCGTTCCCTGGGCTGACAGGCGCATTCCTTAGCACGGAACACGGAGTTACCGGATCAGTCGGCTGTAAGTTCTGATTCCTGGTTTCTCATTATTATTCCTTTTTATAAAATGGCTTCCCCTTCCACCATAGGACGTGCAAAGGGAGGCTGGCTTATTTTTTTTATTTTTAATTTATTAACTTATAAAGTGTCCATAATTACAAAGTACTGGATTCAAGATAGCCTGGCTGATGAGGAGTATGAATCCGAAACCGGTCCCAGGATGCTCGTTCCTGTCCAGGGAAGACATACCTTGGCAGTTCGGGCTGGACTGTTTCAATGAGGCACAGGGTCAGACTGATATGCATATGGCCATGTCTGACCTGGGGTGGTGGAGTGAACTAAAGAATTGTGATGGATTAAACCCAGATCAGTTGACTGGGGGTGAGTGTTTGATTTGCTCAAACGCTCCGTCCATCATCCCCTTTGGTATCGTTTTTTTTACCCTCAGTTGGCAGGGTATGCCCAGACGTGAGTCCCTCGCTCACTCTGCCACTGGATTCAAGATAGCCTGGCTGATGAGCATTATGAATCCGATACCGGTACTAGGTTTCTTGTTTCCGGTCCAGGGAAGACATGGCTTGTCAGTTCGGGCTGGACTGTTCCCATGAGGCAGAGGGTCAGACTGATTTGCATATGACCATGTCTGAACTGTGGTGGTGGAGTGAGCTAAAGAATGGTGATGGATTAAACCCAGATCAGTTGACTGGGGGTGAGTGTTTGATTTGCTCAAACGCTCCGTCCATCATCCCCTTCGGTATCGCTTTGTTCACCCTAAGTTGGCAGAGTATGCCCAGAAGTGGGTCCCTTGCTCACCCTACCACTGGATTCAAGATAGCCGACTGATGAGGATTATGAATCCGAAACCGGTCCCAGGATGCTTGTTTCCCGTCCAGGGAAGACATGGCTTGGCAGTTCGGGCTGGACTGTTCCCATGAGGCACAGGGTCAGACTGATTTGCATATGGCCGTGTCTGAACTTGGGTGGTGGAGTGAGCTAAAGAATGGTGATGGATTAAACCCAGATAGGTTGACTGGGGGTGAGTGTTTGATTTGCTCAAACGCTCCGTCCATCATCCCCTTCGGTATCGCTTTGTTCACCCTAAATTGGCAGAGTATGCCCAGAAGTGGGTCCCTTGCTCACCCTACCACTGGATTCAAGATAGCCGACTGATGAGGATTATGAATCCGAAACCGGTCCCAGGATGCTTGTTTCCCGTCCAGGGAAGACATGGCTTGGCAGTTTGGGCTGGACGGTTCCCATGAGGCACAGGGTCAGACTGATTTGCATGTGGCCATGTCTGAACTGGGATAGTGGAGTGAGCTAAAGAATGGTGATGCATTAAACCCAGATCAGTTGACTGGGAGTGAGTGTTTGATTTGCTCAAACGTTCTGTCCATCATCCCATTTGGTATCGCTTTGTTCACCTTAAGTTGGCAGGGTATGCCCAGAAGTGGGTCCCTTGCTCACTCTACAACTGGATTCAAGATAGCCTGGCTGTTGATGATTATGAATCCAAAACCGGTCCCAGGATGCTTGTTTCCGGTCCAGGGAAGACATGGCTTGGCAGTTCGGGCTGGACTGTTCCCATGAGGCACAGAGTCAGACTGATTTGCATATGGCCGTGTCTGAACTTGGGTGGTGGAGTGAGCTAAAGAATCGTGATGGATTAAACCCAGATCAGTTGACTGGGGTTGAGTGTTTGATTTGTTCAAACACTCCGTCCATCATCCCCTTTGGTATCGCTTTGTTCACCCTAAGTTGGCAGGTATGCCCAGACGTGGGTCCCTTGCTCACTCTACCACTGGATTCAAGATAGCCTGGCTGATGAGGATTATGAATCCGAAACCGGTCCCAGGATGCATGTTTCCGGTCCAGGGAAGACATGGCTTGGCAGTTTGGGCTGGACTGTTCCCATGAGGCACAGGGTCAGACTGATTTTCATATGGCCATGTCTGAACTGGGGTGGTGGAGTGAACTAAAGAATCGTGATAGATTAAACTCAGATCAGTTGACTGGGGGTGAGTGTTTGATTTGCTCAAACGCTCCGTCCAACATTCCCTTTGGTATCGCTTTGTTCACCCTAAGTTGGCAGCTTATGCCCAGACGTGGGTCCCTTGCTCACTCTACCACTGGATTCAAGATAGCCTGGCTGATGAGGATTATTAATCCGAAACCGGTCCCAGGATGCTCGTTTCCGGTCCAGGGAAGACATACCTTGGCAGTTCGGGCTGGACTGTTTCAATGAGGCACAGGGTCAGACTGATATGCATATGGCCATGTCTGAACTGGGGTGGTGGAGTGAGCTAAAGAATGGTGATGGATTAAACCCAGATCAGTTGACTGGGGGTGAGTGTTTGATTTGCTCAAACGCTCCGTCCATCATCCCCTTTGGTATGGCTTTGTTCACCCTAAGTTGGCAGGGTATGCCCAGACGTGGGTCCCTTGCTCACTCTACCACTGGATTCAAGATAGCCTGGCTGATGAGGATTATGAATCCGAAACCGGTCCCAGGATGCTTGTTTCCGGTCCAGGGAAGACATGGCTTGGCAGTTCGGCTGGAATGTTCCCATGAGGCACAGGGTCAGACTGATTTGCATATGGCCATGTCTGAACTTGGGTGGTGGAGTGAGCTAAAGAATGGTGATGGATTAAACCCAGATCAGTTGATTTGCTCAAACGCTCCGTCCATCATCCCCTTTGGTATCACATAGATTGTCATAAGTAACACTGTTAGCACTCTAGTTGTTCTAGCCCCTACTAGAACCTCCAAATGCAACAGGAAAACTCCATCAGCCCCATGGTTCACTGAACCACTCAGGCTACAGCGTCAATACTGCCGTAATTTTGAACGTCATTGGCGTAAACATTACAATCCTTCAGACAGAACAACATATAAAGCCGCACTCCTGGACTATAAGCAGAAAGTAGCCATGGGTAAAAAAAACTATTACACCACCCAAATAGACCAGGCAAAATGCAGCACGAAAAAACAGTTTGAAGTAGTGAATCACCTTGCAGAACCTTTAAACCCTCCCACTGTAACATCACAAATCTTATGCAATACATTAGCTGACTGCTTCTCAGATAAGGTCACAACTATATTCAAGGACTTTACCCCCAATGCCAACAACATATCATGCACGAACATAGAACCAAAACTGAACCCGGCTACTTTCACGAAATTCACTCAGGTACATTCGCATCGTATCCATAAACTTATTTCGTCAATCAAATCAGGCTCCCCTCTGGACCCTTGTCACCCCTCTATACTTCACACCATTCCAGATACCATTACCTTACCACTGACACACATCTGTAATATTATGTTCTCATCAGGTATTTACCCCAATATTTGGAAAAACACCATAATCAAACCGCTCCTAAAAAAACCATCGCTTGATCCATCTGAGTCTTCCAGCTACCGTCCCATTGCATCATTGCCATTTCCTGCCAAGATCTTTGAATCTGTCATGAACGAACAACTTTCTGACTATATTCATTCTAATGACCTACTAGATGACACCCAGTCCGGTTTCCGACAAGGTCACGGGACAGAAACGGCCCTGATCAAGGCCGCTGACGAAATAAGAACCACAATGGACAACGATGGTCAGGCGGTTTTGATCCTGCTGGACTTATCGGCGGCTTTCGACACGGTCGATCACCCTACTCTGATCGGCCGTGTCGAGGCCATCGGTATCAAACACAAGGCCAGGGATCTTATAGCATCTTTTCTGGCCGACCGTAAACAGGCAGTCAAGCTGGGCTCATTTACCTCCCCGACACTGGCCCTCCCTTGCGGTGTCCCACAGGGTTCCTCGCTGAGTCCGACCCTTTTCAACATTTATGTATCGGACTTAGCGAGGGTAATAAAAGCGTATAATATTAATCTGACCACCTACGCTGATGACACCCAGCTGGTATTATCTATTCACAAAAACGGTTCCACCATAGCGGCCAACTTCAAAGACGGTATGCGGGCCATTAGCAGTTGGATGGCCTCCAACTGTCTGAAATTGAACTCTTCCAAGACCGAAGTGATGCTGTTCGGCAAGGTCCAGCCAGCCTGGTCTCCTTTATGGTGGCCGGAGGAAATGGGCACTCCACCTGAGCCAGTCGGCAAAGTGAGAAACTTGGGAGTTATATTTGACGACAAACTTCATTTCCATCACCACGTGAACTCTGTAGTTTCATCGTCTTTCAACATCTTGCGAAAAATTAAGAAGCTTCTGCCATACCTTCCCACCAATACTGGCAAAACTCTTATTTCCACCCTAGTGTTTTCACGTACTGATTATTGCAACGCCCTTTTTCTCAACGCCCAAGAAAAAGTCATTTCCAAACTGCAAATGATTCAGAACGCCTCGGCCAGAGTTTTACTTGGCATCCCAAAATTTACCTCCGTCTCAAGACAACTAGCTCAACTGCACTGGCTCCCGGTGAGGAGCCGTACCAAGTTTAAGTCATTATGCATTGTCTACATGGCAATGAACAACATGGGACCCACATTTCTTAAAAATTCCCTAAAGCCTCTCCCAACCCTCAGAACGCTTCGTTCCAACACCGCTCACCTGATTCAAATTCCCAGAACAAGGAAAGTCAATTGGGGAGACAGACGTTTTAGCATTGCAGCGGCAAGATTATGGAACTCTCTTCCCCTCAATATAAAATCTAGCCCCACATTGCTTATCTTCAGAAAGCAACTTAAGACATGGTTGTTTTCTCAATGATTTAACTAGTACCTTCAGATATAGAACTCTGCATCTGTCCTCTAAGACACTGGTAATAGATCTAGCTCCTAGCGCCGAGACACCCATTGGTAATTGCTGCGCTTTAAAAATCACATAAATAAATAAATAAATAAATAAATAAATAAATAAATAAATAGAACACTCTGGGAGGCAGCAGTAGAACACTTTATATCCGCTGACATTCACTGCACCTGCTGGAAGTACACGATTTAATGAAAATGTCAGACTTTATCCTCATATGGCTGAGAAAGACTGTGTGGATTTACAGGAAACATGCTCTCATTTTAGCTTTTGGAACACCTTCTATAACCCCGGCGAGAAAATCATGAGAGAGCTGTTTTCTCTTAAACATGATTAAAATCAGCTTAGAACAGCTTGGAACAGATAACAAATGATTTATATTGTAACAGTCAGCATCCTTTAATTTCACAGGGTAAAATCACCTTAAAACAGACCATTCCTAAAATTAGTGTGGTACCATCCACAAATAATTCATATTGTAACGGTTACCATCTTTCCATTTCAATTGGCTCCATGTCCAAGAGCCCTGTAACGGCTGCCACGGCATGTTGTTCATGTTGTGGCCAGCCTTATAGGGGGGTTCCTTTCCGATGTGCCCACTCTGCCCCCTAACATATGTTTTAGGTTGAGCATCAGCGCATGCACTGTTTGCAAGACCTGCTGTAATCATTACAAGGAGTGTGATCCCACCTGGCTGCTTGCCATTGGTTACTCCTCCATCACTCTTCTTTGTTGGCTTCTGATTTGGCTGACACTCCTGTAACATCACTTGCGGTTTTCTCTCAGGAGCACCGGCCAACTACAGTTTTGTTACGCTGTAGTTGTATATATGCTCCTTTGGGGACTACTGCTTTTATATCCACACCAGTATTGCTTTTCTCCACACGGGCGCCGTGCTTCATGTTTCAGCAGGGCGCCCGATTCTACTTATTTTGTTTATTGTTACGGTCCAGAAGTTGTCTCCGTGCAAGGCAGTCATTCCCGTTCCTAATCTCATCAAATGGTAACTTGATTTTCAACAATAAATAACAGTGTTATATAAGCCATACAAAGCGTAGGATGGGAGAGGTGAGCAGGTGCTTGCTGCCGGTACTGAAGCATTCACGGCACAGGGCTGTACGAAGCAGACCGAGACAAAGGCAGCGCAAAGCCAGCATTCTGTCATTTTCAGCACCCCCTCTGCCCCCTTCCTTGCATGTGTGCAGAACACCAAAATCCAACTGCCCTTGAACTTCAGGCACAGTAACACACACGTAATGTGTACCATGCAAACTCTAGTAATCTGTACACAAGCTTTCTTGCACACAGTTGCCTATTTAGTGCCACACACAACCACGCAAAGTCATTCATGCCCAGGCCTCTCTCATACAAATCATCACGTGTGTCCTTTTACACTCCCATCACCATTGCAGCTAAAATTGTTGCCACAAAACAACACAAAAGAAACAGTGGAGGTGGTTGCGACTGCAATCGCATCCTGAATAACAACTGACTTCTCATCACCACCGTAGTGACAGTGATGCTTTTATTATTTTTTTATTTTTTTAATAGCGCAGACTTTACCCGAAGGTGTCGCAGCGCTTCACAATAGGAACAGTAATGATACATGAGGAGAAAATTACAAGTGAACAAATTACAAAAGAAAACGTTAAGTTACATGAGGCAAAAGTGACAATTGTGAGCAAACAAAATACAAGAGGTAGCAAACGGTACATTAAAGGAGGAAAAAGAGACAGGTGTGCAAGTTACAAAAGCGTACACAGTACATATAGAGGTATAATACTACAATAAATGGCAGACACTCCAACACAAGAACAAAGATTACGTAGGCATTGGTGGCACTTGTGCAAGTATCTAAAGCAAACAAAATGTAAGAGGTAGCAAACAGTGTGTTACCAGAAAAAAGTGACGTGTGCATGTTACAAAAGAGTACCAAACACAGGTAGAAGGCTAATACTGCAATAAATGGCAGACACTCAAACCACAAGAACACACTGGGAAGGCACTTCCATAGTCATGAAGAGTAGAGTTTTCTATAATGGAAGGTTTTCCTTCAGATAATAGAGAGGGTGTGAATTAAATTTGGAAGTGTCTTTGAAGGATGAGAACTTTGAGGTCCGTTTTGAAGGCCTGGGGGGAGGTGGTGGTCTGGAGCTGAGGCGGAAGTGAGTTCCAGATTCTCACTGCGTTGCCTGAAAAGGATTGGGCCATTGATCTTTCCT
Organism: Lissotriton helveticus; assembly: GCF_964261635.1. NCBI lineage: Eukaryota > Metazoa > Chordata > Amphibia > Caudata > Salamandridae > Lissotriton > Lissotriton helveticus. The sequence goes on along the minus strand of NW_027611656.1, from coordinate 1,576,324 downwards.
TCTTGAAAGTGGGAGGTTCAAAGCAGTAAACTTTCCGCATTACTAGAGCCTCCAGAGAGTTTCCTCCATCCCTCATTTCTCCACACAAATCCCATCAACACCCATGGTGACTAACCGTCCCTACCTTTTAACGGAGCCTATTGGACTTGGTCCATTTCCCCCAAAAAATGTTTGCCTTTCACCCCCCTAATTTAGGATGGCTCCTCCATGGTAGAAAGTTATATAGGCCATGTGTGGTGTGAGATGGCTAGTAGATGTAATGCAATGGTGTGCACTTATTTTCCCCCATTGTAAAAATGCACCCTGGTGAAATGTCGCATTTAAAATGGATGCCATGGTTGTGCGTTTTGCCGTCTGCCTGCAGTGGGTTGGCGGTCTAGTGTTCTTTTACCATTGCAGAAATGTCACTTTTAAAATGGATGCCATTTCTGTCTGCTTGTGCCGGCTGACTGAGGTGGGTTAGCGGTCTAGTGTTTGAAGAGACAAGGTGCTCTACACTTCCCCCAGTGACAGTGAGGCTGGAACTGCCAGGGACCTTCTAGAAGCTTTCAGCCTTTCTGGTATAGGTAGAGCAGTAGAGTTGTCATGTGCAGAGACAGAGCTGGGACAGGAATGTGAGGGGACCTGTTGCCAGAGGATACCGCCACTTGGGCCTGTGTGCTGGACCCTGGACCCATCTGGAACCCCCCTACTGTCCCTAGGGCTAGGGGAAGCCCCACTGCAGGAGTTTAGGCTGCTGTTCAGGAGGAGGGCCACGCTGCAGTGGGGATGGTGAAAGCCCACCGCCCTGTTTTGATAACGCCCCCACTAACTGCTGGCCTGGCCCAGTAGTGCCTACTGCTCTGTCCCCCAGGCCCATGAGGAAGGAGGGCCCCCCTAGGTCCCTGAAGCTGCCGCGACCTTGCGCCACGCAAGAGCTGCACAGAGAAGCGCCTAGAAGGGAAGGAGCATCTTGGACTGGACCCCCCAGGAGGTAAGGAGTGTTACCCTGGGGCTTGCTGCTGGGACTGTCCGCCCCCCCTTTCGCCGTGTGCCTGGAAGCGCTGGCCTGCAGGAGACTGCTTGTGTCCCCAGAGCGCTGTGACCAAGACTGACCTGCTGATTGCCTGCTAAGCGCTACAATCTGGAAGCGCTGTACCTGCTAAGCGCTGTGTTGCATGATCCTACAGCGCTGTATGAGGAAGAAGGTGCCCTTAGGGAGTTGTGGCCAGGAGAGTGTCTGTCTGTTGTGCCCCTGTCAAGCGCTATACTGCCTGGGACTGCAGGAAGCATTGAGCCTCCAATCGCTGGGGCTTGAGAAGCCCCCTAAGCGCCATAATCTTGAAGCTGTGTGTTAAGCACTGTATTGCCCTGGGAACTGCTGCTGGCCCAAGCGCTGTGAGTGCTGCTGTGTACTCTAAGCGCTGTATCCGGAGGACTGAGCCCCCAAAGCGCTGTGCCGCCTGGAAGCGCTGTGGGGCCCCGGAGAACTGTTTATTGTGGAAACGCTGTGCCCCTTTGAAGCGCTACTGGCTCACCTGTAGTCCTGGTACCCAATCCTGAATAGCGCTGTTGCTTTTCACGGCCGCCACTCCCCGGGAGAACTGTAGTTGGGCCCTGTTTACTCTGGTTGATTTTGTGAGGCCTCCCCAAGCTAAAGGAAGGGAAAGAGGGGATTACAGGCCATACAGGTTCCGGTCCTAGTGTTTTCATGTTACCTGTTCAGGCATGATGCAGACTTGCGCCTAATGTTTATTGTATGCTGAATATTGCTAAAGGTTTCATGCCCCCTGGTAGATGTGTTTCCTGCTCCATAATTTAGGCCTGCTCCACCCTATGCCAGGTGTTGATGCTAGGTGCGTGAGGTTCTTTTCGCAGGGGATGCTGGTGCAAGGTCTGCTGGGTCGTCATACCTAATGTGTTATGTTAAGCTTAATGCCTGCTGCCGAGGATTAATGCCTGTGTTTGCCCTGCAATATTGACCCTGTGTTTCATGCCAATTATATAATTTTTATTTCAGCTGGACACTAATGGACTTCCTTAACCCTTTTTCTTACTTCTCCCATTTTCCCTTGTATTTAATCCCCCTGGTATACTTTGCTCTGGCGCCAGTTGGCGCCCCAGTGTGATTACTAATAATATTGTGTTTTACCTTTGCAGGTTGGAGATTATACGAAACGTATTCTTTTACTTCCAACCCAGTGTTGTGTCTCTTTTGTGGTGGGCCTGGTGTGTCGTCTGTGGGTACTGCGTGGATGTTTCACATATGTCCTCAGGAGTTTGGCCTGCCCACTCTGCTCCATGCTACCCCCTAAAGAATTGGTAACCCCATTTCTAACAGTGTTTTTCATACATGAACTAAACTTAAACAGAGGAAAAGGCAGTGTTATTAAACCATGGATGAGCCACACAGCTGAATTAGATTCGGCTACAGAAAATGGTAATGGTTCTAATTTTTTTATATGCAATAGAAAATATGACGCATCCTTCATAGACCTGAACTGTTGTTTTTCTTTTAAATTAAACTGTAAAAACACTGACGAAATATTAATGTAGTCCCAAGGCACTTTCCTAGATTTTAAAGTTTGTAAGGTCCATGCAAACTGTGTGATGGACCGCAATTGATTTTGACCATAGAACAAAACAGAAACATCATCTTGCACAATATCCACAACAGATGAAACAATATTATCCAAGGTGTAACTCCGGGGGGAGAGTGTGTTAATGCTATTATCAATGAGAGCAAATACTTTTTCCAAATTAGCTTGGTCTATTGCTCTTAAACGGGAAGCAGCCTCAACCTGCAACAGTTCCCAAACTTCATTGTAAATCGCACATATATATATCTTGTAGATCTTCCACTCACAGGACCCTAACAAAATCAGTTAAATCAACATTGTCGGTAAACAAAGATAAATGATGTTTAACAGACGAAAGAGTGGATTGTTTCAGCCAATTTTGACATAATTTCCCCACTGACTAGGTGGTAACTGAATGGGAAGTTTCAAAAAGGGATCACTTCTGTCCTGTGTAAGGCCAGGGGCTAAACCCAGAAAGCCATGTTGACAAGAATCAGAACTTGTTGGCCACAACAACCAACCCTCAGGATCCAGGGACAAAATGTTAAAGGAGGAATTTGAAATGAAAGATTGTAATTCATCAAGGGATCTATCAGTATAATTGTTCCAATTAGGGTAAGCATGCAGATTAGGAATTTTAGGGGTATTCATGTGTTTTGAAGTGGCCAAACTAAGACAAGTTGATTGTGAGATCGTACTATTTAAAAACAACATGTGGCCGAGAATAAGACATGCTCAGTGTAAAGCTTCAGTGCCCTGCACTTGCCAGAGTCTAGAACCCCAAACAGATTTAAGATCTATGGTATATTTCCATAGCTTGTAGCCATCCACTGCTAACTGATCCATAAAGGATTTGGAATACAACAATTTTGAGTGAGTAAGTCTCACTTTCGAATTAGATTTGTAATTTAATTTAAAATAAATTGAACTCAGGTTAGACCGATCAAAGTCAGTAAAATGTGAATTTATTCAAAAGGGTATTTGAGCTGCCTTCTATGGGAGTAGGACAATGTTCCCATTGGGTGTAATTAACCATTTTTCTAAATGTATTAGCCTTCTGCAAGAAAGTGAAGGGCATAGTGTTGGTAACAGAACAAGTCGGCGTAGTTTGTGGAGTCTAAATATAAATCCTCAGCATCAAAGGCAGCATAATAGTTCAAATCAGTAAAGAGAGCTTCAATGGCTTGGACATCGCAATCATCAGAACGTATGTTTTGTTTCACAACATCCACCATTGAAACACAAAGTACATTAGGAACATTAACCACCTCTGTGGGTCCATGAATTTGAAATTTTATAGCATCTCATTCAATAACATCTAGCACGGGTTAGGCTGTGATGTTGACAAGAGTCTGGTCTCTTTTCATGATGTATGATGAGGAGTGTGGGGCCAAAGTTCCATCAATTAATCAGATTTTTGATCGTTCAGTTATATAGAGTCCATTTACCAGACGGAAAAATACCATCACAAATCCAATCGACATGAACAAAAAAATGGAGATCAGAACCAACCAGATGTAATTCCAAGGTTGAACCAAAAAATGTCTTTTAAACCAAGTAACAAAAATAGAAAACATCAATGGTACATTCGATGTTATAGAGTCAGAGTCAAAGGAAAAATGCGACTTGTCAGCTAGACTTGTTTACACACCAGGCAATGACAAATCCGTGGGATATGTATACTCAGTATCTTCATGTGGATCGCCAGCTGGCGAATTTAATAATGGATTAGTGACTGTGGACATCTCTATAGCAAGGTCAGGGATGTTAGTGTCAGCAGAGGCCAATACAGAATTTCTCAGCAGTGCTGGACAAGAGACAGCAGGAGTCATACTAAGAAGAATCTGCCACTCGTTGTAGTTTGACATTGTCAATGGAGTCGGACCTGTTTCCCTTGCGACCCGGAAGTGGTGGTAAAATGACTGTTCTTGTACCTTGCATGCCAAGCACTGGAACGGGTGCATGATACGAGGGGCTGAACACCTTCTTGTTCTCCACCTTCTCACAGACCAGGTCACCGACTCGGGGTAGCCAGCTAACTACCGGAATCTACCAGAATCTGTAGAGCAGCTTCAGCTCCATATGTGGAGGGCAAGTGTCCCTTTGCAAGACTGTCTCAAGTCTCTTGTAGGTTCTGTAACACAGCAGAATGATTATCTACGTCAAAGGGTACGGTTGTCGCCGCCATGTCTAGACCTTCAAGGTCCGGGACAAACATTTTTATGCCAAAGAGCATTTCGTACGGTGTCTGCCCACCCAGAGATCTTCTAGGAAGGTAATCTAGTGCACGTTGTACCTAAAACCCTAGCTGTCAAAGATTGTTTTAAGTCATGGTTCATTCGCTCCACAACAGAATTTCCCTCAGGCCGGTATGGAGACAAAAATTTCACCTGGACCCCCCAAAGAACCCATGGCTTCCTTGTACACCTTAGAGGTGTACGCTGGACCTGATCAGAATGGAAGGTGCCACATGCGAAAATTCCCACAAAGACATGCAACTCTCTGATGACAGTTCGAGCATCAGCACTCCTTTGTGGCCAAACGCAGAGAAAACGTGTGCATGAATCCACTGCAACTAAGATATACTTATACGCAGTATCAGCAGAAAAAGGTCAGCAGTGATCTAAATAAACACAACCAAGTGGTCTATTAGATATGTACAGCTGAGTTTGTGGCGGCCGTGCAGCAGTTAAGTAAGTAAATCGTTTATTGTGATGATTATTTAAAATCTTACAATATTACACATCTCAGACAAAAACTAAAAACTGTGTTTATGAATAAAAACACAAAATGTTATTTGTAAGAAACGTAGGTATCAAAAATAGGCATGACATCTAGATTACTTTTGACTATCATTAAAAACTTTACAAAAATAGCATTTAAAATAATGTCGTTTGAGTTCATGCAATTAATCAAGGCCTGTCTACATGTCCTTATGCCACGTGCTTTGAAGGGAAACTTTAGTAACGATTTCCTCTCCTGTAAAAGCATAGGGTAGGTACAGAGAAGATGAAGCATATCTTCCTCACCATAGTTACACAGTCTGCATTTCATTTGAGTTTTCGGTCTCTCCCACGGGGGAAGGTGACATAGGCCCGGCATAATTCTAAATCTGGCTTTAAGGAGAACCTGTTTGTTTTTTTCTGTCCATGTTGTTACCAGGTATTGTTGGATTTCCTTCTTTTTGTATCCATTAATTACCATCCATGCGTGTTTTCTTTTGGTGAGGATAGCTTTATCGTTTAAGATGGATAGATGATTTGTAGTTGTATTAATTATTTTCTTGAATGATGACTTATTTATATTGTTTTCCCATATTGGCGTGATTGCAAAATCCTTTATTGCTTCCCTAAGGTAGATCCACGCAGTAGAATTTGTGTCCTTATTTATTTCTCTCCATAAGAGTTGCGATATTTCATTTTTATGGTCAATTTTTATTTTATTCCATACTTTTATAACGTGGCCTTGCCTTGCATATTGCTGGTTGGTCAGTCCGAACTCTAGCCTTACTTGGGCGGGGGACGCATTTGCTGGTAAATGAAATATTGCTCGGTAGGCTCTGGTTATGATCTTATTCAGAGATTCGCTATCCTTGCCCATTATCGCTTCACTGCTGTAAGTTATAGTCGGTAGGAGTTTTGCGGCAATTACATTCAGCAGGGGACCATAGGTTAGGCTGGGAAGTGACTTTTGCACAATTCTAAATGCTGCAGTTAGTGAGTTCGATTTTCTTTGAGTCTCAGTTTTTTGCAGTTGATAGCTACCATTTGCATCAATAGCACACCCAGGTATTTATATACCTCTACTTGCTCCAGCTCCTTTGTATCCATAATCCATTTACTTTTATATCTTCTTTTGTTGTTTTTGGCCACTAGCATAATCTTTGTTTTAGTCTCGTTTATGACCATCCCGTTCTCTTTTGAGTATGTTTGAGTCCGCATGATTAGACGTTGTAGTCCCACTTTGGTATGGCTCAGTAGTATGACGTCATCCGCATACATCAAATTCGTGAGGCGTTTATCAGCTAGTTTCGGGGGATGCGCATTCTCCTCATCCAGTATTCCCGTTAGGTCTACAAGAAACAAGTTAAAAAGTAGGGGGCTAAAACACAGCCTTGTTTCAGGCCTTCCTTTGCTGGAACCTCCTTTGATAATGTTCGTCCGTCCCCATCCTCACACTTACCCATGTCTCTGTATATAAAAGTCGAATCAGCTTGAGGAGGGGGAGTGGAATATTCATTTTTTTCAATTTATTCCACAGAAGGTCTCTTTTAACACAGTCAAATGCTGATTTAAAATCTATAAAACATAGGTACAGGGGTTGTTTGAGTCTGATTGATTTATCCATTAGTAATGCCAGAACCATTATATTAGTTGTTGTTCCTAGGCCTTGAATAAAGCCTGTTTGGTTTAAGGGCAATTTCTTTGTTTCTCTCACCCATTCAGATAGTTTTGTTAACAGAATTCTTGCAAATAACTTCGCATCTGTGTCTTGAAGAGTAATCAGTCTGTAATTTTCTGCAAGAGCCCAGTCTCCCTTTATAAAAATTGGAGTTATTAAAGATCCTCGCCATGACTTAGGGACTGTTCCAGTTCTAATAACTTCTATGTATAGTTTCTCTAGTATGGTCGCCCATAGTTCTGGGTTTTCTTTAAAGAGAGCAAAAGGTATCCCATTTGGTCCGGGAGCGCCGTTTTTCTGTTTTTTTATAAGTTTCGTTATCTCTTCTATTTCTATAACTATTGGCGTATCGAAATTCTTATCATTAAAAGGAGATTTATCTTTTTTGCACCCCTGTTCCTTTTCGTGGGTTCTTGACTGTGACGTGTCCTGATTTAAATGTCTCCTCAAAAAGATCTCCCATTCCTGCTTCATTAGTGGTGATGAGATTACCTGCTTGTTGGGTCTAGCAAGGCTATTGATCATCTTCCAGAAGTCTTTAGTATTCTTTTGCTTGCTAGCGTGGAATACTTTTGCCCAAGTTGCTTGTTTTGCCAGATTTTTCTCACCCCCATATTAGTTTCTTCAGATTTTGGTTTAATGACTTTAATTTTCCCAGATTTTCCAGTTGTATCCCTGGTTTCTTTAGTAGCCTAACAATCCTGTTTCGTTCTTTCTTCAATGTCCTTATTGTATATGGCAGATTTAAGTGGTTTTCATTATCCCTGGATGGGTCTCTATATTTTTGGTTCTTCTTGATATTTATTTTGGTTTGTGGTGTGGTCAGCTTCCCCATGAAGTTTTCCCATTGATCTATCACTGATTTTGCTGCTGTGTCCTTAAGGCAAACTTCCAAAATCCTTTCCACTTCGTTCATTATTTCTTTGTTTTCCACATTCCAAAACAGTTTTTTCTAATTTGTTGTGCCAATATGCCCATGAGCCGATTGGTACTCCTTATTTCTATTTAGTCCGATGTTCATTATAATTATTTGTTGAGCATGATCACTTTCGTTTACTTTCTTTAGTTGGTACGAGATAATATTGTGGAACATATGCAACGAAGTCATGGTGTAATCGATCCTTGAAAATCCATTATGCCCAAAATAACTGTTTAGTGGTGGAACATCTGGGTTTTTTCTACCGTTAAGTATTCGGAGTCCCATTGCTTCAATGTCCATTACAGGTTTCTTTCCCTTTTTATTCTCATCAGCATTATTGTCTATCCCTAGATCTTGCTCAGGAATTAGCCATTGATGGTTTTGGAATTGTGTTATGTCGCCTCTTGTGTGGGATGACATAAGGTTTAAATTAAAATCCCCAGTAATAAGGAAATCTGCTAGGGGATCCTCTATCGTTATATTGATAAGAGCATTGTTCAGGGTTCTACAGGTTTCTTCCCTGCTCCGATTTGTAGGCAAAATATTCACCGTAATTAAATATAATGTTTTAGGGATTTGGTTAGTTTTTTTATAGGTCACTTTAACTATCAAGATATTAGTACTGTCTACTATCACTTGTTCATGGTGTGCCTGTAGTGTGTTAGAAATAAATATTGCCTGTCCACCACTGGCTCGTCCGAACATTCGCTCTTTTATTGCGTGCTCATAATAGCCAGTGTATCCATGTAACATAAATGGGTTAGTTTCCCAGGTTTCTTGTAATACTATAATTTGGGGGGTTTCCGCTATGGAGTCTGTCTGAGCATTTAAGATCTTAGCTCTCAGTCCATTTATGTTCCATGAGCATACTCTTATTATTCCACTTTCATTACATTTGTCTCTTATTTGTGATAAGGTACCATATCATTGTTTCTGATTACTGTGGAGTGCCATAGTTACCCATTTTTCATTTATTTCTACATTTCTATTTATGGTGTTTTGTGGAATGGTACATATATTTTTTTTCGGGGACCTACCAAGTGCATTTTTTAGAACTGAAATAGTCTGTATTTCTACCTTTTTGTGTTTTGGTGTTGTTTCCTCTTCAATGAATGGAGTGGGGTAAACCTCTGGTAGTTTTTTGGTAAGTAATATGCCCCAGGAATTAAATGTGGTTTGTTCATTCATAATCTGTTCGGTTATTATTGGCGAAATAAATTTTATTAGCGTTGAGGTTTGAATATTATGTTTCCCCTCCAAAAATTCGACAGAGATGATATCTTTACTGACGATATTGCTCAGTGCCGGTAGTGATTTAAAAAGTCTAAGTAAGTTCCCCCTGTTAAGTATATCTTGCCTACCTCTAGATTGAAATTGAGGAGTGAATATAATTTTTTCACTATTAATAGGGCTTTGTACAGTGGGGAAATTTTTTCGCTCAGGTTGCTTGGGTATGTAGATAATTGACTTTTTTCCTTCCCTGCTTTTAATCTGTAGATGGTCCCATTCCGATGTATTTGTGGGACCGTTTGCTGCCTTTGACACTGTGAGGGCCCGATCTTTCTCTTTTTTTTCCTCAGAAGTGCCATGTATTTGGTGAGGAGTTATTGGTTGAATTGTATTAGTTGGACTGCTTCTGTTTATTTTGTCTGTATTGCAATTACTAGACACTCTTTCTTCTTTTTTTAGAATTGCATCCAGCAGTTGAAGGTTTAATCTGCTGACATACATAACAAGAAAAGACATATTCACAAGTTTATTTATACAATCCATGCCACCAGTAACGCTGCTGTAAGATAGAGACATACGCTGAAACGTCTGCATGAACCGAGGCTATGCCTTCGTGAGCAACTTTTATCAAGGGTAGCCTGCGGTCCGCGTCGGGAATCAGCCTGTCACCAACATTGTTAATTCTCACATAAGTAACTTTATCAGGACTTAAATGATAAGAGTATTTAGAAGGGAAACCCTTAGGGTAATTATCACCGATCTCTGTAGCAGCTATAGCTGCCAAGATGTCATCATTATTCTTACTGTTGGACCTTGTAACTGCTGCTACTACATATGTTGCTACTGCGGTCTTTGCTGCTTCACCAGCAAGACTGTTGCCAACAGCGTTCACTCTTACATGCTGGTGACCAAGAGTATGAATTACATTTACGAGAGGCAGACGTTCTTTATTTCTGCGACTCAAACCCATAGCATCTTGTGCTTAATTGTGCAACCTTTAGAATCACGATAGTCATTCTGAGTCCAAAAGAATACATTTTTATTGAAGGACTGAACACAGTAATAAGAGTCACTCACAATTAAAGTAGCCACACGAGGGTCAGCAAACTTCAATGCAAACACTAGAGCACAGTTTGAGAAAGGTGTGTCAGGGCAAGCTTTATTTTTCATAGTCTATTATGGAAAAATTTCAATTACACGATGGTTCCTTTTTTTGTTTTAATAAAGGTGTTACTATATTCGTGGTAGGAGAACAGCCAACACTTGTTTCACCCCTTACATGGCCATCCGGCCTGGGGCTTCCTCAAGGTGTTTCGAATCAGGTAGAAGAAGTATATCTGGTCGTTCTTTTCTGTGGATAAATAGGGATTCCCTGATTTTGGTCTAATGCCGGTACGAGTCATCTCGTGCGATTGGAATTTTTCCATAATAGACCATAAAAAACAAAGCTTGCCCTGACACACCTTTCTCAAACTTTGCTATAATAGGGGGTTAGGGGTTGCCCCATCCCGAGGGCAAGCTTGACAAAAAAGAGGGACCATTGCTCAATAAACGGCTAGTAAGGGATTGGGACCTTTTACCCCTCATTCTCACTAACCCAAGCACTAGAGCACGTAGCTCTGCCAACTGGGCGGTACAGTCACCTAATGTCTGCATGTGTATGACATTGGGCTTGAATTCTCCATTCACCATGGTACCAGCCACGATTGCGCTGGCCACTGAATATGAATGCTTAGATCCTATCGCCAGTCAGTGTTAATGATACAATGGTAATCCTCAAGCGTGCGCATGAACAGAGGAGCAGGATGAACAAACTCATACTGTAAGAACTCCTGAGTTTTCAATGAGGGGTCAAAGATAAATGTGACATCCGGAGATGTCAACGAAGTTGCCCATTGTATCCAATTAGGATATAAAACTTTAGAATTTGGTACACTGGCTTTTATCACTGCTTCAAATGCAGGATAAGGTGTAACAACCAACATGTGTTTTCCTTGTGACTGCGCTCTCTCTTTTAAAATCGGCATCTGTACAGCTGTCAAGACTTTCTCGACAGAAGAAAATTGCTTTTCAGCCGAAGTGTACAAGTGTGACTTGTAAGCGATAGGCACTGTGTCTCCTTCATTAAACATCAAGTACGTGAAACCCACGGCACCATGCACAATTCTTATTACCAGGTTAGTGTGGTTATCATGAGTCAATAAGTACTTAGATTCAAGAAGATCAGACTGCAAAAATTGCAGAATAGCTGAATGTTCAGGCAGCCAGCATGACTTGCTAAAAGTTGTTTGTATCAAAGCATATAGAGGTTTGATATGCTGGGCATAATCAGGAATATAAGTACACCCGAAATTCAAAAATCCCAGCAAGGATTGTAGTTTTTTCAGAGTTGTATGAGACCATAAACGAGCGCATTTCTCCAGGAAGTGAGGTGCGAGACCTCTACCTTCATTGTTTTGCTCATAGCCCAGGAACAACACTGTGTACTCCGCAATGTCTGACTTTGCAAAGTTACATTTATAACCGAAGTCCGCAAACATAACTATAATGCGGTCAATGCAACACAGATGCGGCCATAATTCGTCGTCCATGAGATAAATATCATCAATGTACGAGTACGCATCAGGATCAATGCCATCTAGCAAAAGAGACGACACCTGCGGCAAAGACGCCTAGGCTGTTTTTATAGCCCATAGCCAATCTTTTAAATTGTTTTTGCTTGCCGCCACAAGTGAACGCTGTCCATTGACTATTAACAGAGGACAGGTTATGACTAAAAAAGCCATTGGAAATGTCTAGTGTGGTCTTAAATCTTTTTCACACCAGACTGTCAACGAGAGCTGAACTGTGGGTGTTCTGTACCGCACATGTATGACAATGTGAATTTAAATGTCGATAATCCAAAACCAGGCAGTACGACCCATCAGGTTTGGTAACAGTGAAACGAGCATTATTCATGGGTGACACACATATCTCAATCACATCTTGATATTCTAATTGTTCAAGGATTTCCGCAACCAGAGATTTAGCCTCTCGCCGCATGGGATATTGGGGTTGTGGCTTGATGTTCCGAGATTCTGAACCCGTTCCATAAAAGTCGTCGTATTGTGACGATTTTGGTAACAGCGGACCGAAAATGACGAGTGTAATATGTACGAGTGTTTTCATCATGTTCGAGTGATGGATTCACCATGAAATGAGGGGTTCCGTTCTGAAACCTTGGGTTCCATTTTGTGTACGGCAGCCATTTTGTGGTTGCCCTCACATAGGCCGATGACTACGGCCGAACGAGTCCTTGGGACACGTACACCTTCAGCTGACTCTTGTGTGACCTGGGCACCGTTGCCCAAAGCTAACCTTGTTGAGCCAGTTCCTTGTTCGGCAGCTGGTCAAGATAGAGATCAAAGAGCAGGACATTGCTGAGTTTATGGTGCATACACTCGCCCTTCTATCTTGCCTCTAATCTGTTTCTGCTCCTTCTTTTATGGCCTATTTATGATTTGGGTTGTGGTCTTTTATTATTGTTTTCTGTCCAGCCCTTTCGAGCAAGAATGTTGGGCCTTCCCGTGTAATTGATGGTGGGCTGGACAACGAAATGTGGGTTTGTCATGCAATGCTTTTTGTCGTGTACACATGGGATTGGTTGATCGTAAATAAGGAATGTTTGCCTAAATCACAATATTTTGTATAAAAAGGGATGACTAGCTTTGTAAAGTTGAGCAGTCTCCTACGAATATACGTCATTGTACTTCGTGGACCTCTGTTTGTGGTTGCAGCCAATAAATTTGATCTTTGAAGTCACCAAGAAGTATCCCGTGTCTCTGCATGCCAAGACAGGAGAACTCGGAGACTTCGGGCGTTTCCCCTGGAGCCTCTGGGTTCTAAACCCCGGTTCTTCAATTGGCGCCCAACGTAGGTCGACTTCAGCGGTACCGGTCCAATCCTGAAGATCGTGAGGAGCATTGTGTGAAAATTCTGGAGGAAGGCCAGCCACTTCAACGACCCCTGTATGTCGTCGTGGTCCGAAAGTCTTTGCTGCGATGTTCCCCGCTTTCCGATGGCTATGAAGGACTGCTGCCCTGACTGTCGCCCTGTCTTGGAGCCCTTAGACGATTTGTAAAGCGAGGCGATAGACGGGTCTTCTGGCGACGTCATCGATACTTCAGTTGAGTATGAGTGGAGCGTCTCCCAGTCCTTAGTTTTTGGGTATCCACTAGGGATCTTTGATTTGGGACTTGCAAGTACCAAAGCCAAGGGATTCGTGTATTCACGAGACTATCGTATTCGATATTCCCTCGAAGTTTGAAGCTAGACTAGTGAGCGAAGATGCCTGGTCTTAGCAGACTTAGAAAGATATTTTGTTGTGGTTGTAAGAGGGATTCCCGATTGGAGGACTTGTGTCCGGTTCCTCCGATTGGGACTCCAACCTATGAGCTCTATTTAAAACATGGCGTGGGTCCTATCACGTATAACGAAGTGTGGATCCGCTACACTAGGAAGGATGGTGTCCTAAAGTGGCCCCAATATGGTAGTTAGGATACGGAAATTTTAAATAATCTAGAGGTTGAACTCTTTAAGAAGAAAGCCCGGCCGGCGATGGTTGACTCTTTCCGCCTATGGCGAAAGGAAGCCAAACAGAAAGAAATTAAATTAGCGAAGAGAAATAAAAGAGAGAAGGGTATCTCGATAATGCAGGCTTCTATACAGTTTAAAGATAATGAAGAGGAACAAGCGAGTGAGCAGTTGCACAGGCAACGTAAAATGGCAATTGATAAGTGCTATCCAGCTTTGCCGACTCTTCAGCAGGATGCAGTGAAGGAACTTGAGAAAGATCCTTTGATGTCACATTTGTTGAAATCGCCACCACCTTATTTGCAGAGTGCTACAGCACCTCCGCAACCTCCGGTTGCTTTGCCTCCGGTTATTCCACAGCTGCCAGCTCCTCTTCAGTTGGCTCCTATTCCTCTGGCGCAGCCTCCTCAAGGGCCGCCGACTTTGCTACCTGCTCCGTCTCTAATTCCTACGACTTTGTTTCCTGTATTGTCTACTTTTTCTGATATTCCTTCTAATACTGCCTCTGCGTCTGTTTTGTCTCATCCTGTTTTTCCTCCTGTTCTTCTGTCGACTTCTCCTTCTGTTCGACAGAGAATGACTGATACTGTTGCTAGTCTTTTGTCTCCTTTCTTTGGGACATCGAGTATGACCCCTGTTTCAGCGCGTAAACAATTGCGTAGCCAACTGCCTGATTCCCAAGAACGGGACGTATTGGATCCTTTAGCACATAAATGGGTCACTCGTTCTTTAAGATATGATGTAGAGTCTGTTATGGACTTCTTCCGTCAATGGGAAGAACCGAAGCAGAGATATGTTTTCGATAAGATGTGTACTTTCCTTCGTGGAGAATGGGAAGATGGTGATTTGGGACAGACTCCGCCTGAGTTGTTCCGTGTACAGTCCGAGTTTGCAAAGGGAACAATAGTAGGTCCCAATGTTGAAAAAGCAGTTGCGACATTGTTGTCGTTTAGGAGCGATTCTCCATCTCAGTCGTTGTTTGAGCCTGATCCTTCTGTTAGGAGGAAGGTGCGACAATATCCAATGAGAGAGGTTCCTCCGGTGTGGAAGGAAGCAGTTCAGGCTGATGTAGGTCTTGGTATTTTAGCTGCACCGGCACATTTTCAGCTTGTTTGGGTACATGTCCCGTGGAAGCGAGCTGAAGTTTTGGCTCTTAAACTTAAGCAAACCTTACCTGACCCCCGTAAAAATCCTGCAGGGTACTATAAGGAATTATCACAGACTGCAGACTTGTGTGTTATGAATTTAGCCGATATAGATAATGAGATAATTTGTCTGCGTGTAAGCAGAAGAAAGATGAAGGCGTATCTGATTTCTTCACTAGGTTTGAAGAAACGTTTATCGACCATGAGCATGAAAATTCTGTCCGTTCATTAATTCCATGTGGGCGCAGAGTCTGTAAATGGTATATCCAGTGATTTTCACGTTTTAGCAAGGCTTTTCTGTTGTCCGTCTCTTCATTTTTTTCCACTACTTCTTGTAACTTGAGAAGTATGCAATTCATTATGTTAGTTAACTGTTATGTTATTACCATGCTGTGTATTGAAACATATCGTGATGGATACAATCTTTGTCCCACAGATTTCCCTGATGAAGGCCCCTGGCCGAAATGCATTGGAATGTATTTTGTGCTCATTTGAAAAACAAATCGGATGTAAAATACACATGCTGAACATATGCAATTTCAGATGAAAAAAATTATATTTACTAATGAAGTACTTTACAAGTATGAATAAAATACTTAAGAGACTTGAGAAAGAAAATAGATTTTGTGGAAAACTTTATTGCTCATATCTTTGCTGACAAATTCAGCACACAGTAGTCAGTGCCCTAGGAGACACTTGCACTAGTCAGTGCCAGCGCTAATCTGTGATATTTTAATACTCCCGAGAGGGGAGTATCCATAGGAGCACGACTCACGCCTTAATACTAAGAAGAACTTAATGCAGTGCACGGCCACTATCTCTAATCTTTTGGAGATTCCGCCATATGTTGTGACACTGAAGGCGAATGTTCGAATGCCACGTGTTCCACTGTATAGGATCTCCACTGAAGGTGAAAGAGCGTTGCTAGCGATCATTTATGACCTGATTGAGAAAGATGTGATTGAAGAAACGAGAGGTAATGTGTGCAACAGTCCGGTTCTGCCTGTTTTGAAATGTACTGATTCTTCACAACCGCCTGTATATAGGTTCGTGATCGATCTTCGCGAGGTGAACAAGATTGTAGTCCCGCAATTTCCTGTTATTCCAGATATTACTGCCTTACTGACCATGATTCCAGCTTCGGCTACCTGGTTTTCGGTGATTGATTTGAAGAATTCTTTCTTCAGCATCCCGATTGCCGAGGAAAGTAGAGATATTTTTTGCTTCTCTTTAGGAGGTCGAAGCTTCCGGTTCAAGCGCGCTCCTCAAGGCTACTGTGAGAGTCCGTCAATTTATAGTCAGGCCTTGAAAACACAGCTTGATACGATTGTTTTACCTGATGGCGCTGCTCTTGTTCAGTATGTCGACGATTTGTTAGTAGCTACCGATACTGAGGAGATTTGTAAAGAAGCTACTTTGTCGTTGTTGCATCATTTGTCTGACTTCCATCATAAAGTGTCTCTTTCGTAGTTGCAGTATTGTCGGCAAGAAGTGACCTACTTAGGTCCTCTCTTATCGAAGGAAGGAAGAAGATTGACCCCAGAACGAATGCAAGCGATTGTGAAAATGAGTGTGCCAACCACACAGAGAAAAGTGCGTGCTTTCTTGGGTATTTTGTCATACTCTAGACAGTGGATCACAAATTTTTCGCTTCTTCCGAAACCTCCGATAGCTCTTACTATTAAGGATACTCCGAATCCAATTCCTTGGAGTGACGAATGCGAAAAGAGCTTTTCTGAATTACGTGAGGCGTTGTGTTCAGCTCCTGTGTTGGGTACCCCCGACTACAGTAAGCCTTTCACACTCTATGTCCATGAGAGAGAGGGATGTGCATAGTCAGTTTTGACACAGCAGTTCGGCGATAGGCAACGTCCATGTGCGTATTTCTCGTCGACTTTGGATCCGGTAGCTAGAGCGTTGCCGAGTTGTTTAAGAGCTACAGCGGCAGCGGCTGTCTCTATTCGACAGTCTGCTGGTTTGGTGATGAATAATACGTTGATGGTGATGGTTCCACATGCAGTGGATACCTTGTTAAACAGAACCAAGACACAGCACTTAACTAGTGCTCGATTGTCAGGTTATGAGTTGACACTCTTAGCGAGTCACGTGCATATAAAGAGATGCAATACATTGAATCCAGCTACGTTGTTGCCGACTTCAGTGGGGACAGATGTTTCTGAACGGCATGATTGCTTTCTTAGGACAGAGGAGGAAACGAAAGCGAGAATAGACCTTAGGGACACTCCTCTTGCGGAGTGTGATGGTACCTTATGGGTGGATGGTTCGTGCTTCAAGCTTCCGAATGGCGATACGACTGCGGCATATGCCGTTACGACTTTGCATACGATTGTAGAAGCTGCACGTATCCCACATAATTCATCTCAGGCAGCAGAGTTGATTGCATTAACGAGAGGGTGTGAGTTGTCGAAAGGGAAAAGAGTGACTGTGTACACTGACAGCCAGTATGCGTTTGGTGTGGCTCAGAGTTTTGGTCGCTTGTGGAAGGAACGTGGGTTCCTCATGTCTCACGGGACGAAGATACAGCATGGTCAGTTGGTGAATGAGCTTCTCGAGTCCCTGACCCTGCCGTTGCAAGTTGCAATTGTGAAATGCAGTGCACATAAGAAGGTTACAGATGATGTTGGTCGTGGTAATGCGTTTGCAGACGAAGTTGCAAAAGAAACGGCAAGAGATGTGATGAGTCGAATGTATGTTGTGGGTCCAGCGAGATGGGTTCCGGATAGAGGAATATGTGAAGATACGATAGAAAATGTGAAGTCAATTCAAGCTGAAGCTACAGAGAAAGAGTTGAGCGTGTGGAGAGAGAGTACGGGTAAATTGGATTCGAATGGCTGTTGGGTTGAGTTGTCAGAACATCAGCGATGGTTGTTCCCAGATGCGTACGTGCTTGCAGTGGTTACAATGGCGCATGGAATGGCTCATATCAGTACGAAAGGGATTTGTAAGTTGTTGGCTCCAGTATGGCAAAAAGTCTGGAATCCGTAAGTGTGCAGAGAACGTGGTCAAGAATTGTATGGTTTGTCTGATGTACAATCCTGGTAAGGGAACTCCAACTCCAGCTGGTCATTTTGCGCCTCCGACGTATCCGTTTGAGGTCTTGCAATTGGATTTCATCCACATGGAGAGATGCAACAACCTGAAGTATGTACTCGTGGTTGTTTGCGCCTTTTCAAGATGGGTTGAAGCATATCCCCTGAAAGATAATACTGCCTTGTCCACAGCTAAAGCTCTTGTTAAAGAGTTTTTCCCTAGGTATGGTTTGCCGAGAATGGTCTGGAGTGACAATGGGAGTGAATTTGTGGGTCAAGTGATGAAGAGAGTGTGTGATGGTTTGGGAATTCGCCAAAAATTCCATGCTGCAAATCACCCGCAATCAGCTGGTCTAGTTGAGTGATATAATGGCACCCTCAAATTGAATCTGGCCAAGATACAAGCGAGCTCTGGTCTTAAATGGCCTGATGCTTTGCCATTAGCACTATTGTCGACAAGGATGACTGTACATTCTCGAGTGTGAGTTAGTCCTTATGAAATAATTTTCGGTCGCCCGGCAAACGTATGGGGAGTGCCGAGGCCGACAAAATTCAGCGAGATCGAAAACCCTGTACTGCTTGACTATCTGCATGATTTGACGGCTAAATTGCGTGTTTTACACTAACAGGTTCACGATACATTGCCTCAGGCTTCTGAAGATTCAGGGCATTCTATCTATCCTGGCTCCTGGATCTTCGTGAAGAACTTCCAGCGAACAAAGAACGATCAATCCCGCTGGACCTGCCCCTACTTGGTGCTATTGTCTACGCAATCTGCAGTACGAGTGCAAGGAAAGAAGAACTGGATATACGGCGTGCATTGTAAGAGGGCCCCTTTGCCCCTGCCGTACGACCGGTGGGTCCAGGAGGGCATTCCTGACTCTGAAACTGAGACTGTGCCTCGTTTTCTGCCTTTTAGCGATGCACGTTTAATTTAGACAGGTTCTGAGCATGAAAGTGACGATCTTTTGCAAAAAGCTGTGCCATCGTCAGTTCGATTGGACACTACCGAGCCTGAACTTTTATTCCATGACCAGACATTGCCTGGGAAAGGCCGTTATAATTTGCGATCAATAGTTGTGGGACCAATAAAATAAAAATTCATTTTCTTTGCTATTTTTGAAATTCAGCTCTCCCATCTGAGAAACTGTTTTGGTTGATTTTTGTTTTTCGAACCACCATCCGGGTTCAGCTGTAGGGTCGTGGTGTCAAGTCTTTGGAGTGCAAGCCGAAGACACAAGGTCGACGGTTCTGGTTGGTCTTAGGGTGTTCCCTGGGCTGACAGGCGCATTCCTTAGCACGGAACACCCAACCGCCGCGAGCAGCGTGGTTAGAGGATGGAGTTTTTCGAGATGGAGAGACCTGTTGAAGAAACGAGTTTCAAGAGCAAAATGTGTACAATTATGAGCAGAAAAGGTTTTTTAATATTGTGTCTTTTCATGTTGCTTAGCCTAATGATGTTCATAATGGGATATGTTACATTCTCTTTTCAAGTGACGTTTGCACCCACTACACAACCCTTACCTTCTTCTACTGTTTCTTCGCATTCTTTTCATCCCTTTCCTGAACATGAGTCCATTAGGAGATTGGAATTCGTTAATAACTCCTTTGTTCAGCTTTTGCACCAACACCAGCTAGTAGTGAACACGACTAACTGTTGGGTGTGTGGCCTTATGCCTCATACTACTAATAAAGGTATTCCTTACCTGGTCCTGCCATTCAGCTATAATTGTTCTGTGTGGGCATACAGAACGATGTTCATCTATGCCCGTGAAGTTTACCCCCTACATTCTGTGAAACACAATCCAAAGAATAGTGCTCTAGTTAAGGGAATAGTCGATATGATTAAAGGAATAGATTCCTATGAGACTATCCCGAAAGATGAGACACTAGCTTATATTAGATGGAACGTAACCGGATATGGAGCGAGTCTGAGTGAGAAACAGCGAGCAAAAAGATCCTCTCCGATTTGGATTGTACCCCATCAGGGTCATCTATGTCTGCAAGGTAATGGCAAGAGTCCGAGGGCTCAGTTAGGGATAGATGTATGTTTTTGCGTCCCAGACTTCCCCATCGTTCCTAGCAGCTAAGGGTACCTATTTCGTCTGTTACGATAAAGCATACACGTGGTTGCCCCCTGATTTCTCAGGCACGTGTTTTGTCTCGTTCCTGTTGCCTCCTACTTATACAGCTGGGACAAATTACCACAAGACGAGAATTGTTAGAGGTGTCTTCAGTAAGGAAGATACTGCAGGACAAGAATTAGGTGATTTCTCGAAGGGCTTTCTGCCGTTTTGGGGACCTATGGTTAACAGCAGGAACATACGGCAATTGACGAGAGTGGTTGAGTCCACCGTAGTTGAAACTGCTGGTGCCCTTAGTAACCTGACTGCTGAGCTCCAGTCGGACCGCCTTATGACTCTTCAGAACAGAGTCGCATTAGATGTCATACTTGCAGATAGAGGAGGGGTATGTAAATTGATCCACTCGAGCTGTTGCGTTTTCATTCCAGACAATGCACCAACGGTGTACCAAGCCATTTCCAAACTGCACAAGATCTCTGAGTCTATACATGTGGACGAATGAGATTGGTCATTAATGGGATGGTTTTGGGGATTGTTATCCACCTGGGGATGGAAGATTCTGATGATCATTGGGATGCTCTTAGTCCTTCTTTTCCTGTTCTGTCTGTGCGTACAGTGTGCTCCTGCTATATGTGGCATTTGTGCCACCTTGTGTGTAAGGAGACCTGTATCAAGAGACGTGCTAAGTAATAGGATGATGCTACAGCAACATCTTGATGATCTGATGAGTATAGACCTGGATTCAGACTGACGTGGGTTTAGGTGATTGCCTATGTAAGGGCAAAAGGAGGGACTGAGGTTCCGAGATTCTGAACCCGTTCAATAAAAGTCGTCGTATTGTGACGATTTTAGTCACAACGGACCGAAAATGACGAGTGTAATATGTACCAGTGTTTTCGTAATGTTCGAGTGATGGATTCACCATGAAATGAGGGGTTCCGTTCTGAACCCTTGGGTTCCATTTTGTGTACGGCATCCATTTTGTGGTTGCCCTCACATAGGCCGATGACTACGGCCGAACGAGTCCTTGGGACACGTACACCTTCAGCTGACTCTTGTGTGACCTGGGAAAGCTGACCGTTGCCCGAAGCTAACCTTGTTGAGCCAGTTCCTTGTTCGGCAGCTGGTCAAGATAGAGATCAAAGAGCAGGACATTGCTGAGTTCATGGTGCATACACTCGCCCTTCTATCTTGCCTCTAATCTGTTTCTGCTCCTTCTTTTATGGCCTATTTATGATGTGGGTTGTGGTCTTTTATTATTGGTTTCTTTCCGGCCCGTTCGAGCAAGAATGTTGGGCCTTCCCGTGTAATTGATGGTGGGCTGGACATCGAAATGTGGGTTTGTCATGCAATGCTTTTTGTCATGTACACATGGGATTGGTTGATCGTAAATAAGGAATGTTTGCCTAAAGCACAATATTTTGTATAAAAAGGGATGACAAGCTTTGTAAAGTTGAGCAGTCTCCTACGAATATACGTCATTGTACTTCGTGGATCTCTGTTTCAGGTTGCAGCCAATAAATTTGATCTTTGAAGTCACCAAGAAGTATCCCGTGTCTCTGTATGTCAAGACAGGAGAACTCGGAGACTTCGGGCGTTTCCCCTGGCGCCGCTGGGTTCTAAAACCCGGTTCTTCAAGCTGTGGCATAGACCGCAATGGAATCTCGTGTCTGGAAGAAAATTTATCCCACTCGACTTGAGTACGGTACAACGTAGGTGCAAGCACCAGAGCCCACTCTTCTGCAAAGCTCTGCGGACAGCTCCTTGGGCACGGTGTGCAGGAAAGTAGGGAGGGTCAGCTTCTCCCCTCCCGGAGCGGCCAAAACAAAAAGCGGGGGCCAGTCTGCCTCAGCTAATAGAATGTCATATGTAGAGGTCAGATATTCCCAAAAAATCCCTTTTATTACACATTGGATGTCACCTTCTATTAAAAGAACTATATCATATAGTCTGTCAGGGGGAGCCACCATAGTGTCAGTAGTTTCCACGGTGATAAAAGTGTCAGTTGCTGTCGCCTTCAGATATGGCGGCAGTGCTTGCCGCACTATTGTAACCTCTGCTGCGCTGTCGAGTAGCGTTAATGCCCATGTCTGGTTCCGAAGCTGTGTTCTCACTATCTGTGGCATACCTTACGGTTAATGCAGCAACTTTCTTTTTCTGAAAATGAGGGTGTTAACGTGGCAAGTCGTCCTGCTTGCCTTTACCATCAGACGGGCGGGGCTGCTCATGTCCTTGTGGGGCACCCCGACCCCTGCCGTGTTCTCCGCCACCGGCTTGCATGCCCAATATTTCCTGTGAAGAACAAGGAGAACGTTGCTCAAGAACCTGAAATCTATCAGGAGACCTAATTCTTGCAAGGTCGCACAAATCATAAGTGCACTCAGTAGACACTGGTATCGTCGACGCCGGATGCAACCCCTGTTTCTATTGCTGCTTCCCCCGTTTTTTATTCTTCCAATTCTGTTTTGGAAAATTTGGACGGTCGTCTTTAGTAGACTTTGCCATCTGAGTCTGCGGTTGAGTTGCCATTTTAGCAAAAGGCTTAACACCCAAACTATTGCGGACAATGGTCTTATAAGCCTCTGCAATAATTCTCTGTAACGCTCGGGGTTTGTCGACGTCTGGGTCAAGGTGCAAAGCATTCGACACCTGAAAGTTACCCGCATCTCCCTTTACATTACAAAAGATGAGATCAGCAACTAAGTCAAACACGCCAACGAGCCTCATTCTGTTGTATATGAATTTAGGACCCTAGTGTAATTTTTCCTATTCATGCCCATATATAGGTATAAATCACCCTCTCTTTATATAGGCATAGAAATCATAACCATATTTAGACTTAGCCTATGTAGAACAAATACGGCATGGCTACTTCCACTAGTTCCGAAAATCCACTACGATTTCTTGGAAAAACCCGCCTTCAGCAGTCAGGGACTTCCCCTTGCTTGAATATTGATTTATCCGAGAACTCATGGAGTTTTCAAAGAACTGAGTCTTTGATGACGTTATTATGATCAACCTTACGTCAAACTAGGCACCTTCAAGGTATAAATATGCCCACACTTGACCAGGCAAACACACGGTGGTTTGGAGCAGTTCGACTATCTACCTACATGACACAGCTTGCCGAAGCAAGTGTCGAAAGAAGCCGACCCTCCAGCAGACGCACTGAGAGCGACGCTCTCTTTTCTCTTGCTGAGAAATCCAGCTCCAGTGTTTCCAAGCTACCCTTGCGGATTGTTGGGGAATCGAGTCCTGAGAGAGAGATAACAGACCTCCTTCATTCTAAAATCAAGGTAGGGAGATGATTAGACCCTTAGAGAAATCTAGGATAGATTCTTGAAAAAAGAATACTGAAACTAAGCTACACCTCACTTACTTCTTCCCTTGTACTAGACCTAGGTTAGGTACACCGGGGTAGGCGTATTTTAGAAGCACCAGTTGAGTACTTTTAGTCCTTATTTATTGATGTATGTATTCTATGTATTTTATGGCTTAGAAACCATGTCATGCTTTTACAGTATTATTTTATAATACTCTTCGTATTGTACGCATTGTATTTTGCAACAAGTATTACGATTGTAGCAGTTAATTTCTCCTGCATGAGACAGAAGACTGTTCAATAAACACTTTCTATTGAAAATGCCCGTCTCTCTATTTCTCTGCACCTCTGGTGAAACGAAGCATGCACGATTGACTGAGTGAAATAACTATCTATTGTTTCCGTGACTCTAGAGATACATTTCTTATTCTTGGGAAACAAAGTTGTCATGTTTATGCGGTTGTCAGAAACGAATCCCTTCTTGTTTATTCGAGAAAGTTTCTAGTGACCTCTGAGCTAGCTGGCACTCACAATTAAGTCTAATATATTCGATAGAGACCTAGTCGACCTCAGTAATACGTCTAATCTATAGTATATGTTATTCAAATGCGCAGAGCCTATTGGGATTATAGGAACTACACTACAATTCCCAACTCGACAGCCACCTCCAGACTGTGCTCAAACTGAACACGCTTGATCACAGAGGGCAAGACAGTCATAGACGGCGTGCCGAAAAACTTCGTATATACTGCTGCAAATACTTTACCCCAATTCTCACAATCTGTTACCTCTGGCAATAAGTCTTTCTGCAAACTAATTGTGAGAATCCTGTGTTTTTCCACAGGAGTGGTATTAGAAAACACTGCTTCCAGTTGGTCAAATTTCTCAGCAAACCAATAAGGCATATCGTACTTAGTTTGGGGGTTCTTGCCCATTACCGAATTAACAGAATTAACCATGGCGGAACTAATTGACATCCCGGCCTGTCCAAATTGTTGCGCTGCAAGAAACATAATGAACTAAAGCCCTATATACCCCAACAAAAGAGGTATAAAGTTGACACAAATCGTCAATCTGGGCATTAAGATAACGTGGATATGGTGTGAACCCGGCTAAAACTGACCAAGTGGCCCCAGGAATTGACAAGGGACCTAACCGAACCGGAGTTACGGTGTGGGGGAGGGTGCCATTAAACCAAATACGATGCTGCCATGCCGAAATTTGAATCTCTTGTGTCCTATATGGAGTATAGTTCACAGGAATCACAGTGTGAATGTATGTATGGAACGTATCCTCATCCGCATTTATTGCAGGAAACATAACCCAAGAGTAGAAAAGCTCAAAGGGCTGAGCTATGTTAATATCACCCATAAGGACATAGAGAAGAAAAACAATTTATAAATTGCAACACAAAAAGGGTAGTAATTCAAAAAGTGAACCTTTTTATAAATCTCAAGCTTGAATTAACCTATAACACATTCATATAGGTAGGTTAATCCGTCACGCCCTTTTAACCGGAAACAGTGGTAAGGGTATTGTGGACATATAAAGCACTAATCAAGACGTTGGGTGCCATGTTGCGGGGACTATGCACAGGAAACCAGGACCTCAGTGTATTGTGGTGTACCTAAAACCCACCTCAGTGCCCAGAACCCCTATCCAACTAGCATCAGGGTCTCATTCGTTCTCCGTACTAAAGCGAAGCTATCAATGATTAGACAACCCAGAACAAGTGATTTTGGGACCTCTCAGGAATAGTGGGAATCAAGAATACTATTTCATATTTATTCTCATAAATGTCCACAATGTGAGTAATCAGAGACAAGGTATAGTTTAAAATGTTTATTTCAACTACGTGCTCTAAGATGCAGTATCGTTGGTAACATCAGTAAAAAGATGCATAAAATCAATACAATCAGCATTGTTACAATTCCATAAAATACAAAGGGAGAAAGCATATTATAATGATAGTGGAACCAGGTCTATAGCGCCTTGTGTACCACCCTCCCCTTGCTAGGAGCTAGGTATTATAATAATAGAGGATCTCTAGGTTAAAACGGGGACCGCATACCTCCAAGGTCAGGTGAAGTGAATCACATCCCAGATCAGCACAGCTCTTTGTCGATGGAAAGGTTTTTCCAAATATTAGTCTCATGCATGCCGTGCAATATTAAAAGCACCTGAGTTTCAGAAATGAGCAGCTGTGTTTGTGTTGTGTCTAGAGCGTGGGTCGATCAACCTGCATCTACAGCATAGATTGTTATTTTAACCTTGAACAGGTTGTACAGACTTGAGGTCGCAGTGTGAGTCTAGAGATGTGAAAAACGACTGTTCTCATGTGAAGGAAAAGCAAGCAGTTTGTCTTTATAAAAACAGAAACATGTAGTGTCATGTGCAAAAGCAGCAAAATGCTGTTGAGAAGCTAACTCACTTATGCTAATGTAGCAATGTGTGCAGGCAGAACCGTATCTTCACTACACTTTTACAGGTAGCATGAACAGGAACTCTTGGATGCTTTTCTTTGTAACTCTTCATCGCCAAATAAACACCACCAGTGTTTCTTTTCTTTTATTCCACATTGTGCTAGTCTCCCAGTGGATTTCGTGTTACATCACATTGTTTTTTCTATGTGTACCGAAGTGAACAATCACTGGGAACAGACACTTTTAATATTCTACAAATCTTTGGTGTTCTTCTTTTCTTCTAGTCGAGTCTTCAGTCATCTGGTATTTGAATATCCCACATAATTATAAACTTGTTCCTGTAATTCCTTTATCT
The DNA here is from genome assembly GCF_964261635.1 of Lissotriton helveticus. Taxonomy (NCBI): domain Eukaryota; kingdom Metazoa; phylum Chordata; class Amphibia; order Caudata; family Salamandridae; genus Lissotriton; species Lissotriton helveticus. The sequence continues at coordinate 1,550,265 of NW_027611656.1, read as the reverse complement.
CACAATAACGGCACTGTTCTGCTACTGTCCATGTCCTCAGATGAGTAAATATTATTGTTAATGTTCTTAAATTCTTTCTGAATTCACTGCATATCTGGGATTATTTCTAAGTGAGTTAAATGAAGGTGTGTGTTTGCTGAGGCTATGTAGGATCAGAAATTGACACAATCTTGGCACACTTTTAGTGCAATTGTAAAGTTTACCCCAGGTGTGTTCGCAATTGACAAAATCACTTCTGACATTCATTGCAATGCTCATTTTTACTCTGTGTATGTTAGTTGATGTATCCATAGGTTTAATAACTGACAGAAGATATTCACACATTCACTGCACCTGAAAGGTTTTTTCTCTGTGAGCATTAACTGATGAATCCTTAACGCGAAAGATTTCCTAAAGGTACTTCTACACTCACTACAGTTGTATGGTATTTACAGAGTGAGTGCAAGCTGATGTCTACATAGGCTTGACAATTGACTACATTTCTTCACACATTCATTGCACTTGAAGGCTTTTCTTCTGTGTGTGTTCGCTGATGCCTGTTTAGGATTGATAATAGACTACAGCTTTTCAAGCATTCATGGCATTTAAAAGATTTGTTTCCCCTTTGTGAGCTCGCTGATGATTTCTTAATGCTGAAAAGTAAGTAAAACTACTGCCACATTCACTGCAATGGTAGGGTTTTTCCCCTGTGTGTATTCTCTGATGTGTGTGGAGGCCTGTTAACTGACTGAAGCTCTTCACACATTCACTGCACTGGTATGGTTTTTCCCCTGTGTGTATTCGCTGATGTCTCCGGAGGTCTGTTAACTGACTGAAGCTCTTCACACATTCACTGCACTGGTATGGGTTTTCCCCTGTGTGTATTCGCTGATGTCTCCGGAGGTATGTTAACTGACTGAAGCTCTTCACACATTCACTGCACTGGTATGGTTTTCCCCCTGTGTGTATTCTCTGATGTCTTTGGAGGTTTGATAACTGACTGAAGCTCTTCACACATTTAGTGCAATGGTAAGGTTTTTCCCCTGTGTGTATTCTCTGATGTCTTTGGAGGTTTGATAACCGACTGAAGCTCTTCACACATTCAGTGCAATGGTAAGGTTTTTCCCCCGTGTGTGTTCGCTGATGTGTTTGGAGGAGTGATAACCGACTGAAGCTCTGCACACATTCAGTGCAATGGTAAGGTTTTTCCCCCGTGTGTGTTCGCTGATGTGTTTGGAGGAGTGATAACCGACTGAAGCTTTTCACACATTCCTTGCAATGGTATGGTTTTTCCCCAGTGTGTGTACGATGATGTCTTCGGAGGTCTGTTAACCCACTGAAGCTCTTCACACATTCACTGCAATGGTATGGTTTTCCCCCTGTGTGTGTTCGCTGATGTGTTTGGAGGAGTGATAACCAACTGAAGCTCTGCACACATTCCTTGCAATGGTATGGTTTTTCCCCAGTGTGTATTCTATGATGTGTGTGGAGGTTTGATAACCGACTGAAGCTCTTTACACATTCATTGCAATGGTATGGTTTTTCCCCAGTGTGTGTACGATGATGTCTTCGGAGGTCTGTTAACCCACTGAAGCTCTTCACACATTCACTGCAATGGTATGGTTTTTCCCCTGTGTGTGTTTGCTGATGTGTTTGGAGGAGTGATAACCAACTGAAGCTCTTCACACATTCACTGCAATGGTATGGTTTTTCCCCTGTGTGTGTTCGCTGATGTGTTTGGAGGTGTGACATCTGACTAAAGCTCTTCACACATTCAGTGCACTTGAATGGTTTTTCCCCTGTGTGGGTTCGCTGATGTGTTTGGAGGTTTGTTAACCGACTGAAGCTCTTCACACATTCATTGCAATGGTATGGTTTTTCCCCTGTTTGTATTCGCTGATGCTCTTTTATGGTTTCTAACTGGCTAAAGTTCTTGACATATTCAGTGCAATTGCCAGATTTGTCTCCTGAACGTGTTTCCTGAAGGGTCAGCATAGTTAATAAACCACTTGCGTTATTTTCACCTTCCCTGTATATATGTGATATTTTGGACGCTTGATTTCCGATTTAACAATAAAATACAAGATTCACTAAATACCTGCCACATTCATAATATCAGTAAGGCTTCCTTGTGGGTGATTGCATCTTTAGATTGGATAATGGCTTTGCATGCTTGCGGGTAAAGCTTAATCTTCCTTCCGATAGGTGCAAATTGGGACAATACTCTGTACTTTAGAGAGCAGATCTCCCCTTTCCTTTAGCCTTCAGTTGTTAGGCTCCACTTTGTTGTGCTTTTCCCTGGTTCCTGTGGTTTGGCTTGAAAGAGTTAACAATACACCTAGAGCACTGAATGCTGGTCTGGTGTCAGTTTAGATAGAGAAGTACTGCTCTAGCAAGATCATGATAATGAAGCGACTCGTAATGTGTACAGCTACTCCAAAGAGTGTCCCGGGGCAAAGCACAGGTCAGAAAAGAAAGTAAATCCGGTTGTTTCCAACATGGACAAAAAGCCAAGTTTTCAACATTTTTTAAACATTTTCATGTTGCTAACAGCTCAAAACTGAAGAGGGAGTTTGTTCCAAACTATGGATCCCAAATAGACACGAGACCTTCCTCCAACTCTCATACCGGCCTCATGATCAAAGCTGGTGTTGGACGCTTGTTTATACAGCAGGTGGTTTGTCAGTGTTGTTGTCTTGGTTTTGTTGAGGTCATTTCTTCGTCTTGGGGTGTCGAGGTGCAGAGCTCAGACTCGGACACTCACTGAATTGCCTTTGACTGCGTCTTCCTGGATCCGTCCCCTGCCTCTGATTGCTCTGATGTTTTTGGAGCTCCTTATTTTTGATAATTTTTGCAGGTTTGATGTGTTATCTTCATTATTCATAATCAATCTGTGCATTTAAGGCTTATTCTCTGTTGGATGTAAAGAAATGCAATATTACTAAATACAAATGTAATAGAATGTGAATACACAATATTTAACCAGCTGGATAAGACATCTCTTCTCTACCATATTTGAAATTTAGTGAGGAACATTTTACCATACATGGATATTTCATTAAAACTGCGGTTGAACATGTCACATCTTATTTACTTCTGAAAAGGCAGTGATTTACCAATGTTCCAGAGTAAAATACTAAGGCGAGGGCAGCTACAGAGCACTCATGTGCTACAGGTACAGTTTTGGGTGGATACACATGGACAAGATTTCAATTAACAGAACAGATTTTGGAAAAAGAGAGGAATCAGGAAGCGCTGCCGTTAATTCAGTTTCAGGAAGTATCTACCAAAGGTAGCTCTTCAGAAAGTGTATAACAAAGGTAACTCTTCAGGAAGTGTATAGCAAAGGTAACTCTCCAGGAAGTATACATGACAAAGGTAACTCTTCAGGAATTATTTAACCAAGGTAACTCTTCAGGAAGTGTACAACAAAGGTAACTCTTCAGGAAGTGTATAACAAAGGTAACTCCTCAGGAAGTGTATAACAAAGGTAACTCTTCAGGAAGTGTATATCAAAGGTAACTCTTCAGGAAGTATTTAACCAAGGTAACTCTTTTGGAAGTGTATAACAAAGGTAGCTCTTCAGAAAGTGTATAACAAAGGTAGCTCTTTAGGAAGTATATATGACAGAGGTAACTCCAGACACCTTTTTCCACACTGCTTTCCTGTTCACACTGGATCAGCTCAAATGCCAACTCCTGCCTTTACCTTGCAGCTCATTAAGAGTCTTTCTATGAGTGCGACGGCCCTCATGATCGCCGTACTCAGGGTTGCGGTCCAAATGCCACCATCCTGGCCGACTGATCGGCGTATTATAATTGTGGTGGTGGGACCGCCCCCCCGCCAGGATCAAGGATCCCACTGTGGAGGCGGTCTGCAAACACCCTGAATATGTTGGCAGTGCCAATGCCGACATCGCCAAGTACATTACGGTCTGCATATCCACTGCCCTTTTCCTGGCGGGGATCCCACCATGAAAAGGATAAAGGACATGCAAGTAAGGGGGCCCTCACAGGGCCCCGGACGATTCTGCTAATGGGGTTGCATGCGGGGGGCACATGTTGTGCCACACAGTGGAATTGCACCCTTGTTCCTGCACAGTGTGGCATGCATGACATGGTGCAGGAACGTGCTGCAGGCACTCTTAAGGTGGTGGTATGATGTTTAGGCTCTCTAATGAGCCTAATACAGCCGCTCCGAGACCGCTGCTGCACCGCCCACCCACCATGGATTTAGGTCATAATCCGGCGGCGGGCTCTCAATGGGCTTGGCAGTCTGCCTGGTACCGCCGCTGTGGTAGTCTAATTGGAAGACCGCCACACTCGTAATAAGGTCCTAAGTCACCTTCAACACATTTTACAGCCCTCCGGGCTCAAGCATTTCTGGATCCTTCTAACCTGGAAGACTGGAGCATTATCCTGAGTTGAGGTGGATTTTCTATCAGCGTAATATATATCCATCTCCCTTGAACTATTGACTGATTCTGCCCTGAAAGACAACTTAAAAAGTGAGTCTTTAGTTCTTCCTAACGTAGGTAAAGTTAAGATCCTGTTGTATTTCAATCAGCAGCTCCTTCCAGGGTTTTCTGTGAAACAGAATGAGGGGCTGATTGCAAAGGCCCGTCTTTATCTTGCGCACACAGATATGGCAAACAAACATTAAATCATGACATTTAATATTCAAGGATATCAGTAATTTATTCCTTATAGAGAATCCATCGCAACCAATAATTTAACTGAAACATCCCCCAATCCAACAGATGTGTGCATATTAATAATCGCTTTCCATGTTATTTAACTTATTGTTGTCTGTCTGAAGGCCAGGATGCTAGTTTGTGACTCAACAGGGCTTTGGTAGAGCAGGAGGAGGTGTCTGTTGTCCACAGGTGAAGTCTGATTTCTTCCATCCCATATGTCTTTTATCCAGGTATACCTCATTCCATGTCCTTCAGCTCCCCTACTCCCCTTGGTCTGTGTACTCACTCTACAGAAGGTGCACAGGTAGGTGCCTCTGAGGTATAAACAGAGGAGGTGCACAGGTAGGGGCTTATGAAGTACAGAGGAGGCACACAGGTAGGTGGGTGTAACCCTCTGCGTCTGCTTCCATCTGTACTAGGCGTTGTATTCGTGTACACTGGATCCTATTCCTGCGGCCTCACATGGACACTTGCTGCTTGGGTGTCACCACATTGACCCTTTAGTTGAGGGGAGCAGAGCCTCAGGAAACACAACACCTGGAGGCCGTTTCCTTCAAGGGGGAGATCCAGGTGAGGGTTCAGGTATCAGATAATAAGAAGACAAAAGCATCCTATGAAACACTCTTGGGTGTTCCAACAAGAGACTGAAGGGTGCATTTGCTATCGGTCCTCTCTCTCAAACTCAGATCGCTTTTCAGTGACTCTGGCATTATATCTGCTTCTAGGCCCTCTTCCTATAATACTGGTTCTCGCTCCTTCTACAACACTTGGTGCAGACATGGGGCCTCATTTAGAGTTTATCGGGCAGGTTATTTTGTCAAACATAACAGATTACGTCCGCTTTATTTCAATTGCCACAGGATATAATGCACTTTTAATAGGGTGGACGGGATACCTGCCACATTTATGACAGAATAAACCATCCGCCTAAATATAAATCGGGCCCTTGGCGGACATTGTGTCCAGTATCCTCTCAGTGTTGGAAAGCATCCATTTTATTAACCGCGCAGTATTATCTCACCACTGCTGTGGCTTGCAGTCATAAGGTCATTATGAACGGAGTATGTTTTTGGCCCGGAATGCCTGTGGATAGTTTAGCATGAACATTTAGGAGGGAGATGGGTCTGTATGATGAGCAGGACAATGGGTTTTCCCAGGGCCTGTGAAAAACCGGTATTACTGTTTCTCTCTTGGTGTCAGTGAGTTTGTCTGTGTCCCCAGAAGAGTTGTTTGCTGCTTATCTTATTTATGCACAAAGAGTTGGAGTTGGAGGACTAAGCAGCTCTTTCAACAACGTTTGAAAACAAAACTAGTCAGATAATAGCTGCCAGGTATAAATGTTTTGCATGTGTAGAATCACACACTAGTAAATGTATTTTTAATTTATTTATTTTAAATGTTTTTTAAAGCGCGAACATGACCCTTGCGGGTATCAGAGCGCTGTACATAGAGGCCGAAGCATGCCTGAACATTTTTAAAACAACAAGGAGTAAACCATAAACAGTAAACAAAGTCAGATACCTACAAGTTCAGTTTCTCATATAGTGCAAAAATAAAATGTCCTGTAACATTCAGTGAAACAATCATATACTGGCCTGTCACAGCATAGTAGAATAAATGTCAAATCTGTAATCCGTCCCCGAAGTAATCTTGATATTTAGTTCCGAAACAGCCCTAGAGTAAAATAACAGTTTAACAACCAATCAAAACTACGTAGCAAAAGATACGTTGGGAAAAAATTTCAAATCTGTCAACAAGGGGACTAGAGAAATAGTACATTAAGGTGCAGTTAATGACCACTCAGGAAAAACCATTTGGCCTGTTTCTTGAAATAGGCAGTGGAGGAATTGGTTCTCAACTCCGTAGGCAGATCTTTCCAAGTTCTAGGTGCAAGGCCAGAGAAAGCACGTTTGTATGTACTTTCCTTTCTGAATTTAGGAGGTTTCAAGAGTAGTGTGGACGTACTTCTTAAGTTCTGACCGGCTCCAGAAAGAACAAGCTTGTTCGCCAGATAGGCCGGAGTGTTGAAATGGAGGGCTTTGTGTGTGAGCAAGCTATTTTGAAATGGATCCTGGCTTCAATAGACAACCAGTTGAGCTGCAAAAGGTCAGGTGTGATGTGATCGTGTTTTTTGGAGCCTGTGATGAGCCTGGCCGATGCTTTGGAGCGTGGCTCTGAGAGGGGCCAAGCTCGCTTTAGGAAGCCCTGCAAGGGTCACCAGGCCATATTCCAGTCGAGATATCACCAGGGATTGTACTGCAGGCTGTGAGTCTTCTGGCAGAAGGAAAGGGTTGAGTTTCTCAATTGTGTTAAGATGAAAGTTGGCACCCCTAATGGTGGTGCTGTTGTGAGTTTGCATATTAAGGTAATGCCCAATGATTTAGCGGAATTCATCACGTGATGGGTGCAGTTCAGGGCTGTGAGTTGTTTTAGCCATTCGCGGATCGGTGCAGAGTGGTTGTGTGGGGCAATCAGCAGGAATTCAGTTTTGAGGGTATTCAACAAAACATGGTTCTGGGCTAACCATTGTTGAGTTTGCGAGTGTCACGTTTCAGCCAGGGAGGTGTAAGATTGGCAGCCAGAAGGTATGAATGTACTAATAAGGACAGAGAACTACAAGTCCCATAAAACCTGTAGGAGGGCTCTGTCTTCACTGTTTACTATCTGTCCTACTGCTTCCTATATATGCTCCTCTTTCCTGTTGGCCGATGCTTGTCACCTGTGTTCTAAGGTGCAGTCCGCATCAGAGGAGATACGCTGCTGTATGCCTGCCCGTGTATTCTTGCCGATGTACCAGGGGTTGCCGCATTGTGTGATATCCCGACCTTGATAGAAACTCGAAGCCGCGTTTCCTCACTCGCCTGCAGAGCCTTATGCCGCGGGTGTTTCCAGGTTTACTTTTTTTCTTTACGCATTCGCGCTGGAGCGTGACTGCAACCTTTTGACCCGCCAGCTGCGGCTGTCAGCATTTTTAGGCTTACGGCTCGTGTTCGCGCTGGAGCGCCAAAAACGAGTTACTAGCCTGATTTCCTGCTACCGGATCACTGCCTCCCTGCTTTCTGGACCCTCGCAGAAGCGCTTGTGAAGAAACAAGTTGATTTCTATTGTTTTTTCCTCTGGATGTTCTACCCGCAGGACGGGTGCATTCAGAAAAACATCTTTTGGGTTGTGCTAATATTTTATTTTTGCCTAGATGAGCCGTTGAGAGGATCGGATGGGAGACAGTCTATCTGGGAGGTCAACAGGATGTTTATCAAAATCTTGTATAAATGGAGCCAAACTATACACGCATCTTTCGGGAGGATAAGAAAGGCTGAAGGTGGCACTTTCAGAGAAGTACTCTTAGTTACTGACTCCCTACACTTTTGTTGAAACTTTATCTTGCTGAAGTGTTGCAACCCTGAACAACCAGAAACAAATGACTCTTAGTCTTTTCTTTACTTCATTTTTACATTTTGTGCCTTTTGCATTGTCAGGATGATTGTGGTAGACGTGAAGTGAGTTTGGTCACGTTTTCATTATTTATATATATACATATTGCACTAAGTGGGTTAGGGGGGTATCTTATGCCTGTTGTATTGTGTCTCCCTTACAGGGAACAAGAGGCTGTCATAGGAGTGAAGCCTACAACTCCTTCTACCCAAGCCATTGAGTGTCTGCTGCCACAACCTTTTTGTTTCATTTATCCCTTTTTTCCCTTTCCCCTGCTGAGGTGATATCTGTGGAGTGTTGATTCACAACTCGCAGGTATTACCGCAATCAGGGAAGGGGTTCCCTAGCCTCTTCCTTGCTCCTGCTGTACCCTGCTTTTCAAGGTTAGTCAACCTGCCTCTGTTGTGACAGAGAGAGAGCCTCATTTAAGGTTTTAATGTCCTCCAGAGAAGAGATCTTCAGGTACAGTTGCGTTTCGTCCTCGTACATGTGATAATGAATTTGAGAATTGTTCAAAATGACGGTGACAGGCTCCATATAGTGTTTAAAGAGAGTGGGCAATAGTGCAGACCCTTGCGGATCTCCAATCCTGACCGCAGTACTAGATGCGAGGGACTGTTGAGTTTAATCCACTTAGTGCGGTTATGTAAATAAGAGGCAAGCCAATTTAGGACCTGCCCCGAGAGACCCATCATAAGTTGAAGAAGATTAATCAAGTTTTCTTGTTTGATGGTATCGAATGCAGAAGACAGGTCCAGAAGGATCAGAAGACAGGGGAAATTTTGATCTAAGCATTTTAAAGCATCATCCACAATGTGATTAAGAGCAGTTTTGGCACTATGCCCTGCTCTGAAACCGGATTGATAAAGGTCAAGTAGTTGAAATTTCTCTATATGGTCGCATAGCTGCTTGTGGACGCATTTCTAGAGGAGTTTGGCTAGTGTCATGATGTTGGTGATCGGTCGGAAATTGTTAGGATCAGATAGATTCGAGTTGGGCTTCTTAGGGATGGGAGTTACCTGCCCAATTTTGGGACAGTCAGGGATGCGCCCTTGCAGGAGCGATTCATGAATGTTCCTCTATCTGTTAGGTTCAGATAGATCCGAGTTGGGCTTCTTAGGGATGGGAGTTACTTGCCCAATTTTGAAACAGTCAGGGATGCTCCCTTGCAGGAGCGATTCATGAATGATCCTCGACCAAAGCGGTAGAATGGCCGAGTTCTTTAAAAAATGTTGCCGGCAGAGGAGCATTGCAGTGGTTGGCCGGTTTAAGAGTTGTCATAGCATGTAGTAGTTCTGTGCAATCTGGCAGGATAAAGGAATTCCAAGAGGCATCATGTTTTGGACCCAAAAGTAGTAAGAGTGCAGAGGGAACACGAAAATGTTCATAACACAAATCAAATAAGGGACCCACCCCCAAACATCCACAACATCCATTATTTATTCTCTATATCTAAAAGGTCTAACAATAGAACGAGAACTCTTCCTAATAACAATATTAGAAGTAGACTGATAATTACTCTTACCAGGTTGCTCCTGGCCAGAACAATTAACTTTAGCAACTTTACTCAAGTTCCACCAAAACCCTCCTTCAACTTTAACAGCATTCCCACTTATCTTGATAACCTTGACAGGAGGACCAAATTTACACTCCTCCTTATTAACATGAGTGGATTTCTTAATTCTGACACAATCCCCAACATTTAAGGTGCACAATTTTGCCCCTTTCTTAATGTCAAAGGTTGATTTTTGTTTTTCCTGAGTAATAGTTGCACTTTCTTTTGCAAAAGACATCAACTTTTCCACATCAGATTCATTTTTAATCCACTTTGACATCCAACCTGGACGAAAAGAAGTGTTCGGTTTCCTTCCCCTCATTAATTCAAAAGGGGAAACCTTTGTGGAGGAATGAGGAGTGGTTCTGTAAAACCAAAACATGCTCCTAAGAGATTTGACAACATCACAATTCCTATCCTTTGCCCATCTCACGCAATCACCAACCACCCTATTCATCCTCTCCACAAGACCATTTCCTTGAGGATAATATAAGGAACTCTTACTATGTTTGACCCCAGAAGTAGACAAAAAATCTTCCAATTCTTTAGAAACAAACTGTTTTCCATTACCAGAAACAAGAATTTCCGGAAAACCTTCTCTGCTCCAAACATCACTCAAGAAATCAATGACAACTTTCGAGTCAACATCCTTGACTAACTTGAATTCTGGCCATTTTGACGCATAATCAATCATCACTAAAATAAACCTAGCACCACCACTGAGAGTCATATAGGGTCCCATCACATCAACTCCTACCTTTTGCCAAGGATGATCTGGACATTCCACCGGAATAAGTGGAGGAACACAAGTTTTGAGAGATTTGTCTGAAGATTTGCAGATACTGCAATCCAAAATAAACTCATCGACCTCAGCATCCATACCTGGCCACCAAAAGGTATCACGAATGCAACGTTTTGTAAATGAACACCCTAAATGTCCCTCATGAGCCCTGATTATAATACCTTTTCTAAACACTTGTGGTGGAATTAATTTGTCATTGCGTAAAAGAATATTATCTTCCACAGACAACTCGTCTTCGACCTTAGAAAAAGGTTGAAGAGAAAGTGAAAGAACTTTCTCTCTTGGCCACCCAGACCTAATAAAATTGCAAACTTCTTGAAGAACAGAGTCATTAGCAAAAGCTTGCATCCACTCCTCAGAACAAAATTTAAGTTCAGGGATATCAACACTGGCAGCAAGACAGTCTTCACAATCCTCATCAATAAGATCAGCAAAAGAAACATCGTCATCAAGTGAGTTTGGGCCAGAAAACCGTGAAAAGAAATCTGCCCTTCCGTTCTTGCCACCGGGGATATGCTTAACATCAAAATGATATTGTAACAACCTGCTCACCATGCGCATAATCCTGGGGGTAGAACACTTGGTTATAGTCCCACTTAAGATGTTTATAAGAGGCTTGTGATCCGTTTGCAATAAAAATCGCTTACCCCACACATAAGAACGAAACTTATCAATGGCCCATGCACACGCTAAAAGTTCCTTTTCTATGACCGAATATTGCAGTTCAGGAGCACGTAAAACTCTGGAAGCAAATCCAATTGTTCTTTCAACACCATTCTCTACCTGGGTCAAGGTGGCACCCAAACCCACCTGACTGGCATCAACCGTCAAACAACACGGTAAACTAGGATCAAAAGGCTTCAAGATAGAACTTGCACTCAGACTGTCTTTGACCCTCTTAAAAGCAGAAACACATTCCTCACACCATTCAAATGTAATTCCCTTCTTTAACAAATTGCCGATGGGGCGAACGATGGTGGCATAATGTGGTATGAATCTCGAATAGTATTCACAGAGACCCAAGAGAGATTTCACACCTGTCTTATCTGTGGGAGTAGCAGCATTAGAAATGGCATCTAATAGTCCTGGTCTTGGCTTGATTCCATCTTGAGTGAGAATATGCCCTAAATATTCCACTTCTGTACAACAAAATTTACATTTTTCTAGTTTAAGAACAACTCCATGTTCTTGAAAAAGCCCCAAATCCTTATGCAAAATCTCGTCATGTGAATAAGAATCTTTAGCAAAAATAAGCACGTCATCTTGGAAAACCAAAACTCCATCTACTCCACTGAGAATGTTATACATTACACGCTGAAATACCGACGCAACGGATGCCAAACCAAACGGCATACGTCGATATAGAAACGTTCCCAGTGGAGAGACAAAAGCTGTAAGATGACGCGTCTCTGGGTGCAGCTCAATCTGATGATAGGCGCTGGCCAGATCAAGCTTAGTAACAAGCATTGGCATAGCCAATAGGTCTCGCTTGTGGGACCTTAGAAGTATTTAGTTTTGCAGCACAATATCCTTGTTGCATAATCGGATATTGTGCTGCAAAACTAAATCCTTATAAGGTCCCACAAGCGAGACCTATTGGCAATGCCAATGCTTGTTATTTGTGGCGTTACAATATACGGAAAATATGTCAAGATGATGCAATTGCCACATAAAACCACCAGGTGTCGACCGATCAAAGATTAAAAGACCCTTCTTTCCTTCCAACTTTTCGTAGTCCGTTTTGCCAACAAAAAAGCGATGTTGCTCAGTGCGGTTGTGTCAGAGTGGATGGGTGTGAGGCTGTAATTAACAGAAGTAGTTGGGGTAATCTAACATTGATGCAGGCGCGTTGTCACGTAAGCAGTTATTGCAAGGAAAGCAAGCGTGCCGCCAATCTCGGACGGCTGGTGTGTGTGTGTCGAGATCAATGTCGTCTCAATTCCACAAATCACCTTGTGTAGAAAACACCAGGAAGTGGATGTAAACACCAAGCTTCTGCTGGAAGGGGTGGATGGTTGGGGGAGCAGACAGAGCTACGATGGAGGAGGGGGGGGAGGGGCGGGGAGAAAGAGTTCAGAAAATAAGCATGTATTGCTGAACGCATCCGGTCTCTTCAGCCAAAAAGCACACATCAACTCAAGAAACCCCAAAAAAGGTATGCATATTATATAGTTTTTTTAATGGCATAATAATAATTCTAGGCGAAACCGAATATATTGCATATAACTTCAGAACCCCGAGAGAGTATTATTTACATGTGTATTGAGCGCTGTCCCACGAACAGTGTATTATACTGTAACTCAGTAACTGTACTAATGCTTATACATCCCATGGGATGAAGTCCATATAATTCACTTAGATGTTATAATTCCTGCAAATTACAAACAAGAGGTAGCAAACGATATGTTACATGAGGCAATAGTGACAGTTGTGCAAGTATCAAGAGCAACAAAATACAAGAGGTAGCAAACGATATGCAATAGCATATCTGAGGGAACACGGCCTGGGGGAAGCTGGCTGGGGAGGGGTAGGAGAAATGAAAGGAAGGCTGTGTGCGGCGTAATTAGGGGAGGAGAAGCCGAGAAGCCGCAGAGCGCACGCTGGGCGAAGCCCTTTGATGTGCTGTGCGGCAAATGGAGGGAGGCTGATGCGCGTTCATGTTTGAACACGTGGTTCACATGAACTTCATGAAAACGCCAGCAAAAAGCTGGTGGTTTCATGATGTTTTCGCCGCTTGAATTCTCGCTCCGCTCGATGCGCATGCGCGCATCGATAGGTCGCGAGACCTAAAAATCTTAGCACCCTTCGTATGTGATGTGAATCGACCCTAATTTCTTTATTCACTGACCTTAAATCTACACACACACGAAGTTGGCCATCCCTTTTTCTGGCTACGACTAAAGGACTAAGCCAAAGAGATGACTCTGTAGGCTCGATAACACCTTTTTCACAGAGCAGTCGCAATTCTTTGTCTAAATCTCTCCTTACACTATAGGGTACACCCCTTAGTTTATGTTTAGTTTATGTTTAACTGGCAAAGAACCATCTTTGACAATTATTTTGTGCTTAAATCCCTTTATTTTCCCAAGTTCCCCACCAAAAACTGATGGGAAAGCTTTTTGAAGAGACAAAACTTCATCAGCACAATCAACAACAAGAATTTGGTCTTTAGCACCAGGCCTCAAAATCATCTTAAATAAACCCTGATGGAACCAGCCCAAGATATCAAGACCCTTGACAGCTACATACATTTTGCCCCTTATCTTCCTTCCTTTGAAGCATAACTGATCTTCAAAATAACCAAGAAGATCAATCTTCCGGCCTTCATAAGACACTGGCGCACGGTCAGGAGGAAGAAGAGATTGTGTACCTTCCCGAGTTTCATCGAAAAGTTTTTGCGTTATCATAGTTACTTTTGCACCAGAGTCTACTAAAAGTTTCACAAATTTTTAACCAATTTTAAAATTGGCTATGGGATCCGCACAATCATTACGGTCTCCCACAACAACATCTTCAGTAACAACAGAAACAACTTCGGCATCAGAAGAAGAATCTGAATCAATTACACAAGCAGTGGGTTTTTTAAAACTCTTTTGTCCTTGCCCCTTTAATTTGAGGCAAACCTTAGCGAAATGTCCAACCCTCTTACAATAATTACAAGTGACATTAGAAGCTGGACAATGAGATCCCTTGTGGTTAGATATATTACCACATCTTATACATGTATTGGCAACTGTAGTGTTAGACTTGGAAGGTTTAAACAACTTCCCAGGAATGGTATAACCACTCCTAACTGATTTCTTAGATGATTTAGAAGAACTAAAATTGATGGCATTCACTGGTTCAATAATCTTTTCCTCCAACTCCTTTAAAGAAACCATAGAGATTTCGATGCTCTCAGCGATCTTTAAAGTTTTATCTAAAGAAGGGTCACCTAAAGAGAGTAACTTTTGTCTGATGCTTTTCTCTCTGCAATGACATACAAATTGGTCTCTGATAAGCTGGTCAGAAAAATGTTCAAACCTACAATCCACAGCTAATTTCCTCAAAGCAGATATATAGGAATCAACATCTTCACCATCTAACTGTTTCCTCTTAAAAAACTTATGTCTAAGGACCATGAGGCTAGGTTGCTTGTCAAAACGCAATGTAAGTTTTTGTACAGTCTCTAAATAAACATCGTTTAAGGGAGGATCTTCTACAGGAAGATCAGGAAGATGTTTAAACACTGACCTTCCTTCAAATCCCAAAGAATGTAGCAATAAGCATTTTTTTCTTTCAGCAGCAAACCTAGATGCACCTATAGCCCCTAAATATGTTTGAAAGGCATCATGCCACACCTCCCACCTAATAGCAGGCTCACCAGGAGTGTCTAAGAAAGATGGAGGAGGATTGACTGATTGTAAGGTACACATTTTCCCAATAAAGAAAAAAAATGCAGGCTAGATTAATATATAATAAATAACCACAAAATAAAAAAATGTATACACGCATATAATATTAATAATAAGGAGTATCAAAGCATGAGGCAAGAGCTGTGTGCATCAGCGTGCACACAAAACAACGAAATACCAATCTGTGTGAATAAATTTATAAAACAAGCTGTGCAAGTGTTGTATTCTTCAGACCAAAGTAGAAGTAAATACTGGATAAGCTGTGCACATCAGTGCACTGAGTAACTCCGTGGGTTGTCCAAAAATAAAGCTGTGTGCATCAGCACATTGATAACCTCCGTAGAATTACAGAAATAAATCTGTGTGTATCAGCGCACTGATAACCTCCGTAGAATATCAGGAATGGAGCTGTGTGCATCAGCGCACTGATAAGTTGTGTAAGTTGCCAAGCAACAGAATTCCTGGAAGCGCGATGACGACACAGTCTCAAGAGCGTCATGCGTCAGAGGTCGAGGCTCGAAAATGGAGAGGGAAGACAGTCCTCGAGACACTTCAGAACGTAGGAACAGACGTTTTCAAAAAATGCAAGTACAGTCATACAATGCTGTTCAATGTTGAGCACATACACACAGTCGTTTTTTATTTAAACAGTTTTAACATTGTAGGCAGAGTACAGCATAATTCACTTGCTGACAGGTTCCCTTCACGCTCGGCTGAACACAGATAAGGAATCTATTATCCCACTGCAGACACTTCAAGAGCTGTTTATTTAAAGATATTAAATAAGCTCGGCAACATAAAGTGAAGTAAAAGCCTTTCGCTACTTGTTATTTTCACAGATTAATATCTTTTGGAGGAAGTTTTAAAATAAAGGATTCTTTCATCAAAGATCCGACAGTGCACTGTGCAAAAGAATAATAAAGCGGAGACAGTCTTTTTAAGTGCAGAATAAATAACAAGTTAGATGAGACGATTGTTTTTCTCAAGGCTTAATTAAGGCAATTCCAAATGCGATAGTGACACCTGGTGGATGAAATAAATCTTCCAACTGAAACAGAGTCATTGGTGTATACGGGCAAGGTAGAAAAGTTAATTCCTCAATTCAGAAACACAGCAGCAGGAGCGTGCGATGAAAAAGAAAAATATAGTCGCCCCACCGTAACAGCTGCAGTTAATGGATGAAAGTCCATGACATGGATGAAAGTCGTCTGTGAATTATAAAATGAAAATGTAGTCAGTTCAAAGGAATTCAGACTTGATAGAAGGAAGATGAATCCGCTTCTTGATGAAATAGCTGCACATGTGGGTTCTCCATGTAACGATCGTCGCCACAAACATGTAGTAATTTGCAGGATACAAATATTAATGTCTTGAGTAGATTTATTTAGTTACATGGAATGAGAGCCAGTATAGCAATCAACTGGCTCTAACAGACATTAACCCAAGAATGCCTACAGGACATTCTCAGGTAACTAAGCACCAGTAGATTAATTCCAATAACAGCATGACATGAATTAAAGTGACAGCTTACTACAGAACCCTGAACTCCCTTGATGATGTTGTGTAAATTAGAGGTGGCACCACAGGAGTGTTTGGTTGCAACTCCAGTTCAATTTATTTCGTTGTTTCAGAGAAGTGCACTGTGAAGTCCTCCCCGCGTTCGTTAGGAGAGTCAGGCACTCCCGAGCTATTCCTACAAGGCTGTTAGCATTGGTACGTGCATAATGTTCCTTCACTTCTAGCATCTGAAGCATCCTTGCTTCATAATCTAGAGTGTCAAACACCACAACACCACCACCCTTGTCTGCGGGCTTTATGGTCAACGAGTTATCATTTCTTAACATTTCCAAAGCCTCTTTCTCTGCTTTTGAAATATTAAATGAGCAGGGTTTTTTGTCATTATCTATTAAGCTGTGTATCCCACTCTCTACTGCCATCTCAAAAGCCTCAATATTCTTGCCCACCATACCTAACGTAGGTGTAAACACTGATTTGGGTTTAAATCCAGAGATATTTTCATGGGCCCTATTCTCTCTATTTTCGAAGAATCGCGTAAGTCTAATTTTTCAAAAAATTACTTAAGATCCTTTTCTAGTTGAAACGGGTAATCTCGCTAAATATTTGGTGAGAGAGAGGGATAGCCCCTAGTCTACAACCAGTGTATATGATGTGGTTATTATACCACCGGGTATCCTTCAGGATGAACCATGCTGAATAATGATAAATAGAATATGAAATGCTATATCTAGATTGCATTTAATCCAGGTTCATGATTTACTGAAGTGACATTCATAACCATTATGTTATCAACATTATGTTATTAGTATGTGGATGTACACATCTAAGTAGAAAGAAATGTGGTTGTAATAATTCTTGTGTGTAAAAAAACTGATTTGTTTGACAATCTGTGTTGAAAAGCTATGGACAGGCTGCGTTATTTTGAGCAATAGCTGGGTTTATTTAAGTGATACTGTGTTTTGATTTAATGTACAGGATAGTTTTAATAATGCCATGGTGAAAGTACTAAGACATATTTTATGTGATTGCAGATTGCTTGGGAATACAGACTATATTTCCTGATGAAGACGGCGATAGGTTTAATGTCCGTCGAAACGCGTTGAATTGAAGGGAATAATACTATCAACTTTTGATTTAGGATCTTTTGTGTATTTCCTGCTGTTAGGTGTATGAATTTGATTAGGAGTATTTATGGTTTGATTCATCCCCTTGTTATATTCTCTGTGTTCCCAAATTTATTGTGTTTTTATGTAATTTTTATCAAATTTTATGTATGAATAAACTGTGCTTATTTTGAAATCACTGTTATCTCATGTTTTTAAACCTTATGCATTGCTCCTAGTTTCCTAGTCTCCAAGGTTGTAATTGTGTTTTTGTTTAAAATATATGTTATTCTTCTATGTCACTGAGAAGTTGATGTTCGTTAAATTGATTTACCTAAGGGAAATTTTCTTGACATAAAGTCGTTTGTTGGTACCCTATCCCTTTAGGTTTGGGTCCCTCTCTCTTTTATTAGAGACCATGCACTAACTTTACCACGCAAGTCTTTACCATGCATATGCCTTGACCATACTGTAGGAAGGTGGCTACCTGACTATGGTTACCCCAGATTTTTTGCCTGTGTTTAGCTGGTTTTTTGACTTAGTTGACCTGGTTCCCTGCTAATCAGGGCCCCAGGCCATCTGCTCTCTCTGTAAAATGGATTCCATGTACCCTAGGTACATACCACAATTGGAAATGGACTCCTTGTCAGCCCCTGTATAATGCACTATAGGTGCCCAGGGCATAGGGGCCACCAAGGCCTACCAGGGGCTGCAGCATATCTTTTGCCACCCCTGGCTGGTTCTTAAATTGACACAACTGGCTGATCACTCAGCTGGGGTAAGGTGGTGTAATCACCCCTTACTTAGGTATAGTATACCTATATCTAAACCTATATCTGGACACATATAAACCTGTGAGCCACTCCTATGGAAGGCCTCATCAATCCTGGAGGCAGAGTGCGTGGTTTAATGTGAGATGGAGCTCTAGCATGAGCTGAGCCTGTCTGCAGCTGTCGGGAACAACTCCCTAAGCTGTTTCAGGATAACGCCATACCATATACTCTTAAGTGCCTTATAATCCTCGCGGTTATATAGCAACTCTGGTTTGGCTTTATCAAAACATGTCGTGTAAGGTGTCATACGATTTGGAATACTATCCCCTCGCCTGTTCTGGCGACGGGGATAGCATTCCACCCCTCTAGAGGGGTAAGACATGTTACTTTACTTAAATGCGGTTAATTTCTAAAAGGACCTTAGATCCACAAAATGGATGCCTCTGCCACAGACAAGAGTCTGACCCCCTGAAGCTGACCGAAACTCAGCCAAATGGGGCCTGGACAAAGGGTTTCCTGTTGCAGGGAGGTGTTACACCCCCTCAGACAGGAGATAGTGGATTGTAGCAGGGAGGTTTGAAAGAAACCAGACACTGCATGGGGAGCACAAGGCTGCCCCTTGCATAATCCGGCCAAACCGGTTCTGGGGCACTCCAGCCCTCGTGCCAGGGCGGCCTGGATCAAAGGAAGGGGGTGTATCCACCCACTTCCTGGGTCCCACCCATAGGAGGGGACCTAGCAGGTAATCCAGCCCCCCAGATTCGAATAAGAGTGGGAGCAGTTGTCGTGTTTTGGCAGCTCCTGAGTTAGCGGTTAGCACAGCTACACGGTCTTTTCTGTTAACTTGACCAAAACGAACGGGGGCCATTTTGAATCCCTCTGACTTCCGTTTCCTATGAACGCTGCCTCGTGGTCAGTGTGCCCTTTCGTCCTTTCTCGATACCCATGGTCACTAGTCTGCTCGGCAACAGGCTATTTTTAGTACTGGTCAAGCGCACATGCGCACTACGCACCAATTGGTCACTCTTTAGGAATGTTCACACTAACTGACCAGTGCTGTTGAAACTCCTCCCACATGTTGGCTGTGTTCCAAAAATGACCTTATATGTACCTAAAATGTGTAACTTGTACCCGCCTATCTTTTTATTGCTATTAAACTGTATAAAAGAGGTCGCGCATCGATGTTCGGTGTGCTACTTCTTACATTGTCGAAGGGTGCTGTGGGAATGTATCACCACCCCATGGGGTCTTAATAAACTTGTCTTTTACCTTTTCCAGTGTCCGTGCCAACTTCTATACTAAGGTGTTTGAGAGTTTAGCAGAGTATGTAGGCCTGATTTGAACCCTATACCACAATTGGCGACCACGAAGGGACTCATCGGCGACTCGGATGCCCGAAGGAGAGGTCGTGACGAAGGTCAGGAAAACTCGCCATGGACGCGTACGCTGCCACTGAGTGACCCGAGTCTCGGCACCCACGGTGTGTTTTCCCGTCCTTCCGATCTGACCTTCCAGGTGGCGCCGGTCTTCGACTGAGATTCTGATCTTGGATTGTCGTGATGTGCCGTTTTGGCTGATTTGACCACAGAACTTGGCAGTTGGACTTTGGACGTTTGAAAAGAAAATTGGTAAGCGTTTGATTGGTGAGGTAGTCTACTGACGCTTACTGTGGCTTTTTGAAACTTTGAATTTGAATTTGAATTTGTTAGCTAACGTTTTGAATCTTTGATTTTGAATTTGAATATGTGAAGTGCACCTCACATAGGCAGGCATGTAGGGATATTTCTCTGATTTATTTGATTTGAACAGTGCACCGTGTTAGGTGGCATTTTTGTAGTATCGCGTTTTCGTGGTACTTTTTGAAACATGCCTGTTTTTAGCACACTCCGTAGGATGTGCTGTTCTGAAAATGGTACCAATTATCGATTAAGTGCAAAACAGCCGGCTCCCCCAGAGGGGACTCCAAATCGTGAAATGTATGTCAAATTCGGTATTCCACCAATAATGTATAGTACATTATGGCATAAGTATACTAAAACTGATCGTGAATTACAGTGGCCACTATATGGGTCGTTTGACCTTCGAAAGGTACAGTATGTAGAACAGTGTTTGTTTCAGCGAAGGTCTAGGCAAGATATGTTTGATTGTGTGCGTATGTGGGAGAAAGAGGTGCGTGAACGAGCGAAGCGTGAGGTAGCCTTGGCGGAGAAAGTGCAGCAGAAGGCTGCACATGACAAAGCTTTACAGCTGCAGGAGAAGGAATTACAGGAAAAGAAAGAGAGGGAGAGACGAGAACGAAATTTACAGGTTAATGGTCAATTCCCTATCAGGCGTCCTCTTTATCCGGTCCTTACTAATGAAATAGATGATTTTTCCTTACTAGATCGTTGTCCGCCTCCGTACGTCGTACCTACGGCTCTGAACGAGGACTCGGACGAGGATAGTGATCGAACACAGCGTACCAGGTTACACGCGGAACGAGCTGCGGAATTACGCTCAGTTGCACGAAAGCTAAATATTAATACTGTTACTGTTTCTGATGTTACTAAACAAATGGAACAGTGGCCTGATAAGGAACGACTGTATTTTTTAGATCATTTTGGAGATGAAGTTGTTGAGCGGTATAGAAAATATTCTCTCGAGTTAGAACCAAAAGAGATATCCAAGAGTCGTGAGAATTTTCGTAAAGGTCTTTTTGTTCTTTCAGATGCGGACGACTTCTTCAAGCGTTTGATTGAACTACGTAATGAGGCGACACGACTACGGGAGGTGGCAAAGTCGAAGAATTCGTCTGCGTCCGGAGCGACGGGGATATCCAAAGAATGCCCTATCTTTGAAACAGATAAGATCGCTGCGATTAATGTTAGACCTATGCGAGAAGCTGCGCCTTTATATGTCCCTCATAAAGGGGATGGCACAGATGATGATAAAAGATCTAAAGACGCGAAAGGGTATTTTGTATATAATTGGGTTTATACGCCTTGGAATAGAGCAGATGTCATGGCGCTTAAGAATGCTTTACCTGATCCCCGTAAAAACCCTGCGGCTTTTTATGAAAATGTTGAAAGTGCAATTTCTTCGTGTATCATGACGTTAGTTGATATTGATCTATTTTTCGGGTTGATATTGCCCCCTGATATGTGGAGAGCGATTCGTAGGTTTGATGACCTCACGACTCTCGGGGCCACTTGGAAAGATCTTGGTCAGGCTGATTTAGATAGAGAACCAGCATGTAAGCCGTGTCAATTAATATTAGACCTTCCAGGGGCCATACTGACAAAACTAAAAACTCTTGCCCCCGCTAAAAAGATTGATTGGACTATATTAGCCTCTTGTAAGCAGAAAGCGGATGAATCAGTTTCCGATTTTTTCTCTCGCTTCGAGGAAGCGTTCCATGATTACAGTGGTCAATTATTGACAGAAGATACTGGCAGGCATCTATTCGTTGATAAGTATGTAGCTAATCTCCTACCGGAGATTGCGAAACGATTAAAAGCGAGTGAAAGTTCATGGACCACAGCAACCCCTGCTTCTTTATTGACTATGGCTCAATATTATGAAAGACAGGAATTGGAGGCGAAAGAAAGTAGTGAAAAGAAGGCGAAGGAATTGAAAACGAAGGTAATGTTAGCTCAGGTTCAGGTTACGAGAGGGAACAATAGAGGGGGGCGAGGATCGTACAGTAATGCTCCTCCCCCTCGTTCTGACATTTCTGTGATTCAATGTGCATACTGTAAACAGTTTGGGCATTGGATTGCAGACTGTCCGGTGTTTCGAGAGCAGCGTAATTTGAGGGGACGAGGAAGTGGAAGGTCTAGAAGTTATTATGGAGGGTCAAGAGGAGGTTATGGCACGAATGATCGTGGGGGATATGGAGCAAGGGGTCGTGGTCAGTCAGATTATAATACGTTTGATAATCGCAATCAATATCAGATAAATGAGGGTGGTCCTGCTGAACTACGGGATGAGCATTACGCATAGGATTGCGTAGGATGGGGTGTGGAATCGGTTGAGGTACCAGTTGATCAAAGGGGTCCATACATAGAAGCACATGTTCTGGGTTCCACTGATCAATTTCTGGTCGATACAGGAGCTACTCGTAGCGCTTTGTCCAAATACTTGGTTCCAAGGGCTCCCCTGTCTGGCGAGGTAATTACAGCAATAGGGTTCGATGGAACACCTACTTCTAGCCCACTGTCTCAACCAGTTACATTTCATGTTGATACATTTGCTGCCCCTTGTCCCTTTTTGTTGTCTCCAAATACACCAGATAATATTATTGGACTCGATATGTTAAAACACTTTCGAGCTACTATTCGCTGTGCCCCAGAAGGAGTGCGAGTTGTGTTGAATGAGAATTACCCGGAATTAGAGCGAGTGTGTTTTCTCCATGAATCTGAAGTTCTGGCCTCCTTACCGAAAACGTTGTGGGCCACTTCCGATACGGATGTAGGGCAGATGATAATTCCTCCAGTGCGTATTACGGTAAAGGAGGGAGTATCTCTACCACGTATCCCACAATATAAGATTTCTAGAGAAGGTGAACTTGCTTTGATACACATTGTAGATGATTTAATTTCGGCAGGAGTAGTTGAGGAAGTCCCCTACAATGTTTGTAATAGCCCAATTTTACCAATCCTTAAAAGAGATACAGATGCTAAGGTTTACCGTTTCATTATTGATTTGAGGGAAATAAACAAGATAGTAGTGCCTCAGTATCCGGTGGTGTCTGACATCACCACATTGCTTACGTTGGTTCCACCGACGGCAACTACTTTTACAGTCATCGATTTGAAGAATGCCTTCTTTTCGATCCCTGTACATCCTGACAGTCGATATTTATTCGGCTTTACATTAAATAATAAATCATACAGATTCTGTCGAGTTCCTCAAGGCTATACTGAAAGTCCTAGCATTTATAGTCAGGCATTAAAAAGACAGCTTGATTCCTTTGACTTACAGGAGGGAGTGGTTCTCATTCAATATGTAGATGATATCTTACTTGCTGCAGACACGCCAGAACAATGTGAGAAGAGTACCTTTTCCTTGCTTTCCTTCCTGGCCAAACATAATCATAAAGTTTCGAAGAAAAAGCTGCAATATTGTAGACCAAAGGTGACCTACCTCGGTCATCTTTTGTCTAAGGAGGGCCGTGCATTGACACCAGATCGAATTCAAGCAATTCTAGATACTCCAGTCCCTCGCACTCAGAAGGATGTTCGCGCCTTTATAGGTTTGACGTCTTTTTGTAGGCAATGGATATTGGGTTTTTCACATATTGTTAAACCATTGTTAGCATTGTTGTCTAAAGATACACCGATTCCCATTGAATGGACGGATGAATGTCAGAATGCTTTTGGACAATTGAGACAAGCTCTTTGTTCTGCACCAGTGTTAGGTACACCTGATTACACGAAGGTTTTCACATTATATGTACATGAGAAGGATGGGTGCGCATTGTCAGTCTTAGTGCAGACACACGGAGACAAACAGAGGCCTTGTGCATACTTCTCGGCGGTACTCGACCCTGTGGCTCGAGGATTGCCTGGATGTTTTCGAGCAGTTGCAGCAACAGCAGTTGCGATACGACAAAGTGAGGGAATAGTTTTGTCGCACAAATTGTTGGTGCTAGTTCCCCATGCGGTAGATGCGTTACTGAATCAAACGAAAACGCAGCATCTAACCAGTGCCCGTCTCACAGGATATGAGCTAACGTTGTTGGCGCCTCACATCACACTAAAACGATGTGCAACACTAAATCCTGCTACTTTAGTGCCGGACCCTGTTGCTGAGACCCAGAAGGAAGAACAACATGATTGTGTTTTTCTGACTGAGGAACAGACAAAGGGTCGTATCGACTTACAGGATACGCCATTTCCAGATGTAGATGGGGAACTGTGGGTTGATGGATCGTGCGTGAGGTTACCAGATGGTACGACTTCCGCAGCTTATGCGATCACGACACTTAAGACTGTGGTAGAAGCAGCACGGATACCCCGAAAATCGGCTCAAGCAGCTGAGTTGATAGCCTTAACGAAGGCATGTGAGTTAAGTGCTGGACTATGTGTGAACATTTACACGGATAGTCGTTACGCTTTTGGAGTAGTGCATGATTTTGGCCTACTTTGGAAGGAACGAGGATTCCTGACTTCACACGGAGTACACATCATGCATGGAGAATTGGTACGCGATCTCCTTAATGCACTGTTATGCCCAGAGAAAGTTGCAATAGTCAAGTGCAGTGCACACAAAAAGGTGACGGACAAAATAGGACAAGGCAATGCTTTTGCAGACCGTATTGCAAGAGAGACCGCTATGCTGCAAAATAATTTCCCCATGTATGTGGTGAAGTCACAAGCTGAACGGTGGCATGATGCTAGAGAAGAAATATTAGATATACAGAAGTCAGCATCAGAGGCAGAACTTGTGAAATGGGCCACTGAAGGAGTATTGGATGATGAGGGTTGCTGGCTTAGTAAAGATATGGAGAGATGGAAACTACCAATGGCCTATTTACAAACAATGATGCAAATGACACACGGGCTGGCACACATTGGAGCTCTCGCAATTACTAAATTGCTTACACGAGTTTGGGAAAATGCTGACATTGCTAGCACGGCTAAGAGAGTAGTGCAGACCTGTCTGATATGTTTGCAGCACAATCCTGGACAAGGGACTCATACTCCTAAAGGTGGGTTTGTTCCACCTACTGCACCATTCGAAGTACTACAAATGGATTACATCCAGCTGGAGCGCTGTAATAATCTCAAGTATGTCCTAGTAGTGGTGTGTGCCTTCAGCAAATGGATTGAGGCTTACCCTACGAAAGACAATACAGCATTGACAACAGCTAAGGTGTTACTCAAGGAATACTTCCCGCGCTACGGAGTTTGTAAACTTATGTGGAGTGATAATGGCCCTCATTTCATTGGAAAAGTAGTGGAATATGTCCTGAAGGGATTGGGAATCAAGCAACGATTCCATGCTGTCTTTCATCCGCAATCAGCAGGTTTAGTAGAACGATACAATGCAACTCTGAAGCTGAAGTTAGCAAAGATAGTGGCATCGACATCTCTGAAATGGCCGGACGCTTTGCCTCTGGCATTGCTGTCCATTCGGTCAGTGCCACATTCTCGATCTGGCCTCACACCCTACGAAGTGGTGTTTGGAAGGCCTATGAATATTTGGGGGGTTCCAAAGCCTCGTTTGATACATGATATGCCTTGTATAATGATGAACGATTATCTGGCACGATTAACAAATGATTTGCTTTCTATTCATCAACAGGTTCGAGAGGCGCTCCCTGATAACTCCACTGGTGAGGCTCACGATCTCCGCCCTGGAGACCACGTGATGGTCAAAGTATTTGAGCGATCCAGCAGTTTGGAACCGAGATGGCATGGCCCTGAGCAAGTGCTGCTGGCTACGCGAACTGCTGTGAGAGTCACCAACAAGAAGCGGTGGATACATTCAACGCATTGCCGACGTGTCTCTCCGGATCTGGTGAGCCCTGTGGTGCTATCCGACTACAGAAAGATTTTGGATACAGAAAAGAGCCCAGCTGTCACGCCTGATGAATTGGAGGGAGCCTTCCCGGACCACGTTGTTTCAGATAAAGTGAAGTACAATCTACGCCCCAGGAAATAAGATTCCTTTTGTGTTTTTGAAACTGGTTGGTAACCGCTCTGAGGTTTGTGAAACGGAAGCCGGGAATATCAAGGGGGGGGATCAGTTCTGCCCAGTGTAGCGACACCCGTCTTGAATCCCGGAGAACAAATCAACGGCAGCCTCGGTTCAGAACCATCGTTTTATTTTTTCTCGCTTAGTGTTGCTTGTGAAGAGTATTGTTTTGTGAACTATGGCATCTCCTTCGACACAAAAAGGAAGAATTCTTGGTGCTGTTTTGTTTGTCTTGACCGTAGTGGTGATCGCAGTATTAGCCTGGACTATAGAACTATTGTTTCCTGTACGAGAACATTTGCTGCCCACCACTCCAAGTCCATCTGAACATTTTCATTTCACTCTGCCTTTTCACGAAGAAAGACATAGGCAGACTTATTTGAACAACAGCTTTATTAAGATTTTGCATCATACTCATAATATGACCAACACGTCCAATTGTTGGGTATGTGGAATGTTGCCCGGACACCAGAAGAAGGGAGGAGCACCACTCATTCCTCTCCCGTTTTCTCATAATGGTTCTTGTCATGCTTGGTACACTCTTCTTTTTACTCTGCGATGGCCAACGAAAGGTGGATTACTTTTTCGGTTGAATAAAATATGCTATAACGATAAAGATGGCTATCCACACGCTGAAGGAACTAAATTCGAATGGGAAGAATATCGTCCGGACAATGTTTCTACACCTCGTGTATATACGAATCAAAGACTTATAAATGTGACGAGCATGCATATAATAACCGTTATCGATACAAAAGCAGATTTGTGTATTAGAAATAAAGGTACAATCCCTGTGGGCCGCAGTGAATGTAATATTACACTTACCTTTGATACACCAACTGGAATTGCATTTGTAGCTTCACATAACACATATTTCATTTGTGGAAATAAGGGATACCATCGTTTACCGTTGGGATGGTTAGGAACGTGTTATATAGCTTTTGTATTACCACCTGTATTTATTGCTCCTCCCATGTACCACAATGATTATGTTCTGTACCATGATTTCATACTGAACAGAGTAAAACGACCAATAGATCTTGATGAAATAGACCAGACTGATACCACATAACAACAATATGTAGATTTCAATTTGGGGTTATTTTCATTCGTAGGAGCTGCACTGAATAGTAGGAAGATAAGGCGGCTTACACGTGTGGTGGAAGCCGTCGCTAATGAAACTGCCTCTGCTTTAGGGTATATTACTGAGGAATTACAAATTACCAGAATTGTGGCGCTCCAGAATCGAATGGTTCTAGATGTGATACTAGCTGATAGGGGTGGAGCATGCCGCGTCATCGGAAGTAGTTGTTGCGTTTACGTACCAGATAACTCACCTTCTGTATATGATTCGATTACAAAATTACATAAGATAGCTGCTGAGATCCACCCAGAAAATGGAACATGGACCTTTTCTGGTTGGTTCTGGACCCTGCTTAGTACTTGGGGTTGGAAATTATTAACGATTCTCTGTGTTTTTATTGGAGTACTATTTTTCCTTTGTTTATGTATTCAATGTGGCCCTACATTATGTTCTGTATGTATCACAGCCTGTATTCCGTCCAAACGAGCTATTGTCAAGCAAGAGAAAATGATCAATGATGAAGTATTGAAAATAATGGCTATTGACATTGAGGATGAACATTCCGACTACGTTCACTATGAGGTAGCTTTTGCTAAACGCTAAAAGGGCCGTCTGTCGTGTTTTGGCAGCTCCTGAGTTAGCGTTTAGCACAGCTACACGGTCTTTTCTGTTAACTTGACCAAAACGAACGGGGGCCATTTTGAATCCCTCTGACTTCCGTTTCCTATGAACGCTGCCTCGTGGTCAGTGTGCCCTTTCGTCCTTTCTCGATACCCATGGTCACTAGTCTGCTCGGCAACAGGCTATTTTTAGTACTGGTCAAGCGCACATGCGCACTACGCACCAATTGGTCACTCTTTAGGAATGTTCACACTAACTGACCAGTGCTGTTGAAACTCCTCCCACATGTTGGCTGTGTTCCAAAAATGACCTTATATGTACCTAAAATGTGTAACTTGTACCCGCCTATCTTTTTATTGCTATTAAACTGTATAAAAGAGGTCGCGCATCGATGTTCGGTGTGCTACTTCTTACATTGCCGAAGGGTGCTGTGGGAATGTATCACCACCCCATGGGGTCTTAATAAACTTGTCTTTTACCTTTTCCAGTGTCCGTGCCAACTTCTATACTAAGGTGTTCGAGAGTTTAGCAGAGTATGTAGGCCTGATTTGAACCCTATACCACACAGTGCCAATGCACTTTAGATTTCCTGGAAGAAACATTAGAAACGAAACTCTGGACCCTTCGACCTCCATCTCAACGTGGAAGCCCGAAGAATCTCCCTTGTGGTCAAGGAGTGACCACCCTGCAGCAGCAGGCACCATCCAGCCCTCGACGTCTACTTAGTTGCAGTTCCCGCCGGAACTCGAGTGACTGAGATCGACGAGATCAAGCTTGCCTGCCTTCCAACAGCCCGATCCACAGTCCCTGCAAAGCTGAGACCCGTGGAGGTGACCGGAAGCGTGGGGCACGCCATCTTGAATTGACCACGAGACGCTGACCGTGCAGCCCACGAGTGACCCTCGAAACTGTGCACCGGGGTTTGAGAAGCCCCCACCCTGAGCTACTCTTGAGCCGAAGTTCAGCCCTCCACACTCAACGAGTGCTGCGTGGGGCCCTTCTGCTCCATTTGGCTCAACGCGTTGGCCCGGTCACTTGCCAGCCGGCTAGTGGTCCCTGTGCCGACGAAACTACAAAGAAGACTCGTGAATCTGGTTGCTCCAGATCCACACCAGCTCCCCTGAAAAGGAGCCCCCACTCTGACCTTCCTGGTTCGAGTGAGAAGCAATCTCCCGGTTCCGCGTGGATTGCTCTTGCCAAGTGTTGTTTGCTCCAAACTTGAAGCTGACAGCGCCGACGGTGAGAGCCTGCGTGGGACAGATCGTGACCTGCTCCTGGACGTCGCAGATGCCCCAGAGCCCACGTGACAGCGGAGAGAAGCTCCTCGACGACCACCTGATTGCGCCCGACATTGCCTGGTTCCGTCCTGGTTCCACCCTGGTCACTGCTGAGTGACCCAGACTCTGTCCCCTCTGCTTTCAGGTACCCTTCGACTTGAGTCCTCCCTTGGACTCCACCGGACACTTCATCTTCAACCCGCCTGCAGCCCTTTCAGCTTCAAGCACCAAGAGCCTGCGTGTCAAAACCCGACGCCACTTCGACCCTGTGCACCCACTTCCTGTGGGTGAGGTAACTTTGCTCCGCCGGTGTTCCCACACTGGTGTACATCTCTAGGGTCTGTGACTTAAGTTTTGTTCCTCTAGGTTCAGCGGAAGTGTCCTTTAACTCTAACTTTACACTTTTTACGCACCATTGGTTAACATTGGTGCATGCGTGCGCTTTCCGCACATCTCCCGAATCCCGAGGGCCATTCCCGACTTCAGCATTGCTTGTCCTGACTGCTCCCAGCGATTCCCTAGGCCCTAGGCCTAACCACTGCTCGAGTGGCATCTCTTATACCACTTGTTTAGTATATGGTTTGAGTGGCCCCCTGCCCTCATCCATAATTGTGTAACTTGTATGTTTAAACAGTGCTTTTGATTTAACGCTTGTGCCCCTTTATTCATAAAGAATACTGGGGATTGTTTTTAGTAATAAATACATATATTTTTATAATATATACTTGTGTGGTGTCCTTTCATTTGATATTACAGGATTGTATGTGGTAAAACAGCTCGCTTAACACGACCTCTTAAGTTAAGCCTTTAGGCTGCTTAGTCCATGCTACCCCTAGGATAGCTTGTCTAATAAGGTTGACTTACAACCAGACACCATAAGGGATTGTTTGGTCTGATAATAGGTGGTTCCAGAATTGGAAACATCACCTATCAGGCCAACTTCTCACATTGGTGAGCAGCGGTGCGGATTTGAGCTTGCTGTTGTTTTACCATTGCAATCTTTGTATCAAATTGAAAGATCACATCAAGTACCTCTAGGTACATATAAATCAAAAGCTTAGCATATTAAGTTCTACTGAACTTAGTAGTTGTAGATTAAAGGGATTAGCACACCCTGACTACAACTCACTAGCAAGGTACAGTAGGAAAACACTTAGTGTAGGTAAGTGCACCACTTACACCTCACTAGCAGTCATGTCTGACACAGGAAAAGCCTCAGGGTCTACTCCTGTGACAGTTGACCTTACCCAGGCAACTTTCAGCTATGACAAACTAACCCGAAAGGACTTGGTTGCCTTGTGCAAATCAAGAGGGTTAAAAAGGGGCAGAAGTCCCACCTGCCAAATCCTGGTAGGCATCCTAGAGCAGGATGACTTAGAAAGGGCGAAGGAAGCTTCCCTAGAGACAGGAAATGGAGGGAACCCCCCTGTAACTGATCCCCCTCAGGAGGAGGACGAGGAAGAAGAAGAGGAGGAGGAGGACTCAGAAGTTGAGGACCCAGAAGATCAGGATCAGAGGGGTAGCCAGGTCCCAGTTGCCAGGCTTAGCCAGGCCAACTTAGACCTACTGGGGAATGGAGAGGGCCAGCACCTCCCCAGATCCCACCATGTTATTCTCCCAGGCAACAGAAGAGTGAGATCTCCCTCAGGGGACTCTCATGTTTCTAGTGCCTCCAGAGAATCACAGAGAGGCATGACTGCTTCTCAAAAGCTAGAGCATAGGGCCAGAATGAGGGCTGTCAAACTCCAGATAGAGAGGGAGGAGGCAGCCTTGGCTCAAGCTAGACTTGCCTTGGCAAGAGAGCAACAATTGTGTGGCTTAGATGCCACTGGTGGCAGCAATATTCCTAAAGAGAAACCCAGGTCCTATGATAGTAGAAACCTGACAAAGATTGTGCCCCCCTACAAGGAAGGGGATGACATCCACAAGTGGATAACTGCTCTTAAGAGAGCCTGCATGGTACAGCAGGCTCCTGAGGAACAGTGGGCAGCAATCTTATGGTACTCCTTTTCAGAGAAAGGGAGAGATAAGCTCCTCACTGTCAGACATGAGGATGCAAACAATTACAAAGTCCTGAAGAGTGTCCTAATAGATGGGTTTGGCTTAACCACTGAACAGTACAGGTTGAAGTTCAGAGACACCCAGAAGACACAGACACAGGACTGGACTGATTTTGTAGATTGTGCTACTAAGGCTCTGGAGGGTTGGCTACATGGCAGCAAAGTACATGACTTTACAGGATTGTATAATTTGATTATGAGGGAGCAGATCCTAAGTAATTGTCAGGACCAGCTCTTACACCAGCACCTGGTGGACTCTGATCTGACCTCTCCCCAAGAATTGGGAAAGAAGGCAGACAAGTGGGTCAGAACCAGGATTAGGCCTAAGAATCAGGACAGTAACCAGAAGAAGGAGTCTACCAAGCCTCAAGATAAGGGTGGGGATAAAAATAAAGAAAAGACTTCCCCAGGGCCCCAAAACTCCAAGAATGGGGGTGGGTCCCAAGACACTTCTTCAACTGAGAAAAAGCCTTATTGTTATGCCTGTAAACAGGTTGGGCATTACAAAACAGACAACTGTTGTCCCAAGAATAACAATAAAGAGAATATACCTCCAAAGCCAGCTCCAACACCTCCTGTTACTGTCAGCAGTAATCCCCCAGGAAGTGGGAGCACACCCAGGAATCTGGGTGGGTTTACTTTTGGAGCCCAGGAGGACCCTGGCCTATCCAGGTCCCCATCCCCAAATGATCTTGTTTATGAGACTGGCAGGGGGTTTGCCAACTTCTCTGATTGCCCAAATACTTTGAGCAAATATAGACAAGAACCCATCATCAATGGTTTGAAAGTTGAAGCTTTTAGAGACACAGGGGCTAGCATCACCATGGTGGCTGACTGTATAGTCCCCTCTAAGCAACTTTTACCTGGTGCCACATACCAGGTAACAAACATTGATGGCATCAAAACAAATCATCCCATGGCAGTAGTAAGTCTCAGCTGGGGAGGTGTCATTGGCCCAAAGAGAGTGGCAGTGTCATCAAACTTGCCTGTAGACTGCCTACTTGGTAATGATTTGGAAATCTCAGCCTGGGCTGAGGTTGAACAGGAAATCCATTCTAGAATGGTAAATTCCAATGGAAAGGTTAGTGGGGCTGTAATGGCTACAGCCCCAATTCAAGATGTCCTTCCTGAAAAGGTTGGTAGGGCTGAGAAACTCTCTGCCCCATCTTTAGCAAAAGCTCTTCCTGAACAGAATAGCAAAGCTGTTATGATAACAGCAGAAACCCAAACTGAGTCTCCTCCTGAAAAGGTTGGTTGGGCTGTGATGGCCACAGCCCAAACTCAAACTGATATGTGTGTTGTGAAACCTGAAATGATGGATAACTCCACACAAACTGAGAGCATGGAGGAGGAAGAGAAATCTCCCCCTCACCAGACTTTAGGACAGGATCAGCCTCCTCAGGGAACTGATCTTACCCCTGATGAAGGAACTGCCCCAGAGGTGGTTGGGCCTAGCCTGACAGAACCCCTGATGTCAGTGGACCCTTCTCAGGTGGGACCCAGTCTGGAGCAGGTAACCTGCCCCTCTCTCCCTTGCCTTAGCCAGCCCAGGGCTGCAGAGGACAAGAAGGACAGTGAGACCCAGAGGGCCCCCTGTCAAATAAAGCGCCCCCATCAACAGATTAGGGGCACCAAAACTAGTAGCCCTAGTGAGGTGAAAACTTTAAAAACTCCTGAGGGAGCCCCCTTAAAAACAGTTAGGGACCTCCCACAGATGGATTCTGTTGGGCACAGCCAAACCTGCGACCCAAAGGGCCCAAACCTGAACTGTCCCTCCAGCAAGCCAAACAGAGGGACCCAGCCTCCAGCTTTAGGTAGCCAGAGGTTGACCCTGAGAGCACAGTGCAACTCAGTTAAAGAAAGAAAGGCACACATGGTGGAAGATAATTGGAGGAAGCTAAGCCCTAAATTAGTAGAGCCTCACTTCAATACTGCATATCCAAACCAGCCTTTAACTTTGCATAAACACACCCAAGGTAGTGATTCCCTATGGTGGAGACCCTCTAATACCCAAAGGGTGAGGGACTGCTTAGTGGACCATGAGACAGGGGGTACCCATGCTAGTGCAGGTACTTCCTTATATGGCCACTCAGGCAATATAGGCTTACCTGGCCAAGGATAGCCTTATCTCCTTTCGTTTGGGGGGGGTTATGTAGGAAGGTGGCTACCTGACTATGGTTACCCCAGATTTTTTGCCTGTGTTTAGCTGGTTTTTTGACTTAGTTGACCTGGTTCCCTGCTAATCAGGGCCCCAGGCCATCTGCTCTCTCTGTAAAATGGATTCCATGTACCCTAGGTACATACCACAATTGGAAATGGACTCCTTGTCAGCCCCTGTATAATGCACTATAGGTGCCCAGGGCATAGGGGCCACCAAGGCCTACCAGGGGCTGCAGCATATCTTTTGCCACCCCTGGCTGGTTCTTAAATTGACACAACTGGCTGATCACTCAGCTGGGGTAAGGTGGTGTAATCACCCCTTACTTAGGTATAGTATACCTATATCTAAACCTATATCTGGACACATACAAACCTGTGAGCCACTCCTATGGAAGGCCTCATCAATCCTGGAGGCAGAGTGCGTGGTTTAATGTGAGATGGAGCTCTAGCATGAGCTGAGCCTGTCTGCAGCTGTCGGGAACAACTCCCTAAGCTGTTTCAGGATAACGCCATACCATATACTCTTAAGTGCCTTATAATCCTCGCGGTTATATAGCAACTCTGGTTTGGCTTTATCAAAACATGTTGTGTAAGGTGTCATACGATTTGGAATACTATCCCCTCGCCAGTTCTGGCGACGGGGATAGCATTCCACCCCTCTAGAGGGGTAAGACATGTTACTTTACTTAAATGCGGTTAATTTCTAAAAGGACCTTAGATCCACAAAATGGATGCCTCTGCCACAGACAAGAGTCTGACCCCCTGAAGCTGACCGAAACTCAGCCAAATGGGGCCTGGACAAAGGGTTTCCTGTTGCAGGGAGGTGTTACACCCCCTCAGACAGGAGATAGTGGATTGTAGCAGGGAGGTTTGAAAGAAACCAGACACTGCATGGGGAGCACAAGGCTGCCCCTTGCATAATCCGGCCAAACCGGTTCTGGGGCACTCCAGCCCTCGTGCCAGGGCAGCCTGGATCAAAGGAAGGGGGTGTATCCACCCACTTCCTGGGTCCCACCCATAGGAGGGGACCTAGCAGGTAATCCAGCCCCCCAGATTCGAATAAGAGTGGGAGCAGTGCCAATGCACTTTAGATTTCCTGGAAGAAACATTAGAAACAAAACTCTGGACCCTTCGACCTCCATCTCAACGTGGAAGCCCGAAGAATCTCCCTTGTGGTCAAGGAGTGACCACCCTGCAGCAGCAGGCACCATCCAGCCCTCGACGTCTACTTAGTTGCAGTTCCCGCCGGAACTCGAGCGACTGAGATCGACGAGATCAAGCTTGCCTGCCTTCCAACAGCCCGATCCACACTCCCTGCAAAGCTGAGACCCGTGGAGGCGACCGGAAGCGTGGGGCACGCCATCTTGAATTGACCACGAGACGCTGACCGTGCAGCCCACGAGTGACCCTCGAAGCTGTGCACCGGGGTTTGAGAAGCCCCCACCCTGAGCTACTCTTGAGCCGAAGTTCAGCCCTCCACACTCGACGAGTGCTGCGTGGGGCCCTTCTGCTCCATTTGGCTCAACGCATTGGCCCGGTCACTTGCCAGCCGGCTAGTGGTCCCTGTGCTGACGAAACTACGAAGAAGACTCGTGAATCTGGTTGCTCCAGATCCACACCAGCTCCCCTGAAAAGGAGCCCCCACTCTGACCTTCCTGGTTCGAGTGAGAAGCAATCTCCCGGTTCCGCGTGGATTGCTCTTGCCAAGTGTTGTTTGCTCCAAACTTGAAGCCGACAGCGCCGACGGTGAGAGCCTGCGTGGGACAGATCGTGACCTGCTCCTGGACGTCGCAGATGCCCCAGAGCCCACGTGACAGCGGAGAGAAGCTCCTCGACGACCACCTGATTGCGCCCGACATTGCCTGGTTCCGTCCTGGTTCCACCCTGGTCACTGCTGAGTGACCCAGACTCTGTCCCCTCTGCTTTCAGGTACCCTTCGACTTGACTCCTCCCTTGGACTCCACCGGACACTTCATCTTCAACCCGCCTGCAGCCCTTTCAGCTTCAAGCACCAAGAGCCTGCGTGTCAAAACCCGACGCCACTTCGACCCTGTGCACCCACTTCCTGTGGGTGAGGTAACTTTGCTCCGCCGGTGTTCCCACACTGGTGTACATCTCTAGGGTCTGTGACTTAAGTTTTGTTCCTCTAGGTTCAGCGGAAGTGTCCTTTAACTCTAACTTTACACTTTTTACGCACCATTGGTTAACATTGGTGCATGCGTGCGCTTTCCGCACATCTCCCGAATCCCGAGGGCCATTCCCGACTTCAGCATTGCTTGTCCTGACTGCTCCCAGCGATTCCCTAGGCCCTAGGCCTAACCACTGCTCGAGTGGCATCTCTTATACCACTTGTTTAGTATATGGTTTGATGGGCCCCCTGCCCTCATCCATAATTGTGCAACTTGTATGTTTAAACAGTGCTTTTGATTTAACGCTTGTGCCCCTTTATTCATAAAGAATACTGGGGATTGTTTTTAGTAATAAATACATATATTTTTATAATATATACTTGTGTGGTGTCCTTTCATTTGATATTACAGGATTGTATGTGGTAAAACAGCTCGCTTAACACGACCTCTTAAGTTAAGCCTTTAGGCTGCTTAGTCCATGCTACCCCTAGGATAGCTTGTCTAATAAGGTTGACTTACAACCAGACACCATAAGGGATTGTTTGGTCTGATAATAGGTGGTTCCAGAATTGGAAACATCACCTATCAGGCCAACTTCTCACACATACATAATGATTTACAACAATGGCCCTGCGATAAACCACCTCAAAACGACTTCATTCAAAGGACTATCAGCCGCACTCTCACTCTGTGTCCCATGAAGACGACACACCATTGTCCAAGCGCTCACTACTGTTTTATTAATTCTATAATGCAGCAACACTCAACACACAATGCCTACGCATTTCGACTCACGCCTTCAGCCGAGCAACCCAGTGTACGACAACCACAGTGTTTTTAAAACAAACATCACATGATCACTACATATTTAAGGTCTCCAACGCGGCTGTCCTCTAATCATCTATTACAAGTTTTGTGATATACTGCTCCAATTCCCCTTGTAATTCCTCATTTCGCCCACATTTTCACACAGAAATGTTGACAGTTTTCAGTGTTAAAGTAAATAGATTCTACGTATATCCAGATTTCATATTTACTGTGGGGAAGGTAACTGCTTTTACCAGCCCCATCCGAACTAAAGAGATTATACGTAATAAGGGTTACACGCTGGCTGACCTCCAGACTGCCCTGGGGCTTGTCTTTATGGCTGCTCCACCTTCAAGTCTCTGTGGTTCGCACGTAACCTTCCCCAACGAACAGGGCTCTTAACGCCTTAATATCTCGGTGGGATGGTGTACTTGCTTGCAGCACATACAGGAGATCACCATATCTAATTAAGTTGGCCAAACTTTATGACAAGGCCTAGAACACAAGCAAAGGTAATGCGCTGGGCAGCTGCCCGTACTTAGCTGTGTTCACATTCAGTCCTTTTAGGCAATGCCATGCTCCCCGATGGAACTTCCTGCCACTGACGGGCTGATAATCATTTTCAATTCTAAAGCAGATGTATTTCACGAATAGAACAATATCCAACGAGTCTTCACTCTTTCATACAGCATCCCTCTCGCAAATAACATTTGTTCTCCAGCAAGGCTAGGTTACAGCAGTCGCCAGTGTGTCAGGGGCTCTAGTCCAAGAAAGAAATTCCCTCTTTGACCCACGTTAAACTGTGAAATACAGCAATAATTAGAAGTTCAGTGGGCCCTGATGCCACTGCACCTGCTGCACAAACGAAAGCTACGCCTCTAGTTTGAAAGTAGGAATGGAGGAAAAACAATCCGTGTTTGGGATAAATGTGATTACATAGAAAATTGCGGGTGTGTAATGTCATTTAATATGTTTGTTTAAATTGTAAGGCAGGCTTGGGGAATACCTCATTAAAAGAGGCTTTCTATCTTCTACGGCAGAAAAGGGTGTACCTACAAAGAAATACACATACAAAGGTTTGCTCAGGTCCATAAACACACACACAAAATATTAACAGACAGATAAGGTTGGGCGTAGTTGGCGGAGTACCACTTCACAGAATTCTGTGGAATTGATCAAAAACTCAGTGAATTCTGCTCCGCAACTTCATTCCGTCTCACCACAATTAAGAAAACAGAATCCTCACATACCCTTGGGAAAACGACAAGTAACTTTATCACATGCTAAAATGCATATAATCATCTCACGAAAGTGAAAATGAAAATACAGCAAGCAGTGAGAGCCGTGATGATTCTGGAGTCCTCCCTAACGTAGGGAAAGGACCAAGCAGATGCCTTGAACACAAAGAGCATATCATGCTGAAATGATTTGGTGGTGGTCCCAATCTCCTAGGACCACCCCAAGCACAGGTATGGGAAAAAATACGATCCCAACCAAAGGCCCTGCAAAGCATTATGGGACGATATTCTACAGTGGAGTGAATATTATAGTATCCAATATCAAAACCCTACCCAGGGGGCAGGCTCTCAGGCTCAGCTGAGAGCTAATACAATAATATTCACTAAACTCTAGAATCTTTCCCCATAATGCTTTGCTGGGCCTTTGGTTGGCATTGTATTTTTGCCCATAACTTTGCTTGGGGTGGTTCTAGGAGGATGGGACCACCGCCGAATCATTCAGCATGATATGCTCTTTGTATTTAAGGCATCTGCTTGCCCTCCCCCTAGGTAAGGGGTGAACCCAAAATCATCACCTCTCTCATTGCCTGATGTTTTTCAAAGTTCACTGTTGTGAATTGGTTATTTGCTTTTTTTAGCATGTAAAGGTAAAGTTAATTTACCAAAGGGTTGTGGGTACAGTAGGTACCTCCATTGCGTAGCAGGGTGGGAATTCTTGCATGAATTCCGTGTTTTCAATAAAATGCGTAGTAACCCAATCGCCGCAACTTCCGCTAGCGGAGCGGAGTTTATTGCCCAGGGTTACACTGAGACAAATAACCACCCACATTGGTGCATATAACAACACATAACTACAAATAGAAACAAGCATTTGCAATGCAATAGGTCTCGAATTAGGTAAGTATGAGCTATTGGTATTGTAAATGACAATTTTTTGTAATATGTGTTGGCTTTGAAAATATATAAATTAATAGCATTGTTATTTACAAAGACAATAGCTTACACTTTCCTAATGCTAGTCCTATTGGCTATGGCAATGCTTGTTGGTAGCAAGCAAGGACAGTGCTGTTGTGGTGCTGAGTGATGCTGTTGTGGTGCTGAGTGATGATGTGGTTGGGCTGGGTGATGTGGTGGTGTATTAGAGTGATGTGGTGGTGTCCCAGAGTGGTGTGGTGGTGTCCCAGAGTGATGTGGTGGTGTCACAGAGTGATGTGGTGGTGTCCCAGAGAGATGCGGTGGTGTCCCAGAGTGATGTGGTGGTGTCCCATAGTGATGTGGTGTCCCAGAGTGATGTGGTGGTGTCCCAAGTCATGTGGTGGTGTTCCTGCATGATGTGGTGGTGTTCCTGAGTGATGTGGTGGTGTTCCTGAGTGATGTGGTGGTGTTCCTGAGTGATGTGGTGGTGTCTGTGAGTGATGTGGTGGTGTCTGTGAGTGATGTGGTGGTGTCCCTGAGTGATGTGGTGGTGCACCTGAGTGATGCCCCTGAGTGATGTGGTGGTGCCCCCGAGTGATCTGGTGCTGTCCCTGAGTGATGTGGTGCTGTCCCTGAGTGATGTGGTGGTGTCCCAGAGTGATGTGGTGGTGTCCCAGAGTGATGTGGTGGTGTCCTAGAGTGATGTGGTGGTGGCCTAGAGTGATATGGTGGTGATGGTGGTGTCCTAGAGTGATATGGTGGTGTCCTTGAGTGATGTGGTGGTGTTATGAGGCGTGCAGCAGTGTGAGGCGTGCAGCAGTGTGAGGCGTGCAGTAGTGTAGGAGCGCAGCAGTGTGAGGCGCGCAGCAGTGTGAGGCGTGCAGCAGTGTGTAGCATGCAGCAGTGTGAGTAATGCAGCAGTGTGTGGCGTGCAGCAGTGTGTGGCATGCAGCAGTGTGTGGCGTGCAGCAGTGTGAGGTGTGCAGCAGTGTGTGGCGTGCAGTAGTGTGAGGTGTGCAGCAGTGTGAGGCGTGCAGCAGTGTGAGCATGCAGCAGTGTGTGGCGTGCAGCAGTGTGCGGTGTACAGCAGTGTGCAGCATGCAGCAGTGTGAGTAATGCAGCAGTGTGAGGCGTGCAGCAGTGTGGGGCGTGCAGCAGTTTTAGGTGTGCAGCAGTGTGTGGCATGCAGCAGTGTGCAGTATGCAGCAGTGTGCGGCGTGCAGCAGTGTGTGGCATGCTGCAGTGTGTGGTGTGAAGCAGTGTGTGGCGTGCAGCAGTGTGTGGCATGCAGCAGTGTGTGGTGTGCAGCAGTGTGTGTCGTGCAGCAGTGTGCAACATGCAGCAGTGTGAGTAATGCACCAGTGTGCAGCGTGCAGCAGTGTGACGTGCAGCAGTGTGAGGCATGCAGCAGTGTGCGGCATGCACCAGTGTGCAGCGTGCAGCAGTGTGACGTGCAGCAGTGTGAGGCATGCAGCAGTGTGAGGCGTGCAGCAGTGTGTGGCATGCAGCAGTGTGTGGCGTGCAGCAGTGTGTCATGCAGCAGTGTGCAGCATGAAGCAGTGTGAGTAATGAAGCAGTGTGCAGCGTGTAGCAGTGTGAGGCTTGCACCAGTGTGAGGCGTGCACCAGTGTGAGGCGTGCAGCAGTGTGAGGTGTGCAGCAGTGTGTGGCGTGCAGCAGTGTGCAGCATGCAGCAGTGTGAGTAGTGCAGCAGTGTGAGGCGTGCAGCAGTGTGAGGCGAGCAGCAGTGTACAGCGGGCAGCAGTGTGTAGCATGCAGCAGTGTGCAGTAGTATGAGTAATGCAGCAGTGTGCCGCGTGCAGCAGTGTGAGGCGTGCAGCAGTGTGTGGCATGCAGCAGTGTGAGGCGTGAGGTGAGAGGGTGTGAGGGTGAGAGGGTGTGTGAGGTTGAAAGGGTGTGTGAGGGTGAGAGGGTGTGTGAGGGTAAGTGATGGTGTGTGAGGGTAAGGGGGTGTGAGGGGGTGGGGGTGTGAGAGGATGTGTGAGGGTGAGAGGGTGTGTGAGGGTGAGAGGGTGTTTGAGGGGGAGAGGGGGAGTGAGGTGAGGGTGTGTGAGGGTGAGGGTGTGTGAGGGTGAGAGGGTGAGTGAGGGTGAGGGTGTGTGAGGGTGAGGGTGTGTGAGGGTGAGGTGGTGTGAGGGTGAGGTTGTGTGAGGTGGTGCGAGAGTGAGGGGGTGTGAGGGGGTGTGAGGGTGAAAGGGTGTGTGAGGTTGAAAGGGTGTGTGAGGGTGAGAGGGTGTGTGAGGGTAAGTGAGGGTGTGTGAGGGTGAGGGGGTGTGAGAGTGAGAGGGTGAGTAAGGGTGAGGGTGTGTGAGGGTGAGGTGGTGTGAGGGTGAGGGGGTGTGAGGGGGTGTGAGAGTGAGGGGGTGTGAGGGGGTGAGAGTGTGTGTGAGGATGAGGGTGAGAGGGTGTGTGAAGGTGAAAGGGTGTGTGGAGGTTAGAGGGTGGGTGAGAGGGTGGGTGAGGGTGGGTGAGAGGGTGAGTGAGGATGAGGGGGTGTGTGATAGTGAGGGAGTATGAGGGGGTGAGGGTGAGTGAGGGGGTGAGGGGGGGTGAGGGTGAGTGAGGGTGAGAGTGTTGTGAGGGTGTGAGGGTGAGTGAGGGTGAGAGGGTGTGAGGGGGTGAGAGGGTGTGAGGGTGTGAGGGGGAGTGAGGGTGAGAGGGTTGTAAGGGTGAGGGGGTGAAGGTGTGAGGGTGAGTGAGAGTGGGTGAGGGTGAGGGTGAGTGACGGTGAGTGAGGGTGTGTGAGGGTGAGATGGTGTGAGGGTGTGAGGGTGTGTGAGGGTGAGGAGGTGTGAGGGTGAGGGTCCGGAGTAAATGGTGGCAGAGCAGACATCATTGCAGCTAGCAAGTCGATATTGAAAATGTGTTGACCATTTCCTGCACGTTATCTTCCCTCTTTGTAATAAACATGGTAAGTTGATAAATTACACAGTAAATGTGGCTCAAAAACATTTGTATACTCTCTACTCCGACCAAGGCTGGAACTGCAGCGGCAGGGCTGTGAACCTCGGCCCGATCAGATCTGCACACAATTTGTCATAGATAGACAATAAGCACATTGCATGGAGAGCAAATGTTCCTTCTGCTGGTCTACGAAGCAGTCTGTAAGACATATACACACACTACATGCTCTACTGCAGAACCTCATGAACACACTACAGAGTCCGCAAGGGCTAAAGCTAGAGCTAGGCAAACCCAAAGCGCAGCATACATATATCTACGGAAATCTAAGATGAAGCGAAATTAAACACAAGGCTCACGGTGCCCTCAAGCCATAGTCTAGCACACCATGACTTGGAATCCATTTTAGACGGAGCCATAATGAGCGAGTGGCCAACAGAGCCTGTAAGTCCCAGTGGGGTACACGTGTAACTATGGTAAATCCTAAACTAAAGCCACAATAAACATGTGGTAAATGAAGACTATAAACAACAAGCTCTCTGCATTGCTCTGGGGGAGGCGGGGGAGCGGAACACTTTCCTTTGAAGTCTGATGCGGGCGGGGAGCGGCAGCTTTGAAGTGTGACGGGAGGCACAGACAAATGGTGGTGTGTGACGTGGCTGGTTTGTGCACGAGCCTTTCTCACATGAACTGTGACTAATCTGCCCTTGGCTGACTTTTAAGATCGCTTACTAGAAATCTCGACAAAACAAGCATTGCTAAAGCAATGCTTTGAGTCGAGACCTAAAAACTAACACCCACAAACAGATATTCAAATAGACGCACACAAACATGCATACATAAGCAAACACACAGGCTAAAAGACACTCACATACATAAACCAGCACACACCTCATTGACACTGAAGTAAATAGGTAATAATGAGACACTGGCATGCAGGATCGTAGCTTGGTCCGTAAGATTGCAGGGGGTGCGCTTCAGATTTTCCAAGAATGGCGCTGACATATAATGTTAAAACACATTATATGACAAGCAAGGCACATGAGAGGGGCTAACAGGGCAATGGAAAGGGACACAAATACAGAGTGGTTGAAAACACATTACTTTGTAGTACAACCAACATTGTTGAAGACTTTCAAAATAGAATGGCAAAAGTGTGTGCTTCCCCGGGACAATTTCAGCCAAGGGGGTCCCCATCCACGGGGGCCAGCACTATATTTAATGGGGAGGAGGCACTCAGCCCCCCGTGCCAGGGCCAAAAGTGTCCATCAACTGGAGCCCGACACATTTTTTTTTGGTAAAAGTTTTATTTGTATTTGTTTTGAAGAACACAGAAAATAATACAAGCGACAGCCCTGTAGCTCATCCCACATGAGGAATATAGAAGAGGCAAACAGCACAGTATAATCGGCATAACAGGTACCACAGTGCACTTGAAAGATCAGTCTATAATAACCATCAAAGTCATTCCCTCCTCCGAATCCGGAGGATTGGGGGCTCCATCAAGAAGGGCATCGGGAGGAAGGCGATGGATACAGTGCAGAAGAGGCTGCAGCCTCCAAATGCCGTGAGGGCGTCGCAACAATTAACATAATTACTATACCCCCCGCCCCCCTCCCTACCCTCCGCCCCCGGTGGTGGTGACGAGTGTACACATGCATTCTAACAATCATACAGCCATGGTTATATCTAGAAGAGATGAAGCGTGCGAAGTGTGGATGGACATACAGCAGATGGCAGACCTTTTGAGAGAAATCGGACCAGGGGACCCCAACGAAACATAAAGTTCTTGAAGGCTCCTAGGAAGATGTCCGCCACTCGTTCCATACTCAATAGTCTCCACAGTCTCTTGTGCCACAAGGATATTGCTGGGGCCTCTGGTTTCTTCCAGGCTGCTGCCAGGGTGAGTTTGGCAGCTCCAAGGCAGAGCCACAAGATTTGTTTGTCGGCTCTGGTCTGCCGTTCGAGAGCGGGGTCCCATAGCCCCAGCAGGACATGAGCTATGGAGTCTGCCACCGAATACCCAAGAATATCTTTGATATGGGACAAAATCTCATCCCAATATGGGCAGATAACCGGGCAGTCCCACCAGATGTGGCGGAAGTCACCTAAGAGGCCACAGCCCCTCCAGCAGCGGTCCGAAGAGGCCGGAAATATGCGATGTAACTTGGATGGGTATAAGTACCAATCCATGAGGGTCGTGGCATGAGCTTCTCGGAGTTCTATGGAGTGGTTGTGCGTCGTAATGTCGCGCCAAAGACCCGACCATTCCTCATCCGTAACATCTCTCCCAAGAATTTCCTCCCAGTGCCCCATATAGCGGGGACGAGGCGCCACAGCAGTGGTAAGGAGCAAGTTATAAAGGAAGGAGATAGCGCCTTTCATAGTGTTGGTGCGGAGGATAAAGGCCTCAAACGGGGACAGGGGTCTAGTGGCCGCATCGCCTATCCCCGAGGAGGTAGCCCAGTGGAGAAGCTGGAGGTGGTGATATCGCTCCGTGGCCGGGATGCCATAGTCCCTCATGTAATTAGTGAAGGTGAGTGGGGCAGAACCGTGAAACAGGTGTGTGAGGGCCCTACAGAACCCTTCCCTCCACAGTTGAAAGGGGCCCTCCTGCAGCGCCGGCGGGAAAGCCGGATTAAAGTGTATCGGTGTAAATGCGGAGGGAAACGTAGTCCAGCGATCATCGCCAGAGACTGTGTCCCATACTTTCAGTACCGTGCTCGTGGGCGTACTGATGTAAGCGTTCCGGGGTCTGTCCACCTTAGGTTTCCAAGCCAGGTCCCAGATGGACCTCCCTGTGACACTCCTGTCCATGTGCAGCCAGTGTTTTTCTGAGAGTTGTTGGGACCATTCCACCAACACTCGCAATTGCGCAGCCTTGTAATATAGGTGCATATCGGGG
The DNA here is from genome assembly GCF_964261635.1 of Lissotriton helveticus. Classification (NCBI taxonomy): domain Eukaryota; kingdom Metazoa; phylum Chordata; class Amphibia; order Caudata; family Salamandridae; genus Lissotriton; species Lissotriton helveticus. The sequence goes on along the minus strand of NW_027611656.1, from coordinate 1,506,216 downwards.
AAACCCACCCCCCCTCCTTCCGCGGACGCCGCAGAGTAGCAAAGGAGAAACGCGCCCGACCCCCCTGCCAGGTGAAGCGCAGCATCAAGGTCTTAAGGCGCCGGAAGAAGTCCAGATCTATCGGGATGGAAGAGGTACAGAAATTTGGGGAGGAGGACCATCTTCAGAGCGTGGATTCTACCCAGCCATGAGATGTACTTCGGCTTCCAACGGTCTAAGTCTGCTCGCACCGAAGCCAGCAGTGGAGGGTAATTCGCAGAGAACAACCCCTCTATGGAAGGCGTCAGCCGAACTCCCAAGTAAAGGATAGAGGTGGTCGCCCAAGACAGAGGGGTCAGCGGTCGTACCCGCTCCACCTCTGCCGGAGGGAGTGTGAGATTGAGGATATACGATTTATCAAAGTTGACTTTGAAACCGGCCACCCCCTCGAAGCGACAGAGGACCGCTTGGACATGCGGGAGTGAGTGCTCCGGGTCCCCCACGGACAACAAAACGTCATCCGCAAACAGGGAGATTATGTGTTGCTCACCGGTAAAGGGGAGACCTTGGATCCCCTCATGTTCCCTCACTGCTAGCGCCAACGGCTCAATGCTCAGCGCGAAGAGTAAGGGGGAAAGGGGACAGCCCTGTCGTGTACCCCGAGTGTGCGAAAAGAAGGTGGATAGGCGTCCATTGACCATCACTCTAGAGCGGGGGTCGCTGTAATTTGCCCATATCATAGTTATAAATTTATCTGAAAAGCCAAAGGCGGTCAGGGTGCGAAATAGAAACCCCCAGTCCACGCGGTCGAAGGCCTTCTCGGCGTCAAGACCGACCAACACTGCTGGAATATGGAACCTATTGGCTTTTTCTATCAGGTGGACCACACGTCTCATATTATCAAGGGTCTGTCGGCCCTTCATAAAGCCGGATTGGTCCGGATGGATAAGGACCGGCATTAAGTCCTGGAGCCTACTTGCAAGGATAGAGGAATATAGCTTAGCATCAATATTAAGAAGGGCTATCGGTCGGCTATCGGTCGATATGACGAGCAGTTGGACGGGTCTTTCCCAATCTTAGGGATAACAGAGATATCCGCCTCCGCCATAGTTCCCGAAGTCCTCCCGGTCGACGCCATTTCATTAAAGAGGGAGACCAGGTAGTCGCACACCTCCGATGCGAAGGTCTGGTAGAAAAGGGCGGTGTAGCCATCGGGACCTGGCGCTTTCTGGGGTTTCAGAGCTTTGATGACGTCCAGCACCTCCGTTCTCGAGATGGGGGCGGCCAAGAAATCGTTCTGTTCTGCAGAGACCTGAGGATGGGGAGCTCTGCCAGATAACCTGCCTGATCCTCAGAATCGAGGGCATCCCCCGCGTAGAGATCGGCATAAAAGCGGCCAAAGAGGGCCGCTTTGTCCTCATCTCGGTGGTGCAGGTCACCAGCCGGGCCCCGGATGCCTCCAATGTATTCCCTCTCCCTCTTATCCCGAAGTTGACGGGCCAAATGTCGGCCCACCTTGTTCCCCATAGCATACGAGAGGTGCCGGAGCCTCAGGAGGGTGAATTCCGCCCGATTATTGTAGTGAGCCCTTACTTTCCCCCTAACCTCTGTCAAGGGGCGAAGGGTCAGTCGAGACGGGCGAAGTTTGTGCACCCGTTCCAAAGTGGCGAGTTCTGCCTCCAGCCCTTCCCGCTCTTGCCTCCTAAGCTTATTAAGGCGAGCATTGAGGGCCAGGCAAGTGCCCCGTAGCGAGGCCTTGCAAGCATCCCAAGTGTTGAAGATAGACGTGTCCGAGACGGGGTTAAGGGACAAGAAGTCTCGAATGGCCTTCCGTAGTTCTCTGCAGGAGGTGTCGTCCCGAATGAGCGCAGCCGGAAAGTGCCACTTGCGAAGGTTGTCACCTTTGGCCGTCCAGTGTATCCCAAGGACCAGCAAGCTATGATCAGACACAGACAATGGAAAAATGCTGGAGTCACGGACATCTCCCCTTAGCGCCTGTCTCAAAAAGACATGGTCGAGGTGGGAATAGGAATGGTGGACATGAGAGAAGAAGGTGTAATCCTGAGATTGGGGATGCAGAGAGCGCCAGCCATCAATCAAGCCCAGTTCATCCACCAGTCGCTTTGTCTCAGCAGAAAACAGGCCGGCGTCTGATCTCTGAGCGCCGGAGCTATCCAGGCCCCTGTCCCACACCATATTAAAGTCACCAAGCAAAAAGAAGTGCCCCTCCACAAAGTCCCCCACCCTACGCAGCAAATCTCGGAGAAAGCTATTTTGACCCGCATTGGGGACATACACTACCACAAAAGTGCAGAGCCTACCATGCAGTAACCCCTTGACCATCAGCCAGCGGCCTTCCCTATCGCAGCTCACGCCCATGGGCTGGAAGTGGAGGGACGCACGAAACAGAAGGGCACCCCCCTGTGTTTAGAGGAGGCCGAAGATCTGTAAATAAGGGGGAAATGCCTGTGCTTAAGGCGTAGCTCATCTCTGCGCACCAAGTGAGTCTCCTGGAGGCCCGCCACATCTAGTTGATGATCAATCAAGTATTTCCAAATTTTCTGGCGCTTCTGCGGGGAGTTCAGACTTTTCACATTCCAAGTTCCATTACTAACTGGCATCGTAAAGCAGTGAATCCAGTCGAACAGCTATCTCCTTGTTGACGAACCCCAACACATCTCCCCCCTCCCACGCTTGACCCTCCCCCCGCATTCCATCCCCACCACTCCTCTCGTTAGGCTGCCATCCCACCTCCCTGAGCAACATCCAGAGCCCATCCTCAGGCTGTACCAGAGGTCCCACCCACAGCTGCAACTGCCCTACAGCACCTGAACAAGGAGCAGAGATGGCACCACAACCAAGTCGCGCGCCGACAATCCCCAAAAGGAGCATCAAACCAAAAGCAACAGTCATACCAAACCACGCATTCCGGTCACCACAAACCCCGAACGCCACCCCCCCAACACCCCCACAGCGCCCCCTCCCCACTCCCTCAACATACCATCCCGGATCCCCCCCACCCAAAACCTGCATAGCTAGGTAAGGATACAAACAAGTAAGAATAGCTCCCATGCGAGGGCAATGTAGACGCCACCCACGGTAGGGGAAGGGGCACCAGTGTGTGTGCCCTCCGAGGGCCAGACTGTGGTGTCTTCCCAAAAGTACAAGTTACCCACAGTACCTGAAGGCGAAGGGCCCCTCCGGCGCCATAAGGCTGCGCTGTGAGGCTCAAGCCGCCCCAGAGCTACCCTGCGTTGATGGCACCGTCACAGATATGACGGAGGCAACCGCAGCACCCCGTTCCTGCAAGCTGGTCGTGCGATCAGGCCCTCTCGAGTTCCTGTCTCGGCCCACTATCTGCCAAGATGGCGACCGGCGCCTCTGCCTCGAAGGGGAGCCCCCGTCCTCAGAGGCAGGGGAAGCATCGTCAAGGCCTAAGATGTCCCTGGCCGCCTGAAGAGACCGGACCTGCACCAGTCTGTTCTGCCATCTGAAGATGAGGCGAAAGGGGTGGCCCCAGGAATAAGATATAGAATGTTCCTTGAGATAGGAGGTTATAGGACGAAACTCTTGTCGCTTCTGGAGAGTTGAAGCCGCCAAGTCCTGGAACAGTTGGGGTCGATGGTCACGGAATTGTAAAGAAGGGAGCTCCCGAGCCTTCCGGAGAATGCGCTCCTTCAGTTGAAAGTCGTGGACGCACACCAAAATATCGGGGGGAGGCCCCCCTCCGCGTCTGGGTAAGCCAACCCTGTGGACCCTGTCCATCCTGATGGCACTCACTCCCTCATCGTCAAGAACCTGTAGGAAGAGCGCCTCCACATACCTCCGCAGGTCACCAGCCTCTCCGTCCCATGGCACTGCTCGGATACGGATGTTGTTCCGGCGGGAACGATTCTCCAAGTCCTCCGCGTGCGCCTGAAGATCCAGGTTCTGCTCTGTGAGCCTAATTACGTCTTGTTGTAGTTGATGCACGTCGTTCGCCATACTGAGGTCGTGATCCTCCAGGGTAGCCACTCGTTCTCCAATGCCGTCCACATCCCTTCGCACCTCGCGGAGGTCCGAGGCTAGTTGAGAGCGGAGCTCTGAGATGTCTTCCTTCATGGCGGCAAAGAGTTCCTTCATAAAGGCCTTGGGGCGGGAGCCTCATCGTCGGTCGGTCCGGGAAACACGCTGGGACCAGGAGACGCTGGCTGTTGGGTCCCTTTCTGTGGTGCTTCCTTGCCAGGTTTCCCTTTACGCTGCGCCGCGGACATCGTGGCGTCGGGGAATCTCTCACCCAGCAGCGGCGGCGGAGGGCCCCGACCCGCTGCGGGGACACGTCGCAAGCCCCCCGTAGATAGTGTCAGCTCTTCACCAGAACCGCCGGCCCGATCCAGGAACCAGACGGAACACTACCGCAGCTGCGGGGCTCCCAGGTCCGTGTCCAATATGCGCGCTCTGCTCCTTCCCAAGTCCGGCGACCGGCGCCTCTGCCTCGAAGGGGAGCCCCCGTCCTCAGAGGCAGGGGAAGCATCGTCAAGGCCTAAGATGTCCCTGGCCGCCTGAAGAGACCGGACCTGCACCAGTCTGTTCTGCCATCTGAAGATGAGGCGAAAGGGGTGGCCCCAGGAATAAGATATAGAATGTTCCTTGAGATAGGAGGTTATAGGACGAAACTCTTGTCGCTTCTGGAGAGTTGAAGCCGCCAAGTCCTGGAACAGTTGGGGTCGATGGTCACGGAATTGTAAAGAAGGGAGCTCCCGAGCCTTCCGGAGAATGCGCTCCTTCAGTTGAAAGTCGTGGACGCACACCAAAATATCAGGGGGAGGCCCCCCTCCGCGTCTGGGTAAGCCAACCCTGTGGACCCTGTCCATCCTGATGGCACTCACTCCCTCATCGTCAAGAACCTGTAGGAAGAGCGCCTCCACATACCTCCGCAGGTCACCAGCCTCTCCGTCCCATGGCACTGCTCGGATACGGATGTTGTTCCGGCGGGAACGATTCTCCAAGTCCTCCGCGTGCGCCTGAAGATCCAGGTTCTGCTCTGTGAGCCTAATTACGTCTTGTTGTAGTTGATGCACGTCGTTCGCCATACTGAGGTCGTGATCCTCCAGGGTAGCCACTCGTTCTCCAATGCCGTCCACATCCCTTCGCACCTCGCGGAGGTCCGAGGCTAGTTGAGAGCGGAGCTCTGAGATGTCTTCCTTCATGGCGGCAAAGAGTTCCTTCATAAAGGCCTTGGGGCGGGAGCCTCATCGTCGGTCGGTCCGGGAAACACGCTGGGACCAGGAGACGCTGGCTGTTGGGTCCCTTTCTGTGGTGCTTCCTTGCCAGGTTTCCCTTTACGCTGCGCCGCGGACATCGTGGCGTCGGGGAATCTCTCACCCAGCAGCGGCGGCGGAGGGCCCCGACCCGCTGCGGGGACACGTCGCAAGCCCCCCGTAGATAGTGTCAGCTCTTTACCAGAACCGCCGGCCCGATCCAGGAACCAGACGGAACACTACCGCAGCTGCGGGGCTCCCAGGTCCGTGTCCAATATGCGCGCTCTGCTCCTTCCCAAGTCCGCCTCAGGCGTCGCCGCCAGCCACAAGCGTCTCGAGGATCGGCGAGCACCACGTGGCGTAGGCCGCGAGTCACCACTCCCTCAGGCCGGGTGCTTGTGCAGTTCCCTTCCACCAATACTGGCACAGCCAATGCGACGGTTTCCGAAGGGCTCCCCGCCAGCCAAACCATCCAGAGATTAGGGCTCACTCCTCACCTCAATCGATCTCTGCCAGGATGCGCGCCGTTGCAGGCAGTAGCTTCACTTGTGTGTGCGCCGTCCCGTAGCCATGCGCTAATCAGGTCCTTTCTCAAGCCGGGTCCCAGATGGTCCGTCTGGTACCCGCTGCCGAGCAACTCCAGGCAGAGCCCCTCTCCGTACCTCCAGGGCTACAGGCGCACGTAGTCCAGATTTGCAAATGGCGGCGCTTTGCAGTGACGTAGCACCTCGGCGAGGCACACACCAAATGCCGTGGAAGCACTGCCGGGTGCACTCCCCACGCGGACAGTATCGCGGGGGGAATCCCACGGCAAGGCAGCCCCTTCCGTTAAGTCAGATTAGGGACCGGGGGCGGGAGGCAGAGCAGCCTCGGTTCCTGCAGACCCCCGCCGGCCTCCGCAATCGGCAACCTCCTACCGGCCGCCCTGGAGTCTCTAGGTGAGGCTGCCCCTCCTCGGAGCCCGATGCTACACCCCCGGCAGGGGCGAGTCGAGGGCGTCGAAGTCACTCCTGTGTGCGGCTCACCGCTAGCGTCTGCTTTCTTCCTCCGCGGCGCAGGAAGCCCCGCCCCTCTCTCCACTCGAGGCCGAGGATCGCAGGGCCGCAGACCGCTGTTGCGTCGGAGTCCGCCTGTGAGCCCCCGCCAGACGAGTGCGCGGCACCGGACCTAGCCCCCCGCCTTGGGGGTCACAGCAGGCAGTGGGGGCGTCGATAGCTCGCAGCTCCAGGTGCTATACATCGCTAAGCTGAGTTAGGCGCCGGAGGGACTCTGGAAGACGTCTCACTCCGTCGCCATCTTGGCCACGCGCCCCGACACATTTTTTGAGGTAGGGGTAGCACATGTCCCTCTCCTTGGGCTGATTTTCGCCCTAGGGACCCCATCCCATCTTAGCGGTGTAGAAGGTTACCTGGACCCCTGCCTGGGCTGGTTTTGCCCCTAGAGACCCCATCCCTGGTGGCCCACCACAATATTTATCGAGGAGGGGTGCACACAGCCCCCCACCTTTGCCTGATTTTGGTCTCTGGTACCCCATCTCCTCGGCCCCCTCCGAACTCTAAAGGGGGGGAGAGGTACACAACCCACCTCTCTGGTCTGTTTTCGGCCCGATATCCCATCACTGGCCCAGCACCTTTTTAAATTAGGAAAGGGCCTGCAGCCCCCCTCCGGCACCCCTCCCCTTTACTAATATGGTCAAGCTACAGGTGATGGGGTCCCCGGGAGGGGACTGCGTGCCCCCCTCCTCCATAAATATTGTGGGAGGAGGGCTGCATGCTCACCTCTCCCTTTTCAACTACGGCTGGGGCCTGAGGGCCCCGGGACCAAAATGCCTGCGTGCCCCTCTCCCAGTTTATTTTAAAGGCCAGGCCCTGGGGGATGGGGAAGGGGGGGCCACACAAACCCTCTCCCCCAAAATATATAGACTACTCAATTAATCTCCCCGGGACGTGGCCCACCCGGGAGCATATTAAAAAAAAACAAGTACAGGAGCCCAATCTTTTTCAAAATTCTGTCCCGGGTCCTCCGTGAATTTGCAGCAAAATCAAAAAGAAAATCATTTGTGTCATTAGGTGGGTCCCTATGCGACCCCACCCCCAGGCCTAGGGTGGCGGGTTATTGCTACCCTGCTACATGGATTTTTTTGGAGCTCGGGTCGAGTCCCAAGATGGGTGCCACCACTTCCTGGTTGAAGTGGTGGCAACCAATCAACTCGCAGCACAAGATCTTCCCGATCTGCGGATCCCATGTCTCCCTAGATATAGATACATCTTTTTTCTTTAATAACTCCATAACTACTGAACAGATATATCAAATTAGCAAAAGATCCTTCTGGACTTAGGTCTAGTTTTTTGCTGAATTTGGCGGGAATCCGTTCAGAGGTTCGGGCTGTAGTCGTGTCTAAAATCCCTATGGTAAATTGCATAGTGGAAAAGAGCGTTGTAGGAACTCCCTGTTTCTTGGCCCATGCTAGACACCCCCCAAAACTTACCAGAGAGCAGCTGATGTGAGTGGAAAAATAGTTTTGAACATTTCATAAAGATTCGTCAAATGGAACCAAAGTTATTAGCAAAACAAAAAATGCATTTCTTATGGAAACTAGGTACTACTTACAGGTGATCACCACTTGGTAAAATATATACATTTATATCCAAAAGGCAGCAATGTTAGGGACACCCAGCCTCTCAGGTTGAGTTATGTAGGGCGCATAACACCCATATATTCCAAAACCAAAACATGCACCCCTCTGTCCGTGCAAACAGGCATATCCAAACATGCATAGGTGATAATCCTTTATTTAGGCAAATCTCCTGGCATAACACATTTTGACTCTTGCGAGTCATAACCACATACAGCTAGTAAGTATTAACATCTGTTTGCTATTTTTAAACATAACTTAACCAAACATTGAAGTAGGACTTCGATGTTCCAGCATTCCACGTCACTGTTAGAGGTAGTGGATCAATTGTTAAAATATTACATATGAATTTCAGCGTGAAGTGTCAACGTATCAATATTTTATGTAGTTGTTAATCCATTGACAAAATATTTCTTCACTCTCAACAGTTTTTTTCACTTTATTCACTTCGCATGTTAAGCTGGTTTTTCAGAGACCACAACAACCATAATGCTTTGCGATTGTCTGTGTAAAATGTCCAAAATCCTTTAATGCCTTTCAATTAGTTACTCATTCTTTTTTGGTTATATAAACCAACATGCCAATAACGTGCCTTCACAGGATACAATTCCATTTACGGCAGAGTCATTCAGCATCAATGTAAAGTCACTCGCCTTATATATATATATATATATATAAATATTACCTACTGGCGGTCGCCAGTAGGTATATATAGTTAGGATGTTTTCTCTATGGGATTTTTGAAAATTCTATGTCTAATAACTTTGGCGTTTGTGGACGGAATTGGCTGAAATTTTCAGGAAAATGGCACATTTTGTTTCTGAGCAGCCCCTAAAAATTGGGGGGGGTTCGTCCAGGGGGGGTCGAGAAAAAAGGGGGGTCCCAAAACGTGTTTTTAACATTGAGTTTTCCATAGGGCGGTTGGCCTCACTTTTAGCCCGAACGGCTGAATGGATTTGCACGAAACTTGGCAAAATTGTAGGGACTGGTAGCCCGATGTGCCTTTTGTAGGTCTCAATATATGTGCTCCAGTGGATTTTGAGAAATTAACGTTTAAAAAAAGATATATATCTGTAACAGCGGACCGGGCAGCGCTCCAGTTCGCGTACTTTTCGCGCAACGGAGCTTTGTGAAGCGAAGCTGATTGGTTCTCCGGCGTCTGTAAACATTCCAAACAGTCCGTAGCGGCCGCCATCTTGTCTCTCGGTAGGATCAAGAGACAAGAGGAGGCCAAAGCGAAGGGGCAAATAACCATAAGGGGGCACAGTAGATTCTCGCTGACCCCCTAGGTTTGATGTGGAGGTTTTAAAAGGGCCCCGCGGGGCAAAAAAAAAAAATAATAATAATAATTGAACGGCTGAATGGATTTGCACGAAACTTGGCAAAATTGTAGGGACTGGTAGCCCGATGTGCCTTTGCTAGGTCTCAATATATGTGCTCCAGTGGATTTTGAGAAATTAACGTTCAAAAAAAGATATATATCTGTAACAGCGCTCCGCTTCGCGTACTTTTCGCGTTACGGAGCTTTGCGAAGCTGATTGGTTCTTCGGCGTCTGTAAACATTCCAAACAGTCCGTAGCGGCCGCCATCTTGTCTCTCGGTAGGATCGAGAGACAAGAGGAGGCCAAAGCGAAGGGGCAAATGACCATAAGGGGGCATAGTAGATCCTCCCTGACCCCCTAGGTTTGATGTGGAGGCTTTAAAAGGGTCTCGCAGGGCAAAAAAAAAAAATATCGTTTTTTTTGTTTTTTTGCGTGGAGTGCGCCCGGTTCGCGAACCGGGAAGCGTTCTGGGGAGCGTACTTTCTTGAAAATTAGTGAAAAAAGTTAGACTAAAATAATAATTGTGAGTGATCAGATGTAGGGTAGCTCTGAGAAGAGCTTTTGGGTTTATGGTACATTTAGGTACTTATAAGTAGGTACCAATGCACAGTCTTAAATTCAGAGTGAAAATTCTGTTGCCCTCATCTGAGAAGTGAACTCCATCTCCTCTGTAGATATCTTGCATGTAGTAACGCAAGTTATTGTTGTACAGGGAGCCCATTCCATGGTCTCTCATGTAAGCTGAAACAGATTTGTTGCTTCCTCGATTTCTCAATTTGTGGACAAAATTGGTTCGACCACCTCCATTTTTGTCTTTGGCATATATTTGAATATACCAAGGCAGTCTGAGGAAAAAGTGCCATCAATTGCTCAAAGGTGTCCTTTAAAAGCATTTCCAGACCTACCCCAGTCAAAGTGCCCAAATCATTACCTCCACAGTGCACAATTAACAGGTCAGGTTTTGGCAAATGCATAAAGGTTTTCACCAATGGTATCAATTGGTGACATTTTAATCCTCTGTGACCAAACCACTTAATTTCCACATCTTGTAAATTGAGGTTAGGTAAATTCCTGTTTTCAGCGTACCTCTGAGCCCAATAGATGTAACTATGTCCAACAATCCAGACAGGAAACATGGCGAGAGAAGGTTCTCCTGCAGTCAGATGAAGTGTGGCAATGAAATGGCAGTTGAAAAAATGAGAGTGTAAAATGAAAAAAACTGAGGAGTTTCTGTGTTAATGGAGAGGGCTCCACCCTGCCCCTCCCCCTCCCCGCCTCCCTGCCCCACGGTAACTCCCTCCACGGCCCGCGGCTGCTTATATCTCACCCTCCCTAATACACATATTATATTATTTGCTAAGAAGGTCTCTTTGTGTTGGTTTAGGGCGTGCCCATACTTTAGTGTCTTAGATTTGAAGGAATCACATCAGCATACACCAGCTCTCTCTTCATGTGAACCGCATCAAGTGTTGTGTATGTGTGTTCGGCAAAGCAATATAAAACCCGCCTCATGTCGTGGAGATCAGACCTCATAACAATTCTGTATCGTGTTGTTCTTGAAACTTCAGCAGTCGCTGTACAGATATAGTTTAACAAGCAAAGCAGATAGTAGAGCAATAACATATTATTCTCATTTAAACCACGATGAAGTACTAGGTTGAAAGCTAAAGCAACAACTAAGTGTCGTGTGCAGAAGTTGCAAAAAAGGAAAAATGGCGTTTAAACCGGTAATGAGCCCATGCTAACTTAACACGGTGTAAAGATATCCAGGATCTAGATGACACCTCCCCATGATCCGGAAACGAACTGAATAAGATAATAGAAGTGCCATCTCATGAGAGCAGATTGCAACTTTATATGTGGACGGTCCGCAAGGTAAAACATTAAAAACTAGGAAAATTTAATGCTAAAGAAAAATAAAACAGCCAACTACTTTATCGAGGCTTAAGCCAATAGGCAAGCTAAATAATAAAAACTTGACAAATAAGTCAATGAATTGTCAATGAAATGCTAGTACTCAGCATATCAAACATGAAAAAGGTCTATGACATAACTGTGTATGCAAAATAAGCTGCAACAGCCTCCAATAGGAAGTCACCGTCTTCATCCGAAAAGAGTTCAGCCATCCAATTTAAAAGCGGAAAAGAACATACGTGCTCTCCCAGCACCGGATCCTCTATCACCATCAGAGGACAGCTCGGTGGGTTTTCAAGAAAGCTCTGTTCCAAGAAAGACTGTGTTGCCGCCAGTAAATTCCAGGGACCAATTAGTCCATGCATCAATGCCACAGCCATAATCCTTTCGCCAGGACAAACCAACTCGTGAGTAATGATAGGAGTCATCAGCTGATTAAAGTCGACGTCAGGAGAAACCGGTCCGCAGAGACACAAATCAATGGCCCAATCGAAATCACAGGTCAGGCAGTGAAATACAGGCTGGACACAGGTGAAGTAGGAGAATCGAAAAGATAATCCATATGCCGTGCTTAATATCGCCAACGGCATTGTGCCATAATATTCAAGCATGCGATTGCGGAACAGTGTCAGCAGCTGCAGGGCGGGAGCTTGCACAGGAGGGACATCCATATTTAAAAATGTAAAAAAGCACAAGAGCGTCCGCTGGTAATGCAAGTAAAAATGGGAATCCACCAAGCACAGTGGAAAAAATAGAATGAAAGAAAGCAGGGATGACTCCAAAGATTTTCTCAAATGAAGTCACGAGACCACTGGTAACAACTTTAAAAAAGTGCTCCAGGCCCTTTGTGGAGGACGCGTTAGAGATAGTCCGAACCATCTTGCTGAAATGGAAAGGCGAATCTGTATTTAAAAGGGTCTGCACCTCTGTACGGGTGTTCGCTATGTGAAGCACGAAAGTTTCACGGGCCGAACTCAAGGCCACCTCTCTCTGAGACAAAAGAGCTCTTATTCTTGCCATGCCGTTAATATCTGCTCCCAAGGTTGGTATTTGTGGCCAGATTGAAAACTCCCTATGTTCATGTGTGGGAGGAAATAGAAAATTTGTGCAGGAAATAACCCGTTCACTTACTGTTACGATAAAAGGAATACTTTTAATTAACCCAGAACAATCTTCATTATTGAGCATCAAATAACTACCATTTTCCAACAACTTGAACGTGGGGATGATAGCAGGAACTGGCGTGCCTTGCAACACGCAAGCCATATTTGGTCGGTGTTTGTTGCATGAACCGTGTAACTGTATGTGCCTACACATTAGTGAATGATCTGGCGTCTCAGTGCATTCCTCTCAATTCAGATAAACTTCTTGATCATCTTTGAAACATCTGTATGTGTATGGAAGCGACCAGACCTCATGAAGAAAACCACTACCTAAAGGTTCATAACGACCTATTGGTATATATTTCATACAATTTGAAAACTTATATAAAGCAAAAGGCAGCGTTATTAAACCGTGGATAAGGCACGTTGCCAAAGCAGCCAACCTTTTGGATTTATACTGGAAATGTTAAAGGAAGAATTATGGAGTAGGGCCTGTAAATCTTTAATGGACAACCGAGTAAAATTACTCCAACCATCATATTCCTCTAACTCCGGGATAGTAGGGGTGTTTAATTTTTTAGAAGTAGCCAATCCAAAGCATTTGGTCTGGGAAATTGTTTCATTCACAAACAACATATGATTTGGGATGAGATATTCACGGTGCAAAGCCTCAGTGCCTTGTACCTGCCAGGTTCGTGAACCCCAAACTGATGTAGATCCTGGATATCTTTACACTGTGTTAAGTTAGCATGGGCTCATTACTGGTTTAAACGCCATTTTTCCTTTTTTGCAACTTCTGCACACGACACTTAGTTGTTGCTTTAGCTTTCAGCCTACCTGTGTCAAGATCTATGCCTGCTTCAAGCAGGCGCAGGGTTTTGATGCAGCTTTGTCCTATCTGATTGTAAATGCGGCACACCGTGCTTGGCAGAGCAGCGGTGCACGTTAACTGGTGCATCTCTGGGGATGTGCTAGTTAATATAAATCTGCCCCTTTACATTTAATTGTGTGCAGGGGACACAGAGTCGGTGAGGTTTATCCAAGGTTAAGAAGAGATGAGTCCTGTTCAGTGAAAAATTGGAGATAGGCTTCACCTCCTCACAGCCGCGGGCTGTGGAGGGAGTTACGGTGGGGCAGGGAGGCGGGGAGGGGGAGGGGCAGGGTGGAGGGACCTAAAAACTGGCATATGGATAATTGCAGGTAAGTACACAATTTAATTATTTAAACGAAATTCGTAGCGCGCACAGCATCGCATTTTGCGATGCTGTGCGTGCTACGAAATTCGTTTGAATAATTAAATTGTGTACTTACCTGCAATTATTTATATGCCAGTTTTTAGGTCCCTCCACCCTGCCCTTCCCCCTACCCGCCTCCCTGCTCCACTGTAACTCACTCCACGGCCCGCGGCTGCCTCCTCAGCATCGTTGGACATAGTTAAATAATAGCTGCAAAATGTTACTGTTGTTAAACAATTTTACTATTATAATCTCTGAGATTTGTCTCTTACTCTGCAACATTTCATTGTTGTTATCTTTCTTTAAAGATAAAGACAACATCAACATGAGCGACAATCAGCAATCAGTTGATTTCGACCTCATCATTGAACTCGTAATTGAAACATCAGTGGATGTTGATCCCTTGGATGATTTTAATCCTGAGGATGAAGAAGAACGTGATGAGGATGCAGATTTGTCAGAATTATATGACATAGGATGGGAAGCTGACGTGCTTGAGCCTATGGAACTATAAACATTTATTTTATAAATTTATAATAAATAAAAAGTAAATATGGTCATAAAATTAGATCAGATTCATATATAAAACAGCACAGGTAAAATGAATATAAATTCCATTTCTTTTCTGCTATTTCTGTATTCTAAATTTGCCATGTACAAAAAATTCTTCTATGTAAAAATGTTAAGTAGTGTGTTAAGTTTTTGATGACTGTTATCAATTTACTGTTGGGTAATAGTGGTTAATAACATTTTTTATTATATTTTACCAGATTCAACTGCAGATTATTTCAAGATTTCAGGATGCCAAGCAAAGAAAGAGTGAGAAAGGCTGCAAAACGTCAAAGACAGCAGGTGAATGAAAAAAAGCAGCAGTCCTCTAACAAAAAGATTTGTCAAGTCACCAAGAAAGCACCGGGTAAGAGTAGAAAAACATTCATAAGAAATATATGTAGTAAAAAAAATATTACTACAGAAAATGTTTCAGTCCAGAAAAGGAGAAGCAATTCAAACGGTAAGGAAAGGCCAATGAGAAATGTTACTGCTAGAGTAACAGATAACTCTATGCATGAAAGTAGAAGGAAACAACAGTTTAGGGACATTCGTAAACGAATGTTCGCAACAGGATAATTGGCAATTTGTTAAAAAATATTAAGAAAGGTCAACAGAAAGTGGTTTTTTATAAGAGAAAAAAAATAGTTGAGAAAGTTATTGATCAGGCATTTGAAATTAAACGTAAGTTATTTATTTTGACAATCAATAGAATTAGGAAGCTAAACAAGGCAATTTATGATTTCAAAAGAAATAGTAGTTGGAAGAGAATAGTTAATCGTAGTAATTTTTGTGAAGTTTTTTCTGGAGAATGGATGCATAGTTCAAGCTCTGAGGCATTTTTTAATGAGGAGAGTTATTTCCAGGATAATGATTTGGTGCATGCAGTTGACACCAGTGGTCGAGCTTATGAGGTGAAAGATGGTTGTCCAGTTGAAAAAGAAAAACTTGTGACAACAGAGATAGAAGAGGTGTTAGGTAATGAGGTTTTAGGGAGACGTCCTAAGGGTCCTGTGTACACCTGGAAGTGTAGTAGTATTTGCAGTGTACGACAGGATTCCATCAATTTGCTTTGTGATTTTATATGGTCATTTAATAAGAAAAGTTTGAAGCAGAAAATGAAGTTGTTGCAAGAATTAGATCCTTGCAGAGTGAGAGAAGTGATAGGTTTGCATGGTCATTCACTGGCTTGTCTTTCCAGGAGAGTATGCCAGAGTGTTTTTCATCATTTCAGGATGCTAGCAGTGCATCATAATAAAGTGAGGAAATTAGTTAGAATGTTGTATTATGCTAAGAGTCCAGCAATTATGCTTAAACAATTATGCGCTGCTCTTTTGCATGGTTCTGAAATAGATGTGAAGAATATATGTGAAGAAATTGAGTTTTGTTACTTTGGAAGTAAAGAGGAGAATGTTGAAATTGACCAAGAAGAAGAGAGTAATGTGGAAGATAGTGTACAGGTTTCCAGTACAGATAATTTCCAGAGGGAAATTGCGACGTTTGAGGTGAAATCAAGTGAGAGGCCAAATTTCACTTGTGTGTGTTGTCGACGCACTTATTATAAGAATCAGACTAAGTTAGTGGATTTATATGGAAAAAGTGAAAGGGAAAATAATAGTGAATGGAAGGATTTTACAACATACTTGATGGTAGAAAATTGTTTTGATTTGGGATTGGATCAACGTGTGTGTACTTATTGTTGTAACAAATTAAATCAAAACCAGATGCCTGCTAGAGCAGTTCATAATATTCTGGAATTGGTTGAGATTCCTTCTGAATTGAAGGATTTAAATACTTATGAATCTATTTTGATTCAAAGTATCCATCCCTTTCAGGCTATTGTAAGAATGGAGCCAAAGACAGGGAAATTGCCTCCATCAGATTTACAGAGAGGATTAAAGGGAAGAGTTGTTTATTTGCCTCTAGATTTGAAGAAAAACATTAACACAATTGGAGTAGAAAAAGTGGAAGAGGAACCTCTTGTTATCTTAGTTAATGGGGTTCCGACAAAGAATAAGAAAATATGGCAAGATTTAGTAGATGTTAGGAAAGTCAAAAGGGCAACATTGTATTTGAAAAAATATAATAAATACTATAAAAATGTATATGTTGCAGAAGAGGAAGTAAGTGAGGAAGAGGATAGCGATTTGTGTGCTGGTCAAATTGAGAAAGTAGAACCCTGTACTAGTGAAGAAATATATGAACATTATAGTGTTCATCCTTTGCATTCCAAGGAAGTCATGGGGAATGCTATTGAGTTGTTTCAAATGAAACAAGCGAAAGGGAGTCCCATTAGTGTTTGGGAGGAAAGTTTGGAAGCTCGGTGTTTCCCACAGCTTTTTCCAACAGGTCAGGGAGGAAGATATGATGAGCGACCTCATCAAATTCCTGCTTCTGAATACCGGACTTTGCGATTGTATGCAGGAGATCCTAGGTTTCGACAATGCATTCCTTATTTGTTTCATCTCCTGTTTGAAAGCGATCTGTCTGGACTGTCATATGCAGTGAACCACATCTTGAAAAGTGGTATACACATGCAAAACATCTCGGCAAGTGACTTTATGGATAAAGTCAATGTCCAAGACAGTATTTTGGATTCTCACCTGATTAATCTCATGGCGTGTCAGCGTGGTACTAATGAGTACTGGTACCGTCGTCATGGTGATTTAAAATGTATGCTGAGGAACTTAGGAACTCCCACATGGTTCCTCACTTTGAGCTGTGCTGAGTATGGCTGGGAAGACTTACTTGAATTTCTACGAGAGGCAAATGCTAACGTAGAAAACATCGAATTCAAGACACCCGGAGAACTGTGCTCTTTGGATCCAGTCAATGTATGTAGGTACTTCAATCATAGATTTGAAGGTATGATGTCTTTCATCATGAATAAGAAGAATCCACCTCTTGGAGAGGTGTTGGATTTCTTCTGGAGGAAGGAGTACCAAGCAAGAGGTGCTCCTCATATACATATGTTGCTGTGGATCAAGGATGCACCTAAATTTGGAACGGATGCAGAAGACTCAGTGATGAGTTTCATAGAACAGTATTCTACGTGTGCTGTTCCAAACGCAAAGGAGAAAAAAAGCCTAAGAGAAAAAGTTCTACGTTTCCAAAGCCATCGATGTGGAAAGTACTGTCGTCGTAAATTCCGGAACAAAGACAAGTTCTACACCAAATGTCGTTTCGGCTTTCCACGACCGGTGATTTCTAAAGGAAGAGTGAACAGTTTGATGTCTTCGCTGCGACATAATGTGATGAAGAAATCACCTAAAAACACATACAATTTGAAGAGGAACGAAGAGTCTAAGTACATCAACGACTACAACCCGGTGATTTTGTCCATGTGGAATGCTAACATGGATATACAGTTTGTGGCTGATAACTGTATGGCTGTGGCTCGGTATGTGACATCTTACATCACCAAAAAAGAGAAGACAGAATTGAAGGATATGTGGGAGGACATTTCCCATGAAAAGAGCCTCAGCAAGAAGTTGTACAGTTTCAGTCTGAAGATGTTGTCGCATCGAGAAATCGGAGCTTACGAATGTTCTGACCGGTTGTCTTCAGCAAGTCTCTATGCCAAGTCCAGGAGTATCGTTTGGGCGAGTGTTGGTCTTGCTGCAACGCGTAATCGAGTTCTCAAACCTGTGCGGGAAATTGAGTATTTGGCGGAAAAGGAGCCAAACAGTACCGACATTTTGAAGAGCAACATGTTGGATACATATTATCCAAATCGAAGCAGTCACCTCGAGAATGTTTGTCTGTATGAGGTTCTGCAAAATTACATATTCAAGAGGAACATCAAAGAAGATACTGAGAAAGGAGTGTATGCTGTAATAGGAAGTGAGGGATGTCTGGTCAAGCAAAGAAAATGCCACTTGATAAACCATCGAAAATTGAGTGGCGAATCTCCTGAAAAAAAGGAGTTTTTCTATTTAGCACTTTTGCAACTTTTTAAGCCTTGGCGTGCAGAAGAGGAACTGCTTGGAGATTTCCTTTGTTACGAAGACTCATTCAATGCTGCCAAGGAGACCATAGAATGTCCTGCTTTTCCCAAATATGTAGAAATGTTGAATGTGGAAATTGAGCAGGAAGCAACGATTGCAGCCGAGATTGCCAGAGACAGTTCTCAGGACAGTCAGAGTTCTGCTTCATTGAGTCAGGATCCACTAGGAGGACCTCTTATAGAAAATGAAGCTGCCACTGCTATGAATGAAGTGGAAAGAGCCATGGCACATGCTCAGGAGGATGCGGTTAACTTAGAAGAGTTGGAAAGACAACTCAACGTTGAGCAGAGGAAAATATATGACGAACTTACCATGCAAATTGATCATGGATTAAGTCATGACAAGAAAGAGTGCTCATGTACGTCGTTGAAGCCTGTCCGACTGTACGTGAGTGGAGAAGCGGGAACTGGAAAAAGTTTCCTTATTAAAGCAATTTCATATTATTTGCAGGAAAGGACAGAGTCATCGCTGTCTTGTGTTGTCACCGCTCCAACTGGACTGGCAGCACATAACATTAAAGGGATTACTTTACATCGTTTACTGATGCTGCCAGTGGAGCATGACAACAAATTAGAATATCACAAGCTATCTGGAGATGCTTGTTTTGAAGTTTCAAGAGTCTTGAGGAAAATGAAACTTCTTATCATTGACGAAGTAAGCATGGTTTCCAATGTCATGCTTGCCTTTGTGCATTTGAGAATGCAAGAAGTTCTCAAAACAGAGTATGATGTGTTATTTGGTGGCAAACACATCATTGTTTTCGGAGATCTTCTGCAGCTGACACCAGTGAAAGGGCAACCTGTGTTCAAAATGCTCACGCATGAAGATACCAGGAAGTGCTTAGGGAGCATTGGCAACGTCAATATATGGTTAAACTTCAATTATGCTGAACTGCATGAAAATATGCGTCAGGCAAAGGATGAAGTTTACAAGACTATTCTACAAGATGTTAGAATTGGAAAAGTGACCGAGCATGGGAAAGAAGCTTTACATGCACGATTGCTGACAAATTTATATCCAGACGAAGATGTTGTGCCTGAGAATATTTTTCAGAAAATTACTGAGAAAAAATCTGGAATATGTTTGATGCCAACTCTTGCAGAATGTGCCAAATTCAACAACAAAATGTTGCATTTAGAAAAGCAAGAGATTGTGAAACTGGAAGCTATTGACAGAGTAGAGCATATGGGATCAACAATTATTTTGTCTGAGAATCTGAAAACAAAATCGGATTCATTAGAGAAGAGTATATCTAAAACTGCGGGTTTTGAAAAGACTCTGAATGTGTGCTTGAACTGCCGTATAATTTTAAGAAGGAATTTACATGTTGAAAGAGGTCTGGTAAATGGATCAATGGGTAATGTTGTTGATTTTGTGAAATACAGAAATAGAGATGGAATTGAATTTTTAAAAATTAAATTTGATGGCATTGAGGAAGTACAGCTAATTGCTCGTTGTTCTGCTAGATTTTTGCTTGTAAAAGACTTATATGTTCGTCGTAAGCAGTTTCCTGTTTGCTTGGCAATGCGGTGACAATCCATAAATCGCAAGGTTTAAGGTAGACTGTGCATTGGTGAATATTGGCAGTTCTGTGTTCAAGGAGGGTATGGCATATGTGGCATTGTCACGAGTTAGAACTTTATCGGGATTGTACTTGATTGAGTGTGATGTCACAAACATTTGTGCGGATCTAGATTGTGTTAAGGAATACAATAGGTTAAGAAGAGAGTATGCGCCACATTTGCCTCAGTATCCTTTGTTTGAGAAACGTGTGGTAGGCCGGAAACGAAGAAATGTGACCAATACTGGGGAGGTTGTAGCAAAAAGACGAAAAGTAGATGAACCTGAAATTATAAGCAGAAACAAAAAGGATTCTGTTGAAGATGTTGTTGGTTTTCAATTTGAAAACAGTTCTGGTGTCAACTGCTATGCTAATGTAGTGGTTAATGTTTTGTTTTCTCTAGAAAATGTAAAAGAAGAGATTGTGGTCAATTCTGATCAAAGATTTTGCAGTTTGTTAAATTCTGTGTTAGAGAAATGTAGCACTGATAGAACAAACATAGAAAGTGTGTCTGAAATTCGAAATCTGTTAGACAGATGTTCAGGCCAAACACAATTCTCTCAAAATAGTCAGCAAGATTGTCAGGAGTTTTTAATGTATATGCTTGATGTATTGCATGATGAAGGTGTAGATGTAGATCACCTGTTTGGGCTTTCTTATCAATGGCAGCATGACTGCGAGAACTGTAGGGTATCAAGTACTACTAGTGTAGACTCAGAAAGATTTATATATTTAACTTTGCCAGACAGTAAATCAGTCTCTTTTAATAAGCTAGTAAAAGCAGCTGATCACAACATGGAGTGTAGCCAATGTAAATCTGAAATGATGTCCACATTATTTATACGAACATATGGCCAGTATGTCATTTTAATGTTCCAACGATGTAGGCCTGATGGAACAAAATTGACAACTTTAATTAAAAATTTTGTGGCTTCACAGTTGTCAATATCAGGAAGGACTTTTGTAACTGTAGCAATTATATATCATGATGGTCCTTCAATAACATCAGGACATTATACAGCTTATTTAAAGTATAGAAATGGCTGGTCATTCTGCAATGATTCTGTTTTAATTTTCACAAAAAAATTGCCGTATGACCTTAAAAACTCTTACCTGGTGTTTTTAAAACCAAAATTTTAGGGAAAGAATCTCGGGATGTGCTCTGAGGAATTTCAAGAAGTTCTAATGGCTCCTACACGATTTGGCCTTGAGGATAAGTGTAGTACAGAGACATAACTTCTTACCATAACACTGGACGTCATGGAGAAATACGTGCACTTTGAATGAGCTCAGAAAAACTGTTTCTTTTTATAAGCTAATTGAAGCAGCCAATCAAAACATGGAGTAGAGGGAATGTAAGTCTGCAATGCTGTCTACTGTTTTACATTGCTTTGTGATTAAAAGTGATGTAGAGAATTAAATAATTGTACTAGTCATAAAGGTAGTGTAAGTCTGCTTCATAGTAAGCAGTATCAGTGTGATAGGAAATGTAGAACATGATTGAGCAAGAAGGGGAAGATATTACTAGTCCAGGATTGTGAAAATGATCTTCAACATTTTAATTGTGAAAGTTGCGGAAATACAACATGACGGGATTGGCTTAAAAGAATTCTAAGAGTTATAAATGGCTCAGACACGATTTGGCCTTGTGGAAACGTCTGGTAGAGAGCGAGAAGTCATTTATTGTATGTAACATGTTTTTGAAAACGATGGAGGTTTTCTTTCAGAAAGTGGCGGGTTGAAAGTAATAACAGCACAACAGAGTGTAAGCTGTTCATAGGACATCCTTGGCCGTCATGGAAAGTAAGTTAACTTTAAGGAGTTCTGAATTCTGATTTGTTATGTTGTATGGGTTTTTTAAACACAATCATTTTGATTGTGTTTTTTTTTCCCCGCTGTTATATGATGAATACCTTCAAGTCACTGTTTTAGTGAAATTTGATACATTCTGAGAACAGCAAAAATAAACCATTTAACATGTATAATTAATTCTGTTCTGTTTGCATTTATGATGTACATGTAGAACTGTGTAGGAGGCATGGAGAAGGTGAGGCTTCTGTAAGTGTCAAAGTTGTTGCATACAGTGCTCATATTCTACGTAGTCTTTTATATTTCATTACTTTCACTGTTTCTGACTGATCTAAAAACATTTTTTTAAAAAGAACAGTAAGTATAAGGGAAGGAAACACACAGTTATGTTAAAAGAAAGACAGCTATAGGGAATAAACTAGGGATACTGTTACCCGCAATCCTCTGCTGATGATGTCACTGAGCATGTCATGAATGATGTAATATGTGACATCATCAGCAGTGGATTACGGGTAATAGTATCTCTAGTTTACTCCCCTATAGCTGTCTTTCTTTTAACATAACTGTCTGTTTCCTTCCCTTATACTTACTGTTCTTTTTAAAAAAAAAAAAATTTTTGGTTCGCTTCCGGTTCGCGTACCGGCGAGCGAACTGGGAAGCGAACTAAGAGAAATAGAGGTTGGCACAGTTCCAAATATTGTACCAATTTTTTAATAACGGGGAGGTAGTTCTGAAAAGAACTTTTTTTTTATTGTTTTTGTTGTTTTATATTTTTTGTATTATTTTTCTGAACATTTTTTTAGTTTTTTTGAATTTTTCTGAACAGTTTTATATTTTTTGGGGTTTTTTTTCGGAGGGGGCAACGAAAACGATTCATTGTAAAGGGCTCAACAGGAGCAACAAAAAAAAAAAAAGAATTTATTATTTGGGGCGTTTCGTACAAACTTGCATATGATAGTCAATAGCTCTGTTGATCAGAGTGATGCTACTTTCTCCGTAGCAAATGAATCCATTGCAATGTACGCAGACTTGTTTTACTTCACGAAATCTCGTTTGTATATTTGGCACCATCTCCCTGCCCTCTGGTCCCGTTACTTCCGGTACAACAGATCTTCTGGCCATAATAGGGACATTATCTAGGTCGTTACGAAACTGTGCAGCACTGTAGTTGTTAGGATGCCACCTAGTCATATGGCGATGCATTGTGTAGTTTCCGAAACTGTATTTTTTGTCGGTCCCTCTGGACAGTCTATCTTGACATATAAGGCAAGTTACGTATCTTGCATTTCCTTTTTCTGACCTTTGGGAATTTAAAAAAATTGCCAAATGAAGTTTTCTTTCCGGTGAGACGTCCTGGGCTCCTCAGGCAAAAAGTGCCTCTCTTCGTGCTCTTCGTCCTGTTCCTCTTCTTCCTCTTCTTGCTCAATTATAACTTCAGCAGGTGGTCCACTCTTCCTTGGATGTGGTGGAGGTGGTGGGGAAGCACCAGCTGAAGCTACTAAAGAAGCCATTGCTCACTGGTAACAAAGGGTCTTTCTCTCACAATGATGAAAGTCAGAGTGAGGAAAGAAGGAGGGATTTTCATCATTTGGGAAAAACAATAGTTCTTAACCAATGAAAAGTGTTCATTTTAGATTATATGACCTAGTCTTACATCATTAGGAAACCAAAAGTGAAATGAACCAATGAAAAGTGTTATTACCAAGTCACATGACCTGCTGTGTTTACGTTACGCGCTTTGCAGGGCCTCCCGGTTTGCTTCCAGAAACCTGTGCTTTGCGACTCGATAAGCGTACCAGTTCGCTAACGTAGCACGTCATATGACGTATCACGCGTCAACGCGAAACGTCATGCGGACGGGAGGCGTCACGATGTTGTTTTCTAACGCGGCAGTTGCGGTAAAGAAACGTTTACCGGCTCGCGGTCTATTTCGCGGCATCAAGGTCAGCTAACGGGAAGCTTCCCGATTCGCGAAGCGGGAACGAAGAAAAAAAATATTAAAAAAAAAAATTATTAATAAACATATAAAATATATTTTTGATTTAAAGAAGAATACATTTTACAGCTACAGATATTAGCTGTTAAAAAACCAATGAAATTCGCTGAAAAAACCATAGGTTATAGACCATATATAGTTAGGAATTAGCATTTACAAAACCTTGAAAATTCACTGAAAAAACCATAGGTTATAGACCATATATAGTTAGGAATTAGCATTTAGAAAACCTTATTTTACTCACACAAAACCATTGAAATTCCATATATAGTTAGTTGCACTAACTATATATCGCGCACCCGCAATCCACTGCTGATGATGTCACATATTACATCATTCATGACATGGTCAGTGACATCACTGATGACATCACTGATGACATCTCAAATGACATCACTGATGACATCACTGATGACATCTCAAATGACATCACTGATGACATCATGACACACCAATACCAGTTACTAGATACGCACTCACTGATTCCTACGTCTACACACACATTCACTCATTCACCCATACAATCACTCATACATACAGTCACTCATTATTACAACACTATCATATGCACTCATACACCTATGCAGACAGTCACACACTGCCACTCATCCATGGAGTTACTCACACACCAAGTCAGTCCTGTAAAGAATCAATCACACTTCCATTTCCTCATCTATACAGTTAAACACAGAACACCATACTTCAGTGACATCACTGATGACATCACTAATGACATCTGAAATGACATCACTGATGACATCTCAAATGACATCACTGATGACATCATGACACACCAATACCAGTTACTACATACGCACTCACTGATTCGTACGTCTACACACACATTCACTCATTCACCCATACAATCACTCATACATACAGTCACTCATTATTACAACACTATCATATGCACTCATACACCTAGTCAGTCCTGTGAAGAATCAATCACACTTCGATTTCCTCATCTATAGTTAAACACAGAACACCATACTTTTCACACATATACTAACACATACTTACTCTCTTATACAATCACTGATACAAGTACACATTGATATGCACAGAGTCACACACCTCCCAGCCAGCCACACACACACTCAGTCTTCCATACATCCAGTAATTCTTCAATATGTAAAACGTATTTAAACTTTACAAAAACACACAGACACTAGATGATGTCATCAGTGATGTCATTTGAGATGTCATCAGTGATGTCATCAGTGATGTCACTGACCATGTCATGAATGATGTAATATGTGACATCAGCAGCAGTGGATTGCGGGTGCGCGATATATAGTTAGTGCAACTAACTATATATGGAATTTCAATGGTTTTGTGTGAGTAAAATAAGGTTTTCTAAATGCTAATTCCTAACTATATATGGTCTATAACCTATGGTTTTTTCAGTGAATATATATATATATATTACCTACTGGCGGTCGCCAGTAGGTATATATAGTTAGGATTTTTTCCCTATGGGATTTTTGAAAATTCTATGTCTAATAACTTTGGCGT
Organism: Lissotriton helveticus; assembly: GCF_964261635.1. Classification (NCBI taxonomy): domain Eukaryota; kingdom Metazoa; phylum Chordata; class Amphibia; order Caudata; family Salamandridae; genus Lissotriton; species Lissotriton helveticus. The sequence goes on along the minus strand of NW_027611656.1, from coordinate 1,481,351 downwards.
TTGTGGACGGAATTGGCTGAAATTTTCAGGAAAATGGAACATTTTGTTTCTGAGCAGCCCCTGAAAATTTGGGGGGGGTTCGTCAAGGGGGGGCCGAGAAAAAAGGGGGGTCCCAAAACGTGTTTTTAACATTGAGTTTTCCATAGGGCGGTTGGCCTCACTTTTAGCCCGAACGGCTGAATGGATTTGCACGAAACTTGGCAAAATTGTAGGGACTGGTAGCCCGATGTGCCTTTTGTAGGTCTCAATATATGTGCTCCAGTGGATTTTGAGAAATTAACGTTTAAAAAAAGATATATATCTGTAACAGCGGACCGGGCAGCGCTCCGGTTCGCGGACTTTTCGCGCAACGGAGCTTTGTGAAGCGAAGCTGATTGGTTCTCCGGCGTCTGTCAACATTCCAAACAGTCCGTAGCGGCCGCCATCTTGTCTCTCGGTAGGATCGAGAGACAAGAGGAGGCCAAAGCGAAGGGGCAAATGACCATAAGGGGGCATAGTAGATCCTCGCTGACCCTCTAGGTTTGATGTGGAGGTTTTAAAAGGGTCCCGCGGGGCAAAAAAAAATAATAATAATAATAATCGAACGGCTGAATGGATTTGCATGAAACTTGGTAAAATATTAGGGACTGGTAGCCCGATGTGCCTTTGTTAGGTCTCAATATATGTGCTCCAGTGGATTTTGAGAAATGAACGTTCAAAAAAAGATATATATCTGTAACAGCGCTCCGCTTCGCGTAACGGAGGTTTGCGAAGCTGATTGGTTCTCCGGCGTCTGTAAACATTGCAAACAGTCCGTAGCGGCCGCCATCTTGTCTCTCGGTAGGATCGAGAGACAAGAGGAGGCCAAAGCGAAGGGGCAAATGACCATAAGGGGGCATAGTAGATCCTCCTTGACCTCTTAGGTTTGATGTGGAGGTTTTTAAAGGGCCCCGCGGGGCAAAAAAAAAATAATAATAATAATCGAACGGCTGAATGGATTTGCACGAAACTTGGCAAAATTGTAGGGACTGGTAGCTCGATGTGCCTTTGCTAGGTCTCAATATATGTGCTTCAGTGGATTTTGAGAAATTAACGTTCAAAAACAAGATATATATCTGTAACAGCGCTCCGCTTCGCGGAGATAAAATTATATCTGTATTACCTAGCTGTTGCTAACACCAGTTAGCGACGGCTAGTAGGAGATAGCGACCATCTTGGGCCCCACTTTGCATGTGAGTGATATTTATCACTAATGACATGCAAAGTGGGCGTGCCAAGATGTTAGCGACTGGAAACAGTCGCTAACATCGCTATCTCCTATTATCAACTTTTGGAAATATTCGAGATAAGCGCGAATATCTCCAAAAGCTAGCACCTGCCCTGAGCAGTTCTTAGCCATGTTATCCAATGGGAGGTGGATAACATGGCTAAGAGCATTAGCTCGGTAATGCATGAATATCGCTGAGTTTTCAGCGATATTAATGCATTGCGGTCGTTTATTATCGTATTTGCGATAAACCTTGATAATAGCAAGGTTTATCTGCGATAATTTCTGACGATGCTTAGCGGTAAAAAAATCGTTGCTAAGCATCGTTAGGGATAAATATAGCTTAACTTTGGTAATATGCCCCAACGTCTGTTAACGTTCGATTCGAAGGAAATCAGGAAGTGTTGAAAAACATTGTCTGCGCCATCTTGTCTTTTTTCAAATGCCACACTTTTGTCGTGCACGGCAGCCATTTTAGATGCCTTGACCAGACCCACTCTCTGCACGCTGTCGATCCTTAGCATGGCTCCCCACCCTTGCAAGCATCTCCCCCAGGCAGTGGTCACCCCCGCTTTCTGTCTTATGCATGGGTAATAAACCTCCCCCCATCTGCGCTGCTCTTCCCTGAGAATCACACCCTGTGCCCGCCCGACACCTCCCTTTCGCCCTATTCACTACCGCACCCTCTGACACTCCTTTTCCTCTGTGTCCGATTGTCCAGGCTGGTCCTAGGGTATCAGCTAGCCCTGCAGATGTAGTTTATGGCCCCAGCTGTAAAGAATCACCCCTCTTCAAAGGAGTTATAGTAGATCAAGGCCCACACTCGATGAGATTCGTCACAGCAGAAGCGTTCCTATTATCTGAAAACCATCCTGTATTGTGATTGGGGAGGGGACCGAGCCTGAAGCGGAAGATTCCAGGGATGACTCTTTGTACATCAAAGTTTTTACAATTATGTGTCACATTAAAAATATATAGCACTCCGACAAAGTAGTAAGATTATAAAACTTTAATAATTTATAAATATATACAAGAAAACAAAAATAGTAATAACATATAAACATTTTTAGGGAAAAACAACGAAGTAGCGGTCGGCTGTGCGAATAGTCCCAACGCAGCACAACGTCCAGATTTCCGGCGTGGGGCGTCGCGGGGGGTGGGTCATCAGTAGCAAACTGTTGTGCGAATAGTTCCAAGGCAGCAGAACGATGGCACCAAGGTGATGTCCAGTAAGTTGCCGCACTGGTTTTGGTATCCTACAATGCTGCTCCGAATAACGGCGTAGGGCGCCCCGGGGGAGGCGGCGTAAACGGGCCTCTCCAGGTGGAGTGTCATCTGTTGTAGTGGGGCGCCCCTTTACCGTTTCAGTTGCCATTCCGTCCGTTTTTGGTCCACTGTGTCAAAAGCCGCAATTCAGCTGAGTTGCGCCCACTCTTGCGGTGCAGCGATAGGCGGCTGTCACAGGACTCTCAAAATGGCGGCAGGCTCTTTCCTTTTTGGGCCTGGTCCACTGAAATGGCCCTTGGACACCTTGGAAATCGGACGCTTGTCTGCTAGGTCTTGGACCCCATTCTCGAAAGCGTCCCCTCCGCCTTGAGGATTTATCAAAAGTTTTGGGGGCCCCCGACTCCTGTAGGCTTCTGGTGGGGAGCGGTTGCCATGATTGCTCGCGGAATGACCACGACGGAGCTACGAGATGGTGGTGCTCTCATGCTGACGCCAGCTTCAGTCTGAAACATCCAGAAACAAGGTGGGGCTTTCATCGTTTGGGAAAAAAAAAAAGTTTTCATCCAATGAAAAGTGTTGTTTTTAGGTCATATGATCAAGCCTTCCATCATTAGGAAACCAAAAGTAAAATGAACCAATGAAAAGTTTTATAAACAAGTCACATGACCTGTTATGCGGCATAGGGTATAAAATGCGGAGAAAATACGTTGGCACGTGAGGCGGCGTCAGTAGCGGACCGATGTGCGAATAGGCCGAAGGCAACACAACGCGCCAAGATCCGGATGGCACCGAGGTGGTGTCCAGCAAGTTGCAGCACTGGTGTGGCCATCCTATAATGCTGAAAGTCGGCGTGGGGCGCCCCGTTGGCCTGTGAGTTTGCGTCAGTAGCGGACCGATGTGCGAATAGGCCGAAGGCAGCACAACGCGCCAAGATCCGGATGGCACCGAGGTGGTGTCTAGTAAGTTGCCGCACTGGTGTGGCCATCCTACAATGTTGAAAGTCGGCGTGGGGCGCCCCGTTGGCCTGTGAGATGGCGGCAGTAGCGGACCGATGTGCGAATGGGGCCAAAGGCAGCGCAACAATATTTTCGGAATAGAAGACACCACAAGGCGCTGAGATGCCAAGATCCGGATGGCACCGAGGTGGTGTCTAGCAAGTTGTGGCACTGGTGTGGCCATCCTACAATGGTAAAAGTCGGCGTGGGGCGCCCTGTTGGCCTGTGAGATGGTGTCAGTAGCGGACTGATGTGCGAATGGGGCCAAAGGCAGCGCAACAATATTTTCTGACTGACACCACAAGGCGCTGAGATGCCAAGATCCGGATGGCACCGAGGTGATGTCTAAGTTGCGGACCGATGTGCGAATGGGGTCAAAGGCAGCGCAACAATATTTTCTGTATGGAAGATACCACTAGGCGTTGAGATGCCAAGATCCGGATGGTACCGAGGTGATGTCTAGCAAGTTGCTGTACTGGTGTGGTCATCCTACAATGCTGAAACTCGGCGTGGGGCGCCCTATTAGCCTGTGAGATGGCGTCAGTAGCGGACCGATGTGTGAATGGGGCAAAGGTAGCGCAAGAATATTTTCTGAACAGAAGACACCACAAGGCGCTGAGATGCCAAGATCCGGATGGCACCGAGGTGGTGTCTAGTAAGGTGCACTGGTGTGGTCATCCTACAATGCTGAAACTCGGCGTGGGGCGCCCGATTAGTCTGTGAGATGGCGTCAGTAGCGGACCGATGTGCGAATAGGCCGAAGGCAGCACAACGCGCCAAGATCCGGATGTCACCGTGGTGGTTTCATAGTTGAGAGGCACTTCATCTGCAGTGGGGCGCCGAGATCCGGATGGCACCGAGGTGATGTCTAGCAAGTTGCTGTACTGGTGTGGCCATCCTACAATGCTGATAGTCGGCGTGGGGCGCCCCATTGGCCTGTGAGATGGCGTCAGTAGCGGACCGATGTGCGAATGGGGCCAAAGGCAGCGCAACAATATATTCTGAATTGAAGACACCACAAGGCGCTGAGATGCCAAGTTCCAGATGGCACCGAGGTGGTGTCTAGCAAGTTGTGGCACTGGTGTGGCCATCCTACAATGGTAAAAGTCGGCGTGGGGCGCCCTGTTGGCCTGTGAGATGGTGTCAGTAGTGGACCGATGTGCGAATGGGGACAAAGGCAGCGCAACAATATTTTCTGACTGACACCACAAGGCGCTGAGATGCCAAGATCCGGATGGCACCGAGGTGATGTCTAGCAAGTTGCTGTACTGGTGTGGCCATCCTACAATGGTAAAAGTCGGCGTGGGGCGCCCTGTTGGCCTGTGAGATGGTGTCAGTTGCGGACCGATGTGCGAATGGGGCCAAAGGCAGCGCAACAATATTTTCTGTATGGAAGATACCACTAGGCGTTGAGATGCCAAGATCCGGATGGCACCGAGGTGATGTCTAGCAAGTTGCTGTACTGGTGTGGTCATCCTACAATGCTGAAACTCGGCGTGGGGCGCCCCATTAGCCTGTGAGATGGCGTCAGTAGCGGACCGATGTGTGAATGGGGCAAAGGTAGCGCAAGAATATTTTCTGAAGAGGAGACACTACAAGGGGCTGAGATTCGGTTACCACCGAGGTGATGTCTAGCAAGTTGCCGCACTGGTGTGGCCATCCTACAATACTGCTCCGAATAACGGCGTGTGGTGCCCGAAGGGGGGGGGGGAGGCGGCGCGAACGGGCCTTCCCAGGTGGAGGCTCGTCTGCTGTAGTGGGGCGTCCCTTTACCGTTTCAGTTGCCATTCAGCTGAGTTTCGGCTGCTCTTGATGCTACAGCGACAGGCGGCTGCAACAGGACTCTCAAAATGGCGGCCTGTTCTTTGGATTTGGGCCTGGTCCACTAAAATGGCCCTGGGACACCTTAGAACTCGGACGCTCGATTTTTTTTTCCTTTCCTGTACATGCAAAAAAAGGTAAATGTCCGGTACGTTACACGCTTCATCTGCCACGATGAACTCTCCAGAGGAACCGAAAAAAAATATAGTTATGGTAACTATACCATGCATCGTCATATGGAGAGGTGGCACCAATTAATTATAGTGCTGCATAAAAGAGAGATTTGGAGGAGAACCCCTGACCTGCTAGTACATTCATCAAAGAAGTGGCACTGACAGCATCAGAGGCAAGGGAAACGGTCCCAAATATTTAGAAGAACTTTGGAAAGATTAAAATGACATGTTTAGATTGTGGCAAATTAATTTCATGTGGACAGATGAGTGTTACTCTAATAAATACAGCATATGAACATCATCATAGTCGATGGTTGGTAGAGACATTTTGACTATATCCTGGACCTGCCCGTCCTCGCCCAAAATGGCGCCGGAATAAATGGGACTCGTAACTCCTTGTTGTGTACTGGTTGCAGAACCTTGAAATCACGACATACGTATGCAGTTTTGAAGCACATGGCGGGCGGGGACGAGAATTGATTGAATATTTCGACATCCCTATTGATATTAAGTTCTGATGTGTTATTGATTACTGTACTATTGAAAGTTCGAATTAACGTCACCCATGGTACTTGCCCGCAAATGTATATGTAGATAATTTTATTGTAACTGGCCCTGTCGTATTTTAATTATAAAATGTACGTCCACCGATTCCGTAACTGTTAGACACCTTAGTTCTTGCAACCTAATGGCCCGCCCGTTACGTTCCTCTACAGTGTAAATGTCTACTCATCATATACGATTACAATTTGCTCCGTGGCCGGCCCACGTGGTTATAGGCTCGTATTTGTATAATGAAATTTTCACAATAAAGGTTTTTAAAAGAAAACATGGTAGTAGTATATACATTGGTAAAGTTTTTAATAATAGTCACTGTTTTAGAATCATTAAAAGGCAAGTGAAATAAAGCAGACCAATTACATGAAGGGTAAAAGGTATAATACGAAGGAACGCAGTAAAGATAAATGGTCAAGGGCTGTTGTGTTTTCTACTCCTGCAACATAAAGTGATCGATAAGAATCTCATATTCAGGCGTATCGGCGACTAAGACAGCAGGTCGACCCTCTTTTGCTCAACGGCTCCGTCATGGGACGAAGAAACGCTCTTTTTCTCGAAAAAAGAATATATTTTACTTGCAGGACAGTTGTAAATTTTCCGGGAAAGTACATTAGCCTGGAACATTATAACATATATTTAAGAAAAAATAATGTTCGGAAGTAATAAAAAGCGTAATTTTTAGGTCATATGACCAAGCCTTTCATCATTAGAATAAGAAAAGTAAAATGAACCAATGAAAAGTTTTATTAACAAGTCACATGACTTGTTATGCTTACGTTACGCGCTGCGCGCCCCGGATGACTTCCGGATGCGCTAACGCGGCGCGTCATATGACGCATTACGCGACAACGCAGGTCCAGAATATAGTCAAAATGTCTCCACCAACCAGCGGTCGGAACACAACCCCTTTCAGCAGGCTAAATAGTTCTGTTAAATGACAACAGAAGGGACAGGCAACAAGAACCATCAGTCAAAGAGGGGAGGGCTAGTTCTTCTCTACGGGGTTACATTGGGGCGCTACCGGAACTGATCGAATTGGTAGTCTACAGTGTTTCTGGATGTTTCAGACTGAAGCTGGGGTTAGCATGAGAGCAGCACCATTTCGTAGCTCCGTCGTGGCCATTCCGCAACCAATCATGGCAGCCGCTCTTTATCGTTATTTTGGGCGGGGTGGGTGGCGGAGCCGAGCTGTTTTGCAGCCATCATTGTCTGGAGTTCAGTTCATCTCACTAGTTTTGTATTTGTCATGAGGGGTTGTTCCTAATGTTTCTATTTTAGCGAGGTCAAAAAGAGATCCCATTAGTGGCCTACTGATTTTGCTCGATTCCTTTTCTTTTTTTTTTTACACGATTTTTCGTTATCTGCAAAGACTAAACAGAGTATTGCGACTCTGTGTTTGTTTGTAAATAGAGAATGAACCAAAGAGAACCAATTCTAAAACAGTAAATACTTGGATAACAATCAATCAAATGGAGAGAGAAGCAGGCACGACGTATTACAACGGGGGCAAAGGCCTGCGTTAACTACTCTTCACTATGTGCAAAGAGAGAGTACTCCTAATAGAAATGAGGGGGGGGGCACCATTCAAAGCAGATCAGTGTGCATAAACACGAAAATGTTTTCACTTACCACGTACTTGACATTCGACAGCTTATGATATTTGCTATTAAAAAACCATTGAAATTCACTAAAAAAAACCATAGGTTATAGACCATATATAGTTAGGAATTAGCATTTACAAAACCTTGAAAATTCACTGAAAAACCATAGGTTATAGACCATATATAGTTAGGAATTAGCATTTAAAAAACCTTATTTTACTCACACAAAACCATTGAAATTCCATATATAGTTAGTTGCACTAACTACATATCGCGCACCCGCAATCCACTGCTGATCATGTCACATATTACATCATTCATGACATGGTCAGTGACATCACTGATGACATCACTGATGACATCTCAAATGACATCACTGATGACATCACTGATGACATCTCAAATGACATCACTGATGACATCACTGATGACATCTCAAATGACATCACTGATGACATCATCTAGTGTCTGTGTGTTTTTGTAAAGTTTAAATACGTTTTACATATTGAAGAATGACTGGATGTATGGAAGACTGAGTGTGTGTGTGGCTGGCTGGGAGGTGTGTGACTCTGTGCATATCAATGTGTACTTGTATCAGTGATTGTATAAGAGAGTAAGTATGTGTTAGTATATGTGTGAAAAGTATGGTGTTCTGTGTTTAACTATAGATGAGGAAATCGAAGTGTGATTGATTCTTCACAGGACTGACTAGGTGTATGAGTGCATATGATAGTGTTCTAATAATAAGTGACTGTATGTATGAGTAATTGTATGGGTGAATGAATGAATGTGTGTGTAGACGTACGAATCAGTGAGTGCGTATGTAGTAACTGGTATTGGTGTGTCATGATGTCATCAGTGATGTCATTTGAGATGTCATCAGTGATGTCATTTCAGATGTCATTAGTGATGTCATCAGTGATGTCACTGAAGTATGGTGTTCTGTGTTTAACTGTATAGATGAAGAAATGGAAGTGTGATTGATTCTTTACAGGACTGACTTAGTGTGTGAGTAACTCCATGGATGAGTGGCAGTGTGTGACTGTCTGCATAGGTGTATGAGTGCATATGATAGTGTTGTAAAAATAAGTGACTGTATGTATGAGTGATTGTATGGGTGAATGAGTGAATGTGTGTGTAGACGTAGGAATCAGTGAGTGCGTATGTAGTAACTGGTATTGGTGTGTCATGATGTCATCAGTGATGTCATTTGAGATGTCATCAGTGATGTCATCAGTGATGTCATTTGAGATGTCATCAGTGATGTCATCAGTGATGTCACTGACCATGTCATGAATGATGTAATATGTGACATGATCAGCAGTGGATTGCGGGTGCGCGATATATAGTTAGTGCAACTAACTATATATGGAATTTCAATGGTTTTGTGTGAGTAAAATAAGGTTTTTTAAATGCTAATTCCTAACTATATATGGTCTATAACCTATGTTTTTTTTAGTGAATATATATATATATATATATTACCTACTGGCGGTCGCCAGTAGGTATATATAGTTAGGATTTTTTCTCTATGGGTTTTTTGAAAATTCTATGTCTAATAACTTTGGCGTTTGTGGACGGAATTGGCTGAAATTTTCAGGAAAATGGGCACATTTTGTTTCTGAGCAGCCCCTGGAAATTTGGGGGGGGTTCGTCAAGGGGAGGCCGAGAAAAAAGGGGGGGTCCCAAAACGTGTTTTTAACATTGAGTTTTCCATAGGGCGGTTGGCCTCACTTTTAGGCCGAACGGCTGAATGGATTTCCACGAAACTTGGCAAAATTGTAGGGACTGGTAGCCCGATGTGCCTTTGCTAGGTCTCAATATATGTGCTTCAGTGGATTTTGAGAAATTAACGTTCAAAAAAAGATATATATCTGTAACAGCGGACCAGGCAGCGCTCCGGTTCGCGGACTTTACGCGTTACGGAGCTTTGTGAAGCGAAGCTGATTGGTTCTCCGGCGTCTGTAAACATTCCAAACAGTCCGTAGCGGCCGCCATCTTGTCTCTCGGTAGGATCGAGAGACAAGAGGAGACCAAAGCGAAGGGGCAAATGACCATAAGGGGGCATAGTAGATCCTCCCTGACCCTCTAGGTTTGATGTGGAGGTTTTAAAAGGGCCCCGCGGGGCAAAAAAAAAAATAATAATAATAATCGAACGGCTGAATGGATTTGCACGAAACTTGGCAAAATTGTAGGGACTGGTAGCCCGATGTGCCTTTGCTAGGTCTCAATATATGTGCTTCAGTGGATTTTGAGAAATTAACGTTCAAAAAAAGATATATATCTGTAACAGCGCTCCGCTTCACGTACTTTTCGCGTTACGGAGCTTTGTGAAGCTGATTGGTTCTCCGGCGTCTGTAAACATTGCAAACAGTCCGTAGCGGCCGCCATCTTGTCTCTCGGTAGGATCGAGAGACAAGAGGAGGCCAAAGCGAAGGGGCAAATGACCATAAGGGGGCATAGTAGATCCTCCTTGACCTCTTAGGTTTGATGTGGAGGTTTTAAAAGGGCCCCGCGGGGCAAAAAAAATAATAATAATAATAATCGAACGGCTGAATGGATTTGCACGAAACTTGGCAAAATTGTAGGGACTGGTAGCTCGATGTGCCTTTGCTAGGTCTCAATATATGTGCTTCAGTGGATTTTGAGAAATTAACGTTCAAAAAAAGATATATATCTGTAACAGCGCTCCGCTTCGCGGAGATAAAATTATCTCTGTATTACCTAGCTGTTGCTAACACCAGTTAGCGACCGCTAGTAGGAGATAGCGACCATCTTGGGCCCCACTTTGCATGTGAGTGATATTTATCACTAATGACATGCAAAGTGGGCATGCCAAGATGTTAGCGACTGGAAACAGTCGCTAACATCGCTATCTCCTATTACCAACTTTTGGAAATATTCGCGATAAGCGCGAATATCTCCAAAAGCTACCACCTGCCCTGAGCAGTTCTTAGCCATGTTATCCAATGGGAGGTGGATAACATGGCTAAGAGCATTAGCTCGGTAATGCATGAATATCGCTGAGTTTTCAGCGATATTAATGCATTGCGGTCGTTTTTTATCGTATTTGCGATAAACCTTGATAATAGCAAGGTTTATCTGCGATAATTTCTGACGATGCTTAGCGGTAAAAAATTCGTTGCTAAGCATCGTTAGGGATAAATATCGCTTAACTTTGGTAATATGCCCCAACGTCTGTTAACGTTCGATTCGAAGGAAATCAGGAAGTGTTGAAAAACATTGTCTGCGCCATCTTGCCTTTTTTCAAATGCCACACTTTTGTCGTGCACGGCAGTCATTTTAGATGCCTTGACCAGACCCACTCTCTGCACGCTGTCGATCCTTAGCATGGCTCCCCACCCTCGCAAGCATCTCCCCCAGGCAGTGGTCACCCCCGCTCTCGGTCTTATGCATGGGTAATAAACCTCCCCCCATCTGCGCTGCTCTTCCCTGAGAATCACACCCTGTGCCCGCCCGAAACCTCCCTTTCGCCCTATTCACTACCGCACCCTCTGACACTCCTTTTCCTCTGTGTCCGATTGTCCAGGCCGGTCCTAGGCTATCAGCTAGCCCTGCAGATGTAGTTTATGGCCCCAGCTGTAAAGAATCACCCCTCTTCAAAGGAGTTATAGTAGATCAAGGCCCACACTCGATGAGATCCGTCACAGCAGACGCGTTCCTATTATCTGAAAACCATCTTGTATTGTGATTGGGGAGGGGACCGAGCCTGAAGCGGAAGATTCCAGGGATGACTCTTTGTACATCAAAGTTTTTACAATTATGTGTCACATTAAAAATATATAGCACTCCAACAAAGTAGTAAGATTATAAAACTTTAATAACTTATAAATATATACAACAAAACAAAAACAGTAATAACATATAAACATTTTTAGGGAAAAACAACGAAGTAGCGGTCGGCTGTGCGAATAGTCCCAACGCAGCACAACGTCCAGATTTCTGGACGGCACCCAGGTGATGTTGCCTGGGTGCCGCACTGATTTCGGCATCCGGCGTGGGGCGTCGCGGGGGGTGGGTCATCAGTAGCAAACTGTTGTGCGAAGAGTTCCAAGGCAGCAGAACGATGGCACCAAGGTGATGTCCAGTAAGTTGCCGCACTGGTTTTGGTATCCTACAATGCTGCTCCGAAAAACGGCGTGGGGCGCCCCGGGGGGGGGGGTGGGGGAGGCGGCGTGAACGGGCCTCTCCAGGTGGAGTCTCGTCTGTTGTAGTGGGGCGCCCCTTTACCGTTTCAGTTGCCATTCCGTCCGCTTTTGGTCCACTGTGTCAAAAGCCGCAATTCAGCTGAGTTGCGCCCACTCTTGCGGTGCAGCGATAGGCGGCTGTCGCAGGACTCTCAAAATGGCGGCAGGCTGTTTCCTTTTTGGGCCTGGTCCACTGAAATGGCCCTGGGACACCTTGGAAATCGGACGCTTGTCTGCTAGGTCTTGGACCCCATTCTCAAAAGCGTCCCCTCCGCCTTGAGGATTCATCAAAAGTTTTGGGGGCCCCCGACTCCTGCAGGCTTCTGGTGGGGAGCGGCTGCCATGATTGCTCGCGGAATGACCACGACGGAGCCACGAGATGGTGGTGCTTTCATGGTGACGCCAGCTTCAGTCTGAAACATCCAGAAACAAGGTGGGGCTTTCATCGTTTGGGAAAAAAAAAGTTTTCATCCAATGAAAAGTGTTATTTTTAGGTCATATGATCAAGCCTTCCATCATTAGGAAACCAAAAGTAAAATGAACCAATGAAAAGTTTTATAAACAAGTCACATGACCTGTTATGCGGCATAGGGTATAAAATGCGGAGAAAATACGTTGGCACGTAAGGCGGCGTCAGTAGCGGACCGATGTGCGAATAGGCCGAAGGCAACACAACGCGCCAAGATCCGGATGGCACCGAGGTGGTGTCCAGCAAGTTGCAGCACTGGTGTGGCCATCCTACAATGCTGAAAGTCGGCGTGGGGCGCCCCGTTGGCCTGTGAGTTCGCGTCAGTAGCGGACCGATGTGCGAATAGGCCGAAGGCAGCACAACGCGCCAAGATCCGGATGGCACCGAGGTGGTGTCTAGTAAGTTGCCGCACTGGTGTGGCCATCCTACAATGTTGAAAGTCGGCGTGGGGCGCCCCGTTGGCCTGTGAGATGGCGTCAGTAGCGGACCGACGTGCGAATGGGGCCAAAGGCAGCGCAACAATATTTTCTGAATAGAAGACACCACAAGGCGCTGAGATGCCAAGATCCGGATGGCACCGAGGTGGTGTCTAGCAAGTTGTGGCACTGGTGTGGCCATCCTACAATGGTAAAAGTCGGCGTGGGGTGCCCTGTTGGCCTGTGAGATGGTGTCAGTAGCGGACCGATGTGCGAATGGGGCCAAAGGCAGCGCAACAATATTTTCTGACTAGAAGACACCACAAGGCGCTGAGATGCCAAGATCCGGATGGCACCGAGGTGATGTCTAGCAAGTTGCTGTACTGGTGTGGCCATCCTACAATGCTGAAACTCGGCGTGGGGCGCCCCATTAGCCTGTGATATTGCGTCAGTAGCGGACCGATGTGCGAATGGGGCCAAAGGCAGCGCAACAATATTTTCTGAAGAGAAGACACCACAAGGCGCTGAGATTCGGTTACCACCGAGGCGATGTCTAGCAAGTTGCCGCACTGGTGTGGCCATCCTACAATACTGCTTCGAATAACGGCGTGGGGTGCCCGAAGGGGGGGGGGGAGGCGGCGTGAACGGGCCTTCCTAGGTGGAGGCTCGTCTGCTGTAGTGGGGCGCCCCTTTACCGTTTCAGTTGCCATTCAGCTGAGTTTCGGCTGCTCTTGATGCTACAGCGACAGGCGGCTGCAACAGGACTCTCAAAATGGCGGCCTGTTCTTTGGATTTGGGCCTGGTCCACTAAAATGGCCCTGGGACACCTTAGAACTCGGACGCTCGATTTTTTTTCCTTTCCTCTACATGCAAAAAAAGGTAAATGCCCGGTACGTTACACGCTTCATCTGCCACGATGTACTCTCCAGAGGAACCGAAAAAAAATATAGTTATGGTAACTATACCATGCATCGTCATATGGAGAGGTGGCACCAATTAATTATAGTGCTGCATAAAAGAGAGATTTGGAGGAGAACCCCCGACCTGCCAGTACATTCATCAAAGAAGTGGCACTGACAGCATCAGAGGCAAGGGAAACGGTCCCAAATATTTAGAAGAACTTTGGAAAGATTAAAATGACATGTTTAGATTGTGGCAAATTAATTTCATGTGGACAGATGAGTGTTACTCTAATAAATACAGCATATGAACATCATCATAGTCGATGGTTGGTAGAGACATTTTGACTATATCCTGGACCTGCCCGTCCTCGCCCAAAATGGCGCCGGAATAAATGGGACTCGTAACTCCTTGTTGTGTACTGGTTGCACAACCTTGATATCACGAGATACGTATGCAGTTTTGAAGCACATGGCGGGCGGGGACGAGAATAGATTGAATATTTCGACATCTCTATTGATATTAAGTTCTGATGTGTTATTGATTACTGTACTATTGAAAGTTCGAATTAACGTCACCCATGGTACTTGCCCGCAAATGTATATCTAGATAATTTTATTGTAACTAGCCCTGTCGTATTTTAATTATAAAATGTACGTCAACCAATTCCGCAACTGTTAGACACCTTAGTTCTTGCAACCTAATGGCCCGCCCGTTACGTTCCTCTACAGTGTAAATGTCTACTCATCATATACGATTACAGTTTGCTCCGTGGCCGGCCCTCGTGGTTATAGGCTCGTATTTGTATAATGAAATTTTCACAATAAAGGTTTTTAAAAGAAAACATGGTAGTAGTATATACATTGGTAACGTTTTTAATAATAGTCACTGTTTTAGAATCATTAAAAGGCAAGTGAAATAAAGCAGACCAATTACATGAAGGGTAAAAGGTATAATACGAAGGAACGCAGTAAAGATAAATGGTCAAGGGCTGTTGTGTTTTCTACTCCTGCAACATAAAGTGATCGATAAGAATCTCATATTCAGGCGTATCGGCGACTAAGACAGCAGGTCGACCCTCTTTTGCTCAACGGCTCCGTCATGGGACGAAGAAACGCTCTTTTTCTCGAAAAAAGAATATATTTTACTTGCAGGACAGTTGTAAATTTTCCGGGAAAGTACATTAGCCTGGAACATTATAACATATATTTAAGAAAAAATAATGTTCGGAAGTAATAAAAAGCGTAATTTTTAGGTCATATGACCAAGCCTTTCATCATTAGAATAAGAAAAGTAAAATGAACCAATGAAAAGTTTTATTAACAAGTCACATGACTTGTTATGCTTACGTTACGCGCTGCGCGTCGCGCCCCGGATGACTTCCGGATGCGCTAACGCGGCGCGTCATATGACGCATTACGCGACAACGCAGGTCCAGAATATAGTCAAAATGTCTCCACCAACCAGCGGTCGGAACACAACCCCTTTCAGCAGGCTAAATAGTTCTGTTAAATGACAACAGAAGGGACAGGCAACAAGAACCATCAGTCAAAGAGGGGAGGGCTAGTTCTTCTCTACCGGGTTACATTGGGGCGCTACCGGAACTGATCGAATTGGTAGTCTACAGTGTTTCTGGATGTTTCAGACTGAAGCTGGGGTTAGCATGAGAGCACCACCATTTCGTAGCTCCGTCGTGGCCAATCCGCAACCAATCATGGCAGCCGCTCTTTATCGTTATTTTGGGCGGGGTGGGTGGCGGAGCCGAGCTGTTTTGCAGCCATCATTGTGTGGAGTTCAGTTCATCTCACTAGTTTCGTATTTGTCATGAGGGGTTGTTCCTAATGTTTCTATTTTAGCGAGGTCAAAAAGAGATCCCATTAGTGGCCTACTGATTTTGCTCGATTCCTTTTGTTTTTTTACACAATTTTTTCGTTATCTGCAAAGACTAAACAGAGTATTGCGACTCTGTGTTTGTTTGTAAATAGAGAATGAACCAAAGAGAACCAATTCTAAAACAGTAAATGCTTGGATAACAATCAATCAAATGGAGAGAGAAGCAGGCACGACGTATTACAACGGGGGCAAAGGCCTGCGTTAACTACCTTTCACTATCTGCAAAGAGAGAGTACTCCTAATAGAAATGAGGGGGGGGGCAGCATTCAAAGCAGATCAGTGTGCATAAACACGAAAATATTTTTACTTACCACGTACTTGACATTCGACAGCTTATGATATTTGCTATTAAAAAACCATTGAAATTCACTGAAAAAACCATAGGTTATAGACCATATATAGTTAGGAATTAGCATTTACAAAACCTTTAAAATTCACTGAAAAAACCATAGGTTATAGACCATATATAGTTAGGAATTAGCATTTACAAAACCATGAAAATTCACTGAAAAAACCATAGGTTATAGACCATATATCGTTAGGAATTAGCATTTAAAAAACCTTATTTTACCCACATAAAACCATTGAAATTCCATATATAGTTAGTTGCACTAACTATATATCGCGCACCCGCAATCCACTGCTGATGATGTCACATATTACATCATTCATGACATGGTCAGTGACATCACTGATGACATCACTGATGACATCTCAAATGACATCACTGATGACATCACTGATGACATCTCATTTGACATCAATGACCACATCACTGATGATATCATTCATGTGACAATACAATGCATCTCCTCACATTTTAATATAACCTCTGTTTCACCCAGTGTTAAATACAGAGTATAATTTTTGAAACCATTGACACACCAATACTAGTTACTACATACGCACTCACTGATTCCTACGTCTACACACACCTTCACTCATTCACCCATACAATCATTCATACATACAATCACTCATCTTTACAACACTATCATATGCACTCATACACCTATACAGACACTCACAGTCTGCCACTCATCCATGGAGTTACTCACACACCTAGTCAGTCATGTAAAGAATCAATGACACTTCCATTTTCTTGTCTATACAGTTAAACATAGAGCACCTTACATTTTCAAACATATACTAACACATACTTACCTTCTTATACAATCATTGATACAAGTACACATTGATCTGCACAGAGTCACACACCTCCCAGTCAGCCACACACACACTCAGTCTCCCATACAAATACTTGGGCAATCAATCAATAACCCATATAGTTACTCATACAGCTACTGATCAACACATGCAGCAGTTTACAGAACAACAGACATAATGATGCACAAATTAAGACAGTTTAGTCACTAACCCATGCACTCAGTGAGACACATTTAATCACTCACTCATACAGTTAGTCATGCACCTACTAAATCCTTCGTCCAGACACTTACACATCCACTCAATCTTCAATATGTAAGACATATTTAAACTTTACAGAAACAAAAAATCACTGGATGTTGTTATCAGTCATGTCATCAGTGATGTCATTTGAGATGTCATCAGTGATGTCATCAGTGATGTCACTGACCATGTCATGAATGATGTAATATGTGACATCATCAGCAGTGGATTGCGGGTGCGCGATATATAGTTAGTGCAACTAACTATATATGGAATTTCAATGGTTTTGTGTGGGTAAAATAAGGTTTTTTAAATGCTAATTCCTAACGATATATGGTCTATAACCTATGGTTTTTTCAGTGAATTTTCAAGGTTTTGTAAATGCTAATTCCTAACTATATATGGTCTATAACCTATGGTTTTTTCAGTGAATTTTCAAGGTTTTGTAAATGCTAATTCCTAACTATATATGGTCTATAACCAATGGTTTTTTCAGTGAATATATATATATATATATATATTCACTGAAAAAACCATAGGTTATAGACCATATATAGTTAGGAATTAGCATTTACAAAACCTTGAAAATTCACTGAAAAAACCATAGGTTATAGACCATATATCGTTAGGAATTAGCATTTAAAAAACCTAATTTTACTCACACAAAACCATTGAAATTCCATATATAGTTAGTTGCACTAACTATATATCGCGCACCCGCAATCCACTGCTGATGATGTCACATATTACATCATTCATGACATGGTCAGTGACATCACTGATGACATCACTGATGACATCTCAAATGACATGACTGATGACATCACTGATGACAACATCCAGTGACTGTATGTTTCTGTAAAGTTAAAATGTGTCTTACATATTGAAGAATGAGTGGAAGTATAAGTGTCTGGACAAAGGATTTAGTAGGTGCATGACTGAATGTATGAGTGAGTGATTAAATGTGTCTCACTGAGTGCATGGGTTAGTGACTAAACTGTCTTAATTTGTGCATCATTATGTCTGTTGTTCTGTAAACTGCTGCATGTGTTGATCAGTAGCTATATGATTAACTATATGGGTTACTGATTGATTGTCCAAGTATTTGTATGGGAGACTGAGTGTGTGTGTGGCTGGCTGGGAGATGTGTCACTCTGTGCAGATCAATGTGTACTTGTATCAATGATTGTATAAGAAGGTAAGTATGTGTTAGTATATGTTTGAAAATGTAAGGTGCTCTATGTTTAACTGTATAGACAAGAAAATGGAAGTGTCATTGATTCTTTACAGGACTGACTAGGTGTGTGAGTAACTCCATGGATGAGTGGCAGACTGTGAGTGTCTGTATAGGTGTATGAGTGCATATGATAGTGTTGTAAAGATGAGTGATTGTATGTATGAATGATTGTATGGGTGAATGAGTGAAGGTGTGTGTAGACGTAGGAATCAGTGAGTGCGTATGTAGTAACTAGTATTGGTGTGTCAATGGTTTCAAAAATTATACTCTGTATTTAACACTGGGTGAAACAGAGGTTATATTAAAATGTGAGGAGATGCATTGTATTGTCACATGAATGATATCATCAGTGATGTGGTCATTGATGTCAAAGGAGATGTCATCAGTGATGTCATCAGTGATGTCATTTGAGATGTCATCAGTGATGTCATCAGTGATGTCACTGACCATGTCATGAATGATGTAATATGTGACATCATCAGCAGTGGATTGCGGGTGCACGATATATAGTTAGTGCAACTAACTATATATGGAATTTCAATGGTTTTGTGTGAGTAAAATTAGGTTTTTTAAATGCTAATTCCTAACGATATATGGTCTATAACCTATGGTTTTTTCAGTGAATTTTCAAGGTTTTGTAAATGCTAATTCCTAACTATATATGGTCTATAACCTATGGTTTTTTCAGTGAATTTTCAAGGTTTTGTAAATGCTAATTCCTAACTATATATGGTCTATAACCTATGGTTTTTTCAGTGAATTTCAATGGTTTTTTAATAGCAAATATCATAAGCTGTCGAATGTCAAGTACGTGGTAAGTAAAAACATTTTCGTGTTTATGCACACTGATCTGCTTTGAATGCTGCCCCCCCCCCTCATTTCTATTAGGAGTACTCTCTCTTTGCAGATAGTGAAGGGTAGTTAACGCAGGCCTTTGCCCCCGTTGTAATACGTCGTGCCTGCTTCTCTCTCCATTTGATTGATCGTTATCCAAGCATTTACCGTTTTAGAATTGGTTCTCTTTGGTTCATTCTCTATTTACAAACAAACACAGAGTCGCAATACTCTGTTTAGTCTTTGCAGATAACGAAAAATCGTGTAAAAAAACAAAAGGAATCGAGCAAAATCAGTAGGCCACTAATGGGATCTCTTTTTGACCTCGCTAAAATAGAAACATTAGGAACAACCCCTCATGACAAATACAAAACTAGTGAGATAAACTGAACTCCACACCATGATGGCTGCAATACAGCTCGGCTCCGCCACCCACCCCGCCCAAAATAACGATAAAGAGCGGCTGCCATGATTGCTCGCGGAATGACCACGACGGAGCTACGAAATGGTGGTGCTCTCATGCTAACCCCAGCTTCAGTCTGAAACATCCAGAAACACTGTAGACTACCAATTCGATCAGTTCCGGTAGCGCCCCAACGTAACCCGGTAGAGAAGAACTAGCCCTCCCCTCTTTGACTGATGGTTCTTGTTGCCTCTCCCTTCTGTTGTCATTTAACAGAACTATTTAGCCTGCTGAAAGGGGTTGTGTTCCGACCGCTGGTTGGTGGAGACATTTTGACTATATTCTGGACCTGCGTTGTCGCGTAATGCGTCATATGAGGCGCCGCGTTAGCGCATCCGGAAGTCATCCGGGGCGCGACGCGCAGCGCGTAACGTAAGCATAACAGGTGATGTGACTTGTTAATAAAACTTTTCATTGGTTCATTTTACTTTTCTTATTCTAATGATGAAAGGCTTGGTCATATGACATAAAAATTACGCTTTTTATTACTTCCGAACATTATTTTTTCTTAAATATATGTTATAATATTCCAGGCTAATGTACTTTCCCGGAAAATTTACAACTGTCCTGCAAGTAAAATATATTCTTTTTTCGAGAAAAAGGGCGTTTCTTCGTCCCATGACGGAGCCGTTGAGCAAAAGAGGGTCGACCTGCTGTCTTAGTCGCCGATACGCCTGAATATGAGATTCTTATCGATCACTTTATGTTGCAGGAGTAGAAAACACAACAGCCCTTGACCATTTATCTTTACTGCGTTCCTGCGTATTATACCTTTTACCCTTCATGTAATTGGTCTGCTTTATTTCACTTGCCTTTTACTGATTCTAAAACAGTGACTATCATTAAAAACTTTACCAATGTATATACTACTACCATGTTTTCTTTTAAAAACCTTTATTGTGAAAATTTCATTATACAAATACGAGCCTATAACCACGTGGGCCGGCCACGGAGCAAACTGTAATTGTATATGATGAGTAGACATTTACACTGTAGAGGAACGTAACGGGCGGGCCATTAGGTTGCAAGAACTAAAGTGTCTAACAGTTGCGGAATCGGTGGACGTACATTTTATAATTAAAATACGACAGGGCCAGTTACAATAAAATTATCTAGATATACATTTGCGGGCAAGTACCATGGGTGACGTTAATTCGAACTTTCAATAGTACAGTAATCAATAACACATCAGAACTTAATATCAATAGAGATGTCGAAATATTCAATCTATTCTCGTCCCCGCCCGCCATGTGCTTCAAAACTGCATACGTATCTCGTGATATCAAGGTTGTGCAACCAGTACACAACAAGGAGTTACGAGTCCCATTTATTCCGGCGCCATTTTGGGCGAGGACGGGCAGGTCCAGGATATAGTCAAAATGTCTCTACCAACCATCGACTATGATGATGCTCATATGCTGTATTTATTAGAGTAACACTCATCTGTCCACATGAAATTAATTTGCCACAATCTAAACATGTCATTTTAATCTTTCCAAAGTTCTTCTAAATATTTGGGACCGTTTCCCTTGCCTCTGATGCTGTCAGTGCCACTTCTTTGATGAATGTACTAGCAGGTCAGGGGTTCTCCTCCAAATCTCTCTTTTATGCAGCACTATAATTAATTGGTGCCACCTCTCCATATGACGATGCATGGTATAGTTACCATAACTATATTTTTTTTCGGTTCCTCTGGAGAGTTCATCGTGGCAGATGAAGCGTGTAACGTACCGGACATTTACCTTTTTTTGCATGTACAGGAAAGGAAAAAAAAATCGAGCGTCCGAGTTCTAAGGTGTCCCAGGGCCATTTTAGTGGACCAGGCCCAAATCCTCCCCCCTCCCCTTCTCTGCCTTCCCTCCGTCTTGTCTCTTCACTTCGACGTGCCTCCCCTACTCTCCTCCCCCTCCTCCTCCTACTCTCCTCCCCCCTCCTCCACCTACTCTCCTCCCCACTCTCTCTCTCCCAGCACAACCTTGTTTGCGCTTCTTCCCCGTCATTTGGCCTCATGTGTAGTCAGACTTCTCTTCCCTTTTACAGAGAAGCACGTTGTTTAAATGTGTGGAAGAAATGGAAAGGGCAATTGCATTTCCCCATTCATATTTTGATCCTCCAAAATACAAACAAATGAACTATAGATGAGAGCCTGCAGCGTTTCCCTTTTCAAGCACGTTTTGAGGCTTCGGGGTTGTCGTGCGCTCACAGCACGCACACCCTCCCCGCCCTCCATTGCACGGGCAGTGCGTGCTGTATAAACACAGTCAGCAACAGTGGTAACATCTCTTGTTTATTTTCTCTTCCTTGTTTGTTATATCTTCCTCCGCATTGCTGGCTCGCCCCTCCCCCTCCACAGCGGCCCTTATTGTCACCTCGGCTTACACTCACCCCTCCTTTCTCCCCTTTAGGCTGCTTTCGGATGCTTTGTTCGCAGCTTGTCATTTACTTTTGCATTGTGGGCGTATTATGATTATATTTCTTAGGGAAGGGTAGTGCTAGTCCAAGGTACATTGCGCGCTCCCACCTTTCTCTGGCCTCGTCTTAATTTGTCTCTGTAAATAATTAAAATTTAGCATCTGAGGTATTCCGGGTTACCTGTAAATGTGAAGCGATCTAATTTTAGTTTCTGATTTGACGTTTCTGAATTTAAAAGTTTGTTTTCATTTATCTGAACAAACCTTTTACTGGCACAGTTGTAACTGTTCTCACTGTGGATACAATCATGTTTGCAAGCGCTGCTTCTAGTTCGAACCTTTGTAGACAGGGCCTATACTGAGCGTGTTCTTGTGCTAGGGCTTAATTTCAGCCGGGGTTTACCGGTGCGCACATTGGCGTTTAATTCCTGGCGCTTACTCTGGGCATGTTGTAATACATATTACTTAAGGAATATGCTGTTTCCGTTTTTTAACACCCAAAAGTGTAAGTTATCTGTGTTCTGCTTATTATGTTATTCATCCTAGGTGTCTGGGCCACGGCAACATTTGTGCTCTTGTGCTGCCCACACAGGAAGCACACCAGCCCCCTCACTGTAATAGGAGGTAGTCCCAGCACCTCTCCCATACTTCTAACAAACAGCTCTACAGTAAACAGTCTGTGTACTGCTTCTTATCACTGCAATCTATCTCCGTTCACTGGCTCCTCACCCGCCCCCTTCACTCCTCTCTAAACATTCCTTCCCATGGCGTTTGGATCTCGGGAGAGAGCAGTGGCACACAGCTGCATTCCTCCCCTGTTGTTGAAGATTTTACCACTAATTAACACAGTGCAGTCGAGGTCGCTTTCACTTTTGTGTCCGCGCTTCTTTTACTGGTGAATTTCATGCCTATCTGTGCTCCTCACATTCACGCATAATAAAGTGTAATTCATAAAGCACATTCGGTACCCCTCACTGTGCAGGTCGCAATAACTGACTTACTTTAATAATTGGGTGGCAATAGAAATATCCAACACTCCAACATGTATCACAGTGAGCTGAGCACGTTGTTATAACTACTTCCCTTTTGACAAACTGCGATACACACTGTGACAAAGGACCACTTCCACGTCTCTCTGGCCTTCTTTTTTTTTGCCTCTGTAAATAATTAACATTGGCACCTGGTGGATTGTGGGTTACCTGTAAATGTGAAGGATGTAAATTCATTTTCTGTTTTCACGTTTCTGAATTTAAAAGTTGTTTTCATTTATCTAAACAAACCTTTAACGGGCACAGGTGGAACTGTTCAAACTAATAGATACAATAATGTTTGTAAGCGCTGCTTCTACTTAGAACCTTTGTAGGCAGCGCCCAGAATGAGCGCGTTCTTGGGCTGGGGGCTTAATTTCAGCAGGAGTCTACTGGTGTGACCGTTGGCACTTAATCATTAACACTTGCATTTTGTGTGTATTATGAAACATATTTCTTATTTAATCTTCTGGATACTGTTGGACTGCTGTAGTAGAGGTAGGATGTGTAGCTACCTCAGCAGTTCATAGTCTTCTAGCTGCCATTGGTAGGGCCCATAACTATACCTTTTTATATTGTAGTATGCTACATTTAGTTTGTCTTGATGAAGACACATGAAAAGGTGTTGCAAGGGGTCAAAACGCTTATGCTTCCACTGATACCGTTTGCAAATAATTCTATGCATTGCAGTCTTCACATTGGGTGAAGTCTGTGCCCTTGCAAATAATTTATTGTAGAAGCCAAAAAAGAGACGTTGTTTCTCTTTTTAATTAACTTTCTCCATGCACCTAATACTTGTTCACTTGCACTGTGCTGCGACTTGGAGCACATTTTGATGAACTATAGTTTTTGTGTAGTTGTGACAAATCTATATATAGCTTATTTTGAATTTTATACAAGTGTTTACTCTATATCAATTTTTTCTCAGCACTTCGTCGGAGACCATTTGCTTTCTTGCTCCCTCGTTTGTATACCGCTTCCCACTCACAACCACCAGTATTTTATTTTATTTTTATTAACATGCTTTCCTCACTCACCCTCACTCACCCTCACCCTCACTCACCCTCACTCACCCTCACCCTCACTCACCCTCACTCACCCTCACCCTCACTCACCCTCACCCACACTCACCCTCACCCTCACTCACCCTCAACGCCTCACCCTCACTCACCCTCAACCCCTCAACCCCTCACCCTCACTCACCCTCAACCCCTCACCCTCACCCACCCTCAACCCTTCACCCTCAACCCACCACTCACCCTCACTCTCACTCACCCTCACTCACCCTCAACCCCTCAGCCTCACCCTCACCCTCACTCACCCTCAACCCCTCACCCTCAACCCCTCACCCTCACTCACCCTCAACCCCTCACACTCACTCACCCTCACCCTCACTCACCCTCAACCCCTCACCCTCACCCTCACTCACCCTCACTCATCCTCAACCCCTCACCCTCACCCACCCTCACTCACCCTCACTCACCCTCACTCACCCTCAACCCCTCACCCTCACTCAACCTCACCCTCACTCACCCTCACCCTCACTCACCCTCAACCCCTCACCCTCACCCACCCTCACCCACCCTCACCCACCCTCACCCTCACTCACCCTCAACCCCTCACCCTCAACCCCTCACCCTCACTCACCCTCAACCCCTCACCCTCACTCACCCTCAACCCCTCACCCTCACTCACCCTCAACACCTCACCCTCACTCACCCTCAACCCCTCACCCTCACTCACCCTCACCCTCACTCACCCTCAACCCCTCACCCTCAACCCCTCACCCTCAACCCCTCACCCTCACTCACCCTCACAACACATATTGTGTTACAATAGGTGTCACATTTGCGAAAGATAAAACTATCTAGAGATGTAGCATAACGACCAGAGCTGCCATATAAGTCACGTAAATACAAAACATGTTGCATTCCAAATGCTATAGGTGTCACATTCGCAAAAGTTATAACTATTGGCATTGTAAATGACAAAGCCATCAATTTAGCAATTTTAACAACGAAAAAATAAATAAATTATGTCATTTACAAGACCAATAACTACAACTTTTCTAATGCGAAACCTATTGCATTCCAACCCCACTCACCCACGCAACGCCACTCACACACGCAACGCCACTCACACACGCAACGCCACTCACACACGCAACGCCACTCACACACGCAACGCCACTCTCACACGCCACTCATCCACGCAACGCCACTCATCCACGCAACGCCACTCATCCACGCAACGCCACTCATCCATTTGCAAAACGAAAAAAGTTAAACTCTTCTATTGCGAGACCTATTGCATTTTCAATGCTTGTTTTCTTTCTCCTTCTGTTCGTAAGCGTATTCCTAACACTGTTGCTACCCTTTATTCACCACTTCCTGGTCAGTTATTCCCGTCTGATCTTTCCGAAACTCCTCAGAGACGGAGTCAGATCCCTAGTGGTAAGGAGAAAGGGACGTTAGTGACTATGGCACATAGATGGATAAGACATCCCGCTAACTACACTCCACGTGTGGTCTTCGACACGTTTTCTCAGTTTAATGAGCCTACGCAGAGATTCGTGTTCGAAGAAATGTGTAACTTTTTGAGGGAAGAATGGTATAACGATGATTTAGATAACGTGCCGCCCGATATAACTGAACTCCAGAGTCATTTTTCGAACGGTATGATTGTAGGTGGAGATGTACGACGTGCCTTGGAACGCTTGTTATCGTTCAGATCCACAGTGCATTCTCGGGTGTCATTTGATGATGCCACTGAGAATTGGAAAGCGGCTCCTGGTCAGTATCCTATGAGAGAGGTTCCGCCACTTTGGGTGCCTGGTGATCCTGGTGCTCACCCTCCGGTTTTACCGCATTTTCGAAGAGTGTGGATACACCTCCCATGGAAACGATCGGAAGTTTTGCAAGTGAAGCAATCCTTGCCTGATCCGCATAAGAATCCGGCTGGTTATTATAAGGAGCTATCCCAATTGGTGGAAGCTTCTGTTATGAACCTTGCCGATATCGACATGTTGTTCGGTAACGTTGTACCGCAACCAGTTTGGGCGAAAATTCGCCAAGCAAACCACGCAAATGAGTTAGGTGGTGATTGGGCTGCACTGATAGCGGCTGATGCATTGCAAGTCGGTGGGGCTAAGCCTGAACAGCTGATCTTGGATTTGCCTCAGAAAATCATTACGCTCATAAAAACTCTCATGCCAGCGATGAAGGTGAACTGGGATAAGTTATCAGCTTGTAAGCAAAAGAAAGACGAAAGTGTCTCGGATTTCTTCACAAGGTTTGAGGAAGCGTTTGTCGACCACAGCGGTCAGGACATGGGCGCTGAAGGAGGTCAGCGGTTATTTGTCGACAAGTTCGTGTCGAAATTGTTGCCTGAGCTAAGCAACAAATTGAAGAATTCAGAAAGTGCATGGGCGGTTTCCACAACTGCACAGATATTAGCAACGGCTCAATACTACGAGAATAGGGAAAAGGAAGAAAGTGATCGTGTAGAAAAGAAAACGAAGGAGCTCAAAACGAAGGTTTTGTTGCAGCAAGCATATCCTCCACGATCAAACCAAAATGATTCGCAACAGCAGTATCGACTGCGAGCACAGCCCGATAGGATGCAGCCGCGTACTGACAACTTTGACTATAGATCTTCACTTGGGTATAATCAGTGCGCATATTGTAGGAGAGAGGGACACATAAAATATGATTGTCCTGCCTTACGGGACCGTCTGAATGGTGTGTCGATACGAGGAAACCGTGGTGGTGGTCCTCAACAGGCATCACGAGGTAGAGGTCGTGGTTCACCCCAAAATCAGATTGATCGCCATCAAAATCAATCGGATACGAATAATTGTTTTGACCAGCGAAATGCGGGGTCAGTTCGATCTGCACAATATAATGTGGACGATTATTACGTAGAACATGAGACTGTTGCAAACGACCATTACTAGGACAGCCACCGACAAAGAGAGGGAGTAGTATCAGTTCCGGTCGATCAGAGTGGGCCTTACGTTGCAGTGGCTACAGCGGGCGTAGTTGAGCCTTTTCTGTTAGACACTGGTGCGACGAAAAGTTCCATCATGCATTCGAAACTCCCTGGCGCACCTTTGTCTGGCTTAACGAACATTTCCGTTGGATTCTCTGGTGCCCCTGTTAGCAACCCCGTCTTTAGTTCTTTGCCCCTTACGATTGGACCTCGTGAGCTAACGGCTCTACTGATTCTATCTACAGGTTGTGGTGAGAATCTTTTGGGTCTGGATTTGTTGAAACGACTATATGCAACTTTGTATTGTTCCCCCGAAGGAGTGGAGCTTACATTAGGGAGGAGAGTGATCTCTCCTATGTATTTATCGGTCGATAAATTCCCACCAGAATTGAGTTCCCTCCCTGCGTCTCTATGGGCCACAGGTCCCAATGATGTGGGTCTGTTAGACATTCCACCTTATGTGATTCAATTGAAACCAAATGTGCGATTACCACGTTTACCTCAATATCGTATCTCATTTGATGGTGAGCGAGCGCTGTTAGCGATCGTTCATGATCTCATTGGAAAAGGTGTTGTTGAAGAAACTCGTGGAAACGTGTGTAATAGCCCTGTATTGCCTATTTTGAAACGAACTGACCCATCTAAACCTCCTGTGTATCGTTTCGTAATAGATTTGAGAGAAGTAAATAAAATAGTGATTCCACAATTCCCCGTGGTTCCTGATATCACGGCCTTACTAACAATGATTCCGGCCTCTGCCTCCTGGTTCACGGTGATCGATCTAAAGAATGCTTTCTTTAGTATCCCGATTGCTGAGGAAAGCAGAGACCTATTCGGATTCTCATTAGGTGGTCGCAGTTTTAGGCTAAAACGCGCTCCACAGGGCTACTATGAGAGTCCGTCGATCTACAGTCAAGCACTTAAAAGTCAGCTTGATGCCTTTGTTTTACCGACGGGTGCGGCTTTGATTCAATACGTTGACGATCTTTTAGTGGCAGCTGATACAGGAGCTATTTGCAAAACAGCTACAGTATCATTATTGCATTATCTACATGACTTACATCACAAGGTATCACCTTCTAAGCTACAATATTGTTGTCAAGAAGTTACCTATTTAGGTCACTTATTGTCAAAAGAAGGGAGAAGGTTGACCCCAGAGAGAATCGCAGCGATTTCCCGAATGACTGTGCCAAAAACCCAGAGAGATGTTCGTGCCTTTTTAGGTATTACGTCCTACTGCAGACAATGGATTCCAAATTTTTCATTGTTGGCGAAACCATTGATAGCCCTTACGTGCAAGGATGTTTCATCCCCATTGCCTTGGACTGAAGAGTGTCAGAAAGGTTTTTCTGAATTACGTGATGCGTTGTGTTCGGCTCCTGTGTTGGGCACTCCTGACTACAGTAAGCCGTTTACACTATACGTTCACGAGAGGGATGGTTGTGCGTTGAGTGTTCTGACACAACCTTTTGGTGGCAAACAACGCCCATGCGCCTATTTTTCCTCGACTTTAGACCCAGTAGCTAGAGCCTTGCCGAGTTGTTTAAGAGCAACAGCGGCAGCTGCGGCGTCCATTCGACAGTCCGCAGGTCTGGTCATGGATAATATGCTTACGGTGATGGTTCCGCATGCAGTTGACACTCTATTGAATCGAACGAAAACTCAACACTTGACGAGCGCAAGATTTTCTGGATATGAGTTGACGTTACTGGCCAGTCATATACAGATAAAACGATGTAATGTGTGGAATCCAGCAACATTGCTGCCGATCGACACGGAGTCAAGTGGTGAAGCACTACATGACTGTTATCTCAGAACTGAAGAGGAAACCAAGGGTCGTATTGACCTAAAAGATACTCCATTGGCAGATCCCGATGGTACTTTATATGTGGATGGTTCCTGTTTTAAGTTACCGAATGGTGATGTGACGACTGCGTATGCTGTAGTAACATTGAGTAGGATTGTGGAAAGCGCAAGATTGAGTCAGAATTCGGCTCAGGCTGCTGAGCTGATCGCATTGACAAGAGCGTGTGTATTGTCTAAATATAAACGGGTGAATGTGTTTACAGATAGCCAGTATGCGTTTGGTGTGGCACATAGTTTTGGGCGATTGTGGAGAGAGAGAGGATTCCTTACATCGCATGGCACGAAGATTCAACATGGTCAGCTTGTGAATGACCTTTTAGATGCACTCACATTGCCTAAACAGGTGGCCGTAGTCAAATGTAGTCCACATCAGAAAGTGACGGACGATGTGGGTCGTGGTACTGCGTTTGCGGATGAAACGGCTAAAGAGACAGCTAAAGATTTGACGAACAGAATGTATGTTACGAGTTCAGTGAGATGGCCAACAGAGACTGGTATATGTGAAGACACGATTGAGAGTGTGAAGGGAATACAGAATGAAGCCACTGAGATGGAAAGGACTAAATGGAAAGAGAGCACGGGAAGATTGGATGAGAACGGATGTTGGGTTGATTTGTCAGAAAAGCAGAGATGGATGTTACCGGATGCATATGTGCTCTCTGTCGTTACAATAGCTCATGGTACAGCGCACATCAGCACAAAAGGCATATGCAAGTTGTTGTCTCATGTATGGAAGAATGATGGGATTACTAAGTGTGCAGAGAGAGTGGTTAAGAATTGTATGGTGTGTTTGATGCGCAATCCTGGTAAGGGCACTCCCACTCCACCTGGCCATTTTGCCCCTCCTACGTACCCTTTCGAAGTTATCCAGTTGGACTTCATCCACATGGAGAGATGTAACAATTTGAAATTCATTTTAGTTGTGGTGTGTGCATTCTCTAGATGGATTGAGGCTTACCCCCTTAAGGATAATACGGCCTTATCCACGGCAAAAAATTTGCTCAAAGAGTATTTTCCCCGCTACGGAATGCCTCGGGTTGTATGGTCGGACAACGGAAGTGAGTTTGTGGGAAGTGTGATGAAGAGTGTGTGTTGTGGCTTAGGGATAGTACAAAAGTTCCATAGTGCAAACCATCCACAATCAGCAGGCTTGGTGGAAGGATACAATGGCACCCTAAAACTAAAATTGGCTAAAATTCAGGCGACAACTGGTCTATCATGGCCCGAGGCTTTGCCCCTAGCTCTCCTGTCGACCAGGGCAACTGTACACTCACGAGTAGGGCTTAGCCCATATGAGATCGTATTTGGCCGTCCCGCTAATATATGGGGAGTCCCAAGGCCTAAGGAGTTTGATAGAATCGAATATCCAATGTTGATTGACTATCTTCATGATCTGACTGCTAAATTGAGTTTGATTCATCAACAGGTCTTTGAGGCTTTGCCGTCACGAACAGAGGGTCCTGGTCATCGGCTCCAACCCGGAGATTGGATTCTCATCCGCAACTTCGGACGAAAACGGAATCTTGAGCCGAGATTCGTGGGACCGTTCCAGGTACAGCTAGCAACGAGGACGGCAGTTCGGCTGGAAGGCCGGAAAAACTGGGTACATGCTACCCACACCAAAAGAGTCCCGTTTCCTTTGCCGTCGGACACCTGGATGAGAAGAGGTTTTTCTTCATCTGAAACCGACACTCCACAACGTTTTGTTCCATTCAGCGAAGCTCAGCTTGTATCTGACGCCTTTGTTGATTCCCCTCAAACAATTTCCTCCCCGTCAACCTTGGAAAATTCGAGTGCTGAACAATCGCCTGAACAATTGAACACTCCTTTGCCGTCCAATTCACTATTTGAAGATCAAACTCGCCCTGGGAGCAGCCGATACTTTCTTCGTCCACGCACTAGAGACTAAATAAAAAGATTTTTGTTTTTAGGTTTTCACACTTGCCCTGAATATAGTGGACATTATATATTGTGTGTTTTTCCCTTTTCGTACAGCCAAGAACATTATAATAAATTGAACGTACAATTTAGCTAGAACGTATCATCTAGGTTGGCCGTAGGGCCGTGCGGGTACTTCCTTCTGTTTAGCAGCTATCGACACAAGGTCGGTTTCTTTTGTCGATTTCCTGGAACTCCTGGGAATTGATAATCGCTACTCAGAACGAAGTCCGTCAAGAACGTCGCGGACGGTCGTTAGGGGATGGAATCGTCATTGTCTGAGCTGTCGAAAAGAGAGAAAATGTTGGCGCAAAGATCTGCATTACATAAGATGTTTCGTTCAAAATGGTTCTTTCTACAGGTTTTCATATTGTTTCTGAATGTATCTATGTTACTGGTGGGGGGAGTATATTATGGGTCCCAATTCTTATTGCCTTCTACTATACCTACTCTTCCATCTCATGATCTAAATTTCGTTTCAACTGTCTCTCCACATTCCTTTCATCTTCTGCCTCAACACGAACAAGCCAGACGTGCGGAATTCAGAAACAACTCCTTTATTCAACTCTTGCACCAGCATCAGTTAGTGGTAAACACTACCAATTGTTGGGTGTGTGGGTTAATGCCACATGCCATGGATAAGGGTATTCCGTACTTAGTTCTGCCTTATAGTGCCCAAGGGTCAGCTAGAGCATTACAAACTATGTTCCGTAGTGCACTAGATTCCTACCCCCATCGAGAACCACGCTCAGCAAACTTTGGTCCTGGCCCTTACCACAAGACTCTGGCGAGAGCTATTGCTGATTTAGATAGAGATATTTTTGACGCATCGCTTATCCCAGAGGAGGAGGTGCGAGCATATAGGGAACTAAGTGAGGCTGAGTATAGTGTATCAGTGGGTGATAGGCAGCTTAAAAGCTAATCACCGATATGGATTGTACCTCACCTTGGTAATTTCTGCTTGAAAGGTCTTGGTCGAAATCCGAGAGCTCAGTTTGGGGAGAGTGCGTGTACTGAGACATATGTCTTACCCACGCTCTCCTCCCCTGTCTTCCTGACTGCCAAGGGTACCTACTTTGTATGTTATGATCGAGCCTATACGTGGTTACCTCATGACTTCTCGGGTACCTGCTACATTGCAAATCTTTTGCCTCCGACTTTCACTGTGGCATCAGATTATCACAGAACTAGAGTTGTGAGAGGTGTTGTTAACAAAGAAGATACTGCCGGTCAAGAGGCAGGAGACTTCTTTAAGGGTTTTCTACCATTCTGGGGCCCTATGGTAAATAGCAGAAACCTGAGGCAGTTAACTCGTGTAGTAGAATCAACTGCCAACATAACTGCAAGTGCCCTTGGTAATTTGACAGCCGAGCTTCAGGCGGATAGACTGATGACGTTACAGAACCGTATGGTTCTAGACGTTGTTCTAGCAGATAGAGGTGGTGTTTGTAAAGTCATCCATTCGAGCTGCTGCATATTCATACCTGATAACGCTCCAACGGTTTATCAAGCCATCACTAAGTTGCACAAAATTTCGGAGTCCATACACGTGGACGAAGGAAATTGGACGCTTCTGGGATGGTTTTGGGGTCTGATGTCAACTTGGGGTTGGAAGATTCTGATGATCATAGGGGTTGTTGTGACGTTTCTATTCACATGTTGTCTTTGTGTGCAATGTGGTCCTGCCTTATGTGGCCTTTGTGCTACAACGTGTATAAGACAGCCCGTTGGCACCAAAGAGGCATTGAAGGATAGAATAATGTATCAGCAACATCTAAATGATCTGATGAGTATCGAAATCGATTATGATTCCGACTAGTGCTTGCCTACATGAGGGCAAAAGGACCGTCTGAGGTTCCGTAAAAATTATTACAACGTTCTGGGCATTACCGAATATGGACGAGTTTAGTATCTATGAACCGTAAATGGCGAGTTCGGTAAGTGTATGCATTTTCGCTACACTACCTGTTAGGGTTCGCCTAATATTACGGGTTCTTCATCTGAACCCTCGGGTTCCATTTTAGATACGGCATCCATTTTGTTTCTTGCCCTCACGTAGTCAGCGAGCAGGTAACTGTTCGCCCCCTGACCCTCTAGTTCCCAAGCCTTGCGGAAGACGCCTATTCCTTTCATGCGTCTTTATGGCCGGAGGAATGACACAGCGAAGGCAGATGGCTCAGCTTGAGGGTAATCTGGTCGTGCCGGTCTATTGTGACAGCCGTGCAGGCGATGGGATCCAGCTCTTTGATCCTACGATCATGCTTCCGATATTACCCCCACACTCCTTTCTCTACACGTGTCTGACTTCCTTGCAGCTGCTCTTGTTTCTTCTCCTTGGTCATTTACAACTCTAATGGGTGTGCCTAATGGTGGGAAGATGTACTTTTACAGTTGGGAACCGGCAGTGCTACTGTAATTATGTTCCGGGATTCTGAACACATGAAAGCGACCCTTTTGAAGTTTACTGTGGGAGCTGAATTGTAATCTTTTGTTCGCATGTTGTGCAATGGCAACATTTTGTATAAAAGAGAGCGACCTACATAAGCAATTTGAAGCAGACTCGCAGAACCTACATGCCGATGTACTTCTAATGACTCTTGTTTCCCTGCAGTAAATAAACGCTGATCTTTGACGCCGAAGGAAGTGTCCCATGTCTCTGTCACTTGTGCGCCGAAACAGGTATCCCATGAAGGTTATAGGTGTTGTCCCCTGGCACCGCTGGTTCTGTTAAAAGTCCAGTCCTTCAGCCCCACTACAGCAGACGAGACTCCACCTGGAGAGGCCCGCTTAGCGCGAATATCTCCAAAAGTTGGTAATAGGAGATAGCGATGTTAGCGACTGTTTCCAGTCGCTAACATCTTGGCATGCCCACTTTGCATGTCATTAGTGATAAATATCACTGACATGCAAAGTGGAGCCCAAGATGGTCGCTATCTCCTACTAGCGGTCGCTAACTGGTGTTAGCAACAGCTAGGTAATACAGAGATAATTTTATCTCCGCGAAGCGGAGCGCTGTTACAGATATATATCTTTTTTTGAACGTTAATTTCTCAAAATCTACTGAAGCACATATATTGAGACCTAGCAAAGGCACATCGGGCTACCAGTCCCTACAATTTTGCCAAGTTTCGTGCAAATCCATTCAGCCGTTCGATTATTATTATTTTTTTTTTTTTTTTGCCCCGCGGGGCCCTTTTAAAACCTCCACATCAAACCTAAGAGGTCAAGGAGGATCTACTATGCCCCCTTATGGTCATTTGCCCCTTCGCTTTGGCCTCCTCTTGTCTCTCGATCCTACCGAGAGACAAGATGGCGGCCGCTACGGACTGTTTGCAATGTTTACAGACGCCGGAGAACCAATCAGCTTCGCAAAGCTCCGTAACGCGAAAAGTACGCGAATCGGAGCGCTGTTACAGATATATATCTTTTTTTGAACGGTAATTTCTCAAAATCCACTGGAGCACATATATTGAGACCTAGCAAAGGCACATCGGGCTACCAGTCCCTAATATTTTGCCAAGTTTCGTGCAAATCCATTCAGCCGTTCGATTATTATTATTTTTATTTTTTTTTGCCCCGCGGGGCCCTTTTAAAACCTCCACATCAAACCTAGGGGATCAGGGAGGATCTACTATGCCCCCTTATGGTCATTTGCCCCTTCGCTTTGGCCTCCTCTTGTCTCTCGATCCTACCGAGAGACAAGATGGCGGCCGCTACGGACTGTTTGGAATGTTTACAGACGCCGGAAAACCAATCAGCTTCGCTTCACAAAGCTCCGTAACGCGAAAAGTACGCGAACTGGAGCGCTGCCCGGTCCGCTGTTACAGATATATATCTTTTTTTGAACGTTAATTTCTCAAAATCCACTGGAGCACATTTATAGAGACCTAGCAAAGGCACATCGGGCTACCAGTCCCTACAATTTTGCAAAGTTTCGTGCAAATCCATTCAGCCGTTCGGGCTAAAAGTGAGGCCAACCGCCCTATGGAAAACTCAATGTTAAAAACACGTTTTGGGACCCCCCTTTTCTCTCGGCCCCCCCTTGACGACCCCCCCCAAAGTTTCAGGGGCTGCTCAGAAACAAAATGTTCCATTTTCCTGAAAATTTCAGCCAATTCCGTCCACAAGCGCCAAAGTTATTAGACATAGAATTTTCAAAAATCCCATAGAGAAAAAATCCTAACTATATATACCTACTGCCGACCGCCAGTAGGTAATATATATATATATTGGCGGTCGCCAGTAGGTATATATAGTTAGGATTTTTTCCCTATGGGATTTTTGAAAATTCTATGTCTAATAACTTTGGCGTTCGCCAGTAGGTATATATAGTTAGGATTTTTTCCCTATGGGATTTTTGAAAATTCTATGTCTAATAACTTTGGCGTTTGTGGACGGAATTGGCTGAAATTTTCAGGAAAATGGCACATTATGTTTCTGAGCAGCCCCTGAAAATTTTGGGGGGGTTCGTCAAGGGGGGGCCGAGAAAAAAGGGGGGTCCCAAAACGCGTTTTTCCCATGTTAATTTCCATAGGGCGGTTGGCCTCACTTTTAGCCCAAACGGCTGAATGGATTTGCACGAAACTTGGCAAAATTGTAGGGACTGGTAGCCCGACGGAGCTTTGTGAAGCGAAGCTGATTGGTTCTCCGGCGTCTGTCAACATTCCAAACAGTCCGTAGCGGCCGCCATCTTGTCTCTCGGTAGGATCGAGAGACAAGAGGAGGCCAAAGCGAAGGGGCAAATGACCATAAGGGGGCATAGTACATTGTCGCTGACCCCCTAGGTTTGATGTGGAGGTTTTAAAAGGGCCCTGCGGGGCAAAAAAAAATAAAAATAATAATAATCGAACAGCTGAATGGATTTGCACGAAACTTGGCAAAATTGTAGGGACTGGTAGCCCGATGTGCCTTTGCTGGATCTCAATATATGTGCTCCAGTGGATTTTGAGAAATTAACGTTCAAAAAAAGATATATATCTGTAACAGCGCACCGCTTCGCGTACTTTTCGCGTTACGGAGCTTTGCGAAGCGAAGCTGATTGGCTCTCCGGTGTCTGTAAACATTCCTAACAGTCCGTAGCGGCCGCCATCTTGTCTCTCGGTAGGATCGAACAGCTGAATGGATTTGCACGAAACTTGGCAAAATTGTAGGGACTGGTAGCCCGATGTGCCTTTGGTAGGTCTCAATATATGTGCTTCAGTGCATTTTGAGAAATTAACGTTCAAAAACAAGATATATATCTGTAACAGCGCTCCGCTTCGCGGAGATAAAATTATATGTGTATTACCTAGCTGTTGCTAACACCAGTTAGCGACGGCTAGTAGAAGATAGCGACCATCTTGGGCCCCACTTTGCATGTGAGTGATATTTATCACTAATGACATGCAAAGTGGGCATGCCAAGATGTTAGCGACTGGAAACAGTCGCTAACATCGCTATCTCCTATTATCAACTTTTGGAAATATTCGAGATAAGCGCGAATATCTCCAAAAGCTACCACCTGCCCTGAGCAGTTCTTAGCCATGTTATCCAATGGGAGGTGGATAACATGGCTAAGAGCGTTAGCTCGGTAATGCATGAATATCGGTGAGTTTTCAGCGATATTAATGCATTGCGGTCGTTTTTTATCGTATTTCCGATAAACCTTGATAATAGCAAGGTTTATCTGCGATAATTTCTGACGGTAAAAAAATCGTTGCTAAGCATCGTTATGGATAAATATCGCTTAACTTTGGTAATATGCCCCAACGTCTGTTAACGTTCGATTCGAAGGAAATCAGGAAGTGTTGAAAAACATTGTCTGCGCCATCTTGTCTTTTTTCAAATGCCACACTTTTGTCGTGCACGGCAGCCATTTTAGATGCCTTGACCAGACCCACTCTGTGCACGCTGTCGATCCTTAGCATGGCTCTCCACCCTCGCAAGCATCTCCCCCAGGCAGTGGTCACCCCCGCTCTCTGTCTTATGCATGGGTAATAAACCTCCCCCCATCTGCGCTGCTCTTCCCTGAGAATCACACCCTGTGCCCGCCCGACACCTCCCTTTCGCCCTATTCACTACCGCACCCTCTGACACTCCTTTTCCTCTGTGTCCGATTGTCCAGGCTGGTCCTAGGGTATCAGCTAGCCCTGCAGATGTAGTTTATGGCCACAGCTGTAAAGAATCACCCCTCTTCAAAGGAGTTATAGTAGATCAAGGCCTACACTCGATGAGATCCGTCACAGCAGAAGCGTTGCTATTATCTGAAAACCATCCTGTATTGTGATTGGGGAGGGGACCGAGCCTGAAGCGGAAGATTCCAGGGATGACTCTTTGTACATCAAAGTTTTTACAATTATGTGTCACATTAAAAATATATAGCACTCCGACAAAGTAGTAAGATTATAAAACTTTAATAATTTATAAATATATACAAGAAAACAAAAATAGTAATAACATATAAACATTTTTAGGGAAAAACAACGAAGTAGCGGTCGGCTGTGCGAATAGTCCCAACGCAGCACAACGTCCAGATTTCCGGCGTGGGGCGTCGCGGGGGGGTGGGTCATCAGTAGCAAACTGTTGTGCGAATAGTTCCAAGGCAGCAGAACGTTGAAATCTAGATGACACGAAAGTGATGTCTAGTAAGTTGCCACCCAGCAAATAACGGCATGGGGCGTCGCGGGGGGTGGGTCATCAGTAGCAAACTGTTGCGCGAATAGTTCCAAGGCAGCAGAACGATGGCACCAAGGTGATGTCCAGTAAGTTGCCGCACTGGTTTTGGTATCGTACAATGCTGCTCCGAATAACGGCGTGGGGCGCCCCGGGGGAGGCGGTGTGAACGGGCCTCTCCAGGTGGAGTGTCATCTGTTGTAGTGGGGCGCCCCTTTACCGTTTTAGTTGCCATTCCGTCCGTTTTTGGTCCACTGTGTCAAAAGCCGCAATTCAGCTGAGTTGCGCCCACTCTTGCGGTGCAGCGATAGGCGGCTGTCACAGGACTCTCAAAATGGCGGCAGGCTGTTTCCTTTTTGGGCCTGGTCCACTGAAATGGCCCTGGGACACCTTGGAAATCGGACGCTTGTCTGCTAGGTCTTGGACCCCATTCTCGAAAGCGTCCCCTCTGCCTTGAGAATTCATCAAAAGTTTTGGGGGCTCCGACTCCTGCAGGCTTCTGGTGGGGAGCGGCTGCCATGATTGCTCGCGGAATGACCACGACTGAGCTACGAGATGGTGGTGCTCTCATGCTGACGCCAGCTTCAGTCTGAAACATCCAGAAACAAGGTGGGGCTTTCATCGTTTGGGAAAAAAAAAAAGTTTTCATCCAATGAAAAGTGTTGTTTTTAGGTCACATGATCAAGCCTTCCATCATTAGGAAACCAAAAGTAAAATGAACCAATGAAAAGTTTTATAAACAAGTCACATGACCTGTTATGCGGCATAGGGTGTAAAATGCGGAGAAAATACGTTGGCACGTGAGGCGGCGTCATTAGCGGACCGATGTGCGAATAGGCCGAAGGCAATACAACGCGCCAAGATCCGGATGGCACCGAGGTGGTGTCCAGCAAGTTGCAGCAGTGGTGTGGCCATCCTACAATGCTGAAAGTCGGCGTGGGGCGCCCCGTTGGCCTGTGAGTTTGCGTCAGTAGCGGACCGATGTGCGAATAGGCCGAAGGCAGCACAACGTGCCAAGATCCGGATGGCACAGAGGTGGTGTCTAGTAAGTTGCCGCACTGGTGTGGCCATCCAACAATGCTGAAAGTCGGCGTGGGGCGCCCCGTTGGCCTGTGAGTTTGCGTCAGTAGCGGACCGATGTGCGAATAGGCCGAAGGCAGCACAACGCGCCAAGATCCGGATGGCACCGAGGTGGTGTCTAGTAAGTTGCCGCACTGGTGTGGCCATCCTACAATGCTGAAAGTCGGCGTGGGGCGCCCCGTTGGCCTGTGAGATGGCGTCAGTAGCGGACCGATGTGTGAATGGGGCCGAAGGCAGCGCAACAATATTTTCGGAATAGAAGACACCACTAGGCGCTGAGATGCCAAGATCCGGATGGCACCGAGGTGGTGTGTAGCAAGTTGCCGCACTGGTGTGGCCATCCTACAATGCTGAAAGTCGGCGTGGGGCGCCCCGTTGGCCTGTGAGTTTGCGTCAGTAGCGGACCGATGTGCGAATAGGCCGAAGGCAGCACAACGCGCCAAGATCCGGATGGCACCGAGGTGGTGTCTAGTAAGTTGTCGCAATTCTGTGGCCAACCTACAATGTTGAAAGTCGGCGTGGGGCGCCCCGTTGGCCTGTGAGATGGCGTCAGTAGCGGACCGATGTGCGAATGGGGCCAAAGGCAGCGCAACAATATTTTCTGATTTGAACACACCACAAGGCGCTGAGATGCCAAGATCCGGATGGCACCGAGGTGGTGTCTAGCAAGTTGTGGCACTGGTGTGGCCATCGTACAATGGTAAAAGTCGGCGTGGGGCGCCCTGTTGGCCTGTGAGATGGTGTCAGTAGCGGACTGATGTGTTAATGGGGCAAAAGGCAGCGCAACAATATTTTCTACAATATTTTCGGACTAGAAGACACCACAAGGCGCTGAGATGCCAAGATCCGGATGGCACCGAGGTGATGTCTAAGTTGCGGACCGATGTGCGAATGGGGCCAAAGGCAGCGCAACAATATTTTCTGAAGAGAATATACCACAAGGCGCTGAGATGCCAAGATCCGGATGGCACCGAGGTGATGTCTAAGTTGCGGACCGATGTGCGAATGGGGCCAAAGGTAGCGTAACAAGATTTTCTGTATGGAAGATACCACTAGGCGTTGAGATGCCAAGATTCGGATGGCACCGAGGTGATGTCTAGCAAGTTGTGCCACTGGTGTGGCCATCGTACAGTGGTAAAAGTCGGCGTGGGGCGCCCTATTGGCCTGTGAGATGGTGTCAGTAGCGGACTGATGTGCGAATGGGGCCAAAGGCAGCGCAACAATATTTTCTGACTGACACCACAAGGCGCTGAGATGCCAAGATCCGGATGGCACCGAGGTGATGTCTAAGTTGCGGACTGATGTGCGAATGGGGCCAAAGGCAGCGTAACAATATTTTCTGTATGGAAGATACCACTAGGCGTTGAGATGCCAAGATTCGGATGGCACCGAGGTGATGTCTAGCAAGTTGGTGTGGTCATCCTACAATGCTGAAACTCGGCGTGGGTCACCCCATTAGCCTGTGAGATGGCGTCAGTAGCGGACCGATGTGCGAATAGGCCGAAGGCAGCACAACGCGCCAAGATCCGGATGTCACCGTGGTGGTTTCATAGTTGAGAGGCACTTCATCTGCAGTGGGGCGCCGAGATCCGGATGGCACCGAGGTGATGTCTAGCAAGTTGCTGTACTGGTGTGGTCATCCTACAATGCTGAAATGTAGTGGGGCGCCCATTTACCGTTTCAGTTGCCATTCAGCTGAGTTTCGGCTGCTCTTGATGCTACAGCGACAGGCGGCTGCAAGAGGACTCTCAAAATGGCGGCCTGTTCTTTGGATTTGGGCCTGGTCCACTAAAATGGCCCTGGGACACCTTAGAACTCGGACGCTCGATTTTTTTTTCCTTTCCTGTACATGCAAAAAAAGGTAAATGCCCGGTACGTTACACGCTTCATCTGCCACGATGAACTCTCCAGAGGAACCGAAAAAAAATATAGTTGTGGTAACTATACCATGCATCGTCATATGGAGAGGTGGCACCAATTAATTATAGTGCTGCATAAAAGAGAGATTTGGAGGAGAACCCCTGACCTGCTAGTACATTCATCAAAGAAGTGGCACTGAGAGCTTCAGAGGCAAGGGAAACGGTCCCAAATATTTAGAAGAACTTTGGAAAGATTAAAATGACATGTTTAGATTGTGGTAAATTAATTTCATGTGGACAGATGAGTGTTACTCTAATAAATACAGCATATGAACATCATCATAGTCGATGGTTGGTAGAGACATTTTGACTATATCCTGGACCTGCCCGTCCTCGCCCAAAATGGCGCCGGAATAAATGGGACTCGTAACTCCTTGTTGTGTACTGGTTGCAGAACCTTGAAATCACGAGATACGTATGCAGTTTTGAAGCACATGGCGGGCGGGGACGAGAATTGATTGAATATTTCGACATCCCTTTTTTCAGTGAATATATATATATATATATATTCACTGAAAAAACCATAGGTTATAGACCATATATAGTTAGGAATTTGCATTTACAAAACCTTGAAAATTCACTGAAAAAACCATAGGTTAGAGACCATATATAGTTAGCTGGACATTTTATTGACATAAAACCAATGAAATTCCATATATAGTTAGTTGCACTAACTATATATCGCGCACCCGCAATCCACTGCTGATCATGTCACATATTACATCATTCATGACATGGTCAGTGACATCACTGATGACATCACTGATGACATCTCAAATGACATCACTGATGACATCACTGATGACATCTCAAATGACATCACTGATGACTACATCCAGTGACTGTATGTTTCTGTAAAGTTTAAATATGTCTTACATGTCTGTAAAGTTTAAATATGTCTTACATATTGAAGAATGAGTGGATTTATAAGTGTCTGGATGAAGGATTTAGTAGGTGCATGACTGACTGTATGAGTGAGTGATTAAATGTGTCTCACTGAGTGCATGGGTTAGTGACTAAACTGTCTTAATTTGTGCATCATTATGTCTGTTGTTCTGTAATCTGCTGCATGTGTTGATCATTATCTATATGAGTAACTATATGGGTTATTGATTGGTTGCCCAAGTATTTGTATGGGAGACTGAGTGTGTGTGGGGGTGGCTGGGAGGTGTATGACTCTGTGCATAGATGTGTGAGCAGTTGATTCACTAGATGTATGGGTTCAAAAGTGCATGTGGAAACAGCTGTATGGGCGGTTGACTGTGTGCATGAGTGTATTGGTGAGTGAATGTATATCTCAGTGCTACATGTCAAAGTAAGTACATATGTAAAACACAGTACATGTGAGAGTTGACATATATAAATAACTGTGCATAAGAGCCAGTGAATGTGTGAGTGGCTGTATGGATCATTGTGAACTTGTATCCAGGATTGTATAAGAGAGTAAATATGTGTTAGTATATGTTTGAATAAGTAAGGTGTGTATAACTGTATAGTTGAGAAAATGGAGGTGTGATTGATTCTTTGCATGACTGACTAGGTGTGTGTGTGTAACTTCATGGATGAGTGACAGTCTGTGAGTGTCTGTTTACACTGAGTGTATCTAAGGTTATATTAGAGTCTGAAGAGGTTCATCGTATTTTCACATGAATTATGTCATCAGTGAAGTGTTCAGTAATGTGCATTACTGAGTTTTACCTTTGCAGGTTGGACCTAATACAAAAGTTATTCTTTTTCCAACCAGAAGTGGTGTCGTGTCTCTTTTGTGGTGTGCCGGGTGTGTCGTCTGTGCGTACTGCGTGGATGCTTCACACATGTCCTCAGGAGTTTGGCCAGCCCGCTCTGCTCCATGCTACCCCCCGTAGAATAGGTAACCCCATTTCTAACATTGTTGACGAGCGGTGGGATAGGACTTGTGTTTGCGCAGTACCAGAGCGGCCACAGGTTACACTGCAAATAGAGCTTTTAAGAGTAATCAGTCTTTTTGTGGGGATTATTGCATTTTTGCTGATTATTGTTTTCCTAATTATTGTATTTCCTCCTGAAGGTGTTTTGAATTGTGTCCCCTTGTTGCCCTGTGGGTGGTGTATCCCGGGGGTACCTTGTCACGATGGGGTTGGTTTATAATGAGGAGGACCTCATGGATTACACCGAGCAGGAAGTTTTGTATTTCTGCAAGGAGAGAGGGATACCCCCAGTAGGCAACATTAGAAGGAAGTTGTTCCTTTACGAAGCTCTCAAGAGGGGGGACCCATTAGGGCCAGGTGGGGGCCTGTATGATTACCCCTCCGCGTATTTGAAGGGTGGATTTGGTAGAGACCAGAGGGAGGGCTCCCAGGCCATAACCCTGGATGGTGGTTACTCGGATGATGAGGAGGAATAAATGGATAAGGCAGAGACGCCAGTAGCTGATGAGGACACCATAGATAGGGAGTCCCACGCTGGGTCCAGTCCCG
Organism: Lissotriton helveticus; assembly: GCF_964261635.1. Lineage (NCBI taxonomy): Eukaryota > Metazoa > Chordata > Amphibia > Caudata > Salamandridae > Lissotriton > Lissotriton helveticus. The sequence continues at coordinate 1,438,561 of NW_027611656.1, read as the reverse complement.
GGGGCATTGCCCCATCCCTTTCCCTGTCCCCAGAAGAGTGGGTAGATAGGAGGGAAGAAAGGGAGTATCAGCTGGCGCTGGAGAAGCTCAGGAATGTCAAGGAGTTAGCGCCACTGAGGGTGGAAGAGAAAAGGCTAGAAACGGAGAAGGTCCTAGCACAGGAGAGGATGGCGGAGGCGGATAGGGCCTTCGCTAGAGAGAGACTTGCTCAGGTGGGTAGGTTGTCCCCTGAGAGTGGCTTCAGGAGTCTGGATTCACCAGTGAGGGTGGGATCCGGTCGTGGCAGAGAGAGTGGTTCCAGTGCAGGGAGTCCCACTCCCAGAGCGCAGGAGACGGTGCCTGAATCCCAGGAAGAGGGGGACGGGTTAGTGTTCAGGGGCAGGGAAAAACTGTCCCACCAGTCCTGAGAGGAGTTTGCGGAGGAGTGTTGGACTGCATTGGAGGATTGGGTGGTGAGTAGAGCAGTGGAGGATTGGGAAGGGCTGTGCCATGCCGTTATCAGGGAGCACATGCTAAAGAATTGTTTTCCAACGCTGCGTCATCACCTGTTGCAGTGTGGGTTCTCAGACCCCAGGGAACTTGCACGGGAGGCAGACCTTTGGGTAAGTGTCAGAGAGTCTGAGAGGGCATGGGGGAGTGATCCTGAAGGGGTGATGCAGGGATCTTCCGACCCAGCGAGGCAGGAGAGGTGAGGAGTAGCCCAGCTAGGTCCCAGGATAGTGAGAGGGTTGTAGGGTCTCACATCCTATATACAGGAAGGAGTGAGACGGGGAGGTGTCCCGAGGTGCCCCAACCGCAGTCACAGGGCCTGGAGAGTTCCATAAGGGGGCCCCAGGTTGGGAGCCTATGCTGTCCTGATGTGCCTTCCAGTGGAAGGGATACCCTTGTGTCAGGATAACCGGGAGCATCTGTAATCGGAGCTCCAGAGGTTTGGGGGTCCGTCCAGTCACAGGGTTTAGATCCTGGACTGGGGTTCCAGGTTCAGGGGTTGCCTGACCTGGAGGGTGGGGCACTGGTAATCAAGGTCCCTACCGGTTTGACTCCCAGGGGTACTTCTCCAGGTAGGAGGGTGCGGAACTCTGGGAGGGGATACAGAGGGAGGAAGGTCTCTCCTCTGTCACCGGTCCAGCCACAGGGCATAGATCCTGGGTTGGGAGCCCAGGGACAGGGGTTGCTTGACCTGGCGGGTGGGACGTCTGTAAACAGTTTCCCCCCGGGTTTGACTCTCAGGGGTACTACTCCAGTTAGGAGGGTGCGGAACTCTGAGAGGGGGTGCAGGGGGAGGGAGGACTCTCCCCTGTCACCAGTTCAACCTGAGGGTTTCTACTCTAGGTTGGGGAGAGAGTGGTGTTCTGAGGGTGCACCGCGTAGGAAGAGAGGGCGGAACCCCAGAAGGAGAGGTAGGGGGAGGAGAGCCTCACCCCTGAGTGCTGGTCAGCCTGAGGGATCGGATCCCAGGTGGGAGGACCAGTGGCAGTTTGGTAGGAGGAGAGTGGTCAAAGGGTACTACAGGCATGAGGCTAAAGCCTCCCACTCTGTGAGAGAGCAAAGGCTAGAGACATCTGGATGGCCTACTGGCCGGTCCTGGCCACATCCCACTAGAGAGCTTCAGTGGGATGGTTTGGTTGGTGAAGGGAGGGTTGAGCGAGGGAACCATCGGGTTCCAGAGTGGAGAAGAAACTGCAGTTGCTCCTGTAGTTGCAGGCCTGCATCCACTTTTTTCCCCTCCAAGCAAGGAAGCCCATCAAGGCAATGATTGGTCTATCCTGGCTTTTGGCTGGGGGGAGTTGTGTTGGACTTAACACTTTTCCCCCAAACAAATTCACTTTTCGCCCCCCTAATTTAAGGATGTCTCCCCCATGGTAAACGTTACTGTATAGGCTATGTGTGGTGTGAGACGCCATGTTAATCTGATAATGTGATGCAATGGTGTGCACGTATTTTCCCCCCATTGTGTAAAATGTACCCTTATGAAATGCCGCATTTAAGATGGATGCCATGGATGTGCGTTGTGCCACCTGACTGCAGTAGGTTAGCAGTCTAGTCGTTAGGTACCCAGCTATCCCTGCTTTTGGAGGGAAAGCCTGGCACCCAGGGTGCTCTACTCCTCCCCCTGAGCCAGTTTAAACCAGTTTGCCTGAGAATTCTAGAAGGTTCTGGCACTGCCTGGAAGGTGGGGTGAGGGGGTTATAAATAAGGGGGTTGTGCCACCATGTGCAGAGACAGAGATGGGACAGGTAGGTGAGGGGACCTGCTCCCAGGGGAGACCACCACTTGGGCCTGTGTGCTGGACCCTGGACCCATCTAGAACCCCTCTACTGTCCCCAGGGCTAGTGGAAGCCCCACTTCAGGAGTTCAGGCTGCTGTTCAGGAGGAGGGCCACGCTGCAGTGGAGGATGGTGTCAGCCTACGGCCCTGTTTTGTTGAAGCCCCCACTGGCTGTTGACCCGGCCCAGTAGTGCCTACTGCTCTGTCACCCGGCCCCCTGAAGAAGGAGGGCCCTCCTAGGTCCCTGAAGTGCCGGGACCCTGCGTCACACAAGCGCTGCGCCCAGAAGTGCCTAGAAGGGGTGGAGCATCTTGGACCCCCCTAGGAGGTGAGGAGTGTTACTCTGGGACTCTCTGCTGGGACTGTCCGCCCCCCCCTTGCGCTACAATCCTAAAGCGCCATGCCTAGAAGAAGCGTTGTGGGCCGGGAGAGTTGCTGCCTGTGGTGCACCTGTCTAGCGCTATACTGCCTGGGACTGCATGAAGCATTGAGCCTCCAAGCGCTGGGGCTGGAGTAGCTGTCTGCCCCCTAAGCGCCACAATCCTAAGTGATGTGTTTGTGGAAGCGCTATTATTTCCCAGAGCACCGTGACCGGGACTGCCTTGCTGCCCTTCTAAGCGATGTTGACCCCTTCATAGCGCTGTGCCCAAGTCGCGCTGCAGGCCCTACTCACCGCGGCAGCCCGGGGCTAGAAAGAACTGTGGGCTCAAAAGTGCCGCGGGTGCCTACCCCGCGTGTGGCGCGATCAACTACCCCAACTTCATAAATAATTAATCAGTGGGTGCCTACCTCGCACTGGCGCCGAAGCCGAACTCACCACCGCGGCCCCTTGGGCCGTCTGAAGAAGCGCCGTGCCAGGGATCACCGCCGCGAACTCTGGGTCGCTGATCAAGGGAGTGCCACTAGTGACTGGACCCTCGCGGCGGCCCCCGGAGCCAGGAGAGGGCCGCTGCAGCATTGAGGAAGCCGCGCTGGGCCTCGCAGAAGCCGGGACGGGTGGCATCACGTGGCTGGGGGCACCGGTGACATCACCGGCCGTGCCTCCCAGCCGCCTCACACAGATTGGCGGGTCCCCGTGAGGGAGGGGGAACCCGGGTGAAGCCGGAAGTGAGCGGCGATGTTGAGGGGCTCCCGGAGTCTCGAGGGAGCCCCGTGGACAGCTACCGGAGCGGGAGCCCACCCCGTCGGTCTGTGCCCCACAAGAGGAAACTGCCGGAACAAGCCGAAGTGCTGTTGGGGCCCCCGCGGTGGATGGAGAGCCCTGAGTGCTGCCGCGAGTCCAGCACTGTGCTGCGGGGGCCTGAGTGAGGCCTCGGGGGCCCCGTGTGGCCTGCATAAATCCCAGGAGCTGCCCCGGGAGTCTCATGCTCTGAGGAGAGCCACGCAGAACCCCGCAAGGACATCAGGAGCCCGGTGAGGGGGGCTCCATTAGACTGTGGTGTGGGGGGTGTCGGGGCACAGGGTCAGTGCCCCCCCCGGGGACCATCGTGTATTCAGGGAGCCCCAGAAGAGAAACTCCCTCGTGCCACCCACACAGGACTGCCTTTGCTCTACTGCCCCGCTGGACAGAGGGTAGTGGCAGCGACTGGGCGCATTAATAATTTAAGGGCCAACCCATGTAGGATGCCTGACCTGTTAGGAAGGGGGTTATGTTGGAAATGCCTCAATGCTTTACGCCCTGGGATAGGGTTGTGCCTGCAGTAAAGAGTTTGCCTGATCCCATGCCGAAATGGAGGTCAGGCTATGAAGTTTATTTGCAGAAGGTCCTGCCTAAGGTTTTGATGCCTAGGGTTTCCCTGTTACCACTGATGTACCTAAGGTGCTTTTCTTAAACCCAATATATATAGATGTTAAGTTGATGCCCCATGTTAAAGGTGATTCTGCCTGCCTAGGCCAGATGGTAGTATTGCGTGCCAGTTCCCTTTTGCAGGAGGTGCTAATACAAGTCAAGCTGGGTTTATTCCTAATGTTTTATTTTACACTTACAGCCTACTGCTAAGGTGATGCCAAGGATTAATGCCTGTGTTTGCCCTGCAATACTGACCCTATGTTTCATGCCAATTGATAACGTTCTTTTTATTTCAGCCTGGAAACTAATGGACTCACCCTTTTCTTGCTTTGCCCATTTTCCCTGTAAATAATCCCCTGGTATCCATTGCCCTGGTGCCCGTTGGCGCCCTGTTGTGATTACTGTGCATTACTGAGTTTTACCTTTGCAGGTTGGACCTAAGACAAAAGTTATTCTTTTTCCAACCAGAAGCGGTGTCGTGTCTCTTTTGTGGTGGGACTGGTGTATCGTCTGTGCGTACTGCGTGGATGATTCACACATGTCCTCAGGAGTTTGGCCTGCCCGCTCTGCTCCATGCTAACCCCCGTAGAATTGGTAACCCCATTTCTAACATACTATTTCTGACCTAAATAAATCTCTGGTAGACATGTTTTGCTCCCTGTTTCTACATAAATAGTTAATGGACTACTGCTGCAGGAACTGTGCAGTATCCTTGCAGTAATGTACACTTTATTGGGAGCGGGTCGAGCAGATTTGGCTCCCCCCTTTTTCCTCCCCCCCTCAGCTGGTCACCACTGGAGTCCCGCAGGGTTCCTCCCTTAGCCCGCTCCTCTTTAAAATGTATGTTACGCCACTGATATATCTGGCAGAGGAGCTTGGGGCTAAGGTGATGGCGTACGCGGACGATATGCAGCTGCTGTTTACCTGGGACAAAACATCAGACTCCATTTCAGCGGCGCAACAGTGCCTAGTTTCCATCTTTAAATGGCCGGCCGATGCACAGCTTAAGTGCAACGAACAAAAATCTGAGACCTTGCTTTATGGCAAGTTTCCCGCTGACTTCCGCGAGCAGTTGTGGCCACCTGACTCCCCGCTTCCCCTCTCGTCGGGACAGCCCGCCAAAAATCTGGGAGTGTGGTTTTGACGAGAGTCTTTCTTTTACAACTCACATCAAGAAACTGGCAGGATGTTGTTTCGGCCTCCTTAAGACTCTGAGGACTTTCTTTCCGCTTCTCTCTCAAGAGGCAAGAGAAACTGTTACATGTGCCCTGATTTTATTTCGCTTGGCTACATGCTTAAAAAGCTCCAGGTGGTCCAGAATGCGGCCGCCAGGCTACTATTGGGCATTTCGGGTAAGGAACAGTGTGGCTCTCCAATTACGATCTCTTCACTGGCTTCCTGTCGCTGACAAGGTCAGGTTCAAATCTTTGGTTTTGGCCCACCGTGCTCGCCATGGCTTTGGCCCCCTCTATCTTCAGAGGCGCTTCTCCTTCTACTTTCCGTCGTGTGCGCTCTGATCTATGTCCCTGCACCTGACTCGGGTTCCATGCTTTAAGCTTCAGAGGGTGGGTGATAGCTCTTTTGTAGTGAAGGCTAGCGCAGCCTGGAATTCCCTCCTCCTTGCTTTGCGGTCCGTTCAGAATACAGCTGTGTTCAAAAGGAAACTTAAGACTCACTTCTTTGTTTGTTAGCCTCTCCTTGTACCCCTCTGGCATCGCGCCGGGACACTCACAAGTATCCGTGCATGCTACAAGTGGATATAACATAACATAACATAACAAAAAAGGTACTTTGTTAGAAAAGCTGCAACTACTAGAATAATAACATAACAAATGCAGAGCACACAGTGCAACAACACAGACCAGGTACTAGGAGAATATGATGCAAACAATGCAATAATACAGGTCACACATTAGGAGAATCTGATGCAAACAAGGCAATAACACAGGCCAGGCACTGGGGAATGTGACACAAACAATACAATAACACAGGCCAGGCACTAGGAGAATGTGATGCAAACAATGCAATAACAAGGGCCAGGCACTAGGAGAATGTGACACAAACAATGCAATTGCTCAGGCTGTGTACTAGAAGAATCTGATGTATACCATGCAATAACACAGGCCAGTCACTAGGGGAATCTGATGCAAACAATGCAATAACAAGGGCCAGGCACTAGGAGAATATGACGAAAACAATGCAATAACAAGGCCTAGGCACTAAGATAGTGTGACACAAACAATACAATAACACAGGCCATGCACTAGCGGAATGTGACGCAAACTATGGAATAACACAGGCCAGGCACTAGAAGAATCTGACGCAAACTATGGAATAACACAGGCCAGGCACTAGGAGAATCTGATGCAAACAAAGCAATAACACGGGCCGTGTACTAGGAGAATCTGATGCAAAGAATGCAATGACACAGGCCAGGCACTAGGAGAATCTGATGCAAACAAAGCAATAACACGGGCCGTGTACTAGGAGAATCTGATGCAAAGAATGCAATAACACAGGCCAGGCACTAGGAGAATCTGATGCAAACAATGCTGTTAGAACCCGGAGTCTCCAATTGGTAACAGTATGCACCTTTGTCAAGTAAGGACCCTTTTTCTACCTCAGGGCAAGGGCGTTTACACGCTGTAGATAACCCCTGCTCACCCTCTTGGTAGCTTGGCACATGCAGACAGGCTTATCTCAGAGGCAGTGTGTTAGGCATTTGTGAACACATACAGTAATATAGACAAACCACTACAAACAGACACCACACCGGGATGTATCAAAAATAGGTAAGCTTTATATAATTAACACAAGACCTTAACGGCAAAAATACACAGTACGAATATGCTTTACGGTTTACTCAAAAATAGGTTCTTAGTTTCAAGTGTCTCTGGCAACAGATAATACCAACAGGAGTTATCGCTTCAACGCACAAAAGAGTTCTCAAGGTGCAGTCTGCCTGCAAGGAGCACAGCGTCGGGCCCAGAGTCACAACTAGACTCCCACGTGACAGTACCTTTAAGAAAACAAACAAAGGCTCTTCTCGGCATCAGGGAGCTGTGATGTAGTGTGGCACGTTGGTAGAGTTGGTTTCTTGCTTCGGGGGAAAGTGTTATGACGGGACCCTCGCTGCGGATGCAGGCAGTGGGGGGCTTCGGTCCTTACCGGAGAGGAGGTGGCATTACGGCAGCGCTGGCACAACAAATTGTTGCTGATGTCGTTGAGTCAGTGAGTGCTTGGTCACTCTTGTCGATGATCGGCTTTGCCCAGGTGGCGATCTCAGAGCCGATTGCAGCCCAGCGGCAGGCGGTCTACGGTGCGAGTAGGAGCTGCGCTCACGGTCTCGTTGCAGATGGCGGCGAAGTTAGCTGGCTTGAGTTGCAGAGTTCCTCTGTAGCAGCTGAAACAACAGATCCATCTTTGCTCAAACAGAAGAGGTGAAGTCGTTGGTAGCCCTGCGTCTTCAAACAGGAGGCTAGCTCAACTCTAGCCCTCAGGGAATAATCGGCAAGATGATGAAAGTTTCTTCCTTGGTCCTTTCTACCTCACACAATACACACGCTAGCAGAAGCAGGCTGGATGGGGGATGTGACACAAACAATGCAATAACACAGGCCAGGCACTAGGAGAATGTGACACAAACAATGCAATAATACAGGCTGTGTGCTAGAAGAATCTGATGTGTACCATGCAATAACACAGGCCAGGCACTAGGGGAATCTGATGCAAACAATGCAACAACAAGGACGAGGCACTAGGAGAATGTGACGCAAACAATGCAACAACAAGGACGAGGCACTAGGAAAATTTGACGCAAACAATGCAGTAACAAAGGCTGTGTACTAGAAGAATCTGATGTATACTATGCAATAACACAGGTCATGCACTAGGAGAATCTGATGCAAACAATACAATAACAAGGGCCAGGCACTAGGCGAATGTAATGCAAACAATGCAATTACACAGGCCAGGCACTAGGGGAATCTGATGCAAACAATGCAACAACAAGGGCCAGGCACTAGGAGAATTTGACGCAAACAATGCAGTAACACAGGCTGTGTACTAGAAGAATCTGATGTATGCTATGCAATAACACAGGTCAAGCACTAGGAGAATCTGATGCAAACAATACAATAACAAGGGCCAGGCACTAGGAGAATGTGATGCAAACAATGCAATTACACAGGCCAGGAACTAGGAGAATCTGATGGACACAATGCAATAACACAGACCAGGTACTAGGAGAACCTGATGCAAACAAGGCAATAACACAGGCCACGCACTAGGGGAATCTTATGCAAACTTTGCAATAACACAGGCAGTGAACAAGGAGAATCTGATGCAAACTATGGAATAACAAAGGCCAGGCACTAAGATAATGTGACACAAACAATGCAATAACACAGGCGAGGCACTAGCAGAATGTGACGCAAACAATGCAATAACACGGGCCACGCACTAGGAAAATGTAATGCACAAAATGCAAAAACAAAGGCCAGGCACTAGGAGAATCTGACACAAACTATGGAATAACACAGGCCAGGCACTAGGGGAATGTGACACAAACTATGGAATAACACAGGCCAGGCACTAGGAGAATCTGACACAAACAATACAATGATACAGGCCAGGCACTAGGAGAATGTGATGCAAACAATGCAATAACACAGGCCAGGAACTAGGAGAATCTGATGGACACAATGCAATAACACAGGCCAGGCACGAGGAGAACCTGTTGCAAACAAGGCAATAACACAGGCAGTGTACAAGGAGAATCTGATGCAAACTATGGAATAACACAGGCCAGGCACTAGGATAATGTGACACAAACAATGCAATAACACAGGCCAGGCACTAGCAGAATGTGACGCAAACAATGCAATAACACGGGCCACGCACTAAGAAAATGTAATGCACACAATGCAATAACACAGGCCAGGCACTAAGAGAATCTGACACAAACTATGGAATAACACAGGCCAGGCACTAAGATAATGTGACACAAACAATGCAATAACACAGGCCAGGCACTAGCAGAATGTGACGCAAACAATGCAATAACACGGGCCACGCACTAGAAAAATGTAATGCACACAATGCAATAACACCGGCCAGGCACTAGGGGAATGTAACACAAACTATGGAATAACACAGGCCAGGCACTGGAAGAATCTGACGCAAACTATGGAATAACACGGGCCGTGTACTAGGAGAATCTGATTTAAACAATGCAATAACACAGGCCAGGCACTAGGAGCATCTGATGCAAACTATGCTGTTAGAACCCGGAGTCTCTAATTGGCAACAGTATGCACCTCTGTCAAGTAGGGACCCTTTGTCTACGTCAGGGCAAGGGAGTTTACACACTGTAGATAACCCCTGCTCACCCCCTTGGTAGCTTGGCACGATCAGACAGGCTTATCTCAGAGGCAGTGTGTTAAGCATTTGTGAACACATACAGTAATATAGATGAACCACTACAAACGGAGACCACACCGGGATGTATCAAAAATAGGTAAGCTTTATATAATTAACACAAGACCTTAACGGCAAAAATCCACAGTACGAATATGCTTTACGGTTTACTCAAAAATAGGTTCTTAGTTTCAAGTGTCTCTGGCAACAGATAATACCAACAGGAGTTATCGCTTCAATGCGCAAAAGAGTTCTCAGGGAACAATCTGCCTGCGAGGAGCACAGCGTTGGGCCCGGGGTCACAACTAGACTCTCACGGGACAGTACCTTTAAGAAAACAAACAAAGGCTCTTCTTGGCGTCAGGGAGCTGTGATGTTGTGTGGCACGTTGGTAGAGTCGGTTTCTTGCTTCGGGGGAAAGTGATATGATGGGACCCTAGCTGCGGATGCAGGCAGGGGGTGCTTCGGTCCTTACCGGAGAGGAGGTGGCATTATGGCAGCGCTGGCACAACAAGTTGTTGCTGATGTCGTTGAGTCAGTGAGTGCTTGGTCACTCTTGTCGATGATCGGCTCTGCCCAGATGGCGATCTCAGAGCCGGTTGCTGCCCAGCGGCAGGCGTCGATCTACGGTGCGAGTCGGGGCAGCGCTCATGGTCTCGTTGCAGATGGCGGCGAAGTTAGCTGGCTTGAGTTGCAGAGTTCCTCTGTAGCAGCTGAAACAACAGATCCAGCTTTGCTCAAACAGAAGAGGTGAAGTCGTTGGTATCCCTGCGTCTTCAAACAGGAGGCTAGCTCAACCTTAGCCCTCAGGGAATAATCGGCAAGATGATGAAAGTTTCTTCCTTGGTCCTTTCTACCTCTCCTTGGCACGAGAGACACCACCACAGGCCAACCCACTGCAGCGCTCTGGCAGAAGGGCAGTACAACTCCTGTGGTCTCCAGGTGCTCTTCCTCGGCAGAGGGTCGTCTTGTTCAATCCAGAGTGATTCCAAAAATCTGGGGTCTGGGCCCCAGTATTTATACGCATAAATCTGTTGTTCTCTGAGGGCAGAGGGTTCTTTGCCTGGTCAAAACCAGTTTCGGGTGCATTCTACCAGTGTGTGTCTTCTTCCTTTGTCGAGGTGAGCCAGGGTCTTCAAACTCACCATAGGAAGTGGAGTCAACATTGTGGGAGATGGCCCAGCTCTATTCAGACCCAGGTACCTACTCCTCCCACCACTCTCAGGACAATCAGCCTAGTGCTGTCGCGCCCCCTTCCTCCTGGAGTCCCCCCAGCCCTGTCACTCGTAAACCCAGACACACATTACACACGCTAGCAGAAGCAGGCTGGATGGGGAATGTGACACAAACAATGCAATAACACAGGCCAGGCACTAGGAGAATGTGACACAAACAATGCAATAACACAGGCCAGGCACTAGGAGAATGTGACACAAACAATGCAATAACACAGGCCAGGCACTAGGAGAATGTGACACAAAGAATGCAATAATACAGGCTGTGTGCTAGAAGAATCTGATATATACCATGCAATAACACAGGCCAGGCACTAGGGGAATCTGATGCAAACAATGCAACAACAAGGACCAGGCACTAGGAGAATGTGACGCAAACAATACAATAACAAGGGCCAGGTACTAGGAGAATGTGATGCAAACAATGCAACAACAAAGACCAGGCACTAAGAGAATGTGACGCAAACAATGCAATAACAAGGGCCAGGCACTAGGAGAATTTGACGCAAACAATGCAGTAACACAGGCTGTGTACTAGAAGAATCTGATGTATACTATGCAATAACACAGGTCATGCACTAGGAGAATCTGATGCAAACAATACAATAACAAGGGCCAGGAATTAGGAGAATCTGATGTTAACAATGCAATAACACAGACCAGGTACTAGGAGAACCTGATGCAAACAAGGCAATAACTGTTAAGGGAACCCATGCTGCACTTGGTTAGATTGGTTATTCCCTGTCTTAACCTGTTTGGCTGAACCTGTTTAGAAATACCCCATGTACATAGACTTTAGTAATTGCTGTTAGCAATGCTTGTTTATTCCTATTGTGGTTGCAGTTAGCTATGTTTGTTGCGGACTGTACGCGTGGCTCCCTGCTCAAACGTGTTGATTCACGTGTAATCCTGTACTTGAGGTTTCTCGTGCTGCGCATGTAAATGAGGCTCGTGCAACGGATGCAAATGAGGAACCGTTGCGCACTGAATGGTATAAATATAGCGCTCGTCAACGTGCCGATGCTTCGCTTCTTTGCATCGTAGCACAACGAGCGCTCCGGAGCCTATCCTGCCTCAAGTGGTTTTTGACCCCACCCAGTACCTTCCTTCAGTCCTTCCCTCTTCGCTTCCCTCCATACCTGATCCTGATCTTCGCAGCTCTCCCGATTCCTCCACAAACGCTGAGCTTCTGGACTTCACCGGAACCAGCCCCCGTCTTCCACCGGAAATCCACGCGTCACCTGGAAACAGAACAACAGGACAGTAAGCTTTTTGTTACTGAGCAACCAGCTTGTATAGAACGTTGTTTGCGAAGGACTTGGTCATAGTTTCGTCTAATTCCTGTAAAAGGAAACAAGCCTTGGACAATGTAAAAAGAGGTTAATAGAAAGTCTTGGACAATTTACAAACGAGACGATCAGCAAGCACATGGCAAACTAAAAGGACTTGGTTGAGTTGCAGTTGATGAGAATACAATCAACTGCTAAAAGTATAAGCAACTATTGGTAACTGCAATGTGAAATAGATGATGATACTAAGTTGTTATAGGTGGGATTGAACAGTCATTCCACTACTGTATATATTGATACATTCTGCGACTGTATTTCAGGCCCCTTACAGAGTGTTTAGGTGTCTTGCTGTGCATTGTGTCTTTTCTCCCTTGTAGAACATAATCCCAGTGAAGACCTACTTCGGAGTCTACTACAGATACCACTCTGGTTGTTAAATAGTGATGTTTCCACTAATCCCTAACTTCACTAACACTTAATACGATGAAACAAATGAAGTATTTATAACGTTTATTTCTGTGTTTTAAGGAGTCAGAACTCAATCAAGAGTTAGTTCTACGAGACTCAAGAAGTACAGAAGTGTGGGCATGGGTCTAAAGATTGTTGGTGTGTAATGTCAAGTTTTAAAAGTAAATTCTGTAACACGGTTATTCTCACATAACGAATACTAATTTTATGGTTATTTATGTTATAACAGAACAAGCAGACTTGGCTGATAACAAGAGTGATTTAGACCCAGAACACTTCAACGGAGAAACAGGACCTGGCTTCCCAGAGACGAAGACCAGTGTTTGTTTTGTCTTGTTTCTCACTCCACTTCCCCTTTCCCTTGGGGACAAGTTGACTCATCAAGAGTAGATTTCCTTGTTGAGGTAACTGGTTCTCGAGGGGGTTCGGACTAAGCGTCATCAACATTTATGCTTTTGTATACACCGCTCATTCTGTTGTAAAATAGACTTCCTTCTTTAGCTGTAAACACTGTTTCTAGAGCAGTTAAAACACAGCATGGTGCAACTTTTCTCTATTGTAAACCCCCTCGTAATGCAGTAAACAGCAGTGCAGTGTGAAGAGATTAACTCTTTTGTAGCCACCCCTCATTCTGTTGTAAAATATATTTCTTCCTGTAGACCTAACACTGCTTCGAGTGCAGTTAGAAAATAGTGCAGGGCTCAGACTTCCTGTAAACGCCCCTGGTGATGTAGTAAAGAACAAAGCAACGTGCACAGGTCATCGATTCTGAAAATACCACACTTAGGGTCCGCCCTTGAGCCACACAATGAAACGCAAGAGCGGCGCAACTCTTAAGTTAGATTTATCAAGCCACGCAAGCCCACCTTGCACGGCCAGGTGTGGCATCATACGCAGTGCAAATTACTGTGTTGCGTTATGTGTCCCAGTGACGGGTTCCATGGGCGGAGAGTGGGTGTTACCACGCATCGCCTCTGGTGCATTCCCAGATTCACCAACACTGGTAGACCTGGGAGTGCGTCAAAATGCTACACCTCCCATGTGAGGTGTAACCAGGATAAATATCTGTATTTTTCCTTGTTCCTTGCATTCTAAGTGTGCTGGATTCTGCACATGTGGTGCAGGGGTGCCTGCTTAGGAGCTAGGAGCACATTGTGCGCCAGCGCAGGGAAAAGACAGGACTGCACTGTAGAATGTTAGATACAACACATTCCTGCCCTTCCCTATCACGCAGCACAGCTAGGTGACTTGCTGTGCTGCGCTGTGTGCCCCTAAGTGTAGTAGAAGGAAGTGCAGTATGGACAGATTTTCCGCAGTAAAGAGTAAAGAACGGTGCATTGTGCTGAGATTTTCTCCTTTTTAAATGCCCCTTGAACTGTAGCAAAAAGTGATTCCATTTGCAGACCACAGATGGGCTCTTAGCATCCTTCACAGAATAGTAAAAGGCAGAGGAGTCTGCACAGATTTCCTCTTTTATTTCAAATACCACTCACAGTGTAATAAAAAGCAGTAGTGTGCACACTAGCTTTCCTCAAGATGCAGTGCAGTGTGCATAGATTCCCCCTTAAAAAAAATGATGACCACAAAAACTACCAGGGGAAGAAGGAACACCCCCTCTCGCCTCCCCCCAAAACGTCACCAGATAGATGAGCCCAGCTCAGTCGAGCTCCTGGCAGTGATTTTCATAGTTCCTGTGAGAAGTTGGCCTGATATATGATGTTCACTAGTTCTAGTGATCACCTTGTATCAGTCCAAACAACCCTTATGGTGATTGGTTGTACGTCAACCTTATAGACCAGCTATCCTAATGGTAGCATGGACAAAGCAGTCTTAGGCTAAACTCTTTTGGCATGTGAAGCCAGCTGTTTTACCACATTAACCCCTTGAACACCAGATGAAAGGACACCACACAGGTTGTTATGAAAATAAACAATATATTTATTAATAACAAACACCTCTGAACTCTTTATGAGGTCAGAGGGCTAACCACATGACAATCTCTTAGGAAAAATATGATAAGTTGCACAAAATTACAATGGTGCCCTAGGGGCACGACAAACCATATACTATGTAAATGGTGTAAGGAAATCGATAGAAGGAATGGAGCTGTCCAGGGGCTATAAGTTCGCTGGGACTACACTATCCTAACCTCAGGTAAGTAATAGGAGACCCACGGGACGCGTGTGCAGAGTGTGAACTCACACGCGAGATGCGGAACAAAGTCAATGGACTGTACAGTTTACTAAAAAGGTAAGTATGGACAGTCTTTACTATCTAGGACTAAAACGACTGGAAATCTGGACACTAGGAGAGTCAATCTACCCTTGAGCACCGAAATGCTCTTGTTACCTCACCCACGGGCTGCGGGTGCATAGGTGTCAAAGTGTGTCGGGTTTCCGCGTCGAAGTCAATGGAGCCTTGAAGAAAGATGCTGCAGGCGACCAAGTGGAAGATGTCCGGTGCGATCCACGGGTGGATCGAGAAAGAAGAGGACCTGAAAGCAGAGGGGACAGTGTTCAAAGTCACTAGCCAGTGACCGGAGTGGAACCAGGAGGGAACCAGATGCTGTCGTCGCGATCAAGTGAAGAGTGGACGCTTGTCTCTGTAGCCACGTGGACCAGGAGGTGTCTTCGATGACCAGGATGGAGGCACGAGCTGTCCCACGCAGGCTCTCACTGTCGGCGGTATCGGATCCGGATTTGGAGTCAACAGGCCTTGGCAAAGGCAACCCACGCAGTGAGTGGAAACGGCGTCTGGAGTGGACCAGGAGGGTCCGGGGTACTCCTCTTTTGGAAGGGAGCAAGGGCCAGTCTGGAGCAACCAGACCAGCAGTGTCGTTTTCAAAGTTCGTCGTCTAGGAGGCCACTAGCCAGCCGGCAAGTGACCAGACAATGCGTCGAGCAGCAACCAGGCAGAAGGGCCCCACGCAGATCTTGTGGAGGCTGGAGGGCTGATCTTCGATGCAGGAGCTGCTCGGGGCTGGGGCTTCTCAATCTCCAAAGCACTTGGTCGAGTTTACCTCGGGAGTCGTGCTTGTAGCGAAGTGCAGTTTCTTCAAGATGGCCGGTCCCACGTGTTTCGTCGCACCAACGGATCTCAGCTGTGCTGCAGATGTGAGTTGAGTTTGGAGAGGTCTGAGAATCCAGGTCTCGTCAGGCTCTGAAGTCTGGATCCTCGAGGGAAGACAACAAAGTGAAGCTGCTGGACACTTGATGGTGCCTGCAGTTGCAGGGTGGACACTCCTTGCCCACAAGGGAGATTCTTCAGTCTTCTGTGGAGCAGAACGTCGAAGTCCAGAGTTTCTTCTAGTAAAGTTGTTTAGGATAATCTAATCTGGAATGGGACCAGCTCCTACCTTTATTCTCCTAAAGGGGGCTGCACTAGCGACTCTGTCCCTCCCATGGGTGGGACCAGGAATGGGGGTGGTTACACCCCCTATCCTTTGTCCGGTTTCGCACCAGAGCAGGGCCAGGGATGCCCCAGCAACTGGTTTGAGCCGGTGTATGCACAGGACACCTTGTGTGCCCCAGGCATGTCTCATTCCTTTCAGGCCTGTCCTACCCAATACACAAAATCCTGTCTGGGGTGGTGCTTGCACCTCCCAAGGCAGGAAACCCTTTGTCCAAGCCTCCCTTGCTGGAAGGACTCCCAGCAGCAGGAGGTCAGACTTGTGTCTGTGGTGGCAGCATCCATTTTGTGATGCCAAGGCTCGAGTTAACTTTAACCGGGGTTCACAGTTACATACATGTTGTGTCCCGCTAAAAGGGTGGAATGCTACCCCCGTCGCCAGAATTGGCGAGGGGGTAGTATTCCAATTCGTATGACACCTTACTCGACATGTTTTGATAAAGCTATACCAAAGTTAGCATTCAACCGCAAGGATTATAATGCACTTAAGAGTATATGGTGTAGCGTTATCATGGAACAGCTATAAGGACATGGTTCCGCAAGCTGCAGACAGGCTCAGCTCATGCCAGAGCACCATCTCACATAATTCCAAGCACTCTGCCTTCAGGATTGATAAGGCCTTCCATAGGAGTGGCTGATAGGAATATATGTGTCCATTTTAGGGTTAGATATAGGTCTACTATATCTACAGCAAAGGGTGATTACACCACCTTGCCCCAGCTGTCGTGCAGCCAGTTGTGTCAGTTTTGGATGGCCAGCCAGGGGTGGCATAATACATGCTTCAGCCCCTGGTAGGTCCTGGGTACACCTATGCCCTGGGTACCTAAGGTACACTGTACAGGGACTGATAAGGTGGCTCAGTATCCAATTACATATGTACCTAAGGTACATGGAGTCCATTTAACAGAGAGAGCAGGAAGCCTGGGGTCCTGAATAGCAGGATCCCAGGCCAACTAAGTCAAAAACCAGCAAAACACTAGGCAAAAAGTTGGGGGTAACCATAGTCAGATATCCACCTTCCTACAGTTCCATAAGATGCAGCGCAGTGACAAAGATACCTTACAGTGTAGTAAGATAGATACAGTGTAGTGCACAAATTACTCACAGTGCAGAAAGTTGCAGTACAGAGTGTAAAGATTCCTCATGGTGCAGTAAGATGCAGTGCACACAGATCCCCTTTTTAACACAAATGATGCCTACAAACCCCCAGAGTTGGGAGTAAAGCCCCCCAGGTGCTCCCCGATAGAAGAGCACAGGCCCCCTCCGGGCCCCCGGATAGAAGAACCCTGCTCAGCCCCAGGGCCACCGGATAGAAGAGCCCAGCCCCCCCCTCCGGACCCCCAGATAGAAGAACCCTGCTCAGCCCCAGGGGCCCCGGATTGAAGAGCCTAGCCCCCCCCCTCCGGGCCCCCGGATAGAATAACCCTGCTCAGCCCCAGGGCCCCCCCCGGATAGAAGAGCCCAGGTCAGCCCCCAGGGCCCCTGGATAGAAAAGCCCAGCTCAGCCCCAGGGGCCCCAGATAGAAGAGCCCAGCTCAGCCCCAGGGGCCCCCGGATATAAGGGCCCAGCTCAGCCCCAGGGCCCACGGATAGAAGAGCCCAGCTCAGCCCCAGGGGCCCCGGATAGAAGAGCCCAGCTCAGCCCCCGGGACCCAGGGATAGAAGAGCCCAGCTCAGCCCCAGGGGCCCCCAGATAGAAGAGCCCAGCTCAGCCCCAGGACCCCGGATTGAAGAGCCCAGCTTAGACCCAGGGGCCCCCGGTTAGAAGAGCTCAGCTCAGCCCCAGGGGCCCCCGGATAGAAGAGCCCAGCTCAGCCCCAGGGGCCCCGGATAGAAGGGCCCAGCTCAGCCCGGCTCCTGCAGAGATTCCCTCCAGGATTATTCAGTCTATTTCTACAAACACAGCAGAAGGTGCTGACAATCTCCTACCTGAGCAGAGACATGTGCAGACGTGTCCAGGCTCTCTCCTCCTCCTGAGGGGCCGTGTGGGGGGGGCAGATATGGGATCTGAGGGGGGGTCTGAAGATGATGGTAACTGCACAGACAGACAGGGCTCCTTCCTCCTCTGCTGCACACACCAGGAGAGGCCGGAAGTGATGTCAGCACCGCTGCTGGTGCTGTCTCTGCCGCCGCTGACCTGGAAGAGGAAACCTTTCTCTTCCATACAATGTGCAGCTCAGGTGGTTTCATCAGCAGGCGAGGAGCGCCCTCTGGTGGCAGCTGACAAGACCACCGCCTCTAGTCAATTGGAAATGACAGTCTCTATTTCATTAAATATATGACAATGTTAAAGCTGCCAGAATTAAACTGGACAGCGTTTTTCTAATTTCCCTGTTTCTGTGGGTAATTCTTTATATTTGGTAGGGCTGTGTATATTCAAACAGCATTCCAAATTAACTTTTGCATTTCTCTGCATTGTTTACCTGCTCACTCCCTCCCTTCAAAGGTTCACTTATGAAATAAAGAAAAAAGTAGATTGCAGTCTCAATAAATTCATAAGACAGAACAATCAGGTTTGACTCTCACAGATGTCTCCCTCAGTGGATGGTCCCTTGGCAGTGAGTGACCGGTGCCGGGTCTGAGGAAGGAGAAGGTATTCCATCACTAACAATGTTAGACTCCTTCATACAGGCTCTTATTAGAGTTACCACCTTTGGTCATGTTTTAAGATTTTGCAACGGCCCGGATATTATTTTTCAATAAGACTTTGTATAAAAGTATTTGTATTGATTTTTAAAATGACTTTGCTGTCTTTGTTTACTTTAACTATCAGTCATGATTCGTTAAGGCAGCTCTAGATCACATTTTAAAGTCATTTCTGCTTATATTTGATATTTTAAGTTTGCACTGATTAGAGGAAAACATACCAGCTTTAACTAATCTTCCTACTTTTGTACTCACCGGAACATTAAAATACAGGCCATGCCGGTAAAAGACCGGCCAGTTGGTAACTCTCTCTCCTATCATAAGTCATTCCTCGTCCACACACCATCAATGTGCGGGTGCAGGAGGGCTTCGTAGCACTGTCAGGCAAGTTGCATTTGTTGCCTCTTCAGTGACATCAGATCCAACACACACACACACACACATCAGAGCCTTTAAGTCTCACTCATCATGAGTGACACTCACACATTTAGAGGTTGTGCTGAAGTCTCACTCAAACCTTGCTGAATCTTATAACTCGGGGAAGGGGAGCCCAGAACTAGAATTCCATATGTGACTTTGCTCGTACTTCTACTGTGTGCAGAGTAGCCGCTTACAGTCAAAGAGGGAGATACTATTCATTTCATAGAGTTCAGCAAACCCACTGGCCTACATTTTGATAACAGTACATTTTCAATATTTCACCTTGACGACTGAACAGATTATACATTTGGTGTAATGTTAATTTGGATGTCTGTATTATTTTTTTGGATTTTAGCTGTGTACTCATCATTCCTATAATTTCACTAATATCTCATCCTCTGACATTATTAACGTCAAATGTTAGGTGACATCACTTCCTGCAGGGTCATCAATAGTCTACTTCATTTTAGCTCCTAGGAACTTCAAAAACTTGAGCTCTGTGAAGCACATACATGATCTCTCAGCTGGAATATAGTGTTTGAATGCCTGATGGCTATTGATAATACTCTTGTGAAACATCTGTGGGATAAGATCATAGATTATTTTGACATTATTGCGGGCTCTATCTCCTCAGAAGTTAAAGTTTGGGAAGCATTCAATGTAGTGCCTAGAGGATATACCATGGCTCAGATTAGGTGTAAGCTTAAAAATGGGAAGAGGGATTGTTAGAGCTGGCAGCCTTGGCATGGATCTCCATTCCATTTTTTGCTGTTGCCTCCTGTGTTTTAATGTGTGTTGGATTTCATTTTTGCTGGTCTGGATGCTTTGGGTACTTTGCCACTGCTGTTCAGTGCCAAAGTGCAATGCTCCCTCTGTAAATTGTTATCATGGATTAGTGTTTCCATATTTGGTTTACTGTTAAGTCCCTAGTATAGTGCACTGTGTGTGCCCAGGGCCTGTAAACCAAATGCTGCTAGTGGGCTTGCAGCACTGATTGAGCTACACACACATGCAGCCTTGCAAAAGGGTCTCAGGCCTACCATTGCAGTCGCTGTGTGCAGTCTAGAACTGCCATGTCGACCTGGCAAGTGCAACCACTTGCCAGGCCCTAACCTTTCCTCTTCTTACATGTGAGTCACCCCTAAGGTAGGCCCAAGGTACCCCTGTGGGCAGAATGCAGTATATGTGCAAGGGAGGACATGACCTGATGTGTGTGGCATGTACGGATAGTGAAACACTGCCAATTTTGTTTTTCACTATTGAAATGCTATCTGTCCTATAGGATAGAATGAGGAGTTTACTTATAACACTTTATAAGTATAACCGCCCATGGAAACAATATTGGAAAATAGAGTTTGGTATGCCTGTACGTAGAATAAAGAGATGCATCTTTTAGTAAGAATGATTTTTATATACTGGGTTTGAAAATACCACTTTTAGAAAGTGGATATTTTCTTGCTTAGCCATCCAGTGTGCCGCTGCAAGGTTTGTGTATTGACTGTCTGGCTTTGGAGTGACAGTGGCTAGGGATGTGTATTCTATTCAGACAGCCACTTGGAGGGGTGGGGGGTGAGGCGTGTCCTGCCTTTCCAGGGTGAGTCAGGGCTAGGCTAAATAGACCTGGGCTCCATTCAGAGTTTAGGGAGGAGATTCCTTTCACATCTGAATGGGCCTGGTCTGCCTTGGACAATGCTGTCTCTACCTCCTGCCAGGAAGCTGCACCAGAGAGGACAGAACTGGTTTGGGCTGGGCAAAGAGTTTCTCTGCCACCAGAGAACAAAGGATTTTGTGTTATAAGAAGTGGGGCCCAGATCCCAGACTTTTAGATCATTTCTGGAACTCAAGAGGACACTCTGCCAAGGAGAAGAGCTGAGAAGACTGAAGGAGAACTACTGCCCCTTTGCTGTGAGCTGTCTGGGGTTGGTCTGCAGTAGCAGATTCTGCCAAGGCGAGGATAAAGACTTTGCTGTGTGCTGTGTCTTCTGCTTGAGGAAGATCTCCAAGGGCTTGAAGCAGAGCTTGCCTCCTGTTTTGAAGTCTCAGGGATACAAAGATTTCACAACCAGCTCCCCTGAACTTCCTTGCTGGGAGTTCTGAACCGCCAAGAAGTACCTGTGGCTGTATTAGGCCACTGGAGGTTGTTTTGCCGATGGGAGCTGGAAACGTAATGCAACCTCAAGAAACGTGACGCATCCGCACCTGTTTCCGATGCAACGCTGAAGAAAGCAACAGAGCGCCTGCCCAAGACTTGAGAAAGCACCGCACACCGAACTCCATGCACCGATCTCTGAAATCAGAGATAACCACACTGATTCCGATGCAGGCCGTGCTGTGTTGCTGCAAGAACCAAGGCATCATGGAACAGCGGCTGAAGAAAGCAACCCAGTGTCGTTGCCGTTGCCACAGCGGGAACTGATGCATCCCTGATCCTCAGGCATCGCATCTGGTTGTCACTCCTGCAAGAATGCTGGGGCCGCACAGTAAGAAACTGATGCATCACCTCCCCTTCAGTAAGGAACCAACGCATCATCGCCCCTGCTTGGCAGTAAGGCAGCAGTGCATCACCTCCCTTGGAGTAAGAAACCTACGCATCACCTTGCCTGGGCATAAGGAACCAACGCTATACCTTCCCTGGAATAATTTTTGTTTCTGCGCGTGAAGCATCGAAGGTACTTTATGTGAAAAGTGTTGCATCTGCAATTTGCTTTGATCAGAACTTTTCTACCTTTTGAGAGTCATATTTGTATTATTGTATTGTGGATTTGTGTTATTTTGGTCTTGTTTGGTTTCAATAAAGAATACTTATTTTTCTAAACTGGTGTGGTGTCCATTTGTAGTGTTGTCACTTGATTACTGTATGTGTGCACAAATGCTTTACACACTGTCTCTGAGATAAGCCTGTCTGCACATGCCAAGCAACCAAGGGGGTGAGCAGGGATTATTTTAGAAGCTTATCCCCCTTACCCTGACTAGGAAGAAGGCTTCCTACTTGGACAAAGGTGCAAACGGTTGCCAACTAGAGACCCCCATTACTAACAGGGAGATTACTGACCTACACCAGATTAGTCCGCTGTAAAAGAGGAAGATGAATGCACATCATACCGACACTGCTCAACTCCTTCAACAACCAAGAACCACACTAAAGTAGAAAATCCACATTATTGGATGGACAGGTTAGTTGAATTCACAAAGCAGAATATATGAATTGGGTGACAAGGCTGGGAAACTTTATACTTGCTTCCAAACAAAGGCCAAATCTCAAAAATTGTCCCATCGATTTTACTCTCAGGATCAATTACAAATGGTGAACACAGATATTACAGAGACATTCGCCCACTACTACAAAATATTATATTCTTGTGTACATTCCCCTCCTGCTGAACTTCAGAATCCCATCCTAAGAGCTCTTTCGGTGTGGGCAGCGTCAAATGATGCCCCAGGTCCCAAAGGGTATCCTATTCAATTCTTCAAGGCATTTGCCTCCCTGCTTTTTCCGTATTTAAAGTTTATGTTTGAAGAGGCCTTTGTGAATTGCATATTTTCTTACTTCTTGCGAGGGGCAGTTATTTCAGTTACTCTGAAGCCGCATACGCCCCCACAACTCTGAACCTCCTATAATTCAATCATTAATAATATCAAAACTAAAGCCCAAACAAAAGTGCTAGCCATGAGATTACATAATGTCATCCGAACCCTAGTGCACGATGATCAAAATGGCTTTATGAGGAATAAGAGCACTCGTCATTGCCTCCGGCACCTCCACATTATACCCTCCCATGTGCACCATTTCCGCAGCCCAGCGGCCCTACTTTTGCTAGATATAAAGATGACTTTTGACTTGGTAGAGTGGCTATTTGTGTGAACTGCTCTACCAAAATGAATTTTGGGCCACATTTAATTTGTTTTGTCAATACCCTTTATACCTCCCCTTGGGCACAAGTGAGATTAAATGGCACATTATTGGTCCCACTCTCGACATAGAAGGACACCAGACAAGATTACCCTCTCATGCCCCTATTGTCCGCCCTTATTATTAAGCCTCTGGTGGAGTGGATCCGTTTAAATCCACAGGTTTGGGATCTGGACTGGGGAGACAATCATAAGGATAGAATGTTGCTTTACGAAGATGACACACTTTACGTGGATGACATACTGCTTTACATTCCAGACCCTGACATTACTATACATAGATTAATAGAGATCCTTCAGGTTTATGGAGATGCTTCTGGGTTACAGGTAAATTGTGGGAAATCCATTTATGTGCAAGTTAATGAGGACATGCCATCATGCCAGGTTACTGCTGACCTTCAGGTAATGGGAGAACCATTTTCAATATCTGGTGATAGAAATTACCCACTCACAGAGCAGGAGTTGAGAGCAAACTATTTGCCGACCTAGGTTGTCGCAGAAGCGAGACTTTTGGGCCTGGATATCTCTGCCTCTCTCATTAAGGAGATATGGGCCCTGTTTAAAATGATAACTCAACCCGTTTTCTGTATACTCATCAAAATGATCTCAGTAAAAGAGAGGGGCCCTTTAAAACCAAAGTGGTAGGGCACCAAGTAGACCATAGTCAAGAAATAAAGATCCCCTTTGGCAAACTCAATCACTTCACTGTCAGACGTATATCAAAAAACAATATCACCAAAACATACTGAGAATAAAAATGAGTTCTTACTATACTCAGTGTGCACCAAATTTTCTTCAACAATGTATTATAAATTAATTAAAAAACTGTACAAACAATGTCAATCTTTAAAAAAACAATTGTTGTATATAATTAAAAAAGAGCATACAAAACATATAATTAAACAATTCAAATAAAATTCCCAATCAAAAAACCCTTTTCATTAGACAAACACAGCGGGAGAACATATTAGACAGTTATCTCATGTCATTAAACCATCACTAGTCTATAACAGATCATTTGTTAAAAAGTTGGAATATCTCATCTGCTCAGTTATCTTCAACTAACAAAATGTCCCAAAGATCTAGTGTAAAAGATTATTTGGAAAGCATTAACGCGTTTCGGCGGCTTCTAATATTTGACAGCCACCTTCTTCAGGAAAAATGATATCTCCCAGCCACAATTTGTTATCTTAGTTTTCTACAAATGAGCACTTATGGCAAATCTCAAAGGTGTTTACAAAATCCAGAGATGAAGGTGTCCGTATATATCCCTTCTATCCACTCCACGGGGATCTGTCTCTGCTGTACAGCCAACCCCTTATACATGAAAGAAAGACAGGTCCAGCACCTTCAAAATGGTTAAAAACTGAGTGTAGCACCCCACAAAAGGCTTGATGGCTCTTGTTTCCAATGATTCCACTGTTTTAGTTGACCACTTCTATCTCTCCGTTCGAACACTCTTGCCTTTCTATTTCAGCAATGTGACAGGGGAGTAACCTCTGTGTAGTTTTGAAGGTGCATGAGCTGTTTGGAGCCAAGATTATATCACATATAGGCAAAGAAATTATTCCTGATTCAAACAGTCCCTGC
Organism: Lissotriton helveticus; assembly: GCF_964261635.1. Taxonomy (NCBI): domain Eukaryota; kingdom Metazoa; phylum Chordata; class Amphibia; order Caudata; family Salamandridae; genus Lissotriton; species Lissotriton helveticus. The sequence continues at coordinate 1,414,121 of NW_027611656.1, read as the reverse complement.
TTGACTACAATGTTCTCCTAGAAGCATTAGCACCAACTAATGTGCAATGCCGACAAGACGTAAATTCTCTTTCACCCCCTAACTGTTCGACAAGCTGGTAAGAAGAAGCACCACTTCAGCTTCCTCAAACAGGAGTACCTAGAAACCTAGGGTTCAAATTTGACAACCAGCTTCCGATTCAATCTCAAGTCAGGTCCGTGGTAGGGAGCTGCTTTGTTCTACTCCATGTAGTAAAGATGTTTTTGTCCCTTCTGTCTGGTCCCACCAAGAAAACTTTGATCCATGCCTTGATTACATCTAGCCTGGATTGTGCAAATGTTCTTTATCTTGGCCTATTGGACTATGCTGCCAGAGACTCCAAGTGGTCCAGAATGCTGCAGCACGACTACTTCTTAATCAGCGATTGGTAATTTGGGCTTCTACGCACCTGCATGTGCTGTACTGGCTGCCTGTGAGGAAACAAACTGTGTTCAAGGAGCTAGTCCTGCTCCTTGGAACCTTCCACCCGATAGGCCCCAGATATCTGGCCACAAGAATTCATGTGTACTGCCCTGCAAGGAAGCTCTGCTCTTCCAGTAAGGCACTAGCTTTGGTCCCAAGAATTTCCTGGGGGAGGGCAGGTGTCATTCCTTCTCTTTTCTTGGTCCCTTGAAGTGGAACAAACTTACTCAGAACCTTCGTCTTGAAAGTTCAGAGCAGATACTTTTAAGAAAAACTGAACACATGGCTCAGAGACCCATGACCCTGTTGCCAGGCAGCTCGCTCCCATGCCACATAGCTATACCAGACTGCGCCCGTGCTCCAGCTCAGCTGTTGCCTAGTTCGAGGCCCACCTCCACCCACAGGCTACCACCTGCGCCTCATCCCTGGTGGCCAGTGGTAGGCCTTAGGTTTGCTTTTTTCCGCTTCTGTATTGTTTTTGCCCGTTTTATTGCGCCTGTTTTGTGCCTTAGGTTTGTTTTTACCCTCTTTTACCTGGCTTTTGCCCGCTTATTGTGCTTGTTTTCTGTGCCCCTATGGTTGTCTAAATATTGTAATTATTGTTTTTGTACTGCCCTCGTTATCCCTTGGTGCCCGCTTTGCCTTGTGTAACCTCGCCGGTCAGGCTTCCCGCCGCAGCACCCTCTGCGGCCTGCCCCACAGCTCCCATTAGTCCGCTCCTCCCTCCCAGCTGAACCTCCCTCACACCTCCCCTACTTATGGCGGCCTCTGCGCGGCAGTGAGAGCGACCCTTGACCCTGTTGCCAGGCAGGTCGCTCCCACACCACGTAGCTCCACCGGACTGCTCCCGTGCTCCAGCTCAGATGCTGCCTAGTTCGAGACCCACCTCCACCCGCAGGCTACCATCGGTGCCTCATCCCTGGTGGCCAGTGGTAGGCCTTAGGTTTGCTTTTTCGGCTTCTGTACTCGTTTTTTGCCCATTTTATTGTGCCTGTTCTGTGCCTTAAGATTGCTTTTACTCGCTTTTGCCTTGCTTTTGCCCGCTTATTGTGCTCGTTTTCTGTGCCCCTATGGTTGTCTAAATATTGTTTTTATTGCTCGTGTATTGCCCTCGTTGTCCCTTTGTGTCTGCTTTTCCTTGTGTTCCCTCACCGGTCCCGCTTCCTGCCGCTGCCCCCCCCTGCTGCCCCGCCCCCCGCTTACATTAGACAGCTCCCCCATCCCAGCTCATCCTCCCTTCCAAATCCCCTACTTATGGCGGGCAATGCCAGTAAGGCACTAGCTTTGGTCCCAAGAATTTCCTGGGGGAGGGCAGGTGTCATTCCTTCTCTTTTCTTGGTCCCTTGAAGTGGAACAAACTTACTCAGAACCTTCGTCTTGAAAGTTCAGAGCAGATACTTTTAAGAAAAACTGAACACATGGCTCAGAGACCCATGACCCTGTTGCCAGGCAGCTCGCTCCCATGCCACATAGCTATACCAGACTGCGCCCGTGCTCCAGCTCAGCTGTTGCCTAGTTCGAGGCCCACCTCCACCCACAGGCTACCACCTGCGCCTCATCCCTGGTGGCCAGTGGTAGGCCTTAGGTTTGCTTTTTTCCGCTTCTGTATTGTTTTTGCCCGTTTTATTGCGCCTGTTTTGTGCCTTAGGTTTGTTTTTACCCTCTTTTACCTGGCTTTTGCCCGCTTATTGTGCTTGTTTTCTGTGCCCCTATGGTTGTCTAAATATTGTAATTATTGTTTTTGTACTGCCCTCGTTATCCCTTGGTGCCCGCTTTGCCTTGTGTAACCTCGCCGGTCAGGCTTCCCGCCGCAGCACCCTCTGCGGCCTGCCCCACAGCTCCCATTAGTCCGCTCCTCCCTCCCAGCTGAACCTCCCTCACACCTCCCCTACTTATGGCGGCCTCTGCGCGGCAGTGAGAGCGACCCTTGACCCTGTTGCCAGGCAGGTCGCTCCCACACCACGTAGCTCCACCGGACTGCTCCCGTGCTCCAGCTCAGATGCTGCCTAGTTCGAGACCCACCTCCACCCGCAGGCTACCATCGGTGCCTCATCCCTGGTGGCCAGTGGTAGGCCTTAGGTTTGATTTTTCGGCTTCTGTACTCGTTTTTTGCCCATTTTATTGTGCCTGTTCTGTGCCTTAAGATTGCTTTTACTCGCTTTTGCCTTGATTTTGCCCGCTAATTGTGCTCGTTTTCTGTGCCCCTATGGTTGTCTAAATATTGTTTTTATTGCTCGTGTATTGCCCTCGTTGTCCCTTTGTGTCTGCTTTTCCTTGTGTTCCCTCACCGGTCCCGCTTCCTGCCGCTGCCCCCCCCTGCTGCCCCGCCCCCCGCTTACATTAGACAGCTCCCCCATCCCAGCTCATCCTCCCTTCCAAATCCCCTACTTATGGCGGGCAATGCCAGTAAGGCACTAGCTTTGGTCCCAAGAATTTCCTGGGGGAGGGCAGGTGTCATTCCTTCTCTTTTCTTGGTCCCTTGAAGTGGAACAAACTTACTCAGAACCTTCGTCTTGAAAGTTCAGAGCAGATACTTTTAAGAAAAACTGAACACATGGCTCAGAGACCCATGACCCTGTTGCCAGGCAGCTCGCTCCCATGCCACATAGCTATACCAGACTGCGCCCGTGCTCCAGCTCAGCTGTTGCCTAGTTCGAGGCCCACCTCCACCCACAGGCTACCACCTGCGCCTCATCCCTGGTGGCCAGTGGTAGGCCTTAGGTTTGCTTTTTTCCGCTTCTGTATTGTTTTTGCCCGTTTTATTGCGCCTGTTTTGTGCCTTAGGTTTGTTTTTACCCTCTTTTACCTGGCTTTTGCCCGCTTATTGTGCTTGTTTTCTGTGCCCCTATGGTTGTCTAAATATTGTAATTATTGTTTTTGTACTGCCCTCGTTATCCCTTGGTGCCCGCTTTGCCTTGTGTAACCTCGCCGGTCAGGCTTCCCGCCGCAGCACCCTCTGCGGCCTGCCCCACAGCTCCCATTAGTCCGCTCCTCCCTCCCAGCTGAACCTCCCTCACACCTCCCCTACTTATGGCGGCCTCTGCGCGGCAGTGAGAGCGACCCTTGACCCTGTTGCCAGGCAGGTCGCTCCCACACCACGTAGCTCCACCGGACTGCTCCCGTGCTCCAGCTCAGATGCTGCCTAGTTCGAGACCCACCTCCACACGCAGGCTACCATCGGTGCCTCATCCCTGGTGGCCAGTGGTAGGCCTTAGGTTTGCTTTTTCGGCTTCTGTACTCGTTTTTTGCCCATTTTATTGTGCCTGTTCTGTGCCTTAAGATTGCTTTTACTCGCTTTTGCCTTGCTTTTGCCCGCTTATTGTGCTCGTTTTCTGTGCCCCTATGGTTGTCTAAATATTGTTTTTATTGCTCGTGTATTGCCCTCGTTGTCCCTTTGTGTCTGCTTTTCCTTGTTTTCCTCACCGGTCCCGCTTCCTGCCGCTGCCCCCCCCTGCTGCCCCGCCCCCCGCTTACATTAGACAGCTCCCCCATCCCAGCTCATCCTCCCTTCCAAATCCCCTACTTATGGCGGGCAATGCGCAGACGCACGGAGCGGGTGCGCCACTGGCACACCAAAGGCACGCCTAGGGCAAGCCCATCTGTGCCCGTCCGCGCCTGGACCATGCCCAGTGCCAGAACCCCTGACCCCGTGAACACCACAATGCCCAACTGCGCTACGATGCCAGCACCCTCCATGCACTCAACGCCGGACGAGAACAAGCCTGCTTCCGGGGCATCCCGAAGTGCACCCAAGGACCCTTCACCTGCCGGAACTGCAGCTTCACCAGCATCCACCCTGCCAAACCTCCGCCCAGGAAAGAACCCAACTTCCTCAGATGCATCCTCCTCAACACCCGCTCCACCCGCAAACATGCGGACCTCCTCGACTCAACCTCCCCAGACGTCCCCTTCCTGATGGAGACTTGGCTGAACCCCGCCTCAGCTCCTGACATCGCCATAGCCATCCCGGAAGGCTACAAGATGAACCGCATGGACCGCACCAAAGGAGTAGGAGGAGGAATCGGTATCGTCCACAAGAACACCCTCAGAGACTCGACCAACACCGACGACACCCTCAGCACCGCCGACCACCTGCACTTCCAGATCCACACCGACCCCAACACCACCCTCCGAGGAACCCTCATCTACAGACCCCCAGATCCCGACTGTAGTTCAGCGACTCCATCGCTGACTTCATCAGCACACACGCCCTCGCCTCTAAGGACTACATCCTCCTCGGGGACCTAAACTTCCACCTCGAGAACAACACCAACACCAATTCCACCACCCTGATCAACAATCTCACCAGCCCCGGACTCAGAAAGCTTGTGACAACACCCACCCACGCCGCCGTCCACACGCATGACCCCATCAACTCCGCAAGCCCCCACATTTCCTTCAACCACACGACGAACACCACTGGACTGACCATCACTGCATCCACTTCACCTTCAGGAAGCCCACCACGCACCACCGCACCCAACAGATGCCACGTCGCTGCTGGGGCAAAGTCACCGAAGACCAGCTAACTGCCACACTCAGCCAGAGCCCACCCGCTGACCCCACTGACCCCGACACCACCGCTTGCAACCTCAGACAGTGGATCGACGACTGCACCAACACCCTCGCCCCACTCAAGAAATCCTCAGATGTCACACCAGCAACAAAGCCAGCTAGTTCACAGAAGACCTCCAGGCCTCCAAGCAAACCTGTTGAAAACTGGAGAAAAAATGGCTCAGTGAACGAACACCGGACAACTGCACAACCCACAAAAACGCCACCCGCATACACCATCACCTCATCAGATCAGCCAAAAGAGTCTCCTTCAAAGGCTGACTAGACAACAACGCACACAACAGCAACAAGCTCGTCAACATCGTGAAAGAACTCTCCAACCCCAGTGTGAGAAGTTAGCCTGGCATATGTTGTCCACTATTCTAGTGGGCTCCTTGCACCAGTCTAAACGACCCTTATGATGATGGTTGTAAAGTCAACCTTATAGGCCAGCTATCCTAGTGGTAGCATGGACAAGCAGTCTTGCTAAAACTTCAGAGAGCATGTGAAGCCAGCTGTTTTACCATATATAATCCCTTGAATACCAAATGAAAGGACACCACACAAGGTCTATATCAAATATATATGTATCTATTACTAACACAACCCCTCTGCACTCTTTAAGAGGTCAGAGTTCGAGATACGTTACAAGTTACTCATTAAGAATACTATAAGTTGCACAAATACAATTCTGCCCTAGGAGCCTCACGAGCCATATACTAAGTAAGTGGTATAAGAGCCACTTCAGGAAAAGTGAATAGGCCTAGGGCCTAGGGAATCGCTGGGGCTACACTACAGGACCAAAGGTGTGGAAGTAGGAGACCCACGGGAGACGCGTGCAGTGTGGGAACACAGACGCGAGTTACCATTGTGGAATACTTAAGTTCTACTGAACTTAGTTGTTGTAGAGGAAAGGGCCTAGCACACCCTGACTACAACTCCTAGAGAGGTTCTGGTAGGTAACACTTAGTGTAGGTAGGTGCACACACCATACCTCACTAGAGAATGTCCTTGAGAGGAGAGCCTAGTGGGTCTCTCCCCATAGAAGTGGACCCTCCCAGGGCACCATCTAGATATGACACATTTACTTTTAATGAGCTTAGAAGTTTGTGTTCACTCAGGAGACTGAGGCAAGGACAGAGTCCAACCCTAAGACACCTTATAGATGTGTTAGTGGAGTATGATGCAGAGAAGGCAGCAGCCCCAGATCGGACTGGTAGTGGAAGGGGGGGGGGGATCCCCCAACAGAGGATTCCCAGGATGACAATCCAGGGGGGTCTGATGAGGATGAGGATGATGATCAGGTCCAAGTTGAAGAACTGGACCAGGTCAACATAGGACTACCTGGGGCTGGACAGGAGAGATTCCCTTCCAGGCCCCCAAGTAGGCCTAACACTGGGCACAGAAGGAGGAAGTCACTTTCCAGTGACTCCCACCACTCTGATGACTCAATAGGGTCAGATACCTCAGCAATGAGGAGGATGACTTCACCTCAGAGAAGAGAGCATAAGGCTAGGATGAAGGAAGTCAATGTTAGGATCAAGAGGCAAGAAATTGCCTTTGCCAAAGAGACCCTGGCTCTTGCTAGAGAGCAAAGGTTGAGTGGATTAGATTCCACTGGTGGCAGCAACATCCCTAGAGCTAGGGAAAGGTCAAATGACCATAGAAACCTAAGAAAGATTGTCCCTCCCTACCAGAGTGGGGATGACATCCACAGGTGGATAACTGCTTTGAAGAGGGCTTGCAAAGTACCTCAGTTACCCCAAAGTCAGTGGGCAGCAATCTTATGGCTCTCTTTTTCAGAAAAAGGTAGAGACAAGCTCCTCACAGTTAGTGATGAGGATGCTGACAACTACAATGTCCTGAAGAGTGTTCTAATAGATGGGTTTGGCTTAACCACTGAGCAGTATACGTTGCTGTTCAGAGACACCCAGAAGACACAGACTCAGGACTGCACTGACTTTGTAGATTGTGCCACTAAGGCTCTGGAAGGCTAGTTACTGGGCAGTACGGTCAAAGACTATACAGGATTGTATAATTTGATTATGAGAGAGCAAATTCTTAATAATTGTCAGAACCAGCTATTGCATCAACACCTGATTGACTCTGATCTGACCTCTCCCCAAGAATTGGGAAAGAAGGCAGACAAATGGGTCAGAACCAGGGTGAAGCAGAAGGTCCAGAACCAAGGTGGTGATCAGAAGAAGGAAGACCAAAAGGGTGGGGAGAAAGCAAAAGACCAGAAGTCTTCTCAAGGTCCTCAAAAAGCTTCTAATGGTGGGGGTTCCCAACAATCTAAGAAAAAGGAAGGCCCAAAGAAACCCTGGTGCAAAACTTGTAAGGTTTATCCTCACTGGACTAGTGATTGCACCAAGAAGGAGACAGCTCCAACCACTGTAGCCCCTAAGGCACCTGTACCCCCTAGTACAGTTAACAGTGGTGGTTCTCAACCCAAGGCTATAGTGGGGTACTGAGATCGATTCTGGCCTAGTCAGAATACCAACTCAAGCTGTTCTTGTTTGTGATGTGGACATGGCTATGTCCTCTACTGTGAGTCCCAATAACTCAGGCCTACAGGGACACATGTACCAGTGTCAGATAATACTAGGTGACAATTACCTAGTGACCAATGCAAGCAATATCACTACCACCCATAGTATGTCAATTGTTAATTTCTCCTAGGTAGGGGTAACTGGCCTCAAAATAGTTGTTGTTAGTTCAGACCTCCCTGTAGAGTGTCTGCTTGGCAATGATCTGGAATCTTCAGTCTGGTCTGAAGTGGAGTATAGGACTCATGCAGAAATGCTAGGTATATCAGCACATGTCCTTGCTGTGACCAAGTCATAGGCCAAAAAGTGCAAAACTGAACAGGCCCAGGATCCTGAAACTATGGAACAGTGAACAGTGGCCTACCAAGAGAAAGAGCAGTAGGGTTAAGGCAGTGCCTTCCCCCCTGCCTCAGAATGAGGATCAGCCTTCTGAGGAAGCTGATAGTGAGACCCAAGAAGGAACTGTCCTAGAAGAGCTTGAGCCTGATCAGGTTGAGTTTCTTGGGACAGGGGGACCTTCAAGGGCAGATCTGAGGAAGGCGCAGCTAGACTGCCCCTCTCTTGAGCCCCTCAGACAGCAAGCTGCTGCTGAGGCTGCTGGGAACGCTACAGGTACCCATAGAGTGTATTGGGATAAAGGGCTCCATTATTCAGAGGCTAGCGACCCCAAGCCTGGTGCTTCCGGGAGGTTGCTCATACCTTTGGCATTCAGGGGCTTCCTTCTTACCTTAGCCCATGATATTCCCTTAGCAGGACATCTTGGCCAGAACAAGACTTGGGACAGGCTTGTCCCTCACTTTCACTGGCCACACATATCAGAAGATGCCAAGGAGTTTTGTCGCTCCTGTGCTTGGCAAATCAGGTGGCACCACAAAGGCTCCCCTAATAAAACTATCTGTGGTGGGGGTTCCCTTTGAAAGAGTTGGGATAGACATTGTTGGACCAATGGATCCCCAAACAGCCTCTGGGCACATGTTTATTCTGGTGGTAGTGTATCATGCCACCAGATACCCAGAAGCTATTCCCTTAAGGACCACAACAGCCCCTGTTGTGGCTAGAGCCCTCCTGGGAGTTTTCTCAAGAGTGGGTTTTCCGAAAGAGGTTGTCTCAGACAGAGGTGCAAACTTTATGTCTGGATATTTGACTGCTATGTGGAAGAGTGTGGAGTGAACTATAAGTTCACCACACCCTATCACCCACAGTGTAATGGTCTGGTGGAGAGATTCAACAAGACCTTAAAGGACATGATCAAGGGTTTACCTGAAAATCTTAGGCGAAGATGGGACATCCTTCTGCCCTGCCTTTTATTTGCTTATAGAGAGGTCCCACAGAAGGGGGTTGGCTACAGCCCTTTTGAACTTCTGTTTGGGCATCATGTAAGAGGACCCCTTTGTCTGGTGAAGGAAGGATGGCAGTTACCTCTCAAAAAGCCTAAGCAAGACATTGTGGACTATGTACTTGGTCTCCGCTCCAGGATGGCCGAGTACATGAAAAAGGAATTCAAAAACCTTGAGGTTAGCCAGGAACTCCAAAAAGCCTGGCATGACCTAAAGGCTGTGCTGACTGTTTACCAGCCAGGACAGAAAGTGTGGGTGTTGGAGCCAGTGGCCCCAGCAGCACTCCAAGACAAATGGTCTGGACCCCACACTATTGTTGAGCAAAAGGGAGAGGTAACCTACTTGGTTGACCTTGGAACTCCCAGGAGCCCCCACAGGGTGCTTCATGTATTCCAAAGTTAAGATTATATGGTATGGCTATATCATAGAACAGCTATAAGGACATGGTTCTGAAAGCCGCAGAGGGACTCAGCTCATGCTAGGGCACCCTCTCACATAAAACCAAGCACTCTGCCTCCAGGATTGTTAAGGCCTGCCATAGGAGTGACTTATAGGTACATATTTGTCTATATATAAGGGTAGATATAGGTATACTATATCTAAGCAAGGGGTGATTACACCACCTTGCCCAGGTTGAGTGATCAGCCTGTGGTGTCAGTTTGGATGGCCAGCCAGGGGTGGCATAATACATGCTGCAGCACCTGGTAGGCCTTGGATGCACCTATGCCCTGGGTACCTAAGGTACACTATACTGGGGCTCACAAAGGTGACCCAATACCCAATCATGTATGTACCTAAAGTACATGGTATCAATTTAGAGAGAGAACAGCTGGGCAGTGGGTCTGATCAGCAGGCCCACAGCCACACTAAAGTCGAAAAACCAGAAAATCACAGCAAAAAGTGGGGGTGACCATAGGAAGCAGACCCTACTCTCCTATACCCAGCTCCAACACCAACGACATCCCACCTTCACAAGACCTGTGCGACTTGCTTGCCACATTCTTCCACCGCAAGATCGCAGACATCCACGACTGCTTCAATGCCACGACTGCCCAACACCCACTGAGACCGCCGCCCCCACGATCACAATCCGCACCAACCGCCTTCTCTCCTGGACAAACATCAACGACGACGATACCATCAAGACCATGAACACCATCTACTCAGGATCTCCATCAGACCCATGCCCATGCAACATCTTCAGCAAAGCCAGCACCGCCATCGCACCTCACCTCCGTGAGGCATCAACATCTCCTCAGAGACAGCTACCTTCCCGGAAGCACGCCGAGATCAACCCCTTACTCAAGAAACCCAAGGCGGACCCAAGGACCTCAAGAACTTCCGACCCGTCTCCCTGCTCCCTTTCCCGGCGAAGGTCATCGAAAAGATAGTCAACGAACAACTGACCCGCTATCTCGAGGAGAACAGCATCCTGTACCCATCCCAGTCCGGGTTCCGCAGCTACCACAGTACAGAGACTGCCCTCATCGCCGCCACGGAAGACATCAGGACCCTGCTAGACAACGGAGAAACTGCGGCCCTCATCCTCCTGGACCTGTCAGCCGCTAATAACAAGAGCCAGGCACGAGGAGAATCTGATGCAAACAATGCAATAACAGAGGCCAGACACGAGGAGAATCTGATGCAAACAATGCAATAACATGGGCCAGGAGTTGGGAGAATCTTACGCAAACAATGCTATAACACAGGCCAGGCATGAGGAGAATCTGATGCAAGCAATGCAATAACACAGGCCAAGTACTAGGATTGCTGCAAACAACGCAATAACAGAGGCCACATACTAGGATTGATGCAAACAATGCAATTACACAGGTCAGGCATTGGGAGAATCTGACGCAAACAATGCAATAACACGGGCCAGCACTAGGAGAATCTGATGTAAACAATGCAATAACACAGGCCAGGCATGGGGAGAATCTGATGCAAAAAATGCAATACCAAGAGCCAGGCACGAGGAGAATCTGATGCATACAATGCAATCAATCAATCAATCAATCACTGCATTTCTAAAGCGCGCTACATACCCGTGAGGGTCTCAAGGCGCGGGGGGGCGCTACTGATCAAAGAGCCAGGTCTTGAGAAGTCTTCTGAAGGCCAGCCGGTTCTGAGTCTGTCGTAGGCTGGTAGGGAGAGCATTCCAGGCCTTGGCGGCGAGGTAGGAGAAGGATCTGCCACCGGCGGTGGTCTTCCAGATACGAGGAACTGTGGCGAGGGCGAGGTTGGCTGAGCAGAGGCTTCGGGTGGGGGTGTGGAAGCTGAGTTGGTTGTTGAGGTATGTAGGTCCGGTGTTGTGTAGTGCTTTGTGTGCGTGGATGAAGAGTTTGAAGGTGATCCTCTTGTTGATGGGGAGCCAGTGCAGACCTCTCGGGTGGGGTGTGATGTGGCTGCGTCGGGGGACGTTGAGGATCAGTCATGCTGAGGCGTTCAGGATTCGTTGTAGTCGTCTCAGGAGCTTGGTTGTCGTTCCTGAGTAGAGGGCGTTCCCGTAGTCGAGTCTGCTTGTGATGAGGGCCTGGGTGACGGTTTTTCTCGTGGCTGGAGGGATCCATTTGAAGATCCTGTGGTGCATTTGGAGGGTGTTGAAGCAGGACACAGAGACGGCGTTGACTTGCCTGGTCATGGAGAGGGTGGAGTCGAGGATGGCCCCCAGGTTGCGTGCATGGTCTGTGGGTTCCGGGGCTGTGCCTATCGATGTGGGCCACCAGGAGTCATCCCAGGCTGATGGGGTGGGTCTGAGGATGAGGACCTCCGTCTTGTCTGAATTCAGCTTCAGTCTGCTGTCCTTCATCCAGTCGGCTACGGCCTTCATTCCTCTGTGGAGGTTGGCTTTGGCTGTGTGGGGGTCTTCGGTGAGGAATATGATCAGCTGGGTGTCGTCGGCGTGGGAGATGATGTTGAGGTTATATTGTTGTGCAACGTGGGCGAGCAATTCCATGTAGATATTGAACAGCGTCGGGCTGAGGGAGGATCCCTGTGGGACGCCACACATGATCTCTGTGGTTTTCGAGCGGAAGGGTGGGAGGCGGACGCTCTGGGTTCTGCCGGAGAGGAAGGATGTGGTCCAGGCCAGGGCCTTCTCTTGGATTCTGGCGTCGTGGAGGCGCACTGTTAGGGTGCGGCGGCAGACTGTGTCAAAGGCTGCTGATAGGTCCAGGAGGATGAGGGCGGCTGTTTCTCCTTTGTCCATCAGGATCCTGATGTCGTCAGTGGCGCCGATGAGGGCGGTCTCAGTGCTGAGGTTGCTGCGGAATAGGATTGGGAAGGGTCCAGGATGTTGTTGTCTTCCAGGAGGTGGGTTAGCTGTTTGTTGACAATCTTCTCTGTCACTTTTGCCGGGAATGGAGCAGGGAGATGGGCCTGAGGTTCTTGAGGTCTTTGGGGCCCGCCTTGGGCTTCTTCAGAAGGGCGTTAATCTTGGCGTGCTTCCAGGTTTCCGGGAAGGTTGCTGTCTTGAAGGAACTGTTGATTGTTTTCCAGAGGTGTGGCGCGATGGATGTGCTGGCTTTGTTGAAGACATGGTGAGGGCAGGGGTCGGATGGGGATCCGGAGTGGATGGAGTTCATGGTTTTGATGGTGTCTTTGTCGCTGACTTTGGACCAGGCGGTCAGGTGACTGGTGCGTGTGGTGGTCGCAGGGGTGAGGGACTCGGTGGTGGGTGCGGGGTGTCGGAGTTGAAGCTGTCGTGGATGTCGGAGATCTTGCGGTGAAAGAAGGTGGGCAGGGAGTCGCATAGGTCCTGTGATGGTGGGATGTCGTTGGTGTTGGAGCTGGGGTTGGAGAGTTCTTTCACGATGCTGAAGAGCTCTTTGATGTTGTGTGCGTTGTTGTCTAGGCGGTCCTTGAAGGAGGTCCTCTTGGCGGTTCTGATGAGTTGGTGGTGTCGGCGGGTGGCGCTCTTGTGGGCTGTGTGGCTGTCTGGTGTTCGGTTGTGGAGCCATTTCTTTTCCAGCTTCTGACAGGTGCGCTTGGAGATCCGGAGGTCTTCGGTGAACCAGGCGGCTTTTTTGTTGGTGTGGTTGGTTGTGGAGATCTTGAGAGGGGCGAGGGTGTTGGCGCAGTCGTTGATCCACTGTTTGAGCTTGGTCGCGATGGTGTTGGGGTCGGTGGGGTCGGCGGGTAGTCTCAGGGCGAGGGTGGTAGTCAGTTGGTCCTTGGTGACCTTGCCCCAGCAGCGGCGTGGCAACTGTTGGGTGCAGTGGTGTGTGGTGGGTTTCCTGAAGGTGAAGTGGACGCATCTGTGGTCGGTCCAGTGGGGTTCGGTGGTGTGGTTGAAGGAGACGTGGGGGCTTGTGGAGAAGATGGGGTCCAGCGTGTGTCCAGCGGCATGGGTGGGTGTTGTCACAAGCTGTTTGAGTCCGAGGTTGGCGAGGTTGTCGATCAGGGCGGTGGAGTTGGTGTCGTTGTTGTTCTCGAGGTAGAAGTTTAGGTCCCCGAGGAGGATGTAGTCTGTGGAGGCGAGGGTGTGGGTGCTGACGAGGTCGGCGATGGTGTCGCTGAACTGTGGTCATGGTCCGGGTGGTCTATAGACGAGTGTTCCTCTGAGGGTGGTGTTGGGGTTGGTGTGGATCTGGAAGTGCATGTGCTCGGCGGTGGTGAGGGTGTCATCGGTGTTGGTTAAGTCTCTTAGGGTATCCTTGTGGATGATGGCGAAGTACTAGGATTGGTGCAAACAATGCAATAACACAGGCCAGGCACTCAGAGAATCTGAGGCAAACAATCAATAGCACAGGCCATGCACGAGGAGAATGTGATGCAAATAATGCAATAACACAAGTCAGGCACAAGGTGAATCTGATGCAAACAATGCAATAACACAGGCCGGGCACTAGGAGAGTCTGACGCAAACACTGCAATAACACAGGCCTGGCATGAGGAGAATCTGATGTAAACAATGCAATAACACAGGCCAGTCGTTGGGAGAATCTGACGCAAACAATGCAATAACACAGGCCAGCACTAGGAGAATCTGATGTAAACAATGCAATAACACAGGCCAGGCACTGGAAAAATCTGTTGCAAACAATGCAATAACAAGAGCCAGGCACAAGGAGAATCTGATGCAAACAATGCAATAACAGAGGCCAGGCACGAGGAGAATCTGATGCAAACAATGCAATAACACAGGCCAGGCACTAGGAGAATCTGAAGCAAACAATGCAATAACACAGGCCAGGCACTCAGAGAATCTGAGGCAAACAATCAATAGCACAGGCCATGCACGAGGAGAATGTGATGCAAATAATGCAATAACACAGGTCAGGCACAAGGTGAATCTGATGCAAACAATGTGGGATGGCTATGGCGATGTCTGGTGCTGAGGTGGCGTTCAGCCAGGTCTCCGTCAGGAAGGCGACGTCGAGGGCAGTAAAGTCTAGGAGGTCCCAGAGTTCGATGGCGTGTTTGCGAGCAGAGTGGGTGTTGAGGAGGATGCAGCGGAGGTGGTTGGGTTCTCTGGTTGGTGGTTTGGTGGGCTGGATGCTGGTGAATCTGCAGTTCCGGCAGGTGAAGGGCCCTTGGGTGCGCTTCGCGGTGGCCCGATAGCAGGGGTGGTCTCGTCCGGCGTTGAGTGCGTGGAGGGTGCTGGAGTCGTAGTGCAGTCTGGCGTTGCGGGGGGTGCGGGGACCAGAGGTTCTGGCGCTGAGCACGGTCCAGGCACGGACGGGCTTAGACGGGCTTGCCTTTGGTGCGCCCGCTCTGCGTGGCCGCTGCGCGGCCACTGTGCGGCCTCCATAAGAGGGGCTGTGGGAGGGAGGAGCAACTGGGAGGCGGGAGTGGGGCGGCAAATGGGAGCAGCGGGGGGCGGAGCCGCAGGGACGCAGTGGCGGGAAGTGGCAGCGAGGGAAACCGGGGGGGGGCTGGGAGAGGGCCCAGGGGCACTATGGGGGCACAGAAAGGGGGCACGGAAGGCAAGGGGTAAAAGGGCACAAAAAGGCACGGAGACAATGCGGGGGAAGGGGGTCACAGAAGTCAGGGGGTACAAAAGGGCACAACGGGCAGACAGAGAAAAAACAAAATAACACAAATCCAGGCACACAATAAGGCAACAAGCATTTGGCGAGACCAGGGAGGTTCACGCCGCACCAGGCAGCGGCAGGGGCAAGGCGACAGCGGGGGCAGCATCACAGGAGGACCGTTCGGCGGCTGGGGGGGTGACCTGCCTGAGAACAGGGTCAAAGGTCGCTCCCTTCACCGCTATGCGGCCTCCATAAGAGGGGCTGTGGGAGGGAGGAGCAGCTCGGAGGCGGGAGTGGGGTGGCGAATGGGAGCAGCAGGGGCGGGGCTGCAGGGACGCAGCGGCGGGAAGTGGCAGCGAGTGAAACCAGGGGGAGGGTGGGGAGAGGACCCAGGGGCACTACGGGGGCACAGAAAGGGGGCACGGAAGGCATGGGGTAGAAGGGCACAAAAGGGCACGGAGGCAATGCGGGGGAAGGGGGTCACAGAAGGCAGGGGGTACAAAAGGGCACAACGGGCTGACAGAGAAAAAACAAAAGAACACAAATCAAGGCACACAATAAGGCAACAAGCATTTGCAATGCAATAGGTCTCGCATTAGGAAATTTTTAGCTATTGGTCTTGTAAATGACAATTATTTTATTTATGTGTTGGTTTTGAAAATAGCTAAATTAATAGCTTTGTCATTTACAATGCCAATAGTTATAACTTTCGCAAATGTGACACCTATAGCATTTGTAATGCAATATGTTTTGTATTTACGTGACTTAGATGTATTGATATTACAAATAACAATGGCTTTTAATTTTTTTAAAATAATTAATACTTAAATAAAAGTGATTGTAATTTATAATGGCAATAGCTTAAACTTTTGTAAATAACTTTTGTGAAGATTATGTTCAGTGTATTTTATTGTGACGAAAATCCAAGAACAGAAGTGAATTATTAACATCTTTTTGTGACATTTGTAATAAAGCTTGAAACATTGAGAGAACATATTTGAACCAGTTGTTGTTGAATGGTTGCACATATCGATGCTGTGATGGCGCGGAGTGATGTTGTGGTGGCGACGACTGATGCTGTGGCGTTCAGTGATGCTGTGGTTGCGCATAGTGATGTTGTGGTGTCCCTGAGTGATGCTGTGGAGGCCCTGAGTGATGCTGTAGAGGCCGTGAGTGATGCTGTGGAGGCCGTGAGTGATGCTGTGGAGGCCGTGAGTGCTGCTGTGGAGACCGTGAGTGATGCTGTGGAGGCCGTGAGTGATGTTGTGGAGGCCGTGAGTGATGCTGTGGAGACCGTGAGTGATGCTGTGGAGGCCGTGAGTGATGCTGTGGAGGCCGTGAGTGATGCTGTGGAGGCCCTAAGTGATGCTGTGGAGGCCGTGAGTGATGCTGTGGAGGCCGTGAGTGATGCTGTGGATGCCGTGAGTGATGCTGTGGAGGCCCTGAGTGATGCTGTGGAGGTCCTGAGTGATGCCGTGGAGGCCCAGAGTGATGCTGTGGAGGCCCTGAGTGATGCTGTGGAGGCCCTGAGTGATGCTGTGAAGGTCCTGAGTGATGCTGTGAGGCCGAGTGATGTTGTAGAGGCCCTGAGTGATGCTGTGGTGGCGCATAATGATGCTGTGGTAGCGCATAGTGATGCTGTGGTGTTCCAGAGTGATGCTGTAGTGTTGCTGAGTGGTGCTGTGGTGGTGCTGAGTGGTGCTATGGTGGTGCTGAGTGGTGCTGTGGTGGTGCTGTGTATGAGAAGTTGGCCTGATATATGATGCTCACTAGTTCTAGTGATCACCTTGTATCATGCCAAGCAACCCTTATGGAGATGGTTGTAAGTCAACTTTATAGACCAGCTATCCTAATGGTAGCATGGACAGAGCAGTCTTAGGCTAAACTCAAGTGGCATGTGAAGCCAGCTGTTTTACCATATGTAATCCCTTTTAATACCAAGTGAAAGGACACCACACAGGATATATATTGAAAATATATATGTCTTTATTTCTAAAACAATCCCCTATACTCTTTATCAGCACAGAAGCACATACGTGAAACAAGTTACTTGATAAAATATACAAAAGTTGCACAAATATGGATAGGCCCTGGTGGCCCGTGAAAACATATACTAAATAAGTGGTATAAGAACCACGATTCGAACAGTGGTAAGGCCTAGGGCCTTGGGAATCGCTGGGGCTACATTGAGCTAACAATGGTTAGTGAACAGGAGGCCCACGGGATGTGTGTGCAGTGCTGAAAGTTACACGCGTGCACTCATTGGAAACAATGGGTGCGTAAAAGTCACAAAGTTAAAGATTGGGAGTCTTCCTGATGGTCTAGAACCTAACTACTTGAAACTTAGATACTAGGAGAGTTACTCTACACAGGAGCACCAGAGTGCCAGCGTTACCTCGCCCACAGGAAGCGGGTGCATAGGTGCCAAAGTGTGTTGGGTTTCTTCGTGGAGTTCTATGGCGCCTTGAAGTAAAGATGCTGCAGGCAACCAGGAGAGAAGAGTTCCGGTGGATCCAAGGGTGGATCAAAGATGTAGAAGACCTGAAAGCAGAGGGGACAGAGTCTGGGTCACTAGCCAGTGACCAGGAAGGAACCAGGAAGGAACCAGGCAATGTCGGGATGCAAGCAGGTGATGTCGAGAAGCTTGTCTCTTCAGCCTCGTGGACGAGGAGGCGTCGACGACAACCAGGAGTCAGGCACGGATTGTCCCACAAAGGCTCTCGCTGCTGGCGGTGTGGGCTTCAAGATCGGAGCAAACAGGCCTTGGCAAATGCAAGCCACGCAGGAAACGAAGTTGGCTTCTTACTCAGACCTTTATACCAAAAATTGCCTCATCACCTACATTTATGTCCACACTTATGGAAAAGTTGAACACGCTACCAATCGTATTCAACAAGGTATTTTTATTTTTACCAAACTGATTATAGAATTAATCCAAATTCAAACAAGCGAATTTTAACACACATAAAGACACATTGATACATAGATATTTACACCATAAATATCAAGTTCTTAAACTATACACATATGATCCTGATTTTGCTTGAAAAGACAATCGAATACAAAATAAGTGATGATTCTACAACAAACAGAGCATTTCAAACATGTGTTACATACAACAATACATTTGCTACAATAATCAGTGATTAAAGCATAAAGGGTAATGAAAAGAGGGAAGATAGAAAAGAAACAAAGTTAATTTGTAAGTTTTTACAACAGCAAAAATTGCTGGTATAACGAAATGGATCGCCACAATTCCTTTCTAACTGGCCGACGCGTTTCGATTCCAGTGAGCAATTTCCTGGAATCTCATCAGGGCATAAAAAGTTCTGTCTGTGAGAAGGAAAGGGATTGAATTAGGGTTCTGAAAACTGTGGATTCTCTCTCCCAAATAAGTGACGCTAAGCAAAAGGAATCAACCTACCAGATTGTGGGAATTGCGAGGATGCACATGGTTTCTGTGTGTGCAACGTCGAACTTCTTAGGCATAAACTCAAAAGCTGGGCGGGGCACCACCTACGGATTAAGCAATTCTTGTCAGACCTATGTCTGTTGTCTGTACAAAAACGCATTACTTTTGGATTGAATAAAGTGAAGCGACATACCGTTAGGAGGCGGAAAACTGGATCCTGCCGGCTGCCGCTGTGTCACCGTTATGCTCTCGGTTGAGTGAAGGGCAGAACACTGAAATGTTTACGCTGGGGAGACGGGAGCAACGGGTAAGTACCATGGACTGGAATCTGGCCAAACTAATTATACAAAGGGGGGATAAAACCACATACCTTTCTTTGAAAGCTGCAAGGCTAAAGGCTTCGTATTATTCTCTCATGGATTTTTCATCGTGACTTTGGAATTATTGAGGCTTCCACTGTAAAGATAGCGGGATAAATCACTAAATCAAAAATGTCAGGTGGATGTTACAAATCGAGGAAAGAATAAAAGGGAGCGTTGCATACCTGTGTCCTCACCAGTCTCTGTCTGCGGCGTTCTGTACCGAGTCCAAAATGGACGACAGGTGTGTTTACCTGTATAAAACTATCGGGTAGGGTTCTTTGCATTGTGGGAAACGTAGTTCTTGAAGCACAAATGAAAACGTAATGTGGCACATATGTCTGGAAAACATATGTCACATTGGTGTGGGTGGTGCCCCGTAAATATGAATTTATGAATATTAAAAAAAGAGGAATGAGACAAGCAGAGCAGCCGAAGTAGCTGCGCATGGCCAAAGCACTGTGATTGTATACTCTGGAAATTTCAGATAAAGTGTTAAAGCCCTTTTGCGCACTCTTGAATTTTAGGATAAGATATGCCTCTTTTTGAAGGAGCATTCTGTCGATGTCCACATTCCGATTAGGGGATCGAAGTGTGTATAACACCGTCCATTTCAGATCGTTTACATCGTGTTTCTCCGTCAGAAAGTGATCAACCATTGGGGCATTGACAATTTTGTTTTTTATCCTTGACCTGTGCTGGCAAATACGGGTGTTAACTTGTTGTGTCGTTTTACATATATACATTTTTGCGCAGGGTCATCGAATTAAATAAACCACATTCTTGGTTTTGCAATTGGAAAATTCTCTGTGTTTCCATCTTGTCCCCTCGTGTTCGAACTTATCACCTTCAATGGTATTGGGGCACACAACACAGGTGCTACATTTGTGGTGCCCTGTGATCGGTTTAAGGTTCCATTGGGTTAGTAAGTCGCATTTCTTTTTAGGTAAAGATACATCAGCCCTCGTGATTTGCTGCCCTATGCTTTGGTTTTTCTTGTACGCGAATAGGGGCCGTGGGAACGGGCATTCGAGGTTGGCAAGTAAATGCCAATTGCTCAGCACAGCTTTTCTCAATTTGTGGGTGTCTGGTCCAAAGGTGGAAACGCAGACCAATCTTTCAAGAGCAGGTTTGGGCCGAGTTTGTAGAAGGGTTTCTCGAGGAGTGTAGCGCGCTCTTTTAAGAGAGTGCTTTAGTAACTTTTTCGGATACCCTCTGTCTTTCATTTCTTGGCAGAACCTCTCTGCATGGGATGAGAAATCCTCCAATATTGCGTATCAGGAGAAACTGCTCTTACTTGGAGGATTTCTCTTTTTTTATTTTTCTTATTTACGGGGCACCACCCACACCAATGTGACATATGTTTTCCAAACATATGTGCCACATTACGTTTTCATTTGTGCTTCAAGAACTACGTTTCCCACAATGCAAAGAACCCTACCCGATAGTTTTATACAGGTAAACACACCTGTCGTCCATTTTGGACTCGGTACAGAACGCCGCAGACAGAGACTGGTGAGGACACAGGTATGCAACGCTCCCTTTTATTCTTTCCTCGATTTGTAACATCCACCTGACATTTTTGATTTAGTGATTTATCCCGCCATCTTTACAGCGGAAGCCTCAATAATTCCAAAGTCACGATGAAAAATCCATGAGAGAATAATACGAAGCCTTTAGCCTTGCAGCTTTCAAAGAAAGGTACGTGGTTTTATCCCCCCTTTGTATAATTAGTTTGGCCAGATTCCAGTCCATGGTACTTACCCGTTGCTCCCGTCTCCCCAGCGTAAACATTTCAGTGTTCTGCCCTTCACTCAACCGAGAGCATAACGGTGACACAGCGGCAGCCGGCAGGATCCAGTTTTCCGCCTCCTGACAGTATGTCGCTTCACTTTATTCAATCCAAAAGTAATGCGTTTTTGTACAGACAACAGACATAGGTCTGACAAGAATTGCTTAATCCGTAGGTGGTGCCCCGCCCAGCTTTTGAGTTTATGCCTAAGAAGTTCGACGTTGCACGCACAGAAACCATGTGCATCCTCGCAATTCCCACAATCTGGTAGGTTGATTCCTTTTGCTTAGCGTCACTTATTTGGGAGAGAGAATCCACAGTTTTCAGAACCCTAATTCAATCCCTTTCCTTCTCACAGACAGAACTTTTTATGCCCTGATGAGATTCCAGGAAATTGCTCACTGGAATCGAAACGCGTCGGCCAGTTAGAAAGGAATTGTGGCGATCCATTTCGTTATACCAGCAATTTTTGCTGTTGTAAAAACTTACAAATTAACTTTGTTTCTTTTCTATCTTCCCTCTTTTCATTACCCATTATGCTTTAATCACTGATTATTGTAGCAAATGTATTGTTGTATGTAACACATGTTTGAAATGCTCTGTTTGTTGTAGAATCATCACTTATTTTGTATTCAATTGTTTTTTCAAGCAAAATCAGGATCATATGTGTATAGTTTAAGAACTTGATATTTATGGTGTAAATAATCTATGTATCAATGTGTCTTTATGTATGTTAAAATTCGCTTGTTTGAATTTGGATTAATTCTATAATCAGTTTGGTAAAAATAAAAATACCTTGTTGAATACGATTGGTAGCGTGTTCAACTTTTCCATAAGTGTGGACATAAATGTAGGTGATGAGGCAATTTTTGGTAGAAAGAATATAATAAGGTCCAGCCTCCTCATCTGTCCCTAAGGGCCTGGCTCCTTTATTTTTCTTTATCCTTGTGCGGGTGTCCACCCGCGAGAGCCTACGGACACTTTTTGTTTTCGTTTTGAATTCAACTGAGTAACAGTTTGGGGAATCCCTATATTTCCCAAAAAAAATGGCAGATAAAGACACGCTATCTTTTAGCGAAAGCCACATTCAAAATCTCATTGACAACTCTCCCTTCTCTAATGTGACGCTCAGTACGACTGCTAAACAGCAGAATGAATCAGTTAGACTAATAAGACTACAGAAAAAACATGTACGAACAGAGTTACATGGGCATTTTCTCCTTAGGCATCTGAAGGGTGGTACCATCCCTTGGGGCCTACAGGTTAAAAATGTCCCTGTAATATTCATTGAAGATGTAGAATATAAAAAAGGTTTTAGTTTTATAAATACCAAGTGCAGTCGGGACCTCATGGTCCATACTATTGAAACTGCCCAGAGACTGTGCCTACAGGAAGAAAAAGAGATCGAGGAACTTATTGAGACAATAAAGAGCAGCCCGGTGGTGGCGGACGCCAACGCACTGTTGGAAAAAATAGATAAGGAAATTAGGATTTTTAAAGACAACACCATTAATGATAAAACCTCTAAGTATGACAGGGACGTCAAGTCCTTCAAAATTGAGCAGGTATATCCTTTTTTGAAAGAGGACTATTATACCCAACAAGATTCTCGTAGAGTGTTATCTACATATCAAGGCCGGTCGAGAAACCGGTTTACAACGTTCTCGGAAACTTCATCTTCTGATTCATCGGGATCTGACAACCGTAATCCATCAAAAAAACAGGTGTCTTTTTTAGAACAGGGCCAACAGCCAAAAACCCGCTACAAACAACCTTGGGAGATGAGGACCAGGAACCGCTCGTACAAATCATAGGTAGCGGCAGCTCGGTCGTCAATCTGTCAACCAGACCACTAACGCCAGATGAATATTCTGTTTTGAATCTAGGATTAAAATTTGTGCCATGTAAACACACTGACTACACGAGACTCAAACTGGAAGCTATTGAGTTTTGTCGCAAAATACGCTTAAAAACATTCTTTTGTAACTATGTTCCGTCACCCAATGTAGAAGTGACTGGTTTAAGAAACAAGTCTAACTTTGTTCCCAATCAAAATATCCCAAAAGAGGTTTTAGCGTTCGAACAAGTACTGTTGTCATCTATTGACAACTTGGAAAAAGGGTGACACTTTGTCCATCAAAACATGGGCCAAAGACAACGCGCAGCTATTAAATCCCTGAAAGAAGACACCTCAATAGTCATAAAACAGGCTGATAAGGGTGGGGCAGTAGTTGTTTGGGCACGCAATCAATACCTAGCTGAAGGCAACAAACAAGTCAATATTCAGACTTGGTACAGACGCCTCACTGAGGATCCAGTCAATGACATTCAACGACTGATTTCCGAGACATTAGAAACAGGTTTTGAAGAAGGATTTTTGGGTAAAAAAGAACATGAATATCTAGCTAAAAAGAGTCCAAGGACTCCAGTACTATACCTCTTGCCCAAAATCCACAAGAGTCTCCAAAATCCCCCAGGACGTCCAATCGTCTCTGGGTGTGACTCCTGTCTTGAACCACTTTCCCAGTATGTAGATTTCTTTTTAAAACCATTCTTGATTAAAGTGAAATCTTATCCGAGAGACACCACAGACTTTTTACTTAAGGTAGAGGGGACCAAATTTGATCAGGAGACCCAACTAATGGTCACAATGGATGTCTCCTCCCTCTATACGCAGATTCCTCAGGAAGAAGCGTTAGAGGTGATGGAGATATACCTAGACATGAGAGAAAGGCCTCACCAAGTTCCCACCACCTTTATTGTCAAACTGGCTGAGATTGCTTTAAAGAAGATTTACTTCTCATTCAATGGAGAATTCTTTATGCAGGTCAAGGGCACCGCGATGGGGTGCCCTTATGCCCCTGAAATGGCCGTATTGTACATGGCACAATACGAGGAGAAATTTGTTGAGAATAACAACCCATTTAAACATCATATCCTGCAGTGGTTTCGTTACATAGATGACGTCTGGCTCCTGTGGCAGGGGAGCCAGACCGACCTGGTAGCGTTCCACGATTGGTTGAACAATAGACATGGGGATATCAAATTCTCCATTGCCCACAGCAATTCCAAAATGACCTTCCTCGATGTAGAAATGACATCCATCGATGGCGAACTAAAGTCATCCCTGTATAAAAAGGAGAAGGATAGAAACACCATCCTGCACTACAAGAGTGCCCATCCTCGCAATCTCAAATCCAATCTCCCCTATGGGCAGTTATTGCGTATCAGGAGAAACTGCTCTTACTTGGAGGATTTCTCATCCCATGCAGAGAGGTTCTGCCAAGAAATGAAAGACAGAGGGTATCCGAAAAAGTTACTAAAGCACTCTCTTAAAAGAGCGCGCTACACTCCTCGAGAAACCCTTCTACAAACTCGGCCCAAACCTGCTCTTGAAAGATTGGTCTGCGTTTCCACCTTTGGACCAGACACCCACAAATTGAGAAAAGCCGTGCTGAGCAATTGGCATTTACTTGCCAACCTCGAATGCCCGTTCCCACGGCCCCTATTTGCGTACAAGAAAAACCAAAGCATAGGGCAGCAAATCACGAGGGCTGATGTATCTTTAACTAAAAAGAAATGCGACTTACTAACCCAATGGAACCTTAAACCGATCACAGGGCAACACAAATGTGGCACCTGTGTTGTGTGCCCCAATACCATTGAAGGTGATGAGTTCGAACACGAGGGGACAAGATGGAAACACAGAGAATTTTCCAATTGCAAAACCAAGAATGTGGTTTATTTAATTCGATGTCCCTGCGCAAAAATATATATAGGTAAAACGACACAACAAGTTAACACCCGTATTTGCCAGCACAGGTCAAGGATAAAAAACAAAATTGTCAATGCCCCAATGGTTGATCACTTTCTGACGGAGAAACACGATGTAAACGATCTGAAATGGACGGTGTTATACACACTTCGATCCCCTAATCGGAATGTGGACATCGACAGAATGCTCCTTCAAAAAGAGGCATATCTTATCCTAAAATTCAAGAGTGCGCAAAAGGGCCTTAACACTTTATCTGAAATGTCCAGAGTATAAAATCACAGTGCTTTGGCCATGCGCAGCTACTTCGGCTGCTCTGCTTGTCTCATTCCTCTTTTTTTAATATTCATAAATTCATATTTACGGGGCACCACCCACACCAATGTGACATATGTTTTCCAAACATATGTGCCACATTACGTTTTCATTTGTGCTTCAAGAACTACGTTTCCCACAATGCAAAGAACCCTACCCGATAGTTTTATACAGGTAAACACACCTGTCGTCCATTTTGGACTCGGTACAGAACGCAGCAGACAGAGGCTGGTGAGGACACAGGTATGCAACGCTCCCTTTTATTCTTTCCTCGATTTGTAACATCCACCTGACATTTTTGATTTAGTGATTTATCCCGCTATCTTTAGAGCGGAAGCCTCAATAATTCCAAAGTCACGATGAAAAATCCATGAGAGAATAATACGAAGCATTTAGCCTTGCAGCTTTCAAAGAAAGGTACGTGGTTTTATCCCCCCTTTGTATAATTAGTTTGGCCAGATTCCAGTCCATGGTACTTACCCGTTGCTCCCGTCTCCCCAGCGTAAACATTTCAGTGTTCTGCCCTTCACTCAACCGAGAGCATAACGGTGACACAGCGGCAGCCGGCAGGATCCAGTTTTCCGCCTCCTGACGGTATGTCGCTTCACTTTATTCAATCCAAAAGTAATGCGTTTTTGTACAGACAACAGACATAGGTCTGACAAGAATTGCTTAATCCGTAGGTGGTGCCCCGCCCAGCTTTTGAGTTTATGCCTAAGAAGTTCGACGTTGCACACACAGAAACCATGTGCATCCTCGCAATTCCCACAATCTGGTAGGTTGATTCCTTTTGCTTAGCGTCACTTATTTGGGAGAGAGAATCCACAGTTTTCAGAACCCTAATTCAATCCCTTTCCTTCTCACAGACAGAACTTTTTATGCCCTGATGAGATTCCAGGAAATTGCTCACTGGAATCGAAACGCGTCGGCCAGTTAGAAAAGAATTGTGGCGATCCATTTCGTTATACCAGCAATTTTTGCTGTTGTAAAAACTTACAAATTAACTTTGTTTCTTTTCTATCTTCCCTCTTTTCATTACCCTTTATGCTTTAATCACTGATTATTGTAGCAAATGTATTGTTGTATGTAACACATGTTTGAAATGCTCTGTTTGTTGTAGAATCATCACTTATTTTGTATTCGATTGTCTTTTCAAGCAAAATCAGGATCATATGTGTATAGTTTAAGAACTTGATATTTATGGTGTAAATAATCTATGTATTAATGTGTCTTTATGTGTGTTAAAATTCGCTTGTTTGAATTTGGATTAATTCTATAATCAGTTTGGTAAAAATAAAAATACCTTGTTGAATACGATTGGTAGCGTGTTCAACTTTTCCATAAGTGTGGACATAAATGTAGGTGATGAGGCAATTTTTGGTATAAAGAGTATAATAAGGTCCAGCCTCCTCATCTGTCCCTAAGGGCCTGGCTCCTTTCGTTTTCCTTCTTCTTCTTACTCAGACCAGCAAGGTCTGAGTGGCTGCTTCTTTTCACAGAAGCAAGGGCCAGTCTGGAGCAACCAGACCAGTGGCGTAGATTCAAAGATTCATCACCAAGATGGCCACTAGCCAACGGGCAAGTGACCGGGCAGACGCATCGAGCAGGAAAATGCAAAAGGGCCCCACGCAGAACTCGTGGAGGATACAGGGCTGATATTTGCTGCAAATGGTGCTCGGGGCTGGGGCTTCTCAAACCCCAATGCAAAGCATCGACGGTGCCTCGAGTGCTGCACAGTTAGCAGGTCGTGGAATTTTCAAGATGGCCGGTCCCACGTCTCTCGTCGCCTCCACGGGTCTCAGATTTGCAGGGACTGTGTATCGGGCTGTTGGATGTCTGGGAATCCGGTTCTTTTCAGGCTCTAGGCTCGGGCTGCGGTGGGAGGCGGCGGCAAAGCAAGTCATTGAGCGCTGGGTGGTGCCTGCGGGTACAGGGTGGTCACTCCTTGACCACAAGGGAGATTCTTCAGTCTTCTTCTTTGGAAGTCGAGTGGTGAAGGTCCAGAGTTTCGTATCAGTGTTTCAGTCAGGATAATCTAAAGTATTTGGACTCAGCTCCTAACTATATACCAAATCTAGGGCCTGGATTACCTACTAGGTCCCTCCTATGGGTGGGACCAGGAAGGGGGGTGGTTACACCCCCTTTCCTTTGTCCAGTTTCGCGCCAGAGCTGGGGCTGGAGTACCCCAGCACCGGTTTGAACTGGCCTATGCATGGGTCACCTTGTGTGCCCCAGGCAATGTCTAATTCTATTCAGCCCTCCCTAACCCACTACACAAAATCCTGTCTGGGGTGGTGCTAGCACCTCCCAAGGCAGGAAATCCTTTGTCCAAGCCTCCCTCGCTGGAAGGACTCCCAGCAGCAGGAGGTCAGACTTGTGTCTGTGGTGGCAGCATCCATTTTGTGATGTTGAGGCTCTGGTTAACTTTAACCGGGGTTCTCGTTAGGTACATGTCGTTTCCCTCTAGAAGGGTGGAATGCTACCCCAGTCGCCAGAACTGGCGAGGGGGTAGTATTCCAAATCGTATGACACCTTACCCAACATGTTTTGATAAAGCCAAACCAAAGTTAGCAATAACCGCGAGGATTTTAATGCACTTAAGAGAGGCACTCCTGGAGGACTACATGAAAGAGCCAGAAGCAAGTGCCCCACTGACATGTGTGACAACCTACAGTAACATTTCCAATGTAGTCAGTCGCTGCATTGGGAAGCACTGGAAGATCTTAACGAGTAATAAACACAACTGGCCAAAATCCTTTTTCCCATACAAACGAGAAAGGAGTCTTCAAGACTCCCTGGTACACACACGACCAAGAAATAACGATACTGCCACTGAACCAGATGTACGGAGAGCTTGGGGTCTGCCAGCAGTGACTGGGCATTTCCCATGCGGGGATGCAGTGTTTGTCACCTGACTGCTACCACAAAGACATTAACGCATTGTGTAAATACATTTCTGCACAGCCTGAGCTCGATTCCACGACCTGTCCGCCCCGGTCCGACTCGGCAACCAGTGCCGTTGAGCGGAGGGCGGGCAGGCAGAGCCAGGTTACTTCCGCCCACATCGAGCGGTTAGCGCTCTAGCCTTCAGCTCACAGAGGGGTATTTAGCCCCCTCGTCGCAGCGAACGCGCAGCGAAGCGCCTGAGACGCGCCAGAGAGAAGCCCGTCTGTGCCCGTCCGTGACCAAACGGGACCAGGGGCCATGGCACTATCAACTTTTCAATGTAAGGTACACAGGCTGATTTACTTGTCACAAATGTTGAGGCATTTGAGTAATAATACACTCATACAATGCAAGGAAAAGCATAAGTGTTCATTGGAAGGGCCGTTTTCATGCAGGACATGTCAACATCAGTTCCTATTAGCTGGAAATGCCTGTCCCTCCAAACATATAAAACGCAATCCCACTACCCAAATACAGGGCGGGAAAAATATACTATGTAACATAAGATCTCTGCCAAAGCATTATACGGAGGTTTGGGATCTTATCTCTACTTATAAAGCCGATTTGTGTTTCCTTACAGAGACATGGCTTAAACCCCACTCTGTTCCGGCCATCACACTTGGAATTCCGGAGGGTTATAAAATTATTAGGTTAGATAGACCCAAGAAAATTGGTGGGGGAATAGCCATTGTTCATAAAGATGACATTTTAATTACGGTGCTGGACCAATGGTGCAGCCCGGTCTTGGAAATGTTGGTTTTTAAGATAGGCACGTCATCTAAATATAGTAGGAAAGGAGCTCTGATTTATCGTCCTCCGGGCCCTATAAAAGATGCCTCTAAACAGTTAGTGGAAGCATTGGCTCCACATGTCTGCATCGATAAAGATTTTCTACTGGTTGGTGATTTTAACATACACAGTGAGGTTGCAAATAACACTGATGCCCAATCCTTCCTGACTGATCTATCACTACTTGGACTAAAACAGCGTAATAATAGACCTATGCATGTGGCAGGTCACACCTTAGATTTAATTCTTTCTAATTTTTCTGGTATTGAATGCTCCATACCCAAACAGTACAACTGGACAGATCATTTTGTGCTTGAGTTTTCAATGCCAGTGAAGGCCACACACTTCAACCCCCCTGTACAAATTCCGCTTAAACGAAGACAATGGCACAAAGTAACTGATGAACAATTTAAAAAGGTATATGTTCCTCCCTCTCTCCCAGCTACTAATGATGTTAATGTTGCACTCTTAAATCTGGATACTGCTATTAGTATGGCAGTGCAGAAGATTGCTCCGGTGAAAACCTTTAAAAAGTGCACAGCTAGGAAACAGGAGATCTGGTTTTCGGAAGAACTGCGAAACCTTAAACGTCTAGCTAGGAAAGCTGAAAAGAGATGGAGAAAATCACACTTACAGGAAGACAAACCCAGTCATTGGGTGGCTACAAACACCTATCATAAAGCCATTCGGTCTGCACGTAAGAACCATGTGACCTCGCAGTTAGAGGCAGCAGGCAATGACTCGAAAGTACTCTTCCAGATTGTAAACACGTTCCTAAAACCGGTGGCGTGTGAAAGTGCAGAGATAGCATCCCAACATCTTTGTGATGACATCTCAAGTTTCTTCACAAAGAAAATTGATAACATCTATGACAAGATAGAAACACTTGCCCTAGCTAGAATCAGCCAGGATGATCACATGTTAGATCAAACTGTGCCCACTAATACCAATGTCTTTGACAAATTTCCCGATATTTCCCTGTTAGACGTTGAGAAGCTGCTCAACAGTATAAAAAGCAGAAGTCCTTCTGACTTACTACCGGCCAGGTTAATGGGACCATTAGGGAAAATACTTAGTCCTGATATTCAGGCCTTGGTAAATCTTTCCCTAAAAACAGGAACAGTTCCTTGTAACTGGAAAAGGGCCTTAGTTAGACCTATTAGGAAGAATACCTCTTCTCCCTGGACCAACTTGTCTAACCTTAGGCCGATTTCTCTACTACCTTTCATGGGGAAAATCATCGAGAAGCACACAAATAAACATCTGTCTAACTTCCTAGAACAATCTGGAAGTTTGGATCCCTCACAGTCAGGTTTCAGACCTAAATTTAGTACTGAAACAGCTCTGCTGTCGATAACAGACGATCTTCGCATGTACCAGGACAGCGGTTATTCTGTTGTCTTGGTGCTGCTAGATTTATCGGCAGCGTTCGATACTATTTCACACAACATCTTGATCGAACGTCTGACTGTGAAGGGAATCGGCGGCATGGCGCTGGGATGGATCAAGAGCTTTCTTACCGACCGGACCCAATGTGTCACCATGGGTGAGTTTAAGTCGGAAGAGGTAAAGATCACCAAGGGGGTCCCTCAGGGATCTTGTTTAAGCCCTACTCTTTTCAACGCTTATGTGGCCCCCTTGGCAGATCTAACCAGAGCCTTTGGTTTCCACCCAGTATCCTACGCTGATGATACTCAGCTGCTCTTCCCCTTTAAACAACTAACCCCGGAGGTTATACAATCTTTCTCCGAGGGGATGACAGCAGTATCTCGGTGGATGTCTGGAAACCTCCTTCAATGCAATGCTGGCAAGACCGAGGTGATGCTTTTCGGTGAAGCTAAGGTTCTTTGGTCCCCCGATTGGTGGCCTCTGGACCTGGGCCCAATCCCTGAACCAAAGTTAATAATCAAGAATTTGGGCGTACGGCTGGAACCGGAACTGACCATGAAACATCATAGTAACAACGTTGTCGGTTCCTGTTTCCATATGATTGGTCTTCTTCGTAGGATTTTTCCTTTCCTTCCAAATTCCATCAGAAGAACCTTAGTCCAGGCTCTAGTAATCAGCCGTCTTGATTATTGCAACGGTCTCTTTGGAGGTGCAAATGAAGAGGTACTGGACCGTCTGCAAGTTGTACAGAACACAGCAGCCAGGCTTGTCCTTAATGCTCCCCCTAGATCACCATCTAAACCTTTGTTAGAAGAACTTCACTGGTTGTCTATAAGGCAACGAGTGAAGTTTAAGATTTGTTGTACTGTACACAAGGGTCTACATGATCTTGGTCCGGATTACTTGGCAAAAAAATGTTCACCATATGTCCCTATCCGCACCCTTAGGTCTAGTGAACAGCAATTGCTGAGAGTACCCAAAGTCAGCAGAGCTAGATTGGGAGGTAGAGCTTTGTCTGTGGTGGGCCCGAGACTGTGGAATGCACTCCCTCTGTTATTAAGGCAATGCTCTGACCATTTCCATTTTAGAAAACAATTAAAAACCTTTCTGTTTAGTCAGAACTAACTATTGTTAGTTTTTGGTGGAGAATCATCTTCCTGAAGGGGGGTTATACTTTTGGAATTTTCTATAAACACTGTTTTCTGTTTACTGTCAAGCTGTCACAAGCGCGGAGATACTTCTACGGAAGTTTATTCCTAGCGCTATACAAGCCTGTAAATAAATAAATAAATAAACGCTGGAGCCTGGCAAACTATGGCATCAGCAAAGCCATACGAATTGCAACTCCAGTAATGTTATCTATCTAATTACCTGCCCGTGTCAGTGAAGTATGTGGGCATGGCCACTAGAAAAGTGAAGCAACGAATTTGTGAGCATCGTAGTAATGTGAGATGCCACAAAAGTACAACCAAATTGACTGCACATTTCCTACAAATGAGTCATAGCCCCAACGACATCAAGTGGACTGTAATCGAGCAGCTCAAACAAGGGACGGAAGGTAGAATTTTTGAGAAAGAACAGAGGTGGATTTACCGCCTCGGGACACATGAGCTAGGCTTGAACGACGCTATCCCCTGGGGGTCAGTCATGAGACGCTGACTTCACGTACGGATAAGATGGTTATCTCACTCCCATCTATGTCTAAATAAAGATAGGGTTGGGAGAAGTATCCGGGGTACTGACTGTGTGCTCATTTTGTTTTCCAAAAATTCCAGATACATAAGGACTACTACTGTGTGTTCCTGTTTTGGATCGACACTTGCAAGAATGGTAAATACTTCCATCATGGTAGTCCTGATCTACCAAAAGCTAATTAGTATTTAATTTGCCTATGATGTTAACTTTGTTCTACTAATAACCAGCTAGCATTTAGTTTGGCCACTTGGCTGTCCATGACCATCTAGCACTACACGTGTGACCTATTTGTCAACAATTCCACTTTGACATAATTCCTTAAAATTCCTTAGCGAACGATTATTATCATATTTACAGTCATTCTTAGAATTTAAACACAATTTAAAAAGGAAGGTCCGGCCGTGCTATCCAGACCGGGGCTCGAACCCTTGCCTATGTCATGTTCCTTTAAATCCCAGAGGAAAGGGGGAGTTTCGGTACAACCACGTGACCCCTATGCAGGCGGCCGACGCCGTCCCGGGTATTCGAATCAACGCCGGAGTGTGCGTCGCCTCCTTCGGGCCGTGGATGTGACCCAGCGAGCGGTCGCCGCTCAGATTGAAGTAATTTACTGCATCTATTTGCTTTGACTTGAAGGAAAAGCCGAGCACGATTGAATTTTTGATCTGAAACTTGAACGAAGGACGCCTGTCCAAAGGTGTTTTGCCCCGAGCTCTCTTTTTCCTTGATAGTGTTTCTGGGCGTGAAGATTCCCCTGCCTCGAGCCCATGTGGAGACATCACCTCTTGAATTGAGTGAGTCTTTAAACACTACATAAATCCCGTGATTTTTACACAAAATGTGTCTTATTCTGACTTTTAGGTGTATTTTAATGGGCACTTTTTCCAACCTCTGCAGTCATGTACCATTAAGGGTTATGACCTTGTTACGGAAGGTTTCCATGGTACAGAAGGAGATTAATCCTTGCCTTACCGTCACTTATTTTAAGTGACGCACAGACACCACAGCAAAGGGTAATCTATCCAATGCAGGTTGTGTTCTTGTTTTCTCTTTCTTTATTAATGTGTTTATATACAATGAAATGGCACTTTTTATCGGACTGGGTTTGTGTTGGTCGGTCTCATTGGCTCACTTTAATCTTTGCTCTGAATTATAATCTATTATGAAGTCTGTGGGTGAGTTAATGCTTACTAAGGTTGTAACAAAAGAGGCTAAAGGTATATAATGCTTTTCCTTTCCAGATTGGAGGTTTCCTCTTTTTTGACACCGCCACAGAAATCCTGTGAGTTGGTTCTTCTCCCCTTCTTGGAGTTTGCGCCTTAGTGTGCGCTGAACACCGGCTGGGGTATCTATGGTCCTGACGAATGCTGAACTACTAAAGCTCGAGATAGCAGAAACATGTTGACCAATTCTTAACTTAAAGGACAGGTTTGGTTCAAAGTAACTCAACCATTTATTGTCTGCTTTGCACATTATTTTAATGAAGGTGGTCTGTCCCTCTATTAAAGAAATCCTTGACATTAGGGAACTTATACACCTTCTTTTAACATCACTTCTTTCACTTATGGTATAAATGCTTCTACCTACAAACCAGAACCCAATGATGAAAACTGGACACTAACTTCGTTGGTGCCAGACGGTTTCTTGTTTTCACAGTGTGTACTAATTCTTCTTCCTAGTTCCTGTAGTGGTGATGGTAATTTGTATCCTTTCCGCTACGTGCCTTGCTTTACTTTTTTGTCTTTTTATTAGTTACTCTTTTGTTGTTTATTAGTATAATTCCAAGGGGTGTAGCAGCCTAACCGTGGTCTCTCTTGTTGTTGTTATATATTCTAGAACAGCTATAAGTAAATGGTTCCGAAAGCTGCAGACTGGCTCAGCTCATGCTAGAGCACCATCTCACATAAAACCAAACTCTCTGCCTCCAGGATTGTTAAGGCCTGCCATAGGAGTGACTTATAGGTATATATGTGTCTAGATGTAAGGTTAGATATAGGAATACTATATCCAAACAAGGGGTGATTACACCACCTTGCCCCAGCTGAATGATCAGCCAGTTGTGTCAAATAGGGAGGCCAGCCAGGGGTGGCATAATACATGCTGCAGCCCCTGGTAGGCCTTGGATGCACCTATGCCCTGAGTACCTAGGGTAGACAGTACAGGGGTTCATAAGGTGATCCAGTATCCAATTGGGTATGTACCTAAGGTACATGGAGTCCATTTTAAGGAGAGAGCAGATAGCCTGGGGCCCTGGATAGCAGGATCCTAGGCCAACTAAGTCGAAAACCAGCTAAACACTAGGCAAAAAGTTGGGGGTAACCATAGTCAGATATCGACCTTCCTACACTGTGGTGGTGCTGAGTGATAATGTGGTGGTGCTGAGTGATGCTGTGGTGGTGCTGAGTGGTGCTGTGGTGGTGCTGAGTGGTGCTGTTGTGGTGCTGAGTGGTGCTGTTGTGGTGCTGAGTGATGCTGTGGTTGTGCTGAGTGATGCTGTGGTTGTGCTGAGTGATGCTGTGGTTGCGCTGAGTGATGCTGTGGTTGCGCTGAGTGATGCTGTGGTAGTGCTGAGTGATGCTGGAGTTGCGCTGAGTGATGCTGTGGTGGTGCTGAGTGGTGCTGAGTGATGCTGTGGTGGTGCTGAGTGATGCTGTGGTGGTGCTGAGTGATGCTGTGCTGGTGCTGAGTGGTGCTGTGGTGGTGCCGAGTGATGCTGTGGTGGTGCTGAGTGATGCTGGGGTTGCGCTGAGTGATGCTGTGGTGGTGCTGAGTGATGCTGTGGTAGTGCTGAGTGATGCTGTGGTGGTGCTGAGTGTTGCTGTGTCCGACCCCTGGTGTGTCTCTATTCTGAGTGTCTGTACTCTCTGCCAGTCTGTATCCCAAGATGTCCCCGTCTCTTCTTCGTCTCTTTTTCTATGTGTGTCCCATGTCGCATTGTGTTCTCTTCTGCACCACGGTATGATCTCCCTCTCTCTGACCCCTTCTGTCTCTCTGCGTCTATTGTAGGTCTCCTGGTGTATCTGTTCTTTTGGATTATGTGTCCCTTAGTTTCACAGTCTCTTTTTTGTCACTTAGCCCAGTCTCTCTGTGTCCCAGGTGACTTTAATCTCCTTTCCCATGTTACATACGTCTGTTCTGTGCCTCTGTCAGTCCCCTATTTGTCTCCGGCCTCCTCTCTTCTCGGTATGTTTTGTCACTGTTACCAGGTGTCATTTCTCCTGTTATCAACGTGGCCTGTTTCTGATGGATACTTCTACCCACAGTTTACTCACCGAAGGAATGTTCCCCAAGTGTGAGATTGGATCTGGAAACTTTAATGCAGGACTCTTGCGCGCCGGTAGGGGGTGTCCCAACGCTCCGACATGTCAGGGTGTGAAGGGTTCCAATATTTGGTGACATGGAACTTCACCTCACAGTCCTGCATGACCTTCAGATTCAACTGAGCGCAGTCCATGCAGGCCCTAGAACTGTGCTCCGCCGCCAGGCACAGTAAGCAAACTGCATGACCTTCAGATTCAACTGAGCGCAGTCGATGCAGCCCTAGAACTGTGCTCCGCCGCCAGGCACAGTAAGCAAACTGCATGACCTTCGGATTCAACTGAGCGCAGTCGATGCAGGTCCTAGAACTGTGCTCCGTTGCCAGGCACAGTAAGCAACTGCATGGCCTTCAGATTTAACTGAGCGCAGTCGATGCAGGCCCTAGAATTGTGCTCCGCCGCCAGGCACAGTAAGCAAACTGCATGACCTTCAGATTTAACTGAGCGCAGTCGATGCAGGCCCTAGAATTGTGCTCCGCCGCCAGGCACAGTAAGCAAACTTCGTGAGTGTCCGTCACAAACATCTGTTCGCGATATTCCTTACATGGCTTGTTGTAATACATTTGGGTAATTTAGGTGGCTCCTGGACATGTCACAGCAGCTTCTTTTGGCGTCTCAGGTATAATCACCCTTGGATCTCAAAGGCTAACTCTCGGGTCTCACCGAAGGGTCACTTTATTATCTCAAGAGCAAACAAGAGCGTTATTTTATTAAATGCTTTAGATTTCACAGGAGGGTCTCATCAGCCGGCCAATTAATCAATGCACTGGTACACTGCTTCTTCCCTGTGGCGATAGATGCAAAGCGGAAGTGTGCCTGGGATTTATTGAGACTTAACAGCAGTGCAAGGTATAACTCGGACCGACCGTGAAGGGGAGCAGGGAGTCTGGAAGCACATGCTTCAGAATATGAGCATAAACTGTGTGCTCCTCAGAGCTGACAACATTACGCTTATCTGCCCCCTCACCCACCCCACACACACAGCCACACACACACAACCACACACACACACACAACCACACACACAGCCACATACACAACCACACACCACCACACACACACACAACCACACATACACATACAACCACAACCACACATATAACCACACACACAACCACACATACGACACATACAACCACAAATACAACCACACACAACCACAAACAGAACCATACCGTCAGTGCACACTTTCACCAAGCACAGACACCATCAGTCATCAGTGCATGTTTTCACCGGGCACAAACACCACCAGCCGTCAGTGCACGCTTTCACCAGGCACACACACACACCACCATCCGTCAGTGCATGCATTCATCGGACACACACCACCAGCCGTCAGTGCGCGCTTTTACCAGGCACACACACCACAAGCCGTCAGTGCACGCTTCCACCAGGCACACACAACACCAGCTGGCAGTGCACACTTCCACCAGGCACACACCACCAGCCATCAGTGCACAGTTTCTACAGGCACACACACCACCAGCCATCAGTGCACACATCAATTGTGAACGCATCCACAATTAACTATTGTAGCAATCGCAGTATGGTGCACTTTACTTTTAACCCCTTACGTGCGGCCGAGATTCTGCACCTGTGCGGCGTTTTTCGAGGTCGGCGGGTTTATGACGGCCCCCAGCCGTCATCAGCACACGAGCCCCGTGATGCATGACGGCTGGGGGCCGTCATCAGCATCGAAGGGGTTAAACATGTTCATCTAAAGCGCAACATTCCACCATTGCTACAAAAATAAATACAAATTTTTTTTGGCCTACAATTTATAGACTTTTGTTGCAGTTGCAATATTTAGCAATGCCAATAGCTCAAACTTAATTAACCCGAGATCTATTGCATTGTAAATGCTTGTTGGTAAAGCCTCATGTTAGCCACAATTTCGTACCTTGACAATTGACGGGCAATTAATTATATTACATAGTTTTCAGAGGAAATAAGAGTCTGTGTTTTAGAATAGCGCAGTTGAAATGAAGCATCATTCTTTTCTGCACCAATAATAACACTCTCTGTGCAGCCGAGATTGAGATTTGTATAATTGTACAGAGCGCACATTTGCAAAAGTGATTCAGACTAACTGGCGCGTCTATATTTCTTGACGCACTGGCCTCTGCTGCACAGTGTTGATCCACGAGTGAGGTCTTGTCAAGCTAAGCAAGTGTCTCTCAGCCCCATCAAGCTTCCTTCTCAAGTGTCTCACAGCCCCATCAAGCTTCCTTCTCAAGTGTCTCTCAGCCCCATCAAGCTTCCTTCTCATGTCTCTCAGCCCCATCAAGCTTCCTTCTCATGGGTCTCAGCCCCATCAAGCTTCCTTCTCAAGTGTCTCTCAGCCCCATCAAGCTTCCTTCTCTTGTCTCTCAGCCCCATCAAGCTTCCTTCTCTTGTGTCTCTCAGCCCCATCAAGCTTCCTTCTCAAGTGTCTCTCAGCCCCATCAAGCTTCCTTCTCATGTCTCTCAGCCCCATCAAGCTTCCTTCTCATGTCTCTCAGCCCCATCAAGCTTCCTTCTCATGTGTCTCTCAGCCCCATCACGCTTCCTTCTCAAGTGTCTCAGCCCCATCAAGCTTCCTTCTCAAGTGTCTCTCAGCCCCATCAAGCTTCCTTCTCTTGTGTCTCTCAGCCCCATCAAGCTTCCTTCTCGAGTGTCTCTCAGCCCCATCAAGCTTCCTTCTCATGTCTCTCAGCCCCATCAAGCTTCCTTCTCAAGTGTCTCACAGCCCCATCAAGCTTCCTTCTCAAGTGTCTCTCAGCCCCATCAAGCTTCCTTCTCAAGTGTCTCTCAGCCCCATGAAGCTTCCTTCTCAAGTGTCTCAGCCCCTTCAAGCTTCCTTCTCAAGTGTCTCTCTGCCCCATCAAGCTTCCTTCTCAAGTGTCTCAGCCCCATCAAGCTTCCTTCTCATGTCTCTCAGCCCCATCAAGCTTCCTTCTCAAGTGTCTCTCACCCCATCAAGCTTCCTTCTCTTGTGTCTCTCACCCCATCAAGCTTCCTTCTCAAGTGTCTCTCAGCCCCATCAAGCTTCCTTCTCAAGTGTCTCTCAGCCCCATCAAGCTTCCTTCTCAAGTGTCTCTCAGTCCCATCAAGCTTCCTTCTCAAGTGTCTCAGCCTCATCAAGCTTCCTTCACAAGTGTCTCTCAGCCCCATCAAGCTTCCTCCTCAAGTGTCTCTCAGCCCCATCAAGCTTCCTTCTCTTGTGTCTCTCGGCCCCATCAAGCTTCCTTCTCTTGTGTCTCTCAGCCCCATCAAGCTTCCTTCTCTTGTGTCTCTCAGCCCCATCAAGCTTCCTTCTCAAGTGTCTCTCAGCCCCATCAAGCTTCCTTCTCAAGTGTCTCTCAGCCCCATCAAGCTTCCTTCTCAAGTGTCTCTCAGCCCCATCAAGCTTCCTTCTCATGTGTCTCTCAGCCCCTTCAAGCTTCCTTCTCTTGTGTCTCTCACCCCATCAAGCTTCCTTCTCAAGTGTCTCTCAGCCCCATCAAGCTTCCTTCTCTTGTGTCTCTCAGCTCATCAAGCTTCCTTCTCATGTGTCTCTCAGCCCCATCAAGCTTCCTTCTCAAGTGTCTCAGTCCCATCAAGCTTCCTTCTCAAGTGTCTCTCAGCCCCATCAAGCTTCCTTCTCATGTCTCTCAGCCCCATCAAGCTTCCTTCTCATGTGTCTCTCAGCCCCATCACGCTTCCTTCTCAAGTGTCTCACAGCCCCATCAAGCTTCCTTCTCAAGTGTCTCTCAGCCCCATCAAGCTTCCTTCTCTTGTGTCTCACAGCCCCATCAAGCTTCCTTCTCACGTGTCTCTCAGCCCCATCAAGCTTCCTTCTCATGGGTCTCAGCCCCATCAAGCTTCCTTCTCAAGTGTCTCTCAGCCCCATCAAGCTTCCTTCTCATGTCTCTCAGCCCCATCAAGCTTCCTTCTCATGTCTCTCAGCCCCATCAAGCTTCCTTCTCATGTGTCTCTCAGCCCCATCAAGCTTCCTTCTCAAGTGTCTCTCAGCGCCATCAAGCTTCCTTCTCATGGGTCTCTCAGCCCCATCAAGCTTCCTTCTCAAGTGTCTCTCAGCCCCATCAAGCTTCCTTCTCAAGTGTCTCTCAGCCCCATCAAGCTTCCTTCTCAAGTGTCTCTCAGCCCCATCAAGCTTCCTTCTCAAGTGTCTCTCAGCCCCATCAAGCTTCCTTCTCAAGTGTCTCTCAGCCCCATCAAGCTTCCTTCTCAAGTGTCTCAGCCCCATCAAGCTTCCTTCTCATGGGTCTCAGTCCCATCAAGCTTCCTTCTCAAGTGTCTCTCAGCCCCATCAAGCTTCCTTCTCATGGGTCTCAGTCCCATCAAGCTTCCTTCTCAAGTGTCTCTCAGCCCCATCAAGCTTCCTTCTCAAGTGTCTCAGCCCCATCAAGCTTCCTTCTCATGGGTCTCAGCCCCATCAAGCTTCCTTCTCAAGTGTCTCAGCCCCATCAAGCTTCCTTCTAATGGGTCTCAGCCCCATCAAGCTTCCTTCTCATGGGTCTCAGCCCCATCAAGCTTCCTTCTCATGGGTCTCAGTCCCATCAAGCTTCCTTCTCATGTGTCTCAGCCCCATCCAGCTTCCTTCTCAAGTGTCTCTCAGCCCCATCAAGCTTCCTTCTCATGGGTCTCAGTCCCATCAAGCTTCCTTCTCAAGTGTCTCTCAGCCCCATCAAGCTTCCTTCTCAAGTGTCTCTCAGCCCCATCAAGCTTCCTTTTGAAGTGTCTCAGCCCCATCAAGCTTCCTTCTCATGTGTCTCTCAGCACCATCAAGCTTCCTTCTCAAGTGTCTCTCAGCCCCATCAAGCTTCCTTCTCAAGTGTCTCTCCGCCCCATCAAGCTTCCTTCTAAAGTGTCTCAGCCCCATCAAGCTTCCTTCTCAAGTGTCTCTCAGCCCCATCAAGCTTCCTTCTCTTGTGTCTCAGCCCCATCAAGCTTCCTTCTCGTGGGTCTCTCAGCCCCATCAAGCTTCCTTCTCAAGTGTCTCGCAGCCCCATCAAGCTTCCTTCTCAAGTGTCTCTCAGCCCCATCAAGCTTCCTTCTCAAGTGTCTCTCAGCCCCATCAATCTTCCTTCTCATGTGTCTCTCAGCCCCACCAAGCTTCCTTCTCAAGTCTCTCAGCCCCATCAAGCTTCCTTCTCATGTGTCTCTCAGCCCCATCAAGCTTCCTTCTCATGTGTCTCTCAGCCCCATCAAGCTTCCTTCTCAAGTGTCTCTCAGTCCCTTCAAGCTTCCTTCTCAAGTGTCTCTCAGTCCCTTCAAGCTTCCTTCTCAAGTGTCTCAGCCCCATCAAGCTTCATTCTCAAGTGTCTCTCAGCCCCATCAAGCTTCCTTCTCAAGTGTCTCTCAGCCCCATCAAGCTTCCTTCTCAAGTGTCTCTCAGCCCCATCAAGCTTCCTTCTCATGTGTCTCTCAGCCCCATCAAGCTTCCTTCTCTTGTGTCTCAGCCCCATCAAGCTTCCTTCTCAAGTGTCTCAGCCCCATCAAGCTTCCTTCTCAAGTGTCTCAGTCCCATCAAGCTTCCTTCTCAAGTGTCTCAGCCCCATCAAGCTTCCTTCTCAAGTGTCTCTCAGCCCCATCAAGCTTCCTTCTCTTGTGTCTCTCAGCCCCATCAAGCTTCCTTCTATGGTGTCTCTCAGCCCCATCAAGCTTCCTTCTCATGTCTCTCAGCTCCATCAAGCTTCCTTCTCATGTCTCTCAGCTCCATCAAGCTTCCTTCTCTTGTGTCTCAGCCCCATCAAGCTTCCTTCTCTTGTGTCTCTCAGCCCCATCAAGCTTCCTTCTCTTGTGTCTCTCAGCCCCATCAAGCTTCCTTCTCACGTGTCTCTCAGCCCCATCAAGCTTCCTTCTCAAGTGTCTCTCAACCCCATCAAGCTTCCTTCTCAAGTGTCTCAGCCCCATCAACTTCCTTCTCAAGTGTCTCTCAGCCCCATCAAGCTTCCTTCTCAAGTGTCTCTCAGCCCCATCAAGCTTCCTTCTCTTGTGTCTCTCAACCCCATCAAGCTTCCTTCTCAAGTGTCTCAGCCCCATCAAGCTTCCTTCTCTTGTGTCTCTCAGCCCCATCAAGCTTCCTTCTCATGTGTCTCCCAGCCCCATCAAGCTTCCTTCTCAAGTGTCTCTCAGCCCCATCAAGCTTCCTTCTCAAGTGTCTCTCAGCCCCATCAAGCTTCCTTCTCATGAGTCTGTCAGCCCCATCAAGCTTCCTTCTCTTGTGTCTCTCAGCCCCATCAAGCTTCCTTCTCATGAGTCTCTCAGCCCCATCAAGCTTCCTTCTCTTGT
The DNA here is from genome assembly GCF_964261635.1 of Lissotriton helveticus. NCBI lineage: Eukaryota > Metazoa > Chordata > Amphibia > Caudata > Salamandridae > Lissotriton > Lissotriton helveticus. The sequence goes on along the minus strand of NW_027611656.1, from coordinate 1,373,203 downwards.
GTCTCTCAGCCCCATCAAGCTTCCTTCTCAAGTGTCTCTCAGCCCCATCAAGCTTCCTTCTCAAGTGTCTCTCAGCCCCATCAATCTTCCTTCTCATGAGTCTGTCAGCCCCATCAAGCTTCCTTCTCTTGTGTCTCTCAGCCCCATCAAGCTTCCTTCTCATGAGTCTCTCGGCCCCATCAAGCTTCCTTCTCTTGTGTCTCTCAGCCCCATCAAGCTTCCTTCTCAAGTGTCTCAGCCCCATCAAGCTTCCTTCTCAAGTGTCTCTCAGCCCCATCAAGCTTCCTTCTCTTGTGTCTCTCAGCCCCATCAAGCTTCCTTCTCTGGTGTCTCTCAGCCCCATCAAGCTTCCTTCTCATGTCTCTCAGCTCCATCAAGCTTCCTTCTCATGTCTCTCAGCTCCATCAAGCTTCCTTCTCTTGTGTCTCAGCCCCATCAAGCTTCCTTCTCTTGTGTCTCTCAGCCCCATCAAGCTTCCTTCTCTTGTGTCTCTCAGCCCCATCAAGCTTCCTTCTCAAGTGTCTCAGCCCCATCAAGCTTCCTTCTCAAGTGTCTCTCAACCCCATCAAGCTTCCTTCTCAAGTGTCTCAGCCCCATCAACTTCCTTCTCAAGTGTCTCTCAGCCCCATCAAGCTTCCTTCTCAAGTGTCTCTCAGCCCCATCAAGCTTCCTTCTCATGAGTCTGTCAGTCCCATCAAGCTTTCTTCTCTTGTGTCTCTCAGCCCCATCAAGCTTCCTTCTCAAGTGTCTCAGCCCCATCAAGCTTCCTTCTCAAGTGTCTCTCAACCCCATCAAGCTTCCTTCGCAAGTGTCTCAGCCCCATCAACTTCCTTCTCAAGTGTCTCTCAGCCCCATCAAGCTTCCTTCTCAAGTGTCTCTCAGCCCCATCAAGCTTCCTTCTCAAGTGTCTCTCAGCCCCATCAAGCTTCCTTCTCTTGTGTCTCTCAACCCCATCAAGCTTCCTTCTCAAGTGTCTCAGCCCCATCAAGCTTCCTTCTCTTGTGTCTCTCAGCCCCATCAAGCTTCCTTCTCTTGTGTCTCTCACCCCCATCAAGCTTCCTTCTCAAGAGTCTCTCAGCCCCATCAAGCTTCCTTCTCAAGAGTCTCTCAGCCCCATCAAGCTTCCTTCTCAAGTGTCTCTCGGCCCCATCAAGCTTCCTTCTCAAGTGTCTCTCAGCCCCATCAAGCTTCCTTCTCAAGTGTCTCTCAGCCCCATCAAGCTTCCTTCTCTTGTGTCTGTCAGCCCCATCAAGCTTCCTTCTCTTGTGTCTCTCAGCCCCATCAAGCTTCCTTCTCTTGTGTCTCAGCCCCATCAAGCTTCCTTCTCGTGGGTCTCTCAGCCCCATCAAGCTTCCTTCTCAAGTGTCTCGCAGCCCCATCAAGCTTCCTTCTCAAGTGTCTCTCAGCCCCATCAAGCTTCCTTCTCAAGTGTCTCTCAGCCCCATCAATCTTCCTTCTCATGTGTCTCTCAGCCCCACCAAGCTTCCTTCTCAAGTCTCTCAGCCCCATCAAGCTTCCTTCTCATGTGTCTCTCAGCCCCATCAAGCTTCCTTCTCATGTGTCTCTCAGCCCCATCAAGCTTCCTTCTCAAGTGTCTCTCAGTCCCTTCAAGCTTCCTTCTCAAGTGTCTCTCAGTCCCTTCAAGCTTCCTTCTCAAGTGTCTCAGCCCCATCAAGCTTCATTCTCAAGTGTCTCTCAGCCCCATCAAGCTTCCTTCTCAAGTGTCTCTCAGCCCCATCAAGCTTCCTTCTCAAGTGTCTCTCAGCCCCATCAAGCTTCCTTCTCTTGTGTCTCTCAGCCCCATCAAGCTTCCTTCTCTTGTGTCTCAGCCCCATCAAGCTTCCTTCTCAAGTGTCTCAGCCCCATCAAGCTTCCTTCTCAAGTGTCTCAGTCCCATCAAGCTTCCTTCTCAAGTGTCTCAGCCCCATCAAGCTTCCTTCTCAAGTGTCTCTCAGCCCCATCAAGCTTCCTTCTCTTGTGTCTCTCAGCCCCATCAAGCTTCCTTCTCTGGTGTCTCTCAGCCCCATCAAGCTTCCTTCTCATGTCTCTCAGCTCCATCAAGCTTCCTTCTCATGTCTCTCAGCTCCATCAAGCTTCCTTCTCTTGTGTCTCAGCCCCATCAAGCTTCCTTCTCTTGTGTCTCTCAGCCCCATCAAGCTTCCTTCTCTTGTGTCTCTCAGCACCATCAAGCTTCCTTCTCATGTGTCTCTCAGCCCCATCAAGCTTCCTTCTCAAGTGTCTCTCAACCCCATCAAGCTTCCTTCTCAAGTGTCTCAGTCCCATCAACTTCCTTCTCAAGTGTCTCTCAGCCCCATCAAGCTTCCTTCTCAAGTGTCTCTCAGCCCCATCAAGCTTCCTTCTCTTGTGTCTCTCAACCCCATCAAGCTTCCTTCTCAAGTGTCTCAGCCCCATCAAGCTTCCTTCTCTTGTGTCTCTCAGCCCCATCAAGCTTCCTTCTCATGTGTCTCCCAGCCCCATCAAGCTTCCTTCTCAAGTGTCTCTCAGCCCCATCAAGCTTCCTTCTCAAGTGTCTCTCAGCCCCATCAAGCTTCCTTCTCATGAGTCTGTCAGCCCCATCAAGCTTCCTTCTCTTGTGTCTCTCAGCCCCATCAAGCTTCCTTCTCATGAGTCTCTCAGCCCCATCAAGCGTCCTTCTCGTGTGTCTCTCAGCCCCATCAAGCTTCCTTCTCAAGTGTCTCTCAGCCCCATCAATCTTCCTTCTCATGTGTCTCTCAGCCCCACCAAGCTTCCTTCTCAAGTCTCTCAGCCCCATCAAGCTTCCTTCTCATGTGTCTCTCAGCCCCATCAAGCTTCCTTCTCATGTGTCTCTCAGCCCCATCAAGCTTCCTTCTCAAGTGTCTCTCAGTCCCTTCAAGCTTCCTTCTCAAGTGTCTCTCAGTCCCTTCAAGCTTCCTTCTCAAGTGTCTCAGCCCCATCAAGCTTCATTCTCAAGTGTCTCTCAGCCCCATCAAGCTTCCTTCTCAAGTGTCTCTCAGCCCCATCAAGCTTCCTTCTCAAGTGTCTCTCAGCCCCATCAAGCTTCCTTCTCATGTGTCTCTCAGCCCCATCAAGCTTCCTTCTCTTGTGTCTCAGCCCCATCAAGCTTCCTTCTCAAGTGTCTCAGCCCCATCAAGCTTCCTTCTCAAGTGTCTCAGTCCCATCAAGCTTCCTTCTCAAGTGTCTCAGCCCCATCAAGCTTCCTTCTCAAGTGTCTCTCAGCCCCATCAAGCTTCCTTCTCTTGTGTCTCTCAGCCCCATCAAGCTTCCTTCTCTGGTGTCTCTCAGCCCCATCAAGCTTCCTTCTCATGTCTCTCAGCTCCATCAAGCTTCCTTCTCATGTCTCTCAGCCCCATCAAGCTTCCTTCTCTTGTGTCTCTCAGCCCCATCAAGCTTCCTTCTCACGTGTCTCTCAGCCCCATCAAGCTTCCTTCTCAAGTGTCTCTCAACCCCATCAAGCTTCCTTCTCAAGTGTCTCAGCCCCATCAACTTCCTTCTCAAGTGTCTCTCAGCCCCATCAAGCTTCCTTCTCAAGTGTCTCTCAGCCCCATCAAGCTTCCTTCTCTTGTGTCTCTCAACCCCATCAAGCTTCCTTCTCAAGTGTCTCAGCCCCATCAAGCTTCCTTCTCTTGTGTCTCTCAGCCCCATCAAGCTTCCTTCTCATGTGTCTCCCAGCCCCATCAAGCTTCCTTCTCAAGTGTCTCTCAGCCCCATCAAGCTTCCTTCTCAAGTGTCTCTCAGCCCCATCAAGCTTCCTTCTCATGAGTCTGTCAGCCCCATCAAGCTTCCTTCTCTTGTGTCTCTCAGCCCCATCAAGCTTCCTTCTCATGAGTCTCTCAGCCCCATCAAGCTTCCTTCTCTTGTGTCTCTCAGCCCCATCAAGCTTCCTTCTCAAGTGTCTCTCAGCCCCATCAAGCTTCCTTCTCAAGTGTCTCTCAGCCCCATCAATCTTCCTTCTCATGAGTCTGTCAGCCCCATCAAGCTTCCTTCTCTTGTGTCTCTCAGCCCCATCAAGCTTCCTTCTCATGAGTCTCTCGGCCCCATCAAGCTTCCTTCTCTTGTGTCTCTCAGCCCCATCAAGCTTCCTTCTCAAGTGTCTCAGCCCCATCAAGCTTCCTTCTCAAGTGTCTCTCAGCCCCATCAAGCTTCCTTCTCTTGTGTCTCTCAGCCCCATCAAGCTTCCTTCTCTGGTGTCTCTCAGCCCCATCAAGCTTCCTTCTCATGTCTCTCAGCTCCATCAAGCTTCCTTCTCATGTCTCTCAGCTCCATCAAGCTTCCTTCTCTTGTGTCTCAGCCCCATCAAGCTTCCTTCTCTTGTGTCTCTCAGCCCCATCAAGCTTCCTTCTCTTGTGTCTCTCAGCCCCATCAAGCTTCCTTCTCAAGTGTCTCAGCCCCATCAAGCTTCCTTCTCAAGTGTCTCTCAACCCCATCAAGCTTCCTTCTCAAGTGTCTCAGCCCCATCAACTTCCTTCTCAAGTGTCTCTCAGCCCCATCAAGCTTCCTTCTCAAGTGTCTCTCAGCCCCATCAAGCTTCCTTCTCATGAGTCTGTCAGTCCCATCAAGCTTTCTTCTCTTGTGTCTCTCAGCCCCATCAAGCTTCCTTCTCAAGTGTCTCAGCCCCATCAAGCTTCCTTCTCAAGTGTCTCTCAACCCCATCAAGCTTCCTTCGCAAGTGTCTCAGCCCCATCAACTTCCTTCTCAAGTGTCTCTCAGCCCCATCAAGCTTCCTTCTCAAGTGTCTCTCAGCCCCATCAAGCTTCCTTCTCAAGTGTCTCTCAGCCCCATCAAGCTTCCTTCTCTTGTGTCTCTCAACCCCATCAAGCTTCCTTCTCAAGTGTCTCAGCCCCATCAAGCTTCCTTCTCTTGTGTCTCTCAGCCCCATCAAGCTTCCTTCTCTTGTGTCTCTCACCCCCATCAAGCTTCCTTCTCAAGAGTCTCTCAGCCCCATCAAGCTTCCTTCTCAAGAGTCTCTCAGCCCCATCAAGCTTCCTTCTCAAGTGTCTCTCGGCCCCATCAAGCTTCCTTCTCAAGTGTCTCTCAGCCCCATCAAGCTTCCTTCTCAAGTGTCTCTCAGCCCCATCAAGCTTCCTTCTCTTGTGTCTGTCAGCCCCATCAAGCTTCCTTCTCTTGTGTCTCTCAGCCCCATCAAGCTTCCTTCTCTTGTGTCTCAGCCCCATCAAGCTTCCTTCTCGTGGGTCTCTCAGCCCCATCAAGCTTCCTTCTCAAGTGTCTCGCAGCCCCATCAAGCTTCCTTCTCAAGTGTCTCTCAGCCCCATCAAGCTTCCTTCTCAAGTGTCTCTCAGCCCCATCAATCTTCCTTCTCATGTGTCTCTCAGCCCCACCAAGCTTCCTTCTCAAGTCTCTCAGCCCCATCAAGCTTCCTTCTCATGTGTCTCTCAGCCCCATCAAGCTTCCTTCTCATGTGTCTCTCAGCCCCATCAAGCTTCCTTCTCAAGTGTCTCTCAGTCCCTTCAAGCTTCCTTCTCAAGTGTCTCTCAGTCCCTTCAAGCTTCCTTCTCAAGTGTCTCAGCCCCATCAAGCTTCATTCTCAAGTGTCTCTCAGCCCCATCAAGCTTCCTTCTCAAGTGTCTCTCAGCCCCATCAAGCTTCCTTCTCAAGTGTCTCTCAGCCCCATCAAGCTTCCTTCTCTTGTGTCTCTCAGCCCCATCAAGCTTCCTTCTCTTGTGTCTCAGCCCCATCAAGCTTCCTTCTCAAGTGTCTCAGCCCCATCAAGCTTCCTTCTCAAGTGTCTCAGTCCCATCAAGCTTCCTTCTCAAGTGTCTCAGCCCCATCAAGCTTCCTTCTCAAGTGTCTCTCAGCCCCATCAAGCTTCCTTCTCTTGTGTCTCTCAGCCCCATCAAGCTTCCTTCTCTGGTGTCTCTCAGCCCCATCAAGCTTCCTTCTCATGTCTCTCAGCTCCATCAAGCTTCCTTCTCATGTCTCTCAGCTCCATCAAGCTTCCTTCTCTTGTGTCTCAGCCCCATCAAGCTTCCTTCTCTTGTGTCTCTCAGCCCCATCAAGCTTCCTTCTCTTGTGTCTCTCAGCACCATCAAGCTTCCTTCTCATGTGTCTCTCAGCCCCATCAAGCTTCCTTCTCAAGTGTCTCTCAACCCCATCAAGCTTCCTTCTCAAGTGTCTCAGTCCCATCAACTTCCTTCTCAAGTGTCTCTCAGCCCCATCAAGCTTCCTTCTCAAGTGTCTCTCAGCCCCATCAAGCTTCCTTCTCTTGTGTCTCTCAACCCCATCAAGCTTCCTTCTCAAGTGTCTCAGCCCCATCAAGCTTCCTTCTCTTGTGTCTCTCAGCCCCATCAAGCTTCCTTCTCATGTGTCTCCCAGCCCCATCAAGCTTCCTTCTCAAGTGTCTCTCAGCCCCATCAAGCTTCCTTCTCAAGTGTCTCTCAGCCCCATCAAGCTTCCTTCTCATGAGTCTGTCAGCCCCATCAAGCTTCCTTCTCTTGTGTCTCTCAGCCCCATCAAGCTTCCTTCTCATGAGTCTCTCAGCCCCATCAAGCGTCCTTCTCGTGTGTCTCTCAGCCCCATCAAGCTTCCTTCTCAAGTGTCTCTCAGCCCCATCAAGCTTCCTTCTCAAGTGTCTCTCAGCCCCATCAATCTTCCTTCTCATGAGTCTGTCAGCCCCATCAAGCTTCCTTCTCTTGTGTCTCTCAGCCCCATCAAGCTTCCTTCTCATGAGTCTCTCGGCCCCATCAAGCTTCCTTCTCTTGTGTCTCCCAGCCCCATCAAGCTTCCTTCTCAAGTGTCTCAGCCCCATCAAGCTTCCTTCTCAAGTGTCTCTCAGCCCCATCAAGCTTCCTTCTCTTGTGTCTCTCAGCCCCATCAAGCTTCCTTCTCTGGTGTCTCTCAGCCCCATCAAGCTTCCTTCTCATGTCTCTCAGCTCCATCAAGCTTCCTTCTCATGTCTCTCAGCTCCATCAAGCTTCCTTCTCTTGTGTCTCAGCCCCATCAAGCTTCCTTCTCTTGTGTCTCTCAGCCCCATCAAGCTTCCTTCTCTTGCGTCTCTCAGCCCCATCAAGCTTCCTTCTCAAGTGTCTCAGCCCCATCAAGCTTCCTTCTCAAGTGTCTCTCAACCCCATCAAGCTTCCTTCTCAAGTGTCTCAGCCCCATCAACTTCCTTCTCAAGTGTCTCTCAGCCCCATCAAGCTTCCTTCTCAAGTGTCTCTCAGCCCCATCAAGCTTCCTTCTCATGAGTCTGTCAGCCCCATCAAGCTTTCTTCTCTTGTGTCTCTCAGCCCCATCAAGCTTCCTTCTCAAGTGTCTCAGCCCCATCAAGCTTCCTTCTCAAGTGTCTCTCAACCCCATCAAGCTACCTTCTCAAGTGTCTCAGCCCCATCAACTTCCTTCTCAAGTGTCTCTCAGCCCCATCAAGCTTCCTTCTCAAGTGTCTCTCAGCCCCATCAAGCTTCCTTCTCAAGTGTCTCTCAGCCCCATCAAGCTTCATTCTCTTGTGTCTCTCAACCCCATCAAGCTTCCTTCTCAAGTGTCTCAGCCCCATCAAGCTTCCTTCTCTTGTGTCTCTCAGCCCCATCAAGCTTCCTTCTCTTGTGTCTCTCAACCCCATCAAGCGTCCTTCTCAAGAGTCTCTCAGCCCCATCAAGCTTCCTTCTCAAGAGTCTCTCAGCCCCATCAAGCTTCCTTCTCAAGTGTCTCTCGGCCCCATCAAGCTTCCTTCTCAAGTGTCTCTCAGCCCCATCAAGCTTCCTTCTCAAGTGTCTCTCAGCCCCATCAAGCTTCCTTCTCTTGTGTCTGTCAGCCCCATCAAGCTTCCTTCTCTTGTGTCTCTCAGCCCCATCAAGCTTCCTTCTCAAGTGTATCTCAGCCCCATCAAGCTTCCTTCTCTTGTGTCTCTCAGCCCCATCAAGCTTTCTTCTCAAGTGTCTCTCAGCCCCATCAAGCTTCCTTCTCATGAGTCTGTCAGCCCCATCAAGCTTTCTTCTCTTGTGTCTCTCAGCCCCATCAAGCTTCCTTCTCAAGTGTCTCTCAGCCCCATCAAGCTTCCTTCTCATGTGTCTCTCAGCCCCATCAAACTTCCTTCTCAAGTGTCTCAGCCCCATCAAGCTTCCTTCTCTGGTGTCTCTCAGCCCCATCAAGCTTCCTTCTCAAATGTCTCTCAGCCCCATCAAGCTTCCTTCTCTTGTGTCTCTCAGCCCCATCAAGCTTCCTTCTCTTGTGTCTCTCAGCCCCATCAAGCTTCCTTCTCATGAGTCTCTCAGCCCCATCAATCTTCCTTCTCTTGTGTCTCTCAGCCCCATCAAGCTTCCTTCTCAAGTGTCTCAGCCCCATCAAGCTTCCTTCTCAAGTGTCTCAGCCCCATCAACCTTCCTTCTCAAGTGTCTCTCAGCCCCATCAAGCTTCCTTCTCTTGTGTCTCTCAGCCCCATCAAGCTTCCTTCTCTTGTGTCTCTCAACCCCATCAAGCTTCCTTCTCAAGAGTCTCTCAGCCCCATCAAGCTTCCTTCTCAAGAGTCTCTCAGCCCCATCAAGCTTCCTTCTCAAGTGTCTCTCAGCCCCATCAAGATTCCTTCTCAAGTGTCTCTCAGCCCCATCAAGCTTCCTTCTCAAGTGTCTCTCATCCCCATCAAGCTTCCTTATCATGTGTCTCTCAGCCCCATCAAGCTTCCTTCTCAAGTGTCTCTCAGCTCCATCAAGCTTCCTTCTCAAGTGTCTCTCAGCCCCATCAAGCTTCCTTCTCTTGTGTCTCTCAGCCCCATCAAGCTTCCTTATCATGTGTCTCTCAGCCCCATCAAGCTTCCTTCTCAAGTGTCTCTCAGCTCCATCAAGCTTCCTTCTCAAGTGTCTCAGCCCCATCAAGCTTCCTTCTCTTGTGTCTCTCAGCCCCATCAAGCTTCCTTCTCAAGTGTCTCTCAGCCCCATCAAGCTTCCTTCTCTTGTGTCTCTCAGCCCCATCAAGCTTCCTTCTCATGTCTCTCAGCCCCATCAAGCTTCCTTCTCAAGTGTCTCTCAGCCCCATCAAGCTTCCTTCTCAAGTGTCTCAGCCCCATCAAGCTTCCTTCTCAAGTGTCTCTCAGCCCCATCAAGCTTCCTTCTCATGGGTCTCTCAGCCCCATCAAGCTTCCTTCTCAAGTGTCTCAGCCCCATCAAGCTTCCTTCTCTTGTGTCTCTCAGCCCCATCAAGCTTCCTTCTCATGGGTCTCTCAGCCCCATCAAGCTTCCTTCTCTTGTGTCTCAGCCCCATCAAGCTTCCTTCTCGTGGGTCTCTCAGCCCCATCAAGCTTCCTTCTCAAGTGTCTCGCAGCCCCATCAAGCTTCCTTCTCAAGTGTCTCTCAGCCCGATCAAGCTTCCTTCTCAAGTGTCTCGCAGCCCCATCAAGCTTCCTTCTCGTGAGTCTCTCAGCCCCATCAAGCTTCCTTCTCAAGTGTCTCTCAGCCCCATCAAGCTTCCTTCTCAAGTGTCTCTCAGCCCCATCAAGCTTCCTTCTCTTGTGTCTCTCAGCCCCATCAAGCTTCCTTCTCATGTCTCTCAGCCCCATCAAGCTTCCTTCTCAAGTGTCTCTCAGCCCCATCAAGCTTCCTTCTCATGAGTCTGTCAGCCCCATCAAGCTTCCTTCTCTTGTGTCTCTCAGCCCCATCAAGCTTCCTTCTCATGAGTCTCTCAGCCCCATCAAGCTTCCTTCTCTTGTGTCTCTCAGCCCCATCAAGCTTCCTTCTCAAGTGTCTCTCAGCCCCATCAAGCTTCCTTCTCAAGTGTCTCTCAGCCCCATCAATCTTCCTTCTCATGAGTCTGTCAGCCCCATCAAGCTTCCTTCTCTTGTGTCTCTCAGCCCCATCAAGCTTCCTTCTCATGAGTCTCTCGGCCCCATCAAGCTTCCTTCTCTTGTGTCTCTCAGCCCCATCAAGCTTCCTTCTCAAGTGTCTCAGCCCCATCAAGCTTCCTTCTCAAGTGTCTCTCAGCCCCATCAAGCTTCCTTCTCTTGTGTCTCTCAGCCCCATCAAGCTTCCTTCTCTGGTGTCTCTCAGCCCCATCAAGCTTCCTTCTCATGTCTCTCAGCTCCATCAAGCTTCCTTCTCATGTCTCTCAGCTCCATCAAGCTTCCTTCTCTTGTGTCTCAGCCCCATCAAGCTTCCTTCTCTTGTGTCTCTCAGCCCCATCAAGCTTCCTTCTCTTGTGTCTCTCAGCCCCATCAAGCTTCCTTCTCAAGTGTCTCATTCCCATCAAGCTTCCTTCTCAAGTGTCTCTCAACCCCATCAAGCTTCCTTCTCAAGTGTCTCAGCCCCATCAACTTCCTTCTCAAGTGTCTCTCAGCCCCATCAAGCTTCCTTCTCAAGAGTCTCTCAGCCCCATCAAGCTTCCTTCTCAAGTGTCTCTCAGCCCCATCAAGCTTCCTTCTCAAGTGTCTCTCAGCCCCATCAAGCTTCCTTCTCAAGTGTCTCTCATCCCCATCAAGCTTCCTTATCATGTGTCTCTCAGCCCCATCAAGCTTCCTTCTCAAGTGTCTCTCAGCTCCATCAAGCTTCCTTCTCAAGTGTCTCTCAGCCCCATCAAGCTTCCTTCTCTTGTGTCTCTCAGCCCCATCAAGCTTCCTTATCATGTGTCTCTCAGCCCCATCAAGCTTCCTTCTCAAGTGTCTCTCAGCTCCATCAAGCTTCCTTCTCAAGTGTCTCAGCCCCATCAAGCTTCCTTCTCTTGTGTCTCTCAGCCCCATCAAGCTTCCTTCTCAAGTGTCTCTCAGCCCCATCAAGCTTCCTTCTCTTGTGTCTCTCAGCCCCATCAAGCTTCCTTCTCATGTCTCTCAGCCCCATCAAGCTTCCTTCTCAAGTGTCTCTCAGCCCCATCAAGCTTCCTTCTCAAGTGTCTCAGCCCCATCAAGCTTCCTTCTCAAGTGTCTCTCAGCCCCATCAAGCTTCCTTCTCATGGGTCTCTCAGCCCCATCAAGCTTCCTTCTCAAGTGTCTCAGCCCCATCAAGCTTCCTTCTCTTGTGTCTCTCAGCCCCATCAAGCTTCCTTCTCATGGGTCTCTCAGCCCCATCAAGCTTCCTTCTCTTGTGTCTCAGCCCCATCAAGCTTCCTTCTCGTGGGTCTCTCAGCCCCATCAAGCTTCCTTCTCAAGTGTCTCGCAGCCCCATCAAGCTTCCTTCTCAAGTGTCTCTCAGCCCGATCAAGCTTCCTTCTCAAGTGTCTCGCAGCCCCATCAAGCTTCCTTCTCGTGAGTCTCTCAGCCCCATCAAGCTTCCTTCTCTTGTGTCTCTCAGCCCCATCAAGCTTCCTTCTCAAGTGTCTCAGCCCCATCAAGCTTCCTTCTCAAGTGTCTCTCAGCCCCATCAAGCTTCCTTCTCTGGTGTCTCTCAGCCCCATCAAGCTTCCTTCTCATGTCTCTCAGCTCCATCAAGCTTCCTTCTCATGTCTCTCAGCTCCATCAAGCTTCCTTCTCTTGTGTCTCAGCCCCATCAAGCTTCCTTCTCTTGTGTCTCTCAGCCCCATCAAGCTTCCTTCTCTTGTGTCTCTCAGCCCCATCAAGCTTCCTTCTCAAGTGTCTCAGCCCCATCAAGCTTCCTTCTCAAGTGTCTCTCAACCCCATCGAGCTTCCTTCTCAAGTGTCTCAGCCCCATCAACTTCCTTCTCAAGTGTCTCTCAGCCCCATCAAGCTTCCTTCTCAAGTGTCTCTCAGCCCCATCAAGCTTCCTTCTCATGAGTCTGTCAGCCCCATCAAGCTTTCTTCTCTTGTGTCTCTCAGCCCCATCAAGCTTCCTTCTCAAGTGTCTCAGCCCCATCAAGCTTCCTTCGCAAGTGTCTCTCAACCCCATCAAGCTTCCTTCTCAAGTGTCTCAGCCCCATCAACTTCCTTCTCAAGTGTCTCTCAGCCCCATCAAGCTTCCTTCTCAAGTGTCTCTCAGCCCCATCAAGCTTCCTTCTCAAGTGTCTCTCAGCCCCATCAAGCTTCATTCTCTTGTGTCTCTCAACCCCATCAAGCTTCCTTCTCAAGTGTCTCAGCCCCATCAAGCTTCCTTCTCTTGTGTCTCTCAGCCCCATCAAGCTTCCTTCTCTTGTGTCTCTCAACCCCATCAAGCTTCCTTCTCAAGAGTCTCTCAGCCCCATCAAGCTTCCTTCTCAAGAGTCTCTCAGCCCCATCAAGCTTCCTTATCATGTGTCTCTCAGCCCCATCAAGCTTCCTTCTCAAGTGTCTCTCAGCCCCATCAAGCTTCCTTCTCAAGTGTCTCTCAGCTCCATCAAGCTTCCTTCTCAAGTGTCTCAGCCCCATCAAGCTTCCTTCTCTTGTTTCTCTCAGCCCCATCAAGCTTCCTTCTCAAGTGTCTCTCAGCCCCATCAAGCTTCCTTCTCTTGTGTCTCTCAGCCCCATCAAGCTTCCTTCTCATGTCTCTCAGCCCCATCAAGCTTCCTTCTCAAGTGTCTCTCAGCCCCATCAAGCTTCCTTCTCAAGTGTCTCAGCCCCATCAAGCTTCCTTCTCAAGTGTCTCTCAGCCCCATCAAGCTTCCTTCTCATGGGTCTCTCAGCCCCATCAAGCTTCCTTCTCAAGTGTCTCAGCCCCATCAAGCTTCCTTCTCTTGTGTCTCTCAGCCCCATCAAGCTTCCTTCTCATGGGTCTCTCAGCCCCATCAAGCTTCCTTCCCTTGTGTCTCTCAGCCCCATCAAGCTTCCTTCTATAGTGTCTCTCAGCACCATCAAGCTTCCTTATCATGTGTCTCTCAGCCCCATCAAGCTTCCTTCTCAAGTGTCTCTCAGCCCGATCAAGCTTCCTTCTCAAGTGTCTCGCAGCCCCATCAAGCTTCCTTCTCGTGAGTCTCTCAGCCCCATCAAGCTTCCTTCTCAAGTGTCTCTCAGCCCCATCAAGCTTCCTTCTCAAGTGTCTCTCAGCCCCATCAAGCTTCCTTCTCTTGTGTCTCTCAGCCCCATCAAGCTTCCTTCTCATGTCTCTCAGCCCCATCAAGCTTCCTTCTCAAGTGTCTCTCAGCCCCATCAAGCTTCCTTCTCATGTCTCTCAGCCCCATCAAGCTTCCTTCTCATGGGTCTCAGCCCCATCAAGCTTCCTTCTCAAGTGTCTCTCAGCCCCATCAAGCTTCCTTCTCTTGTCTCTCAGCCCCATCAAGCTTCCTTCTCTTGTGTCTCTCAGCCCCATCAAGCTTCCTTCTCAAGTGTCTCTCAGCCCCATCAAGCTTCCTTCTCATGTCTCTCAGCCCCATCAAGCTTCCTTCTCATGTGTCTCTCAGCCCCATCACGCTTCCTTCTCAAGTGTCTCAGCCCCATCAAGCTTCCTTCTCAAGTGTCTCTCAGCCCCATCAAGCTTCCTTCTCTTGTGTCTCTCAGCCCCATCAAGCTTCCTTCTCGAGTGTCTCTCAGCCCCATCAAGCTTCCTTCTCATGTCTCTCAGCCCCATCAAGCTTCCTTCTCAAGTGTCTCACAGCCCCATCAAGCTTCCTTCTCAAGTGTCTCTCAGCCCCATCAAGCTTCCTTCTCAAGTGTCTCTCAGCCCCATGAAGCTTCCTTCTCAAGTGTCTCAGCCCCTTCAAGCTTCCTTCTCAAGTGTCTCTCTGCCCCATCAAGCTTCCTTCTCAAGTGTCTCAGCCCCATCAAGCTTCCTTCTCATGTCTCTCAGCCCCATCAAGCTTCCTTCTCAAGTGTCTCTCACCCCATCAAGCTTCCTTCTCTTGTGTCTCTCACCCCATCAAGCTTCCTTCTCAAGTGTCTCTCAGCCCCATCAAGCTTCCTTCTCAAGTGTCTCTCAGCCCCATCAAGCTTCCTTCTCAAGTGTCTCTCAGTCCCATCAAGCTTCCTTCTCAAGTGTCTCAGCCTCATCAAGCTTCCTTCACAAGTGTCTCTCAGCCCCATCAAGCTTCCTCCTCAAGTGTCTCTCAGCCCCATCAAGCTTCCTTCTCTTGTGTCTCTCGGCCCCATCAAGCTTCCTTCTCTTGTGTCTCTCAGCCCCATCAAGCTTCCTTCTCTTGTGTCTCTCAGCCCCATCAAGCTTCCTTCTCAAGTGTCTCTCAGCCCCATCAAGCTTCCTTCTCAAGTGTCTCTCAGCCCCATCAAGCTTCCTTCTCATGTGTCTCTCAGCCCCTTCAAGCTTCCTTCTCTTGTGTCTCTCACCCCATCAAGCTTCCTTCTCAAGTGTCTCTCAGCCCCATCAAGCTTCCTTCTCTTGTGTCTCTCAGCTCATCAAGCTTCCTTCTCATGTGTCTCTCAGCCCCATCAAGCTTCCTTCTCAAGTGTCTCAGTCCCATCAAGCTTCCTTCTCAAGTGTCTCTCAGCCCCATCAAGCTTCCTTCTCATGTCTCTCAGCCCCATCAAGCTTCCTTCTCATGTGTCTCTCAGCCCCATCACGCTTCCTTCTCAAGTGTCTCACAGCCCCATCAAGCTTCCTTCTCAAGTGTCTCTCAGCCCCATCAAGCTTCCTTCTCTTGTGTCTCACAGCCCCATCAAGCTTCCTTCTCACGTGTCTCTCAGCCCCATCAAGCTTCCTTCTCATGGGTCTCAGCCCCATCAAGCTTCCTTCTCAAGTGTCTCTCAGCCCCATCAAGCTTCCTTCTCATGTCTCTCAGCCCCATCAAGCTTCCTTCTCATGTCTCTCAGCCCCATCAAGCTTCCTTCTCATGTGTCTCTCAGCCCCATCAAGCTTCCTTCTCAAGTGTCTCTCAGCGCCATCAAGCTTCCTTCTCATGGGTCTCTCAGCCCCATCAAGCTTCCTTCTCAAGTGTCTCTCAGCCCCATCAAGCTTCCTTCTCAAGTGTCTCTCAGCCCCATCAAGCTTCCTTCTCAAGTGTCTCTCAGCCCCATCAAGCTTCCTTCTCAAGTGTCTCTCAGCCCCATCAAGCTTCCTTCTCAAGTGTCTCTCAGCCCCATCAAGCTTCCTTCTCAAGTGTCTCAGCCCCATCAAGCTTCCTTCTCATGGGTCTCAGTCCCATCAAGCTTCCTTCTCAAGTGTCTCTCAGCCCCATCAAGCTTCCTTCTCATGGGTCTCAGTCCCATCAAGCTTCCTTCTCAAGTGTCTCTCAGCCCCATCAAGCTTCCTTCTCAAGTGTCTCAGCCCCATCAAGCTTCCTTCTCATGGGTCTCAGCCCCATCAAGCTTCCTTCTCAAGTGTCTCAGCCCCATCAAGCTTCCTTCTAATGGGTCTCAGCCCCATCAAGCTTCCTTCTCATGGGTCTCAGCCCCATCAAGCTTCCTTCTCATGGGTCTCAGTCCCATCAAGCTTCCTTCTCATGTGTCTCAGCCCCATCAAGCTTCCTTCTCAAGTGTCTCTCAGCCCCATCAAGCTTCCTTCTCATGGGTCTCAGTCCCATCAAGCTTCCTTCTCAAGTGTCTCTCAGCCCCATCAAGCTTCCTTCTCAAGTGTCTCTCAGCCCCATCAAGCTTCCTTTTGAAGTGTCTCAGCCCCATCAAGCTTCCTTCTCATGTGTCTCTCAGCACCATCAAGCTTCCTTCTCAAGTGTCTCTCAGCCCCATCAAGCTTCCTTCTCAAGTGTCTCTCCGCCCCATCAAGCTTCCTTCTAAAGTGTCTCAGCCCCATCAAGCTTCCTTCTCAAGTGTCTCTCAGCCCCATCAAGCTTCCTTCTCTTGTGTCTCAGCCCCATCAAGCTTCCTTCTCGTGGGTCTCTCAGCCCCATCAAGCTTCCTTCTCAAGTGTCTCGCAGCCCCATCAAGCTTCCTTCTCAAGTGTCTCTCAGCCCCATCAAGCTTCCTTCTCAAGTGTCTCTCAGCCCCATCAATCTTCCTTCTCATGTGTCTCTCAGCCCCACCAAGCTTCCTTCTCAAGTCTCTCAGCCCCATCAAGCTTCCTTCTCATGTGTCTCTCAGCCCCATCAAGCTTCCTTCTCATGTGTCTCTCAGCCCCATCAAGCTTCCTTCTCAAGTGTCTCTCAGTCCCTTCAAGCTTCCTTCTCAAGTGTCTCTCAGTCCCTTCAAGCTTCCTTCTCAAGTGTCTCAGCCCCATCAAGCTTCATTCTCAAGTGTCTCTCAGCCCCATCAAGCTTCCTTCTCAAGTGTCTCTCAGCCCCATCAAGCTTCCTTCTCAAGTGTCTCTCAGCCCCATCAAGCTTCCTTCTCATGTGTCTCTCAGCCCCATCAAGCTTCCTTCTCTTGTGTCTCAGCCCCATCAAGCTTCCTTCTCAAGTGTCTCAGCCCCATCAAGCTTCCTTCTCAAGTGTCTCAGTCCCATCAAGCTTCCTTCTCAAGTGTCTCAGCCCCATCAAGCTTCCTTCTCAAGTGTCTCTCAGCCCCATCAAGCTTCCTTCTCTTGTGTCTCTCAGCCCCATCAAGCTTCCTTCTCTGGTGTCTCTCAGCCCCATCAAGCTTCCTTCTCATGTCTCTCAGCTCCATCAAGCTTCCTTCTCATGTCTCTCAGCTCCATCAAGCTTCCTTCTCTTGTGTCTCAGCCCCATCAAGCTTCCTTCTCTTGTGTCTCTCAGCCCCATCAAGCTTCCTTCTCTTGTGTCTCTCAGCCCCATCAAGCTTCCTTCTCATGTGTCTCTCAGCCCCATCAAGCTTCCTTCTCAAGTGTCTCTCAACCCCATCAAGCTTCCTTCTCAAGTGTCTCAGCCCCATCAACTTCCTTCTCAAGTGTCTCTCAGCCCCATCAAGCTTCCTTCTCAAGTGTCTCTCAGCCCCATCAAGCTTCCTTCTCTTGTGTCTCTCAACCCCATCAAGCTTCCTTCTCAAGTGTCTCAGCCCCATCAAGCTTCCTTCTCTTGTGTCTCTCAGCCCCATCAAGCTTCCTTCTCATGTGTCTCCCAGCCCCATCAAGCTTCCTTCTCAAGTGTCTCTCAGCCCCATCAAGCTTCCTTCTCAAGTGTCTCTCAGCCCCATCAAGCTTCCTTCTCATGAGTCTGTCAGCCCCATCAAGCTTCCTTCTCTTGTGTCTCTCAGCCCCATCAAGCTTCCTTCTCATGAGTCTCTCAGCCCCATCAAGCTTCCTTCTCTTGTGTCTCTCAGCCCCATCAAGCTTCCTTCTCAAGTGTCTCTCAGCCCCATCAAGCTTCCTTCTCAAGTGTCTCTCAGCCCCATCAATCTTCCTTCTCATGAGTCTGTCAGCCCCATCAAGCTTCCTTCTCTTGTGTCTCTCAGCCCCATCAAGCTTCCTTCTCATGAGTCTCTCGGCCCCATCAAGCTTCCTTCTCTTGTGTCTCTCAGCCCCATCAAGCTTCCTTCTCAAGTGTCTCAGCCCCATCAAGCTTCCTTCTCAAGTGTCTCTCAGCCCCATCAAGCTTCCTTCTCTTGTGTCTCTCAGCCCCATCAAGCTTCCTTCTCTGGTGTCTCTCAGCCCCATCAAGCTTCCTTCTCATGTCTCTCAGCTCCATCAAGCTTCCTTCTCATGTCTCTCAGCTCCATCAAGCTTCCTTCTCTTGTGTCTCAGCCCCATCAAGCTTCCTTCTCTTGTGTCTCTCAGCCCCATCAAGCTTCCTTCTCTTGTGTCTCTCAGCCCCATCAAGCTTCCTTCTCAAGTGTCTCAGCCCCATCAAGCTTCCTTCTCAAGTGTCTCTCAACCCCATCAAGCTTCCTTCTCAAGTGTCTCAGCCCCATCAACTTCCTTCTCAAGTGTCTCTCAGCCCCATCAAGCTTCCTTCTCAAGTGTCTCTCAGCCCCATCAAGCTTCCTTCTCATGAGTCTGTCAGTCCCATCAAGCTTTCTTCTCTTGTGTCTCTCAGCCCCATCAAGCTTCCTTCTCAAGTGTCTCAGCCCCATCAAGCTTCCTTCTCAAGTGTCTCTCAACCCCATCAAGCTTCCTTCGCAAGTGTCTCAGCCCCATCAACTTCCTTCTCAAGTGTCTCTCAGCCCCATCAAGCTTCTTTCTCAAGTGTCTCTCAGCCCCATCAAGCTTCCTTCTCAAGTGTCTCTCAGCCCCATCAAGCTTCCTTCTCTTGTGTCTCTCAACCCCATCAAGCTTCCTTCTCAAGTGTCTCAGCCCCATCAAGCTTCCTTCTCTTGTGTCTCTCAGCCCCATCAAGCTTCCTTCTCTTGTGTCTCTCAACCCCATCAAGCTTCCTTCTCAAGAGTCTCTCAGCCCCATCAAGCTTCCTTCTCAAGAGTCTCTCAGCCCCATCAAGCTTCCTTCTCAAGTGTCTCTCGGCCCCATCAAGCTTCCTTCTCAAGTGTCTCTCAGTCCCATCAAGCTTCCTTCTCAAGTGTCTCTCAGCCCCATCAAGCTTCCTTCTCTTGTGTCTGTCAGCCCCATCAAGCTTCCTTCTCTTGTGTCTCTCAGCCCCATCAAGCTTCCTTCTCTTGTGTCTCAGCCCCATCAAGCTTCCTTCTCGTGGGTCTCTCAGCCCCATCAAGCTTCCTTCTCAAGTGTCTCGCAGCCCCATTAAGCTTCCTTCTCAAGTGTCTCTCAGCCCCATCAAGCTTCCTTCTCAAGTGTCTCTCAGCCCCATCAATCTTCCTTCTCATGTGTCTCTCAGCCCCACCAAGCTTCCTTCTCAAGTCTCTCAGCCCCATCAAGCTTCCTTCTCATGTGTCTCTCAGCCCCATCAAGCTTCCTTCTCATGTGTCTCTCAGCCCCATCAAGCTTCCTTCTCAAGTGTCTCTCAGTCCCTTCAAGCTTCTTTCTCAAGTGTCTCTCAGTCCCTTCAAGCTTCCTTCTCAAGTGTCTCAGCCCCATCAAGCTTCATTCTCAAGTGTCTCTCAGCCCCATCAAGCTTCCTTCTCAAGTGTCTCTCAGCCCCATCAAGCTTCCTTCTCAAGTGTCTCTCAGCCCCATCAAGCTTCCTTCTCTTGTGTCTCTCAGCCCCATCAAGCTTCCTTCTCTTGTGTCTCAGCCCCATCAAGCTTCCTTCTCAAGTGTCTCAGCCCCATCAAGCTTCCTTCTCAAGTGTCTCAGTCCCATCAAGCTTCCTTCTCAAGTGTCTCAGCCCCATCAAGCTTCCTTCTCAAGTGTCTCTCAGCCCCATCAAGCTTCCTTCTCTTGTGTCTCTCAGCCCCATCAAGCTTCCTTCTCTGGTGTCTCTCAGCCCCATCAAGCTTCCTTCTCAAGTGTCTCTCAGCCCCATCAAGCTTCCTTCTCTTGTGTCTCTCAGCCCCATCAAGCTTCCTTCTCATGAGTCTCTCAGCCCCATCAAGCTTCCTTCTCTTGTGTCTCTCAGCCCCATCAAGCTTCCTTCTCAAGTGTCTCTCAGCCCCATCAAGCTTCCTTCTCAAGTGTCTCTCAGCCCCATCAATCTTCCTTCTCATGAGTCTGTCAGCCCCATCAAGCTTCCTTCTCTTGTGTCTCTCAGCCCCATCAAGCTTCCTTCTCATGAGTCTCTCGGCCCCATCAAGCTTCCTTCTCTTGTGTCTCCCAGCCCCATCAAGCTTCCTTCTCAAGTGTCTCAGCCCCATCAAGCTTCCTTCTCAAGTGTCTCTCAGCCCCATCAAGCTTCCTTCTCTTGTGTCTCTCAGCCCCATCAAGCTTCCTTCTCTGGTGTCTCTCAGCCCCATCAAGCTTCCTTCTCATGGCTCTCATCTCCATCAAGCTTCCTTCTCATGTCTCTCAGCTCCATCAAGCTTCCTTCTCTTGTGTCTCAGCCCCATCAAGCTTCCTTCTCTTGTGTCTCTCAGCCCCATCAAGCTTCCTTCTCTTGCGTCTCTCAGCCCCATCAAGCTTCCTTCTCAAGTGTCTCAGCCCCATCAAGCTTCCTTCTCAAGTGTCTCTCAACCCCATCAAGCTTCCTTCTCAAGTGTCTCAGCCCCATCAACTTCCTTCTCAAGTGTCTCTCAACCCCATCAAGCTTCCTTCTCAAGAGTCTCTCAACCCCATCAAGCTTCCTTCTCAAGTGTCTCAGCCCCATCAACTTCCTTCTCAAGTGTCTCTCAACCCCATCAAGCTTCCTTCTCAAGAGTCTCTCAGCCCCATCAAGCTTCCTTCTCAAGAGTCTCTCAGCCCCATCAAGCTTCCTTCTCAAGTGTCTCTCGGCCCCATCAAGCTTCCTTCTCAAGTGTCTCTCAGCCCCATCAAGCTTCCTTCTCAAGTGTCTCTCAGCCCCATCAAGCTTCCTTCTCTTGTGTCTGTCAGCCCCATCAAGCTTCCTTCTCTTGTGTCTCTCAGCCCCATCAAGCTTCCTTCTCTTGTGTCTCAGCCCCATCAAGCTTCCTTCTCGTGGGTCTCTCAGCCCCATCAAGCTTCCTTCTCAAGTGTCTCGCAGCCCCATTAAGCTTCCTTCTCAAGTGTCTCTCAGCCCCATCAAGCTTCCTTCTCAAGTGTCTCTCAGCCCCATCAATCTTCCTTCTCATGTGTCTCTCAGCCCCACCAAGCTTCCTTCTCAAGTCTCTCAGCCCCATCAAGCTTCCTTCTCATGTGTCTCTCAGCCCCATCAAGCTTCCTTCTCATGTGTCTCTCAGCCCCATCAAGCTTCCTTCTCAAGTGTCTCTCAGTCCCTTCAAGCTTCTTTCTCAAGTGTCTCTCAGTCCCTTCAAGCTTCCTTCTCAAGTGTCTCAGCCCCATCAAGCTTCATTCTCAAGTGTCTCTCAGCCCCATCAAGCTTCCTTCTCAAGTGTCTCTCAGCCCCATCAAGCTTCCTTCTCAAGTGTCTCTCAGCCCCATCAAGCTTCCTTCTCTTGTGTCTCTCAGCCCCATCAAGCTTCCTTCTCTTGTGTCTCAGCCCCATCAAGCTTCCTTCTCAAGTGTCTCAGCCCCATCAAGCTTCCTTCTCAAGTGTCTCAGTCCCATCAAGCTTCCTTCTCAAGTGTCTCAGCCCCATCAAGCTTCCTTCTCAAGTGTCTCTCAGCCCCATCAAGCTTCCTTCTCTTGTGTCTCTCAGCCCCATCAAGCTTCCTTCTCTGGTGTCTCTCAGCCCCATCAAGCTTCCTTCTCATGTCTCTCAGCTCCATCAAGCTTCCTTCTCATGTCTCTCAGCTCCATCAAGCTTCCTTCTCTTGTGTCTCAGCCCCATCAAGCTTCCTTCTCTTGTGTCTCTCAGCCCCATCAAGCTTCCTTCTCTTGTGTCTCTCAGCACCATCAAGCTTCCTTCTCATGTGTCTCTCAGCCCCATCAAGCTTCCTTCTCAAGTGTCTCTCAACCCCATCAAGCTTCCTTCTCAAGTGTCTCAGTCCCATCAACTTCCTTCTCAAGTGTCTCTCAGCCCCATCAAGCTTCCTTCTCAAGTGTCTCTCAGCCCCATCAAGCTTCCTTCTCTTGTGTCTCTCAACCCCATCAAGCTTCCTTCTCAAGTGTCTCAGCCCCATCAAGCTTCCTTCTCTTGTGTCTCTCAGCCCCATCAAGCTTCCTTCTCATGTGTCTCCCAGCCCCATCAAGCTTCCTTCTCAAGTGTCTCTCAGCCCCATCAAGCTTCCTTCTCAAGTGTCTCTCAGCCCCATCAAGCTTCCTTCTCATGAGTCTGTCAGCCCCATCAAGCTTCCTTCTCTTGTGTCTCTCAGCCCCATCAAGCTTCCTTCTCATGAGTCTCTCAGCCCCATCAAGCTTCCTTCTCTTGTGTCTCTCAGCCCCATCAAGCTTCCTTCTCAAGTGTCTCTCAGCCCCATCAAGCTTCCTTCTCAAGTGTCTCTCAGCCCCATCAATCTTCCTTCTCATGAGTCTGTCAGCCCCATCAAGCTTCCTTCTCTTGTGTCTCTCAGCCCCATCAAGCTTCCTTCTCATGAGTCTCTCGGCCCCATCAAGCTTCCTTCTCTTGTGTCTCCCAGCCCCATCAAGCTTCCTTCTCAAGTGTCTCAGCCCCATCAAGCTTCCTTCTCAAGTGTCTCTCAGCCCCATCAAGCTTCCTTCTCTTGTGTCTCTCAGCCCCATCAAGCTTCCTTCTCTGGTGTCTCTCAGCCCCATCAAGCTTCCTTCTCATGGCTCTCATCTCCATCAAGCTTCCTTCTCATGTCTCTCAGCTCCATCAAGCTTCCTTCTCTTGTGTCTCAGCCCCATCAAGCTTCCTTCTCTTGTGTCTCTCAGCCCCATCAAGCTTCCTTCTCTTGCGTCTCTCAGCCCCATCAAGCTTCCTTCTCAAGTGTCTCAGCCCCATCAAGCTTCCTTCTCAAGTGTCTCTCAACCCCATCAAGCTTCCTTCTCAAGTGTCTCAGCCCCATCAACTTCCTTCTCAAGTGTCTCTCAGCCCCATCAAGCTTCCTTCTCAAGTGTCTCTCAGCCCCATCAAGCTTCCTTCTCATGAGTCTGTCAGCCCCATCAAGCTTTCTTCTCTTGTGTCTCTCAGCCCCATCAAGCTTCCTTCTCAAGTGTCTCAGCCCCATCAAGCTTCCTTCTCAAGTGTCTCTCAACCCCATCAAGCTACCTTCTCAAGTGTCTCAGCCCCATCAACTTCCTTCTCAAGTGTCTCTCAGCCCCATCAAGTTTCCTTCTCAAGTGTCTCTCAGCCCCATCAAGCTTCCTTCTCAAGTGTCTCTCAGCCCCATCAAGCTTCATTCTCTTGTGTCTCTCAACCCCATCAAGCTTCCTTCTCAAGTGTCTCAGCCCCATCAAGCTTCCTTCTCTTGTGTCTCTCAGCCCCATCAAGCTTCCTTCTCTTGTGTCTCTCAACCCCATCAAGCTTCCTTCTCAAGAGTCTCTCAGCCCCATCAAGCTTCCTTCTCAAGAGTCTCTCAGCCCCATCAAGCTTCCTTCTCAAGTGTCTCTCGGCCCCATCAAGCTTCCTTCTCAAGTGTCTCTCAGCCCCATCAAGCTTCCTTCTCAAGTGTCTCTCAGCCCCATCAAGCTTCCTTCTCTTGTGTCTGTCAGCCCCATCAAGCTTCCTTCTCTTGTGTCTCTCAGCCCCATCAAGCTTCCTTCTCAAGTGTATCTCAGCCCCATCAAGCTTCCTTCTCTTGTGTCTCTCAGCCCCATCAAGCTTTCTTCTCAAGTGTCTCTCAGCCCCATCAAGCTTCCTTCTCATGAGTCTGTCAGCCCCATCAAGCTTTCTTCTCTTGTGTCTCTCAGCCCCATCAAGCTTCCTTCTCAAGTGTCTCTCAGCCCCATCAAGCTTCCTTCTCATGTGTCTCTCAGCCCCATCAAACTTCCTTCTCAAGTGTCTCAGCCCCATCAAGCTTCCTTCTCTGGTGTCTCTCAGCCCCATCAAGCTTCCTTCTCAAATGTCTCTCAGCCCCATCAAGCTTCCTTCTCTTGTGTCTCTCAGCCCCATCAAGCTTCCTTCTCTTGTGTCTCTCAGCCCCATCAAGCTTCCTTCTCATGAGTCTCTCAGCCCCATCAATCTTCCTTCTCTTGTGTCTCTCAGCCCCATCAAGCTTCCTTCTCAAGTGTCTCAGCCCCATCAAGCTTCCTTCTCAAGTGTCTCAGCCCCATCAACCTTCCTTCTCAAGTGTCTCTCAGCCCCATCAAGCTTCCTTCTCTTGTGTCTCTCAGCCCCATCAAGCTTCCTTCTCTTGTGTCTCTCAACCCCATCAAGCTTCCTTCTCAAGAGTCTCTCAGCCCCATCAAGCTTCCTTCTCAAGAGTCTCTCAGCCCCATCAAGCTTCCTTCTCAAGTGTCTCTCAGCCCCATCAAGCTTCCTTCTCAAGTGTCTCTCAGCCCCATCAAGCTTCCTTCTCAAGTGTCTCTCATCCCCATCAAGCTTCCTTATCATGTGTCTCTCAGCCCCATCAAGCTTCCTTCTCAAGTGTCTCTCAGCTCCATCAAGCTTCCTTCTCAAGTGTCTCTCAGCCCCATCAAGCTTCCTTCTCTTGTGTCTCTCAGCCCCATCAAGCTTCCTTATCATGTGTCTCTCAGCCCCATCAAGCTTCCTTCTCAAGTGTCTCTCAGCTCCATCAAGCTTCCTTCTCAAGTGTCTCAGCCCCATCAAGCTTCCTTCTCTTGTGTCTCTCAGCCCCATCAAGCTTCCTTCTCAAGTGTCTCTCAGCCCCATCAAGCTTCCTTCTCTTG
The DNA here is from genome assembly GCF_964261635.1 of Lissotriton helveticus. NCBI lineage: Eukaryota > Metazoa > Chordata > Amphibia > Caudata > Salamandridae > Lissotriton > Lissotriton helveticus. The sequence continues at coordinate 1,349,438 of NW_027611656.1, read as the reverse complement.
TGTCTCTCAGCCCCATCAAGCTTCCTTCTCATGTCTCTCAGCCCCATCAAGCTTCCTTCTCAAGTGTCTCTCAGCCCCATCAAGCTTCCTTCTCAAGTGTCTCAGCCCCATCAAGCTTCCTTCTCAAGTGTCTCTCAGCCCCATCAAGCTTCCTTCTCATGGGTCTCTCAGCCCCATCAAGCTTCCTTCTCAAGTGTCTCAGCCCCATCAAGCTTCCTTCTCTTGTGTCTCTCAGCCCCATCAAGCTTCCTTCTCATGGGTCTCTCAGCCCCATCAAGCTTCCTTCTCTTGTGTCTCAGCCCCATCAAGCTTCCTTCTCGTGGGTCTCTCAGCCCCATCAAGCTTCCTTCTCAAGTGTCTCGCAGCCCCATCAAGCTTCCTTCTCAAGTGTCTCTCAGCCCGATCAAGCTTCCTTCTCAAGTGTCTCGCAGCCCCATCAAGCTTCCTTCTCGTGAGTCTCTCAGCCCCATCAAGCTTCCTTCTCAAGTGTCTCTCAGCCCCATCAAGCTTCCTTCTCAAGTGTCTCTCAGCCCCATCAAGCTTCCTTCTCTTGTGTCTCTCAGCCCCATCAAGCTTCCTTCTCATGTCTCTCAGCCCCATCAAGCTTCCTTCTCAAGTGTCTCTCAGCCCCATCAAGCTTCCTTCTCATGAGTCTGTCAGCCCCATCAAGCTTCCTTCTCTTGTGTCTCTCAGCCCCATCAAGCTTCCTTCTCATGAGTCTCTCAGCCCCATCAAGCTTCCTTCTCTTGTGTCTCTCAGCCCCATCAAGCTTCCTTCTCAAGTGTCTCTCAGCCCCATCAAGCTTCCTTCTCAAGTGTCTCTCAGCCCCATCAATCTTCCTTCTCATGAGTCTGTCAGCCCCATCAAGCTTCCTTCTCTTGTGTCTCTCAGCCCCATCAAGCTTCCTTCTCATGAGTCTCTCGGCCCCATCAAGCTTCCTTCTCTTGTGTCTCTCAGCCCCATCAAGCTTCCTTCTCAAGTGTCTCAGCCCCATCAAGCTTCCTTCTCAAGTGTCTCTCAGCCCCATCAAGCTTCCTTCTCTTGTGTCTCTCAGCCCCATCAAGCTTCCTTCTCTGGTGTCTCTCAGCCCCATCAAGCTTCCTTCTCATGTCTCTCAGCTCCATCAAGCTTCCTTCTCATGTCTCTCAGCTCCATCAAGCTTCCTTCTCTTGTGTCTCAGCCCCATCAAGCTTCCTTCTCTTGTGTCTCTCAGCCCCATCAAGCTTCCTTCTCTTGTGTCTCTCAGCCCCATCAAGCTTCCTTCTCAAGTGTCTCAGCCCCATCAAGCTTCCTTCTCAAGTGTCTCTCAACCCCATCAAGCTTCCTTCTCAAGTGTCTCAGCCCCATCAACTTCCTTCTCAAGTGTCTCTCAGCCCCATCAAGCTTCCTTCTCAAGAGTCTCTCAGCCCCATCAAGCTTCCTTCTCAAGTGTCTCTCAGCCCCATCAAGCTTCCTTCTCAAGTGTCTCTCAGCCCCATCAAGCTTCCTTCTCAAGTGTCTCTCATCCCCATCAAGCTTCCTTATCATGTGTCTCTCAGCCCCATCAAGCTTCCTTCTCAAGTGTCTCTCAGCTCCATCAAGCTTCCTTCTCAAGTGTCTCTCAGCCCCATCAAGCTTCCTTCTATTGTGTCTCTCAGCCCCATCAAGCTTCCTTATCATGTGTCTCTCAGCCCCATCAAGCTTCCTTCTCAAGTGTCTCTCAGCTCCATCAAGCTTCCTTCTCAAGTGTCTCAGCCCCATCAAGCTTCCTTCTCTTGTCTCTCAGCCCCATCAAGCTTCCTTCTCAAGTGTCTCTCAGCCCCATCAAGCTTCCTTCTCTTGTGTCTCTCAGCCCCATCAAGCTTCCTTCTCATGTCTCTCAGCCCCATCAAGCTTCCTTCTCAAGTGTCTCTCAGCCCCATCAAGCTTCCTTCTCAAGTGTCTCAGCCCCATCAAGCTTCCTTCTCAAGTGTCTCTCAGCCCCATCAAGCTTCCTTCTCATGGGTCTCTCAGCCCCATCAAGCTTCCTTCTCAAGTGTCTCAGCCCCATCAAGCTTCCTTCTCTTGTGTCTCTCAGCCCCATCAAGCTTCCTTCTCATGGGTCTCTCAGCCCCATCAAGCTTCCTTCTCTTGTGTCTCAGCCCCATCAAGCTTCCTTCTCGTGGGTCTCTCAGCCCCATCAAGCTTCCTTCTCAAGTGTCTCGCAGCCCCATCAAGCTTCCTTCTCAAGTGTCTCTCAGCCCGATCAAGCTTCCTTCTCAAGTGTCTCGCAGCCCCATCAAGCTTCCTTCTCGTGAGTCTCTCAGCCCCATCAAGCTTCCTTCTCTTGTGTCTCTCAGCCCCATCAAGCTTCCTTCTCAAGTGTCTCAGCCCCATCAAGCTTCCTTCTCAAGTGTCTCTCAGCCCCATCAAGCTTCCTTCTCTGGTGTCTCTCAGCCCCATCAAGCTTCCTTCTCATGTCTCTCAGCTCCATCAAGCTTCCTTCTCATGTCTCTCAGCTCCATCAAGCTTCCTTCTCTTGTGTCTCAGCCCCATCAAGCTTCCTTCTCTTGTGTCTCTCAGCCCCATCAAGCTTCCTTCTCTTGTGTCTCTCAGCCCCATCAAGCTTCCTTCTCAAGTGTCTCAGCCCCATCAAGCTTCCTTCTCAAGTGTCTCTCAACCCCATCGAGCTTCCTTCTCAAGTGTCTCAGCCCCATCAACTTCCTTCTCAAGTGTCTCTCAGCCCCATCAAGCTTCCTTCTCAAGTGTCTCTCAGCCCCATCAAGCTTCCTTCTCATGAGTCTGTCAGCCCCATCAAGCTTTCTTCTCTTGTGTCTCTCAGCCCCATCAAGCTTCCTTCTCAAGTGTCTCAGCCCCATCAAGCTTCCTTCGCAAGTGTCTCTCAACCCCATCAAGCTTCCTTCTCAAGTGTCTCAGCCCCATCAACTTCCTTCTCAAGTGTCTCTCAGCCCCATCAAGCTTCCTTCTCAAGTGTCTCTCAGCCCCATCAAGCTTCCTTCTCAAGTGTCTCTCAGCCCCATCAAGCTTCATTCTCTTGTGTCTCTCAACCCCATCAAGCTTCCTTCTCAAGTGTCTCAGCCCCATCAAGCTTCCTTCTCTTGTGTCTCTCAGCCCCATCAAGCTTCCTTCTCTTGTGTCTCTCAACCCCATCAAGCTTCCTTCTCAAGAGTCTCTCAGCCCCATCAAGCTTCCTTCTCAAGAGTCTCTCAGCCCCATCAAGCTTCCTTATCATGTGTCTCTCAGCCCCATCAAGCTTCCTTCTCAAGTGTCTCTCAGCTCCATCAAGCGTCCTTCTCAAGTGTCTCTCAGCCCCATCAAGCTTCCTTATCATGTGTCTCTCAGCCCCATCAAGCTTCCTTCTCAAGTGTCTCTCAGCTCCATCAAGCGTCCTTCTCAAGTGTCTCTCAGCCCCATCAAGCTTCCTTCTCTTGTGTCTCTCAGCCCCATCAAGCTTCCTTATCATGTGTCTCTCAGCCCCATCAAGCTTCCTTCTCAAGTGTCTCTCAGCTCCATCAAGCTTCCTTCTCAAGTGTCTCAGCCCCATCAAGCTTCCTTCTCTTGTTTCTCTCAGCCCCATCAAGCTTCCTTCTCAAGTGTCTCTCAGCCCCATCAAGCTTCCTTCTCTTGTGTCTCTCAGCCCCATCAAGCTTCCTTCTCATGTCTCTCAGCCCCATCAAGCTTCCTTCTCAAGTGTCTCTCAGCCCCATCAAGCTTCCTTCTCAAGTGTCTCAGCCCCATCAAGCTTCCTTCTCAAGTGTCTCTCAGCCCCATCAAGCTTCCTTCTCATGGGTCTCTCAGCCCCATCAAGCTTCCTTCTCAAGTGTCTCAGCCCCATCAAGCTTCCTTCTCTTGTGTCTCTCAGCCCCATCAAGCTTCCTTCTCATGGGTCTCTCAGCCCCATCAAGCTTCCTTCCCTTGTGTCTCTCAGCCCCATCAAGCTTCCTTCTATAGTGTCTCTCAGCACCATCAAGCTTCCTTATCATGTGTCTCTCAGCCCCATCAAGCTTCCTTCTCAAGTGTCTCTCAGCCCGATTAAGCTTCCTTCTCAAGTGTCTCGCAGCCCCATCAAGCTTCCTTCTCGTGAGTCTCTCAGCCCCATCAAGCTTCCTTCTCAAGTGTCTCTCAGCCCCATCAAGCTTCCTTCTCAAGTGTCTCTCAGCCCCATCAAGCTTCCTTCTCTTGTGTCTCTCAGCCCCATCAAGCTTCCTTCTCATGTCTCTCAGCCCCATCAAGCTTCCTTCTCAAGTGTCTCTCAGCCCCCTCAAGCTTCCTTCTCAAGTGTCTCAGCCCCATCAAGCTTCCTTCTCAAGTGTCTCTCAGCCCCATCAAGCTTCCTTCTCATGGGTCTCTCAGCCCCATCAAGCTTCCTTCTCAAGTGTCTCAGCCCCATCAAGCTTCCTTCTATAGTGTCTCTCAGCACCATCAAGCTTCCTTATCATGTGTCTCTCAGCCCTATCAAACTTCCTTCTCAAGTGTCTCAGCCCCATCAAGCTTCCTTCTCAAGTGTCTCTCAGCCCCATCAAGCTTCCTTCTCATGTGTCTCTCAGCCCCATCAAGCTTCCTTCTCATATGTCTCTCAGCCCCATCAAGCTTCCTTCTCATGTGTCTCTCAGCCCCATCAAGCTTCCTTCTCTTGTTTCTCCCAGCCCCATCAAGCTTCCTTCTCAAGTGGCAGCTAGATCGGTTCATAAAGATGGTAAACATTGGCACACACTCCCCCTGACTCGAATGGAAGGAGCGGTACTGTTCAAAATGATGCCTCTCCCACGTCTGCTTTACGTGTTGCAAAACTCACCATATGAAGTACCCCACCTCTTCTTCCGTAGGGTGGATTCAGAATTACAGGTGCTACTATGGTGCGGGGCGTCCCCTCGTACAGCACTGATCATGTTCCATAGAGGGGTCTTCAAAGGGGGCCTAGTGGTGCCCGGCGTTCGCAGTTTTTACTGGGCCTCAGAGCTGGTGAATGTGAATGGCTGGATATTTGAAGACAGAGCGGAGCCAGGGTAGAACACTCGGCCCACAGGAATTGTTATACACGAAACAAATGGATAAACTTCTTCTGTAAATACCAACACAGTAGCCAGGTCTTGGAAAGCGGCAAGAAAGCACTTAGGTTGGGAGAGCAAACTCTCATCAATGACGCCGCTCTGGACGGGTGACTTTCTGAAGGAAGTAGGTAAATTAGAGGGCTTTGCCAAATGGGAGTTACTGGGAATTTAAACATTAGGAAACATCGCGAGACTGTAGCATATATCACGTTTGTGGATTTACAAAGGGATTATGAGATGGAAAAGGAGAATGGCTGAAATATTTTCAATGGAGACACACATTACAGAAGCATATTCTTGAGGGAGAGACCCTGGAGACTGCCTCACCAGTAAAAGGCAGGCTACTGTCAAAGCAAGAACAAGACCATATCCTTAAAAAGATCATTAATAATGCCCTGGACCCCATGGGTGGTCTGCAGTTGGTATGGGAACAAGATATGGGCTCCATGGAAGACGAGCAATGGGTAGAATGCTGCAGGGCCCAAGAGAGGTGGCGATCTGGATGAGGTTTCGACTTATACAGCTTAAAGTGCTACACAGGGTGTATTACTTCAGGTCAGTGCTATACGGGTAGGAGTGAGAATAAACAAGGTTCTTTCTACCACCTACTCTGGGAATGCCAGATTCTTCAGGAGTATTGGAGGAAATTGCCAAGTTAATGTCGGAGGCGTTGGGCATGGTAGACCCCTTGGAGGCCAAATGGTTTCTCCTGAGATCGGAGGCAAATGACGACTAGCCAAGAGATATAAAGCAATGATTGGTGCCAGCCGCAGTGGTAGCTAAACAAACTGTGCAAAGAAATGGGGGGCAGCTGCCACTCCGTCAGTGGAGGATTGGGAAAGTGATCTAGACTGGTGCTGCCAGGCTGAATTGATGATTTACAAAAGTTCTCCCACTGCCAGTGGCATTTTTCTAAGAACCGGGTGGTTGAACCTGTGGTCATGTTGGAGCTGAAGAGGGAGGTGCCAGGCTGAGGGAAACCCCATCCGGGAGTGGGGGTTTGGGGGCGAGCCAGGAGGTAGAACCCCAGCCCCTACAGTGTACACTGAGCCAGCAGAAATCGGGAATAAGAGGTTCTGCTCATCTGCCAGAGTCCCATCCCAGTATATCTAGTGAAGGTGTAGTGGAATCATTACACTAATAATAACTGTGCAAATCACACCCAGTACAATCGTAATTTTTCCTTGATATTTACTAAAGCTGTTAATTGTAATGCAACTTACTGGTACTAACTTTATCACACTCAAAGAGTGGAAGCTTGAGCTAGCTACTTATGTCCTGAACAGTACAGATGGGGTTTGCAGCAGGCACATACTCCAGTGAGCTATCTTGTTTGGAAAGGATCTTTGACCTGGGATTACACCTCGATCTCTATTCCAAATACAAGAACAGCATTGGAAATGTACTAGTATGTAAATCTGTGACCTATAGATTATGCCCAGTGCTTTGCAGGAGAAATGAACCATCACATCAACTTCACAGACCGTGTAAGCAAACATTTGATGGTTACCCATCGATCCTTGCAGTGCATGCTTTAACCCACTGATCTCTTGTTACTAAAGAAGCTTCTGTCAAACAGATACTGCTGTTAAGGTAGTACAGAGAGTTCTTGTTCCTAGTGTGGAAATCTGTAGACCGATTGGTACGGGAAAGCAACACCCAACCAAGCACTTAGATTGCAGGACACAGAAAATCAAGTGGCCTTAAACAGGGCATTTGAGGTACTGCAAATTAGAAGAATGTCTTTTAAAGATAACATACATAAAATAAAATTAAAGGAAAAGTTTGAAAGACCCTTCCCCCTTGTTGCACAGTCTCAAAGGTCAGTTGTAAAATGTGAGTGGGATACAGTGATGCCAACTGTTTGATATAACCATTTCTGTAGTAAGATAGCCAGCTGAGTCCTAAGAGGGACCCCAGAGACAGATTGGGACAGCACATCTGGGAAGGGTACAATCTGTTGCACACGGCTCTGAGGGAGCGGGAACGAATAAAGGACAAGGGCAAATCAGAAAATAGGCCAAAGTCCCTTAAAAATTACAATAAGTATTTATTTATTTATTTATTACGTTTATATAGCGCGACAGCTACCCATAAGGGTTTCCCGGCGCTGAAAGGACAGAAGCAGCATATCACTAGCAGATGAGGGATTATTGGTTAAAGAGCCAGGTTTTAACGGCTCTGCGGAAGCGAGCATGACAGTTCTCCATGCGAATGTCCACGGGGAGGGAGTTCCAAAGTCTTGGTCCAAGATTAACAAAAGAACTGCCACCAATTCTAGAAAGTCTGTACTTAGGTACATAAAATAGATATTGAGAAGAACGAAGAGAACGAGAAGGAGTGTAGGGTTTGACAAGGGACTGAAGATACAAGGGAGCTACCCCCGCCTTGATCTTGTGCATGTAGCTCAAAGCCTTGAACTTTACTCGACTTTCAAAACGGAGCCAATGGAGCTCCCGAAGGCGTTCTGTGATGTGATCGGTTTTACGACAGCCACAGAGAAGCCGAGCGGCGGCATTTTGGACCAATTGAAGACGCCGTGTGACTGCCTTGGTAGACCCCAGGTAGAGTACGTTGCCATAGTCCAACCTGGAGGTCACCAAGGCATCCACTACGGACTTCTGCGTTTCGGATGGTAACATCCAAAAGATTTTTCTCAGCCACCGCAGGATGGTAAAGCAGGTGGCTGCCACTTTGTTGGCCTGACATTTCATGGATAAACCATTGTCGATGATCAACCCAAGATTACGCACATATTTGGAAGGGGAAGGTAAAGAACCCATAGCAGCTGGCCAGTGCCCAGGGCTCCAGAGGTCGGGTTTATTCCCAAGTACCAAAACCTCGGTCTTCCCACCATTTAATTTGAGCAGGTTGTGGTTCATCCAGTGGGATAATTCGCTGAGACCCGCCTGCAGGGGGGAGGTCGAGGCAGGGTCAACTTGGGATAAAGAAAAGACGATTTGAGAATCGTCCGCATAAGTAAATAAATTAAGTCCAGAACGTTGTGCAATAAGTGCCAAGGGAGTGACGTAAAGATTGAAGAGGAGGGGACTGAGGATCGAGCCTTGGGGCACACCGTGAGGGGAAGAATACGTTTTAGAAGTGGAAGAGTGAGAAAATATTTGGAAAGTCCGGTCTGTCAGGAAAGATGTAAGCCAGTCCAAGGCTAGTCCACTGATGCCAATAGCCGCGAGGGATCTGAGGAGTATGTCGTGGGATACAGTGTCAAAAGCTGCACTGAGATCGAGTAATATCAGAGCAACTGTATCACCTCGGTCCAGCAGCAGGCGAAGATTTTCTATTACGCCAAGAAGAGTGGTCTCGGTGGAAAAACCAGGACGGAAACCGGACTGAGAGGGATGTAGCAAGTTATTAGTTGCCACAAACTGGGACAGGTGCTGGTGAATGTGCCTCTCTAAGATTTTAGAAAATGCAGGTAATAAAGAAATAGGACGAAAGTTGGAAGGAACAGTGGGATCAGCAGTGGGTTTTTTCAACAACGGGGTAACCATTGCGTGCTTCCAACAACCAGGGACGACAGCAGTGTTGAGTGACTGATTAAGTAAGGTGCAAATCATAGAGAGTTGAGGGGTATCCAGAAGGCGCAGTATAGGGATAGGCAAGGGATCAATCGGAGAGCCTGACTTAACCTTGCTCAGGATCTCCAAGAGAGTGGGGGGGTGAAGATCAGGCCAAGACAGAAGTAATGCCAGGGACGGAGCAGGAGAGTCAGTGACCTCCCCTAAATTAGGGGGCAGAGTCGCAGAGATGTTGCTGTCTCTTTGAACGGAGATATCCTGATAAATATTTTCAATTTTAGCGATAAAGTACTGAGCGAGTTCATCGCACTTGCTGATTGACAGGGGGGGAGGTTTGGCCGTAGTCTGAGAACCTGCCAGGTCTTTAACCATGCTAAAAAGTACTTTAGATTTGTTAACCGCTTCCGAGATCATTTTATTTGCATAATTTGCCCTTGTTAGGGTACATGCTTTATGGTAACGCTTCAACTCATTTTTATAAGTAAGGCCAGCTGAAGGAGAGTAATCCCTTCTCCAGGCGCGTTCCAATTTTTTACATCGAGATTTATCAGTTTGTAATGTCTCATTATACCATGGGGCAGGTGTTCTATGGATTTTCATCTTCTTATGGACAAAGGGAAGGCAGATGTCAAAGGCTTCAAGGAGCCAGGAGTTGACAGCGGTGGCAGCGGTTTCCACGTCAACCGAATTTGGTAGGCTGGTGGGTAAGTGAGTGGCAAGAGCTCTGTCAAGTGAGCAAATGTCCAACTTTTTCCAGTCTCTCTTTCGAATACTCACTGGGGCAATGCTTCAGTAGGAGTAAAAGTAAACCTAATTAAATAATGGTCAGACCAAAGAACAGGCAATGCCGAAAAGCAATGTAGGTGGAGTATATTAGAAACAAGCATTGGAAATGCAATAGGTCTCGCATTAGAAAAGTTGGAGCTATTGGTCTTGTAAATGACAAATATTTTATTTATTTGTTGGTTTTTAAAATAGCTAAATTGATAGCTTTGTCATTTACAATGCCAATAGTTATAACTTTCGCGAATGTGACACCTATAGCATTTGGAATGCAACATGTTTTGTATTTACGTGACTTAGATGGCAGCTCTGGTTGTTAGGCCACATCTCTAGAGAGCAGGAGAGTGCAGCAGGGGAGAGTAGCACAGCAATGCAATAGGTCTCGCATTAGGAAAGTTTGAGCTATTGGTATTGTAAAAGCACATTTTTTATTTATGTGCTTGTTTTGAAAATAGCGAAATTAATAGCTTTGTTATTTACAATGCCAATAGTTTTATCTTTCGCAAATGTGACACCTATTGTAACACAATATGTGTTGTAGCACTGAGTGGTGTGAGGGTGAGGGGTGTGAGGGTGAGGGTGAGTGGGTGTGTGAGGGTGAGTGAGGGTGTGTGAGGGTGAGGGTGTGTGAGGGGGTGTGAGGGTGTGTGAGGGTGAGTGAGGGTGTGTGAGGGGGTGAGGGTGAGGGTGAGGAGGTGAGGGTTAGGGGGTGAGGGTGTGAGGGTGACTGAGGGTGTGTGAGGGTGAGGGGATGAGGGTAAGGGTGTGTGAGGGTGAGGGGGGGTGATGGTGAAAGGGTGCGAGGGTGAGGGGGTGTGAGGGTGAGTGTGTGTGGGTGAGGGTGTGTGAGGGTGTGAGGCTGAGTGAGGGTGAGAGGGTTGTGAGGGGGGTGAGGGTGTGAGGGTGAGTGAGGGTGTGTGAGGATAAGGGGGGGAGGATGAGTGAGGGTGTGAGGGTGAGGGGGTGTGAAGGTGGGTGAGGGTGTGAGGGTGGTGAGGGTGGGTGGGTGAGGGTTTGTGAGGGTGAGAGGATGTGAGGGCGTGTGATGGTGAGGAAGTGTGAGTGTGAGGGTGACTGAGGGTGTGAGAGGGTGAGGGGTGAGGGTAAGGGTGTGTGAGGGTGAGTGGGTGTATGAGGGGGTGTGAAGGTGTGTGAGGGTGGGTGAGGGTGAGTGAGGGGGTGTGAAGGTGAGTGAGGAGGGTGAGGGTGAGGGGGTGTGAGGGTGAGGGGGTGAGTGTGACAGGGTGTGTCAGGGTGAGGGGGTGAGAGCAAGGGTGTGTGAGGGTGAGGGCGGGTGAGAGGGTTGTGAGGGGGTTGAGGGTGTGAGGGTGAGTGAGGGTGTGTGAGGATGAGTGGGTGAGGGGGTGAAATGGCCTTGGTACTGTGTGAAGCAACATCTAGGTCCCTTTGGCTGTATGCCTGTATGAACAAAAAAATAACACCTCAAATGGCTGGGCTCCGCGGTTGCAATGGACTGTGCTTACGAAACAATTCAACAAGCACTGGCAAAGGCAGAAGCTAAACAGCTGAGAGAGGGGCCACATCCTGCACAACAGGATACTGAGCTGTGAAGAGGTGCAGAATGAACTGTTGCACAGGGAAAAGGATCTTCATATAACCTCACCCTATCACAACACCCAGTCGGAAAATAATGTCAAACTCATGCAGCCTTCCTTACATTGCCATGACTATCGTACCAGCGGATAAAAAAGTCAACAGCAAATGGCTGGACCAAAAGCACACTCTCTCTGTACTGTGTGGTAAAATGGCATCTCTGATGAATAACTACAGCTGTCTGTCCGCAAGACCTAAAAACATTAAAGTGCACAATTCTGCAACACTGATTAAGAATTATATTTTCAGACTGCCATGTGATGCTAAAAAGAAAGAAAATGAACGTTGTTATCAGGTAATTCGTCCCAGTCATCGATTTCAAACAAATTAAATGCCTGTTTTGAATAGGTTCGTTTTGGAAAGCGCACACTCACTAGATTCCCCAGTGACGCAAGAAAACGTCCTACACATGTGTTCCCAGCCCCTCCCAAACTCCAGTTTTATGTTAACGCCTGCATTAGTCCAGGGCAACACATATCCGTGACGTCCACCACACTGCCAAGTCACCCAACCGGAGGGCGAACTGGGCTGGGCGTCATGCTCTCTGCAAAGCAACTCACATGACACCAAACCAAAAAAAATAGCAACAAGAAAACAAACAGAAACAAGTCGGGCGGCACAACAGGGGCTGAAAAAAGGGGAGGCTGAAAAAATAAAGGGAGACACGGCCTGGTGGCCGTGAAACTGCAGGGAGAGAGAGGGGAGGTGCTGGCGGCTGGGGAGGGGGAGGAGAAATGCGAGCAAGGCTGTGTGCGGGGAGAGAGAGCGGAGGTGCTGGCGGCACCAAGCTGGCTGGGGAGGGGGAGGAGGCAGAGGTTTCCCCAAACATATTCCTTTTACATTGTTTCAGAGACTGGACGAATTTGTAACTGTGGTTTCAATTCGATGTTCCTGTTGCAGGCAGTCCTCAAGACGACAGAAATGACTTGATTTGGTGTAGGGTATACAACGTTTCTGACTGATGCTAAATCACTGGAGGGAAGGCATTCTGAAAGAAAATACGGATTCAAAGGAAACCTCTGCGACTGTATGGAATTATTAAGCTTGTAAAGCGCCAGGCTACATCGAAGTAGACACAACTCATGCCAAATAGTCAGAACTAACCCAAACGAGGAAGGCCTCTCTCTTAAGAATTTTAACAAAGCAAACGTCTCTGAGGACAGGGCAATCATCAAAAGGGTGGGGGCTCTCTAAATTGGGATGGGCAAACCTCTTTTCAAAACGGTAAAGGGTCCTTGAACAAATGCTAATTACATAGGGGTGGGACTTTTGCGTGTAAGGGGTTGACTTTCCAATGGAGATGGGATTCACTTCAAAGAAGGGCACTCCCCTAGAGGGCTCGATGTTCCCAGCCCTAGAATGGGCATTTAGTGTCCTACGGGGATCCCGCTTGTCTATGTCCGCGTTCTGCCCTCACAGAGTACATTTTTCAACACTCCAAGCAGCCGCCTGCCTTACTGAGCTGGTTTTCATCAGGGAGGAGGAAGATTTAAAATCAGGGTTCGCAAGAACACTGACCGGAAGCATTACACGAGACAAACCATTGCGGCCAGGGACTTGAAGTGGGCCCAGGATTGGGGGATGGAGGGAGGGAGAGAGAGGACATGCGAGTGCACGTTATTAGGATGGAGGTACTTTTTAGCGTGGTTAAAGACCTGGCAGGTTCTCCAAGTGGACATTCAGATCCCCAACAACCAAGAAGTTGCTGGAGGATGTTAAAACCGAAGCTATATAATCCGAGAATTGTACCAGCCAGGCATTAGCTGGGCCAGGAGGACGATACACTAAAAGACCAGTGAGGGTGACCTTAGGATGAAGAGCAAGCTTGAAATACGCTGCCTCACAATTGCATAAGGTGACCGGATCGAGTTGGCATAGATATGCGTTCTTAAATATAATTGCAATGCCACCCCCGGTTTTCTTGGGTCGGTCACTTTTAGCAATGGCGTAGCCAACGGGTAAAGCTTCCGCGATGTCTGGACCGGAGCTCTCGTGGAGCCATGTTTCAGTGATGAATAACACATCAGGGGATTCATCAGTGAGAAGATCAAAAATCTCACGTTTATGCTTATGCAGGGAGCGACAATTCAAGCTGAGAAAGGTATAACTAGGGTAAAAAGGAGTAATGGTCCGCTGAACAAAACAGTTACATAACTGTGGGACATCCAAAGAGAAAGTGCAATGGGGGCAAAATTGTGGGAACTGATCAAGCATGTCAAAGGTAACAGCTGCATGGATAGGTATGGGTTTCAAAGCATGCAATTGATCAGCTCCATAGATGAGCCTAGGTGACGTAAATTGGTCAGGGGTCGTGGCCCCTGGGCCCGTATGGGCGCAGACGGGAGCGCCATCGGCCCGACTCGCTGCGCGGATGGGAGGTGCCAGACATTTAAACAGGAAGAGGGTGGGAGGGTCGAAAGAACTAGACCGCCAACCCTGCGCCTCCCTGCAAGATGGCGGCTCACCCCCGGATCAACCCGCGACAGCGCCTAATCGGCTGCGCGGGGTGATACACAGTGCAATGAAGGTAGCCGAGTGCAAAATGAGCAAGTGAGCAGAGAACAAGGTAAAAACAGATTAAAACACATTTTTAAAACCAAAGTTGAGATGTGCTGCCTAACTTTCCCGGCTTTCCGCCTCAGGAAAGTGAAAGTGCTAATGCCAATCAGCGCGCGGCAGGAACAGCGCGATTTAAATACCTGAGAGGGCGGGAGGGTCGAAAGAACTAGACCGCCAACCCTGCGCCTCCCTGCAAGATGGCAGCTCACCCCCGGATCAACCTGCGACAGCGCCTAATCGGCTGCGCGGGGTGATACACAGTGCAATGAAGGTAGCCGAGTGCAAAATGAGCAAGAGAAGAAGGTAAAAACAGATTCAAACAAATTTTTAAAACCAGAGTTGAGATGTGCTGCCTAACTTTCCTGGCTTTCCGCCTCAGGAAAGTGAAAGTGCTAAAGCCAATCAGTATAGATTAATAAAGTATATTCCTCTAAGACCAGTCACCCCCCCTCTGGCTGGCACGTGGTGGAGTGGGAGGAATTACCCTGCACCAAACCACATGTGCCCTCTGTACGCTAAAACATACCTAGTCGAGTTACCCGGTGGCCCCATGATTCTGGCCTGGACGATTAGCCTATCATGGCATAGGGTTAAAACTTTTAAGCTGTAAACTTTTCCTGGCATAGCGTGCCACACCATTCAGGCTCTTCGTCCTGTATCTACCACATGGTTTTCTTGGAAATCCCCTCCGAGGATAGCGAGGGGTGGAGGGCGGGAAAAACCAGATACCACAGGTTTAGAATTATTCTGTTGTGCTTCCCTGTGGCCTAATGATTCAAGACTCTGTCTTGGTCATTGGGTTAAAACATGATGCTGAATGTTTTGCAATTCGTGCCGCATGGTTCACTCTTCTGTCATGGAGAGGTGTGGCGCCGCGGCCAGGGCAACTGACGTTGGAATCTGGGGATCACGGTTCGATCCCCAGCGCCGGTGGCAGATTAGCCCAGCACCATGTGACTCTGGACAATAGCTTGCTTAATCTTCCCGACGGCCCCCAGCGCCTAGAGACCCTTACGGGTGATTGTGCGCTTTACAAATGTGGATTATTATTATTATTATTATTATTATTTATTATCTGTCATAGCATCCATATATATAACTCCACCCATAACCTTGCACCTACAGCAAGACGGGACCCTTGCGGGGGTTGCAAGCTGCAGGACTTAAAACGTATCCTAATACCTCACTGTAGGGCAACCCCTTGGTCCAACCTTACACAAAGCCCAACCCACATGAACAATTTCATATGCGTGCCAAACGGGAGTACTGTTTACCTGAGCTAGGTCTGCTGACAATGGGTGCATCTATTTCATTTGAGCTTGCCAGCCTACCAATGCAAAACATTACCCATGCCCCCATATGCACTGTCCTCACCAAGGCTGAAATATGCCAGGGTGGAGTGTAAATAAACCTTGAGGAAGGCTAGAAAAACGTCTGCCCTTTTGTTAGCACAGAAAACTAGATATCCTGGTCTTTGTGAGGCATTACAAGTACAGAACTGTTATGCACAGTAAGGCGAATACCAACTGTGCTACAATCTGCCTAGAGTTTATAAAGGTATCAGGATTAGAACCCCACGGCAGCACGAATGTTGCTGCTGGCCAAATTTTGTAGCTTTGCCTATGGGTCAAAAATGTGATCCACCCTGGGTATATTCTTGCTCAGCAGGTGGAGGGTATTCAAGAACTGGTGGATATAAACAACTCTACTAGTTAAACTTAGTAACGGTTAAAACTCCCCTCAATGCTCTTCCAGAGAGGATACATACACATGGCATGCTAGTATCTTATGCTTGAATTATTTGCAAGTTGTAAATATGTAACCAACCACGGGTATATGTGTTAAAATATTGTGCTGACTATCATTCATAAGTTTATTAGAGCTTTTGAGCTTGTCGCTTAGATGTTGAAGTCTATGTAACATACCTAGTCCTTTCTGAAAAGCGCACTGACACCTTCGGGTAAAGTACTTTGCGCCCTATAAAATCGCATGAAATAACCAATGTGTAAATGTCACCCTCTTGACAAACCCTGCAATAAGTGGTGACCATAGTCAGTGGTTGCTCCACGCCCAAGCAGGCGAAAAGAGCCACCGTCCAGGAGGGAGGCCCCCACAGGAGCCGCACTCACATCTAACTGCATGACCGACAGGACACAACATGCCACCACGAAGGCGGCATCTCAGCCCCTACATGCAGCCCGCTTTAAAACATGTCACTGCTGCGGGGGGGGGGGGGGGGTGTTCAATGTGCATCCAAAGTCCTCAAACGGACCCCGGCGCAGAGACTGGAGAGGGCCGAGAGCAGCGCAGACAGCGGCGGATGAGGGTCCGCAGAGCCCGCGCCTGACATGGAGGCAGTGCAGGGAGCGGCAGGGGGTGGGGGCAACGCCCGTGAGGGGGGGGGGGGCTTCTGGGATGCAGTCAGTGGGGGCCGCAGAGACCAGGGGGGGGCCCGGAGCTCAGCGTGTCAGGCGGTGATCCTCGGCAGACAGGAGTGTCTCCCCCCCCACTGCAGGCCGGGGGGGGGGGGGGGGGGGGGCAGGCTCGGAGCGGCCGCTCTGGAGTTTGAATCTCGGCACCTCCGCCTCCTGTGACCCTGGGCGGTCGATGTGTCTCTCAGGGAGGGAGGGGGGCAGAAGACCCTTCAGTGCGGGGGGAGGGGCGCAGCGAGAGGGAGGGGCGGGGGGGGGGCAGCCCGGCCATGGGAAGGAAGCACTGAGCGCGTGACCCGCGCGCTGACCCTCACAGCTGCCTGCCTGGACATCGCGTCACGACCCAGGGACCTATAAAACAGCAGAACAACCCGCACGTCACGAGAACGCGGAAGAGAAGAACCCGGAAGAAGCGGAGCACCGAAGGCCAGCGGTGAACCGCTGACCCCAGAGACGAGGGGTGCACGAGGCCGACGCCGCCAGCTGACCCCAGAAACGAGGGGTGCACGAGGCCGACGTCACCAACTGACCCCAGAGAGGAGAGGCGCACGAGGCCGACGTCACCAGCTGACCCCAGAGAGGAGAGGTGCACGAGGCCGACGTCACCAACTGACCCCAGAGAGGAGAGGTGCACGAGGCCGACGTCACCAACCGACCCCAGGCACGCGACTGGGAGACCGGGGGTGGGGTGGGGTGGGGTGGGGGGGGCGTTCATGGCGGCCGAGCCAGACTCTTCCAATCCAGCCCTCCACCCAGGGTTGAGAGAGTCCTGGGTCAGTGACACCCCCCCCCCCCCCCGTCCCCCCGCAGAGACCGTCGTATGTTTAAAATGGACACTAATCTTGCAGTGAGCTCAGAGCTCAATGTCCAGTCAGAGCTGCGCAGTCGCCCCTCTGGGCCGGGCCTGTCTGAAGCTTCAGGGTCCCCGGTGCTCCCTGAACCCCTCCTCTGTGGGGGGGCTCCCAGTGACTCTCTCTGTGACCTCCTCCAGGGATCCAGCTTGGCTCTGTCCCTCTGTCCCTCCCTCTGTCGTGTTTAAGGTCTCACAAAACTGACCAAATATATGCGCCTTTTACACGTCCGAGACTGTAACTCCGCCCGGATCCCTCTACTTTCTCCTTTTGTATTCCTTCTCCCTTTTGATCCTCAACTCTCGTGCCAAGTGGGAGCGCACCTTTTTTTTCCCCTAAAAGTGAAAATTTAGTGGGACGGTTGGAGCTTTTTAAAATGTGGTTTTATTGCTAAAAGACACAACAATATTTTTGACTGTGATATCAATTTGTCTTTTCTGTTCACATTGCAACCTTTTTTATATAGTGTCTGAGTATCTCATATAAAAATAAATGTATTGGCATTTGAAACCATGCCACGTTAGGCAGTGCAATATGAACAACCATACAACCATTTGTGACTGAGTTTTACCCCAACAGTGTTTAAACAAAACCAGTATCTGACTTATCAGCATTTGCAGTGACCAATTAAGCATAACCTGCGGCAGCACATCATTTGATTATATTAGTAGTGACGCTAATCAAACTGTGTGTCAGTGGAAGCCAGTCTTAGAAGGTATTGACGTACATGTTACCATATATATCCCTGGGTCTTGACTCAACCGGTATCTCCTCTACATATAATACAAGATTTTCATTACAATAAACCATATCCTTCACCCAACGCTTAGTCATAGGAGCCAACGCACTTTCCTAGTGCAGCGCAACTTGGTGCTTGGCCAATAACAGCGCAGCGCGCACACATTTTCCCATCGCACCCTTTAAGTGAGGTACATGGCATAGCAAACATACTGACGGAACACACTGCAATACAATCCCAGTCATTTCCTGTAGGTATTGCAATACCCCTTCCCAGAACAACAGCCCTCTTCTGCACCCACACGCCAAATGTAAGAAGTTAGCTTCCGGCTTTCCACATCTTTTACCGTTACTAGTTTCTCTAAGGCCTCATCTCTGTAGTTTAACAGGCGTGTGGTAGACTTGGTGAATGTATTTGAAATGTATGATGCACAAGTTACCCTTAGGTGTGAGGGCACCGGTCAGCTTGTAAATATGGTTTATATATTTGAAATGGGTGTGCTGTGAGTCCCCCCCACTTGCACCAGTGCCACAGGGCTGTTGTACAAAAGTACTATCCAACCCAGGAACAGTGGCCGGAATCCCATGCGGCGCCGTACATGGAACATGTCACTCCACTCAATGGAGTCAAATGTTTTTGCCGCGTCAGGAGGACCGCGGCGGCTGGCAGTTCAGGGTTCATTACATGGAACTTGGCAAAGATAGTTCTCAAATTATTAGACGTGGAGCGCTCTGGGATAAATCTCGCTTGGTCCGGGCATGAGGGGCTGAAGCTTGGTAGCTAATATTTTCTCCAGTATCTTAGCGTCCAAGTTTATCAGAGACAATGGCCTATATGATTCGCGCCTGTCCGGGGCCTTTTCTTTTTTTAACAGCGTAATTATCAGGACCTGGCGGAGGGACGGTGGAAGTACACCAGTTTCATGTGCCTCTGCATACATTTCAAGCAGATAAGGCGCAAGCAGATCGATGTGTTCTTGATAGAATCCATTTGTAAGCCCGTCTGGCCCCGGCGCCTTTTGGTTGGGCAACGTGCATACCACCGCCTTTATATCCACTTCATCTATGGGTTGGCAAAGATTGACGGTGGCCACCCGACAGCCACGCACAGGCAATGCCGGATGGATAGGCGTCCGCGTCCGTCACACTCCCCCGTGCTGTGTGTAAATCAGAGTAAAATCTGCGGAATTGTTTCACTATCGCCTCGGGGCCGTAATGCTCCGTGCCCTGCTTGTCTGTGAGCTTAGTTATGTGGTGATAGTCCTCACAAATTCTTATTATAGTGACCAAATTTCTGCCTGGGCGCCCTCCCTCCCCATAGGCTCGCGCCACATGTCTCCGTGCAATGTAGCGGATCTCCGATTCTGCCAGTGAGTCGTATTTCCTTTTTTGTTCTTGTATACCGGCTAGGGTTTCAGGACAGGGATTGTCTGTGTATTGCCGTTCTCAACCTGTTAGTTAGTGCTCGGCCTGTGTTAGTTGGCCTCGAACATCTTTAAGAATACCCGCTGTGGTGCTGATACAAACCCCTCTAATAGTCACTTTGAAAGCTTCCCACAGTGTGGATGCACTGTCCACCGTACCCGTGTCTACAGCAAAATATTGTTTGATGGCTTCCCTGACAGTATTATTATACAGCTTATCCAAAAGAGCATGCGCACGGAAGCGCCATATGTATGGGCAATGTACATTAGTTGCATGTTTAAAGGCGAGCAGCACCGGATTATGATCCGACAATGTGCGTGGGTGGATCGTGACATCCGTAACCCAGTCATTGGCCCTCTCACTGAGTAGCCAGTAGTCCAATCAGGACCAGCTATTGTGTGCAGGTGTAGCATGCATACCCTCCTTAGCTGTACTGTTAAATAGGATTTTAGGACCCTAGTGTAATTTTCCCGATTATGCCCTTATATAGGTATAAATCACCTTGCCCTAATATAGGCATAGAAATCATAACCATATTTAAACATAGCCCATACAATCCAAATACAGACATGGATACTTCCACTAGTTCCTAAAAGCCACAATGATTTCTTGGACAGACTCGCCTTCAGCAGTCAGGAACTTCCCCTTGCTTGAATATTGATCTATCCAGGGAGAGGTGTGGCGCCGCGGCCAGGGCGACTGACGCTGGAACCTGGGGATCACGGTTCGATCCCCGGCTCCGGCGGCAGGTTAGCCCAGCACCATGCGACTCTGGGCAATAGCTTGCTTAATCTTCCCGACGGCCCCCAGCGCCTAGAGACCCTAACGGGTGATTGTGCGCTATACAAATGTGGATTATTATTATTATTATTATCCAAGAACTCATGGAGTTTTCAAAGAACTGCCATTCTTTGATGACGTTATGTGAGAAGTTGGCCTGATAGGTGATGTTTCCAATTCTGGAACCACCGATTATCAGACCAAACAATCCCTTATGGTGTCTGGTTGTAAGTCAACCTTATTAGACAAGCTATCCTAGGGGTAGCATGGACTAAGCAGCCTAAAGGCTTAACTTAAGAGGTCGTGTTAAGCGAGCTGTTTTACCACATACAATCCTGTAATATCAAATGAAAGGACACCACACAAGTATATATTATAACAATATATTTGTTTATTACTAAAAACAATCCCCAGTATTCTTTATGAATAAAGGGGCACAAGCGTTAAATCAAAAGCACAGTTTAAACATGCAAAGTTGCACAATTATGGATGAGGGCGGGGGGCCACTCAAACCATATACTAAACAAGTGGTATAAGGGATACCAATCGAACAGTGGTTAGGCCTAGGGCCTAGGGAATCGCTGGGAGCAGTCAGGACAAGCAGTGCTGAAGTCGGGAAAAGCCCGCGGGATTCGGGTGCAGTGCGGAAAGCGCACGCATGCACCAATGTTAACCAGTGGTGCGTAAAAGTTGTAAAGTTAAAGTTTAAGGACACTTCCGCTGAACCTAGAGGAACAAAACTTAAGACACAGACCCTAGAGATGTGTACCAGTGTGGGAACACCGGCGGAGCAAAGTTACCTCACCCACAGGAAGCGGGTGCACAGGGTCGAAGTGGCGTCGGGTTTTGACACGCAGGTTCTTGGCGCTTGAAGCTGAAGATGCTGCAGGCGATGTGAAGGAGAAGTGTCCGGTGGATCCAAGGGTGGATCTGAAGTGTTGGAGACCTGAAAGCAGAGGGGACAGTGTTCAAAGTCACTGACCAGTGACCACCGTGGAACCAGATTGGAACCAGGCAAAGTCGGGTGCAAACAGGTGATGAGGTGTTGCTTCTCTCTGCAGCCACGTGGACACGAAGAGGTCAAGGACGTCCAGAAGTCGATCACGAGCTGTCCCTCGAAGGCTCTAGCTGATGGCGGTGTCGGCAACTCGATTGAAGCAAACAAGCCTTGGCTAATGCAAGCCACGGGGAAAGTGAAAAAGGCTTATTACTCGGACCAGCAAGGTCAGAGCGGGTACTCCTTTCTACAGGAGCGAGGGCAGGTCTGGAGCAACCAGACCCACAGTGTAAATTGTAGGTTTCGTCGCCAAGATGGCCGCTGACCACGTGACAAGCGGCCGGGATGGCGAGTCGAGTGGCACAAAGCAAAAGGGCCCCACGCAGATCGTGGAGATGCTGGAGGGCTGATCTTTGGTGCAAATGCTGCTCGATTGTGGGGCTTCTCAAACCCCAAAGCACAGAGTTGAGGGTGCCTCGGGTGCTGCGCAGTCAGCGTCTCGGGGGTCTTTCAAGATGTCCGCTCCCACGTCTCTCGGTGTCTCCACGGGTCCCTTCTTTGCACGAACTGTGGATCGGGCTGGGAGAAGTCTGGGAAGCTGGGTCTTGTCAGGCTCTGCACTCGGGCTCCGGCGGGAGGCGGCGGCAAAGCAGATGTCGAGGTGCTGGGTGGTGCCTGTGTTCACAGGGTGGCCCCTCCTAGGCCACAAGGGAGATGCTCTTCAGTCTTCTGTTCATCAGAATGTCGAAGTCCAGTCGTCTTCTTAGTTTAAAGGTGATTTCAGGATGATCTGAAGTGTCTTGGCACTGCTCCCACTCTTATTCGAATCTGGGGGGCTGGATTACCTGCTAGGTCCCCTCCTATGGGTGGGACCCAGGAAGGGGGTGGATACACCCCTTTCCTTTGATCCAGGCCGCCCTGGCACGAGGGCTGGAGTGCCCCAGAACCGGTTTGGCCGGATTATGCAAGGGGCAGCCTTGTGCGCCCCCAGCAGTGTCTGGTTTCTTTCAAACCTCCCTGCTACAATCCACTATCTCCTGTCTGAAGGGTGGTAACACCCCCCTGCGACAGGAAACCCTTTGTCCAGGCCCCATTTGGCTGAGTTTCGGTCAGCTTCAGGGGGTCAGACTTCTGTCTGTGGCAGAGGCATCCATTTTGTGGATCTAAGGTCCTTTTAGAAATTAACCGCCTTTAAGTAAAGTAACATGTCTTACCCCTCTAGAGGGGTGGAATGCTATCCCCGTCGCCAGAACTGGCGAGGGGATAGTATTCCAAATCGTATGACACCTTACACGACATGTTTTGATAAAGCCAAACCAGAGTTGCTATATAACCGCGAGGATTATAAGGCACTTAAGAGTATATGGTATGGCATTATCTTGAAACAGCTTAGGGAGTTGTTCCCGACAGCTGCAGACAGGCTCAGCTCGTGCTAGAGCTCCATCTCACATTAAACCACGCACTCTGCCTCCAGGATTGATGAGGCCTTCCATAGGAGTGGCTCACGGGTTTATATGTGTCCAGATATAGGTTTAGATATAGGTATACTATATCTAAGTAAGGGGTGGTTACACCACCTTACCCCAGCTGAGTGATCAGCCAGTTGTGTCAATTTAAGAACCAGCCAGGGGTGGCAAAAGATATGCTGCAGCCCCTGGTAGGCCTTGGTGGCTCCTATGCCCTGGGCACCTATAGTGCATTATACAGGGGCTGACAAGGAGTCCATTTCCAATTGTGGTATGTACCTAGGGTACATGGAATCCATTTTACAGAGAGAGCAGATGGCCTGGGGCCCTGATTAGCAGGGAACCAGGTCAACTAAGTCAAAAAACCAGCTAAACACAGGCAAAAAATCTGGGGTAACCATAGTCAGGTAGCCACCTTCCTACACGTTATTATGTCCAACCTTACGTCAAACTCGGCACTTTCAAGGTATAAATATACCCACACTTGCCGAGGCAAACACATGGTGGTGCGGAGCAGTTCGACTATCTACTTGCCCGACACAGCTTGCTACAGCAAGTGCCGAAGGAAGCCGACCCTCCAGCTGACGCACTGAGAGAGACGCTGTCTTTTCTCTTGCAGAGAAATCCAGCTCCAGTGTTTCCAAGCTCCCCTTGCGGGGTGTTGGGAAATCGAGTCCCGAGACAGAGAGATACCAGACCTCCTTCATTCTAAAACCAAGGTACGGAGCTGATTAGACCCTAAGAGAAATCTTGGATAGATTCTTGGCAAAAGATACTAAAACCCATGATACACAATACTTACTTCTTCCCTAGTACTAGACTTAGGTTGGGTACATCGGAGTAGGCATCCTCAGTGGACATACTCCGATGCATCTTCTGCAGGAGGGCGATCTGTACACTGTGGCGTTCTAAGTAGACGATCAAGTGTCTGATTTTTTGGGGAGTATTAAGCCCTCTGACATTCCATGTCACAATTATATTTCTCACCCATAGTCATCACGAGGCGTTAAGTGTAATTGTGTCGGTGTCCTGCTGCCAAGGTCAAAGAATGCGATCAATGTGAGTTCAAGCATCTCTGGTAATTCAATCACATTAACAAACCCAGCTTTTGAACCTTGCCATTCGCCTCCCCCACCCACTTCAGCAGCCCCAAATTGCTAAAGCCATCCCACAAACAAACTCTAGAACCCCCCCTTCCTACTCTTCAAACAAACCCCTTTAGAAACAAGAAGATAATGTGGTGCACCCATGGAGGCGTGAGCCACCCGCCGGAAACCCCTGTGACATAGTCACATGGGGGGTCGCTTAATCATCTAAGTTCAACCTCGCAGCCCTCTGACCTCTGTGAAGAAACCACTTATCAAAAATGCAGACCACAGCACCAAGAAAAGCTCTACATCATGCACATGTACATTTATTTATTTATTGGGCTTATAAAGCGCGACAGCTACCCGAAAGGTTTCCCAGGGCGGAGAAATAGCAACAAGCAGTAGGTACGGAAAGA
Source organism: Lissotriton helveticus (assembly GCF_964261635.1). Classification (NCBI taxonomy): domain Eukaryota; kingdom Metazoa; phylum Chordata; class Amphibia; order Caudata; family Salamandridae; genus Lissotriton; species Lissotriton helveticus. Next base: position 1,325,720 of record NW_027611656.1, on the reverse strand, counting down.
AACGCAGTTATTGATTAAAAAGCCAGGTTACATTTCAGGAACCATACATCATGACGTGTGTTCGTGACGTTTACTTATCTGTGTCCATGCAGCTCGTCATCGGCTGAAGACAAGCTGCAATGTCCCAGTACTGTCCAAGGGTCCAGGGGGGTTTGTCAATCATTCAACATCTGAAGTGTGTCCTTGCTCCTACTACGTGCCCCTCGTTGATTTTCTACTCGGTACTGGAGCGCCCTTCAGCTGCAAAAATTTAAGGATGTCCTTAGGGTCATTTTAGATCTTGTTTTTTTTCCCCATCAGTGATCCGAAGCCGTGCTGGGTAGAGCATCGCGTATCGAATATTCTGGTCCCTCTGTGATTTCTTGACTGCTAAAAACTTTTTCTGCGCCTCTTGGACTTTTTGCATGAAATCCGGGTATATGGAAATGTTCATCCATCATGTGTTAAGGTTTCCAGCTCCCTGGCTTTTCGAAGCGCTGCATCCCGATCTCTATAGTTCAAAAGTTTTGCAATGATCGGACGCGGTCTGGCCCCCGGCAGAGGCGGCGGGGCAAGTGATCTGTGTGCTCTTTCAATGATGAAGATATCCGAGAACGTGTCTTTGCCAAAAAGGGTCACTAGTAAATTTTCAAAGTAGTGCTCCATGTTTCCAGTGTTTGTTGTTTCCGCTACACCCATGACGCGTAAGTTGTTATGGCGGGATCTCACCTCTAAATCTTCTGATTTCGCCATGATAGCAGCCAGTGCTTTCTCGGCCTTTTCTTGTTTTGTTTCCATTTGGCGTTGTGCGTCTTCTGAATCCGATATCCGTCTTTCCTCCATATCTATCCTCTCCGTGAGCTGTTTCGACATACGATCCACTCTATAGGTCAAGGTATCGATCTTCCCATCTATATTAGTCAGCGTGGCTTGGATCTTCGTGAACATTGACTAAAAAGCCATTGACACAGCAGGGTACGCGTCCCCCATAGGCGCTTGAGTGGAGGATTGTTCTGCTGTGCCTGAATCTCTTTTTTTTTTGGCTTGATCAAAATGTATTTTTGGCTGAGATTTATCCGGTTTCCCCATTGTGCGGCCTGTCGGAGGCCGTGCCGGTGTGTCGTGTCTCGTGGGACCAAGGTACTATCACCGTGTGAGTGGCGTGGGTAGTACCAGACGCAACGAACTCCGCACCACCGCTCCTGCAACTTCTCCTCTGCAGCTGTGAAGAACAATAGGCCCCCAGTCAGCCCGTGTGTAGTGGGCCAGGCTCTGTGGTGCTCGGCCGCCCTAGATCAAACTTGGCGCTATCCATGTTCAATGAGTGGAGGCACACCAAGAATTCAGAGCAGTGGTATGCCTGCGTCAGGAGGTGCATGATGGTCCCTGGACAACACACTCAGACAATTCCACCCTCCCGAGCAGTGATTGTGGACCTCAGTAATGTACAGCTTCAGATGCAGGTGGGGAGCCAGGTGGGAATTTCTCTGTAGCTCGATGCAGAACCTCCCTCTATGTGCGCATCTCAGTTGTTATCGCTGCTAGAGCACGGTCTTTGAGAGTGCTTAAATCTTGCAGCACATTCCCGGGCATGGCTGTTTCCTCCCCCGTGTGGAACCTCAGTCAGGGGGGAGTCACTGATTAAAAACTGACTGCATTCACCCTTCAGCGCTCAAAGGATTCTCAGGCGTGTGCGAGCTCCCAATGCGGCATGGGACGTCGGCGCATCTGTTACTTGGGGCGGTCTGACCACCGCAGCAGGGCTATCGCGTGTTCTCCCGAGTCCCTGCCCGCACACACGCCGCGCAGCTGCAACCTTCCCATATGTCACTGATGCGTGTACGTACAACCCACTCCACAGCAGCAGCAGCTGGTTTGGCCAGATCTGCAGCACGTGCTCCCGCTAATGCCATCTCCTCTGCCCATAGGACTCGTTGCAGCTGCCTAGATATTTAGGATAGTGATATCCCGTCTGTCAAGTATCACCCTGAGTAGGACATAGCGGCTGTTCACGTCGGCTTTCATGTACTGCAGATAAACGGCGTCCCAAAAGCCACCCATATCAATACACCCCTGTCATAAGTAAAATAGGATGAGGGAAATATCTGGCCTCTTCGTTTTTTTTTTTTTGTCAACCTATTGGCTCCCACGTCATCCAGGTGGGTTTCTTGCAAGCAGGCCACTCAGACGTGGTGTCGCTTAAGAAACGTGAGTACTCTGTTACCTTTTGTACCCAATCCACTTACATCTCAACTAAGGAACTTAACCTCCATTGTCATAGCGATATCTATCTTGGTGTTGTTCCAGTCACCAGCTGTGCACTCCATCCACATTCCACATGTGCTGCATATAACAACTACTAACAAACAAAGCAAACTGTGCCATGCTCCCTCCACCCCCCAAGGACCAGTAACGGGCAACAGCGCTATCGTCAATGCCCTCCCCATGCTTGTTCCAGGATGTGTGCTGCTTCCCTCGCAGCCCAACAGGGGCCACTGAACTTCCCAAATTAACCAGCCTCACGACCTAGCCCGCCCATCACTATACCTACAAAATGCCCATCAAGGGAAGTGTAGTCCAGCGGGGGTCCCCAATAAGGTTGCAGTACTCTCAGTGTTACATTTGGATTGTCGTTTCCCCTCTTGCCACTCCAGGCACCTCCCCCTCCCTCCCCCCCCAACCAGTCTGTTCACACTCATTCTGCCCCTCCCCCACCCACCCCAGTAGTAAATGGGTGGCCCACATGCACTTCATTCTTTAATTATTATAAATGTCAGAGCAGCCAACAGTAGTTCAGCGCCCATGTGAATGTCGCCTTTTTCATGTAGCTTCTGTCGCCGGAGCTGCTGCAAGGATAGTTTCAAGGACTATGTACGTCGCCGGGTTCATTGTTTCCGGGGTATCCTCTGTGTCAGGCCCAGATTCAGTGTTCGGTGAGGAGGAGGCACCCAGCTTGATGGTTTTCAGATTCATGGTGCCGTCCTTGCCCACCGTAATTCTCTGTTCATCTGGTTGATCCCCATCCGCGGACTGACCCGGGTGCCTTTTATTTCGAATTCTTCCACCAGACCAAGTGCCCCATCCCCGTCCTTTGTTACACTGTTCTTCGGGGGGGGGGGGGAAGGGGGGGGCGTCACCTCGGATCTCCAGCTATTCGCACACCTCCGGCATCTCAAAGAAATAGACCCTGCCTTGTGCAATTACCTTCAGTTTGGCTGGATATAGCAGCATGTACTGCAGTTGCATATCACGGAGCTTCCGTTTTACTGCCAGAAAGGTTTTCCGCTGCTTCTGGACCTGCTTGGTATACTCCGGTAATGTGACTATTTTACTGTTTTGATAGCAGAGATTCTAAGTCTCTCTTGCAGCCCAGAGGATACAGTCTCTATCTGATTAGATCAATATTTTGGTGATTATTGCCTGGGGGGGTCTGGGGGGGGGGGGGGTGAAGGCGCCAAGGCTCCGTGTTCCCTGTCCACTGCAAAGAGTTCGGATAAGCCCCACGGACGCAACTGGGTGTGTATCCATCGCTCCAGGAATTGATGTTTCCTGTCCTCCTCAATTTGTTCAGGGAACCCTAGGACTCTTATGTTGCTGTGCCTTGCGCGCCTCTCCGCAACTTTGGCCTGGCACTCAAGGGCCCTTGTGACTGGACGTCTGGGCCACGTGCTGCTTGAATGCTGCCACCTCTCCTTTTAAGTCCACTATATCTCCTCCGCCGTGGATACTTTACCTGCTACTTTAGGTAAATCAGCTCTCAATATGTTCACATCAATAGACACAGTCTCAATTTGACTTTCCAGGAGCTTCCTGGAACCCTGGATATCCGCCATGATGGTTTGCAAGTTGCGCCATCTTCCCCCTCATTACCAGTGCCGGTTTGTCTTGTTATTCTTTGCGGGGGTGTCGAGGGGTAGTATACTGTGTGATTGTGTTGGCCCTAGCAAAGCAGCCCATTTTGTCCTTGTCCATCGTGTGCACACTAGGTGCCCCCGTGCTCTAGACCCGGGTTTCGTCAACCACCTCAGTTCATCAGCCACCAAAGGCTTCTGCGTCTTCGTCAATCTGGCCCCTATAGTCACTATATTATCCTCTCTGGAGTGTGGTGGGGGAGGAGAAATAAACAAGAAGAGGAGGCAGCTCCGTCTGACACCCCCGGCCGACCTAAATGGCCTGCAGCAGTAGGACCAGGCCATGTGTAGCTCAGCAGCAAACCTTTTGTGTCAAATGTGTTGTAAATTGCCTGTGATATTGTGCAGCATCCCATGTGCCGCATAGCACCCTCAAAGAGAAGTTGGGTCCTCAGCACCCCAGGTGATTTCCCCCTTGGCCTTGCTCAGCAGCAATCAAGGCCCCACCTCTCCGCCCACAGTCCAGGGGGCCACAGGGGTCCAACCACAACTGTTCCTTGACTCCAGCAGGGTCAAGAATATGCAACTGCACAATCTGCAGCCCCTGCTGTTAAGGGAAATCGTCCTCGAGTTACACTGAGAGCGACGTTTGGAACGAGACCGTCTGACTTCCAAGCTCAAGATTTGGGGACAAAATAGGATCCCTCAAATGCATGGACTGCATTATTGACATCTCACAAGATACTGAACCCCTTTGTGGATTGGATAGATCACCACAAAAGAAAGGTCTTTATCAAAAAGGACATAGCTTTGAGAAAGTCGCGGGACGATTTCCCTTTGTAAGCAATGAAATAAGTGTTGGCTGTCTGAAGCAAGACCAAAAGAATAAAAAAAGAAAAAAAATTGAAATAACTTGTGTATAATTTGTGCTTACATCGTGCACTTAACAAATTGTTGATACACCTATGATGGTGTGCTGAGGATTTCTTTGACTATTCAGTTTTTGTATTTCACCCACAACTTGAACACCGAAAGACGTAATCTAAGATTTGCAGAAAGATCCTGGAGATCCTCTCCCTCCTTAGAACTTCTAAAATGCTTAAGATCAACTAGGAAAACATACAACAGTAGAATAAGGCAAGTGAAAGCTAATTTCTTTAGAGCACACTTTTGAGCAGACCGTTTCTGACCTAGTCAGAAACGGTCGCTCCACCCGCTCCTTGGCCTTCCTTGTGCCTCCTTGGCCTTTCCTTGTGCCGATCTCGCCTGAAGTCGCCAGCCTGGTATCGTATTGCCTTACTGTATTCCTGATTGTGCCCCAATAGAGCCTGGTATCGTATTGCCTTTCTTGTATTGGTATCGTATTGCCTTACTGTATTGCCTTACTTGTGGCCCCAATCTCGCCTGCATTGTTTTTGTGCTCTTAACCCTCACCGCTCCCTGCCGCTGCTCCCCCGCGGCCCCACCCCCGTTCCCTCGAGCATCCCCGGACCTCGCCACCCAGCTGCTCCTCCTTCCCACTGATAAACAAAAAGGAAGTCCCGCGACGTGAAGAGCTGTGACCGTCCTGACCTAGTCAGAAACGGTCGCTTCACCCGCTCCTTGGCCTTCCTTGTGCCTCCTTGGCCTTTCCTTGTGCCGATCTCGCCTGCAATCCCCAGCCTGGTATCGTCCTGACCTAGTCAGAAACGGTCTCTCCACCCGCTCCTTGGCCTTCCTTGTGCCTCCTTGGCCTTTCCTTGTGCCGATCTCGCCTACAATCGCCTGCCTGGTATCGTATTGCCTTACTGTATTCCTGATTGTGCCCCAATAGAGCATGGTATCGTATTGCCTTACTTGTATTGGTATCGTATTGCCTTACTGTATTGCCTTACTTGTGGCCCCGATCTCGCCTGCATTGTTTTTGTGCTCTTAACCCTCCCCGCTCCCTGCGGCTGCTCCCCCGCGGCCCCACCTCCGTTCCCTCGAGCATCCCCAGACCTCGCCACCCCGCTCCCGCCTCCCAGCTGTTCCTCCCTCCCACTGATAAACAAAAAGGAAGTCCCGCGACGTGAAGAGAAAGGAAGTCCCGCGACGTGAAGAGCTGTGACCGTCCTGACCTAGTCAGAAACGGTCGCTCCACCTGCTCCTTGGCCTTTTTTTTTTATGGGTGTCTTATATAGCGCTCGGCTACTCCATGAAGTGTCCTGGCGCTTTTTCCAACCCACAACAGACTACAGAAAAATGGCAAAAAGGAAGAGGGAGAAAACAGGTTACTGTCCATACAACCATGTCTTCAAGTCCTTTCTGAAGACCAGCAGACTTGAAGTACATCGGAGTGACAGAGGAAGGCTGTCCCATAGCTGGGGAGCCAGACGTTTAAAGGAACGTCCCCCAATCCTAGCCTTCCTGACAGTGGGGACAATGGCAAGGCCAAGGGATTCTAACCTAAGGGATCTAATAGGTTTGTAAAAAGCTAGACGTTTCTGGATGTACTCCGCTCCCATAGCATTCAGTGCCTTGTGTGCCAGCGTCAGTGCTTTAAAAACAATCCGCTTGCGGATAGGCAACCAATGTAAGGAGTTTAGCAGGGCTGATGCTCTTGCTCGGCGGGGAAGGCAAAAAATCGCCCGTGCCGCCGAGTTTTGGACCACCTGAAGTTTTTGACGTAAATAGTCCGGAAGGCCCAAATAAAGAACATTGGAATAGTCTAGCCTAGAACAGATCAGAGACTGGACAGTTGTTTTCCTATGCACTATTGGGAGCAAGGGAAGAAACTTGCGTAGCATTTTGAGCATACCATAACAAGTGCCAGTCAGACCCAGAATCTGGGACTTAAACGAAAGGCCATTATCAATTTTGACCCCCAGATTCTTAGCAACTAAGGAGGAAGATGCAGGAGGAAACATGTTTATAGGCCACCAGTCCTGCCAGTTCGGGTCAGCCTGACATCCAAAGAAAAGCACTTCTGACTTGTCAGGATTGCATTTAAGGCTATTTCGTTGAAACCATTCGAAGACAGCCCCAAGGGGCGGTAACATAATTGATTTTAATTGTATCCCCATCCAACCCGACATCCATATGAATGTTGAAATCCCCTAGCACAATACAATGCTCTGTTTTTAGACATAGTGATGAAATTAATACCTGCAGCTCCTCAAAAAAAGACCCCAGCTGACCCGGTGGTCTATAGACCAAGAGCCCAGAAAAAGAATGATGAGGAGATAGAGCTATTGAGAAAGCCAGGGATTCACAGCCAGAAATGGGATCCACCCTCTCCTTGGCCTTCCTTGTGCCTCCTTGGCCTTTCCTTGTGCCGATCTCGCCTGCAATCGCCAGCCTGGTATAGTATTGCCTTACTGTATTCCTGATTGTGCCCCAATAGAGCCTGGTATCGTATTGCCTTACTTGTATTGGTATCGTATTGCCTTACTGTATTGCCTTACTTATGGCCCCGATCTCGCCTGCATTGTTTTTGTGCTCTTAACCCTCCCCGCTCCCTGCCGCTGCTCCCCCGCGGCCCCACCCCCGTTCCCTCGAGCATCCCCGGACCTCGCCACCCCGCTCCCGCCTCCCAGCTGCTCCTCCCTCCCACTGATAAGCAAAAAGGAAGTCCCGCGACGTGAAGAGCTGTGACCGTCCTGACCTAGTCAGAAACGGTCGCTCCACCCGCTCCTTGGCCTTCCTTGTCCCTCCTTGGCCTTTCCTTGTGCCGATCTCGCCTGCAATCGCCAGCCTGGTATCGTCCTGACCTAGTCAGAAACGGTCGCTTCACCCGCTCCTTAGCCTTCCTTGTGCCTCCTTGGCCTTTCCTTGTGCCGATCTCGCCTGCAATCGCTAGCCTGGTATCGTATTGCCTTACTGTATTCCTGATTGTGCCCCAATAGAGCCTGGTAGCGTATTGCCTTACTTGTATTGGTATCGTATTGCCTTACTGTATTGCCTTACTTGTGGCCCCGATCTCGCCTGCATTGTTTTTGTGCTCTTAACCCTCCCCGCTCCCTGCCGCTGCTCCCCCGCGGCCCCACCCCCGTTCCCTCGAGCATCCCCGGACCTCACCACCCCGCTCAAGCCTCCCAGCTGCTCCGCCCTCGCTCCGCCCCCCTCCACTCTCCACTTATGGCAGAGTCGCATACACGCAGCGTTCACGCACTGCGGGCGCGCCCTAAGCGCCTTGCGCGCCAAAGGTAAGCCCGTCTACGCCCGTCCGCGCCTGGACCGCACCCAGCGCCAGACCCCCTGGACCCCGCAAAGGCCATCCCGCCCGCCGAACTTACGCCGCCGCAACCCTTACCGCACTCAACACCGGCCGCCTCCGTGACTGCCACCGAGCCACCCCAGGAAGCACCCATGGACCCTTCACCTGCCAATCCTGCAAGTTCTGCTGCATCAGGAACCACATTACAACCACAAACGCCAAACAGAGCTCCAACAACAACCACCTGAAGTGCATCCTGCTCAACACCCGCTCGGTCCACAGACACGCCATTGAACTATGGAACCTACTCGACACCACATCGCCGGACGTCGCCTTTCTCACGGAAACCTTTATGAATGCCTCATCAGCACCCGACATCGCCATAGCCATCCCGGACGGATACAAGATCCTCCGAAGGGACCGCATCAACCAAACAGGAGGAGGTATCGCCATCGTCCACAAGAACACCATCCGCATCTCGACCAACTCCGACGACACCCCCATAGCCACAGAACACCTCCACTTCCAGATACAAACCGACCACAAGACCACACTCAGACGCACCCTCATTTTCAGACCCCCAGGACCCCGCACACAATTCAGCGAAGACATCGCTGACTTTGTCATCCCACACGCCCTCCCCTCCGATGACTACATTCTCCTAGGGGACCTCAACTTCCACCTGGAAAACAAGAACGACAACAACACCACCACCCTGCTGGATAACCTCGCCAATCTTGGACTCAAACAACTGGTGAACACCCCCACCCACTACGCCGGACACACGCTCGACCCAATCTTCTCCTCCAGAAAGCACATCTCCTTCAATCACACCACGGGACTCCACTGGACAGACCACAGATGCGTCCATTTTAGCTTCAGAAAGACCACGACCCACCACCACCCGCAACCAATTCCCCACAGAAACTGGAACAAAATCACCACCGACCAGCTCACCACATCTCTGAACCAAAACTCTCCCGCCATATCAACGGACCCAAACCCAAATCAAGCAGCCATCAATCTCGCACAGTGGATCACCCACTGCGCTAACGAACTAGCACCCTTGAAAAACCATCCCAACAAGCCAGGAAGCAAAAAAGCCTCCTGGTTCATCGACGACCTCAAGAACTCCAAAAAGAACTGCCGCACCCTCGAGAAAGCCTGGCGAAGAAACCCAACCACAGACAACATGGACCGCCCTCAAGAACGCCACCCGCAAACACCACCAGCTGATCCGCACCACCAAGAAATCCGCATTCAAGGATCGACTAGACAACAACGCCCACAACAGCAAGGAACTCTTCAGCATTGTCAAAGAGCTCACCAATCCCTGCGCCGGCAACAACGACATCACTCCCTCTCAAGACCTCTGCGACTCTCTAGCCTCGTTCTTCCATAGCAAGATTGCAGACATTCATAACAGCTTCGACGACCAGTCCACTCCCCTCACCACTGAACCGAAACCCCTCACCACCACTCTTCACGCCTGGACCTCGATCAGCACTGAAGACACCATCCGCTTGATGAGCTCCATCTACTCCGGATCGCCAACCGACCCATGCCCCCATCACATCTTCAACAAGGCCGACTCCGTCATCGCACCCCATCTCCGGGACATCATTAACTGCTCCTTCAACACCGCTACCTTACCGGAAAGCTGGAAACATGCCGAACTCAGCGCCCTCCTGAAGAAACCTACAGCAGACTCCACCAAACTTAAGAACTACCGCCCCATCTCGCTCCTCCCGTTCCCCGCCAAAGTCATAGAGAAGACCGTCAACAATCAGCTCGCCGCCTTCCTCGAGTCTAACGATTCCCTCGACCCCTCACAGTCCGGCTTCCGAGCCAACCACAGCACCGAGACCGCCCTCATCGCAGCCACAGACGACATCCGGACTCTGCTCGACAACGGGGAAACAGCGGCCCTCATCCTCCTGGACCTCTCCGCAGCGTTCGACACGGTCTGCCACCGCACCCTTGTACAACGCCTCAGGGACGTCGGGATACAAGATAAGGCATTGGATTGGATCATCTCGTTCCTCGCCGGAAGAACCCAGAGAGTCCACCTCCCCCCTTTCAGATCAGTGCCACCGAAGTCATATGCGGCGTTCCACAAGGATCATCGCTCAGCCCCACCCTCTTCAACGTCTACATGAGCCCCCTCGCATCCATCGCACTCCAACACAACCTCAACATCATCTCCTACGCAGACGACACCCAGCTGATCCTCTCCCTCACCAAAGACCCAACCAAAACCAACCTACACGAAGGGATGAAAGACGTAGCCGAGTGGATGAAGAACAGCCGCCTTAAACTGAACTCAGACAAGACGGAAGTCCTCATCCTAGGATCATCCCCCTCTGCCTGGGACGACTCTTGGTGGACCCCGGCTCTAGGCAGCGCACCCAAACCAACGGACCATGCTCGCAACTTCGGATTCATCCTAGACTCCTCCCTCTCGATGACCAGACAAGTCAACGCCGTCTCATCCTCATGTTTTAACATCTTACACATGCTCCGAAAGATCTTCCGATGGATCCCCACCGAAACAAGGAAGACGGTCACCCAAGCACTTGTCACCAGCCGACTGGACTACGGAAACACCCTCTACGCCGGAACCACAGCCAAATTGCAGAAAAGACTTCAACGCATTTAGAACGCCTCCGCTCGACTCATCCTAGACTTACCTCGCCACAATCACATATCCGGTCACCTGAGAGACCTGCACTGGCTCCCCGTCAACAAGAGAATCACGTTCCGTCTCCTCACCCACGCACACAAGGCACTCCACGAACTAAGACCCAGATACCTCAACACTCTCCTGACCTTTTACACCCCCACTCGCCAATTACGATCGTCCAACCAAGTCCTCGCCGCGATTCCTCGCATCCGAAGAGCCACCATGGGTGGAAGATCCTTCTCCTACTTGGCGGCCAAGACATGGAACTCCCTCCCCACCCACCTCCGTCTTACACAGAACCACCTCTCCTTCAGAAAGCAACTCAAAACCTGGCTGTTCGGTCAGTAGCGAACTCCTCTCCCTTAAGCGCCTTGAGACCCTCTGGGTGAGTAGCGAGCTATACAAATTTTGACTTGACTTGACTTGACAGCTTGACCAAGCCAGAAATAGTCAAGCAGCAGTCATGCCGGAACCAGCACCCTCCCAAACTGTGAAGAACTGGCTGCCTTTTTCATGGAAAAAACCACAAAGATAGAGAATGAGCTACAACTCAGTTTTTCACTCACCACCCAGTATACTGAAGGTAGTGATCCATTCAGGCACCCTTCCAAAAACAATGCCTCTTGCCACACCTTCTTCTCAATCAACGAAAGTGACATTTACAAAATCCTTTCATCATTAAACCCATCTAATCACTTCACTGACCCTCTACCTCCATCTATATTCAAAGAGATCACATCCTTCATTCTCCCCTATAGTCTAAGATCGTAAATGCCTCGCTACATCAAGGCACTATCCCTGATTGCCTAAAAGCAGGACACCCCTACTTTAAAAAAACAACGCAGACTGCTCTGATCCTAATAACTTTCAGCCCATCTCCAACATCCCTACTCTTGCGAAGCTCTTAGAAACATGTGTCTAGATCACACTCTGCAACCACATAGACAACTTTTAACTCCTTGACCAACACCATTCAGTTTTCCGTCAAGGTCACAGCACGGAATCTGCCCTTACTTGTTTTGTGGATGACATATTAACACTGGATCAAAATGAAACATACCTCATGATACTGCTCGACTTTATAGCTGCCTTTGACACAGTTAATCACGATAGACTATTGGAACAAAGGATGGGCTTATTAGTGGTCGTATTATAATGGTTTTCCCCATTCCTCTAAAATAGATCTCAGGTAGTCACAATGAATTAATCTCTGTCTAAGCCCCATGCAATCACTCTTGGCTTTCCCCAGGGATCTGTTCTCTCACCCATTCTCTTCAATCTTTTCCTGGAACTACTGGCAAACTACTTAAAATCTGCTACCATCCACTATAATATGTACACTGATGACACTCAGCTGAATCTCAAAATCATCTTCCCAGAGGACATTATATTCCTCAATTCCACCTTGCAAAATACACATCTCTGGCTCACAGAAAACCAACTCACTATTGCCAAAACTGAATTCTTTCTCATCTCACCGCCGAATAACATCTCCAAGATCGATCTTTGGTTGAAACCTCTTCCAGCCCTCACTTGCTCTCCTCACATCATACACTCTGCTAGATCCTTGGGTATTACATTAGACCTACATCTGAATATGTAAATGTAACTGTAAATGTAGAGTATTTATATAGCGCACTTCTACTAGGCCTCGTAGCGCTGTATTCATACCGCTGTGGAACCCATCGTGGCTTTCCTGTGAAATGTCCACTCCTGGGCACCCCCAAGGTGAAGCCAGGCATCCAAGCGCTGCTGGGGCCGTTGTGGAGATTAAGCAAGCTATTGCCCAGAGTCACTGAGTGGGACCCATGATTAGACTAGGCACCGAGGCGAGAATTATCCGGTCCGTTCAATATGCAGGATCACATTAGCGCAGTCACCAAAGGAGCGAATTAGCAGCTGAGCATTCTGCGGAAACTTAAACCCTACTTTCCACATGAAGACCTAAAACAAACGGTCTAAGCTCTTGTTTTGCCCAAACTGGATTATGGTAGTGCCACTCTGTGGCTTACCTCAATACAAGTTGGCCTCTCCAAGAGCCTCCCTCAACACGGCAGCCAGACTTGTCTCAGGAACAATAAGAAATACACACATCTCCCCAGCCCTAAAATCCCTGAACTGGCGACTGTACGAAGCAAGAATTCAACTAATAATTCCCTGCATAAAGTGTCACACATCAATACCTCCTGATATCAGGCCCAAAAGCTAAACCATGAGGGGACTGCAGACCATTGCGAAGTGCGCACACCCTGTTTTTGAAACCTAAAAAACGCTCACACTTGATTTCTGAGGACTGACCCGTGGATTTGCTGCTAGAACTCTTCCCCGTCGCTCCGTGGAACAGCACGCCTCCCCACTCGATCGCACTCGCTGGTGGGAGCGCCTTCTGCAATCGGCAGAAGTACTCACTGCTCCCAGCTGAGAGCGCTGTGGGTAGAGGCTTGAGGGGCTAAAAAGTAGAACTACACCGACCGGGGGACTGCGAGGACCAGCAATCCTAAACTAGCACAGCTGGTGCCTCTTCCCCCGGTGGCCACGCCCACCGCTTCCAGCCCTTTACCTTTCGCGACACCCGCTTCGCGGGTGCCGCTCACACTTGATTTCTGAGGACTGACCCGTGGATTTGCTGCTAGAACTCTTCCCCGCCGCTCCGTGGAACAGCACGCCTCCCCACTCGATCGCACTCGCTGGTGGGAGCGCCTTCTGCAATCGGCAGAAGTACTCACTGCTCCCAGCTGAGAGCGCTGTGGGTAGAGGCTTGAGGGGCTAAAAAGTAGAACTACACCGACCGGGGGACTGCGAGGACCAGCAATCCTAAACTAGCACAGCTGGTGCCTCTTCCCCCGGCGGCCACGCCCACCGCTTCCAGCCCTTTACCTTTCACGACACCCGCTTCGCGGGTGCCGCTCACACTTGATTTCTGAGGACTGACCCGTGGATTTGCTGCTAGAACTCTTCCCCGTCGCTCCGTGGAACAGCACGCCTCCCCACTCGATCGCACTCTCTGGTGGGAGCGCCTTCTGCAATCGGCAGAAGTACTCACTGCTCCCAGCTGAGAGCGCTGTGGGTAGAGGCTTGAGGGGCTAAAAAGTAGAACTACACCGACCGGGGGACTGCGAGGACCAGCAACCTAAACTAGCACAGCTGGTGCCTCTTCCCCCGGCGGCTACGCCCACCGCCTTCACGGTCATAAGCGACGGGCTCTTCTCCACGACGCGGGACGCGTGCGGGACGGAGCACGGGGCGAAGCCCGGGCCAAGGGCGGGCCCGTTTAAGCCTGGGCAAGACTGGACTGGGGCACCCTATTTGTCTTTTATTATTATTCGGTCCTGCAGTTTGATTGGTTTTTAGTTGAAGTATGTCCCCGAGGGGTACTAGGAGCAATAAAGCCCTTCGCACGGCCCAAACCACCGGCCCAATTGACCAATTTATCGCTAAGGCAAACGATGCCATTAATCAGGGCGTACTTCTTCTGGAACGGAGGGTCTCTCAGGATTTGAACACCGCTAAGCGCTCCTCTTTGGGCTTACTGGCGACAGTCCAATCCCCTGCTAACCCTCCAGCTCCTGTAATACTTCTAGCAGATCATGTTGACCCTCTTTCAGTTCCAGCCACAGTGGACTTATCAGTCTCACTTGAATTTTCAGCCCTCCAGCAATCTCAACTATCTCTGTCCCTGGAGCAAACCCCGGCTCTTTTTACTAGCCCGAGCCGGGTTGACTCTACCTTTACTGCCATACGGGGAATCAGGGAGGGTGCGATCCCCAAGAACAAAAAGACAAAAAAGAATCCCCGTCAAATCAGGAGTCCACAGCACAACAACCACTCTCATATTAGGTCTCCAAAAACACTGCATCCTAATCCTCAATTTTTTTCTGTTACTCACTCTGTTAACCAAGCAGTTCCCCCGCTTACTGAAGGGATTTGCTTTCCCACCGATACCCAAAATCTTTCCCCTACACCACTCATCTTTAGTCCCCACCTTAGCCCCAGCTCTAACGTAGACTCTAGTGGCTGTCTCTCTGAGCTTAATAACAATCTTCTTGACAGCATTGGGGCATTACTTAAATTCTATCTTCAACCGTTCGAACTTATTCTTACTAACATAGCGAAGCAGTTAGATGTGTTATCTTCATCGATAAAATTAACTAAAGGGCATTCAACAGCCCAAATCCTGGTTCTCAAACCTATCCTTAAAAATCCCAGCGATAGGGTCCCGGTAACTAACCGCTCTTCCACAGCAGTTATCAGCTCTACCACAGTAGCAACAACTCAATCCAATCCCCCACTATCAAAGACAGTAAATGTTCCCACTCCAGTAGTCACTTCTCTTCCCACCCCTGTTCTTTTACCAGCTCACCCCACCGTCCTATCCACTAAACATTCTAATACACGCGACCAACAAAATGCCACCCTTAGGACCAGGAGGAAGGGAACCCCCCCCCCATTCATCTTCCCCCCGAAGCAGCTCCCTTTGTCGCTATCATGACGGGGGTCCCAGAGCTGAATCCAAGTTCGGACGAACCTAGTTGGTCCCTTAGAAATAAGGTTCTTCACTGGTTATCCAGCAATAGGCCCCTTCCCCCTTATGCCAACAACAGAGTTACATCAGTACAGCGAGTTCCCTGGCTAGGAAAAGTACATAATACTCTGAAGGGCGATTGTGTAATTGTTAATTTTGAAGATCCACACACAGTAGAGCACATATGCTCCTGGGGCCCTCAATATACATCTGATGGTATTAGTATTAGAAGACTTTCCTTTTTTTACCCTCCAGCCCAGCACTACAATACCGGGCCAGAGTGGAACTGGACCCAAGTTGGAAACTGGAATACTATACGGGACTGGAACAGCAGGCCAAGGTATGGGGGTAGTGATGTAGTTCCCTCATTTGGCTGGGGAGGTATCCCATTGTCCAACAGATATGACTGCTTGGAAATGGTTGATTGACCATCACCTGCCAGCCTTTTCGTAAATTTTTCTCCAGCTTCCCCATTACCTAATTCCCCCGATCATTGTGATATGGTGCAGACCCCGGTCTTGTTGCCGAGTACAACATCTATCCCCGCTGCACTAAACTTAGACGTACCAATTCCAGATTTGTTAACTGCCCCGCCCACTCTTCCTCGATCTTCACTTTTCACCAAACTTGTACATACCACCCCTGATCATCAAACTATTAATACAACTGCTTCTCTCCTTCCTCCGAAATATTGCCAACCCACACTCATCACTGCACCTAAACCGATTACTACTAAGAGATCTCCTTCATTTTTCCAATTTTCCGTTTTATTTTGGAATGTAGTGGGTCTCCGCTCAAAACTGAAAATCAAATCCTGGTTGGACCTTGTTTCTTCGTTTAAAATAATCTGCCTGCAGGAAACGTGGGCTATAGACCCGATACACCTTCAGGGCTATATTACGTTCCACTCACCTGCCAGTCCCACTACTCATGGCAGATCTAAGGGGGGTTTAGTTGTTTATTTGTGTAACACTTTACCTTTGTTGAAATCATCTGTTTTACATTTTACCCCGAATTTCCAAATTATTTCGGTTGAATTTAGTAAAAGCACTGTATATCTTTTTATTAATTTTTACAGCAATCTCAGCTCATCTGACTGTATCAAATGTGTGAAAGAAATTTCCTTTCTAATTAACGAATATCGTAACAATCATCCAACATCTGTATGTCACACAATTTGGGGGGGAGATTTTAACGCTTCATTGTGTCCTAATTATAGTAAAGGTATTTGTGGTTTGCTGGATGAAAATGATTGTCCACTAACTCATTTTACTCACTCCTGTGTTGGTAACGCTATGAATGATAGTTTGGCCGAAATGGAACTTGATTTTGCTAATGTTTTGGTAGATCCCCCAATTGATTTTAAGCCCACCTTTCATGGCAGGGGTATGCTGACCACTATTGATTTTATTTTATGTTCAACACTGCTAAAAGGCAATCTCCAACGATTTACCACGGGCTCTGATGTTTCAAGCGATCATTATCCAAATAGTATCACTCTGTCCATTCCATATGGCGGCTCGCAACCTAATAAGATCAGTCACTTAACCCAGCAGTCATTGGTCATGGACAGAGGGAATGGCTTTTCGGTTAAATGGTCTAAAATTGACCCTTCAGTTACCAGTGCCAAAGTCATATCCAAATCCCTCTCATGGATAAACAACTGTCTCGCTGAAGATTCGTCACCTCAGTTGATTTTAACTAGTTTCTTAGAGATTTTATCAGTAATGTGTTCAGTGCTGTTTCGAAGTCATAAACCTGCTACTCAAGGTTCTTTGGGATGGTTCGATAAAGCCTGTCGCAAAGCCCTATCAGCCTTAAAAAAGGCTACAAACAGTACTAATAGAATTCCATCTCTGATAGCCAAACTAAGAAAGGATTACAAGGTGGCCCAACAGACTTGCAAAAAGGCTCTAAAAAAAAACCTATGGGCCCAATTACATGATAGCTGTCTAACCAAAGACAGCTCTCAGTTTTGGCGCGTCATTAAAACACCATTTTTATCAGACGCCAATAGACCTCAGCACCTAGATGTGGCAGTTCCTGCTGAGCTTTGGGTGTCCCATTTTTCAAAAATATTCGGGGGGCCCCTCGACCCTGCCCTATCAGTTGGCACCCCACTCGTTGATGTCAATGGAGCTTCAACTTACCCCATCGACTTGCACTTTAGTCTAGGCGAGGTTTTGCATGCTTTATCGCGTTCTAAAACTGGAAAAGCGCCCGGCCCAGACGGTGTCCCCTTGGACATCTTCATTAGCAACATAGAACTGTGGGCTCCAGTCGTCACCCAGGTGATGGCGGCAGTCTCGTCTAACGGCCTTCTGGATTCCTGGTCCTCCTCCATATTATTGCCGATCTTTAAGAAGGGGGATCGCAACAACCCTGCCTGTTATAGACCAATTTCCCTCCTGGACTCACTGGGGAAAGTTGCCGGGCGCCTACTCCTGGAACGCCTCCAGGACTGAGCGTCGGTAAACAACATTTTAACCGATCTCCAGTATAGGTTCCAGGAGGGCCTTGGCACGACAGAACAGGCATTAAACCTATCCTTATTGATTGGCAAATATGTAGGAGCGAAGCGCGGTAACTTGTATGTAGTCTATATTGACCTCAGTTCTGCCTTCGATTGTGTGATCCACTCCAAGCTATGGTCCATTCTGAGTGATCTTGGTGTGGATCCTCCTCTCGTTAACTTCTTGCGCGAGCTCTACTCCGACGCTACTGCGTGCGTGAGGTTTGGGCTAGCCGGAGAATTAACATCTTCTTTTCCTGTTACGAGAGGAGTAAGGCAGGGCTGTGTCCTGGCCCCATTCCTGTTCACCTCTACACCAACGGGGTTGAGAAGGCTTTGTTAAAGGGATGCCAGGACCTCCCTACTATTAACCATCGCCCAATCCCTGCCTTACTGTATGCGGACGATTCCGTCATTTTAGCCAGGACTCTAATACAGTTGCAGAAACAAGTAGATAAGTATAATCAGTTCATGTCCTCCTTGGGACTAAAAGTCAATAAGAGCAAGACTTATGTCATGCACTTTGGTCCTAAAGTAAAACATCCTAAATCTATCCACCTAGAACAGGTTAGATAGGAGCGAGCCAGGGAATACCCCTATCTAGGTATTTTAATGGACGACCAACTAGCCTGGAAACAGGCCGTGGCCTGCAGAAAAATGCACTTTCAAAGAGCAACTTCAGCTTTGGTTTCCTTTTCTTGCAAATTAGGCAAACCCGCTCCTAAAGAGCTACTCAAAATCTATCAAGCAAAATGCCACAGCGTGGCCACCTATGGCGCTCCCGTTTGGGGCTACGCTCAGGTTGATAGCCTACAATTAGTCCAAAATAGGTTTATTAAATACATCCTGGCCCTACCTCCGAGCGCTCCAATATACGGTTCTTATATCGAGCTGGTCATCGATTATATAACAGATTCCATCAGATGCCAGCCGATTCTTTTATGGCGCCGTATTTGGACAAAACCTCACTGCCATCTTACCCGCTCCCTTCTCCAGGATTGCCTTACCCTAGCAAATTGGCAAAAAATTCCTTGGCTAGTCTATGTTTCAAATTTTTTTAAGGATATGAACTGTGCTTCTTATTTTTTAGATCCACTGTCTTTGTCCGACATCAGTAAAAAGGCGCTGAAAATTCTCTGTATGAACCACCTGAGACATCTTCGCCTCTATACTGAGATACTGAAGCCAAGTAACGTGCACATCTTATCTTTACAATCTACCCCTGGAACCCAGCCCTACTTATCCTTTTTTCTATCCAATTTTGAAAAATTTGTGTTAACAAGATTTCGTTTTAATCTCTTTTTTCGTCTCGTTACCTTTCCCAATGTGCAAAATTGGTCGCACGAATTGGCTTGTTGTCCGTGCGATGGTGTATCCGTTCAATCAAATATACACACCATTTTCTTCTGTCACTTTTTTGTTCAATCACGTAAAAAATGGATAATTCCCCTCTTACGAAGTATGGGGTTGAGAACGTGTCGGCCAGCCTTCCTGGCTCTTCAAATGCTGGACACACCCCATGTAGCCAAATGTGTGGCACTTTTTCTGAAATCTTGTTTAAAAACACGTTGTATGATTGGGCTTCCTACTATATGAATTGATATTTCTCACACCTTGTTTACTGTAATTACTGTTTCTTCTTTTAGCCATGTATTAAATTTGTATTTTATTTTCCTTGTATTTTTACACGTGTATCCATAACATTTATCCGACTTGTTAAACTGTACTTTTTATGATTCAACTTACTGTTAATCGAATAAAAGTAATGAAATGAATGAAATGAAACCCAAATGAAACCATAAAAAGAAAATGGGCGCCATCGTGTTCTCCTTTGGTGCACCTAAGATATGGAATTCTCTACCACCGGACGTTTGTCTAATCTCTTCTACCACCGCCTTCAAAAAAGAAGCATACTCTTTACTGCTGACTAGGTTTTTACCCTAAGACAATATATTTATGCTTACTAAAATGTAACCATGCTAACTACTCTTTATGATGCTTGACCATCTTATTGCTGACTATTATTGAGATCAAGCTTTTTACTCGCTGTGTTTGTCATTCACTCATGTCTGCTTTACCAGTCCAACAGATACCCTACCTCTCGTCATGTAAAGCGTTCTAATACCCACGAGGGTCATGTTCGCGCAATACAAAACTATAAATATAAATAAATGTACATTTTTATATGAATTTCTCAGAGTTCTGAGCTGTTTTAGGTATGGTGAGGGGGCTAGCCTCCATCATCTCTCTGCATATCTTAGACCTGGTGTGCTCTAACTCTCCTCTGTCTGGCATTTATCCTCTAAAAGTACCCTGGTCTGATCATTTTCTGATTCAGTTCTCCTGGTCCATTGTCAGACCTGCGTTTTTTAAAAAGCCTTCTCAAAGCAGACCCTCAGAGAAGATTGATGCTGCCGTTTTTGGCCTTCTGCCAATGTAACACTGGAGGGGGCCTTAGTGAATCTCACTAACTGGATCTCCCAGGCTGTAGAGTCTGTTACCTCTCCCCTCCCTGACAGCCGCGTTAGAAATGCGCCGTCTAAACCCTGGTACTCCCAACAACCTTAGAGCACTAAAACACTCTTGCAAAAAATTTGAACGATGTTGGAGGTCAAATTATTGCCCATTGGCAAAAGTTGCACTAGGAAAGGCCCAGAGGGAGTACTACGAAGCTATTAAGGAGGCTAAAAGCCTTTTCTTCGCTGAGCCCATTGCTGGCTCTAGAAATAACTCAAAGGAAATATTTACCATCGTACAGAGTTTCCTTAATCCCAGTGCAGAGCGGATGGACTTGCCTGTCTCGGCAGTATGGTGTGAGAAACTGTCAGACTTTTTTATTGATAAAATCCAGGCAAAACAGGATTCTTTAGGGGCGGATTGCACAGGGCAGGCCGATGCCCACACCTCGAGCCCACCAGTTCCCCCTCTGCCCGCTTCTTCACTGATGGCTTTTTTGCCGATTACCTTGAAGGACTCCCTATCTATCCTTTCATCCCACAAATCGGGATCTCCCTGTGATCCGTGTCCTGCTAGGCTGCTTGCTGAGGTAGTTAATCCGGAAGTGAATGCTATAATAAATCTATCACTTCAGACCGGCATTGTACCCAAGGTTTGGAAGGAGGCTAAACTTATACCTCTCCTAAAGAAGCCCTCCTTCGATCCAGACATACTTGCCAGCTATCGCCCTATTTCTCTTCTTCCGGCGGTGGCCAAGATATGTGAGAAAGCAGTCTTTAGGCAGCTATCCACTTTTGTTGAGTCATCGGGTGCTCTTCATCTGGCTCAATCCGAATTTAGAGCCTCCTGTAGCACCGAGACCTCTCTTGTGGAAATATCAGAAGCCATAAGGGAGTGTTTGGATGGAGGCGGCAGAGCGACCCTGATTTTATTGGACCTCTCTGCCGCCTTCGCTACGGTCCCTCACCAACAACTTCTCTCTAGGCTTTCTCACATTGGCATGTCTGGACAGGCCTGGAAGTGGCTTGAATCCTTCCTAGTAGATCGTACTTAGCAGGTCTGGATGCCTCCTTTTTCCTTTACCCCCCGGAAAGTGGCTACTGGTGTTCTGCAGGGCTCGACTTTGAGCCCCCTGCTCTTTAACATTTAGGTTACCCCCCTGATCTTCCTCGCAGAGGAGCTGGGTGCAAAAGTCATAGCATATGCGGATGACACTCAGCTCCTCTTTACTTGGAAGGAAGGTGAAATGTCCCCTTCAGCAGCCCAGCGCTGCCTTACAGCGGTCTTTGGTTGGCTGGCCCGGACACAGCTGAAGTGTAATGAGGGTAAGTCGGAGGTTCTCCTCTATGGCTCCTTCCCTCCATTCTTTAGAGAGACTTTTGTGGCCCCCAGTGTACCCCCAGCCTCTGTCATCTGGTAACCCTGCTAAAAATTTGGGGATCTGGTTCGGGGAAGATCTTAGATTCACTGCTCAGATAAAGCGACTGGCAGGGGTGTGCTTCGGTATCCTAAAATCTCTCAGGAAGTTCTTCCCCTTGTTACCTAGATCTGCCAAGGAAATGGTCACTCGGGCACTTATCCTGTACCGTATCGACTATGCCAATGGTTTGCATATTGGACTCCCTGGGTATCAGTCAAAGAAACTGCAAGTAATTCAGAATACGGCTGCTAGGGTTCTGCTGCAAATTCCTGGGCGCGCAAGCATGAAACAGCACTTACGAGACTTGCACTGGCTGTCTGTTGTCCACCGCATCCAGTTTAAGGCCCTTACGCTGGCTCATAGAGCCCTGCATAGTCTAGGCCCGGTCTATCTCCAGAGGCGTTTTTCCTTCTGCACGCCTCGCAGAAATCTCCGCTCTACCACCTTGCGCCTGACTGCCGTTCCCCGCTTTCGCAGGGTTCGGCTGGGGGTAGCTCCCTCTCTGTTAAGGCTGTGGAGGCCTGGAATTCCCTCCCTCTGGAGCTGCGCAACATCCAGGACACCATGCTATTTAAGAAACAGCTGAAGACCTTCCTTTTTAACCAACCCATCTAAATACGCTGCCCGTTGTTATGGTTCACCACCGTGCCGGGACACTCTTGAGTATCTGTGCGCGATATAAATGTCTAATAACATAACATAACAAATCGGAGTCTGCTTCTTTCTTCATTTTGGTGACCGTTCTACCAAGGTTGTGTTCATTTGTTTTTTATCCTTTTTTGTTGTTGTGGGGTGGGGTGCTCCCGTCTCCATTTTGTCATTCATAGTTCTGTTGTAGTGTTCCATGAGTTTGTGAACATCGGAAATGGTTTCCTGGGGTTGAAGTTTTCTTTGGCATAGATCATACAAATCATCTCTATTCTTATTTCTGGTATCCCTGACCCACTGTCTAGGTCTAACCTCTTATCTCGTTGCCTTTGCTTCAGGAGCTGAGATGTGGAATGAGATGCTGTGATGATCCGACCAATCACATGCCGTTATGGAGTCTATGCATAGTGCTTCTGCCATGGAGATAAGGGTTAGTGATGTTCCTTTGCCATGTGTTCGACCTGTGCATGTTTTTTTGTTTTTTTAACAGAGTTTTATATGTCGCAAACTTGACCCGGATTGGGTATTGGAGCGCTTTACATAGCACCAGTTGCATTACATGAGGACCCATTTTTTAGGCACAGGGAGATTAAGTGATTTGCCCAGAATCACAATATGTTCAGCGTCATTGCCGAGACTCGAACCCAGTTCCTCAGATTCAAGTTCGACCCCCCTAGCCGTTAGGCCAACTCCTCTCCCTTGATTGCATGATTGCACCAGATTATGTCTTTGAAAAAATATTTAGGACAGTCACATGTGGGTGCTCAATTTAATTGCAATTTAGGTTGAAGTCACCTAGAAAGATTGTGTTCGGGTGTCTTAAGGTCTGTACTGTGATTGTTAATTGCTCATGAGGGCCTGGTTGTCTCCAGGAGGGTGGTAGATAATGTGTAATTTGGTCAGGGAATAAATCCCCCAAACCCATGAGGACTTCAACTCACAGGAGGATATCTTCTCCATTTGGAATTGTTTGATTTGTAAGGCTGATCTGTGAATGCATGCAACCCGCACGCCCCCAACTTGGTTTTACTGTGTGGTCCAGTCTAATGATGTTGTAGTTAGGTGGAACTAAGTTATCGAATAGTGGTGTGGAAGAGGTATTTAGTCAGGTCACTATTAGGATTGTTGTGTCTAGCAGGCATGTGGAATTCCTATAGGCCGACGCCCAGGACATATTGTTTGAGGCCAAGGGCAACAAGTTTTCATTTGTGTTTTGTCCTTGGGACAAGTAGGCCCAACTCCCTGCAGCACAAACCCTTTGGCTGCCAGTTTACAGTACCACATTATGGATCAGGGAAGGGCACTGTCTGCAGTTAAGGTAATATTTTTGTCCATATATTAATGCTGTTCAAGCTTGTATTTATGGTTTATTAATTGAAAGCATTTATTATTAGGTTGAGAGTAAATGTTGTAAGCTCCGACTGCACTACTGACCGTGGTTCCACTATAGAAACGTCTACAGACGTTTTCAAAGTTTGGCAATATGAGGCTATGTATAATGCTCCCAGAATGCTCTTATTTGATGCAAATATTTGCAGAAAATCGAAAGCAAGATTGATGATTCTCTGCTTTCAAAATAAAATGTTCATAAATAAATGAAAGCAAAAAAAAATCGCTTTAAAAAAATCGCTAGGGCGTGGCCAAGATGGCGGGCTGAGCAGACGCTCTCATCTCGAGCTCCCGAGCCCTTATGCCGTTCTACACTGCCGATCTCCCCCGGATCAGGCGGCGGAGAGACCCGGCACGACCGCGGAGGCAGCGGAGCGACCTGGACCCCCTAGTGGCCCTGCAGACGCAGCACGACGCCTCGACATCGACATCCCCGAGGCGGGCGAGAGCGCGAGCTGCGGATCTAGCGAGGGCCCGAGAGCCGGAAGCTACGACCCACGGGCGGAGCCTCAGAAGTGCCGGAGCTCCGACGGGACCTGGCGGCTGGGTAACGCACCTTTCCAGGACCGCCGGGGTGGTTTGCGGCGGAGGCTCCGTGAAGAACGAAGGTACACCTTCCGAACCGGGGCGGGGGAGGAGCCGGCGGGAGGCCGCCAGACACTCCGGAAATCGAGTAGGCCGGGTGGCCTACCCTTGAGCGGCGGCCCTGCGGTGCCTCCAGAAGCCCCAGCGGAGGGGAGAGGCCGATGACTGTGGGAGACGGCTGGGGCGCCCGGCTGCCCCACATATAGCCTGCCTGGCCTAGAGACGAGGTACTTGTGCACGCCTTGAAGAGCTGCCCTGACTGGCATCGGGCCCTTGTCCCCCTGGCCCATCCCGGTGCCGGGATCACGCGGCGGAGCCGACCCCCTGCCGGACACCTTGCCTAGAACGGGGGCGCCCTATGCCCCATTGAACACTGTCCAGGCTGCCTGAGAGCCCGTGTCGCCTTTTTCTGTAACGCGGTGGGCCTCCCATAGGCCCTGGTGAAGACGCACTTCTGAAACCGGCCGAGGTCTAGTATTGAGCCCTGCTGACGAGGTGGTTCAGCCCTGACGTACGAGGGGGAACACTTGCTGCTCCTAGGCCCGGCCATTTCCACGCAGCTGGGCTGGACTGCTGCTGAGAGAGGAACGCGGCGCCCCCGGGGTCATCAAATAGCCCTATTCCAGGATTTATCCACGATCACACTGCAGAAACGCAAGTCCTTCAAGATCGCCATGGATTTTCTACGGGAACACGACACGCAATACTCATGGGGACACCCCTCAGGCTCATCTTCCGCTGGAACGGAACATTGCATCAGCTTCGGTCCCTCCAGGACACCTGCGGAGTGCTGGGTATCACCGCGACAGATGACGAAGTCTCCACGCCTCGACGCCGCCGCGCCTCCAGGGAGGGATGGCAGACGGTCCGACGGCGACGACCCACACTCCAGCCTTCGCGACCAGATTCTCCCACGATCAGAGCTGAGATGGACAGCGCCATACGTGAGGCTTCTAGGGATTCGTCGTCTGGTGATGTGGCCTTGACGGCCTGAGCAGTCTCCGGGGGGAGATCATATTGGCTTCATCATCATTGCAGGTGCGGGGGTGCTGGGGGGGAGGAGGGGGCTCTGGGAGGGCTTAGGTGGTGGCTGGACGTCCACTCGAATACTTTTCCACGGACTAGTCCGTTAGGGACCAGACTGGGACGATGGAGTTTTTTGAGCAGTTGGGACTGGGGTTGAGGGGGGAGAGGGGGGGAATTGGGGAGGTGGGCAGTTCAGGGGTTGTTTGGAGGGTGGGGTTGGGGGGGGTATGGGGTTCCTGCTGTGCTGTATCATCTTGCTGCTATGCGCGCTTTACCCTCGCGCCGCCTTCTCAGGGCTGGTTGAGGATTGTTTGGGGAAGGAACTGGGGTTTGTGCTGTGCTATTGTTGTTTTTTGCTGCTGCATTTGCCATGTCCTTCTTCCACAGGTACAGAATGCTCATTGTCATGCTACGAGGTTATCGCATTTGCCTCGCCCCGCATTGCTTGTCTGCCCCGTTTTCCTTACTGATTTAGGGTCACTAAGCGATATTTCCCTGTCTGTTCATGGCCCTTAAGATTGTTACCCTTAATGTGAAGGGGTTGAATAACCCGATCAAGCGTAGAGCAATGTTGTGCCTCCTAGAAAACACCCAGGCGAACATCTGCCTCTTACAAGAAACACACCTCTTGGCCCGAGATTGTCTCCGGATGAGGTCTCCCAAATTCCCGGTACAGCTTTTTTCCTCGGGGACTACTAAAACAGCAGGGGTTGCAATTTTGGTGTCTAGACAGTTTAGAGGGGAGGTCCTATGTAAGGTGGCGGAACAGAAGGGGAGGCTCCTGGCTTACAGGGTTAGGCTTGGGGGATTGCTGTTCACGATGGGCTCAATATATAGCACTAACGATCACCAAGACTTGTTTCTACAATCAGCCTTGGAGGATATCACGATTACACAGGACAGACCTATAATCATTGGGGGGGACCTGAACATGGTCTTTAACTCATCTTTAGATAGATCTGCGCAGCGACGTCCACACACCGGGGAATTTTCACAGCTGAGTACCTCCCGCTTACGGGATCTTGATATGCATGATTTGTGGAGACGCTTACACCTCACCACGCAGGCCTACTCTTACTACTCTCACGCGCACAAGACATATGCAAGACTAGATTGTCTCTTGGTCACAGGCCCGGTTGCCGAACTAGCGACAGCCTCCGATATGGGGGTTCTTACATTGTCTGACCACGCCCCGGTGTCGGGCTCCTTCCACCTGCCGCCGATGTCTCCCACACGAGGGGTATGGCGTCTGCGGGATACCCTCTTACATAAGCAGACAGTCGTACGACAGATACACGACGCGCTTACTGAGTTTCGGACGCACAATGAGAATGGGGATACCTCCCGGGCAACGCAGTGGGCTGCCCTCAAGGTGGTGCTCCGAGGTGAGTTCATCGCCATCTCCTCCGCGGAGAATAGGGAACGTCAACAGAAGAGGGATGAACTTACGAATACGGTACGGGAACTGGAACAGATGCATCAGAGGACGGGGGCCCCCAGAGTCTGGAGGCAACTCAAAGCAGCACGGAAGCTTCTTTCCGCGCTAGATATGGACAGGGCGGAGTACGCGGCGCTGCGCCTGAAGCACGCGTATTACACCGGCGGTGACAGGTGCGGCCGGCTACTCGCGAACAAACTCCGGGTGAAACACCAGCACCAACGGGTTAGAGAGCTGTCCCTTCCTGACGGAACTTCGGCCACGGAGGACCACCAAATTGCGGACGGGTTCCGCCGCTACTACGCCAACCTATATGCGGGCGCACCCTCCTCAGCCTTGGCCGAGGATGATTATCTTGCGTCAGTCGACCTCCCTGTCCTTACCCCGGAACAGGCGGAACACATGGAACGAGACATTAGGCCGGAGGAGGTGATTACGGCTATCTCCCGACTCAAACATGGGAAAGCCCCGGGCCCGACGGTTACACCCCCCTTTTTTACAAAACGTTTTGTCAGGAACTGGCGCCACTGTACACAGCTCTTCAACTCCTTTGCCGAGTCGGGGGCTATCCCCCCGGACTTACTACGGACAACAGTGTTGGTTATCCCCAAACCGGGAAAGGTCCGGACTGAATGCGACTCCTACCGACCGATCTCGTTGCTGAATGTTGACGTCAAGCTCTACACGGGGATTCTGGCGGCGCGTCTGGCGCCATATTTACCGGGCCTGGTGGATCCGGATCAGGCCGGGTTTGTTCCAGGCCGCCAAACGGTGGACAACACTAAGAGGGTGGTCCACGTGCTAGAAAAGGCCTCCCGTATACCCGGGGAACGCATGCTGCTCTCGGTTGACGCGGAGAAAGCGTTTGACCGGGTGCACTGGCCTTACCTTGAGAAAGTGCTCTGCAAATTGGGTATGGGAGAGAAATTCCGCACCTTAATATTTAACTGTTACAAATCCCCCGCCGCGACGGTACGGGTGAACGGGTGCAGCTCCGGCCAATTCGTGATAGAGCGAGGTATCAGACAGGGGTGCCCACTGTCCCCGCTACTCTTTGCTCTATACATGGAGCCATTTGCCCAGAGAATTCGCCGAAACCCGGCTGTGACCGGCGTCCGGATGGGGAGCCACATTCACGCCATTAGTCTGTATGCGGACGATGTGATCCTGATGCTTGATAATCCGAGAGAGGCGCTCCCTGCTTGCATTGCCGAGATGGACGCCTTCGCCAAGGTTGCGGGCTTCAAGATGAATATGAGAAAGTCGGCGGCATTGGATGTCTCGCTCACCACTGCTACGAGACTTGAGCTGCAAGGCCGATTCCCTATGCAATGGTCAAAGGATCTGGTCCCATACCTAGGCATACTCCTGGCACCTTCTTTGCCTGCCATGGTGACTGCTAACTACGCAGCCCTGGGCAAGAAAATTAAGGAGGAGTTAGCCCGCTGGAGCAAAGGCACGCTGTTGTTGCTGGGACGGGTCGCTGCGGTGAAGATGACTCTCTTACCGCAGGTGCTATATTTGTTCCGGGCCCTGCCGCTCCAGCCGCCGAAGGGATGGATACGACAGGCTCAGTCCGATGTTGCACGCTTTGTCTGGCAGGGCCGCAAACCCAGACTCAGGAGAGCCTTGTCCACGCTGGCACCTGAGTCTGGTGGCCTTGGCATTCCGGATCTGCACAAATACTACCAGGCGGCGCAGCTGCGGTATCTGGTGGAGTGGAGCAAATGGGAATCTGATAGGCACTGGCTTTTTCAGGACCAGGCTGTGGCGGGCAGGACCCTGCAGGAGATACCCTTCATGCGCAGAAGTCACCGCCCCCCCAATCTCTATGCGTCCTTTGTCACGCAGGTCCCGCTCCGTGTGTGGGTCGCCGTGAATGTTACGCATGAACTCACCACCTTTCCGTCTCCGCTTACCCCACTGATCGGGAACCTCGACTTCCGACCCGGGATGGAGCCTGGCGCTTTTGCGCGCTGGCAATCAGCCAGATGTTGCGCTCTGTTTCACGTGTATGGTCCGGAGGGAGCCATGTCGTTTGAGGACCTCCGCCGGGACTACCACTTACCCGAGACTGAGCGTATGCGGTATCTACAGGTACGCCATTGGGCGCTTCAGTCGCAAGTACGGGATTTGGCTGACCGGAAACTTACCCCATACGAGATGTGGCTGGCGACGCGTTCATCGGATGCCAGGCTCATCTCCGACCTATACCGGCTCTTGCAACCCCCCGCTTACCACATCCATAACCCAGGGAGAGTTCGATGGGAGCGAGAGTTGGGGAGGGAACTGAGTCACAAGGAATGGGACGATATCTCCTACCGGGCGCCTCATTCAGCGTACCACACTGGGCTCACCGAAACCTTCACTAAGATCTCCACATATTGGTACTACACGCCTCAGAGGTTGCATGAAATGAACCATAACATCCCGAGCACCTGCTGGCGCGAATGCGGACAGCTCGGCACACTTACACACATCTTGTGGGATTGTCCGTTATTAAGTCCTTACTGGAAAGAGGTTTTAGACGAGATAGACCAGTGCTTTAACATTGAATTACCCCGCTTCCCAGCCTATGTCCTGTTAGGATTACCTAATGGCTTGATGTACCCTTTACGATCTAGGAGGGGCAGACAGATAGCGATTGCTTTGGGCTCGGCGATCCAAAACATACTTATATATTGGCGTACCACCACCCTTCCTGCCACCACAGGTTGGTTGCATAGGTTATGGCACGTTCTGGGAATGGAGAAACTGTCCCTCACGTGGCAGGTGAGGTGGATAGATTTGAGGACTTGTGGCAACCTTTCCATACTTTACTGCAATCGGAATTCAAGGAAATTATTTGTCCCCGATACCTTAGGTTGTTGAGACTGACGCCCCCGATTGCCTAGTTGCCATGGATGTGGGGCATGATGGGAGGAGTAGTTCCCTTGAGATGGTGTTGGATGGGTAGGACATTTGCTCAGCACAAGGGGGGGAGGGTGGTACTGGAGGGAGGGCACGGTGGGTGGGAGTTGAGGGGGGTGTTAGTTTTGGAATTTGTCATCACGGCGCTTACACTTAGACTGAGGCTCTACAATCGCTCAGGTGGTACTGCTTGGAAATCTGAAGGCGCATCTGGAGCAAAGACTTTGCATTCCGTCCTTACGATGACTGTATTCATTGTATGTATTGTTTTTCTCTGTTTCTTAAACTGCAATAAAAATGCTTTAAACCTAAAAAAATCGCTAAACTACTATAACATTTCACATTCCATTTCTTTGCAGCTGCAGCATCATTTAGTAACGTGTTGATGCACACTAGTATTTCCCAATACTATTCATTATGGAAAATCAGTGTAACCAGTTTTAGTAAGATTATGGGAAACAAAAATAAACGAGCATCAGCAAAGCCAGTAGGTCTGAAATTGGTGGTCAGCTTTTTAGTTTTATCAATGTGCGAATTGTTTTGCCATGGTTTTTGTAAAACCTTATTGGTGTGAGAATTGCCAGGCCCTTACCATTAAAACAAACATTGGCAAAAGCAACAATTGTTTTTGGTCTCAAATAGCATATTCTGCACAGTAGTTACTGGCATTGAGCAAAACTACTGTGTGCCCATATGCTCCTTATGAAAGCAGAATGCTGTCACTCGCAGTAAAGCCAGCCGATACAGAGAGAGAGACAACATTTTAATAAACGTAATACGTCATGGTCAACGCCAGACCAAATTAGAGAACCAATTAATAAAGAAAGTCTAAAAAGTGCACCCAGGGTATATGTCCTTGCATTAAGTGCAGCTATACCGCTTTCGTGAATTCTCAAGAATTTACAGAAGTAGGACAAAAAATAGTACTCCTAGAAAATATTTGTGAACTGCATTTTGGCATGAGCAAATATGCATGTGTATCTTTGCTCATGTGAACATCTGAGTGTTTGCAAGTTAACTTTCCCTCCAACCACTCTTTTTCCCAACTCTGGAAGAAGGTTTACGGCTGCCATTGTAAGGAGTAAATTTCCAACATTTCTCAGTATGGGAAAAGATCAGAGAAGAGTTGTTGAAAACCCTTAAACTATGCAAGTTAGTAGGTTTGCACAGACTCAAAATGGCATTCTAACCCTAGAACTATTGCTTACCACTACCTTCAGCCCCAGTATGTAGATCTGCGAAAACGTGGCAACATAAGGGGACCGCAAATATTCAAACACTACTATGGTATGAGCCCTGGCATAATCAGAGAGGCTATATCAGAGCTCTTATATAAGGAGTTTGCGGCCATAATTTGTCGCCACACTACATGGCACTAAAGGGACAAGTGGATTTTGTTACAGGACAAGTAGATTTCTGAAGCATCCTGCCCCTTGGAAAAGTAGATATTTTATTAAATTCCACACACTGACCTAGATTGTGACAGGATGGGGTCGGCTATGTCTTTGGCATATTTAGCTGCTCATTGCAGTTATGCGGTAAGCTTTTCAGTGTCTTTTTAGTCTTGATTACCTGGGAAGAAGGTGATCTGTCTTACTTTTGAGAGGTTTATAGTAGAAGCTGTGATTTGTTGCTCGAGAGAAATATTTATTGCTATAGTGTGTATTTTATAAGTTGTTTCTGTGTGGTGAGGGTATGTTATGTAAGATTGGCAAAGGTCATCAATGTCCACCTCTAACATCTGGTTTGTTGTCCTGTTGAGGCGTATAGTTGTGTTTGGCAAAGGCATAGAGATCCATCTAGGTGTGCTTGATACTGTGTGTTTGTGGTGGTTGGAGATCAATGCGGTCTCCTAGTGTCCTGAGCCTTAGGTATTTCGACTGCCAGCTTAAGGTTTGTCATGATTAGGGCTCCCGGTTTTATGGTATTTATTTTTTTGCCATTTCCGTCTGTATTTATCCATATTTATTTTTGGGCCATTTTTTCTGTATTTATCCACATTTATTTTTGCCACTAGCAAAATACGACAGTACAGCTAGTATTTTTCCACATTTATTTAAAGTGACACTGCACTCTAACTACACAGGGAGAGAATTGAGTAACACCAATCTAGTAACAAGCATATGATCATCCTTCGGTGTTAGCAAGGTTTTTTGTTTTTGTTTTGTGGCATATATTTGTATTAAAAAAATCTGTTGCACCAGTTTGCCAGTGTCAGGCCTATTGACTTTGCCAGTGCTTATTTTCCTTTGACGTTATATGTTGCAGTAAATAGCTGGACTGCAAGTGAAGTGACAGAATCGTAGTCTGGCCTGGTGTGGTTTTGAACTGTGGATGACAGCTGCAGTCAGTAGGACCTAGCCAGATGTGATCTTGTTCACTTTCTATCCTGCCCAGCCCGTTCTTGGGATTGAGAACGTCGTGGCGAAAAATGTCTGCATTCTTCGGCTGCCATGCAGATATCTGCAGCCAAGGATAATACATTCTTAAAATACTGTCTGATTCCCTGACGTCCTTGCTGCTGAAATAGCTCATACAGTTAAGCGGCAGCTGCTGAAATCTATGTTCACACTGCTATTACGGGTTCCTATCCTGGCTGGTCCACTCAGCCTTTCATCCGTGTGAGTTCGATTCAAGCCATTCAATTTAACAACAAAGCATCTATTACAGTGCAGATGCCTGTATGTTATGCTATCTGCTGCCCCATATGGAAGTTGGTCTTATTGCCTGAGGACCAGGTGCTGCTTAGTATTGCACATGCCATGTCTGATTGTGTTTTCTGACTGCCATGTGTAGCCTGGTTGGAGGTTACATCAACAGGGTTTACCTTGTTCCCCGGATAAAATGTGTGGCCAGCTTGAAGGGGGCTTGTCCCGTTGCAATCGTCCTGCCTTCTGCCAATCGTAACTGCATTAAATTGGGCACGCCAGGTGTGCTCTTGTTTCCAGACTGCCACGGGTTGCTAAGCAGGTCACATGCCAGGTGTGAGCGTGTTGTTTCTGACTCCTCGTGGTGAGGTCTACTGTCCAGAGCGACAGTTGCTTTTCTCTGCCTGGCATTTCCTAAAAGCGTGTAGGAGATGACTGCTCTCATTCCAGAGAGAGCCCCCCCTCCTCCGCCCACTCTCCCCTAACCCCCTCTCTATGTGGTCCCTCAGCTTGCTGAGATCAGAGAAGGATGCTAATAATCACACCTCTGCTGCCGTACCGTTTAATCAC
Source organism: Lissotriton helveticus (assembly GCF_964261635.1). Classification (NCBI taxonomy): domain Eukaryota; kingdom Metazoa; phylum Chordata; class Amphibia; order Caudata; family Salamandridae; genus Lissotriton; species Lissotriton helveticus. The sequence continues at coordinate 1,292,905 of NW_027611656.1, read as the reverse complement.
ACCTCTGCCGCCCTACCGTTTAATCACCCCTCTGCTGCCAGCCACGGGAGTGAAGTGCAGACTAGAGCATTTCAACAGACTGCGTCGTGCAGCCCCAGAGGAGAGAGATCATAAAAAGCTCTAATGTGACACAGCGAGAGTGTAAGGAAATGGTAACTAAATAGAAAATATTTTTAACACATTATTACAATCCATGACGTCATGCAGTCTTTATCCTCCACCGCAGTGGTCTCAGGCTTTCCACGCGGCAACCATCAGGGTGTTCATGGTGCCCCAGGGTTTAGCGCCCTTCCTCCAACACTCTCCCCGGAGTTAGCTGCGTTTGTTGAGTCTCGCAACAATGCTGTAAATAGATGCTCCTAATCTGACTCTGGCAGAGCCTCTTAGAAGGGGTGAAAGAACAACAAGGACTCCGCAACAAGTAAATGGTCTTTAATAGACCTGTGAAGTACTCAGGTGCGGCTGGCAGCTCTGTGTGTGCCCGAAAGCTGTCTCAGCCCGGCCTGACACCTCCTAGCCCACTAGTATTTTCCAGTTTTTATATATAAATACAGATAAAGGAAAACTTGTTTTCCGTCTGTATTTATATGTAAAAATCCATAAAAACGGAAAACCGGGAGCCCTAGTTATGATATACCATTGTCGACTCTACGTTGTTAACACATGCTTGGCCGGTAGTAGCAGCATTGTTTGTGGTGCTGGGAAGGGGAGACTCTAATGAGGGTGTGCGTGCTTGTTCTTTGAGATATTGCTTGCCTGGTTTGGGGAGTTGTGCGAAGAGGTATACTGCACAGTGAGTGGGAGGAAGTTTTGATCAGACACTTGAATAGCTTACTGATGATTACTGATGTGCACAAAACTGTTCATCAGAATTTCCATCTTTACACCTCCTCAACCTAGTGTTCCAGTGTTCTCAAGCTTTCTTTCTCGAATGCCTAGAGCCCTCTCATCCCTCTCTCAAAATGAACTCAGACTCTGGAAGTCTGTATTAGCTAATACATGTTATTCCTTAGTTCCAGTTTGCATTCTTTAACAATCTCTGGTTTTAAAACCACAGATGATTGAAGATTGGGTGTAGAAGACAAAATGGTGATCAGTAATAAGCAAATAATGAAAACTATTAAAGGACTGATGCTAAAGAAGTAAAGTTGCTTCAGAGCTTCAACAAGAGAAAAGTATCTATGAAAAAGATGTGGTGAGGAACTTGGATTAGAGTAAAATAAAGAATGTGAAAGCAGTTTCTCTAAATAGATTTCCTGCTGCTCTAATGGTATATGAAGAATGCCCTGGAGATGCTAACCCAGGGCAGGAAGACCATCTATCACAACCAGAGAGGACACACATCAGTCTAAAGCTCTATCCGATCCAAGAGAAGATAATACACACAGAACTAGGAGGACTTGAAGAGTTTATAACAGACCTCAGCAAATGGAACACTTGAGCACCATATCCAGTGAATTGTCTTTAAATCAAAAACAAATATCTGTTCATCACTTATACAGTGTTAATGAAGCTGCTTTAAAGACCAGGTGGTCAGGTTAGGACTAAGATATCTGCTAGTTACGAACTAATGATGAGGGTAAATCTGGGACCAAGGGAAGGAGAGTGAGGGAAAATAAATGCCCCTCCGTGACCAATGACCTATTGCTTGTAGTCCGGGTCCACATGTCCACTATCATCCTTGCCCATTAGATGTGACCTCAGGTACTTTTTACCAGATAAGACCTGCAAAATCCTTAACATCCTCATTGTAGTCTTATATACAGACATAGAAGACATCCGTAAGTAGGGTGATAAGTAACAATGTGCTGCTACTGATACACAATAGTATTCTGAATGTTCATGCCAATACATTATTGAATATGTACCTAGCTTTGAAATACTGAACACCAACCAAAGACCTAATCAGTGCTTCATTAACTCATAAATAAATAAATATGAGAATAGGGTTAGAGACTTCACATGGATGTAATGAAGAGGCAATAATCCCATTAGAGGCTTCCCCATTAGTACCAGAGGCTGCTGATATTAATGTTTTCGGGTGAATTACGTTGCCTACAGAGGTTATAAACTGTGAACTCCACAGAGAAGTGATCTTTGGCTAAATAAATGTCCAAGTGTTAAGTCAAATAAGTGCAGCACATTTGAGTGGGTGATGCTAAACACATGCTGAATAAGATTTAGTATTGTCTTATGGTGTGTCTGCTAGCAAAATCCCAACTTGGAGTTATTAACCTCAGAAAGAAATCTTATCTCATAATGGAATGTATACAAGCCAAAACCGAAATTGGAGATATTAGCACCAAAAAGAAGTCTCGTACATGCTCTGAATGTGAGAAGAGCTTAAGTTGTCTATCCAGTCTCAATCAGCATCAGAAAATTCACACTGGGGAAAAACTTCATCAGTGCTCTGAATGCCAGAAACGCTTCACTCGCAAACACCATCTGACTCGACATGTGAGAACTCACACCGGGGAAAAACCTCATATGTGCTCTGAATGCCACAAAGGTTACCGATGTAAATTCAGCCTTACTCAACATGAGAGAATACATACAGGAGAAAAACCTTTTCATTGCTCTGAATGTCTGAGAAGCTTCAATTGTAAAACCATTCTCATTCAACATGAGAGAACTCACACTGGAGAGAAACCTTATCAGTGCCCTGAATGTCACAAAAGGTTCACTCAAAAAGGCTATCTCCGTCAACATGCGAGCACTCACACTAGACAGACACCGCATCAGTGCTCTGAATGCCTAAATAGTTACCAATGTAAATCAGATCTCACTCGACATGAGAGTTCGCATACTGGGCAAAAACCTCATAAGTGCTCTGCATGCCAGAAAACCTTCAGTCGGAAAACCATTCTCACCCGGCATGAGTTAACCCATACTGGGCAGAAATCCCATCAGTGCTCTGAATGCCCAAAAAACTTTAGTCGTAAATACCTTCTCACTCAACATGAGAGAACCCACACTGGAGAAAAACCATATCACTGCTCCCAATGCCAGAAAAAATATTGGCTGAAAAGTGGTCTTAAAATCCATGAGAGAACTCACACTGGGGAGAAACCATATCAGTGCTATGAATGCCAGAAAAGCTTCAGTTATAAACTCAGTCTAACTTTACATGAGAGAACTCACACTGGCGAAACGCCTCATCAGTACTCTGAATGCCAGAAAACCTTTAGTATGAAAAGCCACCTTACTGTTCATGAGAGCACACACAATGGGGGAACCTTTTCGGTGCTCTGAATTCCAGAGAAGCTTTAGTTATAAAATAATTCTCACTCCACATATAAAAGCCTATACTAACTAAAATAAATGTATGAGTGATATGAAGGCATGTAAAGATTCAGTTAGAAGATCCATGTAATAAAGGAAAAGTGTTAGTAGTGTTCTGAATGCCAGAAAAGCTTTATTCAGAAAATTCAATGAACATGAAAGAATGCGTCCTTTGCCAAATCCTTATCACTCTTCTGAATGTCAAACACTTGAGTGGTAAAATGGAAGCCTCTCGACATGAGAGAACCCACACTGAGTGAAAAACCTTAGAAATATACCCTTTGCCAATAGCACTTTTCATATCCATTGAAGTGGTTGTACAGAATCTATACTAATAGCAAAACTGGTTTACTTCCAATCTCAAAAAACTGATGCCGATAATTTCTCAAATAGGTCTTTGGTTCTACCAAGTACAGTTCACAGGCCCCTCTTCTAAGTTTCATAGGTTACCTTCGCAACAGCTTTGAGAATGACTTGATGTGTTCTTTTTTTCTTTTAAACATATCTTTATTGTATATTTTATAGTTAACGTTTTTAACGCACCCCTCCAAGTGGACAGTCCATTCTTAAGATTAATTCATGTCACGTCTTATACACAGATCAAACATTTATACATATATTCCTATCTTTCCCACGTAGAAGACACCTGTGGAAAAATGTACCCAATTGGTGCCCATTCCCACATCTTGCAGAGAATAGAAAGATACTCTACTATCCCGCTTCAAGTGTAGCCACCCACCCGTCAAGGGTGCCCACACCCTTGACCCTTTCCTCCTAGCCCCTTTGCCTTTTTTGCATATACTGCCACTTCCGTAGGATAAATAGCCATTAGACGAGTGAGCCATTGTTGGACCGATGGTGCTGAGAGGTCTTGCCATGCCGTAGCCAAGCGTAGCCGAAAATCTGTCATTACAATAAAAACAAATGCCTGTGCCTGGCTAGGGATTGATTCATTACTAATCCCCAGTAATATAAGTTACGGGCTCTGTACTATACTTAGTCCCAGTCCTCCCTCCAGGAACTCAGTAATGTCCCCAATGAGGCCACCTTGGTCTGGGCAGGGTGCAAACAGCGTATCAAATGCGCCCCGTATGAATGGCATCTAGAACAGTGCTGGTTTCTGGTTCCACCCCATTTAGCTATTTTCCCCAGAGTGTAGTACAACTTGTAATCTGTTTTAAAATGCTGTACTTGCAGAGAGGCAGAAATCAAGATTATCTGTGCAAGATTTCTGGACTCCGAGAGGCCTGGTATTATGATAGAGAGGCACTGTTACAGGTTAAGGAAGGACAGAATGCTTATCACAATGCGATTACGTGTGTGACGACTTTTGGCACAGAATCCAATGATCAGAAAGATTGTTCTTAAGAACTAGCATTTGATTAGCAAGGTTGACTCACAATTAGAGAACCCACGTTTTGCGTTCAAATGTGGGGGAAATCTTAGAGATCTTCTAGTTAGGGCATACAGTGAACCTAAAACTACCACGTTACAGGATATGTGGGGCCTTATCCAGTGGTGGGTCATTACCCATGTGGGCACTGTGCCACCTGTGCTACCATTTTAGTGGTAAAATCATGCATTCTGAACGATAAGCAATGGGTGTTGAAACATCATTCTGTTTGTCGAGGAATGTAATTTACTGTATCCAATGCCCGTGCCTATTATTTTACATTGGGAAATCTACACAAGAGGTGAAAAACATATTTAGTTTTGGTTGAATCAAGCCACTGACTAATTTATATCCTAAATGCTGATCTGTCCTGAAGGGGTATGGCTTATTCTCCCATTGTATTTGACTGATTATGTAATCCATGACTTTTTACTGTCCCGATCCTCTGCACTTATGAGTGCAATGCTTCAGTCATCTGCCTTAATAGTCTATTAACCACATGCGCGCTACGCGTTTTCCCGCTGTGCGCTGAGAATCGCGGAATCCCGCGGTTCATGACGCGCTCAGCTCGTCATGAGCGTACGAGAGGTGTACCTCCTGACGAGCTGAGCTCATCATCAGCGTGGAAGGGGTTAATACTTCCAAGATGGCGGTCACGCTGCGCCGTCTCTCACGTAAAAAGGGTTAAAGTTCAGCTTGAGGCTGGCGGTTTCAAGCGTGCTTCGAGATTGATTCTTCATGCATAATACGAAATGTGAGTGCAGTATTAGTTTTCTGGTTTGTAGGAGAGTATATGGATAGATGAAGACGGCAGTGATTAGATTAGTTTGATTTTTCTTTTCTTCCCTTTCTACAGCTACGAAATTGTTGTTGTTGACACAGGTAAGAGTGACTGCTGCGTTGGTCTTTGATTGATTTTGGCATCCTACGATGATATGAGTTACAATTCTGAATTTTAATATTGACCTTATTCATTGCTTTAGAGACCTGTTTGAGAAGGCAGGATGGAAATGCAATTAGTTATATAGAGTAAGGATTCTATGTTACGGTGTTGGTCACAGGTTTGTGCACTATGGGCACATTGGGTGTTTTCAATTGGTTTTCTCTCCCACACATATTGGTGGAGTTTTAGTTGTAGTATCTGGAGGCTTGTCTTTCTAATTAGGCATGCTTGGTGGGTCAGTCACTGAATTTGGACTGCGGTGTGAGCAGACGATACTTTTAGAACCCAGGGGATATTCATTGTTGTGTATATTGTTTTTATTCTGTACAAGAATGGTTGGATACTAAGCAACGCTGTGTCCTGAGGATGGTCTCATGGATCTGTGTGGCCTACTAAAGACCGAAACGTCGACTTCCTTGCACCCATTTTGTATATGTTTGTCAGATTTTCTGACACCCGTTTTGTATATATTTGTCAAAACTATAAAAAGGTTTCTGATTGAAAAATACTTGTGAACTGTGAGTTAGCTATTTTTACAACAGGGTGTTACAGTAAGTAAACTGTGACATGGATTTAGTAGTGACAGTGTTGCTAGGTAGTCGATTGGTTTAAATTCATTCTATAAATACATCTTTTTTGAATATGACCCTGTTGAAATACATTTCTTTGTTCATATTTATGACTTGATTAAAAAATTGAATATTTCATTTCATAAATCTTTATTTCGGTTAAAAAAAAATTCACCATAAAAGACATTTATAAAATCCATAAAATTAATAAAAGAATATATGCTTGGTAAAATCATCCATTATCGATAAAACAGAGTTTCTTGGTACAATATCTGTCCTTGGTACGTTAGGGTCAGTGGCCAGCCTTGAGGCATTTTCTTCTCAGAAACCAAATGGCACCCAAATATTTGGCCACTGCAAAAACAATGTAGTCCGACAGATTTGATTTGAGAACTCTAAAAGCAGCCAAACACTCTACGAATCCCAGGTTTCTGCATAGGGGAACTATCCATTTCTTGCGAATCTTACTGTAGACCAGGCAAAAAAAGATTATATGGAGTTCAGATTCATCGGACATTCTGCAAGCTGGACACAAGCTGACTGATTGTTCACTCCACTTGCTTGTGAAAGCTCGAAGGGGGAGGGACCCATGCCTCCACTGCAAATATAATTTCCTAAGCAAGGGAGGATACAGTTTATCTAGAGCTGGTACAAAGCTGTAAGTATCCTTAATGCATAGAAAAAGGTCAGTCAATGAGCCAGATTTTTGATGGTTTAGGAGTTCCGTTAATTTACTATCGTGGTATGCCTTAGCTAATTTCTTTTTGGGAAAAAGTGGGCAAGTGGTTAAAGGATCAGACCACATCTTCGGGAGTCCCAGACCATCCAACTCTGATTTGATGAATTTGAGCCACTTAATTTTCCCAGCATTGGGCATAGCAAGCACCTCCTGTAGTCCCTGTCTGTAGCTGGTCAGTTCGGGAGTTGCCCACAACCTATGCCAGTAAGCCAGCGGACGAAAAGCCAGATCTTCGTCTAGTGGCCGCAACCCTAGGTCCAATCTTAAAGGGACAAGAGGCGTACTGGGTGGGAGTCCTACAACTCTCCGAATGAATTTGTTCTCCTCTTTTATCAGGTCTTGTGTTCCTGCATGACCCCAAAGTTCACACCCATACATGGCAGCCCCCCTTGCCTGTACCTTGTAGATCTGTATGGGGGGACCTATGGGCCGAATAGATGATTTGTTGTTGCCCAGGAGATTCATAATACCCCCGAATATTGAGTCAATTTAAGGAGTGCTTTCTCCTGATGCGTACTCCAGGACAATCTATCGTTTAACATGACACCAAGGTACTCGAAAGTTTTCACCCTCTCAAGTCTGCTCTGTCCGATTTTCGGGCTAAAGCGGAATTTCTGCGGGGGGTTAAAGACCATGAATTTGGTCTTTAAGGTGTTAATTTCTAGACCGTGAACCCCGCAGAAGTCCGCAAAGCCGTCAAGTACGCGCTGAATACCCGTTGCAGACTTTGAAAGCAACAGGGTGTCGTTGGCGAACATAATCGCCGGCACCCTGGTGCCAGCCAGCTTGGGGGCGTCAGAGTTGGCAAACCCGTTTAGGTGAGAGATAACCTCGTTGACATAGAGGCAAAACAGGGTCGGTGCAAGCACACAACCCTGTCTTACCCCCCTGTCAATGGGGAACCTATTTGACAGTGCTCCCACCTTGCCACACCTCACCTGCGCAAAATTTGCACTGTGGAGACTAACAATCATCTCCAACAAACCCTCGGGGACACCCAGTTTGGCCAAGACCTCCCAAAGCTTTTTGCGGGGAACCAGGTCGAAGGCCGCCCTCAGGTCCACGAATACAGTGTAGAGGCTGCCACCCTCCAGCTGCACCGTTTTCCAGAAAATGAGGACAAGCCGAAAGACCTGATCTATCGTTGAGACCTTCTCCCTAAAGCCCGCTTGGAAAGGACTCAGGATATCATATTCCGTCGTCCAATCCAACAGGCGGTCCAACAACAGCCTGGCAAACAGTTTTTGTGAAACATCTATCAGGCTTATTGGCCTATAATTGACTGGGAGCAGAGGGGACCCTTTCTTAAAGATTGGGACTATCTCTGCCCCCAGCCAGGTTGGGGGGATTGGCATGCCATTCAAAATCGCGTTGAACAGCACCCAGAAGTACGGGGCCCAAATTTTGACTTCGTGTTTGTATAGGTCCCCTGGCAACCTGTCTAGACCTGGCGCCTTTTCATCAGCCAGGCCCATGATTGCCGTACTAACTTCTGCCAGAGTGAATCCGTCCATAGGAACTACACTGTCGTTAGGTTGGTGCATTATAGCTTCTGATGGGGTCACCAGTTGGTCCTGGTTGTATGACTTATACAGGGTTTTAAAGTGTTCCGCCCAGACAGAGGGTGCTATGTTTGCTTCTACTGCCGCTAGGGGTTCAGCTGAGCCATGCTTAACAATTTGCCAAAATTGTCGGGCATCTCGTAGTGTAAGGGCGGCTGACATTTCAGACCAGTTTCCCTCGTCCCATTCTATTTTAGCACTACGAAGGATGGACTTATAAGCTAACCGCTTTTCCCTGATCTTACTGGGAGTTTCTCGTATTTTAAGGGACTCTAGCAGTACGGCCTTTGCTCTCTTGCAGGAAGCTTTGAACCATGTGGCTCTCTTCTTCTTAGGCTTCTTCGCCCTAGCTACAGGGTTCAGCACTTCTGCCAGGTTAAAGCATAGCTCAGAGTGAATGTCCCCAAGCTCGTTGAGCTCTGGAGAAGTGGCTAGCAAGGTGATAGGGACCTCAACTTTGTCTAGGGCAAAATGCTCGATGTCGTTAAATTGCTGGTGCCTAAGAATCTCAACCTTTTCTAGTGCAGGGACAACTAACGCATACAGCCTTTGAATATTGGATGGGTTTTTCAGCAGTTTTGGCCATTTAATTTTGCGTCTATTGCTGGTTAGAACTAGGTCTGCTGGGTCTACTAAATTTTCTTCTGCCAAAGCCCTGTGTGACCCCTGGATCGCAATTCTCAGTGAGAGTACGTTATGGTCACTGTCAGACCTGGCAATTATTCCAAAGTCCCTCACTTTATCCCAATCCCTCACTGAGACCAGGATATAGTCGATTCTTGACTCGTATCCTGGTCTGTTGAAGGTATGCTTTGGTGGGATATCCCCTTTGATCCGCCCATTACAGGCCCTCAGCGAGTGACAGAGCGTGAAAGATGTTATTTGGGTGGCAATGGGTGTCCAGGCCTTTATGGGGGGGCCCACCATAGTGGGGATGTCCCAGAGTTCATCCTCTTCACTGGTTAAGCCTGTCAGATAATCCGGGAGGGGTTCATACTGAGTGTTAAAATCTCCGCCAACAATTAGTGAGGAGCAGAGAGTGATGGAATCAAGGAACAGCGCTAAGTCCTCGATTGTTCCCGAGGTGGCTGCTATCCCTCCCGCTCTTGAATATACATTAATCAGTATTACATTTGCACCACATGGCCACTCCAAGGATACACAATGGAAATCTGAAAAAATTGAATAAGTATTTGAATACACCCTTAAGGTACATTTGTATAGAGGTACTTGCAGAAAGGCAAAAATTAGGATTGTCTGTGCCAGATTTCGGGACTACGAAACTGCTTGAACCTTCTCTTCCAACCACTTTAACTGCTTTTCTATATCATCAGGCATGAGCTTATTTAACAACTGATAAAGCTTCCTGATGGGGGGTTTGCTAATCAAGAGTCTATCAACCAGTTCAACCCTAGAAATGCCTTTGCCCCTCCTGCTTTTTTCAGTAACAAATCATGGAGCTGAAGATATTTTTAAAAGCTTGTAATGCCCTAGGTTAAACCTGTGCAGAAGGGTCTCAAACAATTCATATAGGAGTCCCAAAAAATTACCAGGTGAACAGAGTTTTTATGTAAAACAGTGTAAATGTTAAGCCAACCCAGCCCTACTTTCTTCCGGACCACGGCCCATATTTTGAACAAACAACTGAGGGTCTTAAATCAAACTCTTTTATAGTATACATACTAAAGCTGCTCCAAAGTACATCCCATGCCGCATTCCCTATCAGAAGCTTGTTCAGGATTAGGACTTTGATAAGCCTCTCATTTTATCCCCAATAAAATAGACATCTGTTGCAGGGCAGTGGCCCAGTAGTAGATTGGTATATTAGGTACCGCTAACCCCCTGAGCTCCCTCAGGAATGTCAGATATTTCAGCACCCTTCTAGGCCAAGTATAAGGCCAGAAAAAGCCCCATCAATATCCTTAAACCATTGGTTCCCCACTTCAAGAGGGATGGCAAAAAAATTCTTGATCAAATTGATTCTACCTATTAAAGACATTTGTAAGTTTGTATTCTGCCAATTTCTACCTTTGTACTTTTTATTAATGGATCCAAATTTGTCAGTATCATTTTATCTAAGTCAACTTTGATTTTTTCCCCTAAATAGGTAGCCCCCTCTACCACTCGCCAATGATCCCATTCACGTCTATGTTTTTAACAAATTGGTTCTTATCCTGATTTAATGGATATCCCGAAAATATGCTTAACTGCCTAGCCTCTTTTATTTCTCTTAATGCTTCCCTGGGATCTGTAGTAACTGCTGCAAAGTCATCGGCGTAGGCCAGTATTTTTGTTTCCCAATCATGACCTAATATGCTGAATAAACATATTTTTTTACTATCCTCCTTATCATAGGATCAATATACAAGGTAAATAACAAGGGAGAAAAGGGACATCCCTGTCAAGTACCTCACTGTATTTTTATAAGTTCCGGCTGGCCTTACATCATGGAAATCCTAGCTTTGAGCTGCTGATAAAATGCTTTCAAGACCATTTAAAACCTGGCCCCTATCCAATCTGCTTGATCAAAAACCCGAGACAGTGCCAGGAGACTCTGTCAAATGCTTTTTCAACATCCAAGAGTATTGAAGCCATAGAGTCTCCCTTTACTGCTGCTGTGTCGAAGTGTGATTACCCGCCTGATGTGGTCAGTTGTTCCTCGACCCAGGACAAATCTGTGTTGCCAAGAAGACACGATTTTTCTGATTGTTCCAGACAGCCTTGTAGCCAAGATCTTGGAGTAGATTTTAGAGTCACTGTTCATTAGGGTAATCGGCTGGTATGTGCCTAGTTCTAATGGAGACTTCCCTTATTTTGGGAATACCACAGTTTTTATTAAGGCCCAAGACCCATGGGGCGCCTCCCCTCCTTGTACTATCAGCAAAAGTTGCAGCAGGTACTTATTGAGGCAGGAGGACAAAATCTTATAGAACTCTCCCTGAATGAGATCTGTTCCAGCTGCGAGGGCGGAGGTTGCTAACTCAATTTCCTCCACAGTGATTGATTGACCTAAATATTCCTGGTCTTCCTCTCCTATATTCCCCATCATCACTGAGTTCAGATATCTTATCAAGTCCTCAGACTCCTCTCCCACATCCTCAGTATATACCTTTGGTAAAATCTCTAAAAGGCAGCCCTGATTCCTTCTCGATCTGAGACAATTCTTACAAAGGATCTTGAACTTCCCGAATATGGGACTGGGCTATTTGCTGCCTAGTCTGCACTGCCAAGAGATTACCCACCCCTCTCTGTATTCGTAAAATGTATATTTCTGTGCCAGAAATTTGTCTGCAGCCTTCTTTGTCCAAAGACTCACTGTTGCTGCTTTAGCCACAGCCACTTTCAGCTGTGCCGTCTGATTCTCCATACCCAAGTCCACTGTTTCCCTTCACCATAGCTTTTGCGAGTGACAGCATTTTATAGGTTACCCAGAAAGTCTCTCTCTTTTTTGACAGGCCCAGTTGTACTGGTCCGTCTAGCCTCGAACCCCTTCTTTTAAGGCATCCCAGATTGTCCCAACAGGAGCACTACCCATGTTTTTTTTACATAAAGCTGGAATCCTGTCCTGCATATAATGGAGGTATGCATCATCCAGTAACGGAGCCCGTTCAAAAGACCAACCCCGCAACTGACCCAACTAATCCAGATGAAGGACCTCTAGTACCAAAGGGTGATGGTCTGACGTGACCATGGGATATTTCTCTATTCAGCTACCCTGCAAAAGATCTAGGGAAATAAAAATAATTGTCTAGCCCTGCATAAACTTTATGTGGAGCATTGTTTGTGGTGCTGGGAAGGGGAGACTCTTATGAGGGTGGGCATGCTTGTTCTTTGAGATATTGCTTGCCTGGATGGGGAGTTGTGCGAAGAGGTATACCGCACAGTGAGTGGGAGAAAGTTTTGATCAGACACTTGAATAGCTTACTGATGATTACTGATGTGCACAAAACTGTACATCAGAATTTCTATCTTTAGACCTCCTCAACCTAGTGTTCCAGTGTTCTCAAGCTTTCTATCCCGAGAATGCCTAGAGCCCTCTCATCCCTCTCTCAAGAGGAACTCAGACTCTGGATGTCTGTATTAGCTAATACATGTTTTTCCTTTGTTCCAGTTTCCATTCTTTAACAATCTCTGGTTTTAAATCCACAGGTGATTGAAGTGTTGGCATAGAAGACAAAATGGTGATCAGTAATAAGCAAGTAATTGAAGACTATTAAAGGACCGATACTAAAGAAGTTGAGTTGCTTCAGAGCTCCAAGAAGAGAAAAGTATCTAACGAAAAGATGTGGTGAGAAACTTGGATTAGAGTAAAATAAAAAACGTGAAAGCAGTTCCTCTAAATAGATTTCCTGCTGCTCTAATGGTATATGAAGAATACCCTGGAGAGGTTAACCCAGGGAAGGAAAACCATCTGTCTGAACCAGAGAGGACACGCATCAGTCTAAAGTTCTATCCGATCCAAGAGAAGATAATACACACAGAACAAGTGGGACTTGAAGAGTTTTTAACAGACCTCAGCAAATAGAATACTTGAGCATCATATCCAGTGAATTGTCTTTAAATCAAAAACAAATATCTGTTCATCAATTATACAGTGTTAATGAAGCTGCTTAAAAGACCAGGTGGTCAGGTTAGGACTAAGATATCTGCTAGTTACGAACTAGCGATCTGGGACCAAGGGAAGGAGAATGATAGAAAATAAATGCACCTCTGTGACCAATGACCTATTGCTTGTAGCCCGGGTCCACATGTCTACTACCATTCTTACCCATTAGAAGTGAACTCAGGTATTTGTTACTGGGCAAGACCTGCAGAATCCTTAATATCCTCATTGTAGTCTTACATACAGACATAGGAGACATCTGTAAGAAGGGTGACCAGAAACAATGTGCTGCTACTGATACACAAGAGTATTCTGAATGTTCATGCCAATACATTATGTGAATATGTACCTAGTTTTGAAATAATGAACACCAACCAAAGACCTAATCAGTGCTTCATTAACTCATAAACAAATATGTATGAGAAAAGGTTAGATAATCCACATGGATGTAATAAAGATGCAATAATCCCATGAGAGGCTTCCCCATAAGTACCAGGGGCTGCTGATATTAAGGTTGTAAGGTGAATTAAGTTGCCTACAGAGGTTATAAACTGTGAACTCTACAGAGAAGTGATCTTTGGCTAAATAAATGTCCAAGTGTTAAGTTGAATAAGTGCAGCACATTTGAGCGAGTGATGCTAAACACATGCTGAATAAGATTTAGTCTTGTCTTATGGCGTGTCTGCTAGAAAAATCCCAACTTGGAGATATTAACTTCAGAAAGAAATCTTCTCATAATGGAATGTATACAAGATAAAACCAAACTTGGAGATATTAGCACCGAAAAGAAGTTTCATACATGCTCTGAATGTGAGAAGAGCTTTAGTTGGCGATCCAGTCTCAGTCAGCATGAGAAAATTCACACTGGGGAAAAACGTCATCAGTGCTCTGAATGCCAGAAACGCTTCACTCGCAAACACTATCTGACTCGACATGTGAGAACTCACACTGGGGAAAAACCTCATAAGTGCTCTGAATGCCACAAAGGTTTCCTGTATAAATTCAGACTTACTGAACATGAGAGAACTCACACTGGAGAGAAACCTTATCAGTGCACTGAATGTCACAAAAGGTTCACTCAAAAAAACGATCTCAGTCGCCATGAGAGAACTCACACTGGAGAGAAACCGTATCAGTGCTCTGAATGCCTAAATAGCTACCGATTTAAAACAGATCTCACTCAACATGAGAGAACACATACTGGGCAAAAATCTCATAAGTGCTCTGAATGCCAGAAAACCTTCAGTCGGAAAATATTTCTCACCCAGCATGAGTTAACCCATACTGGGCAGAAATCCCATCAGTGCTCTGAATGCCCAAAAAACTTTAATCGTAAATACCTTCTCACTCAACATGAGAGAACCCACACCGGGGAAAAACCATATCACTGCTCTGAATGCCAGAAAAGCTATTTCCTGAAAAGTGGTCTTAAATTCCATGAGAGAACTCACACTGGGGAAAAACCATATAAGTGCTCTGAATGTCACAAAAACTTTAGTGAAAGAGCTAATCTCACACACCATGAACAAACACATACTGGGCAAAAACCTTATCAGTGCTCTGAATGCCTAAAAATGTTCAGTTATAAATACAGTCTTATTATACATCAGAGAACTCACACTGGGGAAAAACCTTATCAGTGCCTTGAATGCCAGAAAAGCTTCAGTGTGAAAAGTCACCTTACTGTTCATGAGAGAACACACAATGGGGGAAGAACCTCTTCGGTTCTTTGAATTCCAGAGACGTTTTAGTTATAAAATAATTCTCACTCCACATGTAAAAGCCCACACTAGCTAAAATAAATTTATGAGTGTTATTAAGGCATGTAAAGATTCAGTTGGAAGATCCATGTTATAAAGAAAAAGTGTTTATTAGTGTTCTGAATGCCAGAAAAGCTTTATTCATAAATTAATTTCAATTAAAATGAAAGAACGCATCCTGTGCCAAATCCATATCACTGTTCTGAATGTCAGAAACACTTGAGTTGTAAAATGGATGTCTTTCGACATGAGAGAACCCACACTGAGAGAAAAACCTTAAAAATATACCCTTTGCCAGAAGCACTTGTCATATACATTGCAGTGGTTGTAAATCAATTATACTAAGAACAAAACTGGTTTACTTCCAATCTCAAAATGCTGACGCTAATAATTCCTCAAATAGGTCTTTGGTTCTACCAAGCACAGTTCACAGCCCCTCTTCTAAGGTTCATGGGTTATCTTTGCAACAGCTTTGAAAATGACTTGATGTTTTCCTTTTAAACATCTCTTTATTGCACATGTTATAGCTTACATTTTAACATACCTTTCCAAGTGGACAGTCCATTCTTAAGATTAATTCATGTCACGTCTTATAAACTGATCAAACATTTATACATATATTCCTATCTTTCCCACGTAGAAGACACCTGCGGAAAAATGTACCCAACTGACCACCATTCCCACATCTTATAGAGAATAGAAAGATGCTCTACTATCCCTCTTCAAGTGTAGCCACCCACCCGTCAGAGGTGCCCACACCCTTGACCCTTTCCTCCTAGCCCCTCGTCTTTTTTTTGCACATACTGCCACTTCCTTATGATAAATAGCCATTAGACGAGCGAGCCATTGTTGGACCGATGGTGCAGAGAGGTCTTGCCATGCCGTAGCCAAAGTAAGCAGCTGTGAGTTTTCATATCCCTCTGTCCATGGATAAGGGGCAGACCAGCCTTGAAACGCGTCAGACATGGTGGATATTGAATGAAAGTCAGGAATGCGAGCGTCAACAAGGCATTACAACTGGATGGTGGGGGTGAGCGTTGTTTGCCCTTTCAGAGCTCAAGAGCTCAATTGAAAATTCCTTTCACGCGAGCTGAATTCGATACTGTCAAGGAGATGAACACGTCCGAGATGATCACGTATTCGTGAGGTTGGGAATCTATTAGGTTATTGTAGCTGTGACAGGACGAACTTTGGATTATGAGTACTGGTGGTTATGTGTTTGTAGGATAAACAGTGAAAGAAATTTTGATTCCTATCAACCAGAACAGCCCTGATGAAGTCATTGATGCAGTAACTTGTGCATGACGAAACACGTTGTTGGCTGCGCTTTTGGATTATTTGACTACACTCTGGAATTTTCCAAATTTAACTTTTCTTTCTGAAAACACCTTATATATTTCAATTGGAAGAAGAATTTCTGTCGGACTTATCTACAATTTGAAATATGATTCGCTAAGAAGGACATGTTGTGGAACTGTAAATACAGCTGTACCTATATTGGAAATTAATGGACTAATAACCAAATAGATTATTGTATGATGATGTTTGATGTTTGTTTATTTTAAGAGTGCACAGGGAGGAATATTTTTGAGTTTGTGTGGTGCCCAAGTAGTGGGTATTGTGAGGTTGTCAGGTAACCAACCTCTCCATCCCTTTTGCAGCACTGTTTTTTTACTTGATGTATGGTAACTTGCCCGAACTAGTAGTAGTGCGCCCAACTCTAAACCTGGTTACCATAATTGGTGTTTAGTACTCCCTACATATCGGAATCCACATTCACATTGAAGGACATACACTGCGTAATCAGTGCAACAAGTGAAATGCCCTGTCAATTTGATGGGCACATCGGAAAAATAAATGGTGTATGAGGAGGTATTGACTGCAAACTTGCACGCCCACAACGTGCTACACTTAAAGAAGCCTTTTTTGGGGGAAAGCCAACTGCTTTTGATCGAAAGTTCTGGACTAGTTTTCACTAAATCGCTGCGCATAGAGTGTCCTTTGGGGAGAATTTGCTGGAGAATCAAGTCAGTAAGGACTATGGGCCATTGTGTGTTAATGATTTTCTTGATGTTGTTGGATTGTCTGCTATATGTGGAAATAAATCTGCACACTTTGGTCCCTGATCTATTCTCACCCATTGCATCAGCAACATTGACCAGTGTAGAAGGTCCCTCGATAATGAGCCTTGATGCAGGTTTCAACAGTTCCAGTCTGTCCCTACGGTTTGCTTTCTTTGGGGCAGCCTCTAACTTAATAGGATCATACCCTCGCTCAATAAGTCTCACTTTAGCCACCTGTTGTGCTGCATCCATGGTTGAACTGGAACTGCATGATCTGCGAATTCTCAAAAATTCGCCATATGACAAACTGGCGAGGATGAAAACTTGAGGCATGAAATAACGTGTTGCCCACCGTAGGTTTTCTAAATAGGCCAGTTTCCACATTACCTTTGTCTATAAAAACTGAGATGTCTAAAAAGTGGGTGCTAATAGGGTCAATGTGTGCAGTAAAATTGAGGCTAAACTGGTTTGTATTGATAAGATCAACAAAACTATTAGCTTCCTCCTGAGTCCCTTTCCACACAATAAAAACATCATCAATATAACGCCACATTTCCACTACATGTTTGTCTTATATTGCCTTGTGGTCAACCTTGAGGACCAGCTCCTCCCACCAGCCTACATGTAAACATGCATAGCTGGGGAAGAAGCATGCCCCCATCGCCACACCTTGGTTTTGTCTGTAATATTTACCATCAAACATAAAAACATTATTGTGGAAGCACCAATGTATCATCTTTTTAAGCATTTGGGTATGTCTATACATGGAGATACTTCTGCGCTTTAAATAAAAATCCACAGCATTCAATCCATCAGAATGTTTGAGGCTAGTATACAGAGCAACGATATCAAGTGTTAAAAACAGGTTCGAGGCATGTGGGCTGCTAAATTCATATCTATGCATAGATCGCCGCCTAGTGTTGGGTCCGGATGATTGCACATTGTTGTCCTGGAAGAATCTTCGAAGTATCACGAGATAGGTGGCTCCTCCCCTGGACTACAGTGCGCATGGGCATCGACTCCATCCCCAGATTGTTTTTTTCCGCCATTGGGTTCGGATGTGATTTCGACGTCTCTGTGTCGGAATCGAAAAACTTACTTCTTTAAGGCCAAAAGGCCTTCGTTACCTGCGTCGGTATTGTTCGCGTGCGGTCTCGAGCATCGTCCGACTCTTCCAGTCGGAATTCTGCGGAGTCGAGTAACTCTTCGGACATCGAGGCCCTCTCGTCGCAGCAAGACCCCGACGAACTGATCATGGAACGGAGTCCGTTCAAGTTCTGCCCCGTCTGTGGATCCAAATACCCACATATCGACGTGCATCGAGTCTGTAACAAATGCCTCTCGCCGGACCACAACGAGGCCAACTGCATGGCCTGCTCCAAGTTCAGGTCAAAGAAAACGCTCAAGCTTCGGCGCGCGGCGCGCCTCGAGGCCCAGCGAGCGGCTCCGGCACCCGACGACATATTCGCCGACCCCGCAGAAGAAGGCCGAAGCCATCATCTTCAAATTTCACCACCGTCGACGGAGGTCGAGGCCGATCCAGAGGAACATGTCGAAGGACAGGGCCAAGACCTTGAATACGTCGAGGAGGTAGGGGACGACGAAGAAGTTTATGGGGCCGCGGAAGATAGGTCGGAGGAAGAGCTATGCCCCGAAAGTTACATGACTCAGGCTCAGGTCACGGGATCGCCACTCGGCCTTACCCACGACCCTGCACCGCTATCCCCGGCCCCGCCTTCTGGCCCGGCCACGGACACACCAGCGGAGCCGCCATTGCACGTATCGAAACCGAAAGCGAAACCATCGGTATCGACGACACCAAAGATGGTCGACGTCCCACCAAAAACGAAACCGAAACCTACGGATTCGGCAACGCCTAAAATGGCCGACGTCCAGCCATAAAAATCAAAGCCTGCTCCCTCGTCGACTCCGTCGCCCTCAGGCCCTCCGAAGTCGAAGAAGGCTGTCGAGTCAACAGCGCCGCAGAAGGTGGCCAAGGACCCCTCCTCGAAGAAGGTCGTCCATCACGTGTCGAGCACGGTTGCTCCGGCGCGGTCCGCTAAAGCTGTGGACACGCCTTCGGACGCGACTGCAGCACAGACGACCAAACGCACGGTCGAGGCACAGTCAACTAAGAGCCACGACCCCAAGGCCGGAGGCACTACGCATCGGCACAAGGATGCAGGATCCGCGGCAACGGCGTCGGCGCCTAAGCCTACAACGGAGCCGCGAGCCGTTGGACCCGAAGATTCGTCGGCAGCAAGCTCGTCGGCACCGAGGTCCTCCGACGCAGTAGAACATAGGGCAGCGGTTACCAAACCCTCCGCTTCCTTCACAAAACAGGTCACCGACTCCCTCAAACGGATTCGGGAGAAGACTTTGGCGTCGACAACTCCCACTCCGTCGGCTCCAAAACAGGTGGACACACCTGCGAAGACTTCCACTAAGCTTCTCTACACTCTACCACCAAAGGTGGCGCCACAGGCATTTGCACCCAGATCTGTGCCGAAGATCACTGACACGTCAGAACCTTCGACGCAAGGTGAAAGATTGGATCGACATCAAGCCTCAGAAGACCAATCTGAGCATTACATCGATGCCGAAACAGGGAAATTGACCCTCTATAAAAGAAAGATCACTTCCCAACCATTGGAATCCTATGTCATTCCACTAAAGAAGAAAAGGCCGGCTCAGGACATTCCTGCCCTTGTTGAACCTCTTCAGCCTCCACCAAGGAGAAGCCCATCACCTTCCCCCAACCAGTCAGGGGGAGAGGATGATAACCAGGACGACCAGTACAATTTCCCAGCTCACAATGACCCTGATGTTCAACAGGACTCATATGACGACACTGGTGACCAGGGAAGCCATCAGGTGGTACAGGACCCACAGGCATTTGGTGCACGAACATCACCAACTGAGGATTCAGCAGCATTTAATGCTTTGATAGAGCGGGCAGCTGTAAATCATGATGTGGACATGCATGCTGACCCGGTGGAGGAAGATTTTTTGTTTGACACTTTCTCTGTCTCAGAAAGAACAGTTAAGATACTTCCCATGCTCAAAGGTGTCCTTAAGCATGCCCCGGAGATCTTTAAGGAACCTACCAGGGCGAGAGTGGTGAACCCATGTATCGAAAAGAAATACAGACCAGCACCTGGGGACCCTGCATATATTCGGGGACAGTTGCCTCTGGATTCGTTGGTGGTCGCCAATGCCCGCAAGAGGGCAAACTCCCAAACAACGGGTGAAGCTCCTCCCCCAGACAAGGAGTCGAAAGTGCTTGAGGCATCGGGCAAAAGGGCGGCTGCGCAGGCTGCCAATATCTGGCGCATATCAAATACTTATTATTATTATTATTATTATGAAACTTATAATGCGCTCGGCTTACCCAGGGGCATCCCGGCGCAACAGACCACAGAAACGAAGAAGACTCAGCTAACACTACCGAGGAAACAGATGAGTCTTAAGCAGCTTCCTAAATGGTAGGAACTGGGATTCTGAGCGGATCTTAAGGGGCAGAGAGTTCCAAAGGGAGGCTACCTGCACAGAGAAACGCCTGCCCCCCGACCGGGCTCTTCTTACTCTCGCTGACTGCATAAGATGTTTTTGCTCCGAGCGCAACAGACGCGAGGGTTTGTAGGGACGGGCCATGTTTGCAAGAATGGGAGGGCCTTTACCATGTAAAATTTTATGAGCCGTACAAAGCGCCTTAAATTTCACCCGCTCCTTCACGGGGAGCCAGTGGAGCGCTTTAAGGGCCGGAGCAGCAGACTGCCTTCTAGGAACATCCATAAGGACTCGCGCAGCTGCATTTTGCACCTGTTGGAGGATTTTAAGGGTAGCTTCCGGAGCACCGAGGAACAACGCATTCCCATAATCGAGCCTGGATAGAATTAGGCCACGAATCAACAACTTCCTTGATGGAGCAGGAAGCAGAGGTAACACCTTACGGGCTGATCTCAACAAGCCAAAACAGACCCCTGCGGTCTTCTTGGCATGAGTCCGAAAGGACAGATCGTCATCCAACCATATTCCCAAGGATTTGATCTCCTTCTTGGGGGATGGTGGGTCGCCAAGAGACCGGGGCCAGCAGCTCGCAATGATGGAAGGATTGGAGTTGCCCAGGAGCATCAGCTCGGTCTTACCTCCATTGAGCTTTAAATCAGAGATGGACATCCATCGATAAACATTGGCGAGGCAGTCATGTAATACCTCCGGGTGTGACGCCAATTGCGTGAGGCCCACCACCAGCTGGGTATCATCAGCATAGCTGATGATCTTCACCCCCGAAGGGGCGACCACTCTTTCAAGTGGAGTCATATAAATATTAAATAAGGTAGGGCTCAGCGATGAGCCCTGCGGGACTCCACATTGAAGAGGGATTGGGGCAGATTGCTCTGACCCTTCCCAGACCTGGTAAAAACGATCCGCAAGAAAGGAGCCCAGCCATTTCAAAGCTGTCCCCGAGACACCTGCCTCTGACAGCCGTTGGAGGAGCACCTGATGGTTCACGGTGTCGAAAGCAGCACTCAAGTCCAGGAGGATCACTGCCACTGACCCCCCTGTGTCGAGAGTGCTTCTTGCCTCCTCCACTACTGCCAACAAGGCAGTGTCTGTTCCATGGCCGGGGCGGAAACCAGTCTGGGAGTCTCCTAGCAGGTGGTTAGCTTCAAGATGGTACGAGAGCTGATGATTGACGAGCTTCTCCGCAATTTTTGAAAAACCAGGAAGGAGAGAAATTGGCCTAAAATTGGCCAAATCAGATGGATCCAATCCTGGCAAATACACAGGCACTATTGGCACGATATGATAGGGCGCATTACGACACCCTAGAACAGCTCCTTCAACACCTACCAGATGAGTTTAAGGAGGCTGGCGAAATGCTCATACAAGAGGGAAAGCTCATCTCAAACGCTGCAATTAAGTGTGCACTTGATGTGGCTGATACAGCGGCTAGGGCCATTAACACTAGCGTCATGTTAAGGCGACAAGCTTGGCTTCGCATATCAGGATTTAAACCTGACATTCAAACAACAATACTTAACCAGCCCGTTAATCCTGACAGGCTGTTTGGCCCAGATGTTGACACCACCCTCGAAAAAATTTAAAAGGACAATGAGACGGCTAAGTCCATGGGGGCGCTTCAGTCTCAACAATTCAGGAGGAGCACTTTTCGTCGCTCAGGAGCACGTGGTGTTACCAGAGGACACTTGGGTCAACAGACACAATTCACAAAGGGTGGCGCACAATCCTCGTACCCCAAGCAGGGTAGAGGGGGTTACAGAGGTAACAGTGCCAAGGGCAGAGGCAGAGGAAACAACAACTCCCGTTCCTCTGCCGCCAACAAACAGTGACTCTCTGTCACTGCCCCCCGAACATCCAACACCTGTCGGGGGGAGACTCCAGCAGTTCCTACCAGTCTGGACATCCATCACCACAGACAGGTGGGTAAGACAGCTTATCCAGTACGGTTATTGTTTGGAGTTGACATCCACTCCACCCAACATTCCCCCAAGGCAACGTCCTATGTCGGCAGAGCACTTGCACTTATTGCAGCAAGAGGTTCTTGTGATGCTGCAAAAAGGCGCAATTGAGCTCGTACCAGTGGAGGAGGAAGGCACAGGGGTATATTCCCTGTACTTCCTTATCCCAAAAAAGGACGGATCCCTCAGACCCATTCTGGATCTGCGCCCCCTCAACATGTATATACTGTCAGAACATTTTCACATGCTTACACTGCAGCAGATTCTTCCCCTGCTGAACCAAGGGGACTTCCTGGCAACCTTGGACCTCAAGGATGCTTATTTCCACATTCCACTCCACCCATCCCACAGAAAATACCTCAGGTTCACCATTCACAACAGGCACTATCAGTTCAAGGTCCTACCCTTCAGAGTGACCACTGCCCCCAGAGTATTTACAAAGTGTCTGGCGACAGTCGCGGCGCACCTCAGGAGGCCGAACATACATGTCTACCCTTACCTAGACGACTGGCTCGTTCAAGCAAAGTTGGAACAACAGTGCGCCGCGGACATGTCCCACACCACACACCTCCTTCACAGTTTGGGGTTCTCGCTAAACTACCCAAAGTCGCACCTTCAACCAGCCCATGTGCGGCAGTATCTGGGCGCGACGATAAATACCCTGACTGCTATGGCTCAGCCAAATCCGGTCAGGATCGACAACATTCAGTCGCTGATCCAGAGGTTCAGACCACAACACTCCCTACCAGCGAGAGTGTTCATGCAGTTGATAGGCATGATGGCCTCCTGCATCTTCATAGTCCCGCACGCACGGTTGCACATGCGTCCGCTCCCAGAATGCTTGGCAAATCAGTGGACACAGGCTCAGGGACAACTGACAGACCTAGTGTTGGTGACCGGTCGGGCATACAACTCTCTGCATTGGTGGAATCCACACAACCTTTGCAAGGGACGACCGTTCCAGGAGCCTGTGCCACAGATTATCCTAACAACGGACGCATCTCTCCATGGGTGGGGAGCTCATGTGCTCCACTACACGGTGCAGGGACTGTGGTCATCCCAGCAACAGAAGTTGCACATCAACTACCTGGAATTGATGGCAATCTTCATGGCGCTCAAGTCCTTCAAGGTACATCTGTGCAACAAGGTCGTGTTGATCCGGACGGACAGCATGACAGCCATGTACTACATCCAAAAGCAGGGAGGTACTCACTCGCCACAGCTGTCTCATCTGGCTCAGAGCATGTGGAAGTGGGCCATTCAGAGGAACATTTTCCTCATGGCAGAACACCTCCCGGGCAAGGACAATCAGGTGGCGGATCTGCTCAGCAGGTACAGTCATCAAATGCACGAGTGGGAGATACATCCATCAGTACTCCACCCGTACTTCCAACAGTGGGGTCATCCAGAGATAGACCTGTTTGCCACAAGGGAAAAAGCAAAATGCCAAAGCTTTGCCGCCAGGTTCCCTCACCCACAGTCGCAGGGCAATGCGATATGGATGAACTGGTCAGGCAAATTTGCGTACGCTTTTCCCCCAGCACCTCTCATTCCGCTGGTGGCAAGAAAGCTAAAGCAACACTCGATGACGCTCATCCTGGTTGCTCCAACGTGGGCACGCCAACCATGGTACACCACGTTTCTAGAACTTTCCGTGGTACCGCATCAAAGGCTGCATCTCTCCCCAAGCCTCCTGACGCAGAACCAAGGCGACATTCAGCATCCAGATCCGCAACAGCTCAACCTGGCGATCTGGCTCCTGAGGTCCTAGAGTTTGGCTACCTCAACCTGCCTCCAGAATGCATGGATATCATACGAGAGGCAAGAAAGCCCACTACCAGAGCTTGCTATGCAGCAAAATGGAAGCGGTTTGTCATTTACTGTACTGAACACAATATCAACCCGCTTGATGCATCCATTCCTAACATCATTTGCTATTTGTTACATCTTTACAAATGCAATCTAGCGTACGCTTCCATTCGGATACACTTATCCGCCATAGCGGCTTATCTCCAAAACAGGCAGCATCTCTCTGTTTTCAGGGTGCCTGCCATTAAAGCCTTCCTGGAGGGACTGAAACGAGTCATTCCTCCGAGAACACCACCAGCTCCTGTGTGGAACCTCAATGTGGTCCTCACTAGGCTGATGGGCCCACCTTTTGAGCCACTGCACTCCTGCGAAATTCAGTTCCTGACATGGAAAGTGGCTTTTCTCATTGCTATTACATCGCTCAGACGTGTTAGTGAGCTGCAAGCGCTCACAGTCCAGGAGCCATTCATTCAAATTCATTCCAACAGGGTAGTACTACGCACTAACCCCAAATTCCTTCCGAAGGTGGTGTCACAGTTTCATATCAACCAAACTATTGACCTGCCCGCATTCTTTCAAAACCCACAGACAGTTGCGGAAAGAATGCTTCATACATTGGACGTTAGGAGGGCGTTGATGTACTACATTGACAGAACACAACACTTTAGGAAAACACAACAACTTTTTGTTGCCTTCTCTGCACAGCACAAAGGCAACCCTATTTCCAAAGCAGGGATAGCCAGATGGATTGTTAAGTGCATTCAAATCTGTTATCAAAAAGCTAAACGTACTTTAACAATACCCCCAAGGGCGCACTCCACACGCAAGTTGGGGGCCTCCATGGCTTTCCTGGGGAACATCCCTTTGGAAGACATTTGTAGAGCAGCCACGTGGTCTACACCGCACACATTTACAAAACATTACTGTGTCGATGTGCATTCCAAACAGCAAGCAGCTGTAGGACAGGCTGTTCTCAAAACACTCTTTCAGACTTCTGCAGCTGGCACGGGCAACCGCCCTTAATGGAGGGACTGCTATGTATTCTATGCATAGATATGAATTTAGCAGCCCACATGCCTCGAACTGAATATGCTACTTACCAGTATGCATCTGTTCTTGGAATGTAGGGCTGCTAACATTCATATCGCCCGCCCTCCTCCCCGGTGCCCGTAGCGGCTGCAGATACTCTCTTGCATTCACTCATTAGCATGGACATCCTTTACACTATTTCACTCCATCTCTGCCACAATGGCTCAAAACAATCTGGGGATGGAGTCGATGCCCATGCGCACTGTAGTCCAGGGGAGGAGCCACCTATCTCGTGATACTTCGAAGACTCTTCCAGGACAACAATGTGCAATCATCCGGACCCAACACTAGGCGGCGATCTATGCATAGATATGAATGTTAGCAGCCCTACATGCCAAGAACAGATGCATACTGGTAAGTAGCATATTCAAGACTCCTTTGTCCATTTGAATGTATTCAGTTTCGATAAAAAGTCACTCGAGTCCCGTAAAAAGGACGGCAGATTCATAACATGTTCTTGGAGATAAATCAATGTATTTAGAGGTGCACTCAAATGTACTGTTAATTGCCGAGATAATTGGCCTACCTATGTGCACCTTAAAGATGAGATAAAATGTGGGCAAAGTTGGATACTTTTTAATAGATATTTGTACTCATCTTTAGAGATGAGTCCTTCTCTTTGCCAAAGCAGGAGGTCATTTTTATACTCTCTGTTCATTTTTCTGACATACCCTGCATCACACATTTCATAACACTGTTGGTTGTTAAGATGGTGAAATGCTTCTGTCCTATACATTTGTTTTTCCCATAAAACAATGTTCCCCCATTTGTCTGAATTGTTAATAACCACAGTGTCGTTGTTTTTAAGTTTTGTCATGAGTTGGAAATAATCCTTATTCTTAGCATGCGACTGAGTTAGATTTGCATGTGTTCTTATGTAGAGTTTTTAATTCATCTGTTAGCCGATCATGGAATATGTTCAACGCATCACGTGGCATAAGGGGAACAAATGTAGAGGGTTCTGTAAATGGACTGCAGCCTGGAGACGAAATATTGATGTTTTCTTCTAGTGCGACCTCCTGTGTATTCATGTCATCATTATTTAAATCAATATTATCTCCTATCAAAGCATGTAAAGTTGTTAAAGGAATTTCCCCTGCCGTGAGGCCTTCGCTCGATGTTTGTGTCGACGGCATTGATTTCAATTTGCCTTGGTTTTTGATAGTGAAATACTTTTTGAGGTTTAGCTTGCGAATAAACTTCTACACATCAACTCTGGTCTGTGCATAGTTGAAATTGCTTTCAGGACAGTAACTTAACCCCAACGCCAAAAGCTGTTTCTCCGTGTCGTTGAGTTGGATGTTGGTTAAGTTTACTATGGTATGGTTTATTGTCGATGCTGGGCAGACCAATTCTTTTTCTGTTGCCCTTTGTTTGTTGCGTTTGGCGCATTTACGCCTCTCCCGTCTTCAACGGTTTCTTTCTTTGATTGCTGCCCCTGTGTGTTCCACGGTTGTAATGATTGCTTCCTCTGTTCGCGGATAAAATCCATTTCCTCGGCATACGATAGGGGCCCCAATGCTGGCCCATGTGTACTGTCTGCATTGCTGCTGAGGTCCGAATATGTGTCGCTGGGGAGCGTGCTTACATCAGAGGCAAAAGCCATCGCTTGATCGCAACTATTGATGCCAGTTGAATGAGCATTGGATTTGGTTAACACTCTGTTTCTTGACAAAATCATATTTTCGAGCGAAAGTGAAAACCTGCCCCAGCTCGTAATCGTTTTTGTCTCTGGCAAATTTCCACACCTTCCTAGCTTTAATTGTGTCCTCTTGCTTCTTAAGTCTGTCTTTCATATCTATTGTGTATTTTTCCACAAATTCTTTGTTGTTTGGTGTAATAAGCAAGTCAATTTCACCCTGTATTCGTGCTATTTCCTTAATGTTGAATTCTCTATCAATCCTGGCATATCTGATTAATAGACACATTGATGCCTCAAGGTTACTCTCTGCCCATTCCTTTAAAAGAAGGGGGTTTGGGATTTCAAAGCTCGGAGCAAGCATTATCCTGAGGCCTCTCGCCACCCGGCCCGTCTCGTTGTATTTTTCTAGAGATTTTACCTCCCACCATTTGGTGAGCTCGCTCCGGCTATTTTTTTCTAACAGCTTGAGCAGGCTTCTGACATCTGTATTTGATTCTGTTTGACTGGGTGTCTGTTTTTTGCTGTCTGAAACCGCAGGCAAGTTCAGAAATATCTCATCATTTGCCTTCTCTCTCTCCCTTAGCGTTTCATCCGACATTGCACTGATGTTATTCTGAATTTAAATGTCACTAGTTCCACAGTATTCGTACTGTCACAAACACACACCACGCAACCTATAGCACTTCCCCACCTGCTTTAATGTTCCAAGTAGGTTCCCAACTTACTGCAAGAGTAACTGGCTTCCCTCCGAGTCGTCCTACCCGACGAGGTCACGCAGAAAACTGCAAGCGGGTTCAGCCGCAATGACGAACTTGCAGGGGGCTTGACCATGAGAAAGCTCCAACTGAGCAACCAATCCGCACCGGCCTGAAAAAATTATCAGCCTCAACCGAGGGAGGGGTCCGTTCAAGAAAAACCAAGCCGTTTCTTCTGAGAGAACATCAGGTAACACTCCAAATGCTGTGACGAGCACCGTCAGGAGAGTAACTGACACTTTCATACGCTAGTTGCTGGTGCAATGCAAAGTTATTTATTCTTTCATCAGTGCAATTTGTAGGACGCGTTTCGGCGATCCCAGTCGCCTTGCTCACATAAACGCCATTGTGGTCTACAACAAGTATGTAAAACCCACCCAGAAGGTCATGTGATGGGCTGCCACCCAACTAATAGTGAACATAGGAGAAATCCTATTTGTAGTTCACTATAGGGCCCTGGCAACGCACATAGCATAGGAAATTGTATTGGTGGCAGCAGTAATAAGGTAAATGATAGTGGAAATACTCTCCTCATGTAACCAAATTCATTGTAGCCTAAATAATATATTACTATAAAGTATATAATTACCGTATAAATACTCGAAATCATAACAATATACATTACCTACTGGCGGTCATAGTGGGTAGTTATAGTTAGGACTAAGCAAGTCACAAAAAAGTGTTTTGTGACTTGCCTGTATCTTTGGATGTTGCAAGCAATTGGGTGGTTCCTGTTCGAAGAGCGGCCACATCAAAGGCAGGACCCAATATGTGTTTGGTACTTTCTTGTAAGAATCGGAGGTCTCTGGTTGGCATAGGTATGCACTTGTGACAAGCAGGGACCCTCTCCTCTAGTCAGGGCAAGGGAACTACTCCGTAAGAATAACCCCTGCTCACCCTCTAGGTTGCGTGGCGCGAGCAGACAAGGCTAATCCTCAGGGCGATAGTTAGTTAAGCATTTATGACCACATACAGTAAACCCACTGACCCACCACAGACGGACACCAGTCATAAGTTTGTATCAAAAATACGTAGACTTTATGTAAAAATACTTCAAATCCAGGATTATCACAAGACCATATAACGTTTAGCGATTGAGGCCACCAGATTTAAATAGGCAATAGTTCTTAAGTGTTCTTGGCCAGCAAGGTATGCTGAGGGTCGATGCGCGCTTCGCGCTGGGGAAGCGACCCGTAGATAGATGCTGGACGACAGGGAAAACAAATGTTGCGGACCCTGGATCCGATGTGAACTCGGGATAGAGTTCAAGTGTACCTTGCATTGAGTGTCCGAGGCGTTTTAGGTGCGGCCACTGGTGAGGGCGGACCCGGGACGAGGCCGGCGGTTCTCCGAAGGATCTATCCGGCTCAAAGCCCCCTCGAGGTGCGAGGCGGGTGAGCGGGATGGTGTGGAGGGTTGCGGCGATCCGGGGTCTGATGCAGCTCACGGGGCGAGGCGCCGTTCAGGCCTGCTGGGCGTACTACTTCTTAGCACGCTAGGTCGTACCTGTGGATCTGTGTGGTGCGTCGCGTTCTCGGGCAGACGGGTGCAGCACCGGGCCTGCGGTACCAACGTACGGAAGGCCTTTCTTGAGGTGCGGAACGAGTCTTGGTATGCAGGAGGGCAAAGCGAGACAGTCGGGTACGTATCGACGTACGGACCGTCCGGGGCTATCAGATGCGCTCTGTGCAGATTCCCGTGGGAGAAGATGAGAGGCGCACAACGCGCTCCATAGCAGGCGAGGTGACAGGAGAGCGGGCGGCCCGGCACTGAAGCGGAGAGCGACTCAAGCTTGAGCGGGGCTCTCTGCGGCGGGGCTACCAGGCTCCGAGCTGTCACGACCTTAGGAGGGGCGAAGGTACCCGAGTCACAACTCCGGCGAGAGTAAAGAACTTAAGGCCCAACAGCAGACGGGCACAGGCAGAATAAAACCCACTGGTTGTGGGGTTCAGTTCAGGGGGCAAGCTCGAGATCAAGCCCTTGGAGATCGTTTCAGGCACAAGTCTTCAAAGTCCTCTCTGGTCTTTTCCTCTCAGCAAGGCACCACTGCAGGCCAGTCCCTCAGGTCAGGGACAGGTTTCCTTCCGTCAGATTCTCTTGGTCCTTCTAGTCAGGCAGCGGTTCGTCGTGGTCAAAACAGGATCTGGTTTGCTAGGAGCAGGGCTCCTACTTTTATACAGAGTTTCTTTTGTCTTTTCAGGCCAGGGGCCTGAGCCTGGTTCAACCCGGATTTGGAGTATTCTGTTGACAGGAAGCTGCCGTCTTCTTTCAGGGTGCAGGGCAGGGACATCAGACGCTCCGCAGGAGGTGGAGCCAGCATTTTCGTGGTGGAGCACAACCCTATTCAGAGTCAAGGACTACTCCACCCACCCATCCTGGTGTAAGCACTCTATTCACCACCTGGTAGCCCAGACTGACCCCGGGAATTCCCCAGCCCTGTCACTCACACAAACCCAGACAGCAGATACACATCCAGGCAGAGGCGGGCTGAAATAGTTAGGCGAGCAAATGCTAACTTTCTAAAAGTAGCATTTGCAAACACAGGATATTAAAATAAACCTTACTAAAGGAATTATTTTATTATTCTGAGTTCAAGCATACTAAACTTAACGTGCCACTGTGTTCCCTGAGCCTGCCGGGACTATAGCGTGTAATAATTCCGGCAGCTCATCTTGGCCTATGAGAACAGGTAGCCCTTCAATAGTGAAGAACAAAAGGGCGGTAATTCACTATTAAGACATGCCACACACATCATGGCTTGTCCTACCTTATGCTTACAATGCACCCTGCCCGTAGGCCTACCATAGGGGTGACTGATATGAAGTTAAGGGAAGGTTTAGGGACTGGCAAGTGTGTGCACTTGCACAGTCAGCGTGACAGTACCAGACTGTACGCAGGGTCTGCAATGACAGACTCGAGACACATCTTACGAGGCCGCTTCTGTGGGTGGCGCAACCAGCGCTGCAGGCCCACTAGCAGCATTTGTATCTACAAGCCCCGGCACTCCTCGTGCACGTTACTGGGGACTGACAGTAAACCAAATAAGCCAATCATGGAAATCAATTACGGATACACTTTACATTGGGAGCACTTGCACTGCGGCACGGATTGGCCGTGGTGCAGTGCCCTGAGCAGGAAACACCAGCAAAACATCTGAGGCACATCAGCAAAAAGTGCAAGGGAGACTCACGTCAAGGTGCCAGGTCTAACACGTGTCCCCTCCAGCTGAAACGTGAGGCGAACTACCCTACCCCAGGGAGTTCCTAATCACTAAGGTGGAAAAACCTAGATGGACCGTCAGCATTGGTGTGGTCAATGCCAGGGCGATGTTCCACTGTGAAGTCCATACCCTGTAGGGAAATGGACCACCTCAACAGCTTCGGGTTCTCACCCCTCATCTGCATCAACCATCTGAGGGGCCTGTGGTCTGTCTGAACCCTGAAGTGAGACCCAAACAAGTAGGGTCTTAGCTTCTTCAAAGCCCAGACCACAGCGAAAGCTTCTCGCTCAATCGCAGTCCACCTTTGTTCCCGTGGAAGTAACCTCCGACTGATGAAGGCTACAGTTTGGTCCCAGCCCTCCTCAGTCATCTGTGAGAGAACAGCCCCTACCCCATGCTCTGAAGCGTCTGTCTGCACTAGGAACTGTTTGGAGAAATCAGGTGCCAGGAGCACGGGCACCGTGCACATGGCAGTCTTCAGGGTGTCAAATGCTTCCTGACAGGCGTCAGTCCAGATCACTTTCTGGGGCTGCTTCTTCGAAGTCAGCTCTGTCAAGGGAAAAACGATGCTGCAATATCCCTTGACAAACCTCCTGTAGTACCCGATGAGTCCTAGGAAGGCCCTCACCTCCGTTTGGGTCTTGGGTGGTTCCCAAGCCAGGATGGTCTGAATCATGGGCTGAAGGGGCGCCCCCTGGCCGCTCCCAACTTGGTGCCCCAAGTACTCCACGGAACCCTGACACTTGCTTGCCTTGATCGTGAGGCCTGCCTTGCGTAGTGCCGTCAACACTTCCCAGAGGTGTCGCAAGTGTTCTTCCCATGTGCCGCTGAACTCTGCGATGTCATCCAGGTAGGCGGCGCTGAAATCGGCCAGCCCAGCCAACACCTGGTTGACCAATCTCTGGAAGGTGGCAGGGGCATTCTTCATCCCAAATGGCATAACCCGGAACTGGAAATGCCCATCTGGTGTTAGAATGCTGACCTCTCTTTGGCACCATCAGTCAAGGTGATCTGCCAGTACCCAGACGTTAAATCAAACGTGTTGAGGTACCGGGCAGCCTCCAACCGATCGATGAGCTCATCAGCTCTGGGGATGGGGTGCGCGTCGGTCTTCGTGACCGAATTGAGTCCTCTATAGTCCACACAGAACCGGAGTTCGGGTGTGGCTCCCAACGTTGCAGCCTTCGGGACTAAGACCACTGGGCTTGCCCAAGGACTGCTGGAGCACTCAACCACCCCGAGAGCAGGCATCTTCGAGAACTCCTCCTTGATGCAGGCTCTTACCCTGACAGTCACTCGGTAAGCCTTGTTCTTCACCGGCAAACTGTCTCCCGTGTCCACACCATGGACGCACCAATCTGTGACACCGGGAACCAGGGAGAACAGGTCAGAGAACTGCCCCAGCAGCTGGCGGCAGTCACTCTGTTGCTCAGGGGTCAGGGAGGGTGAGAGGTTAACTCCGTCCACTGACCCATCTCGCTCGGAGGCTACCAAGAGGCCCGGAAGAGGTTCGGTCTCCTCCTCCATTCCGTCATCGGTTGCCAAGTGGGGCTTAAGGCGGTTAACATGTAGGACCCTCAAAGGGTTCCTGGGAGATTGCAAGTTCACCAGGTAGATGACAGGACTCTTGCGCTCCACAACCTCAAACGGACCTGTCCACTTAGCCTGAAGTGCACAAGGCTCCACTGGGGCCAAGACCCATACCTTTTGTCCAGGTTGAAGCTCTACCAGAGTGGCATTCTGATCGTACACCCACTTCATCTCTTCCTGGCTGGCTTCCAGGTTTGTCTCAGCAAGCTGCCTGATTCGCCTGGTCTGGTTTCGAAAGGCCAGCATGTAACTGTATACACTCTGGGGAGGTTTCCTGGGAGATTGCTCCCAGCCTTCCCTAACCAGATTCAGAGATCCTCTGACCGGGTGACCATACAGAAGCTCGAAGGTACTGAACCCGACCGACTTCTGTGGTACCTCTCGGTATGCAAAGAGCAGGCATGGCAAGAGGACGTCCCACTTATGCCTCATTGGACCTTCTAGGCCCATGATCATGTCTTTTAGAGTTTGGTTGAATCTCTCAACCAACCCGT
The DNA here is from genome assembly GCF_964261635.1 of Lissotriton helveticus. Taxonomy (NCBI): domain Eukaryota; kingdom Metazoa; phylum Chordata; class Amphibia; order Caudata; family Salamandridae; genus Lissotriton; species Lissotriton helveticus. Next base: position 1,259,906 of record NW_027611656.1, on the reverse strand, counting down.
TTCCTTGGGGGTGGTAAGGGATGGTGAACTTGTAGGTTACACCACGCTCTTGCCAAAGGGATTTCATATACTTGGATATGAAATTGGTGCCCCTGTCAGACACCACCTCTAGAGGGAATCCCACTCGGGAGAAAATTCCCATCAGCGCTCGTCCCACCACGGGTGCCGTCACTGTTCTCAGAGGGATGGCTTCAGGGTACCGGGTGGCATGGTCCACCAAGACCAGGATGAACCTGTTGCCCATGGCAGTCTTGTGGTCCGGATGCCCCACAATGTCAATTCCCACTCGCTGGAATGGGGTACTGACGATGGGGAATGGCTGGAGGGGAGCCTTGTGCTTCCGTCCACTCTTACCACTTGTCTGGCAGGTCCTCCAAGGAGCATATGAGCTCCTGTGCATTTGGGGCCAATAAAAGTGGGTGACAAGCCTGTCGTAGGTCTTGTCCATCCCCAAATGTCCTGCTAAAGGCACATCGTGAGCTAGCCCCAGTAGAAAGGCTCTGAATTTCTGGGGTACCACCAGCACACGGGCTGACCCAGGTTCAACAACCTTAGGCTCTGAATACAGGAGGTCGTTCTCCCAGTAGACTAAGTGTTTTCCGGACTGAACACCATTGGCTTGGTCTGCAGCCAGCTGCCGCATACCCACTTGAGAAGGGCATTCTTTTTGCTCCTTGCAGAATTCCTCCCTGGAGGGGCCTCCTTCTTGCTGCCAATGGGTCAGCTCAGGCAGGTCCCCCAGTTCGGCGATCTGTTCCCCGGTAGGCTCCAGGGCATCCCCCTTGAGGTCTGACTCCTCCATGGCTGTGGGAACTTCGGGGGCCGGCTGTCCACTCTCTCTGCGCCTTCTCTCTAAGGCCGGTACCTGGGCCTCTCCTTCAGGCTCCAGGACTTCTTGGACACCCCAACTAGCTGCCATGGACAGGGTGGTCATGCACACCCAGTCGGGTAGACCCACCATCCGCAGATGAGTCGTTTTCTCTACCTTTCCCCAAGGGGAGTTCTCCAAATCATTCCCTAGCAAACAATCTATAGGCATGGAGGTCCTCACAGTGACTTACAGAGTACTAGAGCCCCCCCCCACTCAAAGGGAACCTGAGCCATCGGACACTGGCTCTCAGAATTGTCAGCATTGACAAGCCGGCAGATTGCATGCGGTACCACCTGCTCCTGAGACACCAGGTGCTGCCGGACGGCAGTCAAACTGGCTCCTGAGTCTCAAAGAACCTCTGCTTTCTTACCATTGATGGTCACTACCTGCCCATATTTCTTAGTGTTATTGGGTAGGTAGTTTTCGGGGACCATCTCACTGTCTCCTAGCGAGACTAGGGTCACCTGTACGGGATCCCCACCCCCTTGGACTGCTACTTCCTCCCCAAAATTAACACTAGCCATTTGCCAGGGTGGAGCACCAGTGGGTGCGGGTTCTCCAAATAGACGACACTTAGGATAAGTGGCAATGTGACAATGGTTGTCACACCTGTAACAGGTGATGGGCCCTCTCTGAACAGGTCTACCTGTCGGGCCCCGGTCTGCTTCAGGGGTGAAGGAGGCTGAGAACCTTTCCCTTGGTTCCCTTGGGGATTACTCTGGGGGCCTTTTTGGAACCCTTTCTGTTTTCCCCTGTCCCCCCCACTCTTCTGCTGGAGACCCGGCCAACCTTTGGCTGAGTCTCCCAGTGGACCCTTGTGGACCCTGGTGCTGAGCCAGCGGTCCGCGTCCTCAGCAAGCTTCCTCGGGTTGGACAGCTTGCTATCGATCAGGTGCTGGCATAGCTTTGAAAACAATTACTAGACAAGTGCTCCCACACCATTAAATCAATAAGCCCTTGAAAATCATCCACTTTGCTACCCTTCACCCACCCATCCAGTGCTCTGCAGAAAAAGGTCACATACTCCACATACGTACCCTCAGGAATCTTAGTACAACCCATAAACCTCTGTCGATACATTTCTGGGGTTATCCCAAACCTGGTCATTAAGGCATCCTTCATGTGTGGGTAGGAATTGTAAACATCGGAGGGAAGATCTAGCAGGGTGTCCCGCCCCTCAGTAAGGAACCGCCCCCACAACCCCGCTCCCCAATCTCTCTCAGGGTCCCGGTGGGAGGACATGGCTACCTCATAGGTCCGAAACCACTGCCCTATGTTATCCCCCTTAAAGTATTCCTTCACCACATCTTTCGGTATGCCTGCCTTTGCCGCCTCCAGCCTGCAGATTCCTTCGCTCGCTGCCCGCTGCTCCTGGGAATTTCCCGCTGCTCCTGGGAATTTCCCGCTGCCCGCTGCTTCTTGGAATTTCCCGCCGCTGCCTCCCTGCGGCCCCGCCCCCCTGTGGTTCCATTCGTCGCCCCGCTCCCGCCACCCAGCTGCTCCTTCCTCCCGGCTCCTTACTTATGACGCCCCCAGAGCGACCGCGCAGTGGACGCGCGCAGCGGGAGCACCGATTGAGCGCCGAAGGTGCGCCAAAGGTAAGCCTGTCTGCGCCTGTCCGCGCCTGGCCCGCGCCCAGCGCCAGGACCCCTGGCCCTCCCCGCTGAGGCAAGACGACCCGACTGACCTACGACGCCGCCATTCTCAACGCACTCAATGCCGGCCGGACCCACGCCTGCTGCCGAGCCACCCCGAGACGCACCCACGGACCCTTCACCTGCTGCACCTGCAAGTTCACCTGCCTCCGAACCTGCCCCGCACCCGCCAAGACAAACACCAGCAGCAACCACCTCAAGTGCATCCTGATCAACACCCGCTCCATCCACAGACACGCCGTGGAACTCTGGAACCTCCTCGACGCTACATCACCGGACGTCGCCTTCCTCACGGAAACCTGGATGAACGCCTCCTCTGCACCCGACATCGCCATCGCCATCCCGGACGGGTACAAGATCATCAGGAGGGACCGCAACAACCAGACCGGAGGTGGCATCGCCATCGTCCACAGGAACACCATCCACATCACGACCGACGCCAACAACTCCTTCGCCGCAGCCGAACATCTCCACTTCCAGATTCACACCGACCCTAAGACGACCCTCAGAGGCACCCTCGTCTACAGACCCCCGGGACCACGCACACAATTCAGCGAAGACATCACAGACTTATTCAGCCCGCACGCCCTCCCCTCCACTGACTACATCCTCCTCGGGGACCTCAACTTCCACCTGGAGAACAACAAGGACCGCAACACCACCGCCCTGCTGGAAAACCTCGCCAACCTCGGACTCAAGCAACTGGTCAACACCCCCACCCACTACGCCGGCCATACGCTTGATCCCGTCTTCTCTTCCAGCAAGTACATCACCTTCAGCCACGCCACCGGACTCCACTGGACCGACCACAGCTGCGTCCACTTCAACTTCAAAAGATCCACGACTCACCACCACCACCAACAGGTACCTCACAGGAATTGGAGCAAGATCACCGCAGACCAGCTCACCACCTCCCTCAGCCAGAGCCCACCCACCAACACAACGGACCCCAACAAAGCAGCCCGCAACTTCACACAGTGGCTGACCGCCTGCGCCGACGACCTCGCGCCACTAAAGAACCCTCCCAGCAGACCCAGAAGCAAGAAGGCATCCTGGTTCACCGACGACCTCAAGGACTCCAAGAAGACCTGCCGCACCCTCGAGAAAGCCTGGCTCCTCGACCGGACCACCGACAACATGACCGCCCTCAAACACGCTACCCGCAAGCACCACCAGCTCATCCGCACCACCAAGAAGAAATCCCTGAAGGAACGACTGGACAACAACGCCCACGACAACAAAGAGCTCTTCACTATCGTCAAGGAGTTCTCCAACCCCAGCACCGGCACCAACGACATCACTCCGTCACAAGACCTCTGCGACTCCCTCGCCTCGTTCTTCCACCGCAAGATCGCCGACATCCACAACAGCTTCGGCGCCCCACCCACGCACCCAACCGTCGAACCAACGCCCCCCACCGCCACCCTTCGCACCTGGACCACGGTGACCACCGAAGACACAGACCGCACGATGAACACCATCCACTCCGGATCACCGATCGACCCCTGCCCACACCACGTCTTCAACAAGGCCGACTCCACCATCGCACCCCAACTCCGGAACATCATCAACGCCTCCTTCAACACCGCCACCTTCCCGGAGAGCTGGAAGCACGCCGAGATCAGCGCCCTCCTGAAGAAACCTACAGCGGACCCCACCGATCTCAAAAACGTCCGCCCCATCTCGCTCCTCCCTTTTCCTGCTAAAGTCATCGAGAAGATCGTCAACAGACAGCTGACCGCCTTCCTCGAGACGAACGGATCCCTCGACCCCTCGCAGTCCGGCTTTAGAGCCAACCACAGCACCGAGACCGCCCTCATCGCAGCCACCGACGACATCCGGACCCTGCTCAACAAGGGGGAAACAGTGGCCCTCATCCTCCTGGACCTCTCCGCTGCGTTCGACACGGTCTGCCACCGCACCCTAGTCCAGCGCCTCAGCAACATCGGTATCCAAGAGAAGGCACTGGAGTGGATCATCTCGTTCCTCGCCGGGAGAACACAAAGAGTCCGCCTCCCCCCGTTTCGCTCCGAGGCCACCGAAGTCATCTGCGGCGTCCCGCAAGGATCTTCACTCAGCCCCACCCTCTTCAACATCTACATGAAACCTCTCGCAGCCATCAATCAATCAATCAGGAGTTTGTTAAAGCGCGACTACTCACCCGTAAGGGTCTCAAGGCGCTAGGGGTGGGGGGGGTTGGGGGGGTGCAGGTTCCATTCCATCAAGGAAGGGGTCTGTCGAAGAGCCAGGTTTTGAGGTTTCTTGCGAAGATGGGGAGCGATGTTGTCTGTCTGAGGTGGAGCGGAAGGGCGTTCCATGCTTTGGCCGCGAGGAAGGAGAAGGAGCGGCCTCCCGATCTGGTCTTTCTGGTGCGGGGGACCACAGCGTAGGAAAGCTGGGCTGATCGTAGGGTCCTTTGGGGTGCGTGGAATTTGAGTCGGCTGTTCAGGTATGCTGGTCCGGTGCCGTGGAGGGCCTTGTGTGCGTGGGTGAGCATCTTAAAGGTGATTCTCGCCTCAACGGGAAGCCAGTGGAGTGTGCGCAGGTGCTGGGAGATGTGGCAGTGTTTTGGCAGGTTGAGAACCAGTCTTGCGGCAGCGTTCTGGATGTTCTGTAGCTTGCGGATGAGGTTTTTGTTTATTCCGGCGTAGAGTGCGTTGCCGTAGTCGAGTCTGCTGGTGACCAGGGCGTGAGTGACTGTCTTTCGGTGTTCGAGGGGGATCCATTTGAAGGTCTTACGAAGGAGGCGGAGGGTGTGGAAGCAGGAAGATGAGACAGAGTTGATCTGGCGGTCCATTTTGAGCTCGGAGTCCAGGATGATTCCCAGGTTGCGTGCGTGGTCTGTGGGAGTTGGCGGGTTTCCGAGGGCGGTGGGCCACCAGGTGTCACTCCAGGCGTCGGGGTTTGGGCCCATGATGAGTACTTCTGTTTTGTTGGTGTTTAGTCGTAGGCAGCTGTTTTTCATCCATTTGGCGACGGCTTCCATGCCTTCTCGAAAGTTGCGTCTGGCGGTGTTGGGCTCGTTGGATAGGGAGAGGATGAGCTGGGTGTCGTCTGCATATGACACGATGTTGAGTCCGTAGGTTCTGACGATGGGGGCACGCCAGCACAACCTCAACATCATCTCTTACGCCGACGACACCCAGCTGATCCTCTCCCTCACCAGAGACCCCGACACCGCCAGAACCTGCCTACACGAAGGGATGAAAGACGTCGCCGAGTGGATGAAGGACAGCCGCCTGAAACTGAACTCGGACAAGACGGAAGTCCTCATCCTGGGATCTTCGCCCTCCGCCTAGGACGACTCCTGGTGGCCCCCAGCCCTGGGCACCGCACCCAAGCCAACCGACCACGCACGCAACCTGGGCTTCATCCTGGACCCCTCCCTCTCGATGACCAGACAAGTCAACGCCGTCTCCTCATCGTGCTTCAACACCCTGCGTATGCTTCACAAGATCTTCCGCTGGATCCCGACGAGACCAGGAAGACTGTCACCCAGGCACTCATCACCAGCCGACTGGACTACGGAAACGCCCTCTACGCCGGAACCACAGCCAAGCTACAGAAAAGACTCCAGCGCATCCAGAACGCCTCCGCCCGACTCATCTGGATGTCCCCCGACGCAGCCACATCTCCAGCCACCTGAGGAACCTGCACTGGCTCCCCGTCGACAAGAGGATCGCGTTCCGGCTCCTCACCCACGCACACAAGTCTCTTTACGACCTGGGCCCCAAGTACCTCAACGACCACCTGACCTTCTACACGCCCACGCGCCAGCTACGCTCCACCAGCCTCGCCCTCGCAGCTGTACCACGCATCCGAAGAGCCACTGCCGGAGGAAGATCCTTCTCTTACCTGGCTGCCAAGACTTGGAACTCCCTCCCCATCCACCTTCGGCTGACCCAGGACCATCTCGCCTTCAGGAAACAACTCAAGACCTGGCTGTTCGAGCAGTAGCATACCCCTCCCCCCAAGCGCCTTGAGACCCTCCCGGGTGAGTAGTGCGCTATACAAATGGCATGATTGATTGATTGATAGACCCTTGACTCTACCTGCACCGGCATTGTGCTGCCACCAGAGGGAGTTGTTTCCAAACTTTTTGCTTTCAGTTCCAACTCCTTCACTCTCATTTCATGATCTAACTGGAGTTTCTTTTCCTCTATCGCCAATCTTTGTTTTTCCATCGCCATCTGCCCGTTCAATCTTGCCATCTCTACTTCATGCGCTCTGGTTGCTGCCCTGTCCGCCAGCCCCTCTGACGACAGGATTCCGTGCACCTCAACAAGGTTGTCTGGTGGATCCACCACCAGCTAATTATCTGGCTCTCTCGACTCCTTCCAGGCTCTCAGTGCCTTGATGATTTGGGCTTTGTTTTTGCACCCGGTTTGGGCGACTCGGAACTTCAGGTAAAAACCTTTTAGCTGCTCCACTTTGTAATTTTCAAGCCCTTCCCAATCGACATCATCTAGTCCAGAGATGATAGAGGCTGCTCTCACGGGGAGTGAACCAGGCATGGTTCGACGATACGAGATCTCTCGACAAGAATAAAACGACTATAAATCTGTGGCTTCCTTATAGGTCTGTTCTCACTACGTGGTGATCAGTAATTTACTGTACATAAACCATAAATGCAATTTCGGAATCCTCACCGCTGCTTCCAATGTTAGAATCGGAGGTCTCTGGTTGGCACAGGTATGCACTTGTGACAAGCAGGGGCCCTCTCCTCTAGTCAGGGCAAGGGAACTACTCCGTAAGAATAACCCCTGCTCACCCCCTAGGTTGCGTGGCGCGAGCAGACAAGGCTAATCCTCAGGGCGATAGTTAGTTAAGCATTTGTGACCACATACAGTAAACCAACTGACCACCACAGACGGACACCAGTCGTAGGGTTGTATCAAAAATACGTAGACTTTATGTAAAAATACTTCAAATGCAGGATTATCACAAGACCATATAACGTTTAGCGATTGAGGCCACCAGATTTAAATAGGTATTAGTTGTTAAGTGTTCTTGGTCAGCAAGGTACGCTGAGGGTCGATGCGCGCTTCGCGCTGGGGATGCGACCCGTAGATAGATGCTGGACGACAGGGAAAACAAACGTTGTGGACCCTGGATCCGATGTGAACTCGGGATAGAGTTCAAGTGTACCTTGCGTTGAGTGTCCGAGGCGTTTCAGGCACGGCCACTGGTGATGGCGGACCCGGGCGAGGCCGGCGGTTCTCCGAAGGATCTATCCGGCTCGAAGCCCCCTCGAGGTGCGAGGCGGGTGAGCGGGACGGTGTGGAGGGTTGCGGCGATCTGGGGTCTGATGCAGCTCACGGGGCGAGGCGCCGTTCAGGCCTGCGGGGCGTACTACTTCTTAGCACGCTAGGTCGTACCTGTGGATCTGTGTGGGGCGACTTCTCGGGCAGACAGTTGCAGCACCGGGCCTCCAATACCAACGTATGGAAGGCCTCTCTTGAGGTGCAGCATGAGCCTTGGTATGCAGGAGAACAAAGCGAGACAGTCGAGTACGTATCGACGTACGGACCGTCCGGGGCTATCAGATGCGCTCTGTGCAGATTCCGGCGGGAGAAGATGAGAGGCGCACAACGCGCTCCGTAGCAGGTGAGGTGACAGGAAAGTGGGCGGCCGGGCACTGAAGCGGAGAGCGACTCAAGCTTGAGCGGGTCTCTCTGCGACGGGGCTACCAGGCTCCGAGCTGTCACGACCTTAGGAGGGGCGAAGACACCCGAGTCACAACTCCGGCGAGGGAAAAGAACTTAAGGCCCAACAGCAGACGGGCACAGGCAGAATAGAACCCACTGGTCCTGGGGTTCATTTGGGGGGGCAAGCTCTAGATCAAGCCCTTGGAGATCGTTTCAGGCACAAGTGTCCTACTACAACTAAACAAACACATCGAAAACTTCAACCTACTCGACCTCTTTCAATCAGGCTTCAGGAAAGGCTGAAACACCGAAACGGCAATGCTGAATGACGTTGATGACATCCACCACTCACTTGATAATGGCGAGACCTGCCTTCTTATCCTCCTTGATCTCTCTGCAGCGTTCGACACAGTCAACCATTCAGCCCTATTTAATGTGCTTAGGACTCGTTTCGGCCTTAATGGTACTGCCTACAAATGGTTTGTCTCCTACTTACAACACCGAACTCAGCAAATCAAAATTCAAAACTGTCTTTCTAACCCCACTCCTATCTCCCTTGGAGTCTCCCAAGGATCTATTCTCTCTCCCTCCCTCTTTAACCTCTTTATGGAACACCTCACCCTTATTCTTAAACAAGCAGGCATCAACTACCATCTCTACGCCAATCTATTACAAGATTACACCTGAACAACACCCTCACCAAGATCCAAACCTGGTTCCATTCCAATCATCTCAAACTCAACCCTAATAAAACTGAAATCATCCTCTTCTCCCCTAAAAATAACCCTCTTCCTGATCAATCCTGGATCTCTGACCTTAATGTACTCAACTGCCCACTAACCCTGTACTATTCCATCAAATCTCTTGGTATTTTTTATCGACAACACCCTAACCCTTAACGTCCACATAAAAAACTCAGCTAAAGGAGCCCTCTTCACTCTTCGTCACCTCAAGAAAATCAAACCCTTTATACCTACCGATGACTTTAAACTTGTAGTTCAGTCACTTGTTCTTTCACGTATTGATTTTTTTTAAAAATATATTTTTATTGCAGCAACAATATGGGTACAATCAATTCACCGTTCAGGCCAGCACCCTGCATTCGCGTTAGATAAGCTCTTAAACAGAAAAATTAGACTTACACGGCCATTTAGCTCACACCCCGGAGGTCGAGCGGCAATAGACAGGAGAGCATTTTTCGCTAATAGATGCATGAGTATTCACACACGACTGCTTCTCAGGCAGTACTCAGGGCTGCTTTTCTTATCATCCGGTTCCCCCTACACCTGTCCTAGAGAGCTCCGAACAATATCCAACATCTCCCCCCCTCCTAAACTCCCTACCCTAAGGCCCTCCATCCCTTACCCCTCTACCCCCCTTGCCCCCTACTCCCCCCCGCTCCCGCCCCTCCCCCCAGGCGTGTCAGAGTTCCACAAGAGCAAACCAGAATCCCTCGCGGGCAGTGCAGGTCCGAGACCGACAATCAGGAGTAACCAATAGGAAAGTGCAGTCAACACGTGGGGCGTGGGATAATCCAAGGAAAGAACCTGACCGAACACCAACCTAGGCCAAGGAGCCTAAGGACCAGGACTACGTGCGGGGGAGCCTTCGCTGTCAGAGGCCGAAAGCGTGAGTTCGAGAACCAACCGCTCCCAGGTCCGGGCCCGCTCCAGAGCAGTATCAGTGCCTGTCCTAAGTGCTAGCTGTAGACGTATCTCCCCCTCACAGCATGCCCATTTAGTCAGCTCTGCCCGCCATCTCTCCACCGTGGGACCCCTATTTGCCTTCCACTGGGACATTATGGCTCACTTCACTAGAAGCAAACCCAGATCTAGGAATTTACTAGTGATTTTGTTTTTGGATGTATGCGGGAACCAGTGTAGGACGCAGTGTGCCATTGTGGGTTGCAAATCCCTCTCAGTGACCTCCCGCAGATTCTCCACCACCTCCTGCCAAAGGAGCCCAGTGCCGGGCAGGACCAGAACATGTGTTGGAAATCAGCCACTCCTGCCGGACAGCGCGGGCAGGCAGCCGAGTGTGTTGGGAAATACCTATGGAGCTTGTCAGGGGTCAGGTACGCTCTATGTAGGATGTAAAAATGCACCAGCTGAAACCTCGCATTGCGCGTCCCTTTCCAGGCCCGTTCTACTATACCAGACCACGCCGTCTCAGGGATCTCCGTCGTTAAGTCCGCCTCTCATTTCGCCTTCAGAGCTGTTAGCGGGGCCTGAGCTTCCACAGTCATGCGTTTATAGAGGCACGTTATAGCCTTAACCGTCCCCGCGGCCACTACCACGTATTGACAACCCATGGACAGTGGAGGTTCCGCCATACCCGTCTTCCAATGTTTACGGATTGCCGCAGTCAGTGCCGCATGAAGGAGAAAGTCTCCCCCCGGCAGTGCAAAGCGATCCTGTAAGAGGTCGAAAGGCAGTAGAACTCCGTCGTCATACAGATCTCCAATGGTCGCCAGGCCCTGGTGCTCCCAGTTCTCTAGTCGGTGCCATGTGCCCCCGTGCGGGAGCGCCCTGCATAGCTTGAGCGGGATCTCTGATGCGTATGGCACCGCAATGTGACCTCTCCTCAGATATCTATTCCAACATTTCCGAACCGTCGAGAATTCCTGAGTAAGATGGAGGTCCTCCATCGGGAGGCCCAGAATAATCCGGGAGATCACCTGCACCGTCCCCGCTGGTTCACCAGAACCGTTCTCTTACCTCGTGGCTCTCGCTGTCCACTGTGTTAACCACTGTAGGCTGGGCCGCCAGGTAGTACAGCTTGTAGTCCGGCACCGCGAGACCCCCCCCTCAGCCCGAGGCCGTAGAAGGGTGGTATGTGCCACTCTGTGTCTACCCGAGCCCCACAGAAAACCGGTCACCATGGTCCGTAGACTACGAAAGTAGCTCGCCGGGATCCAGACCAGAAGAGTCCGGAAAAAATAGAGCAGCCGCAGTAGGGTCACCATCTTAAGGAGCGCCACCCTCCCCGCCAGAGACAGGGGAAGCGTACCCCAGAAGTCAAAGTTCGTTTTAGTGAGTCTGATCGCCGATCCAATGTTACCTTCCAGAATGTCTATGCTATTATGGTAGATCGAAGTGCCCAAGTAGCGAAGACTCCTCTCCTCCCAGGTCACCCCTTCCGAAGAGTGCGGGCATTTTCCGCGCCCGAGTTGGGAACAGGTAAGACTTCGCCCAGTTCACTCTGGGGCCAGACACCTTGCTCAGTGATTGAAGTAGGGATTTAGCTCCCCGTAGGGAGGCAGCAGTGTCCGCCAAAAACAGTAGGAGGTCATCAGCGTATAATGCAATATGATGCACCTGCCCATAGACGTCCAACCCCTGATATGCCCGTCCCAATCGGGCCCGTGCCGCTAAAGGTTCAATTGCTATGGTAAACAACAGGGGTGAGAGGGGGCAACCCTGACGCGTGCCTCTTCCTACTGCGCAAGCCTCCGATATTACACCTCCCGTTCTGACTCTCGCCGTAGCGTTCCGGTATAAGAGTGCCGTCCAATCCACGAAATCCTCACCCAGTCCCATGGCGCGCATAACATGGAAAAGGTAAGGCCATTCCAGGCTGTCAAAGGCCTTCTCCATGTCGACGGCAAACACCGCCGCCTGGTCCACCTCATAGGTGTCAGCCTCCAGAACGTGGAGAAGCCGTCGTATATTAAGCGCGGTGTTGCGGGTCGGGATAAAGCCAGATTGATCCACGTGGATCAGAGTGGACATGTGGGGAAGTAGGCGCGTCGCCAAGATTTTGCTCAAAATGTTGTAGTCCAGGTTAAGCATGGACAGCGGGCGGTACGCCGATCTGTCCCAAGGCGGCTTGCCAGGTTTCAATAGTGGGACAATTAACGCCTCGCCAGTGGTCTTCGGTAACCTGCCCAGTCGTTTAGCCTCATTGTATAGCCACGCCAGGCGGGGTGCCAGGAGGTCGACGTAGTTGTGATAGAATTCCGTTGGAAGACCATCAGAGCCTGGTGTTTTATTTCGTGCCATACTCTTGATGGCGACTCTCACCTCCCTCTCGTCAATTTTATCCCCTAGAGGTTTTGCAGCCTCTCCTTCCAGCTCCGGCAGATCCAAACCCTCCAGGAATCTCTGGAACTCAGTCTCCAACGGAAGGACCCGACTACGGTAGAGCTCCGTGTAGTAGTCATGGAATAATTAATTTATTCCCTGTTGGTCGAACCGCGCTATTCCCGCATGATCTCTGAGTTCAAGAATGACCGAACTTCGGCGAGCCAGATTGGCTAGCCAGGCCAAGAGCGCCCCCGTTTTATCCCGTTCCGAATGCGCACGCCGGAGGTAGGCTTTGTAATCGAAGCACCTGAGGCGCTCCACCGTCGCCGCTACTGATTCCTTCACCTCAAGTAGAGCCTCCTGAATGTCTGGCCGCTCAGGTCGGTCCCTCTCCAGCGAGCGTAGCTTCTCGTCCTCCTGGTCAACGGCCCTGAGCAAGGTCTTCCGCACTCCCGACACCGTCGCAATGCATCGTCCCCATACCACTGTTTGAAGGCGTCCCACTCAACTGTTGCCGACTCCGCGGTCCCCGCATTGATCTGAAAATACGTCTCTATACTCGAGGCTATCGCGGTCCGGCAGACATGATCGTCTAGCGCCTCCGGGCGCAGTTTCCAGGTGGGAATGCGTGGGCGGCGCTGCGCCCATCATAGGTGCACTAGCAACGGGTTATGGTCGGAAATCGTGCGCGCAAGGTATTCACTATGGCACACCTCACCATGCACACGAAGGCGTCTATGCGGACGTGAAGCTTGTGAAGGAGTAGTCCCTGTCTAATGGGTGGTGAGCCCTCCATGCGTCAGTTAGTCCCCAACGCCATTGCCAGTCAGAACGCGCAAGCGCCAGTCTGCTCGCCGGTGCATTTGGTAAGGGGGGATGTGAGCGGTCCAAAGCAGTGTCAGTCACACAATTAAAATCCCCCTCACGAAGCAGTGGGCCCATTAAGAACGGGGCCAATGTGCGGGACAGCAAGGAGAAGAAGGCAGGCTGGTCCACATTCGGGGCATATATGCAACCCAACGTTAGGTCCCTCCCATCCAGTTTGCCCCTCACCACTGCATACCTCCCCTCCGGGTCAATAGGCTGTTGTGTGCATTGAAAGGGTACCCCGGCCCTTACCCAGATGTCCACCCCCCTGGCATAGGCCGAGTAATCAGTGTGGTAGACTTGTCCCCTCCATCTCCGCTGCAATGCTTTCACTTCCTGCACTAAGAGATGCGTTTCCTGGAGGAAGGCAATATGGATGCCCCGTCGAATTAAATATGAGTGAATCTTGTGGCGTCTATGCATGGTATGCATCCCTTCACATTCCACGTGAGACATTTATATCCTAAGTCGGGTCCCTTGGCAGCCCATATTGCAGTTCACGCGGTCCCCCATGGGAGCCTCTGACACGCCCAGTTCCCCCCCTCATCCCCCATAACCATACCGAAACAGTCCTACCCAACTCCCTCTCCCCAGGACAGATAACCAACATGGCAACCCCATCCAAACCCTGCAAAAACAAGCGTTAATCAACCAGAGCAGGCTAGGCTATTCGGAACGTCAATGCCAGTAAGATCCGGAGCTTCCCCCCCCTCCCAAGTATTCAAAGATCAACCAAACTTCTCCCCTCGATATCACAGTTATGAACAACAGAAGGCTGCTGCCCCCCGCCACCCTCGCAACAGCAGGTAGGACCCTCCCCGTGTCCCAGTACCATATAACAGTGTGTCCCTTGTCTTCACAGCCGCTTCAGCCAAAGATGCCATCTGCCGTTTGTGGGGTTACGACCGGGAGGTCCGCCTCGGAGAGACCATGAGCGCTATTGGAGCCTGGACTCAGTTCAGCATTCTTCGAGCGCTCCGAATCGTTACTGGAGGGGCTGACCTCCCCCTGGCTGATGGCTGCCACCGCCAGCACCGCCTTGTTTCTCTCCTGTTGCTACCCAGTCGGGGAGCCAGGTCGCCGCGCCGGTGTCAAATCAGTGGAGCTACGTCTAGGCGTGGTCGCAGTGGGGGTGTCTCCACTAGTCTCCCCCCTGGTTTCTATCCAGTCCCAAGCCGCCTGCGGTGTAAGGAAGAAGTGAGTACTCCCGCCAGCAATGACCTTCAGACGGGCCGGGAACAGCATAGCATAGGGCAGTTGCATAGCTCTCAGCTTTCGTTTGACCACTAGGAAGGATGAACGTTGCCGCTGGACGTCCCTGGTGAAGTCCGGGAAAATCATGACCTTGCTATTACCAATGCGTAGGTTCGGCAGGCCCCTGGCCGCTTGAAGAATGTGATCATGATCCCGGTAGTGTAGAAGGCGCACCACCATCGGGCGAGGTGGTCCTCAAGCTCTAGGCGGGCACGTCGGGACTCTGTGGGCGCGCTCCAGAGCGAAAAATGGGGAGAGCCCTTCCGGTGCCACCTCCGTTCGCAACCAATTTTCCAAGAAGGACACCGCATCCTGGCCCTCCTCCCTCTCCAGGACTCCCACGAGGCGGAGGTTGTTACGTCTGGAGCGTCCTTCACTGTCCTCGGCCCTAAGTTCCAGCACCCGAACTTTCTGCGCCACTTCCGCCAATGAGGCCTTCAGGGTAGCCACGTCACCAGGATTGTCCTTCATGTTCGCCTCCGAGGTCGTTACTCGCTCCTTCAGCTTCCTGTGGTCATCCTTCAAGAGGGACAGGTCAGATCCAATGGTGTCTATTCGCTTTTCCAGGGCCTCACGCGATGCCACAATGGCCTGCATAATGTCACTCAGGGAGGGGTCCCGTGGCGGGGCTGGGCTCCCAGAGCCAGACGCCTCTTCACCACCCGCCACCGTGTGACCCGGGTCATCAAGTCTCAGTACGTCAAATCCCTTCTTTTGGCCCCCCGGACAATCTTGCGGCAGTTTTCCCGAGATTGCTCCCAGACGCAGGCGTCGCCTACTCAGGATCAGTGCACCGGGCCCGTTAGCCCGCTGTCGCCTCTACAGTGGAGTCACCAGCGCTGGGTCCGCACCCCTCCGTCTCCCGTGGCAGAAAACACCCACTCCACTGACAGTGGGTGCAGGGGCAAGGTCAGTGCAGGAAGGAAGCTCCAATTAGGGTCCCCAGGCAGGTTTCCAGAGCCAGCCCGAAGCGGTCGCCCACAGGAGTCAGCAGCAAAGTGGAGCGGCCGGCCCGTGGGCAGAAGGGATCGCGCTCCGGCTCCAAGGGCAGTCTCCTGCAGTCCTAGGTCTTCCCTCTGCAGGCCTATCAGGGGTCCCGCCAACGCCCCTGCCCAGTATGAGGAGGAAGATGATGGGGGCCCGGGTCTTCACCCCACTGGGGGCACCCAGAGACGCAGCCAAAACGGGCACCGCCGGACCCCGGGTCACCAGAGCCCCAATGTGTGCTCACCGGTGTCGTGCCAGAGCCTTTTGCGCCTCCGGCGAAGGCGCACTCTAGTCCTCCTGTCGTATCCGCCGCTCCCGGGCTGCCTCGAAGCCTCCACGCCAGTCTGCTCTCCCCACCTGGTGAAAGATCTTTTGGCAAAAAGGACTTCTTCCCTGCCAACTGGTTCCATCGCCCACTGTGAGGCTTTGGCATCCTTTTTTTTGGAAAAGGTCCGGGTTATTTACCAGGCCTTTCCTAACACTGGGCCAGTTCTGGGAGGCTCTGACGGTGCCCAAGGACATACCTTCTTGCATTCTTTCCCACCACTACTACCTGAGGGGTTTAATAAACTGGCCCAGCAAATTAAATCTGGTTCCCTTTCGGATCCATTGAGGCCTGCTTTTTTTAGAGATCAGTCTTTTTTGGGACGCTCGGTGGTGTGTTCCTTAGTCAATCTCTCGTTGGCCTCTAGCATAGTACCAACTAAATGGAAGCAGGCGGTGGTTTCTCCGATCCTGAAGAAACCCTCTTTGGATCCTTTAAAACCTGAGAACTACCGCCCTATTTCATTACTCCCCTGGCCGGCGAAAGTCACGGAGGGCCATGTTAATCTGGTCCTTTCAGACCACCTTACTCGGGCCAATGTGCTGGACCCCACGCAGAACGGCTTCCGTGCTGGGCACAGCACGGAGACGGCCCTCCTTGCCATGGTGGAGCACTTGCGTGCGGTGTTGGATGCGGGTCAGACGGCGGCGCTTGTATTATTAGACCTTAGCGCCGCCTTTGACACCGTCTCTCATCGCATTCTGCTACACCGGTTGGAGGAGATTGGCATTGGAGGGTCTGCTCTGCAGTGGTTCCGCTCCTTTCTCGACAACCGCTCTTTCTGCGTGGCCATTCCACCTTACCAGTCCAAATTCCATCCTCTGGCCATGGGGGTCCCTCAGGGCTCCTCGCTGAGTCCCACGTTATTTAACCTATACGTGAGACCGCTGGCTGAGGTCGTCAAGCAGTGGGGCCTGACTATGGTGTCATATGCTGACGACACTCAGCTGGCGGTTACACTCAGCGGGGATGCGGATCTGGATGCCCCTAGGTTTCAGAGTGGACTGAAGGCACTGGCTAACTGGATGACTGCGAATTGTCTCCAGCTTAACGCCAGTAAAACAGAGATTATGGTTGTCGGTAAGTGCGCGGAGCTCTGGGGAGACAGGTGGTGGCCGCCGGAATTAGGACCATCTCCGACTCCGGTCTCTGAATTGAAAAATCTGGGAGTTTGGCTAGATTCCAGCCTTAACTTTGTTGGCCATACAAAGAAAACCGCGTCCTGCTGCTTTGGGTTGCTGCGGGGCTTAAGACCTGTTCTAAAAAATGTTGATGCCCCGACCAGGCAGCTGGTGATACAGGCGACGGTGATCTCCCGGCTTGATTACGCCAGCTCCCTCCTGGTGGGGGCTAACCAGGTTAAACTTACTCGCCTGCAGCGCGTCCAAAATGCGGCCGCTAGAGCTATAGTTGGTTTGCCTAGATTCTGCTCCGTCTCCAACGTCCTCCGCTCCCTGCATTGGTTGCCGGTGAGGATGAGAATCCAGTTTAAGGTCTTATGTTTGGCCTTTAAAATTCTGAAGGGCACTGCCCCCCAGATCCTGACCAATCTTTTATCTTTTTATGTCCCGTCTCGCTCCCTCCGATCTTTGGGCCAGGCTCTCGCCATTGTTCCCCGGTTTAAGCTTTGTCGTGCCGGTGGCCGTTCCTTTCGAGTGAGAGCTGCGGTTATCTGGAACTCCCTTCCGGTCAAGATCCGACTCTTGGAGGATCTTCTACAGTTTCGTAGGGCTATCAAGACTTTTTTGTTTTAACTGTTAAGCAGGGTCTTGTTCATATCTGTTTTCTTCTGCTCCTGCTGTTAACGGTGTTGTGTTTCACCTTGTCTTGCGCCAGGACGCTCCTTTGCTGGAGCAGCTGTGCGCACAATAAATACCGATAACATAACATAACCTCAGGCAGTACGCAGGACGCTCCGCTCCGGTGCAGGTAGGACCTGTTGCCTCTGTGAGTCCTCCGCCGTCGGCAGTCCGCCTCCGTCAGGCAGCCCGACCCATGACTTCAGCCGCCATCTTGTGCGCCCACCGCGCCAGCCGCTCCGCTCGGGGGGGAAACAGTCGTCCCTGACGGTCTCGGGGCACCCAGCGCCCCCAGTCTGTGCCCCAATGCTCCCCAGACCCTCCGATATTAAGTGGAGGGCAGGGGTCCGAATTTGGGGGTCAGGATATTTGGCTGAGAGGGGCGGTTGCGGAGAAGCTCCAGAGTCCCGCTTCCTTCTATATCGGCACCCAAACCACGCCCCCTTCTTTCACGTATTGATTATGGTAATGCCCTCCTTAACGGAATCCCCAAGGTCCAACTAGCTCCAATTGAAGCTGTGTTCAACCTTGCAGTCAGGCTCATCACAGGCTGCAAACGCTTCGATCATATATCCCCAGCTCTCAAATCTCTTAAATGGCTCCCTATTGAAGGCATATCTGCCTACAAAACTGCCTGCATTACTCATAAAGTCCTCCACCAAAACACTCTGTAGCACCTCTCCAAGAAACTCCTCAGTGCGGGCACCACATGACCTCTGAGAAGCACCAACACCCTCCCACCACAGTATAAAAAGAAATCCACACAATCACGCTCCTTCTCTGGTAATGCCCCTATTATCTGGAATGCCCTCCTAATAAACCTGCGCTGTAACCCATCCTATTTCAGCTTCAAAAAAGACCTCAAAATCCACCTTCTCAATTATTATTGGGGATCCTAACCTGTGACCTGCACTTGATCTCCAATTCACCATGTTATATTAGTCCAGTAATACTTGTCCATTTCCTGAACATTATTTGCCTAATTAATTGATATGTATAGCTCTTGCCCCTGTTTATCTATTTGATTTGTAAATTTTGCATGTTGTTTTCATTATCTTTTATCTACTTGTATGCCATGTTTGGCCCAATTATTATTGGGGTTCCTAACCTGCAACCTGCACCTGATCTCCAATCACCATGTTATATTTGTCCAGTAATATTTGACCATTTCCCGAACATCATCAACCTAATTACTTGAAGTGTATAGCTCTTGCACCTGTATATCTATTTTGATTTGTATATTTCACATGTTGATTAATTATCTTTTTATCTACTTGTATGCCATGTTTGCTTTATATTATCTTCTCATGTAAAGTGCTCTTATACCTCTGGGTCTAGCCAGCGCTATATAAAACGTAAAAAAAAAAAAAAATAAATAAATAAAAAATAGAATGACAGGGATGGGGGGTGGTATCGCCATTATCTATAAAGACTATATGACCTGTTGACTACTAGGCAGTCCGCTATTAGACTGCGAGATTGCCCACTTTTCAATTGAACTCACCCCCTCTCTGTCACTCTCAGGTATTCTGATCTACCGTCCACCTGGGTCAATAGGTCAATTTTGTAAATCTCTGATGGAAACAGTCATTAATCTTGCTAGTTCCTCGGCTAATTTTACCCTCCTTGGAGATTTTAACCTGCACTTTGATGACACTACAGTGACTGAACTAGCACAAGATCTGATGGCCTGTCAACTGCACCAGAAGATCCCCCAAGCAACTCATATTAACGGTCACCTTCTTGACCCAATTTTTTCTAGTTTGGGAGAACTAAAAGGGAAAGCCCCCATACCATGGTCCAACCATTTTCTAATTCCATTTGTCTGGGCCCACCTATCCCCGTTTTACTCACCCAGTCAACACAAATACAAATCCGAGCCTGGCCCAAACTCCCCTTGGAGGGGTGGACTCAGGAACTGGAAGGCACCAAACCTAATCTGGATCTCAATCCACTCACAGATTACCAAAACTTGACTCACTGGATTGAGGGGTCACTGAACACAGTGCTCCCAAAGAAATCAATCCAGAAGAAAGCAGGACTTAACAAGTCTGCATGCTCTCCAAAGCTACGTATCCTAAAACAACAATGCAAAAGATTGGAAAGGATATGGAGGAAAGTCTTCTCACACAATAAACAGGAATACAGGGTGGCCATTGGAACATACAAGGCAGAACTAAAACGAGCCCGGGCCACCTACTATGAGGAAAAGATTTCAGCAGCAGCTAATTCCTCTAGAGTGACTTTTCTCATTGCCAAAAAGCTACTCAAAGTCCCTAGTCCTCCAGCGGCACCCGATCTATCGGGTCACCGTTGTAACGAACTTGCGGAATTCTTTGCCACTAACGTACATAATATTCTCAAGCATCTTCCGCCAAGAGACAGTGATACACCCGGTCCTATGGCCACGGACTTGCATGAAAATGAGCACCATCTGGAGACCTATATCCCCTGGACTCAGGATTCATTTTTAGCTACTCTAGCTTCAGTCAAATCTGTGTCACCACGGGACCCTGCACCACCTAACATTCTGAAACCGGTAGCTCCTACAGTTGCTCCTATCATTATTAGCCTGATTAATGCCTCCCTTGCATCAGGTATAGCGCCCCAGACTGTAAAAGGTCTATGGTAAAAGCCTTGCTAAAAAAAATCTAATTTGGACCCTGCTGACCTGGGCAATTACCACCCTATCTAGCTCCTTCCGGGAATTAGCAAAATCACAGAGAAACATGTCAACCACGCACTCAATGTATTTCTTGAGTCCCATAACCTGCTCCACCCCTCCAAACGTGTTTCCGCCCTCGTCAAGGCACTGAGACCGCCTTATTTGCGTTGGTGGAGGAAGCGAGGAAAATCCTAGATTCAGGAGGTTCGTCGGCCATGATACTCCTCGCTCTAAGCGCAGCCTTCGATACGGTGAATCACTGTATCCTGGTTCACCGTCTCAGAAGCATATCAGTGTGCGGCAAGGCCGTACTATGGCTCCAATTCTTTTCTGGAAGACAGGTGCTTCTAGGTTTTTGAAGGTGACACCTTTTCCAAACCTATCCCCCTTCAGTGTGGAGTCCCCCAGGGATCATCCTTGAGCCCAACCCTTTTTAATGTTTATATGTCCCCATTGGCAGATACCATTTCCCCCTTTGGGATTCATATAGTAATATATGACACACAGCTGGTCGTAGCATGGAGCCAAGTCAGCCATACGCCCTCTGATCTTCACTCTTGCCTTGAGGAAGTTACCAAGTGGATGAGTTTGTCCCATTTAAAACTCAATGGTGATAAATCCGAGCTCATGCTTCTTGGCAACTAGCTAAATTTCAAATCAAGTACCATGTGGCCAGCCTGTATGGGCCCCGTACCGACCCCGAAAGCCGAGATAAAGAGCCTAGGCGTCTGGTTATCTCAAGACCTTACATTTAAAGCTCAAGCCAGGAAGACCACTGCTTTATGTTACAGCATGCTAAGAATGATTTGCAAAGTGTTGCCCCTCCTACCGGATCAAACAAAACAAATGCTGGTCCAGGCGCTCATCCTCTCCAGGATTGATTATGGCAACGCCCTCTATCTGGACACCCCAAGCGCAGTGATTACCAAACTGCAGATTATACAATACTCTGTTGCAAGAATGCTCATGGGAACCCATAATCGCTGTCCAGCAAAGCCGACACTACATGCTCTTCATTGGTTCATTGGCAAGAGAAAACTAACTTTAAAGCCATTTGCGTTGCCCATAAGTCTCTGGGAGGAAATGGACCGCCTATCATTAAAACCATGATTTTCCCTTACAAGGCCAACATAAGACTTTGTTCAGACAAGCTTTACCTACCAATGGTACCCAGGGTTAAGAAGGTCAGAAGTGGCGGACAGCGTTTTTCATACCATGCCGCAAACTTTGGAACAGCCTTCCGCTGCATCTTCGTAGGGAATCCAGTCATCGCTTATTCTGGAAACAGCTAAAGACCTGGGGCCATATGTAGGAAAAACATGTTTTGCGATTCTCAATTTGTGATTTTTAAGGAATCGCAATTAGAGAATCACAAAACGCAATGTAGGTAGTATTATCAAAATATTTGGTGAATCCTACATATTCCTTATTTGTGAATCGCAAATTGAGATTCGCAAATATGGAATACCTTCCCATTCATTCCTATGGGCTAGAAGGCCCATAGGAATGAATGGGAAGGTATTCCATATTTGCGATTCCCAATTAGAAAATCGCAAATTGAGAATGCAATTTCAAGGTTACAAGGGTGTCAAAAGGACAACCTGTTGCACCCCTGAAATAAGCATGTGTGCACATGTGGCGCACATACATGCCCTAAGTGCAAGCGTGTGTGCCACATGGCACTTTGAAAAATGCAAAAAAGTGAATTTTTCAAAGAAATCACAAATTACGACCAACCTGAAGTTGGTGGTAATTTGTGATTCCTTAAGCCAAAATCTCACAACTTATGTGCTTCCAACATTATATTTAAGGAATCGCATGTTGGGATTCCTTAAATGCATTCGCAAAATAAGGAATCGCAAATTTTGCGATTCCTTATTTTGCGAGTGGGTTTTTGTGTGCTACATTACCTAAATTGCGATCGCGAATGCTGAAATTCTGTGAATGTCAGCGTTTGCGATTGCAATTTTTCTTCCTACATAAGGCCCTTGGCTCTTTCCATAGAGGTCCAGTTCAACTCTAGTAACCACAACAGCGCTGGGATGCTCCTGGGTCACCACGCACTATATAAAAGAACCTTTTCATTTAATTTCATTTCATGTTACCCTCCAGCTGGACTGGATTACAGGAGGCATGTTTTCTTTTCTGGGTATTATTGTCGGGATATTCCCAACTCTGAGTAACAGGAAGTATGTGGTTTTGATGAGGTTTTCCTCTGTGTTCTTGTATGGATTCTGTTGCTTATTGATGTGCACTCAGGTGCTATTAATTGCAGTTATCACTTGCTCTGATCAATAATTGCTTGGTTAGACATCTCTTTGGCTTTTTCATGCATGATTATGAGTCTGGTATTCGTAAATTGTTACACTGGATGAATAAAGGGGTTGTTTATTCCTTGGCTCTGGTTCCAGGATGGAGTGAAGCAGAGTCAAGGCCTGCAGCACCAGGAGAGATGGCTGCATTGACGGACTGCGCTGATATTGGTTGATGGTTGTCATGGACACTTCCCACGGACTCATGGGAGTTGTAGTGTGGCAGTGTCATTTAAACTTCTGTTTAACTTTCAAACTGCTGTGAATAAAAAGTGAATAAAGTTGTGCATAGTCCTCGCCTGCGCGTTCATAACAGAAGTACAAGTTTCCTTCTCTATAGCGAGGATATGTCTCATGTCCGAAGCAGCAAGAGATCTGAGAGTCGAGGCAGAGCAGAAGTTACGCGTCTCATACGGCACCGCGACCTTTGCCCGCGGAGTTTCTCTTCCGGTAATGGTCCAATGGCGGGGCTCCTTCTGATGGTCTGTGTCTGCTCTCCGCGCATGCGTACGTCACCCCGCAGAGTTCCTCCTCCGGGAATGCCCCTGTACTATCGCTAGACCCACCCCATCTGTCTTTACACCCCCCCGCGTTTCCACGCATGCGCATAATTATGCGCATGCGTGGAAACCCCATGTCTTGGCTGCATGTATTTTGAAGCACCCCACTCTACTGCCCGTGTACTGCGCTTGCGTGTGATTACACGCATGCGCTTTCAAGATCCAGCGGCGAACACTCCTCCTGCTCGAGCAGCGTTAACCCCATAGCTGCCAGCCAAGGCCTGCAACTGAAAACAGAGCAGAAGGGAGCCAGGCAGCGGCTGCACAGCTCTCAGACACAGTAAACTAAAGGCAGCTCAGAACGAATGAAGCATCAATTGTATTTATTAATGGCAGCCACAGCAGGTCAGCTGCACCGGGCTCAGGGAGAGCTCTGTAAATATCATACTATACTGTTGATTTTAAAAGGATCTGCTCCATTAGGACCGGAGTATCACGGGGTCAACTGGTGGCAATGGAATATTTATATAGCTTATATAGCTGCCACCCGAGCACTCAGCATGGTTTGCAATGACTGCTAGGAGTCAGTGAGCTTACAGAGAGCCCCCTTTTCGGTCACAGGCTGCTCTGAAGACAGGCAGTATCACTAAAACACTCTACTGTGTGTGCTACTACACTGTCCGAACACCGTTATCTTACTGGGACATGAGGTATGGTAACAGTTATATATTACACTGGTGGCCCAAGGAGCTAATGTGCCTACTCCAAGGATCTGTGTTTGCTCTCCTATACTCACATGTTCACTTGTTTCATTCCACATGAGTTTACATAGCTTTTCATCCTTCTAGGGTCGATAAAATGAGTACCATTGAACAGAGGATCTTTGACCATTCAATAGCACAGCTAAACTCTGGGGGTTTTACTTGCAGTCTACTAATATGCGTGCTATGTTTGTAGGTAATAGAAATGAAAACTCTCAGAAATGTCCATCTACAAACAGTGGTGCTGTGTTCTGCTAAACAGGCAGAGCACAGCAAAAGACAGGACCACAGGGACAGCACAGCTATACAAATATCCAATCCACCACTGGCCTGAAACCCCCATCGCATGGCCATGCAGTCTATAATAACTGCTGACTGGCACCACTGGCGGACTCAGCAGCTATGACCTGCCTGCTGGAAGCAGGCATGGCAACCAGCTGACAACCTGCACCCCTGCATTTAATTTGGCCTCATTTCTGACACTGTGGAGTGGGTCAGGTATTAAAACAAATTGCATCCACTTAAAAGATCCCCTCTCCCAGAAACCTCTGAAGGCAACATTGGAGATGATAGATCATTGCAGGATTCCTGTATCCTGGCACCTTTGGAAAAGGCATGTAAAGTGGCAGGGCTGTACTTTTAGAAGACCAGGTGGTGGAGTACAGAATGAGATAGATAGAGTGAGGGCGATAGAGAGATAGATAGATAGAGTGAGGGCGATAGATAGAGTGAGGGCGATAGAGTGAGGGCGATAGATAGATAGATAGATAGATAGATAGATAGATAGATAGATAGATAGATAGATAGATAGATAGATAGGGTGAGGGCGATAGATAAATAGATAGATAGATAGAAAGATAGATAGATAGAGTGGGGCGATAGATAGATAGAGTGAGGGCGATAGATAGATAAAGTTAGGGCGATAGATAGATACATAGACAGATAGATAGAGTGAGGGCGATAGATAGAAAGATAGAGTGAGGGCGATAGATAGATAGATAGAGTGAGGGCGATAGATAGATAGAATGAGGGTGATAGAGTGAGGGCAATAGATAGACAGATAGATAGATAGAGTGAGGCAGATAGATAGATAGATAGAATGAATGAGGGCGATAGATAGATAGAGTGAGGGAGATAGATAGATAGATAGATAGATAGAGTGAGGGCGATATGACCGATAGACAGAGTGAGGGCGATAGATAGATAGAATGAGAGTGATAGATAGAGTGAGGGCGATAGATAGACAGATAGATAGATAGATAGAGTGAGGCAGATAGATAGATAGATAGAATGAGTGCGATAGATAGATAGATAGAGTGAGGGCGATAGATAGATAGATAGATGGAGTGAGGGCGATATGACCGATAGATAGAGTGAGGGCGATAGATAGATAGAATGAGGGTGATAGATAGAGTGAGGGCGACAGATAGACAGATAGATAGAGGGAGTGAGGCAGATAGATAGATAGATTGATAGATAGAGAGTGAGGGCCATCGATAGATAGAGTGAGGGCGATAGATAGAGTGAGGGCGACAGATAGATAGAGTGAGGGCGATAGATAGATAGAGTGAGGGCGACAGATAGAGTGAGGGCGACAGACAGAGTGAGTGCGACAGATAGATAGAGTGAGGGTGACAGATAGAGTGAGGGCGACAGATAGATAGAGTTAGGGCGATAGATAGATAGGGTGAGGGCGATAGATAGATGTGTGTGGTTGTGTGTGTGTGCGTTGTGTGTGTGGTTGTGCGTGTGGTTGAATGTGTGTGTAGTTGTATGTGTGTGTGGTTGTATGTGTGGTTGTGTGTGTGGTTGTGTGTGGTTGTGTGTGCGATTGTGTGTGTGGTGTGGTTGTGTGTGTTCGTGCGGTTGTGTGTGTGTAGTTGTATGTATGTGCGCGCACGTGGTTGTATGTATATGTGTGCGTGCGCGTGGTTGTATGTATGTGTGTGCGCGGTTAGAGAAGGATGCATGTGGAAGAGAGCAGCAGATCAGCACAGCAGAAGAGAACAGGGAGTTAAAGAAGGAGGCGGGTGGAAGAGAGCAGCAGATCAGCACAGGAGAAGAGAACAGGGAGTTAGAGAAAGAGGTGGGTGGAAGAGAGCAGCAGATCAACACGGGAGAAGAAAACAGGGAGTTAGAGAAGGAGGCGGTGGAAAGGAACAGCAGATCAGCACGGGAGAAGAGACCAGGGAGGTGGAGAAGAAGGTGGGGTGGAAGAGAACAGCAGATCAGCAAGAGAGAAGAGAACAGGTACTTAAAGAAGGAGGTGGGTGGGTGAGAGCAGCAGATCAGCACATGAGAAGAGAACAGGGAGTTGAAGAAGGAGGTGGGGTGGAAGAGAGCAGCAGATTAGCAAAGGAGAAGAGAACAGGGAGTTAAAGAAGGAGGTGGGGTGGAAGAAAGCAGCAGAATAGCATGGGAGAAGAGAACAGGGAGGTAGAGAAGGAGGCGCGTTGAAGAGAGTAGCAGATCAGCTCTGGAGAAGAGAAGTGAACAGGGAGTTAGAGAAGGAGGTGGGTGGAAGAGAGGAACAGATCAGCACAGCATAAGAGAACAGGGAGTTAAAGAAGGAGGTGGGGTGGAAGAGAGCAGCAGATCAGCCGAAGTTAACAGGGAGTTAAAGAAGGAGGCGGGGTGGAAGAGAGCAACAGATCAGCACAGGAGAAGAGAAGAGAACAGGGAGTTAGAGAAGGAGGTGAGGCGGAAGAGAGCAGCAGATTAGCACAGCAGAAGAGAACAGGGAGTTAAAGAAGGAGGTGGGGTGGAAGAGAGCAGCAGAACAGCACGGGAGAAGAGAACAGGGAGGTAGAGATGGAGGTGGGGTGGAAGAGAACAGCAGATCAGCACGAGAGAAGAGAACAGGGAGTTAAAGAAGGAGGCGGGTGGATGAGAGCAGCAGAATAGCATGGGAGAAGAGAACAGGGAGGTAGAGAAGGAGGCACGTTGAAGAGAGTAGCAGATCAGCTCTGGAGAAGAGAAGTGAACAGGGAGTTAGAGAAGGAGGTGGGTGGAAGAGAGGAACAGATCAGCACAGCATAAGAGAACAGGGAGTTAAAGAAGGAGGTGAGGCGGAAGAGAGCAGCAGATTAGCACAGCAGAAGAGAACAGGGAGTTAAAGAAGGAGGTGGGGTGGAAGAGAGAAGCAGAACAGCACAGGAGAAGAGAACAGGGAGGTAGAGATGGAGGCGGGGTGGAAGAGAACAGCAGATCAGCACGAGAGAAGAGAACAGGTAGTTAAAGAAGGAGGTGGGTGGATGAGAGCAGCAGATCAGCACATCCTAATTTTTCCTAATTTTTCAGCACATGAGAAGAGAACAGGGAGTTAAAGAAGGAGGCGGGGTGGAAGAGAACAGCAGATCGTCACAGGAGAAGAGAACCGGGAGTCACTTTTCATCTCTTATCTTTATCACCCCCCTCCCCCATTTATACCCCCGTGAAGCCTGATCCACAGCTAGTCCACACTCACGTGCGTGCGTTTCTAGGAGCGCCCATAACGGCGCATTTATCTAATATGATGTCGAAGTCCTTCATTTCTGTCTAACGGTAACCGGTTGCAGAGTTGCACGCCCCGCATAAACATGGCTTCTTGGGTGGTAGATGAGCGGCAGCGCTCCCCACGCTAAGATGGCGGCTGGGAGGCTGGCGTCACACAAAAAGATGGCCGCTGAAAGGTTGGTCTTCTCACCGAAATAACAGGCCACGTCCCTCACAAAGACGGATGTCAAAGTAGTCTCTGCTCTTGCACAACGCGTAAGGGCTAGAGTATCGCGTCCTTCACAACAAGGCTAAAGCGGTTATTGGGATCCACGTGACTGTAGCCACGCATGCGTTTGTCTCACAAACGTGCCGGTGTTCCGTGGTTCCCTGCTCCCCGTCTGTATGCGCTCCCCCCTCGTGTGTGCGCATGCGCACTATCCTACGCAACCGCACAATGTACTTTTGGCTTCATACAAGTATTTTTAAGCTCCCCGGTGTTCTGCCGTTTTAGTGCGCATGCGTGTCCTTGCACGCATGCGCACTATATAATATGTTTTTTGATTTGAAACTCCCCACGGCAGCGGTTGAAGTCCCAGGAACAGCCGGGGGCCACCCCCTCCCCATCCACAGCCTGACCTTCCAAAACACAAGCCACGTGCACACGGCACATGCTGGTCGTGCACTAAACACAACCATACGCTGTGCAACGCCCATTGGGCTCAAAGTGCTCCCCCCCCACGAGTAACTTCTACAACCAAATGTCTGACACTTGGAGCTTTTCTCTCGTTTAAGGACGCCTGGGTAGGGGATGTGATACCTGGGCAGGTGGGCGGGAGCTAAATAGGTGGATGTATGTGATTCTATGCGTGGTGGATGGAAAGGTGGTTGTGCGGATGAAAGGATGAGTGGAGTGGTGGTGGATGAATGGGTGGATGTCTATCTGGCTTGATAACTAGGAGGATCTAAATGGAGAGGCAGGCGGTGAAAGGGCGGGTTGCAGAGATCTAGCGTTCAGGGTTTTTAAATACCATCACTAATCTATAGCGTGAAATCACATCCGGTGGAGAAGAGGATAACTACACTTTCAGGGGAGAGACTGGCCCTCACCTGTGGGACTCCCACTCATACATCTCTATGGTGCCCAGGGAGGTGACCTTATATTCCTAAGTCACAGGGAAACGAGGATTTAATTTGTAAGCATTCACTTCAACAATACATTCTGAGGCAAGAGTCTTGGTTTACTTCCAATAAACCGACTAAATGCCAAATACAGAAAATGCAGCACCTTCGGTGGCAATGGGTCACCTTGTTGCAAACACACAGAGGCCACAAGCCAGCGTGAATGGCGAATACACCGCACTTCAGGCCTTGGGGGCCGTTAGGCCTCTGGCCTCACAGTTTCTTCAGTTACCCATCCAGCAGTGCACAAACGCACCTCCCCACGAATTCATCCATCAATTCATGC
The DNA here is from genome assembly GCF_964261635.1 of Lissotriton helveticus. Taxonomy (NCBI): domain Eukaryota; kingdom Metazoa; phylum Chordata; class Amphibia; order Caudata; family Salamandridae; genus Lissotriton; species Lissotriton helveticus. The sequence continues at coordinate 1,231,295 of NW_027611656.1, read as the reverse complement.
TCTAAGCACCCACAGTCAACCATCCACCCATGCATTCATCCATCCACCCCTCAATCAATCAATCAATCAATCATGCCATTTGTATAGCGCACTACTCACCCGGGAGGGTCTCAAGGCGCTTGGGGGGAGCGGTATGCTACTGCTCGAACAGGCAGGTCTTGAGTTGTTTCCTGAAGGCGAGATGGTCCTGGGTCAGCCGAAGGTGGATGGGGAGGGAGTTCCAAGTCTTGGCAGCCAGGAAGAGAAGGATCTTCCTCCGGCGGTGGCTCTTCGGGTGCGTGGTACGGCTGAGAGGGCGAGGCTGTTGGACCGTAGCTGGCGGGTGGGCGTATAGAAGGTCAGGCGGTCGTTGAGGTACTTGGGGCCCAGGTCGTGGAGAGACTTGTGTGCATGGGTGAGGAGCCGGGACGTGATCCTCTTGTCGACGGGGAGCCAGTGCAGGTTCCTCTGGTGGCTGGAGATGTGGCTGCGTCGGGGGACATCCAGGATGAGTCGGGCGGAGGCGTTCTGGATGCGCTGGAGTCTTTTCTGTAGCTTGGCTGTGGTTCCGGCGTAGAGGGCGTTTCCGTAGTCCAGTCGGCTGGTGACGAGTGCCTGGATGACAGTCTTCCTGGTCTCGGTCGGGATCCAGCAGAAGATCTTGCGAAGCATACGCAGGGTGTTGAAGCACGATGAGGAGACGGCGTTGACTTGTCTGGTCATCGAGAGGGAGGGGTCCAGGATGAAGCCCAGGTTGCGTGTGTGGTCGGTTGGCTTGGGTGCGGTGCCCAGGGCTGGGGGCCACCAGGAGTCGTCCCAGGTGGAGAGCGAAGATCCCAGGATGAGGACTTCCGTCTTGTCCGAGTTCAGTTTCAGGCGGCTGTCCTTCAGCCACTCGGCGACGTCTTTCATCCCTTCGTGTAGGCAGGTTCTGGCGGTGTCGGGGTCTCTGGTGAGGGAGAGGATCAGCTGGGTGTCGTCGGCATAAGAGATGATGTTGAGGTTGTGCTGGCGTGCGATGGCTGCGAGAGGTTTCATGTAGATGTTGAAGAGGGTGGGGCTGAGTGAAGATCCTTGCGGGACGCCGCAGATTACTTCGGTGGCCTCGGAGCGAAATGGGGGGAGGCGGACTCTTTGTGTTCTACCGGCGAGGAACGAGATGATCCACTCCAGTGCCTTCTCTTGGATACCGATGTTGCTGAGGCGCTGGACTAGGGTGCGGTGGCAGACCGTGTCGAACGCAGCGAGAGGTCCAGGAGGTTGAGGGCCACTGTTTCCCCCTTGTCGAGCAGGGTCCGGATGTCGTCGGTGGCTGCGATGAGGATGGTCTCGGTGCTGTGGTTGGCTCTGAAGCCGGACTGCGAGGGGTCGAGGGATCCGTTCGTCTCGAGGAAGGCGGTCAGCTGTCTGTTGACGATCTTCTCGATGACTTTAGCAGGAAAAGGGAGGAGCGAGATGGGGTGGAAGTTTTTGAGATCGGTGGGGTCCGCTGTAGGTTTCTTCAGGAGGGCGCTGATCTCGGCGTGCTTCCAGCTCTCCGGGAAGGTGGCGGTGTTGAATGAGGCGTTGATGATGTTCCGGAGTTGGGGTGAGATGGTGGAGTCGGCCTTGTTGAAGACGTGGTGTGGGCAGGGGTCGGTCGGTGATCCGGAGTGGATGGTGTTCATCGTGCGGGCTGTGTCTTCGGTGGTCACCGTGGTCCAGGTGCGAAGGGTGGCGATGGGGGGCGTTGGTTCCACGGTTGGGTGCGTGGGTGGGGCGCCGAAGCTGTTGTGGATGTCGGCAATCTTGCGGTGGAAGAACGAGGCGAGGGAGTCGCAGAGGTCTTGTGACGGAGTGGTGTCGTTGGTGCCTGTGCTGGGGTTGGAGAACTCCTTGACGATAGTGAAGAGCTCTTTGCTGTCGTGGGCGTTGTTGTCCAGTCGTTCCTCAGGGATTTCTTCTTGGTGGTGCGGCTGAGCTGGTGGTGCTTGCAGGTAGCGTGTTTGAGGGCGGTCATGTTGTCGGTGGTCCGGTCGAGGAGCCAGGCTTTCTCGAGGGTGCGGCAGGTCTTCTTGGAGTCCTTGAGGTCGTCGGTGAACCAGGATGCCTTCTTGCTTCTGGGTCTGCTGGGAGGGTTCTTTAGTGGCGCGAGGTCGTCGGCGCAGGCGGTCAGCCACTGTGTGAAGTTGCGGGCTGCTTCGTTGGGGTCCATTGTGTTGGCGGGTGGGCTCTGGCTGAGGGAGGTGGTGAGCTGGTCTGCGGTGATCTTGCTCCAATTCCTGTGAGGTACCTGTTGCGGTTGGTGGTGGGTCGTGGATCTTTTGAAGCTGAAGTGGACGCAGCTGTGGTCGGTCCAGTGGAGTCCGGTGGCGTGGCTGAAGGTGATGTACTTGCTGGAAGAGAAGACGGGATCAAGCGTGTGGCCGGCGTAGTGGGTGGGGGTGTTGACCAGTTGCTTGAGTCCGAGGTTGGCGAGGTTTTCCAGCAGGGCGGTGGTGTTGCGGTCCTTGTTGTTCTCCAGGTGGAAATTGAGGTCCCCGAGGAGGATGTAGTCAGTGGAGGGGAGGGTGTGCGGGCTGATGAAGTCTGTGATGTCTACGCTGAATTGTGTGCGTGGTCCCGGGGGTCTGTAGACGAGGGTGCCTCTGAGGGTCGTCTTAGGGTCGGTGTGAATCTGGAAGTGGAGATGTTCGGCTGCGGCGAAGGAGTCGTTGGCGTCGGTCGTGATGCGGATGGTGTTCCTGTGGACGATGGCGATGCCACCTCCGGTCTGGTTGATGCGGTCCCTCCTGATGATCTTGTACCCATCTGGGATGGCGATGGCGATGTCGGGTGCAGAGGAGGCGTTCATCCAGGTTTCCGTGAGGAAGGCGACGTCCGGTGATGTAGCGTGATGTAGCGTCGAGGAGGTTCCAGAGTTCCACGGCGTGTCTGTGGACGGAGCGGGTGTTGATCAGGATGCACTTGAGGTGTTTGCTGCTGGTGTTTGTCTTGGCGGGTGCGGGGCAGGTTTGGAGGCAGGTGAACTTGCAGGTGCAGCAGGTGAAGGGTCCGTGGGTGCGTCTCGGGGTGGCTCGGCAGCAGGCGTGGGTCCGGCCGGCATTGAGTGCGTTGAGAGTGGCGGCGTCGTAGGTCAGTCGGATCATCTTGCCTCGGCGGGGAGGGCCAGGGGTCCTGGCGCTGGGCGCGGTCCAGGCACAGACGGGCGCAGACGGGCTTGCCTTTGGCGCACCTTCGGCGCTCAATCGGCGCTCCCGCTGCGCGCGTCCGCTGCGCGGTCGCTCTGGGGGCGTCATAAGTAAGGAGCCGGGAGGGGGGAGCAGCTGGGTGGCGGGAGCGGGGCGGCGAATGGAATCACAGGGGGGCGGGGCCGCAGGGAGGCAGCGGCGGGGAATTCCAAGAAGCAGCGGGCAGCGGGAAATTCCCAGGAGCAGCGGGAAATTCCCAGGAGCAGCGGGGAAATTCCCAGGAGCAGCGGGCAGCGAGCGAAGGAATCTGCAGGCAGGAGGCGGCAAAAGCAGGCAGGAGCGGCAGCAGTGAGTGGGGTGCCCATCTCCAACCCAGCATCCATCCACCCATCAATCACACATCCATCCACCCCTCACACATCCATCCATCTCCAACCCTGCATCCATCCATCCATCCCCACCCCAGCATTCATACATCCCCAACCCAGCATCCATTCATCCACCTCTCACACATCCATCCGCCCCACTCCATTCATCTCCAACCCAGCATCCACCCAACTCCAACTCAGCATCCAACCAACTCCAACCCAGCATCCATCCATCTCCAACCCAGCATCTATCCATCCCTAACCAAGCATCAATCCATGCCCAATCCATCATCCATCCATTCCTAACCCAGCATCCATCTATCCACCACCCAGCATCAATCCATCCACAACCCAGCATCCATCCAAGCCCAACCTAGCATCCATCCATCTCTAACCCTGCATCCATCCATCCCCAACCCAGCATCCTTCCATCTCTAACCCTGCATCCATCCATCCCCAACCCAGCATCCATCCATCCCCAACCCAGCATCCATCCATCTCCAACTCAGCATCATCCATCCCCAACCCAGCATCCATCTATCTCCAACCCAGCATCTATCCATCTCCAACCCAGCATCTATCCATCTCTAACCCTGCATCCATCCATCCCCTACCCAGCATCCATCCATCCCCAACCCAGCATCCATCCATCCCCAACCCAGCATCCATCCATCCATCCCCTACCCAGCATCCATCCATCCCCAACCCAGCATCCATCTATCTCCAACCCAGCATCCAATTAATTCCAACCCAGCACTCTGAAATAAAAGCGACAAAGACTCCCATCTACCCAGTGGCTATTGCAGCGTGATAACAATCAGCGCAACTGCCTGCCTGTAGCGGTCAATACATAGCCCCTGCAGAGCGCACCAGTAGGAGACCTCTGATGTTGGTGGTTGGGGTCTCCCACAGATGCTGAGGGCCCCCTGACATTGAGAGTGTGTGCCTCGGAATATACCCTGACTCTGGGGGATTCAGCACGAGCCGACCTGAACCCAGCTGCCTGACCCTAAGATGGCGGCCATTCTGCCCAGGGTTCATTGCGCCCAGGTACCTGGGACTTACCTGACTCTAAAATGGCGCCCAGACTTCAATTTATGACTATGAGACTCCATCTAAGCTTGGAGACCGTTTACTCTACCGTCTTGAGCCCCCACAAGGTTTTTTCACTCCCACTGCTGATCTGCCAGATCTAACCCGCTTCCCAGCTCCCTGCCCCCCCCCCTTCCCTCTTTCCTCTTTCCTCTTTCCTCTCCTGGGGATTGGTTTCTTCTGTCTTGGACTTTTGCAACTCTAACTATTGTAACCATGTGTCCTTTACCAAAGCACTCCTTCTCCCCTTGTTGAGAAGGGATCCAACATTTATACCCTGGAGTATGTAGGTAAAGACACTCGGGATCCAGACTCTTCTCCTGCTACACCTCGGAGACGGGAACTTATACTCGGCTGGGTTATTGTCTCATTACCCCTGAGCTGGCACGGCAGGTTAGGGAGGTTTCCTATCTGGCGTGGTATGTATCTGACCACTCCCCGCTTCTGGTGTGCCTGGCAAGGGGCCGCTGTGGAGCTTATACAGCGATACAAAAGGGGATGATGGACGGAGCATTTGAGCAAATCAAACACTCACCCCCAGTCAACTGATCTGGGTTTAATCCATCACCATTCTTTAGCCCACTCAGCCACCCCATTTCAGACATGGCTATATGCAAATCAGTCTGACCCTGTGCCTCATGGGAACAGTCCCGCCCGAACTGCCAAGCCATGTCTTCCATGGACCGGAAACAAGCATCCTGGGACCGGTTTCGGATTCATAATCCTCATCAGCCAGGCTATCTTGAATCCAGTGGCCAAGTGAGCAAGGGACTCACGTCTGAGCATACCCTGCCACACTTATGGCGGCCAAAGCGACACAAAAGGGGGTGGTGATGGACGGAGCATCTGAGCCAATCAAACACTCATACCCAGTCAAAAGATCTGGGCTTGATCCATCACCGTTCTTTAGCCCACTCCGCCACCCCAGTTCAGACATGGCTATATGCAAATCAGTCTGACCCTGTGCCTCATGGGAACAGTCCAGCCCGAACTGCCAAGCCATGTCTTCCCTTGACCGGAAACAAGCTTCCGAGGACCGGTTTCTGGCATTCCAGCCGTCATCAGCCCGGCTTGCTTGAATCCAGTGGCAAAGTGAACAAGGGACTCACGTCTGACCATACCCTGCCACACTTATGGTGGCCAAAGTGGCACAAAAGGGGGTGGTGAGGAATAATAATAGGGCACTATCATGTTCCAGAATGCTGCCAGCCTCCCGCCTTCCACCTCGAGTACAGAGCCCTATTGCTAATATACGTGACTTTTATCATATACATGCCCTAGGATGCTACGCGTTCTCCGTGGTAATATACTGTAGACAGTTCTCCTAATTATGGGCGTTATCCGTGATAATGCACACTACCCAGTGTGAATATACACCCCCAATAATGGATATTGTTATAAATAAACACAGTCTCTATTGCGATATACGTTCTAAGTGCTGATAGGCGGTCCCAAAAGCCATATACGTACATGTCCCTGTTGGGAATATACATACTCCTTTTTTCCCTGTAGGGTACTGTTGTATCTTGAGTCTTCCTGCTTCTCAGCTAGTATACATGAGATGTGGAATGTTGATGAATGGAATGTGAATGTCAGTTGGGTGAGGGCTGAGCAGCAGGACAGCTGCTCCTGATGGGGTTTTATCATTTATAACTTAACAACTTATCATAATAAAGTAACCTAAATAATCTATTTGGAGTATCCATCTTCTTTTGATTACATCAGGTAACTTTTGATTGAGACCAGCTGAAAGCTCCTGTAGCAAAATGCAGGGCATCTCTGAAAGCGAGAGCATGTGCAGGGAGCTCAGCCTACCGTTTTGAAAAGTGCTCGCCACCCAAAGTATCTGTGTTGTTTTTGTCTACCTGTGAGTATTTCTTTTCATGAAGCCCTAGTGTATAACCTCAAATCCAAGTTTACCTTTTGAGAGTTCTATACTTGACATTTCTATCAATGAACATGTTGAGTGTAAAACAAAAAGCTGTATCTTCCAGGGCTGCAGCCCCCCTTCCCTCTCGCCCCCTTCTACAGCTCTGCTTCTCTTGCCTCAGTCCTACCCCTCCCTAACCGCCTGTCCAACCCCAGCCCCCGCACCGGTCACCAGCACCCTTCTCCCTCTATCTCTCTTCAGCACCTTCTCTGCAACCCGTTCCCTCGCCACTGATTTCGCTTATCCTCCCTCCCCCCGCCTTCTGTGCGATCTACACTGGTCCTTTCCTCTCACCAGTTCCACGTCCCTGTCTCCCGCCTGCCCTACTCTTCACCACAAGCCGTATCTTATTCCACTTTTTCTTCCCCTATCTTCTCCAGGATAGAAGAGACCATCTACCCCAGTGGTTCCCAAACTTTTTTGACCCGTGGCTCCCTTGACCTAATTGGCAGTTCACCGTGGCTCCCCACCATGTTTTTACCCGCGCACCGGGCTGCCGCAGCGCACCCTTTGGGAACCACTGGTCTACATGAAGAATCAAGCCTAGACGTGATGAAGGATTCAGAGGTTACCATCACTGTCATAAAGTTTTCTTTGAAATCACAAAGATCTTATAAAGTACATCTCAATGCATACATAGAGTAGTATAAAGCACTCCCACTAAAAGTAACTAGGCTAGAGAAAGGCTCAAGGAGCTCCTCTCTACGACCCTGGGCTCACCTCCTCTCTACACACCTGGAATCACCTCCCCCCTTCTTGCTGGACTCACCTCCCATCTACACCCCTGGACTCACCTCCCCTCTACACCCCTGGACTCACCTCCCCTCTACACCCCTGGACCTCCCCTCTACACCCCTGGACTCACCTCCACTCTACACCCCTGGACCTCCCCTCTACACCCCTGGACTCACCTCCCCTCTACACCCCTGGACTCACCTTCCCTCTACACCCCTGGACTCACCTCCCCTCTACACCCCTGGACTCACCTTCCCTCTACACCCCTGGACTCACCTTCCCTCTACACCCCTGGACTCACCTTCCCTCTACACCCCTGGACTCACCTCCCCTCTACACCCCTGGACTCACCTCCCCTCTACACCCCTGGACCTCCCCTCTACACCCCTGGACTCACCTCCCCTCTACACCCCTGGACTCACCTCCCATCTACACCCCTGGACTCACCTCCCCTCTACACCCCTGGACTCACCTCCCCTCTACACCCCTGGACTCACCTTCCCTCTACACCTCTGGACTCACCTCCCCTCTCCCACCTGGACTCACCTCTCTACAACCCTGGACTCACCTCCTCTCTACACACCTGGACTCACCTCCCCCTTCTTGCTGGACTCACCTCCCCTCTACACCCCTGGACTCACCTCCCTCTACACCCGTGGACCTCCCCTCTACACCCCTGGACTCACCTCCCCTCTACACCCCTGGACTCACCTCCCCTCTACACCCCTGGACTCACCTCCTCTCTAGCCTGTCCTCCAGATGTGTCATCTTCACGGCCAGTGCTTCCTGCAGCAACCGGACAGCCCTGCGGGCATCTGCGAGAAATGCATTCTTCCCTCATAATCGCCATCCGCTTAACTCTTTACCTGTGTGGTATTTATATTTATTTTTAACACTTTTACAGCTGTGCAGCAAGTAGTGCCAGCTGCACCGTTTAGGCCTCCTACAGCTGCGCAGCAAGTAGTGCCAGCTGCATCGTTTAGGCCTTTTTTACAGCTGTGCAGCAAGTATTGCCAGCTGCACCGTTTAGGCATTTTGCAGCTGCGCAGCAAGTAGTGCCAGCTGCATCGTCTTGGCCTTTTACAGCTACGCAGCAATTAGTGCCAGCTGCACCGTTTAGGCCACCAATCTGATGTACAGCAAGTAATGCCAGCTGCATTGGTTAGACCTTTTCACAGGTGCACATCTAGTAGTACCTGCTGCACCTATTAAGCAACTTTCTCCGTGGGGACAGTTCAAATTGAGTCATGACTCCTGCTGCATCAGAGGTGGTCTTAAGATGACGAGGTTACTGTGCATTTTCTAGACATTGCTAATCATTTTGTGATCCACCCTATGCTCTTTGCCCTAACGTTAGTGTCTCATAGGAGCTTAGGGTCATATAGTAGTCTGTTGAGAACTTGGGCATTCATGGCGGCTGGTACCGAATATGGTTCTATTAGCAGGCTGGTAGTAAGTTCAGTGTTCTCCAATGGTCACTGGGTGGTCATTTTTATTCTGTTCTACTTTGTCTTTGTTTGCTCTGTGATGGGTCCCTACTATTTGCAAATATTTCCCTTGTAACTTTTATCTAGTGCTAGGTGGCACCTCATACTCCTAGATGAAGGGCCCAACAAATTCCCACCTCACTTCCCTGACGGCACATTAACTGAGTATTCTCACCAAAAACGTTTGGATTATGCGCCCCCTTTTTGCCCTTTTATTTCTCCTCACCACCGCTTTCCCAATAACACCCCTCTCATCCCTCCCCCACCCTTCTTCGCCTCATCTTCCCAACATGGCCACCTCTCGAGTTAAGTCTGGAGCCAATTGCTACAGAATCATTTATCCTCCCGACCAGACTAAAGCTACAATAAAACGACTGAAGCATAACACTATTGAACGTTTCCCGGACTCCCTTTTTGTTGATCAATTTTACAATGGTTGTCTTGGGAGGCTCAAAAACGATTTCATTTTCTTCACTCGCGACACCCCCTCTTGGTCCAACAGTTTTTACAATTCCCTTAACGTCACCTCCTCCTCCTCTATCCCTTATGGGAAACAACTAAAAATTTCCCCCTCTGAGTGCTTCAATGGCTACCTCACTATCTCACTCTATAACAACGGTACTGTCATGATCCAAGGCAAAGACGCCTGCCTCTCGCTCTTTGACCACCTCTTCCCCACCTTACTCCCCTCCTCTGCAACCGGGTTTCCCCCTGTCTCTCCTTCCAGCTCCACCCATTACTCCCTTTCTCCTCCGCCGACCCCACCCCACTCCAATTGGCTGCACTCTCGAGAAGGACAGGTCGGCCCTCTTCCCTCCCCGCCCCAACTTACCTCATCTCCTATTCCTCCCCCCTCACAGTATGTCCCCTCCCACATTACTTCAGCCTTACCACTAGCTAATACGCTCCTCGTCCCATCTGCACTATCACGATATTCCAATCTCTTCTCCTCCCCATACTTCTTCCTATCACCCCCCTTTTTAGTCCACCTCTCCTCCAACCCTATCCCCCAATTAACCTTCCCTATGCTCCCCTTATCCCTCCTCTCCACCCCTTTATCCCCTCGTCATTCATCCAGTTTTCGCCACATTCCCACTGCATCTCTCTCCTCCCTCCTACTCCCCCAGTACTGCTGTACTACCCCCTTTCCCCTCCTAGTAACCCCTTCCATCTCCCTCCCTCGGGCCCAGCAGGACCACTTCCTTTCCTCAACTTCCCTTTCTCTCAACCCCCCTCACTCTGCCAGATGACCGTTCCCTCACTGCCACCTCTCCTAACTGACAGGACCTCCACAACCACTGCACCTCTTTTCCTCCCAAACCTCCTACATTCCCATGACGCCACTCAGGCCTCCCCCCTCCTACTTCCCTACCGCCGTGTTCCGCACCTTTCTCCCTCTAAATTTGTCCTTAATTCCTCTTCCTCTTACAACACCAACAATGACAACTCTCCCTTAACGCCCAATTCACTTACTCCACCTGTGAACCCCACACCCCAACTTACCTCCTGTCCCCCCACCTCTCCCCAACTTACCTCCTGTCCCCCCACCTCTCCCTGCCTTCCACCACCAATTCCACCCCCCCTTGTCTCAATCGAGCCACCCAACCTTCCGTGCTCTGCCTCATTCTCACTGGAAAATACGCTAGGCTCTCTGATCACCTCCATCTCCCAGCTTAAAGCTGCCATTTCACTTTTATGCTCTAAGATCTCCACCCATCCATGCAACTCTACTCCCTCCCAACTTCCCATGAGATGCACCTCGCCCCCTCACCCCAATACAGCCAAGCTCAACCTCTTGTCTGCAAACGTCGTTAACTCACACAAGCCCTTGAACGCCACCCTTCTTCAACAGACATACCCTAGCAACCCCACTATCTACACTATTCCGACCATCACCTCTGTCAGAACAAAGCATCCACCTAAACCTTCCCGAGCACCCCCACATAAGTACAATATCCCGATCACCCTTCAGAGCCCAAGTGCCCCCGTCACCAAAACAGTCTTGACAGAGCTGCGCTGTATGCTTCACAACTGCAGATCTGCAGTAAAACACAAACTTGAAATCTCCGACACCATCACCCTTCACAAACTTGACATGCTCTTCCTCCCAGAGACCTGGTTCAATGATACCTTTCACTCGATGTTTGATCTCCTATTACCCACAGGCTATTCCATTTTTAGAAATGACAGAACTGACAACATGGGGGGAGGTGTTGCAGTCATCTTTAGAAACGCCCTCCAACTTAAGGCTTCTCTAATCAGTTCCTCCCTCACCTTTGAATGCCTTTCTCTTGAGCTTCAATTGAAACACCGTCCACCGCTCAGATTCCATATCATTTACCGCCCGCCTCGTAGTTGCCCTTCGTTTATAGAAGATCTCACTGACTTCATCAGCGGCCAATACACACAAAGTGACAATCAGACCTTCGTGGGTGACTTCAATCTCCACTAGGGCGTACCACAAGACTCTCTGGCCATCTTCCTCTCTACAAACGATCTTATCCAACACTGCGTTGAACCAACCCACTCTAAGGGCGCAATCCTGGACCTTGTTATTTCTAAAGCAGGCATGCTTTCTACCACTACCCCAATTCATGTAAATTGGTCTGACCACCACCTCATCCCATTCTCTCTTCAACTTTCACACTCTATAACTCTTGGCCAACCCAAGAGGGCCATCTCCTGGTTCCATGATGCCAAAAATATTGATGTCGGTCCCCTCTGTGAGTCAGCTTTGCTATCACTTCCAAGGCTAGACCCGAACATAGCTGTTGACGACCTCACCTCCCAATGCCTCACAGTTCTTGCAGCTGAAATTTATAACGTCGCTCCACTCAAAAGCAAAAGGATAAGGCCCACTAACTCAGCACCTTGGTTCAACAAATCCCTTTATCAGGGCCGGACTGGGAACCAAAATTGGCCCTGGCAAAGAGATGGCCGGCCCCCCTGGGAGCGTCCAAGCTGTTTACCAGGGCTGTTTTGGCCGATTTTGTTACAGTGGACGATTTTGCAGCAATGCTGCAAAAATGGCCCTGTAACAAAAACGGCCCCCAGGGAACCACAATCGGCCCTCACCCTAGCGGCCCACCGGGGAAACGCCCAGTGCCCACAACGGCCAGTCCGGCCCTGCCCTTTATGAGGAAAGGAAGCAGCTAAGATTCCTGGAGAAGCAATAGAGGCAAGTGCCCTCCACAGACAATTTAGCCATGCTTCGCACAGCAAGATCCAAGTACCACAAGCATATCTCCCTTGAGAAAGCGGCACACTTCAAAACCCTCCTTGACTCCGCCAAAAATAGACCCAAAAACTATTCTATCTCATCAAGATTCCGAGCTGCTCTCCCCCATCCTCCGAGGTGGAGGATTCTACTAAGAGAGCAGCGGATTTCGCTATTTTGAAATCACTTGTGGATCAGGTCATCTCTATGCAGACGACACTCAACTCTACCTCAAGGTTGCCTCCACTCATGATCTCTCCATCCTAAGATCTACTCTTGACTCCATTCAAAACTGGATGTCAACTCATCAATTGATTCTGAATCCCTCCAAAACTGAATTCCTCCTCTTCTCCTCCTCACTCTCTCCTCCCCCGGTTCAATCATGGATGGATCAGATGAATCTACTAAACAATAAACCCATCATTGTCGACAGTGAAAAATCCCTTGGTGTCATTCTAGACAAAAAACTCAATCTAACTCCCCACATCAATTCTATTGCAAAATCTGCTCGCTACCAACTGCGCCTTCTTTGGGGAATCCGTCGCTTCCTCCCGGAGCAGGACCTTATAACCCTGGTGCAATCGCTGGTCCTCTCTAGACTAGACTACTGCAATTCTCTTCTTACTGGCCTCCCCAAATCTCACCTGTCCCCACTTAAGTCTGTCTTCCATTCAGCAGCTCGTTTCATTTATGGCGCCAAAAGAAGCGATCACATCACACCGATGTTATCCACCCTCCGCTGGCTTCCCTTCGAGGCTAGAGCTACCTACAAGACTGCCTGCATTACCCACAAAGCCTTGCACTCCTCATCTCCCCGCTACCTGGCGAATAAACTGAAACTCTCTGGAGGCTCTAGACTTTCACGCAATGCGGAGAATCTACTGCTTGAACCTCCCACTTTCAAGAAGGAAAGAACAATGGCCCAATCCTTTTCAGGCAACGCAGTGAGAATCTGGAACTCCTTTCCACCTCAGCTCCGGACCACTGCCTCCTCCCAGGCCTTCAAAAGGGACCTCAAAGTTCTCCTCCTCCAGAGACACCTCCAAAAGTAATTCACGTCCTCTTGCTATTTGTGGGGAAGACTTCCCACTACTGATAATTTCTACTTTCCATGACCATGGAAGTGCCTTCCCAGTGTATGCCTGTGGTTGGAGGGTCTGCCTTTTTGCAGTATTTTCCATGTACTGGTGTTAGGTGCCCTTTTGTAACATGCACACACCACTCTGCCCTTGTAACACACGGTTGCTACCTCTCACATGTTTTTACCTTTGATACTTGCACAAGTGCCACCTTGCCCACGTAACGCTTGTTCTTGTGCCTGAGTGTCTAGCACTTATTGCAGTACTATACCTCAAATTATACTCTGTTTTCTCTTATAACTGCACACTTATAACTGCACACAAGTAGTGCCAGCTGCAACGTTTAGGCCTTTGTACAGCTGCGCAGCAAGTAGTGCCAGCTGCACCGTTTAGGCCTTTTTACAGCTGGGCAGCAAGTAGTGCCAGCTGCACCGTTTAGGTCTTTTTCAGCTGCGCAACAAGTAGTGCCAGCTGCACCGTTTAGACCTTTTACAGCTGCGCAGCAAACACTGCCAGCTGCACCGTTCGGGCCCGTCACAGCTGTGCTGCAAGTAGCGGCAGCTGCACTGTTTATGACACCTTTTTACTTAGGGTCATTTCTGATTGAGGCAGAACTCTCGCTGGATTGGCAGCTACCTTGACATTATGGTTTATGATTAGAGTCCATTAGTGGTCCGCTGAGACTATGGGCGTACAATGCGGTTGGAGCCGAATGTGCTTGTGTTTCAGACTGATGCTTTGTACTGTGATTACCAATAGTCACTGGGCGTTCGTTTTTGATCTGCTTTACCTCGACTAATTGTGCATTGTGATGGTTTTGACAGTGACCCAGTTGGTTTTATCATATGTATTCATGTCCCTTGTAAATATTATCTTGTGCCAGTGGTTTTCATATACACCTAGATGAAGGGCCCATCAAACACCCACCTCTCTTCCCGAACTACACATTAGTCCAGTTTTCCACTCCCAACGCCTGGATTATGTGTCCCCTGTTAGTCCCTATACTTCTCTTCTGCACCTCTCTCCTAGGTACACCCGTCTCATACCCTCCTAGCACTCTCTCTCACGTCCCCAACATGGCCACCTCTCGAGTTAAGGATGGAATTAACTGCTAAAAAATCATCTATCCTCCTGGCCAAACCAAAGCTTCAGCTAAACGATTGAAGCATGAGACTATTGAACGTTTCCCTGATTCCCTTTTTGTTGACCTTTTTTACAATTGTAATTCTGAGAGGCGCAAAAATGATTTCATTTTCTTCACTCACGACACCCCTTCTTGGTCCAACAGCTTATCTAATTCCCTTAACGTCACCTCCTCCTCCTCTATCCCTCATGGGAAACAACTAAAGATTTCCCCTTCTGCGCATTTCAACGGCTTCCTCACCATCTCCATCTATAACAATGGTACTGTCTTGATCCAAGGCAAAGACACCTCTCTCTCTCTCTTTGACCACCTCTTCCCCTCCCTACTCCCCTCCCCTGCGACCAGGTTTTCCCCCGACTCTCCATCCAACTCCACCCTTTACTCCCTTTCTCCTCCCCTGACCCCCCTACACTCCAATAGGCTGCACCCTCGGGAGGCTCAGGTCGGCCCTCTTCCCTCCCCCTCCTTTGTGCCCTCCTCTCCCTTTCCTCCCACTCCACAGTATGCCCCACCCTTCATAACGTCAGCCTTACCACTAGGCAAAACGCTCCTCGTCCAGTCGGCACCGTCTCGGTACCCCAATCTCTTCTCGTCCCCCCTATTCCTTTCTTCTACTCCCTTTTTTAGTCCACCCCTCCGCCAACCTCCCCACCCAGCTAACTTTCCTTATGCTCCCCTCATCCCTCCCTCTCCCCCTCTTCTCTACCCCCTCCTCTCCTCATATCTTTCCCTGACTTCTTCACAATCCCATGGCTTCTCTTTCTTCCCCCCACTCCGCTAGCAATGCTGTGCTGCCCCCCCTTTACCCCCTTGGTACCCCTTTCCATCCCCCCCTTCAGGCACAGCAGAACCATTTCCTGTCGTCAACTTCCTCTTCTCCCAACCCCCCCCATTCTACCAGATACCAGCTCCCTCACAGCCACCGCTCCTAGCCAACAGGACCTCTCCAACCACCTCCCCTAAACATGTCCCTAATTCCCTCCCTTCGTGCAGCGCCATCAAATACAACTCCCCCTTCTCCTCTGATACCCCAACCCCCGCTCTCAACCTACCCCTTTCCCCACCTAGGAACCCTATACCTCAACTCTCCTCCTGTCCTCCCACCTCTCCCTGCCTACCACCACCTATACCACCCCATCCCTCTGCCATCGAGAGACCCAACCATCCGTGTTCTGCCCTACTCTCTCTCGAAAATAAGATATGCTCTCTCATCACCTCCATCTCCCAGCTTGTAGCTTCCATTTCACTTTTAAGCTCTAAGATTTCAACTCTCCCATTCTCATCAACTCCTCTGGAAAACTCTCACCTTCCCACGAGATGCACCTTGACCCCTCACACCATTATAGCCAAGCATAACCTGTTGTCTGCAAACATCGCTCACCCACACAAGCCCATGAACGCCACCCTTCCTCAACCAGCACCTCCGAGTAACCCAATTACCTACTCTATTCCAACCATCTCCTCTGTCAGAACCAAGCATCCACCTAGACACTCCCGTGCACCCCCATATAGGTATAATATCCCTATCACCCTTCTTTGCCCAAGTGCCCCCGTCACCAAAACAGTCTCGACAGAACTGCGATGCATGCTTCACAACTGCAGATCTGCAATAAAACACAAACTCGAAATCTCTGATACCATCACCCTTCACAATATTGACCTGTTCTTCTTAACAGAGACCTGGTTCAACGATACCTCTCATTCCATGTTTGATCTCCTCCTACCCACTGGCTACTCTATTCTCACGAATGACAGACCTATCGAAGTTGGGGGAGGTGTTGCAGTTATCTTTAGAAACTCCCTTCAACTCAAGGCTTTTCCCATCAGCGCATTCCGCACTTTTGAATGTCTATCTCTTGAGCTTCAACTACACCACCGCTCACCCCTTAGATTCCATGTCATATACCGCCCACCTGGCAGTGGCCCTTCATTTATGGAGGAACTCACTGACTTCATCAGCGACCAATACGCACAAAGTGACAATCAGACCTTCGTGGGTGACTTCAATCTCCACTGGGGCTCCCTGCAAGACTCTTCCGCGAACGGGCTGGCCTCCTTCCTCTCTACAAACGATCTTACCCAACACTGCACAGAATCAACACACTCTAAGGGCTCTATCCTGGATCTTGGTATATCTAAAGCAGGCATGCTTTCTATCGCTACCCCTATTCACGTAGACTGGTCTGACCACCTCCTCATCCCATTCTCTCTTATCCTAGCACACTCTATCACTCTTGGCCAACCTAAGAGGGCTACCTCCTGGTTCCGTGACGCCAAGAATATTGACACTGTTTCCCTCTGTGAATCAGCTTTGCTGTCACTTCCAAGGCTAGACCCGAACCTAGATGTTGATGATCTCACCTCACAATGCCTCTCAGTCCTTGCAGTCGAAATCAATAGCGTTGCTCCACTCAAAATCAAAAAGAAAAGGCCCATTCCCTTAGCGCCCTGGTTCAGCAAATCTCTATATGAAGAAAGGAAGCACCTAAGACGCCTAGAGAAACATTGGAGGCAAGCACCCTCCACCGATAACTTGGCCACGCTTCGTTCAGCAAGATCCGAGTACCAAATGTAAATGTAAATGTAGTTGAGCTTATATAGCGCACAGCTACCCGCAGTGGGTGTCCCGGCGCTTGCTTAGGGAACCCGTCCTGGTATTCCCCTGTGAGATAGCAGGGTATCCACAAGGTGAAAGTCAGGCATCCCACCGCGAGGGGCCGTTGTGGAGATTAAGCAAGCTATTGCCCAGAGTCGCAGAGTGTGAACCCGTGAGTCGAGGAGGCACCGGGGCGAGAATTATCGAGTCCGTGGAATTTTTAGCCCAAGACCCGCCGAGGCGGGGAATTTAACCCTGGTCCAGGACCGATCTCAGCTTCCGGGTCTGCTGCCTCTAACCCCTGAGCCACACTTCTCCTCACACCACACTTCTCCCCACACCACAAGCACATCTTCCTTGGGAAAGCATCACACTTCAGAACTCTCCTTGACTCAGCCAAAAACAGACCCAAAAAACTATTTGATCTCATCAAGACCTCTAACTACTCTCCCCCAACCTCCAAATTGGAGGATTCTACTAAGAAAGCTGCTGATTTCGCTGTATTCTTTGACGAAAAAGTGAAATCACTTGTGGTTCAGGTCGCTCATCCTACCCCTCCAGAGGAGCGCAAATCACTAGCCATCTGGCAGAACTTCGACCCCATCTCTGAAGATGTCCTCCTCAAGTGCATCCTCGAAACAAAGCCCTCCAACCACTCGCTCGACCCCATCCCCAGTGCCATTGCCATTGACTTCTATACCCTTTCTCTTCCCTATTGGACCACTCTGGTCAACCTCTCCCTCTGTCAAGGCTCCCTCCCTGTTCCCTTCAAATCTGGGCAGGTCACCCCTCTGCTTAAAAAACCCACTGCGGATGCGGATGACCTCAACAACTTCCGCCCCATCACTAACCTACCCTTTCTTGCGAAGATCACAGAAAGATGTGTTGCGAAACAACTCTCACGTCATATCAAGGACAACGATCTTCTTGACAATTTTCAGTCCGGCTTCATCCAAAACTGCAGCACTGAAACTGCCCTGCTGCAAGTGATTGATGACGCGCTGAGAATACTAGACTCGGGGGGGTCTTGTCTTCTAATTCTCCTTGACCTTTCGGCAGCCTTTGACACTGTCAACCACAACACCCTCCTCAACACCCTTCAACAGAGAATGGGCATGGAGGGCACCGTGCTTAAATGGTTTGCTTCTTTCCTTTCTGATAGATCCCAAATGATCAAAATAGCGGACAGTCTTTCACCTCCTTCGGCGGTGGGTCAAGGTGTTCCCCAAGGCTCTATTCTTGCACCCACATTGTTCAATCTCTATTTGGAACCTCTGGGAAATCTCCTAAGTAAATCTGGGGTCAACTATCACCTCTACGCTGACGACACTCAAATCTACCTAAAGGTTGCCTCCACTCAAGATCTCTCTGTCCTAAGCTCTACCCTCGACTCCATTCATTACTCGATGTCAACACATCAACTGATCCTGAACCCCTCCAAAACTGAGTTTCCCCTCCTCTCCTCCTCACTTTCTCCTCCCCCGGTGCAATGATGGATGGACCAGATGAATCTGATGAACACTAATCCCATCATTGTCGACAGCGCAAAATCCCTTGGTGTCATACTCGACACAAAACTCAACCTACTCTCCCACATTAATTCACTTGCAAAGTCTGCCCGATACCAACTGCGCCTTCTTTGGGGGATTCGTCGCTTCTTCCCGGTGCATGACCTCAAAACCCTGGTCCAATCGCTGGTACTCTCCAGACTTGACTACTGCAATTCTCTTCTGACTGGCCTCCCCAAATCCCACCTATCCCCCCTTAAGTCTGTTCTACATTCAGCAGCTCGTTTCATTTATGGGGCCAAAAGAAGCGACCACATCACTCCCATGTTATCCTCCCTCCGCTGGCTCCCCATCGAGGCTAGAGCTATCTACAAGACTGCCTGCATCACCCATAAAGCCTTGCACTCCTCCTCTCCGCGCTACCTGGCGAATAAATTGAAACTCTCTGGAGGCTCTAGACCATCACGAAACGCGGAAAATCTACTACTTGAACCTCCCACTTTCAAGAAGGAGAGATCGATGGCCCAATCCTTTTCAGGCAGCGCAGTGAGAATCTGGAACTCACTTCCGCCTCAGCTCCGGACCACCTCCTCCTCCCAAGCCTTCAAATCTGACCTCAAAGCTCTCCTTCTTCAAAGACATTTCCAAATGTAATTCATGCCCTCTCTGCTATCTGAAGGAAGCCCTTCAACTACTGAAAAATCTATTTTACTTGACTATGGAAGTGTCTTCCCAGTGTGTTCTTGTGGTTTGAGAGTCTGCCTCTTATGGCAGTATTGTCCTTCTTCCTGTGGCGGGGACTCGTGGGTGACTTGCATCCGTCACCTTCTCCTGTAACACACTGTTTACACTCCTACATTTGTTTGTGTCGACACCTGCACAAGTGCCACCAGTGCCTTCGTAACGTTTGTTCTTGTGCTGGAGTGTCCTCCATATATTGCATTATTATACCTCTATATTTATTTTGTACGCTTTTTGTAACCTACACACGTCACTTTTTTTCTCCTGCAATGCACCGGTTGCTACCTCTTGTATTTTGTTGATTCACGATTGTCACTTTTGTAATGCACCGTTTGCTACCTCTTATATTTTGTTGGCGCACAATTGTCATTTTGCTTCATTTAATGTAACGTTTGCTTTTGTATTTTGTTCACTTGTAATGTTCTCATGTATCAGTTCTGTTCCTATTGTGAAGCGCTCTGACACCTTCGGGTAAAGTCCGCGCTATATAAAAATGCATAAATAAATAAATAAATAAATAAATAAAACTTGTCACTTTCCTTTTGTGCACTTTTGACTACCTCATGTATTTTTGGTTGCTCACAATTTTTACTCAAGTTTTTTGTTTGCTCACAATTGTCACTATTACCTTTACTACCTCATGTATTTTTGGTTGCTCACAGTTTTTACTACCTCATGTATTTTGTTTGCTCACAATTGTCACTATTACCTTATGTAAGTAACGTATGTTTTTGCAATCTGTTCTTTTGTGATGTTTCTCATTATGTTTCATTTCTGTTCCTAATGTGAAGCGCTCTGACGCCTTCGGGTAAAGTCCGCGCTATATAAAAATGCATAAAGTTCAAGTATTAGTATCCATGCCTTTCCCCGCTCCCCCTCGTGTGTGCGCATGCGTGAGTGACTAGCGTAGGGTGTGCACAGCCAGACGGGGGAGCGCCAATACACAGGCACAACCTGCATGAATCAGCACCCCTCCGACGTAGGGGGTGTACAAAACGACGGGGGTGGAAATCTAGTTAGAACACCGCCGCCAGCGAGAGCGCAGCTGGGCCCGGTCCGGCCGGACCCGGAAGAGGAGGAGCATTCACACCACAGGCCCCACCCCCATTCGGCCGCGAATAACAACTGCGCATGCGCTCAAGGACGGGGATGTCTGCAGCCAGGTTTAGAATAGAGTCAATCTCACGCGCCGTGTAACTGCGCATGCGCGGAAAACAGACACTGCCTCCCGCAGCGGAGCGCGGGTTAAAGCGGGTCTATGATTAACCACTGCGCATGTGCATATAGTAAAGTATGAATGGAGTTTGTAAACTGGGATTAGAGTGCCTCACCTCTCCTTGTGCACCGCTCAGTGGAGGCTGCAGGGCTGTAATATGTATACATGTACACGTGCAGTTGCACGCGCCATTGTTTCCTTTTCAATTCCGACTTCATGCGCACACTTCTGTTAGGTGCGCATGAAGTCTAATGTTGTTAGCATGGTATTATTATTGTTTAAAGATGCATTCTCGTGAGGGCGCCCTGACTCTCTGGCATGGACGGTTGTACTTGTCAGTTACCGTTCATGCTCCGGAGAGAAAGGACGCACTCCGGTGATGTTCAACAAGCTACTGGATTAAATCTACTATTTTACCTGAATACTCTCGTGTGGATTATTTCCTGCCTTAAACAATTGGCGACGTTTTGGGATTTTTTTTGCTCGAACATCACCACAATATTTGTGCTTCAAGTTTCCTTCGATCTGCTTCCTGCATCTCTGTTTACCCGGCAGATATCCTGACCGGAGAGGAAACACGTGATTCTTCCTTCAAGCCAAGGGGACGCCTTGCTGGTAAACCCACTTCTATTGGTTTTCCTCGTGCGGCCACGCCCCCAAATCAAGTGATTGGCTTATCACTTGTTCCTTGTTGTTTAAGGTGCTTAAGCACGATCGTTCCCTGGAAAACGATTTTACTGGCTTTTGGAGCAAACCGGAGCACAATTTTGAGACAGAAAGAAACTGTAAGTTTATTTTAACAAAAAAAAAAAAATAATAATGCTTACTTGTGGAAACTAAACCTAAAATACATATCTGACCTTGTAAAATAAAGGAAGTGCTTAAACTTTATTTTCTGAAAGGCAAAGCCTTTATCATTAATGGCAAAACAAGAAATATTTCAATTGGAACATTTTTTTTACCTCACCAAGGTAAACCTAAAAAACCTTGGAAACTCTGGATTAAATCTTTTGAAAACTATTTGGTAGCCATAGATGCAGAGGATTACTCAGCTAAACGCAAACTTGCCATTCTATACAATTTCTTAGGGAGAGTTGGACGTGAAACTTTTAATAACTTACCGGTCACTATTCCACCTCCAAGTGGTGGTGAAGGATGGAATGTCTATACAGATGCTGTTCAGAGATTAAATAAGAAATTTCTGGAACAACCTAGTGTAATGCTAGAAAGATTTAACTTTAGAAAGAAGAAACAGAGTTCAGATGAGTCAGTTGAAGACTATATATCGATTCTCAGGAATTTGGCATCTGAATGTAACTTTGGAGCAGAACTAGACTATCACATCAGAGACCAATTTGTATACTCTTGTTTTCATAAAAAAATACAAGAGAGGATTCTCAGTTGCAGAGATCCAACATTAACTGAAGTTATTATGATAGCAAAGGGAATAGAAAGATCCATCATTATGTCTACTTGTCTGAATCAAGAAAATGTTTCTCCTATTAATGTTGTTGAACATGATTCTTCTGTTAACAATATTTCTTACAGGTCACGCTTTAGCAAGCCTTTTCAAACAAGGCAAAACAAAGGTTCATCATTATGTTACAGATGTGGAGCGAAATCGCACTTGGGTGACAGCCCCATTTGCCCAGCGTTAGGTAGGAAATGCACAAAATGTGGTAAAACTGGTCATTTTTATAGTGTTTGTAGAAGCAAGAGAATTGTTAGAGTGAGTGCTTTAGACACTAGAGAAATTTCTAATGAAGATTCTTCTGAACATAATCTCATTCTTTCTGATAGTATGGAAAGAATGATGCTTTCTATTGATATTGATATTGTAAATATGAGTATCTCTGAGAAAAAGGTCAAGGAACCTTTAGGTGAATTTATAATTGGTGTTTTAAAAATAGAAATGATGGGTGATTCTGGAGCACCAGTTACGATCATTTCAGACATACTATTTGAAAAACATTGGCCTAGCAAAAAATTGGAAACATTAGATATTATTCCTAAAGGTTATGGGGGTAAAATCATTGAAATGCATGGTTATTTCCTTGAATTTGTGTCTTGTTTGGGGAGAAAAATTTATACAAAAGTGTATGTGGCTCCTCGAGGTAAGCACATTATTGGATGGCAAGATCTGGCTAAGATGGGACTAAAGTTAGTTCCTGGTGCTGAAAATCCCATTCAAATCAATTATGATGTTTCTATTGATGTTGTTGATAATTCTGAAGAGAATGATGTTTCATCTTTCAAAACAAAAATGTTAAGTGAATTTTCAGATGTGTTCACAACACGCATTGGTAAGATCACAAACGTAGAGCATTTTATAAAACTAAAGGAGAATGCTATCCCCATTATACATAAGGCCAGGCCCATACCTTTAAGCGTGAGGTCTGATTTGAAGATCTTACTTGATAAATTAGTAGAAGAAGGGATCATAACTCCCACAGACTCCTCTGAATGGGTGAGTCCCATTGTTATTGTGCGCAAAAAAGATAATTCGATTCGTTTGTGTGCTGATTTACGCTCACTGAATAAAAACATACTAGTAGATTGTCACCCATTACCGAAAATTCAAGATCTTTTATCAAATATTTCTGGTGCCACTTGCTTTTCCATTTTAGATTTAAAATCGGCTTCTCACCAAATTCCTCTTTCCACTCCTTCCACTGACCTCACGACCTTTATAACACCCTTTGGTGCATATAAGTACCTCAGGCTGCCTTTTGGCTTAGCCTCTGCGGCTAGCGTCTTCCAGAGGTTCATGGATCACATGTTGGCAGGTATTACTTCAGTTCAAGCTTACCAGGATGATGTCCTGATTTTCTCTAAAAATCAGAATGAACACATCATTACTTTAAGAAAAGTACTTGAGAAGTTTAAAGAATTTGGAGTTACACTGGGTGCAGATAAGTGCAAATTTATGGTTCAATCACTAGATTATTTAGGACACACCATTTCAGCTTCTGGAATCAGTCCCAAATTTTCCCTCACAAAGGCTATTGACGAAGTGGTGGTTCCTCATACCAAGGATTTACTTAGGTCATTTCTGGGTATGACAGAATACTATTCTAGATTTATATCGAACTATGCACTGGTTGTCCAACCACTACGCCTTTTACTTAAGAAAAATGTTAATTTTACATGGAATGATGATGCACAAAGGGCGTTTGAATTAGTGAAGAAATTAATTATTCAAGCTCCTGCCATGTCTCCATTTTCACCTGGTTTTAAATGTTTATTATCAGTGGATGCGAGCCAAAAAGGACTAGGGGCAGTCTTATCCCAATGGGTAAATGGTAAAGAGAACACTGTGGGTTTCTCTTCCAGATCTCTCTCTATTGCTGAATCTAACTACAGCACAATAGAGAGGGAGGCTCTGGCTTGTACCTGGGCTGTTGAAAATTTAGAACTTTTATTTGGGGCACACAGTTTGAAATTTTCTCAGACCACAAACCTTTAATTCATTTATTATCAGGTAATGGCACAGGTAATGCATCATCAAGGCTGGTAAGATTATTGTCTCGCTTGCATGAATATAATTTTATTATCAAGTATATACCAGGTGGTCGTAATGGTAGAGCCGACTGTTTGTCTAGATTATCATTAAAAGATAGCTACTTGCCCACAAGGTTTGATGATGTAGAAAGTGTGGTTGCCACTATTGAGGATGTTATTTCTAACCTTCCTCATGTAACAAAGGAAGATTGGTTAAAAGCTTTTGTAGAGGATTCTACTCTTCAGGCTGTTAAGAACATGATTGTGACTGGCTGGCCTAGAGAAAGGTCCTTACCATCTACTTTGAAATCTTTTGCACAAGTCAGTGAAGAACTTTCTATAGTAGGAGGTTTAGTTATGCGTGGAGATTTGGCAGTACCCCCTGTTTCTTTACGAAAAAGGATTTTTGACATAGCGCACGAGGGCCATTTAGGCATAGGAGCAACGGCTAGAAGATTAAAAGAAAGTTTTTGGTGGCCTGCTCTAGAGTCTAATGTTACTGATTGGATAAATGCCTGTGGTACATGTCTTGTCTCAGACAGGCACTGGAAGATTGCGAAACTCCCTCTACACAATGTACCAACACCTGAGGAAGCATGGGTGAAATTGGCTCTAGATTTTGCAGGCCCGTTTGATCTCCTTCCTAATGATAAAAAATACATTTTGGTGTTAGTAGATTATTACTCAAAATGGGTGGAATTTGAGTTTTGTTCTTCAGCCTCATCTGCATCTGTGATTAACTTCTTGACAAGAATTGTTATGACTGAGGGTTTTCCCAAAGAGTTGGTCACGGACAATGGTTCACATTTTACCTCATCTAGTATAGAAAAATGTTTGTTGTCTCATGATGTCAAACATTTAAAAGTTGCTTTGTATTCCCCAGCTTTTATCACTGGAAGGGTTTTGTCCTACGGGTCCTGGCTGGACAATATACGTTGTATCAAAAAACAAGGGTGCCAGGGCTCGGGTTCAATTCACAACCGCTTTTTATTTAGCTGGTGTGTGCCTTCTTTTTATGGATTCCGAAGGTTTGTATTTTCATTTAAACATTTTCCAAATTTCAAGATTATTTACATTTTGTATAAGCTACAGAGGATTAGACATTCCTTAA
Organism: Lissotriton helveticus; assembly: GCF_964261635.1. Taxonomy (NCBI): domain Eukaryota; kingdom Metazoa; phylum Chordata; class Amphibia; order Caudata; family Salamandridae; genus Lissotriton; species Lissotriton helveticus. The sequence goes on along the minus strand of NW_027611656.1, from coordinate 1,206,421 downwards.
ACAGTTAAAACAATACAAACATAAGTCATAAATTGCGATACTTTCAAAAAAGACAAATCATAACATTCATTAATAGTTGCACTTTCACTATTAAAACTGGAAAACAAACTCAATTTTGTACACCTAAAAATGTTCTGGTACTAGTCCTTACGACCAAGCAAACATAGTTAATTGGACCAGACACATTGGGCAATATGACTTTGATTGAATCGCCCTATGTTCGTGTGCAAACCCTTGAAATTTAGGTTGCCTTTGAAACAGCCGAACAGCCGACGCGTTTCCAAACCCTTTGTTCAGTTAATAGGGTTCTTCCTCAGGGCTGAGCTGTGTACCTATGGTGTAAGATTGGGGGACATTTAGTATCTCCTATTCTCAAATTTCGTTTGACCAACATATTGCATGAATAAAACATGGGAGAGTTACCTCTTTTTTTACGTTGATGTTCACTGTGGTTTAACGCGCGCAGCCACCAGCTTTCAGCGCCTTGGCCTCTCCTTCTTACGTGCGCGCCACTCGCGTGTGCGCGCACAACTCCCGGGCTTGTTGCTTGCGCTTCTTGTTTTAATTTTAATGTTGGTATGTGCTGTACTTAACATGCTTCCTGACGAGATCCCTGGCACTTAAGTTTTTAACAAATTATTCAATGGGTGTAATATCTTTTCACAAGCCCTGTCACCACCCACTGCACGCGTGAACATGTAGCACAGATTCCCGGGAGCTATAATTACACGCTGAAGTCAAAATCCTTTGTATATATCGATTTTACGAGTGGACGATCCCGTCCCACGCGGTGCAACCTCCGTGCTCAGCTAGTATTTCGTGTGGGACTGGCCATTCAGCGTTACTTGCATCTCGGAGTGTGCCAAATATTTACTACCAGATTTAACAGGACATGCTTCACCTCCTCTGCACCCCGGACAGGCTTCGCCTCCTCTGCTTCCCCTGGACAGGCATCTCCCCTGCACCCCTCAGGACAGGCTTCACCTCCTCTGCACCCCTGGACAGGCTTCACCTCCCCTGCACCCCTGGACAGACCTCTTCTCCTCTGAAACTCTAGACGGGCCTCGCCTCCTCTGCACCTCTGGACAGGCCTCTCCTCCTCTGCACCCCTGGACAGGCCTCTCCTCCTCTGCACCCCCACGGAACAGGCCTCAACTTTTCTGCACCAGCTTCTCAGGCCTCATCACCTCTGCACCCATGGACAGGCCTCACCACCTCTCCTCCCCCTGGGGAGGCATCACCTCCTCTGCACCTCTTGACAGGCCTCACCTTCTTTCCAACCCCCCTGAAAAGGACATGCCTTACCTCCTTTGCACTCTTTGGACAAGCCTCACCTCCTCTTTACCCCTGGACAGGCCTCTCCTCCTCTGCACCCCTGGACAGGACTCCCCTCTTCTGCTCCCCTGGACAGGCCTCACCTCCTCTATACCCCTGGACAGGTCTCACCTCCTCTGTACCCCTGAACAGGCCACTCTACCTCTGCACCCCTGGACAGGCCTCACCTCCTCTGCACCCCTGGACAGACCTCACCTCCTCTGCACCCCTGGACAGGCATCACCTCCTCTGCCCCCCTGGACAGGCCTCTCCTCCTCTGCACCCCTGGACAGGCCTCACCTCCTCTGCACCCCTGGAGTGGCCTCTTCTCCTCTGCACCCCTGGAGTGGCCTCACCTCCTCTACACCCCTGGACAGGCCTTACCTCCTCTGCACCTCTGGACAGGCCTCACCTCCTCTACACCCCTAGACAGGCCTCTCCTCCTCTACACCCCTGGACAGGCCTCACCTCCTCTGCACCCCTGGACAGGCGTCACCTCCTCTGCACCCCTGGACAGGCCTCACCTCATATGTACACCCCGGGACAGGCCTCACCTTCTCTGTACCCCTGGACAGGCCTCTCCTCTGCACCCCTCAGGACAGGCATCGCCTCTTCTGCTCCCCTGGACAGGCATCTCCTCTGCACCCCTCAGGACAGGCATCACTTCCTCTGCACCCCTGGACAGGCCACACCTCCTCTGCACCCCCACGGAACAGGCCTCACCTCCTCTCCTCCCACTGGGGAGGCATCACCTCCTCTGCACCCAGGGACAGGTCTCACCTCCTCTGCACCCCGGACAGGACTCGCCTCCTCTGCTCCCCCTGCACAGGCATCTCCCCTGCACCCCTCAGGACAGGCCTCACCTCCTCTGCATCCTGGGACAGGCCTCACCTCCTCTGCATGCCCCGGGACAGGCCTCACCTCCTCTGCACGCCCCGGGACAGGCCTCACCTACTCTGCACCCCTGGACAGGCCTCTCCTCTGCACCCCCTGGACAGGCCTCACCTCCTCTGCACCCCTGGACAGGCCACTCCTCCTCTGCACCCCTGCACAGGTCTCACCTCCTCCGCTTCCCTGGACAAGTCTCGCCTCCTCTGCACCCCTGGACAGGCCTCATCTTCTCTGTACCCCTGGACAGGCCTCACCTCCTCTGCACCCTCTTGGACAGGCCTCACCTCCTCCGCTCTCCTGGACAGGCCTCACCTCTTCTGCACCCCTGGACAGGCCTCACATCCTCTGCACCCCTAGACAGGCATCTCCTCTGCTGCACCCCTGAACAGGACTCACCCCCTCTGCTCCCCTGGACAGGCATCCCTCCTCTATACCCCTCGGCAGGTCTCACCTGCTCTGCACCCCTAGACAGGCCTTGCCTCCTCTGCAACTCTGCACAGGCCTCACCTCCTCTGCTCCCCTGGACAGGCCTCTCTTCCTCTGCACCCCTGGACAGGCCTCACCTCCTCTGCACCTCTGGACAGGCCTCACCTCCTCTGCACACCTGGACAGGCCTCACATCCTCTACACCCCTGAACAGGCATCTCCTCCTCTGCCCCCCGGACAGGCCTCATCTCCTCTGCACCCCCAGGCCTCGCTTCCTCTGCACCCCTGGACAGGGCTCACCTCCTCCGCTCCCCACTCAGGCTCAGCAGCAGGAAGAGCTGAGCTCTCCTGACCTCACCATGAAAGTTTTCCAATTAAACTGGGCACCTTATTTATTCTTTTAAATAATTTATTTGCAGTTTTTCAAATCCCCAACGTACTAGATAGCAAAGTAAACAGAGGTAAATACCATGTTTATTTATTTATTTAAAACATTTGTAGAGCGCGCTGTTACCAAACGGTGTCCTGGCGCTATAGTGATAGCTCCCCTGGCCTCAGACCTCCTGACTAATATTTATTTATTTATAACATTTGTAGAGCGCGCTGTTAAAGTTAGAGCATGGAGTTTTAAACACCAGATCAGTGACATTGAGGCATAGATTATGTGTCAAAGCAACAATTGAAGGAACAGCTTATTTCTAATTTTCCTATGTCTGTGGCTTATTCCTTATATTTAATTCGGTTTTATATCCTCAAACAAGACTAAAGTGTAGATTCTTTTTTTTTTTAATATATTTGTATTTTCTTTCACAACGCACTGTGTACACTTAGTGAAAAATTCATACCACAAAATGTCATAATAAATATATACAGTACACTCAATCTTATTTCTTCAATACATTGCAACTTATAACAAATAAATATAAACACAGTTTATCCAATTGCTTCCCTCCAGGATGCAATAGGCTCCCACATTTTCACACCACGCATCCTTCCTATTCTTCCTTTCCTAGCATATATAGGCCTTTCTAGATTATACGCAGCCAGAAGATTCGCTAGCCATACTTGCATATCTGGGGGACACTTATCTTACCATGCCCTGGCTAAGGTTAATCTGTATACTGCTGCTACCATAAACATAAATTCCTTCTTAACCTCCTTATTACCTCCGTCAGCAATTCCCAAGATGATCAAGTGGGGAGTCAGAATGGCTTTTATACCCAGTACCCTATCCAGAAATCCCTCTATACCTTTTATTAACGTATAGAGTTGCGGGCACGTAGCAAACATATGGATAATGTCCGCCTCGGGAGAATTGCATCTAGGGCATGCCGTCCCTTCCGTGCCCCCCCACTTTACGATCCTAGCTGGTGTGTAGTACAATGCATATAGAGTTTTGTAGTGCTGGGATTGTAGAGGAGCGGAGCACAAAACCGTGTGTCCCATATCCAATGACTCCTGAAATACCTCGGGGTCCCCTCCCAATTTCTCTACCCATTTGTTACTATATTTGGCCAAATCATCTATTTTACCTTTTGCTAAGGACGCATATACTGCCCTGATCGTCATCTCCCCTCCGCCTACTATTACCTCTAAAATCTCATTACTATTGTACCCCTCCGGTCCCCCCTGTTTATTGCACAGGAAGCTTCTGACTTGCAGGTATTTAAAAAAAATCTCTGCTGTTTATATTATATCTCCTTGCCAAGTCAGAAAACTGCACTATTCCCCCTGAGTTTCTAAGATCCCCAATTTGAACTATCCCTTTATCCTGCCAGCCGGCCATAACTGAATCCGAGAAAATTTCCCCTGGGAAAGATTTATTCTTATATAGCCTAACATATCTATTGAATCTTCTGAGTCCCACTTTTTTTAAGAACAAATTCCAGTTTTTAATAGCCGCGCTAAGAGTCTTATATCTTGTCCTTTTATTATATCCATAATCAGTATGGTACAGAAAACAGTTTTATGCGACATCTCCTAGCACTACTGCATACACTTCTGTGGACATTGCAGTAATTTTCTGGAGGATGCCCCCCCCACCAATCAACCCCTGCATATACTGGAGGGCTGACACAAGATAATACAGCCTAAAATCAGGTGCCCCCACCCCCCTTTTTCTCTGGGTAACGACATAAATCTATAGGCCCTCCGTGTTTTACCTTGCGCCCAAAGGAATCTATTTAAGGTACTCTCGAGAGAATTAAACCATCTCGGTTCAAAAAATAAAGGTATTGATCTAAATAGGTAGAGAAACTTAGGCAACATCACCATTTTCACCACATTTGTGCACCCTACTAAAGATAGGTGTAGATTATTCAATCTTTCCAGGTCCTTTTTTACCTTGCCTAGTAATGGAACTATATTAATCTCTACCATCTCCTCCACATTTGCTGTTATTTCCAACCCTAAATAAGTTGCTGAATTCACCACCCTCACGTCATTACACCCACTATAGGAGTTCTTTACTATCTGAGTCTTAGATTTATTTAGACTGTACCATGATACCTGTCCAAATATATGAGCCTCCCCTTCAACCTCCCTGATAGCTAGATCTGGATCAGGCGTGAGTATAGCCACATCGTCAGCGTAAGCAAGGGTTTTAACTACAGCACCGTTCAAAATCATTGGAGGAAACCCTCCATTTCCTTCCAGCCTGCGTAGTAATGGCTCAAGGTATAGCGCAAAGAGCAATGGAGATGACGGACACCCTTGCCTAGTCCCTCTTTTGATGCTGACTGGGTCTGAATGACCCCTATTCACTCTAATCCTAGCCGTTGGACCTTTTTACAGAGCTTGAATAGCTGTTATAAAGCCTGCCCCTATACCAATCCAGCTCATTACTGCCCAAAGGTACTCCCAGGCGACCCTTTCGAAGGACTTCTCCGCATCGAGAAAAAGCACCGCGATAGGATCACCCAGGACCCCCGCAGCGTCAAACATGGTGGCCACCATTCTAACATGCTGGGTTGTACCCTTCCCAGGTATAAAACCATGCTGTGAGGGACTTACTAGCTGTTCTATCCTCCCTGCCAATCTTTTTGCGAGCATTTTGGAATAGATCTTAACATTCGAGTTCATGAGGGTGATCGGCCTATATGAACCAGGGAGCGTTGGTGGTTTCCCTTTTTTCACTATCACTATAATATCAGCACCACCCCAAGACTCAGGGGGGGGGGTCCCCCTCCTGAGTCTGTGCCATAATATTAAACATGTCGACCAACACCTCCTTTTGAAATACTTTATAAAACTCGACAGGAATTTGGTCCGGGCCCGCCGCCTTGCCTGAGGGTAATCACTTTACTGCCTCAACAAATTCCTCCAATCGGAAAGGTGCATCAAGCGCCTCTCTCTCCTCTGTCGTCAAAGAAGGGGAGGGGGGAGGAATATCCCCCAAATACCTATTTATCTCTTCTAAACCCCTTACCTCTTCCGAAGCATAAAGCTTAGAGTAGAAATCCTTAAAAACCTCTCTTATCGAACCCGTATCCGTAACAGCATCTCCCTGTAAATCCAAGATCTCCTTAATATCTGCTGTAGCTAATCGTTGTCTAGTACTTACTGCGAGTATATGTCCAACTCTTTCACTCAACACATACGCCTCTTCTTTCCTAGTTAAGTAGTTCTCTGCCGCCTTCCTAGCTATTCTCTCTAAGGCATCTACTTTAATCATTATGAATTTCAGCAAGATAGCTTCAAGCGAAGCATTCTGTCTTATGGCAATGGCTAGATTTTCCTCCTCTCTCAGCAGGTTTTGCCTAATTACCTCTATTTTACTCCTCTCCTTTTTCTGTCTTCCCAACACAAAGCTCAGTGTCTCCCCCCTCACACCTGCTTTGAAACAATCCCACACCATCCTTGGAGACGCCGAGCCCCTATTTATTTCCCAAAACCTTTTAATCCATTCTTCCATATAGTGGATATACTCCCTATCCTTTAACAGAGAGCGTTCAAATGTCCACTGTGACCTCGTAACCTGAATCTGTGGTATTTTTAATGTTAAAACCAGGGGACTGTGATCTGACACAATCATGGGCTGCTTTCCAATCTGTAAACCCGGGGTTAGAGAATTTGAAACAAAAAAATAATCCAGCCTAACCAGAATTTTATGCAGGGCTGAAAAAAAAGTATAACCATCTAAATCTGGATGTAGCTTCACCCAAGGATCCATTAAGGAGTTATGCTGTACTAGGCAGGCGAGGGCTCCATACACCTTCTTTTTCCTCCCTGTGTATCTACCCCCCTCTCCTAAGAATGAGCTTTTAACATAATGGATATTAAAAACCCCGCAGCATACAATAGGCTCTGGCCAATGTGCCAGTTCTGCATCTATAAATTGCAGGACTTCCGGATCATCTTCGGTGGATGCATAAATTGTCACAAGCGTAAATCTTGCCCCTTTAAAACATATTTCCGTAATCACCCATCTACCCCATTGATCCTCCTTTTTCCTTTTTACTACTGCATCTCTGCCTCTTCCCAATATTGCCACCCCCCTAGTTCTAGTCCCTTGCTTACTAACCGCTAGTACAGCAAACCCCAACTGATCCAATAGGTATATCTGTGCTGCATTAATATGGGTCTCTTGAAGACATACAAAATCCACCTGCAGGGTTTTAAGTAATGCTGCTACTCTCATTCTTTTATTATAATCATTAAGACCACATACATTAATCGAAACAATCCTACATGTCATTGAAATAGATCAAACAGGTCACCGAACAAGACCAACCCCCAGTTTACACCTAGCAGCAGCATTTGTAGAATTCTCTTAACAATTTTAGTGTACTGCATACTTCGTACTCTCACCAAATAATCGTGCAAAGTGCGTTAACCAACAAATAAACCTTTTTTTAACCATTTTGTGACGCCTTGCCCTCCCCCCTCCCCCCCTTTTCCTTCCCCTCCCCACCCCTACTGTCCCCCCCCCCAGACTACAGGCAAATAGGTCAGGTATGACCTATGTGTGGTCGTTTCCCGGCTGTGTTGGTCGCCCCCCCTCCTGTCGTCGCATTTACCTAGTACCCCCTCTACATCCCCTGTGTCATCCAAGAACCTAGTCTGCTCTTATACCCACTGATTCTGGTTGAAACACAATCCATCCTGCTTTCCTTAGTTCCTCCAGGAAATGCTGGGCTTTGTCCTCAGAGAAGAACATTCTGACCCTCCCTCTTGTAATCACCTTAAGCCTCGCAGGAAACAATAGATATGCCTCAGATCCCTGTGCCTCAAACGCAGCGATCATCTGCCTTAATCTCCACCTTCTCTCCACTGTAACGTAGCAGAAATCTGGCCTAGCAAAGAAGGTAGTACCCTCAAAGGTTCTTCTGCTATCAGGTCTGGCTTTACCAATAATTTCCTCGCGAAGCAGAAAGTTTCCCACGTACACCAAGATGGCCCTGGGGAAGGCTCCCTGTCCTCCTTCCGCCCCATAGACCTTTTTCTGTGTAAAAGGGAACCTGTGTGCTCTTTGCACCTCCCTATCCCACTGCCAGTCTGACTCTGGAAACGCCCCTTTCAGCAAATTAATAACGTAACCCCTAGCATCCTGCCCTTCTACTCCTTCCGCCACCCCCAAAAGTCTAACGTTATTGCGTCTCTGCCTATTTTCAAAGTCCTCCATCTTCCATTGAAGGTCCTCTGAAACTTTTTCCTGCGTGGTCTTGAAGGTCTGCCAACTCCCAACATTGTCTTCCAGCTTGCCCGTGCGCGCCTCCACCTCAGTCACTCTCTCAACTAGCTCATCATATAGTTTATTTGTCTTCCTCATAGTTAAATGGATCTTCTTGGAGTCCTGCCTTGCCTTCCGGCTCACGGGTCTGGCTTCAGACTGCATTTGTTTAAGCATGTTAAATAATAGTTCGAATGGGGCCCTCAGCTTAGAAGACCCAACCGGGCTTCCCAAAGCGTCGTCCTTCTCCTCATCCTGATACGTCTGTGAAGTGGCTGAATAATCCCACAGTAGCCTCCTTTCGGTACCCTCGGGTGACCCCGTCCGGCGTCTGCTTGCTTTCGGTAACCTCTTTTTCCGGGTTAGCTCATTGCTAGAACCATTGTCGTTAGCTGATGAGTTTGACTCTACGCTAGAACCCTCGTCGGTACCTCCCTCTGAAGTCCCTTTGCTGGGAACCACTGAGACGGAGTCTTCGTTCACTGAGAAGAATCGCTCCCCCTCCACAGAGCCCGCCTCGCCTTCTTCCAGGACATCATGCGATCTGCTCCCCCCATTGGGGAATGGCCCTTTATTTACCAGGCTAACTGTGCTCCCCCAGGTTGCCTTATCTTTTTTTGGGGCCCTCATCTCAGCCTCCAATAGCATGATAGCACCCAGCATGTCCGCATTGCCTTGCTCGCCTACCCAGTTCGTTCTTCTTCTTTTCTCCACCCGCTTACTATTGTCAATGTCAGCGCTGGTAGCGCAGGAAGCCGTACCTCTGATCTCTGCCTCGGTCCCGCTTCCTCCAGGGGCCAGCTCCTTGCTGTGATTCTCCGGTGCACCAGCGCTCTCCAGCGCTCCATTCGTGCTTCCAGCGAGGCTTTGACTCGGCCGTCGCCTAGCAACGCTATGCTCAGCGTCGATCTCCAGCGCGTTCACCGCGGCGTCCTCGAGGATGCTGACACTGGGTGAGGAAACTCCACTTCTGCCGTTGCCCCCTTCTCCTGGGCGTACAATTCGCCCGGTAAGAACCTCCGACAAGGTAGGCTGCCTCAATGGTGTTTCTTTGGGCTTAGCCTTTTCCACAGGATTTATAGCTTTCTCTTGTAGTCTGGCCTGGTCTCAGCTGGGCTGCTCTGATCCCCGCCGATAAGCACGGTAGACTTGTCCCGCTGATCTGCTTTCTTTTTCAGAGGCACAACAGTCTAATAGCCCCAGTGTTCTTCCCCAGACTTCCTGGCATCAGCGCTAGGTTCGCGGTGGGCTTGGTGGCATCGATCTGCTCCTTCGCCTTCTCCTTCACTTTCTCAGGTTTATCCAGCTTAATAATACGCTGCGGCATTTTCTTCTTTTCCCGACCAACAAAGTTTAGCAAGTTCACGATTTTCCTCCTCAGCCAGAGTAGCTCCGATCGGACTGCTTTCCAGAGCTCCGCGGTGGGAAAGAGCACAGATGCTGCCAAGCATACGTGCATCACCTCCTCAAAGGCCATCGGGGGTTCATATCCTGACTCTTAACCTCAGTCCGTCATGCAAAGACAGGGGAGAGGTCTGGTGCGACCGCTCAGCACAGCCCGTCCGCGGCCATCTTGAATTGTAGATTCTAATTAGGTTTTGAGTTTCTGGTTTAAGAGCACAACTGTCTCCTACAATATCAAGATAGCGGCCTCTTCCAGGCTTTGTTTTTTGTTTACTGTAACCACCAACCTCTCTCAACAAAGATTCACTGACAAAAAATAAAGCAATATATCTTTGAAACAATTAATTCCTAAGATAGGGCAACCAAGTATGAACCAGACATTTCTCACACAGTTTACATTGTATCATAAAAATGAGTGGGTGTTACTGGCCTGAAGAACAGGGCAGGGACATTTCACGACTCTAAAATATTCTACTCCTTCACATAGGCCCCTATATCATAGTACGCTCGTCATCAATACACCGCTGATTAGAGAGTGCACCAACTCTTTGTAGCATTGTCATGCAAGCAACCTTGAGTACCTCGACAGCAACATTAATTTGGGCGTGCATATATCAGAGCCTTCATGCGTCACTAATCACGAGTGACACTAACACATTTGGAGATCGGTCTGAAGTCTCACTCAGAGCTGGCCCATTCTTCCAAACTATGGGGATTAACTAGAACTTCACACATGACTATTCGGCACAGAGCAGACCCTCTGTCCCACATTTTGGTGCAAAACTTTTCTCATATTTCACCATGAGTACTGCACACAGGTCAGTAGAATGGTAAATTGAATGTCTATTTTAGTGAGACTTGGTTGTTAATTTTATCACTTTACATGTGTGCTGATCATGTCTATAAATTCAGTAATGTCTCTTCCTTTGGAATTGTCAAAGTCAAATGTTAAGTGACACCACTCCCTGTGTCTTTTTTAAATACCTCAATTCCCTATTGATTTTTCATATACAATGAGCATATTACAAGGTAAGTTTATCGATTCAGAAGCCAAGATACTGTGTAAACTAGAACTTGTGAGAAGACATTGAAAACAGGATAAACAATAAATGAAATAAACCCTCTAGATAGAGGTGATGTGGCTCAGAAGATCCTGCAGATGATCAGGGAAGGAGGATGAGGGAGAACACGAGGGGAAGGGATATGGGAACAGGAAAAGAAAATGTCAGGGTGCCAAGCCCCATGGTCGCCCCCAAAAAGCCAACTCCCACTATGAAGGCCATGGCCAGCTAACTCTTACAGTGGTGGGTTAAATCCTGGAATATTGACATTTTGTGAAGCAAGGTCAGACGGGCCATCAATTGCGGTGCCACCCCTAAGTTGGTCATCAAGGTATCCCAAGCGAAGCCCCAGTAGCACAAAGCACTGTACAGTCCGCAGGAAATGTAAAATGTCACAGGCGAGTGCGCCACACCTTCAGCACCTCCAGCACTTGGAATCGTCTGCCGTATGTGCTTTATAGATCCACTCCGGCGTCCAGTTACATTGGTGTAGGAACTTGAAATAACTGAATTTCAATCTGACCTGCTGGAGGAAAGTGCCATGGTCTTTCCAAAGGTCGTGTCCGTCCTGCTCAGACAGTAAGAGGCACAGCCTTTGCTCCCACAGGAACAGGAACAGGAACAGACTAATTTGCATACAGCCAGGTTCTGAAACTGGGATGGTGCAATGAGCTAAAAAACGGTGTTGGATCTAGCCCTGATCTTTTGACTGGGTGAGAGTATTCTGCTTAATTCAGAGACTCTGTCCCTCACCACCCCTTGTTGTAAATATTTTTGTCCACCCTAAGCGTGGAAGGGTATACTCAAACATGAGTCCCTTGCTCATTGCACCATCAGGATTCAAGCAAGCCGGGCCGAAGACGGCTGTAATGCCAGAAACCGGTCCCCGGAAGCTTGTTTCCTTCCCAGTGTAAGAATTGGCTGTTGTAGTTTGGTTTGCCCTGTTCCCATCATGCACTGGGACAGGAACAGACTAATTTGCATACAGCCAGGTTCTGAAACTGGGATGGTGCAATGAGCTAAAAAACGGTGTTGGATCTAGCCCTGATCTTTTGACTGGGTGAGAGTATTCTGCTTAATTCAGAGACTCTGTCCCTCACCACCCCTTGTTGTAAATATTTTTGTCCACCCTAAGCGTGGAAGGGTATACTCAGACATGAGTCCCTTGCTCATTGCACCATCAGGATTCAAGCAAGCCGGGCCGAAGACGGCTGTAATGCCAGAAACCGGTCCCCGGAAGCTTGTTTCCTTCCCAGTGTAAGAATTGCCTGTTGTAGTTTGGTTTGCCCTGTTCCCATCATGCACTGGGACAGGAACAGACTAATTTGCATACAGCCAGGTTCTGAAACTGGGATGGTGCAATGAGCTAAAAAATGGTGTTGGATCTAGCTCTGATCTTTTGACGGGGTGAGAGTATTCTGCTTAATTCAGAGACTCTGTCCCTCACCACCCCTTGTTGTAAATATTTTTGTCCACCCTAAGCGTGGAAGGGTATACTCAGACATGAGTCCCTTGCTCATTGCACCATCAGGATTCAAGCAAGCCGGGCCGAAGACGGCTGTAATGCCAGAAACCGGTCCCCGGAAGCTTGTTTCCTTCCCAGTGTAAGAATTGGCTGTTGTAGTTTGGTTTGCCCTGTTCCCATCATGCACTGGGACAGGAACAGACTAATTTGCATACAGCCAGGTTCTGAAACTGGGATGGTGCAATGAGCTAAAAAACGGTGTTGGATCTAGCCCTGATCTTTTGACTGGGTGAGAGTATTCTGCTTAATTCAGAGACTCTGTCCCTCACCACCCCTTGTTGTAAATATTTTTGTCCACCCTAAGCGTGGAAGGGTATACTCAGACATGAGTCCCTTGCTCATTGCACCATCAGGATTCAAGCAAGCCGGGCCGAAGACGGCTGTAATGCCAGAAACCGGTCCCCGGAAGCTTGTTTCCTTCCCAGTGTAAGAATTGGCTGTTGTAGTTTGGTTTGCCCTGTTCCCATCATGCACTGGGACAGGAACAGACTAATTTGCATACAGCCAGGTTCTGAAACTGGGATGGTGCAATGAGCTAAAAAACGGTGTTGGATCTAGCCCTGATCTTTTGACTGGGTGAGAGTATTCTGCTTAATTCAGAGACTCTGTCCCTCACCACCCCTTGTTGTAAATATTTTTGTCCACCCTAAGCGTGGAAGGGTATACTCAGACATGAGTCCCTTGCTCATTGCACCATCAGGATTCAAGCAAGCCGGGCCGAAGACGGCTGTAATGCCAGAAACCGGTCCCCGGAAGCTTGTTTCCTTCCCAGTGTAAGAATTGGCTGTTGTAGTTTGGTTTGCCCTGTTCCCATCATGCACTGGGACAGGAACAGACTAATTTGCATACAGCCAGGTTCTGAAACTGGGATGGTGCAATGAGCTAAAAAACTGTGTTGGATCTAGCCCTGATCTTTTGACTGGGTGAGAGTATTCTGCTTAATTCAGAGACTCTGTCCCTCACCACCCCTTGTTGTAAATATTTTTGTCCACCCTAAGCGTGGAAGGGTATACTCAGACATGAGTCCCTTGCTCATTGCACCATCAGGATTCAAGCAAGCCGGGCCGAAGACGGCTGTAATGCCAGAAACCGGTCCCCGGAAGCTTGTTTCCTTCCCAGTGTAAGAATTGGCTGTTGTAGTTTGGTTTCGCCCTGTTCCCATCATGCACTGGGACAGGAGCAGACTAATTTGCATACAGCCAGGTTCTGAAACTGGGATGGTGCAATGAGCTAAAAAACGGTGTTGGATCTAGCCCTGATCTTTTGACTGGGTGAGAGTATTCTGCTTAATTCAGAGACTCTGTCCCTCACCACCCCTTGTTGTAAATATTTGTGCTCCCACAATCAGCATAAAGTGTGGGCAGTGGTGCTCGAAAAAAGGCTGTCCATAGTGGTAACATACAATCTCACCATAGTGTCCTTGTATCCTTTCCACATCAGGATATAATGCAACATTGGGTCAGTCTCTAGATCGTAAGGGGGAGCACCCAGCATCTGTCGCAGGTGAAGCAGGAGCTGTCGGTACTGTCAGTGATGCGACTGTGGCAGCCCATAATCACGCATGAGTGTAGCAAAGGGGGCCAACCCACCGTCCCTTACTATATTGTCAGCAGAGCGTATCCATCTGTGTAATGGGAGTTCAGATCATACTTGGCCCCAAGCAGCTCCTTGAGAAGAGAAGGTGTCAGCAGTGCGTTATACGTCTGAGCCAGGAGAAACATGAAGTCAGTCAACCAATGCTGCTATGCCTCACAGTGGCACTTATAGGCAGCCAAATCATTCATCAAATTACCTCTAAAAGGCCTTCCTGCCCTCCCACAGCACCTGTGCAGAGGAGATGGACCCAGCGTTCTCCTCCAAGTACTGGCTCAGGTATTGGAACCGTCTGTGTTTGTTTTCAGAGGCTTTATACCATGCTGTATACATACGCCAACAGGCCTGAGGGGTTTGCAACAATCGAAGTTTATGGTCGAGTAGCAGAAGATCATGATCAGAGGTACTGTTTGGGAGGATCAAGGCGTAAACGTTTGCAATGGACGCAGGAGGTGAAAGTATAGTCCGCGTCCCTCAGGTGCGTCAAGCACCATGGATCCATCAAGGCATGATCATCAATAATGTCAGAGAGGATGAACTGGTCGCGGGCTGCCTGGTTTATTGTTTCAGGACTTGTCAAGGTACCATATTCCAGCACCCCCCCTCATGAATACCCTGGCTGTCCAAAGGAGAGCCGGAGTTTGGTCAGCCGCCCGGGCATAGATAGAGCCCATACACAAAGATTCAATGGGTATCTGAACCTTGACAAAGTTATTTATCTTTACTACTCGTAAATGCCCTTTGTGAATATTGAAAGTCGTAAAGTTAGACTTTCGTCTCAGTTTACCTTTGTGAATCGGGCCCTGAGTCTGTACTGAAGTTCTCTCTGATTGCTGCATGCATATGTTTTAACAGTAGTAGGCCGTAATTCCAATTAGTTTACACCAAAATGAGACATAGGCATAGTTTTCCTAATTTATATCTCACTCATTTGAAACGGACAAAAATGTTATGCATGTAGGTTAACTTGTTACATCCACAAAGAGTGAATGAAACATGCATGAAAAATATGAGATGAATGTTGTGTCTTCAGGGACATCTTACAGTTTCTCGTTGCTCAAATGGGTGTAATTTCTGATATTTATGTTCCCTATATGTTTCATTGCTTTATTTTCGTTGCGAAAAAGTGTCACTCATAGTCATTGAAATGTCACTCATAATTACACTGAAAATGAAAATGTCGAACATGGCAATCTTTGCGCTCTGGTCATGTGCCCTGGCGATATATTAACAGAACGTCTCTATTCTCTGCATATAATCTATCAGAGAGACAAATGAGAATGGCACAAAGAGATGCAAAATATACAATGCTGCACATTGAGAAATTACACCAATTAGCTTTCACTGTGGCAGAGTCACCGTCCACAGAATGGTTAATTCATGGCCATATAACATTGTCAGTAACAAATTTATGTGAAACCCTAGGAGCAGGATGTTTGGCTAATCGGGGATAAGGGTGGGGAGTAATTTAAAAATATTTATTCCATTTTTTTATATTTTTTAATTTTATGTAAAAAGTTAGGAGCAGGATATTGGGTTTATAAGGGGTAAGGGTGGGGAGTAATTTAAGAATGTTGGTTAAAAAGAAATTTTAATAAAACAATTATAGAAACATAAAAAAAGAAAATTAAAAAAAAAATTGAATTCTAACATATTTTAAACTTTTTAATGTTTTTTTTTCCAGGTGCTAATATTTCGATGTAAATTGTATAAAATAGTTTATAAATATTTTTTTATATTGAAAAATATTTAAATAAAAACACAATGTACAAAATATGGCAGTGCCATACCAAAAGAACCAGCGGAAACCAAGTTGCTTGAAGGTTGGTTGGTTTCCTCTTCCTCTATTCCCATCACCGCTTGCACCCATGCAGCCGATTAAGGTGCTGCTACGGGCCACGGGGAGGATCGCCGCCATTCTCGGGGGAAGCCCTGGGTGACTGAGCTAGGCCACGCCCACTAATACTAGGCCACGCCCGCTGACGTTAGGCCACGCCCCTTTCCACCATCTTTACGATGCGCCCCCTGGCCACGCAGCGGGCGCGCCAAAGGCATGCCGAAGCCGCGCCAAAGGCAAGCCCGTCTGCGCCCGTCCGTGCCAGGCCGGGTCCCAGGCCCCTCACTATGCCAGTCCCCTGATTTATTCATCTAACCAGCTACTGGCATGTCATGACATTTGGCCTATTAGCTTATCCACTAAGTCCCGGATTAACACCCTCGAAATTGCTCAGTCCAACCATACTAACCTCCCAGCCTTGAAGCCTGGACCTCGATCGGTGCCGCTACCTCCTGCCTCCCCGTTATTACGGCCTAAACCTTGTGCAAATCCCCCCCCCCCCCACGGCCTCTGTCTCTCTTCTTAACACCCGTTCTGCGGTCAGACACCAAGTAGAGCTTTTTGACCTCCTGGATACTACCAAGCCTGAGATTCTATTTCTCACTGAAACCTGGTATACCCCTGATTCACTGCCAGATGTCCTTACAACCCTCCCCGACCCTTATTATATCCTTCGCGCCGACTGCCCTGAGGGGAAGACCGGCGGTGGAGTGGCAATGATAGTCCGGTCCAACCTCCAATTCCAACTCCTCCCTCACGCCCCTATCACATCAGTTGACTTCTTGGTTGTTCGCTCTACTAACCTCGCGACCCCCCTTACCTGTTCTCCTCTATCGGCCCCCTCAGGCTATGCCTCATTTCATCCCGGCTATACAGGAACTGCTGGCCACTCTTGTGGTCAACATTTCCGCTGTTCTACTATTAGGGGATTTCAACTTTTGGCCGGGTGATCCCCGGGAGGACATTATGTCCAAAGATTTCTCTGACACTCTTCACTGCATCAATTTTATCCCTCATATTTCTCTCCTTACCCATATTCATGGTCACACTCTTGACCAAGTCTGGTCTGCCAATTTGCTAATTTCTACCCCCACTATATTCCCCTGTGTGTGGTCAGACCACTCCCTGATTTCTTTCTCTGTCCATTTGGGGGCGGTTAGTTTTCCCCCTCTTCCCAAAAACACTTGGGCCCGCAATTGGAATCGGGTGGATCTGGCCACATTAAGCCATTCTTTAGTTTCGTCTGCCCCTGCTCTTACAGATACTCCTCCCAACATGCAGGTGGCCATCATTAACAACTGGCTATCGGAGGCTTGCAGTCAAGTTGCTCCTCTCAGACGGGTCAGAACGCGTCGCCCCACGACGCCAACAGATGGTTTACCAATGCCCTCAAATCCCAGAAATTGGTGCTCAGGCAGGCTGAACGACACTGGCGATGCAGATACTGTCCTGACCTTAAGGCCCAATACTTGATCCTCCTTAGGGCCTACAAAAATGCTATACTTGCCGCCAAATTGGAATACTTTTCTGAGAAAATTCATTGGGCAGCCAATAAGCCCAAAGAGATCTTCACGATCGTACATGAGCTAGCTGCCTCTGACAGAGCTGCCCCTAAGCCCATCCCTTCCCAATCTCTTTGCGATGCTCTCAATGACTTCTTCATCGAGAAGATCACTACCATCAAGCGGAATATACCTCTGGCTCACCCTTTTTTTCTGCCCTCTACTTCCACCGCCCCTCTCCATCCTTGACCAATTTCCTCTGATCTCAGAAGAGGTCTTTCGTATTCTGCTAGGGAAAGTTAAGACAGGCTCTCCTGCGGACTATTGTCCGGCCCACATTCTGAGGGAGATCTTCTCCTGCTGTCCGGTACCCCCTATTACCCTTCTCAACACCTCCATAACCCTGGGAGTTGTGCCAGACTCGTTTAAATCGGCCATGGTCATCCCTATCCTAAAAAAACTGGGCGCTGACCCCACTCTCCCCTCCAACTTTAGGCCCATCTCTCTTCTTCCGCTTCTGGGTAAGATTTTGGAGAGCCATGTCACTTCCTGTCTCCGCTTACATTGAGGCTAACCATTTTCTAGCTGCCCATCAGACTGGCTTTCGACCAGCTCACTCCACGGAGTCCGTTGTCCTCTCCGTGGTTGATGAGCTCAGACGCAGTGCCGACACCATTTCCCCGCAGGCGTTGGTCCTTCTCGACTTGTCCGCTGCCTTTGACACGGTCGACCATTCCATTCTTCTCGACCGTGTCAAGGGGGCCAGCTTACGGGGGACTGCCTTAGCCTGACTCACTTCCTTCTTAGCCGGCCGCACGAAAGGCTGTCCGGTTGGAGGGCTTCTCTGCTCCTACCTGCCCTGTCTCCTGTGGGGTGCCCCAGGGCTCATCTCTCTCCCCTCTTTTGTTTAACCTTTACATACACCCCCTCATTGTTGCTTTCCAGGATATGGAGGTCACGGCGTTCAATCATGCCGATGACCTCCAGCTCATTTTTAACCTCTCTTCGTCTCCTGATTAAATTTCTAAGGTTCATTCCACCCTGATTTTCATCTACAACTGGATGAACCTCAACCAACTGAAATTGAATCCCGATAAGACGGAGTTGGTTCTCATCGGCGGTCCTTCTAATCCCTGGACCTCCGCCTTTTAGCCCCCTGTCTTTGGTTCCCCTCCCGCTCCCTCTGCCTCCATGAAAACCATGGGCATAAAAATCAGCCAAGACCTTTCCATGCGGCCCCAGATCAGCTCGGTGGTCTCCTCATGTTTCCTGTCCCTTAGAACTATTCGCAAAATCTCGCGATACTTCTCTACCGAAGCCCTTAAACTCATCATCTTGGCGATGATTCTATCCCGCCTGGATTATGGCAACGCCCTGTATGTTGGCATTCCAGCGTATGAGCGCCGTCGCCTGCAGCTTATCCAGAACCACGTGGCTCGCTTCATCCACAGGATCCCGAAGTATAGTCACATTACCCCCCTACTAAAACCCCTCCATTGGCTCCCTATAATGGAGCGTTCGCTCTTCAAGATGGGCTGCTTGACTTTTATGTCCCTAGCTGGCACTGCCCCGGACTTTATTAGATCTAAGATCAATGCTTATGTACCCGGTAGAAACCTTTGTTCCTCTACCCAGTTCCTCCTCAATGTTCCCCGCTACTGGAGGAAAAAATTTGGTGGCTACAGATTTTCGATCCTCGCCCCCCTCTTCTGGAATGTCCTCACTTTGGCGATTAGATCCACTCCTAGCTACTTGGACTTTCGCGCTGCCCTCAAAACCCACCTTTTTTCCCTAGCATATCCTTTCTAACTCTACCCCTCTTCTTTCTCATGTTCAGTTTCTTCTGGCAGCGCCAAGAAACCGCTTGGTAGTAGAGTGCTTTACAAATCCTTTTCAACTTCAACTTCAACTTCCTAGCGTCAGCTCTAACTGCAGTGGTTTTACGGAACGTGACTCTTCCCCTTCAAGAGTTTGACACCAGCCGCTGTACTAATGATACGTGTACTGTCAATAAAATATTATAAGAGGGCCAAGGGTCATAAGCACTCAACACACATGCTCTTCCAGAACAAGGGCTACCTGTCTCCTATGAACAATAAGCATTTATGGCCAAGAACTGGTGAAGTTTCTGCCCACACATGGGATCAAACTAGCCTTTGTGAATAAGCCACATTAGGCCTGCGATCGGGGTCAATCAGCAGCCCTGGTTTTGTTGCATTTGCCTGAAGTGGTACCCACCCGTCTTCTACAGGTGTTGCTGAAAAGGGTTGGAGTAAGTTGGAGTTGACAGAGTGTCTGTTGTTCGCTTACAAGTATTCTACAGGTATAGCTGTAGAGTCTAGAATAGGTTGGGTTTGTGAGAGAGTGCCTAGTGTTCACTCGCCAGCTGTCTGGCTGGGGTCGCGCGTAATGTTTTTGATTTGAAAAGGGAGGGAGGTGTGTGCCAGGATACCCACCGTTCTGGACCCCCGCGTATAACCTGCATAGACAAGCAGTTTATAACCCCATCTGTTGAGTGCGCAGTAGGGCGTGCCAGAAATGTGCGTCTCCTGGAGCAGCACAAGGTCGGGGGTGAGGCGCTTAAGGTATTGTAATACTATCCTCCTCTTAATTCGGTCACCCAACCCATTCACATTCCAGGAGATTATTTTGAGTCAACCCAGTGCTGTATAAGTGGTGGGGACGTCATTCATTCGGCTCGGAGATCATGAGCCCCCCCTCCCACAGGGAGAAAAGTGTAACAGGCATAACAAGACATATCCCCACAGCATAACAGGAGAATAAGCAGAACCCAGGGTCACCCGTGAGGAATTCGGCAGAGCCACTGGGGGTGACACAGAGGACCACAAAGGTAGCATCGTAAGCGGAACTGCACCAGAAACATAGCAGAAATGCATAGTGTCAGACAACTTGTGTGCCAGTAACCCCGTCGAGTTTGCATGTGATTAAACAAATCCCTGGAAAACACCCTGGAACCCCCACCCCGCATCCCTGCAACGTGGACTCAGACCTGCCCACCACCCCAATTTGCAGAGCACTTGTGTACCCATAACTAGAACCGTGTAGAGGGGAATGCTACACAACCAAACTACCCCAGAGTACGACCGTCCCCCCCTAAAGAACAGTTACATTTGCCCATGATGAATCCCGAAGTGCCTCGTAGCCCCAAGCTTGATTTATGTAGCTCTGACCTCCCTGAGCGGAATATCTCTCCACCCACTTCTCCAAAATCGAGTCCCAAAGAAACCCTTAACAGAACCCTAAGGCGCTCAGTCGGGGGCACAAGATGATAGACAACATTTGGAAGCAAGTAACACCTCCCTCCCACTGACCCAGGAACCGTGTCCAGTGGCCACCCTATTGTCGGTTGCTCAACTAAACATTACCATAGGGCATAACCCAAGTGCGTGGCAACATCCAATGACACCCGTATCCGGTTCTATCAGTCAACCTTTTCCAGATGGCGGTCAGATCTATGAGGGTGATCCGGGATGGGCGATCCTGTTCCTCAGAGGAACGCCACCTCTCCAGCCAATCCAAGGCATCCTCCGGGGTCAGGAAAAACAACAACTTACCGTCTGATTGCAGACAGTTGTGCTGGAAAAAGCATGGCATACTTCATATTGTGGCCACTGAGTGCCCGTTTCACTTCTAGGAAGGAGCAGCGTTTCTGTTGCACCTTATAGGTAAAGTCTAGAAAAGAGGTTATGCTTGAGTTCTCAAATTTGAGAGGCGGTCCAACTCTTGCAGCTTGAAGGATAATGTCCCGGTCACGAAAGTTGAAGAGCTGTGCCAGGATGGGACGCGGCGGAGTACCCGGCTTCGGAGGGCCTCCAGGCACCCTGTGGGCGTGCTTAACAGAGAAGTAGTGGGAGAGGGATCAAGGCTGCAGATGGTTTTAAATCAGGTCTTCAGCTAATAGGTCTGTGGCCTGTCCCTCTGCCCGTTAGGGAACTCCCAGGATGCGCACGTTGTTTCTTCTTGCGCGCCCTTCATAATCTTCTAGCCGAGCCTCAAGGTCCGACGTCTGTGTCCGCAGTTGCTTTACCGTCGTCTCCAGCTGCATCGTGGAGTGTTTAAGTGTTGCAACAGAGTCTTCGTTTGCCTTGACCCTCTCCCCCATGTTTCTCAGATCGGTGTGTATGAGGTTAATGTCGATCAAAACAGTGTCAATATTATGTTCCAGTGCTGTGCGGACTCCCCGGATAGCCTCCATGATGTCGGGCAACGTTGGAGCACCGTCTTCAGTTTTCTGCCTCGCCTCTGCACCAGCCTGCCTCCCCTCGGCTTCATCCGACTTGGAATGGGCAGATTTGGATCGTTTTTGCAATGAGGATTGCCTGGGGCCCCTCGCAGTGGCCATTGCGTCCTGCTCTCTGCCTCCGGCTGGAGACTACCAGACCAGGGGAACAGCAAGACTAGGATCTGTGGGACTGCAGACAGAGGCCGATTCAGAAGTGTTGGGACCCCTGCTGGAGGACCAAAGCAAGGCGGGGAGTCATGTCCCTTGGGACAGGAGTCAAATATGGCAGCTGTAGTGTCCAATATGTGCTCACTTTTGGTCGTTATCAGCCCCTTGTAAATCAAAATTGCAGCGGCTAGCTCCCAGTCAGCTACTAAACAGTCACGGGTACCCCAAGCCCTTGCGGGGTCACTGAGTGTGGATCAGGCGTCGAATGGCGTGGTGCGAAGAGGGATGCCAGATCGTTGGTGAGGCGGCTGCGTCTGCCATCACGGAGATCAGTTGGTCACCCGTTGAGCACGCAGAGGAGGAAAGCGTCTAAAGAGGTACAATCCAGACAATGGGTTCCAGCGCTGTGTGGAGGTGCAGCGGTCGTAACCACCAATGGGTGCTACTAATTGTGGCCCACGACGGCAGCCACTGGGAAATCACTTCAGACTGCTGCACGTCGCTGGCACTCCAGACGTGTTGATCCGAGCGTCGCGGGTCTCATTAATTTGCTGGCAGTTCACGGAGGCCGGTACGTACCTCCGTCCTCGGAAAGCTTAAAGCGGCAACAGCTGCGAGCGGAGCCAACTCTCACCGAGTGCCCTCCAGGGCTGACGGGCTTGCCCCCGATGCGCCGGGCTGGCAGTGGGAGAAGCCGTGCAACATCACGGCCGGATTCTTGCTTCCCTCTCGGTCGACAAGGTCACAGGCGATTGCGCTGGTTTAAGGGTCGGTTTCACGCCAGTGGCAGACCGGACGGATCCCATAACCTTCATTATTGATCCTGCACTCTTCTGAAGTGAAATACTCGGCCAGGCTATCACACAGATGCAGCTCTATTTGCGCAGAGGGCAGCATTCACCAGCGGGGTTTATATAAAATGAGGGATTCTTTTTGCTTGTAAACACAAAGACAGAATATTTTTTCTGTCGAGAATGGATTTCATTCATGTTCCTTCTGTTCTAAATACAGATTTGTTTTCCAAGCCAAGGGTCCAGAACTGTAAAGTAGAGTTCTGCATTCTATTTTTTAAGTTCTAGAATTCATTTTTTACTTGACCGTCAAGTTTTCAGAAACCTGTTAATAACCAAGGGCCTGATTTAGACGGGTGAATGATCAGACAGGGCTCTAGGCATAATGTTTGCTCACAGTGCTCTGTGTACCATCCTCCTAGGGAGACATATGTAATCGAGTCTCGAGAAGGAATCAGGTGTCGAGGAAAAGTACGTGTATTCCCTGCAAGGACCCTGATTGTGTCTCCAGACGTCTGACCAGTCTAACCCGGCAGCCAGGGAATGCAACTTGGTGGGGGTTCCTCCCACTCCCGACTCCCCTTCACTCCTCCATCTATCCCTGTCCATGACATCATTCCAATCGCCCCCTACCAAAAATAGCACATCTGGCATATCCCCCCACAGTGTTAGTAGCCGTTCCAACAAGGACCACTGTAGTAGCGGCGGTGCATATACACTACCCAGGATCACAACCTCTCCCCCGATCGTGCCCTGTACGAAAACATACCGTCCCTGCGTGTCAGACCAAATTCTCTCGTGCTCATACTGGACCCTGCGATGGATCAACACAGCCACTCCACGCAAGCCTCTTGTGAACCCCGAGTGAAACACCTGAACATATCCATAACGTTGGAGGCATAAGGCTTTGGTACCCATGAGGTGTGTTTCCTGAAGCAGGATCACATCGGCCCCAGCCCTCTTAGCATACTGAAGAAGAGCTCCCCGCTTCACCTAGTCTAAGGCCCCCCTGACGTCCCAACTGGCCACATGTATGGACCTAGGGGTCATCCGCCATTCAACCTCCGTATCAGGCATGTAAAAAAAACAGACATTCTTACAGCAAAATATGTGTTCTCCAAGCTAAAGCCAAGGTTCCAGATAATGGGTGTAAATGCACAATCAAACAAACTGAACAAATGCCCTCCACCCCTCCCCCCACACCCCATACCTCCCAAACATGGAAGCATCTGTCGCGGTCAGATAGGAGCCTAATCCCCAACAGGGGGAATGGTACCAATCCTTCCAATGGATCCCCAACTGACCACCCATATCCCTCTGAACCTCACCCCTTCCCGCCCACCACTACGTGACCGGGTACCCAGCCCCCCACATGTGCCCATTCGGATGTCAAGATATATAACCACCAGGATATCAGTCCCCACAGAGCCGGTTAGTCAGTCTGCTGAAGCCTGTCTCTCCGACGACCTGTCCTCCCGCCGGGGCGCTGAACCAGACAGCGATCGCCGCCTGGACCTCGATCTCCTGCTGCCCCGCTGCTGACCCCGTTGTCCCTTCCATGCCGCTTCATTTGACGACGAATCCGAGCCTCGGCCAGGCAGTGTGTGAACCCGCACCCATACAGTTTCATCCGTCCATGTAAAGCCCTCCTCCGGCGAGTCAAAGAACAAAGTGCGGGACCTATATATCACTCTCAGGCGGGCTGGATACAGCAGCGCATACTGGATCTTCAATTGCCGAAGGTGAGCCTTGGCAGCTAAGAAGGATTGTCTCTGCTGAGGCACCAGGCGCGTGTAGTCTGGAAAGATGAGGATCTTGGCATTGTCGCATGTAAGAGACTCCTTAGCCCTGGCCTGCTTCAGGATAGTATCGCGGTCAATATAGTTAAAAAATTTGTCGATAACTGACCGGGACGCGCCCCCTGAGGGGGCTTCTGCATGAGAGCCCTGTGAGCACGCTCTACCACAAAGCATCGGGAGAGGGTATCGGGGGAGCCAGCCCTCCAGCCACTGTGTCAGAAAGCGCTCCACACTATCTCCCTCGCAACCCTCCGGAAATCCCACAAAGCGGAGATTGTTGCGCCAAGCCCACCCTTCAGCGTCCTCTGCCCGCAGCGCCAACCCCTTCTGGATCTTCTCCATTGCCGCCACCTTCTTTTTAAGGGTCGAAACATCGTCTTCCACCCCCGATATTCGGGCCTCAGTCCCTGCTATGCGATTGGCGGCATTGCGCAAATCCTGCCGCAGTAGCATGACATCAGACCCAACAGCACCGATCTCCGCATGTAACATATCTCGAGACTGGGTGATGGCAGCCATTAACGCCGCATTGTCCGGCACCTGGCTCTGCGTTCCCGTAGCCTCTGCAGCCGCACCCGTTCCAGTGAATTTATCGTGGGTGCCCTGCTTGGTAGAACCCCCTCCACCTTTGTCCCGCGTCATTGTCTCAGGGGGTGTCCTGCCACAAGAGCCTCAAGAACGGCTGTCGAACCGGCTGAGCACTGACACAGCCCACATCCCAGACCACAGGCCCAACACAGGATCTGTCCCACTCCAAGCCCACTTGCAGGTGGCCACCTCCTTAAGGACAGCCCCAATGTCCGCCAATACTCCACTGTCTTCACCTCCAAGGGCCCTGATCTTCCACTCCATGGCCCGACCCGACCACCGGCGCGCGCTGCAGACCCCGGTACCCTCCCGGGCTCAGCCGATGGCCCCAGGCCAGCGAGGCTTAAGTAGACCACGGTCAATATGGGGAAGGCCGGTGCCGGACCACCTTTCCACTTCCTGGGGGCTACGCCGTGCAGCTCCGCGATGGGGCCCCAGTGCGCTTGTCGCACCGCGCGCTTGGGTACTTAATCTTCCACCTGCAGCCCAGGGCGAGAGACTGGACGTCCAGGTCACAGAGGGCCCTGCCCCACCTTCACTGCGCCACCACCGTCACCGCGGCCCGGCTCGGCCGCCGAACCCCCTGATGGCCCTTGGACAGGCATGCCGAGGATGTAGAGGGAGGAGAGGAGGGGGGGCGAAAGACAGCCCCCGCTAGCAGCCCCCGACCTCCGCCGCACCACACAGCCAACTCACCCCTGCACCATCGCTCCACCAATGTTCCCAATATGGCCACTCCCGCTCCGGAGCCCCGCCCGTCACTGTCGCTCCACTGGGCAGTACCCTGGAAGGACCGCTCTCTGGTCCAGGGACCGCCGCTCACAGCAGGAGTTCCCTAGCTGCGGGACTCCCGGGGGGGCCGGGGGCAGCCATGGGACATCTATGCGAGGTGGCCCGCACCGCCCCGGCAGCTCCACCACAGCCGCGCCGGCCTCTGTGCCTCCGCTCCAGGCCAGCAAATCGAGGCCCCGGCTTTCTCTCCTCCTGTCACCACTAGGCCGCTTCAGGCCGCGGAATCCCGTTTGCCGCAGCCGCCACTCCTCCAGACCCCCGGCCAGCGTCGGATGACCCGGCAGTCGCTAGGAGGGTCTCCGGTACAGGGCACAGCGTAGGGGAAGTCCGAGGGCAGGATATTGCTTCAGGATATTAGTTGGCTGGTTGGAGCTTTAGCAAGCTGCGACCGCCATGCTTGCCAGTTAGGCCACGCCCCCCTTTTCAATGAGTTTTAGTAAAATAATTTTACCTTAATTGGGGCAATGGAGGGTTTTATAAGTGCATGCGTTTTATGATGGATTTTAGTGTATTTAATGATGTGTACTTTGTGTGTGTGGTTGCGTGTGTGTGGTTGTGTGTATGTGGTTGTGTGTATGTGGTTGTGTGTGTGGTTGTGTGTGTGGTTGTATATGTGGTTGAGTGGTTGTGTGTGTGTGTGGTTGTGTGTGTTGTGTTTGTGGTTGAGTGTGTGGTTGTGTTTGTGTGTGTGGTTGTGTGTGTGTGGTTGGTGTGGTTGTGTGTGTGTGGTTGTGGTTGTGTGTGTGGTTGGGTGTGGTGTATGTGTGTGGTTGGGTGTGGTTGTGTGTGTTGTGTGTATGGTTGGGTGTGTGGTTGAGTGTGTGGTTGTGCGTGTGGTTGTGTGTGTGTGGTTGTGTGTGTGGTTGGTTGTGTGTGTGATTGGTTGTGTGTGTGATTGGTTGTGTGTGTGGTTGTGTGTGTGTGGTTGTGTGTGTGTGGTTGTAGTTGTGTGTGTGTGGTTGTGTGTGTGTGTGTGTTTGTATGTATGGTTGTGTCTGTGGTTGTGTGTGTTGTGTTTATGTGTGTGTTTGTGTGTATGTGTTGTTGTGGTGTGCTTGTGGTTGTGTGTGTGTGTGTGGTTGTGTGTGTGATTGTGTGTGTGTGGTTGTGTGTGCGGTTGTGTGTGTGCGGTTGTGGTTGTGTGTGTGGTTGTGTGTGTATGGTTGTGTGTGGTTGTGTGTGTGAGGTTGTGTGTGTGTGTGGTTGTGAGTGTGGTTGTGTGTGTTGTGTGTGGTTGTGTGTGTGGTTGTGTGTGTGGTTGTGTGTGTGGTTGTGTGTGTGTTTGTGTGGTTGTGTGTGTGTGTGGTTGTGTGTGTGTGGTTGTTGTGTGTGGTCGTGTTGTATGTGCGGTTGTGTGTGTAGTTGTGAGTGTGTGGTTGTGTGTGTGACAGTAATACTTAAAAGCATCTCAAGATAAAGGAACACAAACATCGAGTTTGTGAAAAGAGAAAGCACGTTGTAAGTCAAACGGGCGCAGCAAAGGATAAACACAAAAACATGTTCTTTGATGTTGGATGTTCCTTGAACGAGAACATCAACGGGGTGCTGCAAAAGTGATTGCGGGCGAAAGTGAGAGTTATCGCGGGCGCTTAATGAGCATGATGAGGTTTGCCATATGGCGCCACTGCTCCTAAGGACTCTCCCGCGCACATGCACTGTAGCTCTAGGCTGGTCATGGTAGCATTTTTTGAGCCCTCACTAAAAGTCTCGCCAGACCGGCACATACGCTGGGTCAGGCGAGACCTAAAAAACTAAACAAAAAGCAACAAAACTAGAAAATGCATTTCCAAATGCTGCAAAAGAGAAACAGTTAAAACAAATGAAAAATATTAAACTTTGTTGGTACCTTAGTAATGTGCTTACTTCTGAGCTTCACTCCATCTGCAGCAATAACGCTCTGAAAGGAGAAATTACTGCAGTGAGTCTCAAGAGTCTTCAGTGTTACTGGTCACAGTCACGAAGACTAGCGTCGGAAGATAACTTTCTCTTATTTGGCTTTATAGTTCCACCAGTCACGCCATCGCTTTTAGCAGACACGCTAATGTTAGCATCATCACAACTTCAGGCAGACCAGCAATTCGGATATCACCACTCAAATCGGGTGAATATTTAACAAGTATGGTCTCAGCTTACTAAATAGAACAAAATAATCGGGTCTCATACCATACCCATAGCCACAGTTAGCTCTGCCGCCACTTGAGCACACCAAATACCTCAGCACTTAAGCACCAGTCACAGGGGAGACCATCTATGATGTCCTTGTTAACTTGCACCACTCCTGGGTCAGCACAAGCAGTATCATGGACCACGTCTAAAACCGCTACCACAACATTCATGAACATCCAAATCCTTGTCACCCAAACTACACAAAAAAGGCTTTCTAGATAAGTAACCAGCCCTGTAGTTTCTGTCTCTGTGTACTAATTTGATCCCAAAGTTGTAATTTTAAAAACAGCCTTAGCAATCTTACAGGGGCCTTACTGAAACCATTAAGGGTTCAAACCAAAGGGCTGTGGTTTGTGAACTTTAAAAGACGAATGCCCCCATATCTTTTCTGGACAATAAAAACTGGTGAAACCATTTAAAGGAATTGGTGACATCATAAATCCAGAGGGCAGTAAGCTCACTTCACTCCCTCTGGGTCGTTGAGTGCTGATTTTGGAGCGGGACGGGCCCATCCGGCATCTCGGACCCGCCGAGTGGAAATCCTTAAGATGGCGGCAGCAGCCGCACGGAGTCCCAATCCTTTGCCAATCCACTGTCCGTGACCGGCCCCGCTTGCCTGTGGTGGGAGCTCCTTGTGTGGTGGGCTTCCCTCGTCATGATCGAATCGCCGCTTCCCCTGCGTGACCCACAGGCACCGAGTCTGCCGCCCTATACAGCGGGATGAGATGGTGGTTGACTGGCACTGTCGTCTTGGGCTGGCTGGCTCTCCCGAGGTGGAGCCAAGGTGTTTGCGACACCGCTGCTCTGCAAGGGGTTTCAGTGCTCGCTGGCCCACACTCAGGAGTTGTACCGTCGGGTGGAGCATGCTGGAAACAGGTCCCGACGCAACAACCTCTGCCTGGTGAGCTTCCCGGAGGGAGTGGAGTAGGGTTGTGAGGTGGGCTTCCTAGAGAAGTGGCTGAGGTCGTGGGTCCCCGGGGGCTCTCTATCCCCTAGGTTCGCAATTGACCGGGCTCACCAGTCCCTGGCCCCCAAACCAATGCCGGGTGCACAACCCCACCCGCTCATATGGAAGGTTCTTAAATTCAAGGATCGAGACACCATCCTGTCTGAAGCCCGCAAGCAACAACAACTCCTCCATGAAAATTGCGCTATCATGATCTTTCCAAATTACACCTGTTAGGTCCAGGGCCAGCGTTGCTCTTTTGGAGAGGTTAAGCAGAAATTGAGGGCACTTAAGATTCAGTATCGGCTCCTCTTCCCGGCTCGCCTGCGAGTGGTGTTCGCAAACAATACATTGTTTTTCAACAACCTGACGGAGGCTTGGACCTGGGCAACAGAGGAGCGCCCTCTGTGGGCTGAGGAGGCGCCCTGGACCGGGCGGGGGACGGGCTTGGCCGCCCCACTCCCTCTGCTACTCACGCCACGTAATCAATCCCACAGGCGCAGTGACTGGAGGCGGGCTCGCTCGGATTCCCCGCCGGGCCACTCACAGCAGCCACCCTTGGTCGAAGAGGGAGCATCGACTGGGTGGTGCTCCTGTTCCTCCAGCCGACAGAGGAGGCGCTTCACCCCGGTCTTCCATGATTGACCTCCCAGACACGGACCTCTCCTGTAGCCCGATGCTCCTGAAGGACCCTGCTTGAGCCGGTCTCTACCTGCCGGGCCTTGCTCCGCGGCCAGTGACAGCGCTCTGACTCAGAGAAGTTCCTAATTTCCTGATGGCTTTGTAAATATGCATCCGAACATGAGGAGGGGTCCTCCACGCTTGCCCATTCTCAAGCATTTTAGTTTGGTTGTTCCCCCTGTGTATTTGGATATTGTTCTAATGGGGGGTCAACAGATGCTTCTTTTCCTGAAGTGTAGGGTGGGGAGGTGGGGGCAAAGGGGGGGGTTTGGGAAGGTTTTTTCCCGTACGTTGTTATGCTTCTTGTTGTTTTTTCTTTCAGCTACCACAGAATGACACAAGCTACCAGTGGGAGGGAAGGGTGTGCCCCCATAGCAAGTGAACACACATATCACTGCTGGCTCCC
The DNA here is from genome assembly GCF_964261635.1 of Lissotriton helveticus. Lineage (NCBI taxonomy): Eukaryota > Metazoa > Chordata > Amphibia > Caudata > Salamandridae > Lissotriton > Lissotriton helveticus. Next base: position 1,176,617 of record NW_027611656.1, on the reverse strand, counting down.
AAGCGCGTCTGCATACCCAACTCAATACACACGTCCTAGACCAGGTAACAACCACCATGACCGATAACACTTCGCCTAGGGCGTCTCTCCACGTGCTGTCGTGGCATGTCAATGGCCTGTTGGACCGTACGGTGGTCCTAAGGTACGTGCAGCGTCTCCACATAGATATCCTCATGCTCCAGGAAACGCACCTCTTAGGTAATTGCTGCCCCTTCTTAGCTCGCTATGGTTATGATAGAGTTAGGAACTCCGGTTTCTCCAGGGGCTCACAAGGGGTGGCCATCATCCTGAGGTGCACCCTGCCCTTCATCCTCCCCCAAGTGATCTGTGATCCTCAAGGTTCATCTGTGACAGTTTGCAGATCGCTGGCTAGTTCCCCCTCACTCTCATGTCTGTATATGCCCCCCCTCAATGCTCGCGTCCACACTTGCACACACTGCTGCCCTGCTGAATAATACGCCTGGTGGCAACATGGTTATTGCGGGTGACTTTATTGCAGTTTTGGCCCCGGCCCTCGACACAACAGGTCCTCCATCTGCTGCCCGAAGAGCGAGTGCGAAACTGCTGAAGAACTGGCCTAAATCCCTGAGGCTCTGCGATGCATGGCGTACATGGCACCCCCGCAGCACCCAATTCACACATACCACCGCGGCTCACCACACCCAAGCACGCATAGATGCGATCTTTATCCAGGCCCGACTGTACTATGATTCTAGACGTCTGTATTTTGCCCACAGGCATTTCCGACCACTCTCCAAAACTCCTTAGCACAGAGACTCCCCCTCCTTCGGCACAGCAAACATGGAGGATGAACGCTTGGTTTCTCCAAGATAAAGAATTTAAAAAGGTGGTGGGGAAAGAACTTAAACAATACTTCGCTACTAATGAGGGCTCTATAGCCTCCCCGGGCACCCTATGGAAGGAGGGGAAGGCAACCACACGGGATGTCGCTAAAGGGCAGCTTAAGATCCAGAGGCAATACAGTTGCGCGAGGTCTCTTCAAAGGAAGTGCAGGCGCTCTGCCTGGAGAAGCCATTATCCACATCAGAGGATGCCGCCCAGGCCCGACAACTTGCCCACATTCGGGATGACATTAGGCAACTATCGCTGGACGCGGCCAAGCTCCTCTTGAGGTCCTCGGTGGCAAGAGTTTATGGTTGGGGGGACAAGAATGGCGCGATCTTGCACAGGCTGGCCACATATCCCAGGGCGAGTCGTATTATCCCAGAGGTGGTTCATGAGGCTGGAGCAGTGCAACATGCCCCCGTAGCAATGGCAAATACCTTTGCTGCCTTCTACCGGAGGCTGTAAACAGTATACACCCCTGAGCTGTCTATCTCTGCTCTCCTTGATCGGGGTAGGGTGCATCTTCCTAGGCTGGAAATAGCAGCTCAGAAAGACCTAAAGCGCCCCATCTCTCTGAAAGAAATTGAAGAGGTGATCACCCTGGCCTCCCCGGGTGGGACCCCAGTACCAGATGGCCTTCCTCAGGAGTACTATGCAGCATACCGAGACACCCTAGCGCCCCACCTGGTGAGCTTATTTCTGTGGAGAGAGGTTCCTTTCCGCCGGAAACAGACATGGCCACCATCTAGGTTCTACTAAACACAAAGAAAAGGTCCCAGGGGTATATTTAAAGACCCTTCCTGTTAAATCCCCTGAACAAAATTGACACCAACCTATGTTAACAGTGAGTCTACACAAACAATGTACCCAAATATACAATATAATAGGGAAGAGTTTAACAAAAGCGAGTTCCCATCAATCCACCATCGAGACCGCCCTTCATCATCTGGGATCTCTTATACATACACATATAGCTATCGCTTTCAGAGGTGAAAAAACCTGTACTGGCTGTTGACAAACCATGCACAGGAAAAACCACAGCAATTATGTAGATGTGAGAAAATGGCGTGTCTAGTGGAGAACTGAATAGCAGTGCATAGAAAACAGTGTGTTGTGAAAAGAAAAAGAAAAAGGTTCTAAAATTAGGTGGTGATCAGGGACAACAATTTTAATATACACCCTCACACTCCTAAATCAATAAAAACAGTGCAAATTAGTGGCATAACAAATAACCACTTATTAAAGATGTACGGTCGACATGTTTCTGCAGTCAGACGGAGTCTCGAGATCTCCTGCTGCTTCCTCAGGACCATTAGTGCTACTGCTAAATAAGATCAAAAATAAACCATATCACCTGGATAGTGTATGTTACTGTACAATCATCTTCTCATCCTGGATATAAGAAGAAAAGTATATATATATAAGAAAAATATAAATGGGTACATTGTAAATCATTAAATTATCAACTATAACATGCAGTATTATGCATTCAATATAATGTTGTGCCAGTCATATATAGTTGTTGACCGTCAACTAGACCGTCTAAGTCAGTCACAAATCACCAATTCGTGAATATGCAAATTTGAATTCACTCACCCACTCGATGGGAAGGAAAAGCCCCACCTCACCTGGCATGAGCTCAGGTAGTGGATGCACCGCACTACAAAGAAAATGACAAACAAATAGATGTAAACTACACCTATATGTATTCCTAGACTAACCAGTCTCAACTGACGGTCAACAACTATATATGACTGGCACAACATTATATTGAATGCATAATACTGCATGTTATAGTTGATAATTTAATGATTTACAATGTACCCATTTATATTTTTCTTATATATATACTTTTCTTCTTATATCCAGGATGAGAAGAGGATTGTACAGTAACATACACTATCCAGGTGATATGGTTTATTTTTGATCTTATTTAGCAGTAGCACTAATGGTCCTGAGGAAGCAGCAGGAGATCTCGAGACTCCGTCTGACTGCAGAAACATGTCGACCTTACATCTTTAATAAGTGGTTATTGGTTATGCCACTAATTTGCACTGTTTTTATTGATTTAGGAGTGTGAGGGTGTATATTAAAATTGTTGTCCCTGATCACGACCTAATTTTAGAACCTTTTTCTTTTTCTTTTCACAACACACTGTTTTCTATGCACTGCTATTCAGTTCTCCACTAGACACGCCATTTTCTCACATCTACATAATTGCTGTGGTTTTTCCTGTGCATGGTTTGTCAACAGCCAGTACAGGTTTTTTCACCTCTGAAAGCGATAGCTATATGTGTATAAGAGATCCCAGATGATGAAGGGCGGTCTCGATGGTGGACTGATGGGAACTCGTTTTTGTTAAACTCTTCCTATTATATTGTAGATTTGGGTACATTGTTTGTGTAGACTCACTGTTAACATAGGTTGGTGTCACCATCTAGGTTCTCCTGAAATTCCAGCCTCCCTCCAGCATATGCGTAGAGTATCGTCCCATCTCCCTCCTCAACACCGAAAGATGGAGCCCTAGGCTTCCGTGGTGCAGGCTGAAGATAGTCTCCGCGGATGGGAATGGCCCAATACTGAAATGGACAAGATCGCATTATACACGGACGGCGTCCTTGTCTTCCTGGCTGACCTAGCCTCCTACGGGCCATACTGCCTCCAGATCTTGCACTCTTTCGAGCAGGCCTCAGGGCTGAGGCTAAACCCTGGGAAATCAGTGCTGGTTCCCCTGCATCTTTCTAGGGAGTGCTTTGATTGGCAGTCCACCATACCACTCCGGAGGCAATCCTTTAAATACTTGGGGATTTCGATTACCCTTCTTCCCGAGATGGTCTGGTCCTTCAACGTGGCCCGGTGGTTAAGAAGGCCAAGGAGGACCTCCATAAATGGAAAGCGCTGCCTCTGAACCCTATTTCATTCTCTCATGCTACTTCTCACTTAGTTTTCACATTCTCTTATTCTATCTTTCTATCTCTTTTGTTGTTTTGGTCACACATAAGACTACCAGATTTTGAAAACAACAAAAAAGCTGTAATCTCAAAAACTAAAAAGACGACTATTTTACATCAACTGACGGGTATGGGATGACATTGCTAATCAACATCGAAACACCAAGGAAATAAATAAAATGCAATTTTAAACACAGTTTCAAAAAATGTGCCTCTTTCAGTTAGCCTGCTATGAAAAAAGGGACACCAGCCAAATTTCTTGAAATTTGAAAGACTGGGGTTGTCCTGGTAAATCCGGGTCACCTCATCACCCTAATCACACACGCACTTCATAACCTTTGTTTCTCCTTTGCTGTTTCTCATTCTATTTTTCTACAACATTCACTCTTTTTATATCCCCATTTTCTCTCTTGCTTTGTTTTCTCATACCTATTCTCGGCATATCATATCATATATTTCTATACCACATCTGATTACAGAAATAGCAGCTTGGCGAACTGCTATAAAAGACTATTCCAACCCTGATGAAGTCCATGTTGGATGAAACGCGTTGGCTGGGCTGATGCATTTGACTACTAATAAAGAATACATTGAAAAAAGAAATCTCAAGACGCTTTGCGCTGTATTTTCGGATTTGGTGGATCTTATAGTTTGCCAATGAAATGAGGTTTAATTGCATGCTTGAGCATAATTCATGAAGGAATCTAGTTATAACTGAATGCTCCTTTTCAGAATTTGACAATCCTAGTCAGGATAAGGCACAAGCCAACCCCAAATTAAACTGTGGTCAACCCCCTGGTAGCTTGGCACAGAGCAGTCAGGCTTAATTTGGAGGCAATGTGTGAATATTTTTGCAACACTTCAAACAGTAAAACAGCGTAAACAGCACACAAAATCAACACTAGGTTAGAAAAATAGAGTTTAGTTTAACTAACAAATCGAAACCCAAAATACTAAAATTCAATAAGTAGAACCAGAGATATGAATAACCCCCTGGTAGCTTGGCATAGAGCAGTCAGGCTTAATTTAGAGGTAATGTGTGAATATTTGTGCAACACTTCAAACAGTAAAACAGTGTAAACAGCACACAAAATCAATACCAGGTTAGAAAAATAGAGCTTCGTTTAACTAACAAATCGAAACCCAAAATACAAAAATCCAATAAGTAGAACCAGTGATATGAATTTTTAAAGAATAAACTTCTATATAGCACCTAAAAATATAAAGCACCAACCAAGGCAATCTGGTCCTGAAGGGGCAGCAGTTACCTAAGAGGTGTGTTTCCTGGAGCATGAGGATATCTATATGGAGACGCTGCGCGTACCTTAGGACCACCGTACGGTCCAACAGGCCATTGACATTCCACGACAGCAAGTGGAGAGACACCCTAGGCAAAGTGTTATCGGTCATGGTATGTGTTACCTGGTCTAGGACGTGTGTATTGAGTTGGGTATGCAGACGCGCTTGGGAGCCCGCAGTGATATGTGCGTTCGCTTGCTATGGGGGCACACCATTCCCTCCCACTGGTAGCTCGTGTAATTCCGTGGAATACATTGAAAAAAGAAATCTCAAGGCGCTTTGCGATGTATTTTCGGATTTGGTGGATCTTATAGTTTGCCAATGAAATGAGGTTTAATTACATGTTTGAGCATAATTCATGAAGGAATCTAGTTATAACTGTATGCTCCTTTTCAGAATTTGACAATCCTAGTCAGGATAAGGCACAAGCAAACCTCAAATTAAACTGTGGTCAACCCCCTGGTAGCTAGGCACAGAGCAGTCAGGCTTAATTTAGAGGCAATGTGTGAATATTTGTGGAACACTTCAAACAGTAAAACAGCGTAAACAGCACACAAAATCAACAGCAGGTTAGAAAAATAGAGCTTAGTTTGACTAACAAATCGAAACCCAAAATACAAAAATCCAATAAGTAGAACCAGAGATATGAATAACCCCTGATAGCTTGGCACAGAGCAGTCAGGCTTATTTTAGAGGAAATGTGTGAATATTTGTGGAACACTTCAAACAGTAAAACAGCATAAACAGCACACAAAATTAACACCAGGTTTGAAAAATAGAGCTTAGTTTAACTAACAAATCGAAACCCAAAATACAAAAATCCAATAAGTAGAACCAGAGATATGAATTTTTAAAGAATAAACTTCTATATAGCACCTAAAAATATAAAGCGCCAACCAAGGCAATCTGGTCATGATGGACCAGGTCAAAGTCAAAAGTTAAAGCTGATCATGATGGAAGGTGAATTAGATAGAGCCCCAGATTGGTACCGCTGAAGGTTTACCGCCTCAAGTTTTGAGCCAAGAGCCCTGTTCGCATTGGAGAGGGTCGCTGGGAGTAAGGAGAGTGTTGATGGCGGTGGTGGACAAGGCACGAAGAGCAGGCCGGGTGTCGCACACGGTCGGGCTGGAGCTTTGTGTTGGTGGTCTTCCACATCGATTGATGCTTGCTGTGCAAGGAGATAGGCGACAGGGGCTCACGCTGAAGTTCCGTGCGAGCAGTGGGATTTCGGTGGGAACAGGCTCATTTGCAGTTTTGAAGAGTTCAAAAGCTTGATTTAGGAGAACACTGAACCACATCAAGGGTCTAGGGCCTGAGAAGCACCATTTGGGAGCAAGGAATGCGCTGAAGACTGGTCCAGGAGCTGCTTGGGAGCTTGTTTTGGCCCTCAGGCTCAGATCAGGAGGCCAAAAGACTAGCCCTCTGACTCACTCTGGGGTCCCGGGTTCAACATAGAGTTGCAGGCCTATATATTCTTCCCCAGACAAGTGTGCAGCAGCCCAGTACGGCGCATATCCTTATAGAGCAGCAGTCCAGCAAAGAGGCACTCCTTGTAGCGGCACAGTAGTCCTTCTCCCTGGCAGTATCCCCAGGTTCAGAAGTGTACTGAAGTGCTGGTGTCCAATGTCGTTCTTTCATGTGCCTTTGAAGTGGGCAGAAACTTCTAGAGGCATACCTTTGAAGTGTACAGATGCCCTACCTTTCCGGCCCTTGTTCCGGACTAACTATAGGGGGTGTGCAGTTCTTTGTTTTGAGACACTACAGAGCCTATTCAGGCCCTCCCTCCTATCTTCGAACATTGCGGTTCTCTGCATCTCGTAATCTCCTCTGGAAGAGCACGAGGCCCACCATCTTGCAGAGTTGGCCTTAAGCATTTTTGAACGAATTCCCAGATTTGCGCAATATTTGCAGTACCGCTCAAAGTCTCATCTCCAAGGATACGTTAACTAGAAGCTTAAGACCAGAGTGGAGTGACCGTCCCTGTGCGACTTTACCTTGTTAAAACTGTGTAACTGTACGATCCGCGCCGCGTACGGTCATCTAACCCGTGCAACACCTTCTACGCTCATTGTCCTTATAGGTGACACTTTTGAGCTAGTAAAATCAGGTCCAGTGTTACTGTTATATCTGCAGTCCACTATTTGAAGTTGCAAAAGCTAGAATCCTGTTAAGGAAAGGGCTTTGAAGGAAAAAGGGGGAAATACTGGGCGCACAGCCCTATTGACACACAACTGAGTATGGTGAAGGTGGTGATGGTGGTGCAAAAGTGGCGAGGGGGTAAGCCCTTTAACCCCTCAAAAAGTATATGGTAAAGACCACACACTCACAATAGCACCAATTCAATGCCTATTGCACACACATAGTACAGAAGTATAGAAATTCTTAGTCTTAATAGACACAAAAAGAACTGATTATAGCTCTCAGAGAAACACAGATGTTTTCGTAGTTAAATCTTCATTTAATGGTCTCGATAGCCAGCCGACACGTGTTTCGTCACAGGAATGTTAAATTCCGGGACTCATCAGGGCTGGAAGGATACAAATAATACATATGGAACGTACAGTAATACAAGTGGAACATAATAATTTTTCGAGTACAGTGACTTGGTGATCATCCCATGTCGTTACAACACACTATTATCTAAGAATTTAACACATTTTCACATGATTCGAAAGGATGTGACATAGGGCAAGTAGCTAGCGGAGAGCAAGCAGAAACCCACATACCTATGTGGGCTGTAGTGTGTGAAAGAAAATGCATGTATTACACAACGACATGCCAGATACAAAATGGTGAGTTAAGTTGAGGGTGCCTAGGCCCAAGTTTCGGATAGGAATTGAGTATAGATAATTGTTGAATGAGAAAGAGAGAGATCTTAGTGAATAAAAATGGAAACAATAGGAGGTGGGGGAGGACAGGAAAAAGATAGAGGATCAGTCCTTAAACTCTAATCAGATTATACTCCCCTCACACTGCCATAAGATATTTATGTTACCTGAGAAAAGGCTAGGATGGAGGCTATTGGTCTGTAGGGGTAGGAGATTGAAAAGAGGGAACAAAATGGAGAGGAATGATATTATAAGAGCTATATTTACAGGGTCTTGCAATATCGGCACAAAGTTCTCCAATATGCAAAGGTAATAAAAGGTAATAAAGTACATCATATGTTAATGATGTACATAAGGGTCGATTTACAGAAAGACCAGAGGAAGAAATGGATAGTAGAGACTCACCGCTAGGCCGAGGATAATTCCAACCCGGCCCTGCTCAGGACCAGGTGTTTATTAAAAAACTCCATTCTAGCCAGTATTTCCTTTAACTTAAGGAACACGGAGTTTGTAATGAGGGCGGGGGCATTCCAGCACATGAGTTTACGAGCCCAGGCATTTCTTTAAACATGCCCCTGATCTCGTGCGGCTGCCGTTTTCACGAACCGCAGCGGTGGCCGGCAGCTAGCACGGATACCGACATATACACGATTGTTAATCCCGGCATCGATGGGTGCTTCACCTCCGGGTTGTGCTTTTATTTATGCGAGGGCAGTTTGAGGATCAGAACCATAACTGCTGATGTCAGCGCTCCAAATTTAACAGTTTTTAACCCCCCCCTTTTTTTATCTACATGAGCACTCCCACACAATGGCTCACGTAGGAGAATGCATGTACACTATTATTAGTGTGTCGGTACACGCTAGTGAAACACAAACTAGCATGCAACACACTCTTGATTTGAAGTCACCTGATGTTTTGTTTAATACCTGTTGTGATTTGCTTCTTCTTTTCCCCTACCAGGTAGTTGCAGCTTAACACAGGTATTTCTAAGGAAAAAGGGTAATACAGGAACATGTCCCCCCTCTTTTTCAATTTTTTAAGAATCACACTACTGTATACACATGACATATACATTAGGTACATTGATTCTTTGTAGACAGTGAACACGCTAGATACCTGCTAATTTAGTTCCTTTGGTCCTGAAGAATCGCTAGTTAATTGACACAAGCGAGAAACATGTTGACCGAACAATAGCACCCTCTGAGCGATCCTTATAATATTTAGAGCAGCGGACCGCCAGAATAAATTGTTCCTAGGTACCCCTAGCTCTATTTTAACCCACACTTGTACGTCTACAACTCTTCCTGGCCCCACACCGCACTTCATCTACACAGCAGTTGGAAAAAGATCTCAGCTGAAGAGCCCCTCTTTGAGGTGTTTCCCGTTGGGTATTGCACCACCGACCCAACGAGGAGCAGGCCCAAATGTTGAAGCATGACACCTGCAAAGGTGTGTGAGGGCATTACATCCAACAAAATGGATGCCCAAGGGTAAATCCTTTTATACCCATACAACATCCTCCCCATCACATGACTCAAATTTTAACCCTTAAACCCAGGAACGGCTCAGCACCTTTTGAATTCCTTGTAGAGCATTTATGACATAAAGTGCTTTATAATGACATCTTTTCAGGACAGGAAGCGGTTGCAATTTGACCAGTTTGTTAGAGATCGACCTTGATTTTATTAACCTCAGAACAAGCCCAACTTTGCGAATCATCCATGATCTGATCTAAAATGCAAGTTCAAACGGATGACGTATATCATTATTAAAACCAATCAATTAGATAGAGCATCATTCTTTTCTGCACCAATATTTAACACTCTCTGTGCAGCTGAGATTGAGATTTGTATAACTGTATAGAGCGCACATTTGGAAAAGTGATTCCGACTAACTGGCCAGTCTATATTTTTTGATGCACTGACCTCTAGAACTTCCTTTTTGTCTGCTGCACAGTGTAGATCCATTAGTGAGGTCTTGTCAAGCTAAGCAAGTGTCTCACAGCCCCATCAAACTTCCTTCTCATGTGTCTTCATTGCCGTAGAGGCTTTGCCGCAATTAGTTTAAAAATGAAGTTATATTAGAAAGAGGTTGTAGGTTAGTGACCTTTCATTTCAGTAGTTTCCCATTATTTTCAAAATATGTTCAGATCTTCTCATTGTTCAAAATATAGAAGTTTTTGATATTTATTTCTTCCAATGCACTTCATTCGATGATTTTTTTAAATGCAGAAAGTGCCACCGTAAGGGTCACACATTTGGCAGCTGAGTACATAAGTACATTGAAACCATTGAAATGTTACACATGAGCAATCTCAAACGTGGCAGCTATCAGACTGCACGCATAAGAAATGAAGAGGCTGAACATTACGCAGTGCCTCAGAAAGGAATGTGTGCCGTTGTATAAATAAGAACCACTGACTTCAAGAACACGGTGTCATGCACCAGCGCTTTGCAGCAGTTTCAAGTTCCTGGTTGCTCTACGGGTGTAATTTCTGATATTTATAGGTCTCCCTCGTCTTCATTGCCTGATTGTGCTCGGGAGAGTGTCCCATTAAATGTCACACATAGCTGATAAATGTCACTCATACCCGTTAAATGTCACTCATAGTCTTTGTAGCAGCAACAATCTATGTAGGCGATATTCAGATATGCCTACGTATAAGGTGATGCAGGAATCCATTCTCGAAAGAATCAGAACCTGTACCAGATCCTTCCTAGATAAAGCAGGGATTAATGGAAGTATTTTTCTGATAACTTTCAGCAGTCAGAAGCCTGTAGAGCAGGTGATTTTAATGTATCCTTTTAGGAACAGATGCAAGACCACCCAAACTTCCGATTTGCTGACCTGATGGAATGGGGTGGACAGAGATCCCAACGACACCGGCCGCCACCCTTGCGCTATGAGGCTCCGGTCCCAAATACCACTATTTCCGTTTTTCCACTGTTTAGCGCCAGGGAGTTTGAGCTCATCGAATCATTAACTTCCTGGCGGCAGCTCCTGAAATTAGTGAGCATTTTATCTGTATTTAATTCTAAACCAATGATTTGTGTACATTCGAGTAGAGGTGATATTGAATGGCTCGATCAGGCGTATTTTCTTCTAATCTAATGATTTGTGTATCATCGAGTAGATGTGATATCGATTATCGAATGACTCGATCAGGTGTATTTTCTTCTATCTAATGATCTGTGTATCATTGAGTAGAGGTGATATCGATTATCGAATGACTCAATCAGGTGTATTTTGTTCTATCTAATGATCTGTGTGACATCGAGTAGAGGTGGTATCGATTATCGAATGACTTGATCAGGTGTATTTTCTTCTATCTAATGATCTGTGTATCATAGAGTAGAGGTGATATCGATTATCGAATGACTCGATCAGGTGTATTTTCTTCTATCTAGGGATCTGTGTATCATAGAGTAGAGGTGATATTGATTATCGAATGACTCGATCAGGTGTATTTTCTTCTATCTAATGATCTGTGTATCATTGAGTAGAGATGATAGCGATTATCGAATGACTCGATCAGGTATATTTTCTTCTAATCTAATAATCTGTGTATCATCGAGTAGAGGTGATATCGAATGACTTGATCAGGCTGGCCAAGTGGGCCATGTAAAGATTGAAAAGATTGTGGCTCAAAACCAGCCGGGGGGAGGGGGAATTGTCTTAGGGGTTGATCTGAAGTTAGCTGATGTCACCGCTTGGGTCAGATCTTTGAAAAAGGATAAACACCAAGCAGGCACTTTCCCCAAAGACCCACCATCTCCAATCTCTGTAGTAATGTGGAGTGGGAGATGGTATCAAAGGCTTCTGATAGATCTAATCAGATCAGAGCCCCACCTCCCCACCCCCATACATAATGTCTCTAATATCCCACGTGGCTTTAGCTCTGTTGGAGCCCTGGATGGACTTTGTGCAGAAGTTGGTGGGACTCAAGGTATTTGGTGAGCTGCTTGTTCACCGTGGCCTCAGTTAGTTTGGCGAACATCAGGAACAGAGAGACAGGCCAATCCTTAGAGTTAGAACTGCTGTGACTACTGGAGCAGACATCTGGAAGTAATGTTGTCTAAAACACTCAGATTGGCTGCAGGCTGGGGTGCAACGGAGGGCAAGAACAAGAAGGTGGTTGGACTGGGATGTGTCCCAGAGTAATTAACAGAGCCTGGGATGAACTCAAACATTCCACCCATCATTTTGCTTATTCATAAATACGCCAGGTGTGCCCATGTGTGGGTCCCGTGCTCGCTGCACCGCTGGAATCAAGTCGCACCCTACAGTCAGAGCCCAGATGTGGGTCCCGTGCTCGCTGCACCACTGGAATGAAGCCGCACCCTACAGTCAAGGCCCAGATAGGCTGAAACCCGTCTTGGGTTGATTGTGTTCCGGTTCAGAAAGGATCTGGATTGGCTCTTCAGGCTGGACTGCCCTATTGGAAGAAGTCTAAAGCTGATTTGCATATGTCTGCTTCCTGTTTGAGGTGGCATTGTGGGCCAACAACCAATTGATCTCCCTGTCCGGCTTGGCCTGGTGAGAACCTGGACGTGAGCCGGAGTCTAGTGAGGAAGAGTATGTGATCAGGGCCTGTTGAAGACCAGGACGTGAGTCAGGGCCTTGTGAGGGCCAGGACGTGAGCCTGAGCCTGGTGAGGACCAGGACGTGAGCCTGGGCCTTGTGAGGACCAGGACGTGTGCCGGAGTCTAGCGAGGACCAGGATGTGATCAGGGCCTTGTGAGGGCCCAGACCTGAGTCGGGCCTTGTGAGGACCAGGACATGTGCGGAGCCTGGTAGGGACCAGGATGTGAGCCGGAGTCTAGTGAGGACACGAATGTGAGCTGGAGTATGGTGAGGACCTGGTTGTGAGCCAGAGTCTAGTGAGGATGAAGATGTGATCAGGGCCTTGTGAAGACCAAGATGTGAACCGGGGCCTTGTCAGGACCAGGATGTGGGTTGGGGCCTTGTAAGGCCCAGAACATTAGCCTGGGCCTTGTGAGGATGAGGATATGTGCCAGGGCCTGGTGGACAGGACGTGAGCCAGGGCCTTGTGAGGGCCAGGACGTGAGCAGGTGCTTGGTGGACCAGGATGTGAGCCAAGGCATTGTGAGGACAAGGACGTGAGCCAGGGCCATGGGAGGACCAGGACATGAGCCGGGGCCTTGGGAGGACCAGGACGTAATCCAGAGCCTAGTGAGGACCAGGTCGTGAGCCGGAGTCTAGTGAGGACCAGGACGTGAGTCTGGGCCTGGTATGGACCAGCACGTGAGCCATGGCCTTGTGAGGACCAGGACGTGAGCCGGAGCCTAGTGAGGACCAGGGCGTGAGCCGGAGTCTAGTGAGGACCAGGACGTGAGTCTGGGCCTGGTATGGACCAGCACGTGAGCAGGGGCTTGGTAGACCAGAACATGAGCCAGGGCCTTGTGAGGACAAGGACGTGAGTCAGGGCCTTGTGAGGACCAGGACGTTAGCCATTGCCTTGTGAAGACCAGGACTTGAGCCAGGGCCTTGTGAGGACCAGGATGTGAGCCGGGCCTGGCGGATCAGGATGTGAGCCGGTGCCTTGTGAAGACCAGGACGTGAGCCTGGGCCTTGTGAGGACCAGGAAGTGAGCTAGGGCCTGGTGAGGACCAGGCCGTGAGCCGGGCCCTTGTGTGGACCAGGACGTGAGACGGGGCCTTGTGAGGACCAGGCCGTGAGCCGGGGCCTTGTGTGGACCAGGACATGAGCCGGGGCCTAGTGGAACAGAATGTGAGCCTGGAGCCTGGTGGACCAGGACGTGAGCCGGGCCTTGTACAGACCAGGACATGTGTCGGAGCCTGGTAGGGACCAGGACGTGAGCCGGAGTCTAGTGAGTACACGAATGTGAGCCGGAGTCTGGTGAGGATGAGGATGTGACCAGGGCCTGGTGAAGATTAAGATGTGAACCGGTGCCTTGTGAGGACCAGAACGTGGGCTGGGGCTTTGTAAGGACCAGAGCATGAGCCTGAGCCTTGTGAGGATGAGGATATGTGCCAGGGCCTGGTGGACAGGACGTGAGCCAGGGCCTTGTGAGGACCAGGATGTGAGCCTTGGCCTGGTATGGACCAGCACGTGAGCAGGGGCTTGGTGGACCAGGACGTGAGCCAGGGCCTAGTATGGACCAGCACTTGTGCCGGGGTCTGGTGGACCAGGATGTGAGCCAGGGCCTTGTGAGGACCAGGACGTGAGCCAGTGCCTTGTGAGGACCAGGACGTGAGCCATTGCCGTGTGAGGACCAGGACTTGAGCCAGGGCCTTGTGAGGACCAGGACGTGAGCTGGGGGCCTTGTGAGGACCAGGACGTGAGCCAGGGCCTTGTGAGGACAAGGACGTGAATCGGATCCTAGTGATGACCAGGATGTGAGCCGGAGTCTAGTGAGGACCAGGACGTGAGCCTGGGCCTGGTATGGACCAGCACATGAGCAGGGCTTGGAAGACCAGGACATGAGCCAGGGCCTTGTGAGGACCAGGACACGAGCTGGGGCCTTGTGAGGACCAGGATGTGAGCCAGGGCCTTGTGAGGACCATGACGTGAGCCAGGGCATTGTGAGGACCATGACGTGAGCCAGGGCGTTGTGAGGACAAGGACCTGAGTCAGGGCCTTGTGAGGACCAGGACGTTAGCCATTGCCTTGTGAAGACCAGGACTTGAACCAGGACCTTGTGAGGACCAGGATGTGAGCCGGGGCCTGGCGGACCAGTACGATAAGGATGCTAAGTCCGCCTACAAAGCATCTATTAAATCTTATCATGCGGCCATTCTAGAGGCCAAAAAGAATTATTTCGCCAACAGAATTGAAGCTGCGTCAAACTCGTGTAAAGAAATTTTCTCCATTGTCAAAGAGTTTGTTTCTCCTAAATCGAGTTCAGTCCAGCATAAGTTCTCTGAATCCTGGGTAAAGGAGCTGGCTATCTTTTTTAATATGAAAATCAAACTCATCCAAGACGCCTTTCCTCCAGCTGTCCCCAATGTACCTATGATTGATTCAAATTTGTTGTCTTTTCCATCTGATACGTGCCCCACTCTATCGGAGTTCCCACCTTTATCGGAATCTACTTCTTTGGATCTCCTACTCAGAATTAAATCAGGCTCTCCGCTTGACCCCTGTCCGGCGAGTTTTCTAGCTAGGAATGCCAAGATTTTCAATTCCCTGATTTACCCTATCTTGAATTCATCCCTGTCCAGTGGCATGGTTCCGCCAGCATGGAAGAAGGCAATGGTTGTTCCCCTTCTAAAAAAACCAGGCCTTGACCCAGAGATACATGCGAACTATAGGCCCATATCTCTCCTGCCCAGTCTGGCTAAGATCGTCGAGAAGCACGTCCACTCTGTGCTTTCCTCCTTCTTGGAAGACCAGGGGTTACTCCACCCTACCCAATCTGGCTTCCGCTCCAATTTGAGCACCGAGACCGCTCTTTTGGAAGTAAACGAAGCCATTAAGGAAGTTCTCGACGCAGGGGGAAGAGCTATGCTGGTGATGTTGGATCTGTCGGCGGCCTTCGACACCGTCCCGCATGAGGCCCTCCTGAGAAGACTTCACGAGATTGGTCTCCGTGGAACGGTGTTGAGCTGGTTGAGATCTTACCTAGCGAGTCGTCGACAAGTGGTCTGGGCCCCGCCGTACTCCGCAGAGGTGCCGCCTATGGATGTTGGAGTCCCACAAGGGTCGGTGCTTAGCCCGACCCTTTTTAACATCTTCATGACTCCACTGGCGGTACTTGCGGAGTCCATGGGTGCCCAGATCATATCATACGCTGACGACACCCAGCTTCTCTTCACCTGCAAGAAGGGCATGGAGTTTGACGGGGAGAGCATCCGGGGTTGCCTGGGGGCTGTCTTCGACTGGTTTCAGCGAAGCAGCCTCAAATGCAACCCTGATAAATCTGAGGTGCTTTTCTTCGGCTGTCAAGCAGATCCACCGTGGCAGGAATGGTGGCCGGTGTGTATGTCACCCCCTTCCTCCTCCTCTGTGGTTGCAAAAAACTTGGGGATCAAAATTGATAACACCCTTTCGCTGAAAACACAGATCACAGGTCTTTCCAACACCTGTTTTGGTCTGTTAAAAATGCTGCGAAAATTTCTTCCTCTGCTCCCTTTAGTCCACAGGAAGCTGACGGTACAGGCTTTGATTTGCTCCAGGATTGATTACTCAAATGTCCTCTACCTGGGTTTACCGGACTACCTCCTGCACCAACTTCAGGTAGTTCAAAACTCCGCAGCAAGGGCGATCTTTGGCCTACCTCGACAAGCTCGGGCTTCAGAGCTGCTATCTTCCCTTCATTGGCTCCCAGTTAAGAAGCGTATTACTTTCAAGGCTCTCACTTTAGCCCACAAGGCACTCCATTTGGTTGGGGCCTCGTATATTCAGAAACGGCTTCTTTTCTATAAACCCACCAGATCTCTCCGATCTGAATGTCTTGGCCTGGCAATGGTTCCTCCCATTAGAAGGGTCAGGATAGGTGGTCGTTCCTTTACACATCTTGCCCCAAAACTATGGAATTCCTTGCCTGTGGATCTGCGCCGTACTTCTAATCTGCTTGCCTTCAGAAAGGCCCTGAAAACCTGGCTTTACAAGCAGTAACTTGTTATGTTTGTGTTTTCTTCCATCTTCTTTCTCAGTTTGGGGTCAGAAAGCGCCGGGACACTCCCTGGAGTAGCCGTGCGCTATATAAGCAACCCCAATAACATAACAATAACATAACATGTGAGCCGGTGCCTTGTGAAGACCAGGACGTGAGCTGGGGCCTCGTGAGGACCAGGACGTGAGCTTGGGCCTTGTGAGGACCAGGAAGTGAGCTGGGGTCTTGTGAGGACCAGGACGTGAGCTGGGATGTTGTGAGGACCAGGACATGAGCTAGGGCCTTGTGAGGACCAGGATGTGAGCTAGGGCCTGGTAAGGACCAGGCCGTGAGACAGGGCCTTGTGAGGACCAGGTTGTGAACCAAGGCCTTGTCTGGACCAGGACATGAGCTGGGGCCTAGTGGAACAGGATGTGAGCCTGGATCCTGGTGGACCAGGACATGAGCCGGGTCTTGTGAGGACCAGGACGTAAGCGTGGGCCTGGTAGACCAGGACTTGAGTCAGGGTCTGGTGGACCATGACATGACCCAGGGCCTTGTGGGGACCAGGGCGCAAGCCAGGGCCTTGTGAGGACCAGGATGTGAGCTGGGGCCTGGTGGACCAGGATGTGAGCAAGGGACTTGTGAGGACCAGGACGTGAGCCGAGGCCTGGTGGACCAGGACATGAGCCGGGGCCTTGTGAGGACCAGGACGTGAGCATGGGCCTTGTGGACCTTGTGAGGACCAGGATGTGAACATGGGCCTGGTAGACCAGGACGTGACCCGGGGCCTTGTGAGGATCAGGACGTGAACTGGGGCCTTGTGAGGACCAGGAAGTGAGTTTGGGCCCTTTGAGGACCAGGACGTAAGCTGGGGCCTTGTGAGGACCAGGACATGAGCTGGGGCATTGTGAGGACCAGGACGTGAGCCAGGGCCTTCTGAGGACCAGGATGTGACCTTGGGCCTGGTGAGGACCAGGCCGTGAGCCGGGGCCTTGTGTGGACCAGGACATGAGCCGGGCCTAGTGGAACAGGATGTGAGCCTGGAGCCTGGTGGACCAGGACGTGAGCCTGGCCTTGTGAGGACCAGGACGTAAGCATGGGCCTGCTAGACCAGGACGTGAGCTAGGGTCTGGTGGACCACAACGTGACCCAGGGCCTTGTGGGGACCAGGGCGCGAGCCAGGGCCTTGTGAGGACTATGACGTGAGCTGGAGCCTGGTAAACCAGGTCGTGAGCTGGGGCCTGGTGGACCGAGATGTAAGCCAGGACCTTGTGGGGACCAGGACGTGAGCCAAGGCCTGGTGGACCAGGATGTGAGCCGGGTCCTTGTGAGGACCAGGACGTGAGCGTGGGCCTGGTAGACCAGGACCTGAGCAGGGGCTTGGAAGACCAGGACATGAGCCAGGGCCTTGTGAGGACCAGGACACGAGCTGGGGCCTTGTGAGGACCAGGATGTGAGCCAGGGCCTTGTGAGGACCATGATGTGAGCCAGGGCATTGTGAGAACCATGACGTGAGCCAGGGCGTTGGGAGGACAAGGACCTGAGTCAGGGCCTTGTGAGGACCAGGACGTTAGCCAATGCCTTGTGAAGACCAGGACTTGAACCAGGACCTTGTGAGGACCAGGATGTGAGCCGGGGCCTGGCGGACCAGGATGTGAGCCGGTGCCTTGTGAAGACCAGGACGTGAGCTGGGGCCTTGTGAGGACCAGGACGTGAGCTTGGGCCTTGTGAGGACCAGGAAGTGAGCTGGGGTCTTGTGAGGACCAGGACGTGAGCAGAGCTGGGGTCTTGTGAGGACCAGGACGTGAGCTGGGATGTTGTGAGGACCAGGACATGAGCCAGGGCCTTGTGAGGACCAGGATGTGAGCTAGGGCCTGGTAAGGACCAGGCCGTGAGACAGGGCCTTGTGAGGACCAGGTTGTGAGCCAAGGCCTTGTCTGGACCAGGACATGAGCCGGGGCCTAGTGGAACAGGATGTGAGCCTGGATCCTGGTGGACCAGGACATGAGCCGGGTCTTGTGAGGACCAGGACGTAAGCGTGGGCCTGGTAGACCAGGACTTGAGTCAGGGTCTGGTGGACCATGACATGACCCAGGGCCTTGTGGGGACCAGGGCGCAAGCCAGGGCCTTGTGAGGACCAGGATGTGAGCTGGAGCCTGGTAAACCACGACGTGAGCTGGGGCCTGATGGACCAGGATGTGAGCAAGGGACTTGTGAGGACCAGGACGTGAGCCGAGGCCTGGTGGACCAGGACATGAGCCGGGGCCTTGTGAGGACCAGGACGTGAGCATGGGCCTTGTGGACCTTGTGAGGACCAGGATGTGAACATGGGCCTGGTAGACCAGGATGTGACCCGGGGCCTTGTGAGGATCAGGACGTGAACTGGGGCATTGTGAGGACCAGGACGTAAGCTGGGGCCTTGTGAGGACCAGGACGTGAGCCAGGGCCTTCTGAGGACCAGGATGTGACCTTGGGCCTGGTGAGGACCAGGCCGTGAGCCGGGGCCTTGTGTGGACCAGGACGTGAGACAGGGCCTTGTAAGGACCAGGTTGTGAGCCAGGGCCTTGTCTGGACCAGGACATGAGCCGGGCCTAGTGGAACAGGATGTGAGCCTGGAGCCTGGTGGACCAGGACGTGAGCCGGGCCTGCTAGACCAGGACGTGAGCTAAGGTCTGGTGGACCACAACGTGACCCAGGGCCTTGTGGGGACCAGGGCGCGAGCCAGGGCCTTGTGAGGACTATGACGTGAGCTGGAGCCTGGTAAACCAGGACGTGAGCTGGGGCCTGGTGGACCGAGATGTAAGCCAGGACCTTGTGGGGACCAGGACGTGAGCCAAGGCCTGGTGGACCAGGATGTGAGCCGGGGCCTTGTGAGGACCAGGACGTGAGCGTGGGCCTGGTAGACCAGGACCTGAGCCGGGGTCTGGTGGACCAGTACGTGAGCCAGGGCCTTGTGAGGACCAGGACGTGAGCTGGGCCCTTGTGAGGAACGGGACATGAGCCGGGGCCTTGTGAGGACCAGGACGTGAGGCACGGCCTTGTGAGGACCAGGACGTGAGCCGGGGCCTTGTGAGGACCAGGATGGGAGCTGGGACCTGGTGGACCAGGATACTGAGCCAGCTATCACTCCCCTTGAGAGGCCCGACTAAACACCTGGTTTGTCCTCTCTAGCAGGACCAGGGATGGGTCAGTCCAGAGATCCAAGGACACCAGAGACTGGGGCGCTGGACTTGCACCCCCTGTTTTTCATTGTATTTCTCCCTGAAACAAATAAAACTGTGTGAAATCTCCTTGAGAGAGATTCGTATTATCACAGATCTCACTGGACTCACAATCTGGAGAAAGAGGCTGAGAATGAACGTCCTTGCACATAAACTGTTCTACTCTTGTCTGCCACGATGCCCTGGGAAGTACCAAATATTTCCGTAGAGTGATCCCCCGAATATTCATGCCTGTACTTTCATGTAATACGTAAGGGCATTCTGGGGGTTGTAGTCGGTTACTTTACTAAAGACAGTGGTTTAAACAATAAACTCCATGCATGGAGGAGATGTGCCTTTGTCAGCAGCCATATGCGGCTCTGTGGTAACTCCAGATACTTTTCAAAAACTAGGATTATGAGCTCTTAAAATATAATGATATGTCTGGAAAGGAGCATCTCTGGGCGGTGAGAGCAGCGGGTGAGGCGGTTCACATTCTTCATACCAAGTGAAAAGGACAGGCCTCACCTCCTACCCCTAGAGGGCAGGTCTTATCCCAGCAGATGACACGCCTCCACTCCTCTGCATCCTCCTGGACAGACCTCTCCTCCTCTTCCCGCTGGACAGGCCTCCCCTCTTCCGCATCCCCCTGGACAGGCCTCACCTCCTCTGCACCCCTGGACAGGCCTCTCCTCCCCTGCACCCCTAGACAGGCCTCACCTCCCCTGCACCCCTAGACAGGCCTCTCCTCCCCTGCACCCCTTGACAGGCCTCACCTCCTCTTCCCGCTGGACAGGCCTCCCCTCTTCCGCATCCCCCTAGACAGGCCTCTCCTCCTCTGCTCCCCCTGGACAGGCCTCACCTCCTCTGCACCCCTGGACAGGCCTCACCTCCTCTGCTCCCTCTGGACAGGCCTCACCTCCTCTCCACCCCTGGACAGGCCTCTCCTCCTCTGCTCCCCCTGGACAGGCCTCACCTGCTCTGCACCCCTGGACAGGCCTCTCCTCCTCTGCACTCCCTGGACAGGCCTCACCTCCTCTGCACCCCTGGACAGGCCTCTCCTCCCCTGCACCCCTAGACAGGCATCTCCTCCCCTGCACCCCTCGACAGGCCTCACCTCCTCTTCCCGCTGGACAGGCCTCTCCTCCTCTGCTCCCCCTGGACAGGCCTCACCTCCTCTGCACCCCTGGACAGACCTCACCTCTTCTGCTCCCCCTGGACAGGCCTCACCTCCTCCCCACCCCTGGACAGGCCTCACCTCCTCCCCACCCCTGGACAGACCTCACCTCCTTTGCACCCTTTGGACAAGCCTCACCTCCTCTGTACCCCCCTGGACAGGCCTCACCTCCTCTGTCCCCTGGACAGGCCTCACCTCCTCTGCACCCCTGGACAGGTCTCACCTCCTCTGCACCCCTGGACAGTCCTCTCCTCCTCGGCCCCTCCTCTGGACAGGCCTCTCTTCCTCTGCACCCCTAGACAGGCCTCTCCTTCTCTGCACCCCTGGACAGGCCTCTCCTCCTCTGCACCCCTGGACATGCTTTTCCTCCTCCGCACCCCAAGACAGGCCTCACCTCCTCTGCACCCCTGGACAGGCCTCACCTCCTCTGCCCCCTGGACAGGCCTCTCCTTCTCTGCACCCCTGGACAGGTCTCACCTCCTCGGCACCCCTGGACAGGCCTCACCTCCTCTGCCCGCTGGACAGGCCTCACCTCCTCTATACCCCTGGACAGGCCTCTCCTCCTCTGTACCCCTGGACAGGCCTCACCTCCTCTGCCCCCTGGACAGGCCTCTCCTTCTCTGCACCCCTGAACAGGTCTCACCTCCTCGGCACCCCTGGACAGGCCTCACCTCCTCTGCCCGCTGGACAGGCCTCACCTCCTCTGCCCCCCTGGACAGGCCTCACCCCCACTGCACCCCTGGACAGGCCTCACCTCCTCTGCCCGCTGGACAGGCCTCACCTCCTCTGTGCCCTGGACAGGCCTCTCCTCCTCTGCGCCCCTGGACAGGCCTCTCCTCCTCTGCGCCCTGGACAGGCCTCACCTCCTCTGCACCCTGGACAGGCCTCTCCTCCTCTGCACCTCTGAACCGGCCTCATCTCCTCTGCACCCCTGGACAGGCCTCACCTCCTCTCCTCCGCTCCCCACTCATGCTCAGCAGGAGAAAGAGCTGAGCTCTCCTGACCTCACCCTGAATGCCAGGCCGGGGGGAAATCTGATCCCAGGATTAATAAATTGCAGCCAAGTGAGTTGGCAGCTCTCCTACCTGAGCAGAAACCTGTCCAGGCTCTCTCCTCCTCCTAGGGGGCAGATCTGGGGTCTGAGGGGGGGTCTGAAGATGAAGGTAACTGCCCACCAGACAGGGCTCCTTCCTCCTCTGCAGCAGGCTGGACACACCAGGAGAGGCCGGAAGTGATGTCACCACTGTTGCTGGTGCTGTCTCTGCCGCCGCTGACCCGGAAGAGGGAACCCTTCTCCCTTTCATCCAATGTGCAGCTCAGTGGATTCATCAGCAGGTGAGGATCGCCCTCTGGTGGCCGCTGACGGAACCGCCGCCTCCAGGCTCCAGCAGTGAATACATTTCACACAAACAAGCATTGGTGCCTGTAAAGACCTCGGATTTCAGATGTCACAGACGTGAATGTTTTTAAGGGTGACAGTTCAAGTACAGGGCCTCACACTTGGTTGCTGCTGTAGAAAAGTATTTTTAGCTTCACTCAAGATGAGCATCTTCCAAACACTGATGTAAAGGAGTATTTACAGAAAGGTGACAACTGGAAGTGGCAGTCTGTATTTCAATGAATATATCTGTATTTCAAAGAATATATCAGAATATCAGTCAGTTTTCTAATTAAACTGGACAGCTTATTTATTCTTTTTAAATAATTTATTTGCAGTTTCTCAAATCCTTAACGTGCTAGATAGCAAAGTAAACAGAGGTAAATACCATGGAGTTTAAGACACCAGATCAGTGACAACAAGGCATAGGTCATGTGTCAAAGCGACAATTGAAGGAACATCTTATTTCTAATTTTCCTGTGTCTGTGGCTTATTTCTTATATTTAATACAGTTTTATATCCTCGAACAAGACTGAATTGTAGGTTCTAATTAGGTTTTTGAGTTTCTGATTTAAGAACACAACGTCTCCTAAAATATTAAGATAGCGGCCTCTTCCAGGCTTTGTTTTTTTTGTTTACAGTAACCCCCTCCCTCTCTCAACAAAGATTCACTGACGAAAAATAAAGCAATTTATCTTTGAAACAATTAATTCCTAAGATAGGGCAACCAAGTATGAACCAGAAATTTCTCACACAGTTTACATTGTATCATAAAAATGAGTGGGTATTACAGGTCTGAAGAACAGGGGAGGGGCGTTTCATTACTCGAAAATATTCCAGTCCTTCAAATAGGCTCCTAAATCATAGTACGCTTGTCATCAATACAACGCCGGTTAGTGAGTGCGTCAACTCTTTGTAGCATTGTCATGCAAGAAGCCTTGAGTGCCTCGACAGCTACATTAATTTGGACTTGCATACATCAGAGCCCTCAAGCCTCACTCATCACGAGTGACACTCACAAATTTGGAGGTCGTGCTGAAGTCTCACACAAACCTTGGCCCATTTTTCCAAATTATGGATATAGACTAGAACTTCGCACATGACTATTCAGCACAGAGTAGACCCTCTGTCCCACATTTTAGTGGCAAAACGTTTCTCATATTTCACCATGAGTACTGCACACAGTTCAGTAGAATGTTAAATTCATTGTCTATTTTAGTGAGACTTGGTTGTAATTTTATCACTTTACATGTGTTCTGATCATGTCTATAAATTCAGTATTGTCTCTTCCTTTGGAATTGTCAAAGTCAAATGTTAAGTGACACCACTCCCTGTGTCTTTTTTTAAATACCTCAATTCTCTATTGATTATTAATATACAATGAGCATATTACAGGGATGGAAGTTTATCAATTGAGCAGAGCCCAAGATACTGTGTAAACTAGAACTTGTGAGAAGACATTGAAAACAGGAAAAACAATAAATGAAATAAACCCCTACAGATAGAGTTGATGTGGCTCAGAAGATCCTGCAGATGATCAGGGAAGGAGGATGAGGGAGAACACGAGGGGAAGGGACATGGGAACAGGAAAAAAAAATGTCAGGGTGCCAAGCCCCATGGTCGCCACCAAAAAGACAACTCCCACTATGAAGGCCATAGCCAGCTAACTCTTACAGTGGTGGGTTAAATCCTGGAATACTGACATTTTGTGAAGCAAGGTCCGACGGGCCATCAATTGCGGTGCCACCCCTAGGTTGGTCATCAAGGTATCCCAAACGGAGCCCAGTAGCACAAAGTACTGTTCAGTCCGCAGGAAATGCCAAATGTCACAGGCCGGTGTGCCGCACCTCCAGCACTTGGAATCCTCCACCATATGTGCTTTATAGACTCCGGCGTCCAGTGCCAGTGGTGTAGGAACTTGAATTAACTGAATTTCAACCTGACCACCTGGAGGAATCTGCCATGGTCTTTCCAAAGGTCGTGTCCGTCCTGCTCAGACAGTAAGAGGCACAGCCTCTGCTCCCACAAACAGCATAAAGTGTGGGCAGTGGTGCTCGAAAAAAGGCTGTCCATAGTGGTAACATACAATCCCACCATAGTGTCCTTGAATTCTTTACACATCAGGATATAATGCAACATTGGGTCAGTCTCTAGATCGAAAGGGGTAGCACCCAGCATGTGTGGCAGGCTCTGCATGAGCTGTCGGTACCGTCAGTGATGCGACTGTGGCAGCCCATAATCACGTATGAGAGTAGCAAAGGGGGCCAACTCAACGTCCCCTACTATATCGTCAACAGAGCGTATCCCTCTGGCCCTCCACTGTGTAATGGGAGTTCAGATCATACTTGGCCCCAAGCAGCTCCTTGAGAAGAGAAGGTGTCAGCAGTGCATTATACGTCTGAGCCAGGTGAAGCATGAGGTCAGTCAACCAACGCTGTTATGCCTCACAGTGGCACTTCTAGGCAGCCAAATCATTCATCAAATTACCTCTAAAAGGCCTTCCTGCCCTGCCACAGCACCTGTGCATAGGAGATGGACCCAGCGTTCTCCTCCAAGTACTGGCTCAGATATTGGCACCATCTGTGCTTGTTTTCAGGGGCTTTATACCATGCTGTATACATACGCCAATGGGCCTGAGGGGTTTGCAACAGTCGAAGATTATGGTTGAGTTGCAGAAGATCATGATCAGAGGTACTGTTTGGGAGGATCAAGGCGTAAACGTTTACAATGGATGCAGGAGGTGAAAGTATAGTCCGCGTCCCTCAGGTGTGTCAATCACCATGGATCCATCAAGGCACGGTCATCAATAATGTCAGAGAGGATGAACCGGTTGCGGGGCTGCCTGGTTGTATGGTTTCTGGATTTGTCAAGGTGCCATATTCCAGCACCCCCCTCATGAATACCCTGGCTGTCCAAAGGAGAGCAGGAGTTTGTTCAGCCGCCGGGGCATAGATAAAGCCAACACACAAAGACTCATTGAGAATCTGAACCTTGGCAAAAATATATCTGCCCAGGGGGTCCCGCCATGTCTGCAGTATGCAAACCCCCAGGGATTTGTGAAAACAGATGTCCAACCCACTCTCCCCCTGTTCCAAAGGAGTAGGTGGGTGTGTAAGGGTAGTCTGGATCCTGCTGGCATGTAGTACCGTACTCATCCAATCCCTTCAGAGTTTATCATGTTCACTAGGTGACAGGTGTGTGTCCTGGAGCAATGCTACATCAAGGCGGTGCATCTTCTGAAATGAGAGGATTTTCTGTCTCTTGATAAAATAGGTCAGGCTGTTGTCATTAAGGGGCCTAGTTACAAGGAAGTGGTAGAGCACGGCGTTGGCCTCCTTGGCTTAACGTCACGCTCTCCACTTCTGAAATGCAGGACTACACCGTATTTACAAGAATCCGGTGCAGCCCTGCATTTCTCCCTGTGCTGGTGCTAAATTTAGCTGCCTAGCGCCAATGCAGGCAGCCTTGCACCATAGTGCAACGGTGCCTGCTTTGAGGGGAGCAGGCCTGCAAGTACCACGCATCAGGGGTTAGAGTAACACATTTCAATGTGGTGGTCCGCATCACCGTATTGAAATGCAAAGACACACATTTTTATGGCTTCCTGAGCTGTCAAGTGCTGAAGCGCTGCTATAATAATTAGAAGTCAAACTGAGCAAAGCTGGCAGCGCACATTTAGGGGCTCTGGTTTAGCTACATTCAGGCATGTTTTGTATGTTGTTATGTCAAGTTAATTTCTATAGCGCATGACTCACCCGGGGGCATCTCAGCGCTCGCCTAGAAATTTGACCCGAGGACAGAAAGTCAGAACAGAGTTAGAACAGGAATGCTTTTAGTTGTTTCCTAAGGGTGCTGTATATGGAAATTTTGTTTAGGGACAGCAGTAGTTTATTCCAGTATCTTGGGGCCAGATGCGAAAAAGATTTTCCACCAGTCTGACTCAAACGTATACGAGGAACCTGTAGAAGGCCTAGAGTACTGGATCTGAGATTTCTGTTCGGTGTATGAAAGGCGAGTTTCTTTTGTAGATAGTAAGCGCCTCTGCCATTCAGCACATTGTAAGTGAGACAACAGATTTTGAAAAAGGATCTCTTCCTTACAGGTAACCAATGCAGCTCTCTCAGCAAGGGAGCAGAAGGGGAGCCAGCGGGGCGGTTCAGTAACATTCTGGCCGCCGTGTTCTGAATCACTTGTAATTTAGTAAGCAGGGTCTCTCCCACTTCCGCCAACAGAGCATTACCATAGTCTAATTGGCTGATGATCATGGCTTGAACTAAGGTTATGCGGTGATTAGTGGGCAAGTAGGGAAGAAGTTTGCGGAGTAAACTCATACTATAGTAGCAGGAGCTAGTAGTGGCAGCAATGTGGTCTTTCATGGTTAATGACTGATCTAATTTTAGGCCTAGATTTTTAACACATTTTTTAGGAACAGGAGCTAGTCCCAATTGTGAGGGCCACCATTCATCAGACCAGCTAGCTGAGGCTTTCCCCGTTAGCATGACCTCGGTCTTTCCAGGATTCAACTGAAGGCAGTTCTGTGTCATCCAGCTAGAGATTACAAGGTGATCGATGAAAAGTTAGCATAAATATTAATTATCTTTTCTTGAAAATAGATTGCTAACGAATTACAAAAATCTTGGGTTTCCATAGGCGATTGTCTACAGACATGAAGAGATACGAAGTCTTTTATTATATTAAATAGGGCCTTTGGGACGTTACTGACACGTTCAATTTGGTTAATAATAAATAGACGTCTGGCTGATTTTAAATTCAGATTACAGCTAGACAAGAATTGTTTATACCGTAGTTTGTTTTGTGGGTCTTTACTAACTCGCCAAAGTCTCTCCAATCTCTTGCATTTGGATTTTTCAATCTTTAGCTCCGAAGTGCACCAGGGGTCTGATGGTGGACATTGGGGAGAATCCAAAACTGTCACAAAGGCGGTATTACATTCTTCCAACGTCGTAGGAGCATCCTTATCCTTCTTTGGTGATTCCAGGTGAAAATCCTCATTAAAGGCTTCCACAGAAAGATTTCGCCAAGGTATTGCGCCACTTGTTTTTTCCCTGCACTTAAGTCTGAGCTCTTAGGGCATGGCTGTTCGATAGAGAATCTAATCATTGAATGATCGGTCCAAGTGAGAGAGTCTGGGAGGTTACAGGTTAGATGATCAATATTAGAAAAGATTAGGCCTAGCGAGTGGCCAGCTGGGTGAGTTGGGCCTGTAACTCTTTGGGTGAGTTCAATCATGTCAAGAGTAGAGAGGAGTTTATTAACCTCAGGGTTCGTATTATTTTCCCCATGAAAATTGAAATCCCCCAACAAAAGAAATGTATTTGAGGAGAGCACATGTATAGCAATTAGATCTATCAGTTGGTCCGTGAAATTGGTCTCAGGAGAGCTCTTCCGGGGAACCCTCCCTGCTCCCGGGACCGACGTTACAGAGCCTAACAGCAACCTAGGTCTGCTGCCAATGCCAGACACAATTCTGCCCTCCTGCTGCTGGGCCAAGGCCGAGCAGGTGAAGGTAGTACAATAGGTTTCCTGTCACAGGGAGGTCGCTCCCCACACTGCAACAGCACTACCTGTCTGCCTGTGTCTCCCAGCTCGCTGCTGTTGCCTCGGACACGAGTTCTAGGCCCTCCTCCACCCGCAGGCTACCACCTGTGCCTCATCCCTGGTGGCCAGTGGTAGGTTGCTTTGTGTAATTGTATTGCTTGTTGTATTGTTTATTTTGTTTGCTTCATTCCCCCTGTTACCTCTTGCGCTACTTCTGTGCCCTGTGCCCTTCTGCCTTCTCGCCGTTCATCCTGTGGTTTCCCCGCCGCTGAGTCCCTTGTGGCCCTACCCCCCGCTCGCTACACTTCGCCTTAGTGTATTTTGTATTGCATTTTGTCGGATTGTTAGTTGTTTTCCTTCCCATTACTCCTTTTCCTCTTGTGCCATTTCTGTGCCCTTTCTGCCTTCCGTACCCTCGCCGTTTCTTCCCCGTTTTCCCGCCACTGCGCCCCCGCCCTCCCGCTCACCCATTCATCTGCCCCCACCACCCAGCTGATCTTACCTTCCACCTCCCCTTCTTATGGCGTCCGCGCCTGGACCACGGCCACAGCCAGAACATCTGGCCCCCGCAAACGCCACGACACCCGTCTCCGCTACTATTTCAGCTCAGTCCACGCACTCAACCCCGGACGATCATGCACCTGCTGCCTGGCTGCCCCGAAACGCACCCAAGGACCCTTCTCCTGCCAGAACTGCAGCTTCACCAGCATCCGGCCCGCCAACCCTCCTACCAGGAAAGAACCCAACTGCCTTAGATGCATTCATCTCAACACTCTCAACACTAGAAAGCATGTTAAGACTCACTTACCAGCCGGGATGAGATGAAAACTGTGGATCAATGTTTTGTCCACGGGGCAAAGTAACATAATTAGGAAAATTAGTTACATTAGGATTGCTATATAAGATACAGTGCCAAAGTTCATAATGCCATCTTTGATGTAATCTTTCCTAGTTTTTCAGTGCAGGGCAGTAGAAAAACGAATTTGCAGGAAGTTGCGCTGAGTATGGCACTTCTTTACGATCCTAAAGGGATTCTATGAGGACAGTATCCACTTTTCCTAGCTCAAATTTACATTTTGTTACAATCAGTCAGGGAACTTAGAGTCAAAGAACTTAAAGTATAAGTAAAAGATTCATATATTCATTTGAAATGTAAATGCTCCACGTTCGATTTCTGAAGAACGAATAAATCATTGTGGGTTCTCTCCGCGCTTCTGGTCAACGAAACACGGCAGAGAACATCAACAGCGTGTACATGCAGTTTTCAAAGGCCTCTTGTAAGATGGCCAATCAGTTGGGTGGTGGTTTAGCTGCTGCTTGCTGTATGGTACAAGTGGGATGATACGAAGTATGCATCTAAGACTACCCAAGGTTACAGTCCTGTTTTTCTATCACAAACTTACTTCAAATGTTTTGTTTGATTTAAGCTATTGCTGTAACTGTTCAAAACGAAGAGATTGATCTTGAGAACACAATTTGTCACAAGGGTAGGCTGAGAATTAAGAAAAACAACAAATCTCCTGGTTTTATAGATGCCATCTTGTTTTTAGTGGATGTCACTGTCTGTGATGGTGAGACCGGGACTGTTCTTATCATGGAAATGCCACTGACTGCGAGCTGCCCAGACCTTGAATAGAGAGTTCACAACCACAATATTCTGGTAAAGAGGTGAAGCCACATATAAATGAGTGAGGTTTGTGGCTGTCCAATTCAGTGAACACCTTGTCGGGGGGGGGGGGGGAGATTCACAAGGA
The DNA here is from genome assembly GCF_964261635.1 of Lissotriton helveticus. NCBI lineage: Eukaryota > Metazoa > Chordata > Amphibia > Caudata > Salamandridae > Lissotriton > Lissotriton helveticus. Next base: position 1,147,041 of record NW_027611656.1, on the reverse strand, counting down.
TTTTTTTAAAGCACTCGCTACTTTAACAGAGCCAGTTTCCAAACACTCAAAGTGTTTACTGATAAGAGACTAGGGGACAGATGTAGGTAGCTAAATACCGGTCGGTAACGGCCAAAAATCAGTGAATTTTCCGTTACAGACCGGTATTTAGCCCTTTCCAATGTAGGAGGCTGTAAATAAGGATTCGGTAATTTACCGATTCGTTTTTCTAAGGAATCGGTAACATTCCGATTCCTTATTTTAAGGAATCAATAAATTACCGAATCCTTAAAACCTATGTAGGTAGCACTTAAGTGAGTGCATTTTTGCTGTACGGATTCTCTATTTACCACCAACTACAAGTTGGTGGTAAATACAGAATACCTTTAAAAAAGCAATGTTTTGCTTTTTTCAAAGTGCCATGTGGCAGACATACATGCCCTTAGGGCATGTATGTGCGCCACATGTGCACACATGCACGATTCAGGGGTGTAACAGGGTGTCAATGTGACACCCTGCCACCCTTGAATATGCTCCCGCTATTACCGATTCAGTATTTACCGAATCGGTAATAGTGAATGGTTTCCTATTCATTCCAGGCCCATAGGAATGAATGGGAAGGTATTCCTCATTACCGAATCAGTATTACTGATTCGGTAATAAGGAATATTACCGAATCGGTAAATTTTACCTATTTTTTACCTACATCATATTTACCGATTCTTAACTACCGAATCGGTAAAATTCGGTATTTAAGAATCGGTAAATTGAGATTACCTACATCGGGCCCTAAAGGTATAATAAGGAGATAGCGATGCCTAAGATTTTATTTCATACCAATCAAGTTACTTCCTGTGTAGACTTGGCTCACCAAATGCAGCAATAGCAGGCAGAAAAGGCTTACTTTAAGGTCCAGTACTGTCTAATCTACGGGCCCGATTCACAGAACTAACTTAAGACAAAATCCTAAACTTTCTACTTTTGGTATTCACAGAAGTTAGGTTTTTGTCTTAAGTTTGTCTTAAGAAAGACTTAAGACAGACTTAAGACAAATTCCTAACTTAAGTCTGTCTTAAGTCTGTCTTAAGACAAACTTAAGACAAAATCCTAACTTCTGTGAATACCAAAAGTAGGAGGTTTAAGATTTTGTCTTAAGTTAGTTCTTTGAATCAGGCCCAAGGTTTCTTCTAAACATTAGGGGATTCAACAAACTTTATTCGGTTTTATAAATGGAAAAAAAACATAAAAATCATAGATAGGATGCTTTTTTGCAGCATGCTGCTGGGGTTCTGGACAAGGAGATTGAACTGGCTATTAGACAATTATGTCGCTCACCTTCCCACCCTTCCCTAGGGGTTTCTTCTATTGCTCCATATGCTGGTTCCCATACTCAGTCCCCTCAAGTAGGCTTGGTGGACATACCTCAAGATATGCCTCAAGACCAGGCTGGGGGTATCGTCCCCCTTACAACAGTTGTTGTCAGACGGGTCGGTACCCAGTCTCCAATTTTTAGGTCTGCCCCTGACATGACCCCTGGCAGAGGGTTGGGCCCAGGAGGCGCTAGGAGGAGGCGCCCCGAGTTGGTGGCCCTTGTAAACGCAAAAAGAACATTGGATAACAGTCATCTTCAGCAGTCCACCCAGAAGTGTTGTTGTTGTTGTTGTATGTACTTTATTCAATAAATGTTTTATCATAAAAGTATGTACATCCTCCAATCATAAAAACAATCCATTTATACATACAAACAATATACAGGACAATGAAATGCAATAAAAAGAATATGTACAATAAAAACCTAAAGTGCCGCTACAGTACACTCGAGGAACAGCAATCTGAGTGGACCCGCTAGCTCCTAACTCATGTTTTGCTTTAAAAACTTTGTACGGGTATGCCAAGCACTACCCAGGGACTTTGCTACCCCACAGACAATGACCAAGGACGTAGTATCAGATGCTAAGATACGTTGAGCCATCCTGTGGTGCCTAAAACCCAGCTCTTTGCAGATTGGTTTCAGCCATATTCTTCTTGCCACCCTATATCCGTGGGAGCTGTACACCCTGGGCAGGGAACAGATGGAGAATTACATTTGTTCCAGCCTGCTGTGATTTCATTAATCGGGAGGGTTCCAAATCTCAGCTTTAAATAGAGTGTCCTGTCTCTGGGATTTTGAATGAAGTCGAGAAATGGTTTGAGCTTCCTAACAGGTTTGTGCTCCAGAAACTGCTCTGTAAGGGGCCCCCATTGGGAACTATGTAACTCCTCCGCCTGCACCCATTCCCAATATACTTTCTTAATTGTTTGTTTGGGTGGCGGGCACTGGCTGGCCCACGTTTCGCTCAACCCTATATTTGAGACAAGCTGCCTAAGTTTGCTTATCCACTTGATCTTATTACCGGTATTCAATTTAATGAGTTCGTCGAAGGCTGCTGCATAATTTGCCAGTTCAGGCGTCCTTCTTAAACGCACCCAAAATAATGGAGGGCGAAGACGTACTATGTCTTTAATCGAGCATTTACCCATGTCCTGACAGAGGGGCTTTAAAGGGGTGGAGTCTGGAAGAGAAACCAGACCTCTAAGGAACTTATTCTCAGATCTAACCAGGTCAATGGTGTTCTCAAACCACCATAATTCAGACCTGCATACTGCCGAAGACAATGCTTTCCCTTCGTACACCATAAGGTCCGGAGCTATTGGTTTACTAGTAGACGCTCACTGCTCTCTTAGAATTGCTCCTGACACTCGCTTGTGGTTGAGAAGCATTTTGGCCATGTGGGAGTTCCAATTCATCCTGTTATTACCCGAACTCCCAAATAGTCAAACGACTCAACCACCTCTAGTGGAATACCATTAAGGGAGATGTTATTCTTAAATCTTTTTGAAGGTGACAGGGTCATTAGCTTGGTCTTGGTGGTGTTGATGGTTAGGCCCCTTTCCACACAAAACAAGCTAAACCTATCCAGCAGTTTTTGAAGGCCTGCTGGGCTTTTAGAAATCAGGAGGGTGTCATCGGCAAAGAGCAGGGTAGGTGTTTTCTCCCCCGCCAGGACTGGGGCATCGGCTGGGTCCTCTCTCAAATGGTCTACCACGCCATTAACGAAGAGAGAGAACAAAGTCGGGGCCAACACACAGCCCTGGCGTACCCCCCTGTTCACTGCCACCCTCTCTGTCAACTGCCCCTGATCCCCCATCTGATTTTGGCATAGTTCCCCTCGTGAAGTTTCTTAATAAAATAAAGAAGAAAAATGGGGAGGCCCAGGTCTTGCAGCACCTGCCAAAGTTTATCGCGGGGCACCAAGTCGAAGGCGGTCTTTAGGTCTATAAAGGCCAGGTATAGACTGCATTTCCCTTAATTTTCCAGTAAACCATAAAAAATCTGAATACCTGGTCCATCGTGCCCACCTTCTGTCTGAAACCTGCCTGGAAGTGTGAGAGAATGTTCCCTTCTTCCATCCAAGTACCTATCCTGGAGACAATGACCCTGCCAACTACCTTCTGGATTACATCGATTAAGCTAATCGGCCTGTAGTTGGCAGGGTCCTCTAGCACCTTCTTTATATATTTTTACCACCTCAGCTCCCTTCCACGAATCGGGGATGGCGTGGCCCCTTGCATTAAGATTCCTTAGGAGGGAAATAAAGTTGGCCCAAAGCACAAGATCATATAAGAGTAGATCTCCAGGAAGACCATCGGGCCTGCAGCCTTTCCCGGGGCTATACTCTTAATGATCAAATGTACCTCTTTGATTGAAAAGGGTTCTGCTGGTACAGAGTTCTCTGATCCAGATCTTACAGGAACGCTTTGTGGGGACTGAGATTCTCCTACGCCACAGTACAGGTTGAGAAAATGGGTGTACCGTTGTTGCTCTGTAATGTGGTTTGGGATAGGATCAGCTCCCCTTCTATTGGCTTTATTAATTAACTCCTAAAATAAGGTTGGGTCTTTCATCTGGGAGGCAGATTTAAGCTCCTGCCAGTGCTGTTCCTCCCAGTCACGCTTCGCTAAAACTGTGGCTCTTGAGTACTCCTTTCTGCCTACTCTTACTAATGTCAAGTCTTTCTTGCGCAGGGCTATAGTTAAAGCCTTCCTCTTTTCTCTGCACGTGTCCGTATACCAGATGTTACTCGATTTTACAAGGTTCCGTTTCAGCGTTCTAGGCTTCTTGATAATAAAAAACGAGCCCAGCCTCTCTATTGTGTTACTATAAAATGTAGTAAGGGGGAAGACCTGAGTTTTTTCATGGGCTACGTTAAACAATTCCAGCTCTAAAATCTTCTGCTCTATGTGCTTCCTAATACTGGATAATTTGTCCTCCTGACATGCAACCAGAAGTGCCTAACCTGGATGCAATTTCGTTAGACATGCTCAAAGCGGCCTTGCTGTCAGCATTTGAAACTAAATTGGACCCCATCCTACTCCGACTTTCTGTACTGGCAAGCAACCTGTCTGCACTGATAGCTACTTGCAAAGGGACCGTGTCCTTCTCTCCACAAGTATCCCTCTTACAAGGCCTACGATCTCGACCACCATTTCCAGTCCCAGTAGTAGTGGCACAGAAGCAGGAGACAGAGCAGTGTCTATCACGAAGCACCCTAGTCACATGGTGGGAGATACAACTGCACCTATTGCCCAGGACTGACCCCCAGCACCGTCCAGCCAACCGGAAGGGGGGCGGGGGGCACCCAGAACCCAGTATCTTTTCAGTCTCTGCAATCTCAGGGTTTCAAAGTGGGTGGATTGTACAGTTCCGATGATAGGTGGGAAGGGCTGGAAGCCATTAACCATGGGACTAGAATAACTATTATCCTAGTTTGGGTTCTATTCATCTCCTACCAGAGTCCACTCCGCTTGTTGTGGTGTTAGCTGGAGTAACATGCCTCAACCCCGGGACCAAGGAAGACTTTTACCAGCTGAACAATAAGGCGGTGCACTGGCTCAATTAAAACATTGCCCCTGGGCTTAAGGTGGAAAACTAAATTCTCATGGTATGCTGGACACAGTGGGTTGGTAGCGCCAAGAAATCCTGGCTGGGGGACTGCATTATCATAAATTTTAACAATCCAGTCATGGTAAACCGAATCTTAAGCACGGTTGCCCAGTCTAACTACAGGTGTTGGAACTCAGCAATCTTGACACTCCCGCTGGGATACTTCTGCAGACCCATTTATTACCAACTACGGTCCCAGCGCGAGCGGCTCCAAGAGGTGGGCCATAGGGGTCGTGCAGAGGGGATGATAGGGGTGAGCACAGCAAATAGGTTTACTCCTCTGAGCTCATAGGAAGATTGCGATTGACGATGTGTGGGTCCCTCGGACCCGGTGGCACCCACATCCCAGGGAAATGTATCGCCCCCAGAACAGGTATCGAGTGTGAATGGAGGGTGTAAATTTCTTTCTTGGAATATCGCGAGGCTGGGGAGTGAGATTGGGAACAACGAATGGTTGGCCCTTGTTAAGAGTTTTGATGTGATATGCCTCCAGGAAACTTGGGATGGAGACAATAATTAGCACCTGGATAGCTATAAAACCCTCTTTGTTCCAGCTACCCCATCCAGGTCAGGGAGAGCCAAGAGGGGGTTTATCACATTTGTTTCTCTAGCTGTCCTTGGCATCTCCGCTACCTGTAGGAAGGAAAATGCTACTTACGTCTGTTCTTGGCATGTAGAGCTGCAGAGATTCACACTCTGTGCATAGATCGCCATCTGGTGTGGGGCTCGGATGCTTGCACCTTGTTGTTGTTTCGGAAGAAGTCTTTTGTAGTCACAAGATAGGTGACTTCTCCTTTGGACGATAGTGCGCATGGGCATCAACTCCATCCTCAGATTGTTTTTTGCCATGAAGGGAAATGATGGAGTTTGTAAGAAACAGAGATGCCCATGAGAATGTATCTAAGATAACACTGGAACAGATACAGGGTCCGGGGAGGTGGGGGGTGTGTGAATCTCTGCAGCTATACATGCCAGGAACAGATGCATACTGGTAAGTAGCATTTTCCATTCGAGGCATATGAATCGCAGAATTCACACTCTGTGCATAGACTGTACAGCCGTGTCTCCCCTACCGGTGGTTGCTTGTATCAATCAATCGATCAAAGCATTTGTATAGCGCACTACTCACCCGGAGGGTCTCAAGGCGCTGGGGGGAGGGGGTCCGCTACTGCTCGAACAGCCAGGTCTTGAGCTGCTTCCTGAAGGCGAGGTGGTCTTGGGTCAGGCGGAGGTGGGGCGGAAGGGAATTCCAAGTCTTGGCGGCCAGGTAGGAGAAGGATATTACTCCTGTGGTGGCTCTTCAGATGCGGGGGACGGCAGCGAGGGCGTGGCTGGTCGATCGAAGCTGCCGTTTGGGAGCGTAGAAGTTGAGGCGGCTGTTGAGGTATCCTGGGCCTTGGTTGTGTAGGGCTTTGTGTGCGTGGGTGAGGAGCCGGAAGGTGATTCTCTTGTTGACCGGGAGCCAGTGCAGGTCTCTCAGGTGTCCGGAGATGTGGCTGCGGCGGGGGATGTCCAGGATGAGTCGTGCTGAGGTGTTCTGGATCCGCTGGAGTCTCTTCTGGAGTTTGGCGGTGGTTCCGGCGTAGAGGGAGTTGCCGTAGTCCAGACAGCTGGTGACGAGGGCCTGGGTGACCGTCTTCCTGGTCTCGGTGGGGATCCATCAGAAGATCTTGCGTAGCATGCGCAGGATGTTGAAGCACGACGAGGAGACGGCGTTTACTTGTCTGGTCATGGAGAGGGAGGAGTCCAGGATGAAGCCCAGGTTGCGTGCATGGTCTGTGGGTTTGGGTGCGCTGCCCAGGGCGGGGGGCCACCAGGAGTCGTCCCAGGCGGAGGGTGAAGATCCCAGGATGAGGACTTCCGTCTTGTCCGAGTTCAGTTTCAGGCGGCTGTTCATCATCCACTTGGCAACGTCTGTCATCCCTTCGTGTAGGTTGGCTCTGGCGGTGGCGGGGTCGTTGGTGAGGGAGAGGATCAGCTGGGTGTCGTCGGCGTAGGAGATGTTGAGGTTGTGCTGGCGTGCGATGGCTGCGAGGGGGCTCATGTAGACGTTGAAGAGTGTTGGGCTGAGCGAGGAGCCTTGAGGAATGCCGCAGATGACTTCGGTGGCCTCCGATCTGAACGGGGGGAGGCGGACTCTCTGTGTCCTTCCGGCGAGGAAGGAGATGATCCACTTCAGTGCCTTCTCCTGGATTCCGACGTTGCTGAGGCGCTGTACTAGGGTACGGTGGCAGACAGTGTCGAAGGCCGCGGAGAGGTCCAGGAGGATGAGGGCCACCGTTTCTCCGTTGTCGAGCAGGGCTCGGATGTCATCGGTAGCTGCGATCAGGGCGGTCTCGGTGCTGTGGTTGGCCTGGAAGCCAGACTGCGAGGGGTCGACGGAGCCGTTCGTCTCGAGGAAGGCGGCCAGTTGCTTGTTGACGGTCTTCTCGATGACTTTTGCCGGAAACGGGAGCAGCGAGATGGGGCGGTAGTTCTTGAGGTCGGTGGGGTCGGCTGATGGCTTCTTAAGTAGGGCGCTGAGTTCGGCGTGCTCCCAGCTCTCCGGGAAGGTAGCGGTGTCGAAGGAGGTGTTGATGATGTCCTGCAGGTGCGGTGCGATGACAGCGTCGGCCTTGTTGAAGAAGTGGTGAAGGCAGGGGTCTGTCGGAGATCCGGAGTGTATGGAGTTCATCGTGTTGACGGTGTCTTCGGTGCTGATCGGGGTCCAGGCGCAGAGGGTGGTTGTTGGGGGCGGTGGTTCGGTCGTGGCGTGCGTCGGTTGAGTGCTGAAGCTGTTGTGTATGTCTGCGATCTTGTTGTGGAAGTAGGAGGCGAGGGAGTTGCAGAGGTCTTGCGAAGGGGTGATGTCGTTGTTTCCGGCGTTGGGGTTGGAGAGCTCTTTCACGATGTTGAAGAGTTCTTTGCTGTTGTGTGCGTTGTTGTCCAGTCGTTCCTTGAATGCGGTTTTCTTGGTGGCGTGGATCAGTTGGTGGTGTTTTCGGGTGGCGAGCTTGAGGGCAGTCATGTTGTCCGGTGTTGGGTCTCTGCGCCAGGTTTTCTCGAGTGCTCTGCAGTTCTTCTTGGAGCTCTTGAGTTCGTTGTTAAACCAAGGTGCTTTCTTGCTGCCGGGTCTGCTCGGCGGGGTTTTCAGCGGGGCGAGGTCGTCTGCGCAGTCGCTGATCCATTTCGTGAGGTTCGTGGCCGCTTGGCTGGGGTTCGTTGTGCTGGTGGGAGGGTACTTGCTCAGGGAAGTAGCGAGCTGGTCTGCAGTGATCTTGTTCCAGTTTCTGCGGGGAACCTGTTGCTGGTGGTGGTGGAGCGTGGGCCTTCTGAAGCTGAAGTGGACGCAGCTGTGGTCCGTCCAGTGGAGTCCCGTGGCGTGGCTGAAGGCGATGTCCTTGCTGGAAGAGAAGACCGGGTCGAGTGTGTGTCCGGTGTAGTGGGTGGGGGTGGTCACCAGTTGCTTGAGTCCGAGGTTGGCGAGGTTGTCCAGCAGGGTGGCGGTATTGCGGTCGCTGTTGTTCTCCAGGTGGAAGTTGAGGTCCCCGAGGAGGATGTAGTCGGCGGAGGGGAGGGCGTGCGGGCTGATGAAGTCAGCGACCGGGGGTCTGTAGATGAGGGTGCCTCTGAGGGTGGTCCTGGGGTTGACGTGGATCTGGAAGTGCAGGTGTTCGGCGGGTGCAAGGGTATCGTTGGTGTCGGTCGTGATGCGGATGGTGTTCCTGTGGACGATGGCGATGCCTCCTCCTGTCTGGTTGACGCGGTCCCTCCGGATGATCTTGTAGCCGTCCGGTATGGCGATGGCGATGTCGGGCGCTGAGGAGGCGTTCATCCAGGTTTCCGTGAGGAAGGCGACGTCGGGGGCTGTGGTGTCGAGCAGGTTCCAGAGCTCGACGGCGTGCCTGTGGACGGAGTGGGTGTTGAGCAGGATGCACTTCAGGTGGGTGCTGCTGGAGTTCGGCTTGGTGGGTGCTGGTGTAGCGTGGGTCCGGTTGCAGGTGAACTTGCAGGAGTGGCAGCTGAAGGGTCCGTGGGTGCGTCTCGGTGTGGCTCGGTAGCAGGCCGGGGATCGGCCGGTGTTGAGTGCGTTGAGTTCGGTGGCGTTGTAGGTCCGTCGGGTCGGCTTCCGTCGGTGGAGGCCAGGGGTCCTGGCGCTGGGCGCGGGCCAGGCGCGGACGGGCGCAGACGGGCTTACCTTTGGCGCACCTTCGACGCTCAATCGGTGCTCCCGCTGCGCACGTCCTCTGCGCGGTCGCTCTGGGGGCGTCATAAGTGAGGAGCCGGGAGGGCGGGTCAGCTGGGTGGTGGGAGCGGGGCGGCCAATGGGCAGGAGGGGGGGCGGAGGCGCCAGAGGGCAGTGGCGGGAAGAAGGCGGCAAGAGCACCCCGGAGGGGGAGGGCAGCCGAAGCGGGGGAGAGGGTAACAGAAGGAGAGGGTGAACAGGCGGCGGGCAGGGAAGGCAACAGGCACACAGCAGGGGTACAGAAAGAAACGGGGCGACAACAGGCGACAGGGGAACCAGGCACGCAGTGGATGGCAGGCAGGCAGTGGCGAAAACGGAGGTAACGGGAGAGCGCAGCCGTCAGCAGGGCAGCAGGGCAGGGTGCTGGCAGCAGCAGGCAGGAGCGGCGTAGGTGGGGCGACCTCGCCTGGGCAGGCTCGAGCGGTCACTCCAAGCTCCTGTGTTGGGACCCCTTAATTGAGGAGCCGGGAGGTCGGGTCAGCTGGGTGGCGGGAGCGGGGCGGCCAATGGGCAGGAGGGGGGGCGGAGGCACCAGAGGGCAGTGGCGGGAAGAAGGCGGCAGGAGCACCCCGGAGGGGGAGGGCAGCCGAAGCGGGGGAGAGGGTAACAGAAGGAGAGGGTGAACAGGCGGCGGGCAGGGAAGGCAACAGGCACACAGCAGGGGTACAGAAAGAAACGGGGTGACAACAGGGGACAGGGGAACCAGGCACGCAGTGGATGGCAGGCAGGCAGCGGCGAAAACGGAGGTAACAGGAGAGCGCAGCCGTCAGCAGGGCAGCAGGGCAGGGTGCTGGCAGCAGCAGGCAGGAGCGGCGTAGGTGGGGCGACCTCATCTGGGCAGGCTCGAGCGGTCACTCTGTATCTGTTGCAGTGGTTTGAAAAAGTGTTTGCCTGCACATCTACACAATAGTGTTTGGTGAAGGTGTGTGTAGTAGACCATGTTGCTGCCTTACAAATATCTTCTAGGGGAATGTTCCCTAAGAATGCCATGGAAGCCCCTAGTTGGCGTGTTGAGTGCACTCTAGGGGGAATTGTTAACATGCATTTTGCTTTCTGATAGCATATTTGAATGCATTTTACTATCCACCTGGCAATTCCAGCATTGAAAATTGGGTTGCCTTTATGAGGTGGTGAGAAAGCCACAAACAGTTGTTTTGTTTTCCTAAAGGCTTTAGTCTTGTCTATGTAATAAAGTAAAGCTGTTTTGACATCAAGCGTGTGAAGACCTCTTTCCGCTACAGAATCAGGGTTTTGGAAAAATACTGGTAACTCTACTGATTCATTAAGATGGAATGGAGAAAACACCTTTGGAAGAAATGTTTTTTTTTTCTAAGAACCACTTTGTTGCGATGTATTTGTAAAAATGGTTCCTGTACGGTTAAAGCCGGAATCTCACTTACTCTGTGAGAGAGGTGATTGCGACAAGGAAAGCTACTTTCCATGTAAGGAATTGTAATTCGCATTTGTGTGAAGGCTCAAACGGGGGTCCTATGAGCCTAGTAAGAACAATGTTTAGGTTCCACACTGGAGATGGTGGCAGTCTGCTTGGAATTATTCTTTTAAGGCCTTCCATGAAGGCTTTGATAGCAGGTACCCGAAACAATGACAAACGTTGCCTGTTTTGTAAGTAGGCTGCAAGAGCAGGTAGATGTAATCTGATTGATGAGTATGCAAGATTTCATCTTTGTAGATGTAGTAAATAGCAAATAATGTTCTGAATTGAAGCATCTAATGGGTCAATTTTATTGTTATTGCAGTTAATGACAAATCTTTTCCATTTAGCTGCATAGCAAGGTCTAGTAGTGGGACGTTTAGCTTCTTTAATAATATTCATACAGTCCGGTGGGAGGTTTAGGTAACCGAACTCTAAGATTTCAGGAGCCACATTGCTAGATTCAGTTGTGCTGGATCTGGGTGCCATATCTCTCCATGGTTCTGCGTCAGCAGTTTTGAGGACAGACATAGTTTTTGGTGTGAACTATTGAGAGTTCGAGGAGTGATGTGAACCATGGTTGCCGTGCCCATGTGGGAGCAACCAGGATCATCTTGAGAGACTGCTGTTTGAGCTTGCGTACTACTAGTGGGATGAGTGGGAGTTGCGGAAAAGCGTACGCAAATCTCCCTGACCAGTTCATCCATATTGCATTGCCCTTGGACAACGGGTTTGGGAACCTGGAAGCGAAGGTGTGGCATTTTGCGTTTGAGTGTGTGGCGAACAGATCTATGTCTGGTTGGCCCCACATTTGGAAGAACGGTTGAAGAACTTGTGGATGAAGTTCCCATTCGTGTATTTGTTGAGTCTGACGACTTAACAGATCCGCTATCTGATTGTTTACTCATGGAAGATGTTCTGCCAGGAGATATATGTTTTGTGTAATGGCCCACCTCCATATACTTTGCGCTAGGTGAGACAGCTGCAAAGAATGTGTTCCTCCTTGCTTTTGTATGTAGTACATTGCTGTCATATTGTCCATACAGACTAAGGCAGGCTTGTTGAGAAGATGTACTTGGAACTAGAAATATTGCCAGTGGTTCTAGGTGATTGATGTGGAGCGCTTTTTGTTGAGTGGTCCACTTGCCCTGAATTGTGTGATTTAGGAGATGGGCTCCCCAGCCGGTGAGTGATGCGTCTGTTAGCACTATTTGTGAAACTGGCTCTAGGAACAGCCGTCCTTTGAAAAGGTTTTGCTACATTATTGTGTGCCATGCCCACAAACCACTGCCCTGGCATACATCAGTCACCCCTCTTGCTGGGTGCCCTATGCCAGTGGTGAGTGTACAGGTGCATGAGCCCTATATCCCTACAGTGCCCAAGTCTATTCCTGGGCACTGTAAGTGCAGTGCTGCCATTAAGAGTAGATGGTGCTGTGAGTTTGTCATTACGAACTCCACAGCACCATAATGGCTACACTGAAGACTGGGAAGTTTGGTATCAAAGTTCTCAGCACATTAAACCCACACTGATGCCAGTGTGGTATTTAATGTAAAATGCACAACAGAGGGCATCTTAGAGATGCCCCCTGAAACTCGACCAACTCCTAGTGACCTGAGTGGCTGCTTAGGCTGCCACCACCAGACATGTTTCTGGACGCCTGGGTCGAGAGCTTGCTGCTCTCGGGGGCCGGAAACAATGCACATCCTGGGAAGAGGTGCCAAGCCTCCTCCCCCAGGGTTCACAAAGGGGAAGCTTCAAAGGCATGCCACCTTTGTGAGACTCTCCAGACCATTTGTCGCTTTCAGCAATGGGTCCCCACTGGTTCTACCCGCCACTTTGGGTGGGAGAACCGGCAGGAAAAACAAGTGCGGAAGAGAGGTGTGCCCACCTCTGCCAACTCCACCCCTAAGGTGGGGGAGGCGAGGAGAAGCACAACCTCGAGTCCCCACCATCTTGAGAATGGGGGGACCCAGTCAACCAGGGACAGGCTCCTGCCCCCTCCCACTGGAGAGTGACATAATAGGGGGTGTACCCACCCCAGGGAAGGGACCCATTGGTACCTGCCCTTTACCTACCTGTAACGCCCCTAAATTTAGTATTTAGTGGCAGCCTGAACCTTCCTTCCTCAGATCCAGCAACAACAAGAAAAGAAGGATGAGAAGCTGTGCAGAGCTAACAAGAGGACGACGCCCACTGACTTGGCCCCAGCCCTACAGGCCTGTCTCCCCTTGATATCAAACAAGGGAGGGGAGAGGGTCAAAGGGACATACAAATATTTAAAGACCACTCCTGGTTCGAGTCCTCAAATGAATACATAATACAACAGGAGAACACAGGGGGTCTAATGCAACACACTGGGTGGCAGTATCCTGGACTCCAAAAACATGTAGCCACTAAGGAGTCGGTGCCCTAGTCAACCAGGATAACCTCAAACGTGAAGAACAAAATGACCGTGGGTCTGAGTGCATGAACTACCGTACATACAGTGCCGATTAACTCGATCCCGGAGGCTCATAAGTGGATCACCATCAAAATGAACTTCCTGATCAGTCCTATCATCTGGCTCTCCAATCACATGTGGATAGTCCCTTGATCATCGAGACCCAAAGCCCACGGAGTTGTGCATCGAGCAAAGATGAGTCCATAGGCACTTATGGACGGTCATTCTGCGGCTGATCATTGATGGTTATTGAATAAGTGAATACGCAGTGCAAACAAACAAGTGGTGAGTGTAAAATAGAGTGGTATGTCCTGACTGTTTCTCCTGTGAACAACTGACGTATTTAAACTGCAGCTTCTGGTGCCAGCCAGAAACCGACAATCCAGCCCACTGCACAACCGCCGAACCCGACCCGAACTAGAGTGGAAAAACACCCCAAGGAGGTCCCCCCGGCGATCCTGACCCGAGATCCGGTGACCCACGACTTTCCTCAAGCCTCCAGAAGACGTCTGTATCCTCAATCCAGAGGACCCCCCTACCGTGACCGGAGCGGGTAAGAAAATCCGACGTCCAAAGGCACCCCTACATCCGACGCCCCACGGCCTTGTGTGCCCAACCCAGGTGTGCCTAACCAACCTACAAGATCCCAACTTACCACTCGAAGTGGTGGTCGCTCCTGGAAGATCCTCGTCCACAAGCCTGCAGTGTTTCTTTGTCCCGGAGAATCTCCATTGAAATCAACAGGGCACCCGACCTCAAAACAGCCCCTGCACCCGGCCGCCCTAGTGCCGCTGAGGGTGCACCTTTGGTCCCCAACTTGCCCTGAGCTAAACCCTAGGAGCTTTGCTCCCACAATCCTGTGGCCTGCTTGCCAGCCGCCACCAAACGAAGCTCCCCTATCTTCCATAGGATAACATTGGGCCTCAACACTCTGCACCCGGCCGTCCTAGTGCCGCTGAGGGTGCAACAACAGTGCATCACTGACCCTAGGAGACCCCCTGAGTCTAACCCCAGAACCTTTACTCCCACAGTCAATTACTTACCTCAGAACCGTTAACCTGTTTTCCCTTCATAGGATAACATGGACACTTTTTCTCCAAAATGTTTCGAAGTGTGGAGTTTTGAAATCTAAAAATATTTTTTTAAATTGCACAAATAACCAAAACCTGTTTACTTACCTGTTTCAAGGGAATGTCCCAGTGCTGAATCTAGGTATCCAAAGCGATACAAAAGGGGATGATGGACGGAGCGTTTGAGCAAATCAAACCCACACCCCCAGTCAACTGATCTGGGTTTAATCCATCACCATTCTTTAGCTCACTTCGCTACCCCAGTTCAGACATGGCCATATGCAAATCAGTGTGACCCTGTGCCTCATGGGAACAGTCCAGCCCTAACTGCCAAGCCATGTCTTCCCTGGACTGGAAACAAGTATCCTTGGACCGGTTTCGGGTTCATAACCCTCATCAGCCAGGCTATCTTGAATCCAGTGGCAAAGTGAGCAAGGGACTCACGTCTGAGCATACCCTGCCAACTTAGGGCGAACAAAGCGATACAAAAGGGGATGATGGACAGAATCTAGGTATCCAGCACTGAGTTAGAAAAGTAACACGAAAAGTAACTTACCTGCAATTTATTGTAGAAGCCCATTCATTTCAATGTACTGCTCCAAAAAGTTTACAAGTGTGGAGTTTTGAAAACTGAAAATATTCTTTAAAAATCATGCGAATAACCAAAACGTAATTACTTAGCTGTTTCTAGGAAATGTACCAGTGCTGAGTCTAGGTATCCAGCACTGAGTTAGAAAAGTAAAGCAAAAAGTAACTTACCTGCAATTTAGTGAAAAAGCCTATTCATATCAATGTACTGTATTTGCTAAGTGTTGCATACTACTTATTCCCTGTAAATCAAACAAAGTACAATTTCTACTGCATAATTGAACTGTGTTCATACAAGTAAATGATTACCGCAAAGTATTTCTATGCTTACCTGTGCCAGGCTTGCTTGGTTCTAGAAATAAAACAGTATATTTTTTTATACAAAAACAATTGGCCTAGAGTTCAGTTCTTGAGTGTGTGAATTCTTTTGCTGACTGAGTGTGTACATCAAATGCTTAACACTGTCCTCTGATACTGCCTCACTGCTCGACCAAGCTACCACTTTAGAAAGTAAGGCTCTATCTAACTTTAACCTCTGCCTACCTCTGGAGACCCTTGGACTCTATACACACTATACCTCACTTTGGTGCAGTATACAGATAAGGTTTCTTACAATACCTCATTGTATGTCTCTCTCAATTTACATGTGATGTTGCCCAGTGGAAGGAGCAAGCTGCTCTGGTAACTTCTTCAATGCTGGAGTTACACACCCGGATGAGGGAAATATAACTGCTGGGGTCTGTACTTCAGCATAGCATCTTAAAAGGTCAGAGTTATCACTACATTTTTTTAACAGGGGATTTTAACACTCATGTGTAGGGAAATCAGGCAAGGAGGAGTGGAAGCTATGGGCTGTGCACGACAAGCAGGCTTACACATGGAACATACTCCCAAGGGTGTTGAGCTTAACTTCATCTTGCTTGAATTTGATCTAACATCTGTAATAAATAAGCTGCCTCTGGGGGAAACAGACATTACCCCTACCTTTATTGAGAGAGGGTGTGAGACCGTTATTGATTTCACCTTTGTATATACCCCCTTTTACTCTCTGGTTATCGATTTTCCAGTGCAGGCGAGTGAATGCAGTGACCACAACCCCATTTGTGTCTCAACTTGCTGGACCCTAACACTAGGACAAACCAAGATGGGCGCGGGGCTGGTGTCCCCCTTAAAGAGGTAGAAGCGGGAAGGAGCGTAAAGTGGGGGTGTATTGTCCCAGAGCTACTCAACGAGTCCCTTTTAACTCGGTGTTGCAGCGAGTTTGCCACCTGCCTCGACGATGAGGCAAGTGCTCCAGACATCATGGGTGCATTTGGATCCAGGTCTACTGTCATAAGGAACTTTCTACGGGGCCTGTAGAAACCAGGTCCACGATGGTTTGACTTGGCGTGCTCCCAGGCTTCGAGGAACCTGAGAAAGGCCTTGGGTGTTAAGCGCCGAGACTGGGTGGCGGTCAAAGGACTACGAAGAGCATATAAGGCAGCTCTAGCAACTTGCGAGTCTGTCCTGAAGGAGGAGGCCTGGATCAATTTAGTGGAGGCTAGTACACTGCGTAATAGCTCAAAGTTCTGGGGCATTATTAACAGCCCATTTCTATCTGGCAATAATGCTAATTTACTGGATGCCCAAATCACAGAGGACGATTGGGTACATAATTTCGAGGGTATCTTCCAGTCAGATACCCCTCCAATTGAGGGGCAGGAAAGGGTGGAAGGCAAGTCGGAATGTTAAAACCTGAGTCGGGTCGTGGACAATCGATATTTGCCCGGCGGTATTGCCTCTGTGACCCTCTAGTTATTTAATCAATGAAGAGGCAGGCGCTGGAGACTGGAAAGCAGGAAACAAGGTTTTTATTTTCTCCGGAGGAGAACACAACGAAACGGACAGAAGGTATCGTTCTGAGGTGCTCTAGATACATTTCTGAGGCCTGGCCTCTTATACACTGTTTTATGACTTTATTGTAGATTACACATTCATGTTAAAGCTTTGATGTATGGAAAAGACATTCCCGGAACTCCCCTTTGAGCCCGTTCCCACACACATTTACAGTTGAAGTCCCCACCCTAGTCACAACAGGTGATGAGTATCACGCAGCTGGATATTCCGCCGATTCACGGAATGTGGGGGGTTTGATCGGATCTCATGGAGTGGGGGCTTTGATCAACCCGGGGATCCTTTGATGGGGGAAGCTTTCTATTGTACGGGGAGGGGCAAGGAATGGTATCGGCAGAGCTGGGTGTCGGCCTGGGAACGGGGAAGACAAAACGGGCACACGGGGAAAAAGGGGGTTTGCATCTAAGGGCCGGAGATCATGAAAGGGAAGCAGGGAGGTGTCGCGCTGGGAACAGGATGAGGGCCTGGGGCAGAGCAGCGCCGAAGAGGGGTTTATGACTCAAGGCAGGTGCAAGCAGGGGGTGGTCTTAGTGAAGGCGAAGGGCTATGTCAGGGGCCAGCAGCATGCAAATGGGTTCGTTCTGCTCGGGGCATCTTAAAAAAATGGCGGGCGCGCACGACAAAAGTGTGGCATCAGGGGAAGAGGCAAGATGGCGCAGATAATGTTCACCAAAACGTACTAATTTTCAACAGTCCTCCCTTTAACATATTCAAGACATCTTGCTGGTTCATTTTCTACTCGGTTCTATTGTGGTGGGCATGAGAAAGAAAACGGTAGGAACCCTAGAGGAAAAGAGTTGTAAACAATACATTTTAACATTTCTAGTTTTTAGGAGGTGGGCCTATTTGATAAACTTTGATCAATTTGTTTAGCAGGAAAGTCATAGGAATGCAATACAAAAACGATTCTGTAGCGAGAGCAGCAAGCATATTTCATACTGGCAGGTTATTACATATATATCAGGTTCGGATTGGAGCATGATCAATACAATGGCGGCTGGGAGAGAAATGAGGTCTAGCAGAAACGGCGATCGGGGATGTCAAATGTTCGAAGTTTAACGAGTTCTCATCATTCTTTGTTGCCTTTCGTTGGCGCTGTTGAGCACCGGCGGTGGAGCTACAAGTCCAGCTCTGTTCTAAGTTCTGCGTTGCAGGGCACGACCCTTTCCTCGCGTTTCTGGTCGGAAAGGTCCTTATCACCCTGTGTCCTTTGAGGTGATTGTCAGAAAGTTCAGATGGAAGAAGAGCGTACAAAACAGTCCATAGGGTAGGTCAGAGGAAAAGGGGGATGGAGCAAGGCCAAATTAGGAACAAACTAGGGAAACGAGAGACTTCAAATAGGCGGGCGTGTGACCGAATTCAGAGAGCGGGGACTTGTCGACCAACACTGGACATCGAGCAGGGGCATCAGGTCGACCCTTTCTTCTCATGTTGTCGAAAACAGTGCCTCGTCCTGCAGCTCTTTTCTGTCGTGGTCTCGCCTTGGCTAATGTCGCAGGTATTCCTTAGTCTGCAGTCAGGCCTCGTGCTCCCACATCCGGTCCTTCTCTCCTCCAACAGCAGTACCCTTAAACAAGTTTGAAAAGACAGTCTTTAGAGAATTTGCAGATGAAGATAATCAAAAAGTCTATTTCTCTCCCAGCTCCAGGCAAAGAATGAAAATGCCCGTTATATTAGTGTTCACAACTGGCATATGAATGACCGGTGACGGGCCTGTTGGATTTACTATGATTTTCCTTTACAATTATTTATTACAGTCACGACAGTTCATCTGATGGTGACCCACCTTCGTGAGACGAACCTGGCAAAGATATGCCGTTCTCTAGAGTTTTTCATTTACAAAGGGTACTGTGAGTCGTCAACATGGTACTACACAGGTATTTTGCTGAGAGACGAACATGGCTACCTGGTTTTCAACTACTACGGGGTTCATTTCGATGATTTCTTTACCTTGGACTAGTCTGTTAACCTTGTAAAACATCATTCTGGATCCTACGTAACCCTTTACAGCCCGATTACTTAATTAGGAAGGACAGGGGTTTTATGGGAAACAACCAGGGACATAGGAAACTTGTGGTAAGGGCATAAATCGACCCATCTCTCACAACCGGAAATGAGGGGTAGTTTCATAATTCCAGTTTTTGGGCGGCTGATACAGGGGAGGTAACAGGGGTGATCATTTTTCCGGTTTGGGTATTGCGACAATTCGGGGAGGGGAGGGTCGCGTATTCTGAGGTCCTTGTTTTATACCATAGGAGCCGCTGACATGTGGTTCCCTTATTTCGGGTCAGATTAGGGAACCTCTGTCGTCTTACCTGTCCTTTCCCTTACGGCCCAACCTCGGTTCATTGACTTCTAGCGGAAAAGGAGAGGTAATGACGCGGCCTCAGGGTGATTGTATTAAAGACACGTTTTTGTGCAAATACTGACGGTATTTGAAGCCAATTAGGTGGTGTGCTAGGGGTGGCAGTCTGCCAATTTCGGGGCTAATCACTCGGAAGAGTGGGAGTGCAAAAATAGAGGGAGAGAGAGAGAGAGAGAGAGAGAGAGAGAGAGAGAGTGCAACGGCAGGCTAAATAGTACACGTGCAACAGAGAGGGTGGCAGTGTATTCAAGAAAGGCTATTTAGTGCATTACACAGTAAAGGGCATTCACGGGTCTGCGTTAGAATCTTGTAATCATGCAGTTTGAGCATTAGACAGGGTAGAGGGGACGTGCCTTGAGAAAAAGGGAAGAGGAAAGGAGGTACCATTTTGTCGCACTTCTCGCATTCTCGGTCCTTTGACCAGTTGGGTCGACGCCTCAGTCACACACACACATTCCCTCATAGTTTCGCATCATACGTGACATGGGTTCATTCGTCCGGTCTGGTTTAAGGGTGATCACTTTTTATCAGGTTGTGCTAATTTTCCGGGTTTGTTCGATACGTGAGTAGTTTGCAGGCGTGCGTAGACACCACCTTGCGGCGCTAGTCCGCTTCGTGTATTAGACATGGCAAGGCTTCAGATCTTCGCCACACCTCGGCTGTAATCTCTGATGTAACCTGCAGAGGGAGGAAAAAGGGGGGTGGGGGAGACAGCATTCGCGCATATTCAAACACATGGGTTCATAAGTCCTTTACTTACCTCTTACTCGTCTTTCCTCCTCGGGGCAGGGTCCCCGGGGATATGGTTTCTGGAGTCGAGGGGGGTAGTGTGTCCATATAGGTCGTGTGCGGGGAAACGTAAAAAGGAAACCAGAGGTGCTTAGTGCGAGGTATCTAGTCAAAGGATGTATCTCACTATCGGGATCCTTAAACCTCTTTCAACGCTGTGGCGTTCTAAGGTTCTTCGGTTCTTGGGTCAGCTCCGTTCCCTGATACTTTGGAACGTTGTACTTTATCACATTTACATTATTTCATTTCACCCTCCTTTTACATTCCCTCATTTACACCGTTCGTTTTACCCATCCTTGGAAGTCAAGGTCTTCCTCTACGCGAGAGTTCATGAGTCAGTCGCGTACTTTTAAGGCGGAGTGTCGTGTTGTCGATCCGATCCGTCCTCCAGGGCTGGGCAACCATCTTCTTTTAACCTTAAAGAGAGAGCAGAGTAGGGTGCACAGAAAAGAACTTTCCCACCGATCCCACATTTTTTTTTAAATAAAGCATGCAATACCCGTCCATAGTTTCAAAAACTTTATTTTGCAAAATCATTTCAGCATGAGGATTATGAGGGTGCGGTCGTATTTGGCCGGTCGTGGCAATGGCTAAAGTGCGTACAGTGGGGGGTGTCGTTTGCAGCAATAAAAACATCGGAAAGTTTTACTCATTCATTTGTAAGAGACTAAAACGTCTATTAATTGGCTGGGGGTTCGGGGGCATTTATTTTCATAATTTAGAAGCATAATCATAATAGTGGTAATCAGATTTCCTATATGCATACCGTACGTGTGCGTCGTAAATGAGGTTTACATCAGTTATAAAAATATAATACATCGTACATTTGTAATCAACATTTGTAACGGGGATCCTTTCATACTGTTCGTCGAGTGAGTTCTCCTTGTCTTTTCTAGCCAAGTGTACAAAGGATCATATAAAATCTCAGAACATCAAGTTTATATTAGTGCGAAGGAACACCACGAGGTGTTCGTAAGTTCCGATTGATACCAGCGCCATTTTGGGCGGGGCCGGCTCAGTCCGGAAGCAGCATCAGGGGGAAATGTTTCCCATTACTGGCAGTTTGGACCAGAGTCCTTTTCGGCAGTTCTAGAATTCATGCTAACAGAAGGAGTGGCAATGTCATGTTTGCTTCGTTGGCGACCAAGGCAGCCGTCCCTTATCGGAAGCCTGCAAAGGCCGAAGGTTCCGCCGGGGACCTTTGTAGGATCTTCAAGGCTGCGGAGATGCTGTCGGAGATGGGGGCTCGTGCTCCAGGGGGCAAATGTTCGAGTTATATTGCCGGTCAAAGTTACTCTAGTGGCCGGGGCCCGCCTTCCAGCGGACCCAGACGCCATTTTGAGGCCCTACAGGGGCCACTCTCGTCGAGTTTGCAAGAGTGGGAGAGATCCTTCGGAGTGAAAGGAAGAGGTCCCTGTTGTGTGAAAGCGGGACGTTCAGCTGGGGTGCAGCTGTGATGCCCCCACCTGGGGGGGGGGCGAGGGAGACTCGTTCGCATCGTCTCCTTCTCCCGGTGCACTCCATGCCGCTCCTTTTCATCGCCCCGCATGAAGGTCTCTCCACATCCGGTGTTTCCCAAGTCCTGTGCTCAGTGCTGTGGGAGTATGGTCACCTGTGGCGCGCATTCGGCGCGGCACGAGTATCAGTGCAGTCATTGCAGGTTCGGTGTTCCGAAAATATGGCCACCATTGCACGTTCGGTGCTGCGCAAGTACTGGGGTGCCACCATGGTGTGTTCGGTGCTGTGGAAGTATTGGCACCATCGCCTGACTGGGGGTGTTCGGCGTCGGGCCGGGGGCTGGGAGACCTCATATCGGTGGAGGTGGGAGAGGCTCGTCCGCGTCGCCTCTCCCTCCCAGCCCAACTTGGACAAATTGTTGTGGAGGCACGTGCAGGACATCCCGCCGTCCAGAGCTGCTGCGGCTGTTACGGAAGAGAAAAGGAAGAGGTGCCTCGTTCTTCTCTGGACATGTGGCGGGACTACTTAAGTCTATCCAGGCCCGTTGCGGCTGGCTGAGGAGACATGTGGCGGGACTACCTACAACTGCCCCGGCTGCTGGCTCCTGCCTCTCCTCCGGCTCCCCCATACGTTAAGATTTCCTGACCAAGAGTTGGCGGCCGGGCCCGCCTTATATGGGTTGCCGTTGGTTGGGCGTAGCCGTAACCCTGCCCTACTTTGGAAGGTTCCAGAATGGGGGGGGGGCGAATGTTCTGTTTGACTTTCATTTTCTACAGTTTACCGTTATCATTCCTTGTTTGTTGTGCTAAATTAAAAGTTCAAGTTCATTAATGGTCTACGGATTTTGTTTTACCATTTCTTTCTTTCCAGGTTGCTTTTATGCTAAGTTTCTGCTAACAGAGGTTGAGTAACACGGAAACACGTGTAGAGGGATGACGCAGATTTGTACATTACATACACACAAACTCAGACGGGGGACAGTACAAGTACGACATACAAAGACCCAAGACGAATATAAAACAGTTATTGGTCATAATTATCTCTTTCCGTCTGTGAATTTGAAACGAGGCTGGGTTCCCGTCTTGACGTTGCCCGACCTAGGAGAACTTGAGCATGCCGCTGAAATTGTCCTGGCGAAATCTGTGCCATCGGGCATAATCAAACGTGGTGGTTCTGTCTGGTCTGTCTATGTAAGTCGGGTTCTTCTTTGTCTCGCGCTTTTTCTCGTACTGCCGGTCTGTCGTTCCTGTCGGCCCTTTGCCTTTACTCACGCTCAGTAGAGTCGGGCATTGGGCTTTCCAGTGTCCGACATACCTACAAAAAGCGCATTGGTCTGGCCCTAAGTCTGGTCGTCTTTTGCATAGTGTCGGGGGATAAGTTGTGGGTAGCGATGTCCTGGGGTTGTCCTGTCGGTATATTTCTCTACTTGGTTTGTCCTCGTCTTTTCTCTGTCGTTGCATAGCCTCTCTGCGCCACATACCGAGACTGTCGAGCATAATTGGCGTTGTCTTATTATTTCGAAGGGCTATTTCTAACGTTTCTATTTTATCAAGGTCAAAGGATCCTGCCAGTGGCCACTGTTTGTCTTGACTCTCTTCGGTATACCTGTGCCACAATTTATTATAGGCTATGGTGACTAATCCATAGTTTATGAACATGTCCTTATTAGGGGTGCCTTCTAGTGGAGCTATATGGTCCACCTCTAATAAACGGTCCGGGCTAAACAGGCTATTAATCAGTGGGGAGAAGACAGACATGACGGCTCGTAACGAGGGACTAAAAAGTCAGCACTGCCTATCTTATCACTAGGTGCAAAGACTGGACAGAATATTTCTATTCAACGTTGTTTGCAGGCAGTGAATACCTCATGGATCAAAAAATAACAAAAAGACCAATAAATAACAATGGGGAGAATGAGTAGGTCCGCAAAGATCTGCGTTACCTACCCTTTTCACTATCTGCAAAAAGGGTGGTCTCTTCCCTGTTTGCAGACAGGGAATCTCCAGGAAACAATAGTTTTGCGAACAACAGTTCAGTTTCAAGTAATTATTGAGCGGGGGAGAAAAAAATAAGCACGGCTGCTGCCCTACCTATCCTCCACTGCTTGCAAAGAGAGAGCCCGTTGTTTCTCCGTTTGTAGACAGTGAATCTCCAAATAAATAAAGAGCAATACTAGTATTTTTAAACAATCAAACAATCAAGCACTCATTTCGCAACTTGTCGTGATTACACGACCTTACCCGGACCATGTGGACAGTTTCTTGTCTTCCGAATCCAGCGCCCGATCGTCCTCTTTTTCTCGTATTTCTCACGGCACTCCTGATGGTCCCCAGTCAGGACCGTAGATCACTCGAGAGAGGTCTGTTCGGAACTAGTGAAGTTCGGATGATCGGCTGCCAGACGAGGGTCTATTGGGCAAGAGCTCTCCCGATCGTTGCAGTCGTTCACTCTGTCGTCGGGACCTCTCCCACTGGATCCACGAGTCGCTGATGGGCCCCACGTTGGGCGCCAATTGTTAAAACCTGAGTCGGGTCGTGGACAATCGATATTTGCCCGGCGGTATTGCCTCTGTGACCCTCTAGTTATTTAATCAATGAAGAGGCAGGCGCTGGAGACTGGAAAGCAGGAAACAAGGTTTTTATTTTCTCCGGAGGAGAACACAACGAAACGGACAGAAGGTATCGTTCTGAGGTGCTCTAGATACATTTCTGAGGCCTGGCCTCTTATACACTGTTTTATGACTTTATTGTAGATTACACATTCATGTTAAAGCTTTGATGTATGGAAAAGACATTCCCGGAACTCCCCTTTGAGCCCGTTCCCACACACATTTACAGTTGAAGTCCCCACCCTAGTCACAACAGGTGATGAGTATCACGCAGCTGGATATTCCGCCGATTCACGGAATGTGGGGGGTTTGATCGGATCTCATGGAGTGGGGGCTTTGATCAACCCGGGGATCCTTTGATGGGGGAAGCTTTCTATTGTACGGGGAGGGGCAAGGAATGGTATCGGCAGAGCTGGGTGTCGGCCTGGGAACGGGGAAGACAAAACGGGCACACGGGGAAAAAGGGGGTTTGCATCTAAGGGCCGGAGATCATGAAAGGGAAGCAGGGAGGTGTCGCGCTGGGAACAGGATGAGGGCCTGGGGCAGAGCAGCGCCGAAGAGGGGTTTATGACTCAAGGCAGGTGCAAGCAGGGGGTGGTCTTAGTGAAGGCGAAGGGCTATGTCAGGGGCCAGCGGCATGCAAATGGGTTCGTTCTGCTCGGGGCATCTTAAAAAAATGGCGGGCGCGCACGACAAAAGTGTGGCATCAGGGGAAGAGGCAAGATGGCGCAGATAATGTTCACCAAAACGTACTAATTTTCAACAGTAACTTATTTTCACCACGCAAGAGGTGAGTGCCGGTATTCTGGGTCTATCTAAAAACAAGGCCCCCGCACCAGATGGGATCCCACCAGATCTCTACATCGCCCACTTAAAAACCTGGGTGCCTGTCCTCACAGCTGTCATCAATACTGCAGTCCAGATTGGCCGCACAAATTCCTAGGCTTTATCGATTATAGTCCCGGCATTTAGGGGGGATAACGGGACAGTACCTATTGTTATAGGCCCATTTCTCTGCTGGACTCTGTGGTGAAGGTGGTGGGCCGCATGGTACTTGACACACTTGTATCATGGGTTGAGGAAAACAACTTTTTATCCTATATCCAAAACGGCTTTCGACCAGGTCGTTCCACTGTGGAACAGTGTCTAAACCTGTACATGGTTCTGAACAAATACACTGTGGCTCGTTCCAGCCCCATAAACCTAGCCTTCATGGACCTGTCCTCAGCATTCGACTGGGTCAATAGGACCAAGCTGTGGCAGTTGATGTCCTCCATTGGCATTGACAGTAACATCATTTTATTCACTGTGATTAAACTGCGGTTGTCCGCTATTCAAATGACCTGAAAGTGTCCTGTAAGCTTGACATCAAGAGAGGGGTGCATGAGGGGTGCATTTTAACACCCTTTCTTTTTAACCTATATATTAATTCTTTAGAGAAGGCCCTTTTGGCCACAAATGTAGATTGTCCCCAAGTAGGCAAGCATAGCCTGCCAGTCCTTCTATACGCTGACGACGCAGTTCTCTTGGCGAGGACAGCTAGGGGCCTACAACTTCTTCTGAATTCTTTTGCCCTTTTAATGGAGGACTTGGACCTGTTGTTCCATCATCCCAAGTCGTTCATTATGCAGGTGGGACCTCATAAAGCTAAGCAGTTCACTTTTAAACTCTGACTTTCATCAATACCGAAGACCAATGTTTTCTCTTATTTGGGAGTTGTGTTTGACGATTCCTTGAGTTGGTGCCCTTTGCTTACTTGGAAGAAAGGGGATCTAGTGAAAGCTTTTGCAGGTTTTTTTTAACTTTGCCAGCAGAGGGGGAGGGAAGCCAATAGGGGCTCTTTTGAAGACATATGAAGACAAATATATCTCATAGGTTAGTTTTGGGAGTGAGATTTTGGGCCACATTGGGGTAGGGGCAGTGCAAAGTACTGAAAATTCTTTCCTGCGAAGGGTCCTTTCTGTCCCACAAAGCACTTCGTTTTATGTCGTGCACAAAGAGTTGGGATGCCTTTCCACTCAGATGTACTGGCTTTCCGTCCCCTGGCTTTGTGGCTTAATCTTTGGGCTAAGCAAGAAAATACACTTAGCAAAGACATCCTACGGGAATGCCTTTCACTTGACAGTGTCTCACGCATCCGATGGCTTCAGTATATAACAGTTGGCCTCTCCAGGGTAGGTAGGAACTATTCGCTAACCCTGAGCGCAGATGTAAGAGTGACTTTTCACTGGTCAAAGAATGTTTTTAGGAATGAGCCACTGTGATAGAGAGGGAAATAAGCGGTGTAAGCCTAGTGTGCGTATGTACATCGTGTTAAAAACCGTACCAACCAGAGAACCTTAACTTATAGGGCTTAAAAGCATCCATAATCATTTTCAATGACCCGGTTTCGGCTCAACCTCTTCCATTACCTCATGGCACACCCTCGCGGCTTCCACAGAGGCCAGTGCCTCATACCCTGTAGCTGCAACAGTGAGTCTTGTCAGGACATGATGCACTTTATAATGTTTTGTAGTTTTTATGCTGTCCCTAGAAAGTTATTTATTATTCCCATTCTCAAAAAAACAGGTTTTAGGTGGGTGAGACCAGCTCTTATCTTTTTACAACTCCTCTCTAAAGACACTGTTTTAGATATGCTTTACGTTTTACGGTTCGCTGTTAGACTCAGGTCAAGTTGCGATTAACTTCGGTACTGTAATTCATGAATTTTTATCTTGTGTTTTGATTAACTTGTATGTATTATATTTGTCAATCTGTAACTTGGAAAATGTTTTATCATTTTATGTATGACTTTTATGTTTTTCTTTTATAAAACCGAATAAAGTTTGTTGATAATAATCACTAGGGGATTCATTTACAGGGTAGCGTGGTATCCCTCACAATAACTCCAGGAGTCACAGTCCACACAATGTACATGCGTTATTCACCCTACTTCTAACTTAACATGTATCCCCAATCACCTGCCCAAACCTCTCCCTCCTGATGCCAATGTGGTCCTCCGTCAACCCGCAGACCATATTTTTGGCCTCTTTGAAAGTGCCCATACAATAAAAATGCTGCAGTTGTAAATACATATCAACTACCATTTGTTGTGTTTGAAACATTTTATTGAATAATAAAACCTAATAAACATAAGCTGATTATTAAAGCAAAACAGAACATCAGTTGCCATACACATAAGAGACGAAAGTTGTACATAAAAATCAACAAACTGTAACACAGCAAAAATATATAGAGCACAATTCTTAATTTCGGGCAGTCTTTAAAGTTCAACAACAGAAACATTCATAAAGAACAGGTTAAGGAAAGAAAGAAGGTGGGATACAGTGGTTTCATTAATGTAATACATATAGAAAAACAAATATTAATTATTTTTCTTAAGCAATAAAGTCCTCACATTAAAATACTAAGAGAAATATATTGAACAATGAACATTTCATGTGTAATTAGAATTCAATTTGAATATTTTAACCTCCTGAGCATTATTTGACTCATGATTACAACCTGAATGCTTTCTGGAAAGGAACCGCCTCATGGGGTTCAAAATCACATCTTTTCCAACAATAGGATTAAAATGATAAACTTGAATTTCAATTCGATTTATTGATTTAGGCCTTCTTGGAGATCAACAATTTTAAATATATACAAAATCCATACAGTTTTGTAAAATTGTCACCTAAACTTGAATTCAATCCACCTTTTGATTAAACACTTCCCATTCCAGCAAGCATCACAGGACCACTTGTTGTTATCTTCCCAATTAGTGATAATGTGTCAGATGGCAACAATAATAAATATGTTTAGAATTTTACCTCCGAAAGCAAAACCATGCCATTTCTGAATCATGGTGCACAATAAAATGTAGGAACAGAAGGGCATCTTTAGGTATAGCATTCATTAGGGTTTGACCAGGCTTGAAACTAGAATTCCTGAACTTTTGGGCATTTAAATGTCATTTTAAAAGAATTCACACAGACCCAGCAAGAGCTCCGTGAAAAATTGAAGATGATTGAATTGCACTTAGACAACATGTGCGGATTAGTAATCTATTGATGTAAAATACAGTGGTCAGGCAATGCTTGTGGATTTAATCTACTCAGATTTTAACTCCATAGTTTGTTCAATAAATTGACTGAGCATAATACTTGAAGTCCATCTCTCAGATCAGTTCTATTACAGTTTTATTTGCTATAACAATAAAAGAGATCAATGATAAATAGGTTTTAAAAGCCATGGGTGGAATTGATCCTTGGTCTAAATCTAGATCATTGTCTGCAATAGAAACCAGTACAAACAGATCAAATCTAAAAGCATTGAATATGTTTATTATAGTGGTTTAGAGTAAACACAGATGACACACATTGTTCCTGAAACTCAGAAAATGTATTGAAAGATTATGATTACAACCTATTTTATGTCCAGAGACCGGTTTAGATGCTTTCCTGTTTAAGTGACAGCATTTGCAAATATATTTAACAAAACATTAAATCTGGATGTCAGAAATTCTGTCTTTAAGCATTGTGTAAGAGTTATGTGTGATGGTTTTTATTTGATCTGAAGCAACACTAACACTAAATAGGTACGTGCACTGGTTATCATTTAACTAACATTATTAAAGCAAACTTAATTCGGAGGGAATTGAGAAAAATTGACTCATGTACCAAGGGTTTTATTGTTAAAAAATTCACTGGTTCGGAAAATTCACAGAGTTTGCAAATGCTGAACCCCTTTTTGAAATGTAGTAAGCCCATTTAAGAATTAAGAATTTTGAAGGGGAATGTTAATAGTGTACCTTCTAAATACGTTATACCTCCTTAAGGTATGTATTAAGCTTTGAAACCATACGTGGGCTGAAAAACAGTAACAGGAGGTAGTAACCCAAGGGGACATTTGTGAATCTGAAAGTAAAATGGGGTGCATTAAAAATGCCTTTATTTAAAAGCCATCACAGACACAGTAGTGTGCTGACTCCACAAGCAAACACTTTTACCAAATGGATTATTAATACATGAACCTCAGTATTTCCTATATATTGCTGAAATGAAGTCTCTAATATTTTTGTCGTGTGGTGTAAATATTTTTTTCTATTATTTTATTTCCCATTTCAATATTGTCATGAAATGTACCTATTCTTTTTGTCAAACATATTGAAATATCTTTGTCACAATTTTTGGGGCATTCTAAAAAGTGTTTTTACTCTCTAACTTAAAGCTTTCTAAGAAAAATACTGATGCGCAGACCTGGTTTCTCCTAGATCATTTAGCTTTCTCACTAAACCGAGCACAATTTTCATTTGAGAGAGGTGGTTATTAAAGTCATACGCACTGGGGTTAGTTTAGAAAAGACAAATATAGAACTTCCTTTATCTTTAGAAATAATACTTGCAAAGTTTATGTCCAATAATTTCAGATCATTTACTGATAAAGATATCAGATAAAGATCCCCTAATTTCTTATACCTTGTGGTATCAAAAATCTGCTAGAATTAACAGACTTCTCTTCTAGATAAATCCAGGTATGAGAAGGTATTAAATGCAATTATCAACTTTCTGTTATTTTAACACATTTTCTCAGTGCACAGAGTTTTTTTCCTACATTGATCACAACATTTCAAGCAATGGTCTGTGCTTAAACGTACAATAAAGGGGTAAAAATGTATTTCTACCACAATCAAGCAACCCTTGGGTCTATGAGGATTACTGTTGCAAATGAAGACCTAGCTGAGATGAAATATCCCTTTAAAGGGAAGATTTCTCTCACCCACCATAGTTGGCATGCTTCCTCATTTGGAATCTCCTCCCACCGTTATACCTAGTTACAGTCGAGGGAAGACACCCCCTCACTGAGAGGAAGGAGTTCAGGCATGTTTTGTTATAGAGAATGGTATACGAAATACCACAAAAATGAGCTCAGGGTAGTGGGGGCAGCAGAGTGAAAGTTAATAAGAGGTCAACATGTTTCAGCCTATTAACCCTCCAAAAGAGGTGTTTGCGGCTTTCTTCAGGACCTAATCAAAAGTGCGGCTGCTCATTGTACTCAATCAATAACAAGCATTGGCATAGCCAATAGGTCTCGCCTTTAGGACCTTATAAGTGTTTAGCCATGCAGATCCAGTAACAATGTGAAATAATTTCTCTTAAAAAAGAAGACTATAAACTAACTAAGCTAGAAGTGACTTTATTACTGGTTTATCAGATGTTTCTGGATGTTTAGTATATATAAAGAACTCCTTTTTTATATGGCGTATCATATAAAATTGATGCTCTAAATTTTGGTAAGAGTACACAATGTCAAAAAATTCAATACTGCTTTTATATCAATTTACTTTTGAAAGCTTGAAGTGAAAGAGAATTCTAAATGTCATTTGCTTATGAGTATGCGCTAATGACTATTTCCGGATGTCAATGTAGTTAGCATTTTTTTTGTAAAAGATGCGTTAAAAGTATGGGTAGGGAAAATGGCTATTTTGGCCAAAGGCTCCCCTTTATATATGCATGCTTGTTTTAATTTGTAAGCAGAATCACAATTTTTTATGTGGTACACTGCAATGTTAGATGAATCTATTTTACCCTTCTGATAGCAAGGGATGACGATGAACCGTTTTTTCGTCCCTGGTTTTAAATGGATTCAGGTTGGAACAGAAGAGGTGTTGGTTGACTTTGCCTCAGAAAATGGTTGTTTCCCGTATGCTGCTTTCATGCGACTTAAATCCCTTCAGTGGAAGAGGCGGCTGCATGCCTGCAGATATGGCCAGATCAGTACTTGGCTGTTTCGGTTCTCCAGTGGGGCTAGAATAGAAGCTGTTACGGGCTAGCTTCCGATTGGTGCAGCAGGTGCAGTGGCACCAGGTCCCACATGCCATAAAGGCCCACTGACCCCTGATAACTGGGGTCCACAGAATGATTATTGCTTTTTTCCACAAAATAATGCCACATAATGCCAAATAAAGGGCAGGGGTCACATTTCCTTTCTTGCCTTAGGGCCCAGGGCACACTGGCTAGGCCACTGGTTAAGGATGCAGTGTGGAAGAGGTGGCAAGACAGGTGGATTATTTAAACAGCTCGACGATTACTTCATTCCTGGGTATTACAGTATTCATTGCAATTAAAGAATGAAGCAGGAATAGATCCCATAATATAGGGAGGCCTACTTACAAATGCAGCTCGATAAGCGGCTGCCTTTTAACTTCTCACTTCTCACCTCTCCTAATTTACAGTTATTTAAGTCTGTACTTTAGATACAGACTTAAATCGTGACCTATGAATATGTTTATCTATCCTTAGGTTCCAAATGACCCATCCTTTCCATATGCAAGTATCAGACAGGTCGGGAATGCCTAATGGCTTTGAACTTGATAGAGACACATTAATCACTGGTCTTGAAATGCAAATGGCAGCATTAGGCACGCAGAGGTGTAATCTACGTAATCTCATTATGTTCAGGGTACGGGAGGGTGTTGAGGGCATAAAGCACTTTGACAAAAACATTTCCGCCACCTTAGAAATTCAATCTTCCTTGTCCTCCCAGAGTATACAAGTAGTACCACATTCTTTGTTTACCTGAATTAAATAAGCACACAAAATAGTACCGTATTTAAAGGCCCAGTTCAGAATTACATGGAAGGTGCACTGTCCCAGACTACACATTGGTGCAGCCTTCAGTGGGTGCTGTCATCCCACACAGGGATCGAGGGAAAGAGTCTTTAGAAGTGGCAAAATCGATGCCTTTTTCCAAGCATCTGGAAAAAAGACGGACTTGAGCACCATTGTAATAACAAAGTGAGATGAGCAGAAATGGTAGCTGAAACTGAATGTTGGGCAAGAATCTGCAGGGCTCCAAAATTCATAGTGTTGATAAAATAGGAGACTTTCTCTTCAGAAAGTGGAGTGAATGTACACGTTACCAGGAAATGGTAAGTTAGTTTATTCACCGTACGTTACTCCACTGTATCTGTCTCTAAAGATTATCTAGGTTCATCTTAAAATTCAGGAATATTTTATTTACTTTGGAAAAAAGAATTTGGTTAGTTCATCACAGCTTTTCGGCTGGGAGTTGCTACATTTTTATAACCAAAGGATGAATGTGATTTAACTGTGTTGAACAATAGGCTGTAATTCTGCCTCCAAAATTGTTATTGGTGCCTTCATTTTCTTTGACATTTATGGAGTTCATAGGAGTACCATGGCGCAGACAGATGGTTGGTCTTCAATCTAAAAGGCCCTACTTGTCAAACTGCCTGGTAACAATGTGCAAGATGTTTAGCCTTAAGTAGCTCAAGATTTTCCCTGATCAGAAGTAGCACTCACTACAGAAAAGTTTGAAGACCCCTGTTGCAAACACTTAATATCTCCAAAATCAAATAATTTTAAAAATGCAACAACAAAAAAACAGAAATGTGCAACAAAACAAAGAGTATCCGTGGGCCAGTCCTGTGAAAGGGGGCCTGTTTTTACACTTGCAATAATTGTCTAGGATAGGACAGGCATGATGCAAATTGTGAAAGGGAGATGGGCGCACATGTTACCTCCACCCTTTTCAAGGGGGAGTTCAAAAATATGGATCCAGCCCACAAGGTTCTGAGTTTCCCAGAAGTGTACTGAACCCCAGACCGACCGGAGCTTTGAAGCAGCAAGAGTATATTGTAGTTACCAGACAGCCCAAGAGCTCTAGAACCAGCAGAATCTACCCTCCAAGACTCCACACAAGAACAAAAAGAAGTTAGAATAGCCTAGCCCTTTTCCATGTCACTCTACCCCACAGCAGTGCCACCAACCCCACCACAATAGCCTTGAAAACCATAGCTCCTTTCCCCAAAACACTGCCATCATCCGTTCCCACAAAACACTGGCCCTTTCTGCTTGCCCTAAAGCTAATCCCCCCCCACTGCAATCTACCCTCAAAACACTACATGGCTACACTGTCTGCTTCTGCCATAACACTGCCCTCTATCCTGCCACTCCCACCCAAACTGACCCCTACATTATGCCTATTGCCAAACACAAGCCTTTACATTGTACCTTGACAACACTGGACCTCCAGCACTAAAACACTAGTGAGATAAAGCTGGATTAGAAGGGGTGAGTGGGAGCCACCAAAGAAAGGCCAGAGGGCTCAACCAGTTGGTGTTTTAAAGCAGTGGACGGGGCAGTGGCGCGTTTGGTGTGCCTCTTTAGAAGAATATTGGCCCACTGGGCCCGGGGTTACACTACATTTAAACCTTGGCTTGTCCCAGGTCCCACCACATCCCCCAATGGGAGCTGGACCCCTGCATTAATATACTGCCCCCTCTCAGGGGCCCTCATGCTGGTTTGCCCATGCCCCCTTCGATTTCCTTGCCTAGGGCACCCACAGCCCTTGGCGAGGATAAGGAAGAACGGGTAAGCTGTAGGAGTGGAGGAGACAGGTGCACACTGCTGCAGCATGCCAGTATAACATACCTGATATTCTTTTTGGTGCCCCGTTCTCCGACGTACAGTCTGTTCTCTGCTCTGGCTGGAGAAGAGTCCATGCTGCAGCGAGGAAGGTCCTACTCTCTGGTGGTGGAGTCCGAAGCCCTCCAGATGAATGCAAAACAGCAGGCAGGCCGGTGAGGAATAAATAAACAAAGAACACATCACTTGCCTGCTGCTGAGACGCCTCCTTTTATTGGCCAATTAGAAGCTTTTCTGAAACTCAAGATATGCCTTACTTTTCACCTGGTGTGGATGCATTTCTCATGTTTAGTGAGATCTCCTTTCGGAGTAAAACGTTTCTGGTTTTCCCCTCCTGTATAAGGCTTTAGTCCAGTGTGAATTCTCTCATGTGAAGTGACATTGTATTCGTAATTAAACCTTATCTGACTTTCAGAACACACATAAGGCTTTTTTCTCCCGTGTGAGTTCGCTCATGACAAGTGAGAAGTAATTTGTAACCAAAACTTTGCTTGCATTTCGAGCACTCGTAAGGTTTTTCCCCAGAGTGGGATATCTCATGAAGCATAACTCTGTCTTTCAGAATCAAGCGTTTATGGCATAAGGATTTTCTCCAGGGGGGGCGTGGCTAGCAGCCAACGGAGATGGTCGCTGCCTGAAGCGGCTCCGGAACCCCGCCTGCTAATCCTGGCAATAATCGCCCTCAGATGGGGGGATACCCCCTGAAACTCGGGGGGAGCTCCTACTGAAGACCCCAGTGCCTGCTCTGTGGTAGGCTTTGCCCCGGTAGCCGCTGTGCAGCGGAGGGAGATCGCCGCCGTGGCGGGGATCCGGAGGCGGGCAAGATGGCGACTGCTCCGATGCCCTGAGAGACTGCCCGACTGAGCCCGCTACCTGAAGCTCCCAGCGCCGGGTGAGTCAGCCGCGGCCCCTCTCCAGGGGGAACAACTACGGGACTCCCCGGCTTCCGGGCCTAAGAGGGACACTACCTCCGAGGGGCGGCCGCCCCCACTTCGTCCCCATTGGAGGGCTGGCGCGCTGCGCCCCACATCTGGCAGAGCTCGCCCTGCCGGCGACAAGGAGGATCCGGCCGTCTAGAGGGTGGCGGCCTGTCCGAGTTGTGTGCCTGCCTGCTGGGACGCCCGCCTACGCGACTCCCCGGTTTGAGGCCTGCGACGGATCCGGGCTCTGCCGGCGGACGAGACTCAGACGGGCCCGGTTGCACCCCTCGGGGAGACCGAGGTGGTGCCGCTAGAGCTCCTGCCGCGCCCGGGACCCCACCTGGCGGCCAGACTACCTGCGGACCATTAGTTATCGTGATTGCACCCAGGGACCGGGGAGACCCCCAGAACGGCACACCTACCACCCTCCTACGCGCGCTGAAGGCAGCTTGGGGACAGACTAAAACGTCGACTTAGGGTGCATTTGGCGCCCGGAGAGAGTTGCTGCACATGACGGGACTCGGCCGCCGCCTGGTCTCCGGCACAAGCTGAACATTGGGGACCTGCCCCGCCACGTAACTCCCTCGACCTCAACGGACCTCGGGCCCCCTCCACATCAACGTCTGTTGTCTTCCAGTGGGACCAGGATTGCATTGCGACAGAGGAGAGCTCCTGGAAGCGGAATACCCACCGGGTAAACAGCGCACCGCCGCCCACGAGCTCCGCCGCTGGCGCCGGCCCGGGGGGACTTGCCTGGACTGTGTCGGCGGGGGGGCGCCGGCGCGGAGCCACCAGTGAGGCACACGGTGACCATCAGTGTTACTGGGGAGAGCCTGCCCCCGACGGCGACACCGGGCCAGCCCGACCAGGCCCCACAAGTGCAGAGGAGCAGGTACGTGTGTAGGCCTAAAGAGGCGGAGCGCCCCCGGATCAGACTCGGACTGGTACCGGACTGGTACCGGCCTGCCCACCGCCCTCTGGATTGCCCATCTAGGGGAATATCTGACGCCTGCGGGCCTCACTGGGGATCCGGTTCAACCACATAGGAACAAGATGGGGAAGCCCAGGGGTGCGAAGGGGGATGGAAACCCCACCACTAAGGCGCCCGAGGACGGCTCGCAGACCCCAACGGATCTACAACAGATGCAAGACCGCATCCTGGAGGCAATTGCAGCCACGAAAGACGCCCTCCATCAAGACATTGTGCAGGTGTCGACGGGGTTGGGGCTCCTCCGAGCAGATCACGGGAAGCTGGCGGACAGGGTCAAATCTACGGAGGTTACCTTGAAGGACATGGTGCCGGCTCACAAGTCCATGGAGAGACGGCTCACGGAGGCGCTGGACCGCATACAAACCCTGGAGAGACGGGCGGAGGATGCTGAAAACCGCAGCCGGCGGAACAACGTGCGCCTGGTGGGCCTTCCGGAGAAAAAAGAGGGCTCGGACATGGTGGGCTACCTGAGTGACTGGCTGAGGACTGCGGTGGCCCCGGAGGGCCTATCGCCCTTTTTCACCCTGGAAAGGGCGCACGAGTGCCGGCCAAACCCCCTAAACCGGGCCTACCACCTCGCCCAGTGGTCATCAAACTGCTACATTATAAGGATAGAGACTGGCTACTGCAGCGGGCCAGGGAAGCAGGCCCCTTTCAGGTGGACAATAGCAAGGTCACGCTGTACCCGAATTATACGTTCGAGACTCAAAAGTTGTGTGCCTCTTTCCTCGCCATCAAAAAAGAACTGCGAAGTGAAGGCATACAATACTCACTACTCTTCCCGGCCAGACTCCGAATAGTGGTGGACGAGAAGTCACTGTTTTTCACCACAGCGGCGGAGGCATGGGCCTGGTGGGACACCTACAAGGCGGGCACGGACGGAGCACGGTTCAGAGCGGAGGAGGAACAGCGGGGGCAACCGGTGAGGAAATCGCAGAGGATCCGAGGACGCAGGCATAGGACCAGGAAGCCGACGGAATCCCAGACGGAGGGGGAGAGGAGGGCGGCGCTGCGCGCAGTAATGGACGTCTCGGGCTCGGTGCTTGCCCAGTCGGGCTCGGAAGAACAGGGTACGGGCTCGGAGACGGAGCTCTCGGAACTTGGTAGCACGAAGGGGCCGGAGGTCATGCCACAGACGTCTGAGGAAATAATTGGGAGCTGAGAGCGGAACATGGCACTCCCGCTGGAGTGGCGGCTATTGAGGCTGCCACCTTGGACGCTGGAGCGGGCAGATGTTAGGCCGGATTATCGTGAGTCAAACTGAGTATTGCGGGGCGGGGTGAACAGGGACTGTTGTTGAAGTTCTTGAGCCTAGTTCACGCTCCTAAGGGCCCATAAGGCCTCTGCAGTGCAGACTGCGGTGTAGGAAGATTTAAGAGCACGTTTGCTCGCATATGGTTTGGATGGGAGTAACTCTAACGAAGTTAGGTCCTGTTCTGGGGGGGGGGCCTAGAGAAGTTGGGGGGGCTCGAGGCACGGAGAAGAGAGGGGGGGGAGGGAAAGTTTTGAGGGGGGGGAACATTGTCATGCCTACTGCCTGGAAACAGTTCACCACTGGACTGAACCGAACACTATGGGACAATGGATAATGCAGGTACGATAAAATGTGTGTCTTGGAATGTGAGAGGACTGCACACAATGGCAAGGAGGCACAAGATTCATGCTTATCTGGTCCGACGAGGGGTACATATAGCGTTTCTGCAGGAAACCCACCTGACAAAGAAAGAGGGAATTGCGCTACAGCGTAGATGGAGGGGACACTTATTCAACACCACATATTCCGCCTTTGCTAGAGGGGTGTTAATCTAGATAAGAGCGGGTACTCCTTTTCAAGTAACCAGACACATAGTAGACCCCGAAGGGAGATTTGTGGCGGTTGAGGGTACACTCAGGGGCCGGCACATCCTACTCAGTAGTATCTATGCACCTAACGTAGATCAGGCAACGTACTTCGCAAAGCTCTCTGGGGAACTGGCTAGCTACCTCACAGGTCCCATTTTGATGGGGGGGACTTCAATTCCATAGCAGATACAGTACTGGATAGATCGCACCCACCACTGCACACATCCCCAATACACAGGCTGGCAAGATGCATATTAGAATGGCAGGGGAAATGGGAACTGGTAAACGCTTGGCGCACGCAACACCCAGCGGAGCGAGATTACTCGTGCTACTCTGGCCTACACGACCTCCATGTCCGCCTTGACACCTTCCTGAGCTCCCAGTCGGTGCTTCCTGTGGTGGCCCGGACTGAGTACCTAGCGCGCACAATATCCGATCATAATCCAATACTCCTGACTCTAAACTGGATGACTGAAATTTCGCGGATTCCGACGTGGTGGCTGAGGCCGGACAAGCTGGATGATCCTCCCTTTCGGGAGGCGTTAGCGGAAAGGATCTCACAGTACTTTGCTGAAAATGAGAGTTCCGCCTCTACCAGAGCAGTAGAGTGGGACGCCTTCAAGACTGTAGTGAGAGGACATTGTATAGGGAAGCATGTGGGGATACGCAGGACTTTACTGGACGACTTAGAAAAAGCTGAGCGCAAGCTGAGGGAGGCCGAACTAGCGCGCCCTAACCGGCCCGAGCTTCAGGAGAGAGTCTGCAGGGCGCGGGAGCCTTCGCAGCTTTGACTATAGGACGTACCTCACAAAGTCACACGTTGAGGTGGATAAAACTGGGACACTCCTGGCTTGGTTAGCGAACCCCGCCAGGAACAGTCACCCGATCTTAGCCTTACAGGGGGAAGGGAACCGCGTCTGCTGCACGCAACCGGAGATCTTAGACAGCTTCAGAGCGTATTATGAGACATTATACCAGAGCGCGTTGGGAGACCAGGGTGAGGCGATAGATGCCTTTTTAGGCGAGCTGCAATTACCACGGCTGGACAAGGAACAGGCGAACGCCCTAGGTGGCCGAATAGAGTTGGCGGAAATAAGGGGAGCGGTGAAATTGATGGCGCGCAACAAAACCCCTGGTATAGACGGACTGCCTATTGAATTCTACGGTCGATACCTGGAACAACTGGCCCCAAAGCTACTGATAATGTACAATGAAGCCAAGGATAGGGGCCGACTCCCCAAATCTATGTGTGAGGCCATAATGATCCCTCTGCTAAAACCGCGTAGGGAGAGTACTGACCCGGCATGTTATCGACCATTATCCATGATAACGACAGATTACAAGATACTGAGCACAGTGCTGGCCTCCCGGTTACTGACCCACATGCAAGAACTGGTTCATAAGGACCAGTCCGGATTCATACCCACCCGACAACATCCGACGGCTGCTCAGACTGATGGGCGATCCGCCTCTGGGTGCAAGGGCCCCCCTCATGCTGGCTGTTGACATAGAGAAGGCCTTTGATAGTTTGGAATGGGAGTACCTCTATAGAGTGATGCAGAGTTTTGGCCTAGGTGAGGGGTACATCAGCTGGACAAAAGTTTTGTACTCGTCGGCGAGGGCTAGAGTGAGGGTCGGGACTCTGGTGTCGCACCAGTACGACGTGAAGCGGGGTACCAGACAGGGATGTGCACTATCTCCCCTGTTATTTGCGCTGGCGATGGAGCCTCTTGCAGTACTGACCAGGCGGGGTGACTATTTTAACGGATTGGAATTTAGAGGGGCCCAGCACTTTATCTCACTCTATGCGGATGACATTCTCCTGTTTTTGGATGCTGAGGAGGGAGCTGTGGAAGGTGCAGAGAGACTGCTAGCGCGCTTCGGCGACTTGTCTGGCCTGAGAGTTAATTGGTCTAAAACCTGCCTTTTCCCCCTGCGAAAAGAGGAAGAGCAGCCCCAACTCTTCCACTGCTTAGATGGGAACCTGGTTGTCTGACCTATCTGGGAGTGCATATATACCACGAGGCTGCGGATATGCTGGACGGTAATATAGGCCGCTGTATCCGTGCTTTGCAGGGCAGTATGTCCTTTTGGGCTATCCTGCCTCTGTCGGTGGCGGGTCGTATATCCCTTCTGAAAATGGTGGCGTTGCCGAGATTACTATACTACTTCAGGAATCTTCCCATTTGGGTGCCTGGGGCGATCTTTCGGAAGCTGAGGTCGACGATTGTATCCTTTTTATGGGGAAAGGGCAGGCGCAGAATTGCATTAGACACGCTGATCCGACCTAAGAATGAGGGAGGCCTAGCAGTCCCAGATTTCGAGCTCTATTATCTGGCTGCCCAACTGCAGTCCTTTACACAGGAAATTGCGAGAGGGACAACGGTACCCCTCGTCATGTGCTGGCTTACATTGCCCTGCAGCAAAAATTAGCACTCAGAGATCTGTCCCAGGAAGAACGGACATTCCGGTTATGCTGGAATTGCTCACAAAAACAGACGGGAATCCGGCACCCATATTCGCCCGAACTCCCACTGGGCATGGTGACAGCACTCCCGCACGGCGGAGACTGAACGAGACTACAGATATGGGAAGAAGCAGGACTGCAGATGGTGGGGGATCTATACGAAGACGGAGTGTTAACCCCGTATCAGACTCTGCAGGAGCGCTACAATCTCCCGAGGGGAGATTATTTGCTGCATGCTGCGGTGGTGAGAGCTATTCAAGCACACTGGGGGGAAGGGCTGACCGAACCACCGACAATGCTGGCATGCCAGTATACCATGATGTCGGCGGGCACCTTCAAGGCAGTGACGTGCCTCTACTCGAGATTGCTGAGTGAAACCCTACAGCCTCTGGCGACACTGAATGCCAAGTGGGAAACCGACCTACAGACGGAAATCCCTGACACCACGTGGTCCCAACTGGTGCGGAGGGCTAGAAAGAGCACAAGAAATGCACGTTTTCAACTAATTCACTTCTATGTTCTCCACAGGGCTTACCTCACCTCGAGTAAGATCGCAAAATATTTCGGAGTTGAGGACGCGGTGTGCCCCAGATGCAATGCGATAGGAGCGGAGCTAATGCATATGTTGAGGGACTGCCCTCACCTGCAGGATTATTGGAGGGAGATAGTCAACACGTTAAATGAAGTGACGGATAGGGACCTGCAATACGATAAAGCAATCAGTATATTACACTGGTTCCCACATACGCCCAAAAATAAAATATCGAGCAAATTCATTGACATGGGCCTACTCTTAGCTAAGAGGGAACTAACCAAGGGGTGGAAGTCAACGGGGCCGACACACCAGAGATGGCTGAACGAATTTGTAAAATGGGCGGCGGCTGAGAGCACGATCAGGTACCAACTGGCCCGTCGCGGACCAGATGAGCGAGCCCAGGAAGCAGCGATGGCTTGGGAGATGCTGGTGCAGGCACTACACGATAGCTCAGTGGAGGAGGAGGAGGAGGAGAAGGAGTGCGAGGAACCCGAGGCCCGTACTGGGTTTGCCACGGTGCCGATACACTCGCCAGACACACACACCCAATAAACAGTGAGAAGCTTCTGTCCACCACCACATAGACGTGTTTGTTTTTACAGCGCTAGGCGTATGGGATGACAGTTGGGGGGGGAAGGGAAGT
Organism: Lissotriton helveticus; assembly: GCF_964261635.1. Classification (NCBI taxonomy): domain Eukaryota; kingdom Metazoa; phylum Chordata; class Amphibia; order Caudata; family Salamandridae; genus Lissotriton; species Lissotriton helveticus. Next base: position 1,106,379 of record NW_027611656.1, on the reverse strand, counting down.
TTAGCGATTCTACATAGACGACACTGACCGACTATGGCTAAGTGGTAGAGGGGAGTTGGGGAAGGAACTTAAAAAAGCAGACAATGGTACACCTCATATAGTGATCATAACTATTAGACAATGTGATGATGCACCATGAAAACAAATGACGCCGCCCAGCCTTCGGGATGTGGGCTGAATGGACGTGTAAACTGCATGTGTGCGGGATACGAGGGCGATGGATCTGCACAAACAGATCCCATACTGATTCATGTACTGTGCATACGGTTCTGCAATAAAAATAGTTTACAAAAAAAAATGATTTTCTCCAGTGTGGAGTGTCTCATGGTGAGATAGCGTTTTTCTCTGCAGCTTTTCAGGCATTCAGAGCACTCATAAGGTTTTCATCAGTATGGAGTGGATTATGGTTATTGAGGATGTGCCTATCAAAAAATAGGAATTTCTGGCATTCACAGCATTGGTAATGTTTTTTCCCTCTGTGAGTCTGCTCATGTAGTGTGAGATTGCGTTTAAAATTGAAGCTTTTCTGGCATTCGGAGCACTGAATCATTTTTGATGGTGAGTTTTCTTATGGTGCCTGTAACCATATCTACGTCTGAATCTTTTCTGACATTTAGGGCACTGATAATGTTTTCCCCCAGTGTGGATTCTCACATGTTCATTGAGATTAGATTTTTGGCTGAAACATTTCTGGCATTCAGAGCACCTATAAGGTTTTTCCCCAGTGTGGGTTCTTATATGCCGAGTGAGAATACATTTTCCACTGAAACACTTGTGGCATTCAGAGCACTGATAAGGTTTTTCCCCAGTGTGGGTTTTTATATGCTGAGTGAGATAGCTTTTTACACTGAAACATCTGTGGCATTCAGAGCACTGATAAGGTTTTTCCCTAGTGTGGGTTCTTATATGCAGCGTGAGATTTCTTTTTTCACTGAAACATTTCTGGCATTCAGAGCACTGATAAGGTTTTTCCCCAGTGTGGAATCTCACATGAGCAGTTAGAAGTGATTTAAGTTTGAAATCTTTTGGGCATTCAGAGCACTGATAAGGTTTTTCCCCAGTGTGGGTTCTTCTATGCTGAGTGAGATGCCATTTTTCATTGAAACATTTCTGGCATTCAGAGCACTGATAAGGTTTTTCCCCAGTATGGATTCTCACATGTGCAGTTAGAAGTGATTTAAATGTGAAATATTTTGGGCATTCAGAGCACTGATAAGGTTTTTCCCCAGTGTGGATTCGCACATGTGCAGTTAGAAGTGATTTAAATTTGAAACATTTCTGGCATTCAGAGCACTGATAAGGTTTTTCCCCAGTGTGGATTCGCACATGTGCAGTTAGAAGTGATTTAAATGTGAAATATTTTGGGCATTCAGAGCACTGATAAGGATTTTCCCCAGTGTGGATTCGCTCATGTGCAGTTAGAAGTGATTTAAATTTGAAACCTTTTGGGCATTCAGAGCACTGATAAGGTTTTTCCCCAGTGTGGTTTCGCACATGTGCAGTTAGAAGTGATTTAAATTTGAAAGCTTTTGGGCATTCAGAGCACTGATAAGGTTTTTCCCCAGTGTGGGTTTTTATATGCTGCGTGAGATGCCATTTTTCATTGAAACATTTGTGGCATTCAGTGCACTGATAACGCTTTTCCCCAGTGTGGATTCTTATGTGCCGTGTGAGATTACTTTTTAGACTGAAACATTTCTGGCATTCAGAGCACTGATAAGGTTGTTCCACAGAATGGGTTATTGCATGTCGAGAAAGACTTTCTTTGTTACAAAACCTTTCTTGGCATTCAGAGCACTGATAAGGTTTTTCCCCAGTGTGGAATCTCAAATGTGCAGTTAGAAGTGATTTACGACTGAAATGTTTCGGGCATTCAGAGCACTGATAAGGGTGTTCCACAGAGTGGGTTAATGCATGTTTATATAGACTGCGTTTGATACTAAACCTTTTCTGGCATTCAGAGCACTGATAAGGTTTTTCCCCAGTGTGGATTACCATATGCTCAGTGAGATAAGATTTACTGCTGAAACTTTTTTGGCACTCTGAGCACTGGTAAGGTATTTCCACAGAGTGGGTTAATGCATGTCGATAAAGAAGCCGTTTGATACTAAACCTTTTCTGGCATTCAGAGCACTGATAAGGTTTTTCCCCAGTGTGGATTCTCATATGTTCAGTGAGATAAGATTTACTTCTGAAACTTTTTGGGCACACTGAGCACTGGTAAGGTATTTCCACAGAGTGAGTTAATGCATGTCGATAAAGAAGCCGTTTGATACTAAACCTTTTCTGGCATTCAGAGCACTGATAAGGTTTTTCCCCAGTGTGGATTCTCATATGATCAGTGTAATACGATTTACGGCTGAAACTTTTTGGGCATTCAGAGCACTGATAAGGTTTTTCCCCAGTGTGTGTTCTCATATGTTCAGTGAGATAATATTTATTGCTGAAACTTTTTTGGCATTCAGAGCACTGAGAGAGGTTTTTCCCAGTGTGCATTCTCTCAAATTCAGTGAGATGAGATTGATGGCTGAATCTTTTTTGGCACAGATAACTTATTTCCCCAACTTGGGTTATTTTGCTTTGATTGAGGCGTGTTTGAACACTGAATTTGTTCTCACAGCCCGTGTTTTTATAAGGTGTATTCCTAGAGTTACATTTAGTTTTCTCTTGCTTATATGCCACGGTACGAGTGAACCCGATTTTAGAGTTGGGCTTGTTTAGATAATGTTCAGTATTTATCTCTAAAAGAAATTGTGTGTAATCTTCTTAACACTTGAATTGAGAAAAATATGTCTGGATGCAGCCCTGTAACACCTGTCGAAATGTTTCTAGCAGATAATAGTCTTTTGGTTATAGCCTCTCCGGCAGCAACTTATTTTGTGACTGAAGTTTTTCTCTAATCTATTTGTATAGGTTCTTAGCAATGCAGTGATAAGGTGTTAGTCTGATATTTAATGATTAAACTGAGAAGTACCTTTTTGCACTGGTGTAATGACAGTAACTGAGAACATTAGAACATGCACAGTACTATTGTGGCTCACCAGTCGCAGAACATGAGTTCCTTTTACCCTTTCTATGTTTGGTGTAAGGTGTAGTTCTGAAGACGAGGATTTATTTACATTAGCTATAGCGCAACGGTGCTCATTTATTCAGTTTTTACATATCACTCCTGCACAACAGATAATGTTGAGGCGATTTACATAGAATTACAGAACAGTACACAATAAAAAGGAAACAATCTGAGATGGTCATGAAAACAATAAAGTGGTGGATTTTTAAGGATTTCGCCAGAGTGAGCAGAGTGGGTCAAGGTGTTATATCCCGAGGCAGATAGTCTCAAACTTGTGTAGCTGGTTAAAAACGGTTGTTGAACAAAGGCGATTTTCCAATCTTTTGGTTGTTAACGTGTCACCTTCTGAGTCTTCTTTCAGAGTCTTTTCTTAGATGGTTTGCAGAAGAAACCTTTTGTTGTATCTTTTTTTTATGCAGTGTGTGCTTCCTCTCTGGAATTACATGATGCTTTAGATGAACAATATTCTGTCATGCTGAGGTAATTTGTCTTTCTGATAGTATTTCAGATGAGGATGCTGTGATTGGTCTTTCTGGGTTTATTTCTGATGCTGTGTGCACAGATATGACTTTGCTCTGGGTTAATGAAATGCAAAATTAGAGACTTCACTCACAGTATAGTACTTTCCTCAGCTCCCACTTCCTCGCCACACCTTTTGGAAATTGTTTAAACTTAGAATGCTGGATGTCCTTCAGTTTTTCAAAATAATCCCTCTTATGGCACTAACATTCAGTTGCCTGGTGCTAAATCTTGCTTCCTTCGTCCGTAATTTCAATCACCTATAGTATTAAAATGAAATAGTTAATACATAATACATGTAAATTTCCCCAAAAATAATTTGAAAGCCATATCAATGCAGAATCTTTGAAAATGTAGAGCTGTTTTTCATACAGAGCAGAGTGTAGAATGGTAGCCTGAGAGTACTTGGATCTAGGAGTGAGGATTTGTAGAATTTCCAACATTTTATTAAGCTCACAAAGGATACATGTACCCTATGGACTTGTAACATAGAATCCCAAAGGCAGACATTAAAGTCATATGGACTGGCACCAAACAGATATTTAAAAAAGGATACTATTAATTAATTTTTAATGTAGATTTCTGGGACGGGAATTTCCCCTCCATGGACAACAGGCGTTTGCCTCTGCCCTGAGTTACCACCTACTTGTATCTGGTATCCTGACTTTTGAGTTCTGTCCTCTGCCGCACACAAATCTATTGTGTGCTGCGAGGACTATGCCTAGACCTATCCCTCAACTATGTCCAGAGTATGAATCAAGGGCAATGAAATTAAGGCGTACTTTCATGTGTCAGATAGTTACTAACTGGTACTATATGCCGGAGCGCGTGAATCGCATTGACCCTCGACGTAGCGATCTGTTGTTGGAGGGAGTGTGGGGAGAAAGGAACATTGGAACACATCCTCTGGAGTTGCACCCACATATAGCCATACTGGTCCCAAGTACTGGATGAAATAGATCTTCACTTAGAAACTCGGCTCCCTCGTTTTCCCTCCTATATCCTCCTGGGCCTGCCTAACCCATTGATGTATCCACTAAAATCCCGAAGGGGACGACTAATAGCGATTGCCATAGGGGCGGCCTTGCAGAACATCTTGATCCCCTGGCGCACCGCCCATATCCCTACACTCTCCGGCTGGCTTCAACGGCTTTGGATGATACTGGGTGTGGTTCTGAAAATCTGGACCCTGTTGTTATCCCGATATTGAGGTCCTTTTCCGTGTCACAAAACATCCACATACCATGACGAATTTGGTATCGACGAACCGATAATGACTAGGACATCATTCCTGTGCATTTGCATCATAATCGAAGTTTGCCAACACCCCTAAATCGTAGTTTCCGTTCCGACCCCTTAGACTCCATTTTGTAAACGGCATCCATCTTACGTCTTGCCCTCATGATAAGTCAATCAAAGGTCGAGCTTGATCCAAAAGGACACGTCCACCTTCCCCGACTTCCCCCTGACCTGTCCCAACTGACTCCACTGCCTTCGGCCAGACCTGTTTGGGCGGCTCCTCGCCCAGTGGCCGAATACGATAACATCAGTGCATAACATTCCACAAACCATTCACTACATACAGACCATGCTTTCTGCAAACACGCACCTGTCCACGTTCCTTGTTTATGGCCAGTTTTATGACTAGGAGGTGCCCTTCTTTATTGAGGTTTCATCGATATCTGATGGGAGTTCCAGGCCTAACTGGGTAATCTATCAACGAACTGGACATCTAAAATGTGGGCTTGCTTACATGACTTCGCTCTTTGTATTATTGTAGAAATATGTGTACAGCCATATCATAAACTCAAGAATTCTTGCTTGGAGCTATATACTGTGTATATAAGGAGAAGGCTGTCTCTGTAAAAATGAACAGTCTCCCGAGAACCTACTGTCCGTGAGGTGTACTTCTGGGACACGTGTTACTTGGTAGCTGACAATAAAACTTGATCTTTGACTGCGATAGAAGACTCATTGTTTCTGTGGTCCGGAACAAGGGAGAACTCAGAGGTCTTCGGGTGTTATCCCCTGGCACCACCGGGTTCCTAAAAACCTGGCACCTCAGTTGGCGCCCAACTCGGGGCGGTATCAAGCGGCGACGGTCCAAGCCATATGTTCGTGAGGAGCTTCGTGTGAAAATTCCGGAGGACGGCCAGCCACTTCAGCGACCCCTGTATGTCGACGTGGTTCCGAAAGTCTTTGCTGCGAGGTTCCCCGCGTCCCGACGGCTACGAAGGACTGCTGCCCTGACTATCGCCTTGTTTTGGACCCAGTGATCCTTGGTAGAGCGAAACGATAAACGAGTCTTCTAGCGACGTCACAGATCTTCAAATACTTCAGTTAAGTATAAGTGGAGCGTCTCCCAGTCCTTAGTTTGTCCTTAGTTTTTGGTATCCTTGAGATACGCTTTGATTTGGTACTTGCAAGCCCCAAAGCCGAAGGACTCGTGTATTCACGAGAAATATCGTAATAGATAATCCTTTGAAGTTTGAAGCTAGACTAGTGAGTGAAGATGCCTGGTGTTAGCAGACTTGGAAACTTGTTTTGTCTTGGTTGTAGTAAGGACTCCCGATTAGAGGATTCTTGTCCGGTTCCTCCGATTGGAACTCCAATGTATGAGCTCTACGTAAAACACGGCGTAGGTCCTATCGCATATAACGAAGTATGGATAAAATACACCCACAAGGATGGTGTTTTAAAATGGCCCCAATATGGTAGTTTCGACTCAGAAATATTAGATAACTTAGAGGTCAAATTGTTCAAGAAAAAAGCCCGGCCAGCGATGTTTGACTCTTTCCGCCTATGGCGCAAAGAAGCCAAACAGAAAGAAATAAAATTAGCAAAAAGGAATAAAAGAGGTATGTTGATGGTGCAAGCTGCCGTTGCATACAGAGATAACGAGGAAGAGCAGGAAAGAGAACAAATGCTTAGGAGCAAGAAACTAGCAGTAGATAAATGTTACCCGATGTTACCAAATAAGGGACAGGGTCAAGAGAAAGGATCCGAGAAAGATCCATTAATGTCCCACTTATTAAATTCGCCACCACCCTATGCACAAAATGCCACAGCACCTCCGCAACCTTTAGTTGCACCTCTGGTAGCTGTTATACAGGCTCCTTTACAGCACTCACCAGCTGCTCTTCAGCTGGCTCCTGTTTCTCTAGTGCAGCCTCCTCAAGGCTCACCAATCACATCTATTTCTCCTACTGTTCCTTCTAAAGTTTCGCCTAGCGCACCTTCTAGTCTCTCTGATACTCGTTCTACGAATGTTTCTGTTTCTGCTCTGCGTGACTCTGTTCTACCACCAGTTATTCCTCCACTTTCACCTTCCGTCTGGCATAAAATGGCCAGCATTGTTACTAACTTTCCTTCACCACTTTTTCGGTCGCCTAAAACGACCCACAATACGGAACGAAGACAATTACGAAGCCAAATGCCCGATTATCAGGAAAGGGAATCATTGAATAAGCTAGCACGGAATTGGGCTATTGACACAGCAAGATATGATGTAGAGTCTGTCATGAACGTTTTCCGTCAATGGGATGAACCAACGCAAAGATACGTGTTTGAGCAGATGTGTGTTTTTCTGTGTGAGGATTTGGAAGATAATGGTCAGAAGAGCAACCAGCAAGAGTTGTGTAGTGTACGATTTAAATTTGAGGAGGGTATGATTGTGGGTCCCGACGTTGAAAAAGCAGTTGAGATATTATTATCACATTGAAGTACGGGTGGTAATTCTGGGTCATCCTCTGAAAGTGGTACATCTAGTAGGAAAAGAGCGAGACAATACCCCATGAGAGAGGTTCCTCCGGTTTGGAGGGAAGGTGACGCAACTGCAGTTCCACCGGTTCTGCCTCATTTCCAGCGCGTATGGGTACATGTCCCCTGTAAAAGAACCCAAGTTTTAGCACTCAAGCAGACACTACCCGATCCCCGTAAAAACCCGACTGGGTATTATAAGGAGTTGTCCCAAACTGCAAGCTCATGTATAATGAATTTAGCGGATATAGACATGTTGTTTGGGAACGTTGTTCCACATCCTTTATGGAGTAAAATTCGTCATACGGATCATGACCAAGAATTAGGTGACTCGTGGGCGAACATTGCGACTACAGATGCTAGACAAGTCGGTGGTTTCAAGCCTGAGCCGTTAATAGCTGAACTTCCCGGTAGAAATATTGCGTACATGAAGACAATTATGCCTGAAGTACGTGTAAACTGGGACAAGCTATCTGCATGCAAGCAGAAGAAAGACGAGAATGTATCTGACTTTTTCACGAGATTCGAGGAAACTTTCACCGATCACAGTGGTCAGGATTTGGCTACCGAGGGTGGCCAAAGATTGTTCGTAGACAAATTTGTACATAATTTGCTTCCTGAACTGTGCACTAAACTAAAAGATTCAGAGAGTGCTTGGGCTGTCTCTACGTCAGCGCAGATTTTAGCAACAGCTCAGTACTATGAAAACAGGCGCAAAGACGAGCTAGATAAGGCAGACAAAAAGACGAAAGATTTAAAAACTAAAGTTCTTCTCCAGCAGGCCTATACGCCTCGTATGGCTAGTCAGCCCAATTATCAGCAACAACCGCAGTATTCAAGAAACGCGCAAGGAAACGAGTTTTCCCATCAGCGTGTTCCGTATGGCCCGAATCAATGTGCGTATTGCAAGGAAGAGGGCCACTTCAAAAGTAATTGTCCGGCTCTTGCGCGACGCTTAAACGGTGTTTCAGGTGTAAGGGGAAGAGGTGTTCAACATGCCCCTAGAGGTAGGGGCCGTGGAAATTTTGCCCAAAACACAGCTTCTTTTCCGCCTCAGAATTCCATGAATAGCTTTGACCAACAGAATAATGCATCGTCCAGATCAGCTCAGTACTATGCTGACGACTATTACACCGAACACGACAATGAGGGTAACGATTGCTAGGACAGCCATGGACAAAGAGAGGGAGTTGTTTCAGTTCCAGTAGATCAGGATGGACCTTATGTCGAGGTAATTACCTCAGGAGTGTCAGAGCCATTTCTGCTGGATACTGGTGCTAAAAAAAGTTCTATTATGCACTCGAAACTTCCTGGCGCACCTTTGTCTGGCGAAATGAACGTCTCAGTAGGCTTCTCTGGCGCCCCTGTTAGAAACCCGATCTCTAGTCCTATATCCCTTTCTGTTGGCCCCTGTGAATTAGAAGCACCCCTCATTCTTACAACAGGTTGCGGTGAAAATTTGTTAGGATTGGATTTGCTAAAGAGGTTGTATGTGACTTTGTACTACTCCCTTTCTCACTGCTCCATCAGGATTCAAGCAAGCCGGGCCGAAGAGGCTGAAATGCCAGAAACCGGTCCCCGGTAGCTTGTCTCCTTTCTGGTGAAGAATTGGCTTGGTAGTTTGGTCTGCCCTGTTCCCATGATGCACTGGGCCAGGGACAGACTAATTTGCATATAGCCCGGTTCTGAGCTGGGATGGGGCAGTGAGATAAATAACGGTGATGGATCAAGCCCTGATCTTTGGACTGGGTAAGAGTGGTCTGCTTAATTCAGACACTCTGTTCATCACCACCCCCTTTTCTGTATCGCCTCCCTCGGGAGTACAACTTACTTTAGGGAAAAAAGTAATTTCTCCAATGTATTTGTCAAAAGAAGATATTCCAACTGAATTGTCATCACTTCCTGATATACTGTGGGCTAATGGTTCTAATGATGTAGGTCGTTTGAAGATAGCACCGTACGTTATAACTTTGAAAGCCAACGTTAGGTTGCCACGTATTCCCCAATACAAAATATCCAGCGAATGCGAAAGAGCGTTGTTGACGATTGTTTATGATCTGATTGACAAAGATGTCATCGAAGAAACAACAGGAAATGTTTGTAACAGCCCGGTTTTACCAGTCTTAAAGCGTACTGATCCTTCACAGCCCCCTGTGTACAGGTTTGTGATCGACCTCAGAGAAGTGAACAAGGTAGTTATCCCACAGTTTCCAGTTGTCCCCGACATTACTGCTTTATTGACAATGGTTCCAGCTTCAGCAGCTTGGTTCTCGGTGATTGACCTGAAAAACGCTTTCTTCAGCATCCCAATTGCTGAAGAGAGTAGAGATATTTTCGGCTTCAATTTAGGAGGACGAAGTTTCCGCTTCAAATGCGCTCCTCAAGGCTACTGCGAAAGCCCATCAATATTCAGTCAGGCTCTGAAAACACAACTAGACACAATTGTGCTGCCAGATGGGTCAACTTTGATCCAGTACGTAGACGATCTACTGATCGCCGCAGACACTGAGGAGATTTGCAAACAAGCCACGTTGTTATTATTGCGTCACTTATGTGACATGAAGCACAAAGTCTCTCTTTCCAAACTACAATTTTGTCGACAAGAGGTAACCTACCTAGGTCACATCTTGTCGAAGGAGGGAAGGAGACTGACACCAGAAAGAATACAGGCAATTGCAGAACTAAGTGCCCCAAGGACACAGAGAGAGGTTCGAGCCTTCTTGGGCATTACATCGTACTGTAGACAGTGGATACCGAATTTCTCACTACTAGCCAAACCTTTGCTGGCACTACTCCGCAAAGACACGCCTAATCCTATGCCTTGGTCTGAAGATTGTCAGACGAGTTTCCACGAGTTGCGTGATGCATTCTGTTCGGCACCTGTGTTGGGAAACCCCAACTACAGTAAGCCTTTTACATTGTATGTCCACGAAAAAGAAGGTTGTGCATTATCAGTCTTAACGCAATACTTTGGGGACAAACAGCGCCCATGCGCGTATTTTTCGGCAACTCTAGATCCTGTGGCTAAAGCCCTACCAAGTTGTCTGAGAGCAACCGCCGCAGCAGCTGTCTGCATTCCACAGTCTGCTGGATTAGTCATGAATAACACTCTGATCGTTATGGTTCCGCATGCAGTAGACATTTTGCTAAATAGGACAAAGACACAACATCTTACTAGCGCTCGACTATCCAGTTACGAACTTACACTGCTAGCAAGTCACATCCACATAAAGAGGTGTGGTACACTCAACCCCGCTATGCTACTTCCCATCCCAACAGAAACAGACACAGACAAGATTGATAACCATGACTGCTGCTTTAGGACAGAAGAAGAGACAAAAGGGAGAGTAGACCTACAGGACACTCCCCTTCCCGAATGCAATGACACTTTATGGGTTGATGGTTCATGTTTCAAGTTGCCGAATGGTGATACGACTACAGCATATGCCGTAACGACATTACACACCATTATAGAGACTGCTCGTATTTCCCACGATTCTGCACAAGCCGCAGAACTTATAGCGCTTACCAGAGCATGTGTGTTGGCGAAAGGAAAGCGAGTGAACGTGTACACTGACAGCCAATATGCTATTGGTGTGGCTCACAGTTTTGGGAGATTGTGGCGTGAACGTGGGTTCCTTACGTCCCATGGTGCAAAGATACAACATGGTCAGCTAGTTAATGAGCTCCTTGAGTCACTTACCTTGCCACTACAAGTCGCCATCATAAAATGCAGTGCACACAAAAAGATTCAGGATGATGTTGGCCGCGAGAATGCATTTGCAGACGAGGTTGCGAAAGAAACTGCAAGGAACACAATGAGTCGGATGTATGTTATGGGTCCCGCTAGATGGATTGCTGATGTGGGAATGTGTGAGGACACCATTGAAAGCGTGAAATTGATACAAGCCGAGGCCACTGAGAACGAGGTGAATAAATGGAGAGAAAGCACAGGTAGATTAGATGCGAATGGTTGTTGGGTCGAACTATCAGAACACCAGCGATGGCTATTACCTAATGCATACGTACTTGCAGTAGTAACGATGGCTCACGGAATTGCGCACATCAGTTCGAAAGGAATATGTAAACTATTGGCCCCAGTATGGCAGAATAGCCATATCCCAAAATATGCAGAGAATGTGGTCAAGAACTGTATGGTGTGTTTGAAGTACAATCCTGGTAGGGGAACCCCAACTCCAGCTGGTCATTTTGCGCCTCCAACGTATCCGTTCGAGGTCTTGCAGCTCGATTTCATCCACATGGAGAGGTGCAACAATCTAAAGTATGTGCTCGTTGTTGTTTGCGCCTTTTCAAGGAGGGTGGAAGCGTACCCCCTTAAGGACAACACCGCCTTATCAACTGCCAAAGCCCTTGTCAAAGAGTTCTTCCCGAGGTTCGGTATGCCTAGAATTGTCTGGAGTGATAACGGAAGTGAATTCGTAGGATGCGTGATGAAGAGAGTGTGTGAGTGTCTAGGCATCCACCAAAAATTCCACGCTGCAAATCACCCCCAATCAGCTGGATTAGTAGAGTGCTACAATGGCACTCTAAAACTCAAACTAGCCAAGATCCAAGCCAGTACAGGTCTTAAATGGCCCGACGCCTTGCCCCTAGCACTCTTGTCAACCAGAATGACTGTCCATTCCAGATTAGGACTTAGCCCCCATGAGATAGTGTTTGGCCACCCAGCCAACGTCTGGGGCGTGCCAAGACCAAAGAAACTCAGTGAAATAGAACACCCCGTACTGCTTGACTATTTGTGCGAATTGACAACTAAATTGCGTGTTTTACACCAACAGGTTCACAGTTCCTCTCCGCCAGCCTCTGACGATCCAGGTCACCTCATCGAACCCGGCTCGTGGGTTTTGGTGCGGAATTTTCAGCGCGCCAACAACGGACAGCCGAGGTGGACCGGACCATACCTGGTGCTGCTTTCAACGAGATCAGCAGTTCGGGTGGAAGGCAAGAAGAACTGGGTACATGAGACCCACTGTAAACGGGTCCCTCTACCCCTTCCATACGACCGATGGGTCAATAAAGGACTTGCCGACTCCGAGACCGAATCCGTACCTCGCTTCATCCCTTTCAGCGATGCATGTTTGAAAGAAACTGGTACCGAGAAGGAGAGTGATCATATTTTACAAGGACTTGTGTCACCGTCTATGCAATTGGACACTACCGAACCTGAGACATTGTTTGAAGACCACACCGTACCTGGGAAACGACGGTACAACCTACGGTCTAGACAAAGAGACTAATAAAGCTTGATCTAATGTGATTTCCCTTTTCCCCTAAGAACTATTTTTTGGATTTTTCAGCTCTCTCATCCCAGGGAACTAGCTCATTTTTGATTTTCGAACCGCCATCCGGTTCTGCTGCTAGGGTCGCGGTTGAAGTCTGGGGAGTGCAACTGGGGAAGTTTTAGGTCCACGGTTCTGGTTGGTCCACGGGAGTTACCCCGGACTGAACAGAGTGCACCCCCTGGGAGAATCAATCAACCACCGCGGGCAGCAACTAGAGGATGGAGTTTCCTAGGGTAGAGAGACCTATCAGACTCACGAACTTTGAAAAAGAGTTATGCACGATACTGTCCAAAAGAAGATTCCTGATAATATGTGTTTTAATGTTATGTAGCATAGTCGTGTTTTTTACTGGTTATACTCTATTCGTATTTAAAGTTACCTTCTCGAATGACACCCAGCCACCACCTCCTCCCACTATTTCTCCACACTACTTTCACCCTCTACCTGAACACGAGTCTGCCCGAAGACTCGAATTTGTAAATAACTCTTTCATTCAGCTTCTACACCAACACCAGTCCATAATGAACACATCAAACTGTTGGATATGCGGACTCATGCCACACACAACCGATAAGGGAATCCCATACTTCATTTTGCCATTCAGTTACTATGGTTCTCTGTGGGCTTTCCAGACCATGTTCCTATTCGCCCTAGAGCCAAACCCGACCCGCTCCACTGAGAGCGATTCCAGTAACAAGGCACTAATTGCAGGGATAAGAAATATGAGTAGGAATATCGACACATACCTGACAATACCCAAAGATGAACTCAGCCCTTACACCCGTTGGAACGTGACTAAACATGGGGTTTACCTGGTCAAGAGCCAGGCAGCAAAGAAATCCCGCCCAGTTTGGATAGTGCCCCACCGAGGTCACTTATGTTTACAGGGTATTGGTAGGGACCCCACAGCACAGTTAGGAAAGAGCATTTGCACAGAAACATATGTATTCGCTTCCCGAACTTCCCCTATACTCTTAGCAGCCAAAGGCACGTATTTCGTCTGCCACGACCAAGCCTACACCTGGTTGCCCCCTGACTTCGCAGGTACATGTTTCATCTCATTTCTGCTACCTCCCACCTACACAGCCAGAGCAGATTACCATCGGACAAGGACAGCTAGAGGTGTCGTGAGTAAAGACGACACCGCGGGTCAGGAATTCGCTGACTTCGCAAAGGGTTTTCTGCCGTTTTGGGGGCCTATGGTGAACAGCAGGAATATTCGTCAGTTAGCAAGGATAGTTGAATCCGCCGTGATTACAACGGCCGGAGCCCTTGGCAATTTGACAACCGAGCTTCAGTCGGATCGACTCATGACCCTTCAGAACCGAATTGCCCTAGATATCATACTCGCCGATCGTGGTGGTGTGTGTAGAGTCATCCAATCTAGTTGTTGCATTTTCATCCCTGATAATGCGCCGACGGTATACCAGGCCATCTCTAAGCTACATGAAATATCTGGTTCCCTTCACGTAGAGAAAGGGGATTGGTCTTTGCTTGGGTGGGTCTGGGAGCTGATCACCGCCTGGGGATGGAAAACGTTGATCTTCATTGGGATGGTCTTAGCACTCCTGTTCATGTTTTGCCTGTGTATACAGTGCGCTCCTGCACTATGTGGCCTCTGTGCTACTTCGTGTGTACGGAAGCCTGTGTCAAAGGACGAACTGAGTAACGGAATGATGCTACAGCAACATCTCCGCGAATTTCTCCATACCGATTTGGACTCAGATTAACATGAGTTATTGCCTTACATAAGGGCAAAAGGAGGGTCTGTGGTTCTGAAAATCTGGACCCTGTTGTTATCCCGATATCGAGGTCCCTTTCCGTGTCACAAAACATCCACATACCATGACGAATTTGGTATCGACGAACCGATAATGACTAGGACATCATTCCTGTGCATTTGCATCATAATCGAAGTTTGACAACACCCCTAAATCGTAGTTTCCGTTCCGACCCCTTAGACTCCATTTTGTAAACGGCATCCATCTTACGTCTTGCCCTCATGATAAGTCAATCAAAGGTCGAGCTTGATCCAAAAGGACACGTCCACCTTCCCCGACTTCCCCCTGACCTGTCCCAACTGACTCCACTGCCTTCGGCCAGACCTGTTTGGGCGGCTCCTCGCCCAGTGGCCGAATACGATAACATCAGTGCATAACATTCCACAAACCATTCACTACATACAGACCATGCTTTCTGCAAACACGCACCTGTCCACGTTCCTTGTTTATGGCCAGTTTTATGACTAGGAGGTGCCCTTCTTTATTGAGGTTTCATCGATATCTGATGGGAGTTCCAGGCCTAACTGGGTAATCTATCAACAAACTGGACATCTAAAATGTGGGCTTGCTTACATGACTTCGCTCTTTGTATTATTGTAGAAATATGTGTACAGCCATATCATAAACTCAAGAATTCTTGCTTGGAGCTATATACTTTGTATATAAGGAGAAGGCTGTCTCTGTAAAAACGAACAGTCTCCCGAGAACCTACTGTCCGTGAGGTGTACTTCTGGGACACGTGTTACTTGGTAGCTGCCAATAAAACTTGATCTTTGACTGCGATAGAAGACTCATTGTTTCTGTGGTCCGGAACAAGGGAGAACTCCGAGGTCTTCGGGTGTTATCCCCTGGCACCACCGGGTTCCTAAAAACCCGGCACCTCATGGGTATGGAGAAACTCATACTGGCTGGTAGGGGGTCGGAGTTCCCTGAGTTGTGGCGACCCTTCTTGACCCTCCTGGTATCCGAATTTCGAGAGTTGACATGCCCCAGATATCGAAGGAGTTGTTTATGATGTTCCGGAATTGGGGTGCTATTATGGTGTCGGCTTTGTTGTAGATATGATGGGGGCACGGGTCAGAGGGAGAGCCAGAGTGGACGGTGTTCATGACGTGGGTGGTGTCTTCTGTGCTGATGGGGGTCCAGGCGCTGAGGGTGGTGTTGGGGGTCATTGGTTTGGTGACTGGAAGCGGATTCTGGGCGTCAAAGCTGTCGTGTATATCTGCGAACTTGCGTTAGAAGAACGTGGCGAGGGAGTTGCAGAGGTCTTGCGACGGTGTAATGTCATTGTTGCTGGCGCTGGGGTTGGAGAGCTCTTTTACGATGTTGAAGAGTTCCTTGCTGTTGTGGGTGTTGTTGTCCAGCCGCTCTTTGTTAACGATGTCCTTTTGGTGGTGCAGATCAGCTGGTGGTATTCGCGAGTGGTGTTCTTAAGGTCTGTCATGTTTTCTGTCATCCTTTCATGGAGAGTACGGCAGGATTTCTTTGAGTCTTTGAGGGCGTCGGTGAACCATGTCGTTTTCCTGTTGCTGGTCGTGTCTGGGTCTACACCAAAAAGAGGCATAGTGTGCAGAGAGTCCAGTGGATCCCCAGAGATTTTCAGAGGCTAAAGTAGATAATACTATTGCCCTTTTGTGGTAGTGTGGGGGAGCAGTATACAAGGGTAGTTTTAAGCATTTGTTGTACACACAGTGGCAATAAATGACGCACACTGTTGTACACACAGTGGCAATAAATGACACACACTCAATGAATAAATCTGAGACCAATTTATAAAATGATACTTGGTTAGATTTATTTTGCGGACCCACAGAATTTCATCTTGAGGTAATACGTTTTGCAATAGAAATACTGTTCAATATAAAAAGTGGAAAATTAGTGCAATTTCCAGACTTTGCAATGTTAACCTATGGGGTGAAGAAAACATTCAACATACGTATCGGCAACATCTACTTACAAGACCATTCTACGAAAGTTACGGTCAGTATTGGACATGGTTCCGTTCAGAACCAACAGTGCACCAACAGCAGCACAGGGGCGCCCATGTGAAAGTTCAAGGTTGGAAACCCAATACAAATTAAGGGGGACTTGGGAAATCGGACAGAGGCTGCTTACAGGTAAGTAACAGCGGCTTGGGGGAACTAGTCTCTCGGGGTTGAGGTCAACATTGGACATGGCTCAAAGCAGCACCATGACTACACCACACTACATGCGGCACAGGGACATCGGGGTACAGGATGTCAACACAGCATCAAAGACAAATTGGAAAATGTCTGCAGGCTCAGGCCAGGAGGCCGGTTGAAGGAAACCAAAAGCTGTCATTGTAAGTTTTGATTCTCGGGGACGTAGCAACACCTTTTGTCCTCTTCACCAAAGCCCAGGACGGATGGTTGCAGGGGTGCCTTTTGGTGTCAGAAAAGACATACCAGAGCATGTCAAGGTCGAGGGGGTCTCCTTGCAGAGGCTGCAGGTAACGTCGAGGAGTCCAGAAGAGGTCCACTCATGGTGGACTCTCGCTCTAGACTGACTGGGATCGATCCTCGAGAAAGGAGCTAATCCAGCTAAGGGCTGAACCCTGAATGCCAGCCTCCTTGACACGGCCCGCCAAGATCCCATGGTCGACCGTGTCAAAGGCAACTGAGAGATCCACAGCACCAAGGCCTGAGGAGTACCCCTGTCAGCCCTCTCTCACAGGGAGTCCAATAACGCCAGTATTAAGGTCTCCGTTGAGTGGGCAGGCCGAAACCCAGCTTGATGTGAGTCGAGATAGTTTGATTGTTCAATAAAATTGGACAGGCACTTCACCACATGAGCCTCCAGTACCTTTACCAGGTATTGGAGCAAAGAGATTGGGTGGTTATTACAACAGGATCTGGGGTCTGCCCCTGATTTCTACAGAAGGGGAACCACAATTGCCTCATTAAAGGCCTTAGGGACACAACCCTGGAATAGGGACTTATTCACAAGAGAGAGGGCTGGACCCGGGAGGCCGGTGAAGGCTTCTTTTAGGACGTGTGGTGGGCAGCAGTCCGTAGGGGATCCAGGTTTTACTTTAGACAAAAGGTCCCGGAACACCTGTGTACAGTAGAGCTCTGCAATCTTCTCTGCTGGTGCAGATCCGTAGTGCCCGGCTCTTCTTAGGTGGTCAGGAACTGAAGTTCATGGACTGGGGATGCCACCTGAAAACTAGATTTAAGGGCGTTACAGTGGAGTGACAGGTGGTGTCCAATGGGCCCTTTGCCTGGGGTGTCAACGCCCTCTAACATGCCCACCTTCTGTGAGAGGAGGACACAGTCCTAGCCCTAAATGGATAAGTCCCATCATCTTCAAGATGGTGGGCACTGAAAAGTGTACTTGACCTAGCCTCCAGCACCCGAGGGTTGAAGTTGGAAGAGGGGGGCACATCGCCTATTCTATCAAAGGTTTCCGGCTTGTCCTGCCACTAAAAAGGGGGTGAGGACAGGATGGAGGCCAGCTCCTTCGAACAGGAGAGGCTGGGGTCACTTACATTTCCCTTCCTCCCTCCCTCTCCCTCGCTCTGCCTCCCTTTCCCTTCCTCCCTCCCTCTCCCTCGCTCTCCCTCCCTCTGCCTCCCTTTCCCTTCCTCCCTCCCTCTCCCTCCCTCTGCTTACTTTTCCCTTCCTCCCCCCCTCTCCCTCGCTTTCCATTGCTCTCCCTCCCTCTCAGGGATAAGAAATATGAGTAGGGATATCGACACATACCTGACAATACCCAAAGATGAACTCAGTCCTTACACCCGTTGGAACGTGACTAAACATGGGGTTTACCTGGTCAAGAGCCAGGCAGCAAAGAAATCCCGCCCAGTTTGGATAGTGCCCCACCGAGGTCACTTATGTTTACAGGGTATTGGTAGGGACCCCACAGCACAGTTAGGAAAGAGCATTTGCACAGAAACATATGTATTCGCTTCCCGAACTTCCCCTATACTCTTAGCAGCCAAAGGCACGTATTTCGTCTGCCACAACCAAGCCTACACCTGGTTGCCCCCTGACTTCGCAGGTACATGTTTCATCTCATTTCTGCTACCTCCCACCTACACGGCCAGAGCAGATTACCATCGGACAAGGACAGCTAGAGGTGTCGTGAGTAAAGACGACACCGCGGGTCAGGAATTCGCTGACTTCGCAAAGGGTTTTCTGCCGTTTTGGGGGCCTATGGTGAACAGCAGGAATATTCGTCAGTTAGCAAGGATAGTTGAATCCGCCGTGATTACAACGGCCGGAGCCCTTGGCAATTTGACAACCGAGCTTCAGTCGGATCGACTCATGACCCTTCAGAACCGAATTGCCCTAGATATCATACTCGCCGATCGTGGTGGTGTGTGTAGAGTCATCCAATCTAGTTGTTGCATTTTCATCCCTGATAATGCGCCGACGGTATACCAGGCCATCTCTAAGCTACATGAAATATCTGGTTCCCTTCACGTAGAGAAAGGGGATTGGTCTTTGCTGGGGTGGGTCTGGGAGCTGATCACCGCCTGGGGATGGAAAACGTTGATCTTCATTGGGATGGTCTTAGCACTCCTGTTCATGTTTTGCCTGTGTATACAGTGCGCTCCTGCACTATGTGGCCTCTGTGCTACTTCGTGTGTACGGAAGCCTGTGTCAAAGGACGAACTGAGTAATGGAATGATGCTACAGCAACATCTCCGCGAATTTCTCCATACCGATTTGGACTCAGATTAACATGAGTTATTGCCTTACATAAGGGCAAAAGGAGGGTCTGTGGTTCTGAAAATCTGGACCCTGTTAGTATCCCGATATCGAGGTCCCTTTCCGTGTCACAAAACATCCACATACCATGACGAATTTGGTATCGACGAACCGATAATGACTAGGACATCATTCCTGTGCCTTTGCATCATAATCGAAGTTTGCCAACACCCCTAAATCGTAGTTTCCGTTCCGACCCCTTAGACTCCATTTTGTAAACGGCATCCATCTTACGTCTTGCCCTCATGATAAGTCAATCAAAGGTCGAGCTTGATCCAAAAGGACACGTCCACCTTCCCCGACTTCCCCCTGACCTGTCCCAACTGACTCCACTGCCTTCGGCCAGACCTGTTTGGGCGGCTCCTCGCCCAGTGGCCGAATACGATAACATCAGTGCATAACATTCCACAAACCATTCACTACATACAGACCATGCTTTCTGCAAACACGCACCTGTCCACGTTCCTTGTTTATGGCCAGTTTTATGACTAGGAGGTGCCCTTCTTTATTGAGGTTTCATCGATATCTGATGGGAGTTCCAGGCCTAACTGGGTAATCTATCAACAAACTGGACATCTAAAATGTGGGCTTGCTTACATGACTTCGCTCTTTGTATTATTGTAGAAATATGTGTACAGCCATATCATAAACTCAAGAATTCTTGCTTGGAGCTATATACTGTGTATATAAGGAGAAGGCTGTCTCTGTAAAAACGAACAGTCTCCCGAGAACCTACTGTCCGTGAGGTGTACTTCTGGGACACGTGTTACTTGGTAGCTGCCAATAAAAGTTGATCTTTGACTGCGATAGAAGACTCATTGTTTCTGTGGTCCAGAACAAGGGAGAACTCCGAGGTCTTCGGGTGTTATCCCCTGGCACCACCGGGTTCCTAAAAACCCGGCACCTCATGGGTATGGAGAAACTCATACTGGCTGGTAGGGGGTCGGAGTTCCCTGAGTTGTGGCGACCCTTCTTGACCCTCCTGGTATCCGAATTTCGAGAGTTGACATGCCCCAGATATCGAAGGAGTTGTTTATGATGTTCCGGAATTGGGGTGCTATTATGGTGTCGGCTTTGTTGTAGATATGATGGGGGCACGGGTCAGAGGGAGAGCCAGAGTGGACGGTGTTCATGACGTGGGTGGTGTCTTCTGTGCTGATGGGGGTCCAGGCGCTGAGGGTGGTGTTGGGGGTCATTGGTTTGGTGACTGGAGGCGGATTCTGGGCGTCAAAGCTGTCGTGTATATCTGCGAACTTGCGTTAGAAGAACGTGGCGAGGGAGTTGCAGAGGTCTTGCGACGGTGTGATGTCATTGTTGCTGGCGCTGGGGTTGGAGAGCTCTTTTACGATGTTGAAGAGTTCCTTGCTGTTGTGGGTGTTGTTGTCCAGCCGCTCTTTGTTAACGATGTCCTTTTGGTGGTGCAGATCAGCTGGTGGTATTCGCGAGTGGTGTTCTTAAGGTCTGTCATGTTTTCTGTCATCCTTTCATGGAGAGTACGGCAGGATTTCTTTGAGTCTTTGAGGGCGTCGGTGAACCATGTCGTTTTCCTGTTGCTGGTCGTGTCTGGGTCTACACCAAAAAGAGGCATAGTGTGCAGAGAGTCCAGTGGATCCCCAGAGATTTTCAGAGGCTAAAGTAGATAATACTATTGCCCTTTTGTGGTAGTGTGGGGGAGCAGTATACAAGGGTAGTTTTAAGCATTTGTTGTACACACAGTGGCAATAAATGACGCACACTGTTGTACACACAGTGGCAATAAATGACACACACTCAATGAATAAATCTGAGACCAATTTATAAAATGATACTTGGTTAGATTTATTTTGCGGACCCACAGAATTTCATCTTGAGGTAATACGTTTTGCAATAGAAATACTGTTCAATATAAAAAGTGGAAAATTAGTGCAATTTCCAGACTTTGCAATGTTAACCTATGGGGTGAAGAAAACATTCAACATACGTATCGGCAACATCTACTTACAAGACCATTCTACGAAAGTTACGGTCAGTATTGGACATGGTTCCGTTCAGAACCAACAGTGCACCAACAGCAGCACAGGGGCGCCCATGTGAAAGTTCAAGGTTGGAAACCCAATACAAATTAAGGGGGACTTGGGAAATCGGACAGAGGCTGCTTACAGGTAAGTAACAGCGGCTTGGGGGAACTAGTCTCTCGGGGTTGAGGTCAACATTGGACATGGCTCAAAGCAGCACCATGACTACACCACACTACCAGCGGCACAGGGACATCGGAGTGCAGGATGTCAACACAGCATCAAAGACAAATTGGAAAATGTCTGCAGGCTCAGGCCAGGAGGCCGGTTGAAGGAAACCAAAAGCTGTCATTGTAAGTTTTGATTCTCGGGGACGTAGCAACACCTTTTGTCCTCTTCACCAAAGCCCAGGACGGATGGTTGCAGGGGTGCCTTTTGGTGTCAGAAAAGACATACCAGAGCATGTCAAGGTCGAGGGGGTCTCCTTGCAGAGGCTGCAGGTAACGTCGAGGAGTCCAGAAGAGGTCCACTCATGGTGGACTCTCGCTCTAGACTGACTGGGATCGATCCTCGAGAAAGGAGCTAATCCAGCTAAGGGCTGAACCCTGAATGCCAGCCTCCTTGACACGGCCCGCCAAGATCCCATGGTCGACCGTGTCAAAGGCAACAGAGAGATCCACAGCACCAAGGCCTGAGGAGTACCCCTGTCAGCCCTCTCTCACAGGGAGTCCAATAACGCCAGTATTAAGGTCTCCGTTGAGTGGGCAGGCCGAAACCCAGCTTGATGTGAGTCGAGATAGTTTGATTGTTCAATAAAATTGGACAGGCACTTCACCACATGAGCCTCCAGTACCTTTACCAGGTATTGGAGCAAAGAGATTGGGTGGTTATTACAACAGGATCTGGGGTCTGCCCCTGATTTCTACAGAAGGGGAACCACAATTGCCTCATTAAAGGCCTTAGGGACACAACCCTGGAATAGGGACTTATTCACAAGAGAGAGGGCTGGACCCGGGAGGCCGGTGAAGGCTTCTTTTAGGACGTGTGGTGGGCAGCAGTCCGTAGGGGATCCAGGTTTTACTTTAGACAAAAGGTCCCGGAACACCTGTGTACAGTAGAGCTCTGCAATCTTCTCTGCTGGTGCAGATCCGTAGTGCCCGGCTCTTCTTAGGTGGTCAGGAACTGAAGTTCATGGACTGGGGATGCCACCTGAAAACTAGATTTAAGGGCGTTACAGTGGAGTGACAGGTGGTGTCCAATGGGCCCTTTGCCTGGGGTGTCAACGCCCTCTAACATGCCCACCTTCTGTGACAGGAGGACACAGTCCTAGCCCTAACTGGATAAGTCCCATCATCTTCAAGATGGTGGGCACTGAAAAGTGTACTTGACCTAGCCTCCAGCACCCGAGGGTTGGAGTTGGAAGAGGGGGGCACATCGCCTATTCTATCAAAGGTTTCCGGCTTGTCCTGCCACTAAAAAGGGGGTGAGGACAGGATGGAGGCCAGCTCCTTCGAACAGGAGAGGCTGGGGTCACTTACATTTCCCTTCCTCTCTCCCTCTCCCTCGCTCTGCCTCCCTCATTCTGCCTCCCTCCCTCTCCCTTGCTCTGCCTCCCTCCCTCTCCCTCGCTCTGCCTCCCTTTCCCTTCCTCCCTCCCTCTCCCTCGCTCTCCCTCCCTCTGCCTCCCTTTCCCTTCCTCCCTCTGCTTACTTTTCCCTTCCTCCCTCCCTCTCCCTCGCTTTCCATTGCTCTCCCTCCCTCTCAGGGATAAGAAATATGAGTAGGGATATCGACACATACCTGACAATACCCAAAGATGAACTCAGTCCTTACACCCATTGGAACGTGACTAAACATGGGGTTTACCTGGTCAAGAGCCAGGCAGCAAAGAAATCCCGCCCAGTTTGGATAGTGCCCCACCGAGGTCACTTATGTTTACAGGGTAGTGGTAGGGACCCCACAGCACAGTTAGGAAAGAGCATTTGCACAGAAACATATGTATTCGCTTCCCGAACTTCCCCTATACTCTTAGCAGCCAAAGGCACGTATTTCGTCTGCCACGACCAAGCCTACACCTGGTTGCCCCCTGACTTCGCAGGTACATGTTTCATCTCATTTCTGCTACCTCCCACCTACACGGCCAGAGCAGATTACCATCGGACAAGGACAGCTAGAGGTGTCGTGAGTAAAGACGACACCGCGGGTCAGGAATTCGCTGACTTCGCAAAGGGTTTTCTGCCGTTTTGGGGGCCTATGGTGAACAGCAGGAATATTCGTCAGTTAGCAAGGATAGTTGAATCCGCCGTGATTACAACGGCCGGAGCCCTTGGCAATTTGACCACCGAGCTTCAGTCGGATCGACTCATGACCCTTCAGAACCGAATTGCCCTTGATATCATACTCGCCGATCGTGGTGGTGTGTGTAGAGTCATCCAATCTAGTTTTCATCCCTGATAATGCGCCGACGGTATACCAGGCCATCTCTAAGCTACATGAAATATCTGGTTCCCTTCACGTAGAGAAAGGGGATTGGTCTTTGCTGGGGTGGGTCTGGGAGCTGATCACCGCCTGGGGATGGAAAACGTTGATCTTCATTGGGATGGTCTTAGCACTCCTGTTCATGTTTTGCCTGTGTATACAGTGCGCTCCTGCACTATGTGGCCTCTGTGCTACTTCGTGTGTACGGAAGCCTGTGTCAAAGGACGAACTGAGTAACGGAATGATGCTACAGCAACATCTCCGTGAATTTCTCCATACCGATTTGGACTCAGATTAACATGAGTTATTGCCTTACATAAGGGCAAAAGGAGGGTCTGTGGTTCTGAAAATCTGGACCCTGTTGTTATCCCGATATCGAGGTCCCTTTCCGTGTCACAAAACATCCACATACCATGACGAATTTGGTATCGACGAACCGATAATGACTAGGACATCATTCCTGTGCATTTGCATCATAATCGAAGTTTGCCAACACCCCTAAATCGTAGTTTCCGTTCCGACCCCTTAGACTCCATTTTGTAAACGGCATCCATCTTACGTCTTGCCCTCATGATAAGTCAATCAAAGGTCGAGCTTGATCCAAAAGGACACGTCCACCTTCCCCGACTTCCCCCTGACCTGTCCCAACTGACTCCACTGCCTTCGGCCAGACCTGTTTGGGCGGCTCCTCGCCCAGTGGCCGAATACGATAACATCAGTGCATAACATTCCACAAACCATTCACTACATACAGACCATGCTTTCTGCAAACACGCACCTGTCCACGTTCCTTGTTTATGGCCAGTTTTATGACTAGGAGGTGCCCTTCTTTATTGAGGTTTCATCGATATCTGATGGGAGTTCCAGGCCTAACTGGGTAATCTATCAACAAACTGGACATCTAAAATGTGGGCTTGCTTACATGACTTCGCTCTTTGTATTATTGTAGAAATATGTGTACAGCCATATCATAAACTCAAGAATTCTTGCTTGGAGCTATATACTGTGTATATAAGGAGAAGGCGGTCTCTGTAAAAACGAACAGTCTCCCGAGAACCTACTGTCCGTGAGGTGTACTTCTGGGACACGTGTTACTTGGTAGCTGCCAATAAAACTTGATCTTTGACTGCGATAGAAGACTCATTGTTTCTGTGGTCCGGAACAAGGGAGAACTCAGAGGTCTTCGGGTGTTATCCCCTGGCACCACCGGGTTCCTAAAAACCCGGCACCTCATGGGTATGGAGAAACTCATACTGGCTGGTAGGGGGTCGGAGTTCCCTGAGTTGTGGCGACCCTTCTTGACCCTCCTGGTATCCGAATTTCGAGAGTTGACATGCCCCAGATATCAAAGGAGTTGTTTATGATGTTCCGGAATTGGGGTGCTATTATGGTGTCGGCTTTGTTGTAGATATGATGGGGGCACGGGTCAGAGGGAGAGCCAGAGTGGACGGTGTTCATGACGTGGGTGGTGTCTTCTGTGCTGATGGGGGTCCAGGCGCTGAGGGTGGTGTTGGGGGTCATTGGTTTGGTGACTGGAGGCGGATTCTGGGCGTCAAAGCTGTCGTGTATATCTGCGAACTTGCGTTAGAAGAACGTGGCGAGGGAGTTGCAGAGGTCTTGCGACGGTGTGATGTCATTGTTGCTGGCGCTGGGGTTGGAGAGCTCTTTTACGATGTTGAAGAGTTCCTTGCTGTTGTGGGTGTTGTTGTCCAGCCGCTCTTTGTTAATGATGTCCTTTTGGTGGTGCAGATCAGCTGGTGGTATTCGCGAGTGGTGTTCTTAAGGTCTGTCATGTTTTCTGTCATCCTTTCATGGAGAGTACGGCAGGATTTCTTTGAGTCTTTGAGGGCGTCGGTGAACCATGTCGTTTTCCTGTTGCTGGTCGTGTCTGGGTCTACACCAAAAAGAGGCATAGTGTGCAGAGAGTCCAGTGGATCCCCAGAGATTTTCAGAGGCTAAAGTAGATAATACTATTGCCCTTTTGTGGTAGTGTGGGGGAGCAGTATACAAGGGTAGTTTTAAGCATTTGTTGTACACACAGTGGCAATAAATGACGCACACTGTTGTACACACAGTGGCAATAAATGACACACACTCAATGAATAAATCTGAGACCAATTTATAAAATGATACTTGGTTAGATTTATTTTGCGGACCCACAGAATTTCATCTTGAGTAAATACGTTTTGCAATAGAAATACTGTTCAATATAAAAAGTGGAAAATTAGTGCAATTTCCAGACTTTGCAATGTTAACCTATAGGGTGAAGAAAACATTAAACATACGTATCGGCAACATCTACTTACAAGACCATTCTACGAAAGTTACGGTCAGTATTGGACATGGTTCTGTTCAGAACCAACTGTGCACCAACAGCAGCACAGGGGCGCCCATGTGAAAGTTCAAGGTTGGAAACCCAATACAAATTAAGGGGGACTTGGGAAATCGGACAGAGGCTGCTTACAGGTAAGTAACAGCGGCTTGGGGGAACTAGTCTCTCGGGGTTGAGGTCAACATTGGACATGGCCCAAAGCAGCACCATGACTACACCACACTACCAGCGGCACAGGGACATTGGGGTGCAGGATGTCAACACAGCATCAAAGACAAATTGGAAAAGGTCTGCAGGCTCAAGCCAGGAGGCCGGTTGAAGGACACCAAAAGCTGTCATTGTAAGTTTTGATTCTCGGGGACGTAGCAACACCTTTTGTCCTCTTCACCAAAGCCCAGGACGGATGGTTGCAGGGGTGCCTTTTGGTGTCAGAAAAGACATACCAGAGCATGTCAAGGTCGAGGGGGTCTCCTTGCAGAGGCTGCAGGTAACGTCGAGGAGTCCAGAAGAGGTCCACTCATGGTGGACTCTCGCTCTAGACTGACTGGGATCGATCCTCGAGAAAGGAGCTAATCCAGCTAAGGGCTGAACCCTGAATGCCAGCCTCCTTGACACGGCCCGCCAAGATCCCATGGTCGACCGTGTCAAAGGCAACTGAGAGATCCACAGCACCAAGGCCTGAGGAGTACCCCTGTCAGCCCTCTCTCACAGGGAGTCCAATAACGCCAGTATTAAGGTCTCCGTTGAGTGGGCAGGCCGAAACCCAGCTTGATGTGTGTCGAGATAGTTTGATTGTTCAATAAAATTGGACAGGCACTTCACCACATGAGCCTCCAGTACCTTTACCAGGTATTGGAGCAAAGAGATTGGGTGGTTATTACAACAGGATCTGGGGTCTGCCCCTGATTTCTACAGAAGGGGAACCACAATTGCCTCTTTAAAGGCCTTAGGGACACAACCCTGGAATAGGGACTTATTCACAAGAGAGAGGGCTGGACCCGGGAGGCCGGTGAAGGCTTCTTTTAGGACGTGTGGTGGGCAGCAGTCCGTAGGGGATCCAGGTTTTACTTTAGACAAAAGGTTCCGGAACACCTGTGTACAGTAGAGCTCTGCAATCTTCTCTGCTGGTGCAGATCCGTAGTGCCCGGCTCTTCTTAGGTGGTTAGGAACTGAAGTTCATGGACTGGGGATGCCACCTGAAAACTAGATTTAAGGGCGTTACAGTGGAGTGACAGGTGGTGTCCAATGGGCCCTTTGCCTGGGGTGTCAACGCCCTCTAACATGCCCACCTTCTGTGAGAGAAGGACACAGTCCTAGCCCTAACTGGATAAGTCCCATCATCTTCAAGATGGTGGGCACTGAAAAGTGTACTTGACCTAGCCTCCAGCACCCGAGGGTTGGAGTTGGAAGAGGGGGGCACATCGCCTATTCTATCAAAGGTTTCCGGCTTGTCCTGCCACTAAAAAGGGGGTGAGGACAGGATGGAGGCCAGCTCCTTCGAACACGAGAGGCTGGGGTCACTTACATTTCCCTTCCTCTCTCCCTCTCCCTCGCTCTGCCTCCCTCATTCTGCCTCCCTCCCTCTCCCTTTCTCTGCCTCCCTCCCTCTCCCTCGCTCTGCCTCCCTTTCCCTTCCTCCCTCCCTCTCCCTCGCTCTCCCTCCCTCTGCCTCCCTTTCCCTTCCTCCCTCCCTCTCCCTCCCTCTGCTTACTTTTCCCTTCCTCCCTCCCTCTCCCTCGCTTTCCATTGCTCTCCCTCCCTCCCCCTCCCTCTGCCTCCCTTTCCCTTCCTCCCTCCCTCCCTCTACCTCGCTCTCCCTACCTTTCCCTTCCTCCCTCCCTCTCCCTCGCTCTCCCTCCCGCTGCCTCCCTTTCCCTTCCGCTCTCCATCGCTCTCTCTCCCTCTACCTTGCTCTCCCTCCCTTACCCTTCCTCCCCCCCTCTCTCTCCCTCCCTCCCTTTCCCTTCCTCCCTCCCTCTCCCTCGCTCTCCCTCCCTCTGCCTCCCTTTCCCTCCCTCCCTCCCGCTCCCTCGCTCTCCCTCCCTCTGCCTCCCTCCCGCTCCCTCGCTCTCCCTCCTTCTGCCTCCCTTTCCCTTCCTCCCTCCCTCTCCCTCCCTCTGCTTCCTTTTCCCTTCCTCCCTCTGTGGTAAATAAATAATTAATTACCGGTACTATTTTTTAATACAATCAATAAAACAGATAGCTCAATAAATAAGAGTCAGGATTCGAGGTATCTTGAGTCGACAGGCTTTAATCAGGCATAAAGGACAGGAACAGGACAGCCTGTACGGGAATAGAATGAAGGCAGCTGCCGGGGGCAGGATCTGGGAATAAGGCGTAACTTTTTGTAACAGTTCACAGTATATATATCAAAACAATTGCATTACATTCAATACAGTAGGCGTAGCAGTAGGCGTGACTCGTAGCAGTCGCGAAAGATAAGGGCAAAATGATGTAACAAGAAGGCGTGTACAGGGCGTATACATAGACATGTGATGTAAACGTAACAGAAATGTCATAAACGGGGCGGAAACATGGAGGGGGCTACCTGAGCAGCTGGGACCTCTAACCTAGTGGTGCGCGCAAACGGGCAATGACGTGTTACCAGGGAGAACTGGGGGCTATGACTTCTGCGCTAGAAGAGGAGACTAAAGTCTGGAGTGTCAGAGCGACATGTACCCAAGGCATATCTGGTATCTGGTGTTTGGAGTACATATTGATAGAATCCAAAAGTTATCAGGGCAAAGACTACTAGACACTAAGACTGGTGCATGCATAATACTACATGTATTGCGTGTGCTAGGAATATTCTATGAATATTAATACAGTATTTCTCTTACATGGAGACATAAAGGCTAGACCATGACGGAAACTATTGATGCGATTCAGTAGCTTAGGAATGCAGAGAAGGAGGTCTGGACTGATAACTAGAAACATAACATACTCTTGGCAGACTGGGAGGCAGAGCCAGGCCGGGCCGGGCACTGCGAGGCATGAAGTAAGCGAAGGGTCAGGGATGCAGGTGGGGGCTGTATCGCTCCTCGGAGAGGGTTCAGGAGACAGGAGCTGAATCTGAGTCCGGGCCTTTTTGAGGCCTAGCAACGGGGACAATTCAATGAATTAACGTGCACACTGTGAAACGTGGCAACGTAGGTTTACATAAGCCTAATATTCGTTGTTTTCACGAGGACTGGAAACTGGCATACTAGAGATGGACACAACTGTTACTGCGTCTTTAATCGATCAGAGGGGAATACATGCATATCGATCATGCACATATAACATAAGATGGGGAACACGTAGGCACATACAACATGGCAAAATTTACTTTTCCACATTCCCTCCTTGTGCCCTACGTTTCCATCAGGAAACATCAATATTCATGATACCATCTATCATTTCATATAGCATCATTTGCTCGTCTCGAATTGTCTTGGAACGGGATTTAGGACTAGGAATACAAGAGGTAGCACACATGCCGCAAATCGCAGGGTCACATTGTATACAGAGGCAGCAACTGAATATGATCATTACTGCAATACCTAGGAATGACAATACTTTCCATCCCCAGGCAGATATGATACTCCAGAGCCAACCGGACCATGTCCAGGTGCCTGGATTCTGGTGTAACTGATGGGCAATTTTATGAAGTCTGGTTATAGCTGAATAAACAGACGGCGCGTTATTAGGAATGAAAATGCAGCAACTAGATCCGATGACTCTACATGCTCCTCCTCTATCGGCTAGTATGACGTCAAGGACGAGACGATTTTGGAGCACGACAAATCTCATAGCCGATTGCTCTTCAGTTAAGTTACCTAGAGCAGAAGTAGTCTCATTCACTACTGCTTCAAGGGTTCTTGTTAACCTACGTATTAACTTACTATTCTGGACAGGTCCTATAAAGAAGAAGAAACCTTTATTGAAGTCTTGATACTGTTCTAGAGTAGTTTCAGTTTGATCGACAATTGGGGACTCGATCTCCCTTCTATGTCTGACGTGTACTAGATGTGTGTTTCTGTGATAATCAGATGGGGCTAGAAAAACTGGTGGCAGTAGGAAGGCAATGTAACATGTTCCATCCCAATCGAGGGGCAGACGAACATATGCGGTCTGACCACAAACAAAATAAGAATGACGTGAGGCTTTGAAAATAGATTTCCCACTGTCACTATACTCGACAGTAGTAGTACAATCACTATGTCCTACATGTGCGGAACCATTCTTTCTGACACATAATTCGCCTTTGACTGGTAGTACTGAAATAGCAGGCAAATCTGGAGTAGTATCGGACTGAACATTCAGGACCATGAAATTCGAAGAATAATTACCTAAATCATATACTTCATTTTCTAGATCTAACCCTGTTCTATGGGAGAGACCTTGCTTGTCTGGAAAACATGTTCTATTCAGAAGGGACATATCATTGGAGGATGATGTTAACGTGGACCATGCTCCACATGAACCATTATGTGAAAACGGATAAGGAAAGAGTGGCAGAACTCCCTTCGGTGTCTGGAAAGGGGGGAGTCGACCACACACCCAACAATTAGTGGCATTGCTGGTCTGGTGTGAATAGTGCAACATTCGGATGAATGTGTTATTTCGCATAGCAAGACGATAGGATAGCTCGTGAGGAGGCAGATCACTAAATGTGTGCTCTACTGTAGCATTAGAAAACATATGTACATGTGAAATTGGAAAACATAAATGTAAAGCATAACTTGTGCAGGTAACCATAAGAATCAAAAATAAGAGGAAAAATAGAACAATAATACATCTTTTAGAGTTTTGACTAACTCTCTCACTATGGGGGTCTATCTCATACATGTCAGGAACCTGTCTAACCGTTTCACCCGAGAGGGACTTAGACAATTAAACTGGCTGACTTATTTTACTAGACCGGAGCTTCTCTTTATACTCCTGCTGCGGAGTTTTCTTTAACAGGGGAACTTCGAGTTCAGAGTCTGTTTTTATGCAGTCTTTAGGAATAAGGCAGTCCTTAGCAAAAGTCTTTTCTCGTAATCCATGGAATTTTTTGATGTGGCTCAGGTGGACCCACCCCTTCCTGCCTTCAAGTTTGACGGCGGTCCTTGTTGTTAGCAACACCATGCGAGGCTTCTTCCAACGGGGCTCCAGCGGACTTGAACGATCAAAATTTCGGACAAATACGTGATCACCGGGAACGACTTCATGCGGTTTCACCTCGGTGTTGTCTGGAAATGCGGCGGCAACCTGTGAACGACAAGAGTGTAGGGCAGACATCAAGGAAGCTAGGTAATCTGTCAGCATGTTACTGGAAACATCTGTAATACTGCGGGGTCTAGGTGTACCCCACATGTTTGGGGGGCGGCCGAATACGACCTCATACGGGGACAGACCTGATCTGGAATGTGCAACCATCCTCATATAAAATAAAGCAACTGGCAGGGCAACTAGCCAGTCTACACCTTTTTCTCTACATACTTTGGCAATGCGGATTTTCAAAGTCTGATTATGTCTCTCTACGAGACCGGCTGCTTCAGGATGGCGCACACAATGGAACTTCCACTGGTACCCTAACAGAAGGGAAACATGTTTCATGAGCTCAGATGAGAATGGCTGGCCGTAATCTGAATACACGACCCTAGGGAGTCCATAGCGGGGAAAGAACTCACAAACCAACTGCCTGGCAGTGGTCGCGGCTGTGTAATCTGGAACTGGATATGCTTCTGTCCACCTGGACAAAGCGCATACAACTACGAGGACATACTTGAAACCTCGACATCGCTCCATCTGAATATAATCCATCTGGAGGACTTCAAAAGGGTGGTCAGGAGGTTGGAATCCACCTTGTTCCACCGGGACACTTTTACCTGGATTGAACTGACAACATATCATACAGGTACGGACTTTATGCTTGGCTGCAGCTCGTAGGTGCTTGTTGAACCAAAGGTTCTGAATACTGTCTAACATAGCTTTTTCTCCTAGATGTGCTGGACTATGTGCGGTATTAATAATAACTTGAACCATAGAGTCGGGGAGAAACCATGTGGCTTTTCCCTTCGTCAACCATCCTTGATCTGTCTGGACCCCTCCTTGTTCGGACCATTTCTTGATTTCTTCGGGAGTAGCGTGTAACTGTATGTCTATGACATCTTGTGTAGGGTCCTTGACCATCATACAAGTAGTCGGATCTAGAGTGAGTGTCTGTGTCGTGTTAACTGGAATGTCTGGGGTCTGAGCTGTAAGTTTGGCTGTTCGATCTGCTAGATCGTTACCTTGGGAAATGATGTCAGTAACTTTCGTATGTGCCTTGCACTTCATGATAGCGATAGCTGTCGGTAAATGTATTGCATCTAACAGAGCTTGAATGAGGAGACCATGCTGAATCTTGGTTCCATGAGAAGTCATGAAACCTCTCTCCTGCCAAAGTACTCCAAAGTCGTGTACGACTCCGAATGCGTAACGTGAATCTGTATATATGTTTACTTTCAGGTTCTTGGCACGTATGCAGGCTTGGGTCAGAGCAACTAGCTCTGCTGCTTGAGCAGACAGGGTGTCAATACGATGTGTTTCTATAACTTCAGTTTCAGTAGTCACTGCATACGCGGCTACTAGTTCTCCTGTATTTGTTCTCATACATGAACCATCCACATAAAGTGTCAGGTCGGGATTAGGTAATGCAATGTCTGTCAGGTCTTGTCTTGGCTTTGTCATAGTGTTAACAACTTCCACACAGTCATGTGTGGCAGGATTTGAAGTAACTGACGGTAACAGTGTAGCAGGATTTAGAATGTTGCAGCGTCTGATTTCTATGTGTGGCTGAAACAGTGTCAGTTCATAACCTGTTAAACGTGCAATTGTCAAGTGTTGAGTCTGTGTTCGGTTTAAAAGAACTTCCACGGAGTGTGGAACTTGTACTGTCAGGGAGTGTCCTAACACTATGGAATCACTTTGTCTGATAGCTAGAGCTGTGGCTGCAACTGACTTGAGGCACGCAGGCAGAGCCTGGGCTACTGGATCTAATGTGCTCGAAAAATAAGCACAGGGCTTGTACTGTCCTGCTTGATCTTGTGTGAGAACAGATAATGCAGTACCATCACGTTCTGTGACAAAAAGTGTAAAAGGCTTACTGTAGTTCGGTGTTGCTAGAACAGGTGCTTGACATAAGGCTTTCTTTAATTCATTGAAAACAAGTGTATGTTCCTGGGTCCACGGGAGGACAGTCGATACGGCTGCCTCCTGTGTCGTTAACTGTATCAGTGGCTTGGCTAGAAATGCATACTGAGGAATCCATTGTCTGCAGTAAGAAGTGAGGCCAATAAAAGCTTGTACCTCCTTCTGTGTCTTGGGCTGTGGAAGACTCGCTATTAACTGGATACGGTCTGGTGTCAACTGCCTACCCCACTTGGACAGTAAGTGTCTTAAGTAGACCACTTGCTGGACACAGAATTGTAATTTGGAAGGGGACACCTTGTGCCCCTGCTCGGCCAGAAAATACAGAACCGTGAGTGACGCACGCTCGCAGTCACGTTCAGAACGGGCTGTGATCAGTAGATCATCGACATACTGGAGCAGGGCAGTGTCAGTTGGCATGTGAATATTGTCTAGTTGTCTCTTAAGTGCTTGACTGTAAATACTAGGACTTTCTGTGAAACCTTGAGGAGCTCGTGTGAATTTATAGCTCCTTCCATTTAAACAAAAACCGAAAAGGTACTGACTGTCTGGATGAATGGGGACACTGAAAAATGCGTTCTTGAGATCGATAACTGTGAAGAACGTGGCTTCAGAATCAATGGCTGTCAATAGGGAAGAAATATCTGGGACTACTGGATACTGCGGTATGATACATTTATTAAGCTCTCGAAGGTCAATCACTAATCGATATACTGGAGGTGCATTTGGATCAGTACGTTTCAGGACTGGAATGATAGGAGAATTACATACATTGGAGTCAGTTTCTACAACCACTCCTTGAGCAATAGGTTCGTCAATGATTTTGGATAAGGCTGCTACAGCCTCAGGTGGCAATCTGTACTGTCTGATTCGTGGCAAAACTATACCTTGCTTGAGAGTCACACGATGGGGTGTGATATGCATACAACCTACATCAGTTGGACCTTGCGCCCATAAATGCTGTGGTACATTCAATAATCTTGGATCAAAATCACGTAATACATAATGACCTTCAAAAACTCTCAGGAACAATCGGACCCCTTCTGGGGAGCAGCAAATAACTGCACCTAATTCTTTTAATGTTTTAATGCCTAACAAATTTTCTGGACATGATTTCGTGAGTAACAAATCAGTAGTTCGGGACAATGGACCAACTTCTAGAATAACAGGTTTCGAAATTTCATTAACAATCGGCTTTCCTGAAAATCCAAGGGAAACATTTTTAGAGCCTGAGAGCGGAGCCCCTGGAACCTCGTCATGACTGATAGTAGTCCTACTTGCCCCTGTATCAATCAAAAACTTTCTGTCTTTCCCTAATACTTGACTGTGTACATAGGGACCCTCTTGATCTACAGGTATCTCGATGAGAGGCAAGCCTACCTCCCTCTCTAGGCTGTTTCATGAATACTGTTGATACTCTGGATACTCTGTCTGGGCATACTGGTACATTTGCTGTGTAACATGCTGTGTTGCAGCGATAGGCTGCGGTGCTGGAACTGTCTGTTGTGCATTCTGTGGTGGCTGAGAAGTCTGTGAAACTTGTTTTGTCTAGGCGGACGTGGTCTTTCTTTAGTTTTACCAGTAGCTATGTTGTGTTTCAGAACTGCACACTCGTTTATAAAATGACCTGGCTGTTTACAGTAATTGCAAGTCCCTTTAACGGGAGCTGCAGGATGACTGGCTTGATTCGGACCCCTCTTCTGACTGTCTTGTGGAACAGATTGTGCAACTAATACTTTCATTTTCGTGTCTTTCATACGTCTCCTTTCGTGTTCTTGCTCTTCCCTGATTCTGTTCTGGTGATACTGGAGCATTTGTAACATCTGTGACGGAGTATTAGCTTGCCAACTACTTTCGACTTTCAATACTCGATTTTTAACTTGTGGACTTGAATTCTCGACTAGTTTGGTAACAAAAAGATGAGGGTACGATTCACTACTTGTTTTCAGACCACTGTTAATAATAAAACATTTTTCAAATCTAGAATAAAAATCACTAGTGTCTTCATCCTGTTTCTGTTTACAAGCTGAGATGGCATCCCAATCTTCCTTTTTCGTGGCTAGTAATCTTGGCAAAACCTGTATCAATAACTCGGGCAATTCTTTAACTTTACCCCCAAGACCGGTACCTGGTACTCGTGAATTATCTTCAGCTTCTAGAGCTGTCCAATCTATCTTTTTCTCTCCCACCTCCCATTCTTTTTCCTTGAGTTTTTCATATACCCCTGCGGGCAACAGGACCTTTAACATTTTAATGATATCAGGATACGTGTATTCTCCCATACGGAGCATGTCTTTTAATTCTCGATGGAACCCTGCTGGATCTTTGTCGTGACAGGGAATTAACTTTTTCATCTCTAAGAGTTCCATCTTTGTGATAGGGGTGTAAACAAATACTCGTTCTAACTCACCACCCGCTGTCCTAACTGGGTGTACTTCTCGTAACGGATGCTGTCTATCTATGTAAAATGATTTACTTTCTGGAGGTGGGACACGAACAAAATGCGGATTCAGAAACGTTCGATATTTGTGGCGCTGTTCTAGAATGATACTAATTAAATCGGTACCTAGACCTCTCCATCTATACTGGAGTAACTCGTTCAGAACATCATGTAACGGACCTGGATCAGAATGCTGTCCCTCATACAGTGTAATGAGGTGCTGGATCATATACATACCCACCAGTCGCTGCTCGGCTGGGGGCAGTTTCAGAAACATTTGTGCCACTATTTCGTCTGGAAAAGTGGTAGAATCAGTAGTCCATCGGACTGCTGATCGGGCTAGTTCTTGTTCATGCATGGTACTAAGTTCACTATAACCGATTCGTGATTTCAGAATGTGATCGGTAACTTGAAATACTTGCTCAAGAGAACCTTGTTCTGGTGCTGGAGGAGGGAAAACTTTCTTGTGTTCTAGGCGTGAATGTCGGTCGGGAAGTCTAGTTCTACCTACATACGCTATTCTAGAGGGATTCTCGTCGTCTACCTCTTCAGTATCAGAGTTATCTTCTTTCTCGGTTACTTGTGCTGCTTCTCGTTTCTCGTGTATCTTTATTATTTCCCTACGGATCTTCTTGTACATACTCTCTATACAGTTCTGTGTCTTGTGTCTTCCCTCGGCTATATGGTCACTCCACCTGGTCAGGACTTTCATTTCTTCCGGATCTTTATCCGGATAATCTTGTTCCCTTATTAAACAATTAATTAGAAACTTTAAAAGCATGAGCTGAATCTCGACTTTTCTTTGGACCATGGCGTCGCCAATACTTTCTGGATCTACTCCTGTACGGATGAAACGATATATTCTGTCTAGATAACCTTTCATATTCGGTAGGGTGTCCAAATATTCGGTCACCCGTCTTACACGTAATGAATACAGGACCATATCATCATCGCCTGGGACTGGATCATAACGGCATTCGGTAAGGGCTCGCTTGATATCTGCAACTGACTGAAGTTTGGGCGAACGCTGTAACGCTCGTTCATGTAGCTCGAGTAGCGTTATACGTCTGGGTTGAGGCGGGGTTCCAGGAGGACTTCCCCCTGTGGCCCCTAGACTAGAATCGTTGACGGGTATTGTACGTGCTGGGAGAGTGACTGATGTAGCGGGTACATGTACTGTAGGCTGGACCGGGGGTACCGTAACAGGTGCTGTAACGGGTGCCCCGGTGGCTGGAGGAACAGGAATTGCATTATTTACGGGAGCTGGCGGAACAGGATTTGCATATGCTGGGACTGTGTCGTCCAAATAGGACGAGAGAAAAATATCAGCTGCGGTCGGTTTGTGACGTAGCTTAATCGGAACTAATGGCGGCGGAAAATTACATGGTGCTTCCGAGGTTGCTTTCGGCAAGCCCTCGGCAAGAAGAGGATACATACCCTTAATAAGGGCATTTCTCTGTCTGTCTGACTGTTCGGCTTTAACTCGTTCACCTACTTCGATCAATTCCCTTTCTTGGGCTCTTTCTGAGGATTCCCTACTTAATTCTGTTTTTCTGATTTCTTTTTCGGTTCTTCTATGAGATTCTTTGCGCCATAACTCGATGGCATCTTTCTGGGACTGTCTGGCTTTCTTTTTCCATAATACTTCTTCTACTCGCATGATGCACTCGGCATCCCACGTACCTGATACGGGCCATCTATATTTCTCTTCTAATTCCTTGGTGTAATCCACCCATAAGTCTAGATATAATATGGCACTTAAGCCATGCTTATGATACATAAAATGACCTGGACTGTCCCTAGGCGGGACAGGAACTGCTTCCTCGAGCAATCCTTTTCTGGTTTTTAACTGACGTAACTTCGAGAATAGAGGCATTATCTAGGCTGGAATCTAGACACAATACAATACACGATAAACACAATAATAACTGGAAAAACAAATCACTCATACCACGACATTGAAAACACATGGAATAACATTTAAAATAACAGTTCGGACAAAATACTACCTGGAATACTGAGAACAGAACACATGAATTTCTCGAGAACAGAACTTACTAGAATGACTAGATGCACTGCTAAAACAGCACGAAACTTACCGGTCCCATAAAGAGACACGTCAGGACCCGCGTCCACCTAGGTGAACACTTCGTGTTGGATCTGCGTACCCAAACCCACGGACCAGAGACAAATTAATTGACCCTGTCTAGATACTACCCCAGCAACGGTACTCACCGGGCAGCAAGAACGGAAGGCCTCGGACTGGACTGGACTGCTACGACGACGGACTACGAACTTCGGACTTCAGTTACAGGTGGGCCTCCGGATACCTCGGACCTTGGACTCTCGGCTTGGGCTCTGGTCGGGACTCGCCGCGTTCCTCACCGCCTCGTCTGGATGCTGGACCGCAACCTCCGTCTCCTCCGTGGGCCTGATGGATACTTGAAGCAGAAATATCTGCACGTGCACGGTATGGTTCCGTCACGGCTGCAGAGGATCAGGGGGGCTGCGTTGCTTCTCCGGCGCGTGGGGAAAGGGCAAGTCCCTATTCGGGCGCCATTATGTGGTAAATAAATAATTAATTACCGGTACTATTTTTTAATACAATCAATAAAACAGATAGCTCAATAAATAAGAGTCAGGATTCGAGGTATCTTGAGTCGACAGGCTTTAATCAGGCATAAAGGACAGGAACAGGACAGCCTGTACGGGAATAGAATGAAGGCAGCTGCCGGGGGCAGGATCTGGGAATAAGGCGTAACTTTTTGTAACAGTTCACAGTATATATATCAAAACAATTGCATTACATTCAATACAGTAGGCGTAGCAGTAGGCGTGACTCGTAGCAGTCGCGAAAGATAAGGGCAAAATGATGTAACAAGAAGGCGTGTACAGGGCGTATAGATAGACATGTGATGTAAACGTAACAGAAATGTCATAAACGGGGCGGAAACATGGAGGAGGCTACCTGAGCAGCTGGGACCTCTAACCTAGTGGTGCGCGCAAACGGGCAATGACGTGTTACCAGGGAGAACTGGGGGCTATGACTTCTGCGCTAGAAGAGGAGACTAAAGTCTGGAGTGTCAGAGCGACATGTACCCAAGGCATATCTGGTATCTGGTGTTTGGAGTACATATTGATAGAATCCAAAAGTTATCAGGGCAAAGACTACTAGACACTAAGACTGGTGCATGCATAATACTACATGTATTGCGTGTGCTAGGAATATTCTATGAATATTAATACAGTATTTCTCTTACATGGAGACATAAAGGCTAGACCATGACGGAAACTATTGATGCGATTCAGTAGCTTAGGAATGCAGAGAAGGAGGGCTGGACTGATAACTAGAAACATAACATACTCTTGGCAGACTGGGAGGCAGAGCCAGGCCGGGCCGGGCACTGCGAGGCATGAAGTAAGCGAAGGGTCAGGGATGCAGGTGGGGGCTGTATCGCTCCTCGGAGAGGGTTCAGGAGACAGGAGCTGAATCTGAGTCCGGGCCTTTTTGAGGCCTAGCAACGGGGACAATTCAATGAATTAACGTGCACACTGTGAAACGTGGCAACGTAGGTTTACATTAGCCTAATATTCGTTGTTTTCACGAGGACTGGAAACTGGCATACTAGAGATGGACACAACTGTTACTGCGTCTTTAATCGATCAGAGGGGAATACATGCCTATCGATCATGCACATATAACATAAGATGGGGAACACGTAGGCACATACAACATGGCAAAATTTACTTTTCCACACCTCCCTCTCCCTCGCACTCCCTCCCTCTCCCTCCCTTTCCCTTCCTCCCTCCTCTCCCTCGCTCTCCCTCTGCCTCCCTTTCCCTTCCTTCCTTCCTCTCCCTCCCTCTGCTTCCTTTTCCCTTCCTCCCTCCCTCTCCCTCGCACTCGCTCCCTCTCCCTCCCTTTCCCTTCCTCCCTCTCCCTCCCTCTCCCTCGCTCTCCCTTCCTCACTCCCTCTCTCTCCCTCCCTCTCCCTCCCTTTCCCTTCCTCCCTCCCTCTCCCTCTCTCTCCCTCCCTCTGTCTCCCTTTCCCTTCCTGCCTCCCTCTCCCTCGCTCTCCCTACCTTTCCCTTCCTCCCTCCCTCTCCCTCCCGCTGCCTCCCTTTCCCTTCTGCTCTCCATCGCTCTCCCTCCCTCTCCCTCCCGCTGCCTCCCTTTCCCTTCCGCTCTCCATCGCCCTTTCTCCCTCTACCTCGCTCTCCCTCCTTTCCCTTCCTCTCTCTCCCTCGCTCTCTCCCTCTGCCTCCCTTTCCCTTCCTCCTCACTCCCTCTCCCTCCCTCTCCCTCGCTCTCCCTTCCTTTCCCTTCCTCCCTCCCCCTCCCTTGCTCTCCCTCCCTTTCCTTTCCGCTCTCCATCGCTCTCCCTCCCTCTGCCGCCCTTTCCAGCTCTCCATCCCTCTCCCTCACTTTCCCGCTCTCCCTCCCTCTACCTCACTTTCCTAATCTCCCTCGCTCTCCCTCTATCTCTCTCCCTCTATCTCCCTCTGTCTCCCTCTGTCATCTCACCCTGCCTGTGTGTGCCCGAGCTGAGACAGCTTCCCGGGCACACACACACACAGCCGCACCCGAGCATTTCACAGGTCTTTTAAAGAACATTTTCATGTTAATGAGGCTTTTGTATTTCACCTTTTAGTGCCCCTGCAGCTCCACTCTGACTATCACTGGAATGCCATGCCCCCACAGAGCAGCAGAGTCTCTCAATGTCGCGCCCAGTGTTTGCAGAAACTCTTTAAAAACATTTTTTTAAATCACGGGTATGATGTCTGCAAGGTCCGTGGGCCACCAAGGAAGGTTTGCCGGGCCGCTGGCGGCCCGCGGGCCGTACTATGAGTACCCGTGATCTTGATCAACTAAAAGCCTTGGCATCTCAATTGACTGGGATCTGTCTATGAAATCCCAGATTGGGACGGTGGTCTCTACCTGCTTTTTTCAGCTCCGGAAGATCAGGAAGATGAACATAAGTTACTTACCTGTAAACTGTGGTTCTCCAGTATTGGTATCTTTGATAGATTCACATGCTTGTGGGAGCTCCACAGTACATAGAATAAAAAGGGTTATAGCAATAGCATCGCTAAAAGAGCAATAGGACGTATTGTAACATAGAAGTTAATAGGAAAAAACTTGTCACTTTAATAACTTGTCCAAGTCATTAGATATTTTCCAAATTCTAGCCAATCAGTCAACAGCACTCTCAGGAACCTTCTCCTCAGAGGCTCTGTCATGTATTCCTATAGGTCCTGAATCGATCCCCCTATTCCTGACCCTATTCTAGTTAAACAAACCAACAAGTTAACTAGCAGTCAGCCCATGAGGCAGAAAACCCCCATGATGCAGATACCGTTATCTGACGCAGTCACACTACGGCACAGGAACGTGTTATCTGATTAGGTCATAACGCTTGCGATCTAATTAGACAAGCGATATTCCTCCAGCCCCTGATAAGACATACGGAGTTCTCATAACAAATCAAACCTATGACAACCTGGGCAAAACCCTGCGGCCATTGTTTTGATTTCACCGAGAACTTCAGTAAAAGAATGTGCTAACGAGCAAGTCGTATGACATCCTTATTGACGTATCTATGTCCATCCTTACGTCAATCTCGGCACCTTAAAGGTATAAATATTACCGATCTTGCCCTATGCAAACACACGCGTGGTGACGAGACGGAGCAGCCATACTTGCCGAAGCCAAGAGCAGAGCAGACCCCGCTGGCAGCAGCCCCGCCTTCCTGACGCTGTGGAAAAGTAAATTTTGCCATGTTCTGTGTCCCTACGCGTCCTCCATCATATGTTATCTGTGCATGATTAATATGCATATGTATTCCCCGTGTTCGATTAAAGACGCAATTACAGATTGTGTCCATCTCTAGTATGTCAGTTTCCAGTTCTCGTGAATACTACGAATATCAGGCCTATGTAAAGCTACGTTGCCACGTTTCTTAGTGTGCACGTTATTTCATTGTAAAGTTCCCGTTTCTAGGCCTCAAAAGGGCCCGGACACTAGATTCAGCTCCTGTCTCCTGAGCCTCGCTGAGGAGCGATACAGCCCCCACCTGTATCCTCGACCCTTCACTTACTTCCTGCCTCACAGTGCCCGGTTCAGCCTGGCTCTGCCTCTGAGTCTGCCAAGAGTAAGTTATGATTCTAGTTATCAGTCCAGCCCTCCTTCTCTGCATTCCTAAGCTACTGAATCGCATCAATAGTTTCCGTTATTGTCTAGCCTTTACGTCTCCATGTAAGAGAAATACTGTATTAATGATCATTTAATATTCTTCATCACGCACTACATGTAGAATAATGCATGCTCCAGTCTTAGAGTCTGTTCGCCTTTACCCCGATAACTTTTGGATTCTATCAACATGTTCTCTAAACATCAGATACTAGATACTGCTTAGGTACATGTCGCCCTGACTCTCCAGACTTCAGTCTCTGCTCCTAGCACAGAGTTCATAGCCCCCAGCTTCTTCTAGTAACACGTCATTGCCAGTTTGCGCACACCATTAGGTCAGAGGTCCCGGCTCCTTAGGTAGCCCCCTCCATGTTTCCGCCCCATTTATGACATATTCTGTTACGTTTGCATCACATGTCTATGTATACGCCCCTGTTACACCCATTTTCACCCTTATCTTTCGCGACTGCTATTGACCACACCCACTGCTCCGCCTATCGTATGTATTGTAATGCAACTGTTTTAGTATATATGATCGTGGATTGTTATTAAATGTTAGCGCGCTCATCCCAGATCCTGCCCGGCAGCTGTCGGGGCCCCCCTGTCAGGCCCTGCCATCCTATTCCTGTGCAGGTTGTCCTGTTCCTGCCCTTTATGCTGTAATAAACCTGCAAACTCCTACTACCTCGAATCTTGACTCTTATTTATTGAGCTATCTGTTATTGCTATGCCTAGTCAAACCTAGATCCGGTATTATTTATTTATATACCACATAATGGCGCCCGAATAGGGACTTGCCCTTTCCCCACGCGTCGGTGAAGCCACGCCGACCCCCTGACCCTCTGCAGTCGTGACGGAACTCTTCTGCGCACCGGCAGATATTTCTGCTTTAAGTATCCCTCAGGCCCACGGAGGAGACGGAGGAGGCGGTCCAGCATCCAGACGAGACGGTGGAGGAACGCGGCGAGTCCCGACCAGAGCCCAAGCCGAGAGTCCAAGGTCCGAGGTATCCGGAGGCCCACCCGTAACAGAAGTCCGAAGTTCGTCCGTCCGGCGTCGAAGCAGTCCAGTCCAGTCCGAGGCCTTCCGTTCTTGCTGCCCGGTGAGTACCGTTGCTGGGGTAGTATCTAGACAGGGTCAATCTAATTGACTCTGGTCCGTGGGTTGGTGGTACACAGACCCACAAAACGAAGTGTCCACTTCGGTGGATGCGGGTCCTGACGTGTCTCTGTATGAGACCGGTAAGTTTCGTACTGTTTCAGCAGTGCATCTAGTTTCTGTTCTAGTCAGTTCCGTTCTCGAGAAAATTCATGTATTCTGTTTTCCGTATTCCAGGTAGTATTCTGTTCGAACTGTTATTCTGAATGTTATTCATGTATTTTAATGTCGTGGTATGAGTGTGAAGTAATTATCGTGTTTATTGTGTATTGTGTTGTGTCCAGATTATAGTTCAGTCATGCCGCTCTTTTCAAAACTGCGTCAGTTAAAAACCAGAAAAGGTCTGCTAGAAGCAGCAGTTCCTGTTCCGCCTAGGGACAGTCCAGGTCATTTTATGTATCAGAAGCATGGCATAAGCGCCATATTGTATCTAGATTTATGGGTAGAGTATACCAAAGGTTTGGAAGAAAAGTATAGATGGCCGTATCGGGTACATGGGATGCCGAGTGCATCATGAGAGTAGAAGAGGCATTATGGAAAAAGAAAGCCAGACAGTCACAGAAAGATGCCATTGAGTTATGGCGCAAAGAATCTCATAAAAGAACCGAAAAAGAAATCAGAAAGTCAGAACTGAGTAGAGAATCCTTGGAACGAGCCCAGGAAAGGGAACTAATCGAGATAGGTGAACGAGTTAAAACAGAACAGTCAGACAGACAGAGGCATGCCCTCATCAAGGGTATGTATCCTCTTCTTGCCGAGGGCTTGCCAAAAGCGACCCCGGAGGCATCCAGTAATTTCCCGCCACCATTAGTTCCGCTCAAGCTACGTCACAAACCAACCGCAGCTGATATTTTTATTTCGTCCTATTTGGACGACACAGTCCCAGAATATGCAAATCCCGCTCCGCCAGTCCCTGTAAATCAGGCACTTCTCGCTCCTCCAGACACCGGAGTACCTGTTACGGTACCCCCGGTCCAGCCCGCCATACAAGTCCAGCCTGCATTTCCATTTCCCACTCTGCCAGGACGAAGAGCATCAGTAGACGACTCTAGTTTAGGGGCCGCAGGGGGAGGTCCTCCAGGAACCCCGCCGCCACACAAGCGTTTAACGTTAGCCGAATTACATGCACAAGCGTCACAGCGTACGCCCAGATATCAGTCTGTTGCAGAAATAAGAAAAGCCCTTACCGAATGTG
This sequence comes from Lissotriton helveticus, assembly GCF_964261635.1. Lineage (NCBI taxonomy): Eukaryota > Metazoa > Chordata > Amphibia > Caudata > Salamandridae > Lissotriton > Lissotriton helveticus. The sequence continues at coordinate 1,062,269 of NW_027611656.1, read as the reverse complement.
GCTATGATCCAGTCCCAGGCGAGGATAATATGGTTTTATATTCATTACGCGTGAGAAAGGTGACCGAGTATCTAGTCACCCTACCAGATATGAAAGAAGATCTAGACAGAATATATCGTTTCATCCGTACAGGGGATGATCCAGAAAGTATTAGTGAAGTCATGTCTCAAAGGAAAGCTGAGATCCAGCTCATGTTATTAAAGTTCCTGATTAATTGTCTAATAAGAGAACAAGATTCCCCGACTAAAGATCGAGCCGAAATGAAAATCCTGACAAGGTGGAGTGATAATATAGCCGAGGGTAAGCATAAGACCATCAGTAGTATAGAGAGTATGTACAAGAAGATTCGTAAAGAAATAATAAGGATACACGAACAACGCAAAGAAGCACAAGTAAGCGAGAAAGAAAGTAACTCTGATACTGAAGAGGTAGAGGACGAGAATCCCGACAGAATAGAGTATGTAGGAAAATCTAGATTTCCAGATCGCCATTTGCGCCTAGAACACAAGTCAGTTTTACATCATCCAGCACCAGAACCAGGTTCTCTAGAACAAGTATTTCAAGCTACCGATCACATTCTGAAATCACGAATCGGTTATAGCGAGTTAAGTACTATGCATGAACAAGAACTAGTCCGATCAGCAGTCCGATGGATTACTGATTCTACCACTTTTCCAGACGAAATAGTGGCACAAATGTTTCTGAAAATGCCCCCAGCCGAGCAACGACTGGTGGGTATGTATATGATCCAGCACCTCATTACATTGTATGAGGGTCAACATTCTGATCCAGGTCCGTTACACGATGTCCTGAATGAGTTACTCCAGTATAGATGGAAAGGTTTAGGTACCGATTTGATTAGTGTCATTCTAGAACAGCGCCACAAATACAGAACGTTTCTGAACCCACATTTTGTTCATGTCTCACCCCCAGAAAGTAAAACCTTTTACATAGACAGACAGAATCCGTTACGAGAAGTACATCCAGTTAAGACAGAGGGTGGTGAAATGCAACGAGTGTTTGTTTACACCCCTATCACAAAGATGGAACTCTTAGAGATGAAAAAATTAATTCCCTGTCATGATAAAGATCCAGCAGGGTTCCACCGAGAATTAAAAGACATGCTCCGTATGGGAGAATACACGTATCCAGATATCATTAAAATGTTAAAAGTCTTGTTGCCCGCAGGGGTATATGAGAAACTCAAAGAAAAAGAATGGGAGGTGGGAGAGAAAAAGATCGATTGGACAGTCCTAGAAGCTGAAGACAAGGCACGAGTACCAGGTACCGGTCTTGGAGATAAATGTAAAGAATTACCTGAACTGTTAATACAAGTTTTGCCTAGGTTATTGACAACTAGAAAGGAAGACTGGGATGCAATCTCAGCCTGTAAACAGAAACAAGATGAAGATATTAGTGATTATTATTCCAGATTTGAGAAATGTTTTACCATAAACAGTGGCCTCAAGACAAGTAGCGAATCATACCCTCATCTTTTTGTTACTAAATTAGTCGAGAATTCAAGCCCACAAATTAAAAACCGAGTTTTGAAAGTCGAAAGTACCTGGCAAGCTAATACCCCGTCCCAAATGTTACAGATGCTTCAATATCACCAGAATAGAATCAGAGAAGAACAAGAACATGAAAGGAAACGTATGAAAGACACGAAAATGAAAGTACTAGTTGCACAATCCGTTCCTCAAGACAGTCAGAAAAGGGGTCCGAATCAAGCCAGTCATCCTGCAGCTCCCGTTAAAGGAAACTGCAATTATTGTAAACAGCCAGGTCATTTTATAAACGAGTGTGCAGTTCTGAAACACAACATAGCTACCGGTAAGACTAAAGAAAGACCACGTCCGCCTAGACAAGAACAAGTTACACAGACTCCTCAGTCACAGAATGCACCACAGACAGTTACAGCACCGCAGCCTATCGCTGCAACACAGCATGTTACACAGCAGATGTACCAGTATGCACAGTCTGAGTATCCAGAGTATCAGCCATATTCATGAAACAGCCTAGAGAGGGAGGTAGGCTTGCCTCTCATCGAGATACCTGTAGATCAAGAAGGTCCCTATGTTCATAGTCAAGTATTAGGGAAAGACAGAAAGTTTTTGATTGATACAGGGGCAAGTAGGACCACTATAAGTCACGCCGAAGTTCCAGGGGCTCCGCTCTCAGGCTCTAGAAATGTTTCCCTTGGATTTTCAGGAAAACCTATTGTAAATGAAATATCAAAGCCAGTTACCCTAGAAGTAGGTCCACTGTCCCGCACTACTGATCTGTTACTTACTAAGTCATGTCCAGAAAATCTATTAGGCATTAAGACACTGAAAGAGTTAGGTGCAGTTATATGCTGTTCCCCAGAGGGAATACGATTGTTCCTACGTGACTTCAAGGGTCACTATGTATTACGAGATTTTGATCCCAGATTGTCCAATGTTCCGCAGCATCTATGGGCGCAAGGTCCAACTGATGTTGGTTATATGCAAATCACACCCCATCGTGTGACTCTCAAGCCAGGTGTAGTGTTACCACGAATCAGGCAGTACAGATTGCCACCTGAGGCTGTAGCAGCCTTATCCAAAATTATTGACGAGCTCATGGCTCAAGGAGTAGTTGTAGAAACTGACTCCAATGTATGTAATTCTCCGATCATTCCTGTCATGAAACGTACTGATCCAAATGCACCTCCAGTATATCGATTAGTGATTGACCTACGAGAACTTAACAAATGCATTATTCCCCAGTACCCAGTTGTCCCAGATATCTCTTCCCTATTGACCGCCATTGATTCCGAAGCCTCATTTTTCACTGTCATAGACCTCAAGAATGCGTTTTTCAGTGTCCCCATTCATCCAGACAGCCAGTTTCTTTTCGGATTTTGTTTAAATGGAAGGAGCTATATGTTCACCCGAGCTCCTCAAGGTTTCACAGAAAGTCCTAGTATTTACAGTCAAGCACTTAAGAGACAACTAGACAATATTCACATGCCAACTGACACTGCCCTGCTCCAGTATGTCGATGATCTACTGATCACAGCCCGTTCTGAACGTGCTTGCGAGCGAGCCTCACTTACAGTCTTGTATTTCCTAGCCGAGATGGGGCACAAGGTGTCCCCTTCAAAGCTTCAATTCTGTGTCCAGCAAGTGATCTACTTAGGACACTTACTGTCCAAGAGGGGTAGGCAGTTGACACCAGACCGTATCCAGTTAATAGCGAGTCTTCCTCAGCCAAGGACCCAGAAGGAGGTACGTGCTTTTATTGGCCTTACTTCTTATTGCAGACAATGGATTCCTCAGTATGCATTTCTAGCTAAACCACTGATACAGTTAACGACACAGGAGGCAGCCGTATCGACTGTTCTCCCTTGGACATCTGAACATACACTTAGTTTTAATGAGTTAAAGAAAGCCCTATGTCAAGCCCCAGTTCTAGCAACACCGAACTACAGTAAGTCTTTTACACTTTTCGTCACTGAACGCGAAGGTACAGCATTATCTGTCCTCACACAAGATCAAGCAGGACAATACAAGCCTTGTGCTTATTTTTCGAGCACATTAGATCCTGTAGCCCAGGCTCTGCTTGCGTGCCTCAAGTCAGTTGCAGCCACAGCACTTGCTATCAGACAAAGTGATTCCATAGTATTAGGACACTCCCTGACAGTACAAGTTCCACACTCCGTGGAAGTTCTTTTAAACCGAACACAAACTCAGCACTTGACAATTGCACGTTTAACAGGTTATGAACTGACACTGTTCCAGCCACACATAGAAATCAGACGCTGCAACGTTTTAAATCCTGCTACATTGTTACCATCAGTTACTTCGAATTCTGCCACACACGACTGTGTGGAAGTAGTTAACATCATGACAAAGCCAAGACAAGATCTGACAGACATTCCATTACCAGATCCCGACCTGACACTTTATGTGGATGGTTCATGTATGAGAACAAGTACAGGAGAACTAGTCGCCGCGTATGCAGTGACTACCGACACTGAAGTTATTGAAACACACCGTATTGACACCCTGTCTGCTCAAGCAGCAGAGCTAGTTGCTCTGACACAAGCCTGCATACACGCCAAGAACCTGAAAGTTAATGTTTATACAGATTCACGTTACGCATTTGGAGTTGTACACGACTTCGGAGTGCTCTGGCAAGAGAGAGGTTTCATGACTTCTCATGGAACCAAGATTCAGCATGGTCTCCTTATTCAGGCTCTGTTAGATGCCATACATTTACCGACATCCATTGCTATCATGAAGTGCAAAGCACATACGAAAGTCACTGACATTATTTCCCAGGGTAATGATCTAGCAGATCGCACAGCCAAGCTTACAGCTCAGACTCCAGACATTTCAGTTAATCCGACACAGACACACACTCCAGATCTGACTACCTGTATGACAGTTAAGGACCCTACTCAAGATGTCATAGATATCCAGTTACATGCAACTCCCGATGAAATCAAGAAATGGTCTGAACAAGGAGGGGTCCAGACAGATCAGGGATGGTTGACGAAGGGTACAGCCACATGGTTTCTCCCCGACTCTATGGTTCAAGTCATTATTAATACCGCACATAGTCCAGCACATCTAGGAGAAAAAGCTATGTTAGACAGTATCCAGAATATTTGGTTCAACAAGCATTTACGAGCTGCAGCCAAGCAGAAAGTCCGTACCTGTATGATATGTTGTCAGTTTAATCCAGGTAAAAGTGTCCCGGTGGAACAAGGTGGATTCCAGCCCCCTGACCACCCTTTTGAAGTCCTCCAGATGGATTACATTCAGATGGAGCGATGTCGAGGTTTCAAGTATGTCCTTGTAGTTGTATGCGCTTTGTCCAGGTGGACGGAGGCATATCCAGTCCCAGATTACACAGCCACGACTACTGCCAAGCAGTTGGTTCGTGAGTTCTTCCCCCGTTACGGACTCCCTAGAGTCGTATATTCTGATAACGGCCAGCCATTCTCATCTGAGTTGATGAAACATGTTTCCCTGTTGTTAGGGTACCAGTGGAAGTTCCATTGTGTACGCCATCCTGAAGCAGCCGGTCTCGTAGAGAGACATAATCAGACCCTGAAAATTCGGATTGCAAAGGTTTGTCAAGAGAAAGGTGTGGACTGGCTCATAGCTCTGCCGGTCGCCCTGTTCTATATGCGCATGGTCGCACATTCCAGATCAGGTCTGTCCCCGTATGAGGTCGTTTTCGGCCGCCCCCCTAACATGTGGGGTACTCCTAGACCCCGAAGTATTACCGATGTTTCAAGTAATATGCTGACAGATTACCTAGCTTCCTTGATGTCTGCCCTCAACTCTTGTCGTTCACAGGTTGCCGCCGCATTTCCAGACAATACCGAGGTGGCACCGCATGAAATCGTTCCCGGATCCATGGTCCTAGTGCGAAATTTCGATCGTTCAAGTCCACTGGAGCCTCGCTGGAAGGAGCCCCGACAGGTCCTCCTGGCCACCCGCACAGCCGTGAAGTTGGAGGGACGCAAAGGCTGGGTGCATCTTTCACACATCAAAAGGTTTTATGGATTGAAACCAATTTCAAAGAACATTTCCGAGGATTTAAAGGACTGCCAAAGTACTATTCTTAAGGACTGTCCCGCAAAAGACAATGAAACTGCACCCTCCCTGTTAGAGAAAACTCCGCAACAGGAGTATAAGAAGAAATTAAGGTCTAGTAAAATAAGTCAGCCAGTTTGATTGTCTAAGTCCTCCCCTAGGTGAAACGGTTAGACCGGTTTCTGACATGTATAAAATAGACCCCCATACTGAGAGAGTTAGTCAAAACTCAATCCGATGTATCGTTTTTCTATGTTTCATATTATTTCTCAGCATTATGATTTCCTGCACCAGTTATGCATTTTATCTGTATTTTCCAGTTTCTCATGTAAATAAGTCCTCTAATGCTACAGTAGAGCACACGTTTAGTGATCTGCCTCCTCATGAACTCTCTTACCGCCTCGCTATGCGTAACAATTCTTTTATCCGTATGTTACATTATTCACACCAGACCAGCAATGCCACTAATTGTTGGGTGTGTGGTCGACTCCCCCCTTTCCAGACACCGAAGGGAGTTCTGCCACTCTTTCCTTATCCATTTTCACATAATGGTTCGTGTGGAGCATGGTCCACGTTAACGTCATCTTCAACAGATATGTCTTTTCTTAACAGTACATGTTTCCCAGACAAGCAAGGTCTTCCCCACAGAACAGGGTTAGATCTAGAAAACGAAGTTTACAATTTAGGTAATTATTCTTCGAATTTCATGGTCCTGAATGTTCAGTCTGATTCCACTCCAGACTTACCTGCTATTTCAGTACTACCAGTCAAAGGCGAATTATGTGTTAGAAATAATGGTTCCGTACATGTAGGACATAGCGATTGTACTACTATTGTCAAATATAGTGACAGTGGGAAATCTATTTTCAAAGCTTCACGTCATTCTTATTTTATTTGTGGTCAGACCGCATATGTTCGTCTGCCCCTCGATTGGGAGGGAACCTGTTACATTGCCTTCCTACTGCCACCAGTTTTCCTAGCCCCATCTGATTATCATAGAAACACACGTCTAGTACACATTAGACATAGAAGGGAGATTGAGTCCCCAATTGTCGATTATACTGAAACTGCTCTAGAACAATATACAGATTTCAATAGAGGTTTCTTCTTCTTTATAGGACCTATCCAGAATAGTAAGCTAATTCGTAGGTTAACCAGAACCCTTGAAGCAGTAGTTAATGAGACTGCCTCTGCTCTAGGTAACTTAACTGAAGAGCAATCTGCTATGAGATTTGTCGTTTTACAGAATCGTCTTGTCCTTGACGTCATACTGGCCGATAGGGGCGGGGCCTGTAGAGTCATCGGATCTAGTTGCTGCATTTTCATTCCAAATAACGCACCGTCTGTTTATTCAGCTATAACCAGACTTCATAAAATTGCCCATCTGTTACACCAAGACCCAGGCACCTGGACATGGTCCGGTTGGTTCTGGAACATAATTTCCGCTTGGGGATGGAAAGTCTTGTCCTTTCTAGGTATTGCAGTAGCGATCATATTCAGCTGCTGCCTCTGTATACAATGTGGCCCTGCGATTTGCGGCATTTGTGCTACCTCTTGTATTCCTAGTCCCAAGCCCCGTTCTAAATCCCGTTCCAAGAAAATTCGAGACGAGCAAATGATACTGTATGAAATGATAGATGGTATCATGAATATTGATGTTTCCTGATGGAAACGTAGTGACAAGGAGGGAATGTGGAAAAGTAAATTTTGCCATGTTCTGTGTCCCTACGCGTCCTCCATCATATGTTATCTGTGCATGATTAATATGCATATGTATTCCCCGTGTTCGATTAAAGACGCAATTACAGATTGTGTCCATCTCTAGTATGTCAGTTTCCAGTTCTCGTGAATACTACGAATATCAGGCCTATGTAAAGCTACGTTGCCACGTTTCTTAGTGTGCACGTTATTTCATTGTAAAGTTCCCTTTTCTAGGCCTCAAAAGGGCCCGGACACTAGATTCAGCTCCTGTCTCCTGAGCCTCGCTGAGGAGCGATACAGCCCCCACCTGTATCCTCGACCCTTCACTTACTTCCTGCCTCACAGTGCCCGGTTCAGCCTGGCTCTGCCTCTGAGTCTGCCAAGAGTAAGTTATGATTCTAGTTATCAGTCCAGCCCTCCTTCTCTGCATTCCTAAGCTACTGAATCGCATCAATAGTTTCCGTTATTGTCTAGCCTTTACGTCTCCATGTAAGAGAAATACTGTATTAATGATCATTTAATATTCTTCATCACGCACTACATGTAGAATAATGCATGCTCCAGTCTTAGAGTCTGTTCGCCTTTACCCCGATAACTTTTGGATTCTATCAACATGTTCTCTAAACATCAGATACTAGATACTGCTTAGGTACATGTCGCCCTGACTCTCCAGACTTCAGTCTCTGCTCCTAGCACAGAGTTCATAGCCCCCAGCTTCTTCTAGTAACACGTCATTGCCAGTTTGCGCGCACCATTAGGTCAGAGGTCCCGGCTCCTTAGGTAGCCCCCTCCATGTTTCCGCCCCATTTATGACATATTCTGTTACGTTTGCATCACATGTCTATGTATACGCCCCTGTTACACCCATTTTCACCCTTATCTTTCGCGACTGCTATTGACCACACCCACTGCTCCGCCTATCGTATGTATTGTAATGCAACTGTTTTAGTATATATGATCGTGGATTGTTATTAAATGTTAGCGCGCTCATCCCAGATCCTGCCCGGCAGCTGTCGGGGCCCCCCTGTCAGGCCCTGCCATCCTATTCCTGTGCAGGTTGTCCTGTTCCTGTCCTTTATGCTGTAATAAACCTGCAAACTCCTACTACCTCGAATCTTGACTCTTATTTATTGAGCTATCTGTTATTGCTATGCCTAGTCAAACCTAGATCCGGTATTATTTATTTATATACCACAACGCGCTGAGAGACGCGCTGCTTTCTCCTGCCGAGAAATCCAGCCCCGGCGTTTCTGGGTAGCCCTCGCAGGCAGCCTGGAATATCGAGACCAGAGAGAGAGATACCATTCCTCATTCATCCTAACTTCCAGGTACAGAACTGAATAACCCCTCACAGAGAATTCTTTAGTTATTCACTTGGCAAAAACAAACTTAACTTAAACTGTAACTTTCTATTCCCGCCCACGCATTAGACTTAGGTCAGGTACACGGGGTAGGCGTATCTAGAAACACCAGTTGAGTACGTTTAGTCAAATGTATATGTGTATGTAATATATTTTATTCACTTTAAAACATCTTATGGCTTAGAAACCATATCAATGTTTTTACAGTATTACTTTATACTATTGCTTTTAATGTATGCACTTTACTTAACTATAAGTATTGCAATAATATCGATCCATTTCTCTTGTATGAGAAAAGAGACTGATCAATAAATAACACCTTTTTATTGAACACGCCCGTCTCTTCCTTTTCTCTACATTCTGATGAGACTAAGAATGCACGTACTGACTGAGTAAAATAAATTGCCTTTTGTTCACACGACTCTCGAGATTTACTCTTGATTAGGGGAGAGCAAAGTTGTCATGTTCTATGGTTGTCAGAAACTAAATCCCTTCTTGTCTAATCAGGGAAGTTAAGTCCTCCTTGAACATTCGAGAAAGTTTCTAGTGAACTCTGAGCTAAGCTGGCAAACCCAAAACTTTAAGTCTAGTATCGACAGTAGTAGACCTAGGTAACGTCTGGCCTAGGCCTTTACTGCTGTAGGTATTATTCCAATGCGCAGAGCCTATTGGGATGATAGGAGCTACACTACATGGTGCCCAACGCGTTTGGAAAGGGCGATAAAACTAACGTAAGACATTTAGAGTAACTCAGTCGTGCTTTCTCACTCAGACCCCTTTCTCCCATAATACTCCAAAGACGTCTGGAGTGGGTAAAAGGTTATATCCTCCAAAACCTCGCAGGAGGGAACTCCTATGTATGGTTCTTGGTATAGTCAACGTTGAAGGATACACTGTTCCAAAATATTGTGCATCTAATCTTTGTTTCCATAAGAAACCTGATCTGCAAACAAACATAATAACCTTCAGGACAGTAAAATGTCAGACAATGAAGAAGAAAGAGAGGCAGTTAGATTAGCAGCTGAACTCGCAGCGGCTGATGCTGCAGCACTAGATGCGGACGGGTATATAATACTCATCCCGGTCATCAAAAGGAGATCTATAACCCTGAAACTTATAGAAAATGGACTGACACCTAGAGGTGGCACAGTCATATTCGTAATTGAGGCACACGAATATCGGCAGACAGAGGTATATTATTCATGGATACATTTTCCAGCAGCAAATGCTGTAACAAAGTACTTCCACTATTACAAAATAGAGGAACCTCCTAATGAGTACACTCCTTTCGAGGAGGTGGAAGTACCACTCAAATTCCAAGAGCATTTGCTCTTATTTGATGGCGCCCTAAAACACAATAATCACATCACCAGGCTCGGTCCTTTAGGTAGACCAGGAGCAACGTGGCCGGTCCTAGCCGGATACACACCACATCCAGACATCGAAGGGATGTCTACGGCAGAGCTGTTAACACAGCTAAAACAATTAATAAAAATTCACAGACAATTAGTCCAATATGTGATGCGGACTTCAACAATTCAGCCAGCGATTAAACTTCCACAGCTGACCCCTCACCAGGGGAACACAAATAAAATTACACCACAGAACATCCAATCCTGCCTAGGTAAAGTACCGGCTAAACGGGAACAAATACCATTCTGGTTGGCACAGAAAATTACCCAAATAGAGGCGGTGTTTCCTGACACCACCCCGCTAGAAAAGCACAGGATTCTGACTATCTGTCTTCCAATGGGAATCGCACCACACATTGAGGACTGTGACACTTGGGGTACAGTCTTTGCTTCCATCTACACAAAAACGTACGGTGTTCCATCCATTTCGGTAATACCAGATGTGCTAAAACAAATTCAAGATGAATATGGTCCGGAACCCGCTTTAACTCTTGGTATGAAATTACTGAAAGACTTCAAGCAGGTCTCGGCTATATTATTAGCCAACATAAAAGGTGAAGCAGCAAACGTGGCGATCCGCCAGAGGTTAAAAGAGACAGATATAGCAGACCAACCAGCTGAAATTGCCAGAATCATAGACAAATCCTATGAGGAACTAGGCAGAGATAGTTTAGGTGGAATACCAGTAAAACCGCAACTAATTGAAAGTCCTGAAAAAATATTTTTTAATAATAAATCTACATCACCAAAAAAGATCTGGGATGGAAACAAACAATCCAATCCTAAAGAAAAGAAATTCCAGTCCCGAGGAAGGTCTCCTAGGCGAAGACAAAAATCTCCAAACCAAAGACACAGGTCACCCCAGAGTGACCCCTCTGGGAATAGATATAACCTTAGAAATAGGGATAATATAAAAAAGCCTGATAGATATCAAGACATTGATACACGTCCCTCTCAATCTTTTCAGACTTCCTCGCAGAAATCGGAAAGAAGAGGACGATCAGAACAAAGAGAAGAGCACGCCAAGTCCAAAGACAAGGAACCTGCTCAGCTAAAAAAGAAATTACAATTTCCAAAAAAGAAGGTAGCCAGTATCAAGGTAGTTAACAATGCCGAGAATACTGAGGACACAACTGAAAAACGGGGAGTGGGCTCAGACAATGCTAGACAGTGCAGCAGAAGTGAGCATAGCTCGCAAAGTCCTTATGAATCATCTGGAGACAGTGGACACGAATGAATATCTTCAAGTGGAAACTGCGGACACCAGAGTTAGCAAACCTCACAAGATATACGAGATAACATTACGTATAGAGGGAGATAAGACTAGGAAAATAAGGGGACTATTTTGGGATAACCTCTCCGAGGGCTATGACATCCTTCTAGCTGAAAAAGACTGGCCACCAGAGTTTGTTAGGGAGTGCCCTCATGGCGAAGAAATAATTATGCCTGCCTTCTCGAATCATATCCCGATTCATAAAAAATACACACTTGCCAGAAAATGGGCAGTGGCTTTAGCTCCTGCCTTATATAAAAATCATGTAGGATGGGATGAGGACTCTCCTCCTCACAAAATCCAGTTAAAATCACAACCAACTGCACAAAGGCAGTACCCAATTAAGCAAGAAGCTAAAAAACAGGTAAATGAAATACTAGATCAGCTAGAATACCAGGGGGTGATTGAAACTTGCACCTCACAAATGAACAACCCTTTGTTTCCGGTCTCCAAACCAGACAATTCATATCGTCTAGTTTTGGATTACCGACACCTTAACACATGTTGCAAAACTTTTGCAGTGCAAAACTCACACAGTGCTGCACTAATGAATAACATAGTGCGCAAAAAATACAAAACAACATTAGACATTTCTAATGGATTCTTTTGTCAAAACATAGCACCAGAGAGCAGATATTTAACTGCGTTCTCAATAAATGGCACTCAAAAACAATTCTGTCGGTTAGCCCAGGGGTACAAGAACAGCCCGGGGGTATTCTCAGCGAGAGTAACAGAATTACTACAACTATATGATGATGAAGCATTATCTTATGTCGATGACATTTACTTAACAGATTATGACTTGGAGACTCACTTGAAAAGAGTGAATACCATAATACTTGGGTTCGCAGCAGAGGGTTACAAATTCAACTTTAAAAAATCCAGAATTGCCCATCTGACAGTCCTATTCTTAGGATATGAGTTATCAAGTGAAGGCAAAAGCCTGGCTGACAATTTCCTAGAGAAATGTGCCGTACTCCAAGCACCTAGAACACTAAAAAACTTACAGTCAATTCTAGGCTTCCTAAATTTCGGAAGAACATACATTGCAAATTACGCAGAAAGGGTCAAACCCCTTTATGATCTAATTAAACCAGATTTTAAAAGATCCAATTGGACTCAAATACACACAGAAATTTTGAGATCCTTACAAACAGACATGCTAATTAAAACAAAATTAGAAACACGTGATAACACACGCAATCTTGTGATTCGAGTCATCCCAGGGAGATGCGGATTCACATACCTGACCTCTAATGAGGGAGAAAAGGTACCAATTGCATTCAAATCACACTTGTACACTAAGGCTGAAATGAAATTTAGCCCTACGGAAAAAATTCTAACTGCAACACAGACAGCTATAGCAAAAGAACGAGCCCTGGCACAAGGTAAACGAATAATAATCGTGACACCGATACCAGCCTTAGAGGCTGTAACAAAAGCAAGCATTCCGAATGCTAAAGCACTCCATCCAAGATGGATACAATGGGCTAACTCTCTTGCTGCAACAGACGTAGCATACGAATTTGATCCCAACTTAAAAACACAAGAATTTCTCCAATATGAATTTGAATGTCCTCTGCCGACCGAAATTCTGCCTCTAGAACAATACGGCTGTATAATATATACAGACGGATCAGCACAACCCGCGGTAGGGGGTAAACAAGCTTACAGTGCTGCTTGCGCGATTGTCAAAGGTCGCTGGCACGAAGGAAAATTTAAACCAACCCTCACTAAAACACAATCTCTAGGAGATTGTACAGCTCAGCGAGCTGAACTACTGGCGTTCAAGATGGCGCTTGAAAATACCAATCGAGAATTCCCCACACTCATAGTGTGCGATTCGTATTATTGCGTTCAGTCTTATAATGAATACTTGCAGATCTGGCTTCAGAATGGCTTCAAGGATGCGAAAGGTGGCACAATCAAGCATAAAATGCTCTGGGAACAAGTAGTTCTTTTACAAAAAGAACTACCAAAGACTCACGTGACACACTCACTGAGTCACCAGCGTGATGGCGTTCACGTTGCAGGGAATTCATTGGCTGAGACAGCCGCAGCGGCAGCCACTAAATCGGCTCCCGTAGTTCGAAAAAAGCGTACATTAAAATACATTGACGGTGAAACAGTGCTGGCGGTGAAAACGTCATCAAAAGGCGACTGCTCAGCGTTACCGATCAACTATCCACTCAATTATACATACATAATCGATGCAAACTCCGTCCCTTTTGCTCGAATCCCTGGAGTGGGGGATAGAGTGATTCCAAACATGGACAGGAGAAACTTGTTAATCGCAGACGCACATATGGGCGAGGGTCTCAGACACCTCAAACTAAAAGATTCTCTGGAAGAATTACAATCACGGTACTGGTGGCCAGGCATGAGCCTGCGTCACACCATGTTTGTAAAAAACTGCCCAAACTGCAACAGAGATCACAGTGGGGAGAGAAACAGTTTAATACCTCGTCGTTCTACTCCAGAAAAAATCAGGAGTAAAAAGGAAGGGTTGCGATTAACATATACAGGCTAGTTCCACTTATAATGTAGATCACCAGCACTCGGCTGACGTCCGGACTGTTATACAAAGATTTGCGAGTCTAAATGGCATATACGCTAAGAGCATGCTACGTTTGACCATTGTTTTCACTCTAGCCCTCCAGCCTGAGGGGAAACATGGCCAAATGAGCATAGCCCAGCGGGAATCTTCTCACTTCCTTCCTGAGGGTACGGGATGGTGTAAAGAAAAAACCAAGGCATAAAGCAATCTATAACGGAAAGGATATTAGGTTCGGGAGCTGGGTGGGTCAAACATCTAATAAGTGTCCAACGTAGTCTCAATAACTTGCCAAGAAATTCTCTGAAGGGATTCAGTCCGTACGAATTATTATTCGGAACTAGGATGATTATCTCTGACCTTGACAGTCAGACTTCAGTGGTGAAAGAAAAAAGCTTTGATATCAAAGACCGTTTGGCTATTTTGCAGGACTTAAACAAAACAAGAAAAGACCTGAGCAACATAAAGTTGAAACAACAGCCAACAACCACTGAAGAACCAGCACCTGTCCCAGCAAGACCTGTCTGGATTCCAAAAGTCGGGGATCTAGTCAGGGAGAAGATCGCGGTAAAGAAGGAATTTGGGCCTTCTTACAGAAAAGCAGTTCCTGTCTTGTCTGTCAACGGGACAAGATCAGTTGTACTACCGCCACTTGCTGGTAAAAAGGAGAACCGAGTTGTATCCATCGACCTGGTAAAACCACAATCATGTGGCCGATAACAAACAGTAGGCCAAGTGGACTCCCAATAAGTAGCAGAACACCAAGGTTTGCTACCAGTACAGAGGTCCTAACGAAGAGGCTCATCACATTCGAAACGCCTACAGAAGAACAACAAGGACTATGCAACCATGCAATAGAACTCAGACCTCTGAAAACCCAAATAAAAACATTTAGCAGAGACACACCAATCTATAATGAAGTACCAAGTGAAAATGCAAGAAACAGAAATCCTGAACCAATTGGAACAATTGACAGAACTGCATCCGGCTACTTCATAAACTTCGATGATTCCTCTGAAAGCCTCAGTGAATCAAAGACACAGCCATCATCAAAAACCTTTAAAGATAAAGCTAAGGAACTTTTGAAACAACTGAAAGAAACATATCTGATTTCTCCATGGATTGAATTTTGGGTGGGTTTTGGTGCATTTATCCTCATACTTTGGCTCATCATGGTACTAACTTTGGGACGCTTCATTGAGGGAAAATATGCTAAAATGGACACAGCAAGTCAGAAAATCAACTTGATCCTCAAACCACACACATCTTCACACGTCGAGAAAAGAGAACTTTCTTCAGCCAACTTCACAGCCAATCGATACCTGGTGGGGTAGCCTGGGACAACACTGACTATGAAATTTATGGTCCGGTCGAGATCCTGAAATATCCACACCAAATTAAGATCTCCTTGAGTGACTTTGTAAAACCAAACTCATTTGCTGATGATTGGGACTTCGAAAGCATTAATAATATGATGTCTGATTTAGTAATGTCTGCTAAATTTACCAAACATGATTATTTGCAGGGTTCTACAAATTATGATAGTATGTACTGTTATAACCACTATGGTAACCATTTTTTACATAGATCTGCACAACCTAGAAATGTTTTAAATTATAATCAATGGGAACATTGTGCAACACCTCCTAAAGGGAGCTCAAGAACCGTTTACGACAAATATTCATATTTTTCTGGTTTTAACACAAGTAATGCTGAAGCATTTTATTTTAAATTGTCAAATAAGACAGGGACCAAGACAATGATAACCAACACAAAATTGATATATTCAGACTCATTTTTTGAACAAATGAATACTTTTGGATTTGATTATTGGGACAAAAATGTTGAATTGAAAAGTGTTTGGGGTACAAAAGAATGGCAAGTACAGGGTATAGAAGCTTTGTTTAGAGCCTGCATGATCCCAGAACAAATGATAATTTTAAATGACACTGTTCAACAAACCACCTGTCTTGGCTTAGCCAAAATCAAAGATTTAAATAAACCGTCTATTCCAAAGCCAACAATGTTTAGCAACACTTCTACAGATGAAGAGATAGACGTAAACCATATATTAAACCAAAACAGAACACATCCTGATTGGAAACAGTGGTTGATCTGGCCCACAGATACAAATAACTGTCAAGACAGATTCCTGAACAAAACACAGGGGTTCAAAATGACCAGGCCAGACCCTAGATATCCTCAAAGACATCACCCAGGGATAATAACAACCTACAGTGTGGGCAAATTATGCCTTCAGTGGCTACAAACTTCCACACTGGCAGAAATTAAGCAACACCTAACTTTACTTACTGATGGTGCTGACTTGCGTGATTTCATAATGGGACCACGCAAACAGCGTCAAAAACGTTTCATAGCAGCCTCTGTATATGCAGCATACAATGAGGCCTGGAAGGTTACTCAAATTGAAACAGCAGAGAGAATACGGGAAATTGACCGTATTAATTTGGAAAAATCACTTTCTGTAGTGGACAATGGGTTAATGACTCTGTCCTCCAGAATTTTTTCTTTGGACAGCATTGTGTCGTCAGCAATCGATATATTATCGCAAGACTTACTGTTATTACAACACGGTCAGTCACAATTGCGCTCTATTGTACAGCTTGGCTGGACGTTACAAAATCTGCGTTCAGGCTATGTGCCTTGGCGTTTAATCAACACAACGTCATTATTCCAAATCTTTAACCTTACTGATAGACAAATCAGTATGGCACAAAAGGGTGCTGATTATACAATCTTGAGCATTGAAAAACTAGAAAGATTACCAGTGACAATGTCAGAACGACCTGTCAGTGAATGGATAATACATGGAATAATAAATATTCCAATCTCAACCTTCAGGTTTCAATACTGCCAAAAATATATACAGGCTGGCATGTACGAGAAATTGGGAAAGGGGTACATTAAAACAACATGGAACCTGCCCTATTCACATGCATGTGTCAGTAATAAAGGACAGAAAGTGTTTCTTAGTGGCAACAATTGTGCGATGTCACTAAGCGGCACACTTCTGTGTAACGGAATTAGTTTGCATGGAGCCTGTGAAGGGAATTCATACAACCTTTCATGTCACCAGCAAGGCGCACCTGCAACAGAAATAGAACCATTCTTTCAAAGACTCTATAATGGGAGTTACATTCTAATTGTAGACCGCAGATGTTGTAGTCTTATGCCCGGGACTCCTTATCTAGTTACTACGACTGCGAAGGTCAAGTGCTGTGGACGCTCATTGTTCCCCAGCTCCTTCCCAGACAGGGAGGCAAGGGCATGGCCCGATTTGAAAATTACTTCTATTCGAATAGATACTTTAAGCAGAATGAAAACAGTGCTTCTTCAGACGCCTACAAGGCTCTCGTCATCAAAAGAAACGTATGATCTACAAGTCGCAAGGACGACTGCAGAGATACATACATTATTATCAACTAATTCCCCCGTACATTTCGCGGAAATCCTGAATGAAATCTTAAATATTTCTGATACCAATGGGGTCTCAAAGGTATTTAAGACAGTATTTTCGATGGCATTAACACCATTCAAAGCCATACTGGGTATTTTTCCAGATTTCGTCCATTCGATTTTTGGCGGACTTCCCCTGATCTTGGGACTAATTGCAGGAATCCTATTCTTAGTCCTTATTTTTCGTTATGGCAACCCATGTCACAGACCAAACTCTCGCGACAATGGAAGAAACAATCCTAGCCATTGGATACCGGGACCGGATAACAAAAATCCTGGGACTCTCCCGGCTTAGAGACCTGAACATGACTTGGTTTCTATCATTTCGACCAATGTGGCAAAGATGTGTTTTACCTGTATTAAGGTGTCTGCTATGCGGAGAAGAATGCGTGTTAGACACCTGTCTGACGCTACAATCGGATGCGCCAATGGATGCAGAAACATTGTTGAGCCCGATCAAGGTTCATGCTTTGTGCTGCCCTCAAAGGCTACCAATCCTGATGACGGCATTCGTGGAAGCTTCACCACTACGATTGATGGGTAGTGAAGTTCAAGATGAAAGCAGCATCGATCAGGTACGACCTTCTGTCAGCAATGCGAATCAGAATGTCAATGGAGACAATCATGCGCAAGAATGCATGATTACTACCTATTTCCGAGTTAGTGGAACTTTCCCAGGAAGCTGTTGACAGTTTTTTCGAAAGCCTAAATGATATGATGTTCTCACCCGAACAGAAATAGAGACTTTTGAGCAAGATCGCACACGGCGTTCCCTGAATTCGGCCTTCAACTTTAATAATAAAGTCACATGAACAGATTTTTCCTCCAGTTCACGGACAGCAATTTTTCAGCAGCCCCAAATATTTTTGCATATTTTTCGGGACACTATCTTCTGCTTAAAGTAAGAACTATTCTTAGAGAACTAAGGTTTCTAAATTTTAGATAGCTTATAGACATTAGCTGCCCGCTGATACGTTCATAGATATTTTATTCTGTGATGGAATGGTCTCGAACCTTTTTTCTGTATTAAGAGCCATTTCATGTGTAATTCTCATATACCAAATAAGCAATAATGTATACAAATGCGTGATTACTTTAGCATTATTCTACAGCTTGAGTGCATACAATATATATGTCTGCAAATTTTCTGTATATTTGAAGAATTTCAAAATGCATTTATGTATTTTGGGGTGGTAAGGTATACACACTACTCTATAGTATGTTGTACTATGTTATACTATGCCTAGATTAGTAAATATGACCATAGTTAGCGTGGAGTGGGTGTCATGTATTCCTATAGGTCCTGAATCGATCCCCCTATTCCTGACCCTATTCTAGTTAAACAAACCAACAAGTTAACTAGCAGTCAGCCCATGAGGCAGAAAACCCCCATGATGCAGATACCGTTATCTGACGCAGTCACACTACGGCACAGGAACGTGTTATCTGATTAGGTCATAATGCTTGCGATCTAATTAGACAAGCGATATTCCTCCAGCCCCTGATAAGGCATACGGAGTTCTCATAACAAATCAAACCTATGACAACCTGGGCAAAACCCTGCGGCCATTGTTTTGATTTCACCGAGAA
Organism: Lissotriton helveticus; assembly: GCF_964261635.1. Lineage (NCBI taxonomy): Eukaryota > Metazoa > Chordata > Amphibia > Caudata > Salamandridae > Lissotriton > Lissotriton helveticus. Next base: position 1,043,328 of record NW_027611656.1, on the reverse strand, counting down.
CTTCAGTAAAAGAATGTGCTAACGAGCAAGTCGTATGACATCCTTATTGACGTATCTATGTCCATCCTTACGTCAATCTCGGCACCTTAAAGGTATAAATATTACCGATCTTGCCCTATGCAAACACACGCGTGGTGACGAGACGGAGCAGCCATACTTGCCGAAGCCAAGAGCAGAGCAGACCCCGCTGGCAGCAGCCCCGCCTTCCTGACGCGCTGAGAGACGCGCTGCTTTCTCCTGCCGAGAAATCCAGCCCCGGCGTTTCTGGGTAGCCCTCGCAGGCAGCCTGGAATATCGAGACCAGAGAGAGAGATACCATTCCTCATTCATCCTAACTTCCAGGTACAGAACTGAATAACCCCTCACAGAGAATTCTTTAGTTATTCACTTGGCAAAAACAAACTTAACTTAAACTGTAACTTTCTATTCCCGCCCACGCATTAGACTTAGGTCAGGTACACGGGGTAGGCGTATCTAGAAACACCAGTTGAGTACGTTTAGTCAAATGTATATGTGTATGTAATATATTTTATTCATTTTAAAACATCTTATGGCTTAGAAACCATATCAATGTTTTTACAGTATTACTTTATACTATTGCTTTTAATGTATGCACTTTACTTAACTATAAGTATTGCAATAATATCGATCCATTTCTCTTGTATGAGAAAAGAGACTGATCAATAAATAACACCTTTTTATTGAACACGCCCGTCTCTTCCTTTTCTCTACATTCTGATGAGACTAAGAATGCACGTACTGACCGAGTAAAATAAATTGCCTTTTGTTCACACGACTCTCGAGATTTACTCTTGATTAGGGGAGAGCAAAGTTGTCATGTTCTATGGTTGTCAGAAACTAAATCCCTTCTTGTCTAATCAGGGAAGTTAAGTCCTCCTTGAACATTCGAGAAAGTTTCTAGTGAACTCTGAGCTAAGCTGGCAAACCCAAAACTTTAAGTCTAGTATCGACAGTAGTAGACCTAGTTAACGTCTGGCCTAGGCCTTTACTGCTGTAGGTATTATTCCAATGCGCAGAGCCTATTGGGATGATAGGAGCTACACTACAGCTCAGGCTCTCAGATTTCCGAGCACAAGTGTGGCATAAGAGCCAAGGAGAAGAGGGGAGCCTCTGAGGGGAGGTGGATGGGTCGCATGTGAATCTATGAAAGATACTAACACTGGAGAACCACAGTTTTCAGGTAAGCAACTTATGTTTCTCTCCGCTATTGGGGTATCTTTCATAGATTCACATGCTTGAATCAGAGTAGATAGCAGTAATTCGAGAACTGTGCATGATAAGCCTTAAGTACATTGTAAACAGAGTACGAGAGAATACATATACGTACATTACAGTATAGCAGTAAACATGGGCACATCTGCAAAAGCAGAAATATACATACAATGTGTGCAGGAGGAGGTAAGAAACAGAGACTCACCTTACTTAAAAAGATTACAAAGCACCGCTTGCCCCACAGCTGTGTCAGCATTGTTGGCATCTTCCAGACAGTAGTGCTTGGTCGTAGCTCTGCAAATCTGATGAAGAGGCACACCAGCAAAGAGAGAAGTAGAAGAGGAGACTGCTCTAGTAGAGAGCACTTTATTCGTTGCATGAAGGGTCTTGCCTGCTTGCCGATTGCAAAAGGAAATTTCTCTAGATATCCAACGTGCAATAGTTTGTTTAGCAACTGGAGGTTCTTTACGCATCCTGCCGTAGGCTATGAAGAGCTGATCAGTTTTACGGATACTGGTTGTTCTTTGCAAATAAAATTTCAAACATCTCTTAACATTTAGAGAATGTACAGTCTTTTCTGCTGGCGACTGTGGATTAGGGAAAAAAGTCTTTCAGATGACCGTCTCATTCAGGTGGAACTCAGATGGAACTTTAGGAATAAAGGCCGATTTAGAGCGTCTTTGGTGAATTGAAGAAAAGGAGGTTTAAAAGTAAAAGCATGTATCTCGCTGACTTGCCGAGCCGAAGTAGGAATTAAAAGTAGCGATGTCTTCCAGGAGATGAATTTAAGATCAGCCCTACGAATGGGCTCAAATGGAGACTTTATGAGTTGTGCCAACACATTGTTCAGATGCCAAGGAGGAGGCGGGCGTCAAATTGGAGGGAACATCCGAAATAAGCCTTTGAAAAATTGTTGAATAATTCTTGAAGAATAAAGAGAATTGGAACTATCCTGACGGAATCTGGAAATTGCGGCCAGAAAAACCTTCAGGGTAGAGTGAGAGAGGTCGGATTTTGCTAATTGTAAGAAAAAAGGCAGAAGCTGCTCTGGCGTAGAGTGAACAGGGTGAACATGTATTTATTTACTTTATTCATCATTATTTGTAAAGCGCAACTGACACCCTACGGGTAACCTGGCGCTGTGATACAGGGACTAGCTTAGGGCAGAGAGGATGCCAAGAAGCATACTCAAGGGTAGAGCCAGGTTTTTAACCTTTTTCTAAACTGCAGGATGTTGTCTATTTGTCTCGTATCAAATGGAAGAGTATTCCAAAGGCGGGACGCTGCCGCACTGAAGGCCCTACCTCTTGATTTGACTTTCCTAACTCTAGGAAACCCTCACCAGATTAGCCGATGAGGAGCGCAGTGCTCGTGGAGGGACATACCATGTCAGTTTCTCCTGCAGCGATTTGGGCCCATGATCATGTAGAGCCTTAAATACTATAAATAGTGCCTTAAATCGTATCCTCTGCGAGACTGGCAGCCAGTGTAAATCTGAGAGTGCCCGGGAGGCGGAGGAGCGGCGTTGCTGCACTAGTACCAGTTGAGCCGCCATGGTCTGTACTCTCTGCAATCTCTCAATCAAATATTGTGGGGATTCTGTTAGGATGTGTCAGCAGCGCCAAAACAAGTACTGCCACTAACCTTTAGTACCACCAGCGGGGACGACGGAGTGTACAGAAGTCCCCCATCTCCCCTGAGCACAACCACACACAGAGTAGATATACACTACTATGTAAGGAAGCACCCCGGGGAATAGAGAAAATAATAAACTCTGCTGCTGTGCTGGAGTCTTCATACACCTTAAGTCTGGTCTATGGCTCAGTATAACTTCAGAAGTCACCCCACAAACATAAGCTGCAGGTGAAAAAACTGAGAGGGGTATGAGAAACAACTTAGGGATTCATTCATATCACACAACAGGATTCTCGTATAGTCAGATACTCACAATATAACAAGCAGCAATACTCTTAGGGCCCGATTCACAGAAGTAACTACCTAAACTTACTACTTTTGGTATTCACACTAGTTAGGATTTTGTCTTAAGACAGACTTAAGACAGACTTAAGTAAGAATTTTGTATTAAGTCTGTCTTAAATTTGTCTTAAGTTTGTCTTAAGTTTTTCTTAAGACAAACTTAAGACAAAATCCTAACTTCTGTGAATACCAAAAGTAGTAGTAAGTTTAGGATTTTGTTTTAAGTTAGTTCTGTGAATCGGCCCCTTAGGAAGGTTCTGAGACTATCCAATCCCAGAGAGACCATACACTGAGAGACGATGAACTGGAATGCCAGGGAGTTTATGAGCTCACTGAACCCAAGGATGATTTCAATCAACAAACAAAGTCACGGTAAATGGTGCCTTAAGAGGACTATGAATTGCACCATAAAAGAGCATAAGATCCCTGTTAATAGCACAGGGTAATAGCGAAGGAATAAAGTTGTGCACGCAGTAGTCACAAGCTCAAGTTCCATACCACTGAGCAATTGCACGCAAAACCACTGTTTGAGGGCACAGTGTAGATTGTTGGCGCAGGCTCCAAAAGAGACGACCAGCGTGGAAATAATTTCAAAATTAAACTGTTTCATAAAGCAGAAGGAGCACTCCAGCACTTCCTTTCTGAGTGCGGCTAAATACCTTGCGTTTTCAGCGTTGGGAAGATACAGAAACCTCTGACCTTTAAAGCAACCCTTCAAACACTTCAGAATGAAGAAATGTCAGCAATGGTGATTAATGTGAACCAGCTGGAACACTCCTTAGAGAAAGCCCGGGCCTCGGAAAGCAATTGCCTTGCTTTTCTATGTACGGTGGGAATCACACTTCGACGACGGGGAATGATTCAAGAATGTGAATCTATGAAAGATACCCCAATACTGGAGAACAGCAGATGTCTCACTACTGAAGCTCTTACCCAAGTTGCTTTAGCCTTAGTCATATCTCACATTGACTACACTAACTATATACTTTGGCATTCCGGCATACCAATCTAAAAGACAGCAACTAGTGCCAAACCAGGCTGCTAGATTAATCTATCGCCAGGCAAGAATGCAGTATGTCACCCCTCTTATGAAAAAGTTACATTGGCTTCTGGTAGTCGAACGCAGTGCATTCAAGTTGGGATGCCTCCTCTTTAAAGCGCTCCATGGCAACTGCCCAGTGTCTGTATCTACTCGGGTCCAGAGATATATCCACACTCGGGATATTAGGTCTTCCCATTTGAATCCCCTAGCCACTCCGTCCTTTAAATGCTAGAAATTGGGGGGGGGGGGGGGGGGGACTAAGATTTGCAGTACTGGCTCCTCAATTTTGGAATTCTCTCCCTCAGGACATTAGATACATGATATCATATCCTCAATTTTGGAAACTCTCAAAGACATGGCAATTTTACCAGGCTTATGAATGAATCACTTAGCGGCAGGACTCCCTTGTACGCAGCGCCATAAAACCTTGTGGTGTGAGCGCGCTTTATAAGTATTTTTAACATAAGATAACAACATTGTCTAAATGGGACAACCTGGAAAGTGTTATTAACAGAAACAGTGAATTCTGCAGCTTGTCTGTGTATCTTTTATCTGCACTTCGCGGACTCCTCACATTCCTCTCGAGAGAAGGTCCTGCCTCCTACTCATTACTGTTGTTTCAGTAACTGTTTCTATCACGTGTTCATGTTTCATTGACTTGTATTAGGAGAAAAGTGTATAAAAATAAATTGTGTAGCATTAGCATTATATACTCCAACTTGCTTTAGGGTGGATGCTCTCGTCCATTTCAAAGACAATTGTCACTTTTTAGTTTACTTGGCCTTTTGCTATTTTTGCATTAAATGTATGATAGATGTGTTGGCCTCCAGGTGTGTTGTGTTTTATTTTACATATCAGAAGAGATGCTGAGGAAAATGACAGTCCAATATACACTTTCTTCATATAAATCAACTCACAGTATTCTGTTCTGGAGGTTCAGTCCCATAGACATTATCTCTAACTGAACACCCTAGGAAGCATGTGCTTTTCAAACCAGTTGCCCTCTGATGCGGCGTCCTCGCTATTGGATAAGTCAGTATGTCCTGAATTTTAGGAGGGTTACCGTATCTAGTGCACCCTGTTAGACGGCGCTCACCTGTGGCAGTAAGATGTTAATAGGCACCTTATCACCTATGCACGGGGCAGGGCTTTGAGTTACAGAGCTCCTCACGCTGTGGAGAAGATTAGGTCACATTTACCTGTTTTCCCATATTTGGTCCTGATGAAATGCCAACAGATTGCTCCATTACTACACAAGGCATGAAAAAAGTTGACGTCAAGTATAGACCGCAGCTTACCAGCAGGTCCATAGGTGATCGACACTTTCACACAGTGATAGGGGCCATTTGTTCCTCAATTTCTCTGCCACTGTTTTTAATCTCAACATGGACCAGGAAGATCACATTAACTATATTGCGGCAACTGGTCGATAGTTGATCTTATATTCAGACTTTCACCAATCTCACATCTTATGACACAACATCCTCTGTCCTACTATGCTCATCCGGTGTACTTAATAAAAGATCTCCGACAAAGTGCCCTCTGGTGGTGCCTGCCAGGCATTGTAGCGCCGGCCTGGTGAGGAGTATAGCCCAATGATGAAGCATGTCACCTTCAGGTGAATGAACGCAACTTGTCTTAAAAGCACATGCTTCCTAGGGTGTCTGCGTTCAGTTACAGATAATGACTCTGGGACTGAACCTCCGGAACAGTATACTGTGATTTGATTGTGTTTTATTTTAACAAATGTACATTGCAGATATTGGCCCTTCCTTGTTTCACAAATATGATCGGATACCTGCCTCAGAGCGCACTTCTTACAGACGAGTATGGGGTTATCATGTTGCTGCGACAAGCTCCTTACCTGTGTGAGTTATCGGGAACGATGCAGGGGCAGACCGAAACTAGCCACATGTGGCGATCAATGACAAATACTGAAGAATGAACAGAGCTTCCAAGCTGGTGACCATTACTTAATTGACCCTGAAAATAAAAGACACGTTTTTAGTATTCTGGTGACTCATGACCATAAAAACAAAGGATATAAATTAAATATTATGTCAAATACTTAAAAAATGGAACTGCATGTGCTGAATCGATGTTGCCCCAGGTCATGCGTGACACCTTCCACCAGGTCATGTGTGACACCTTCCACCACTATTGTTTATGGGACTTGTAGTTTTGCTTTTCTCATTAAAAGGATGGTCTCGTCCCAGTGTTCTAAGCGATGATAGTTAAAATCAGAGGCCTGAGTGAGGGTGAAGCATGACACTGCTCTGTTTAGCAGTGAGATGAATGACAGTCCCTCAGCCCTTCCATTCTTTGACAGACATTATGGTCACTGTAACACTGGGCAGGGGACGGGAGGAAAAGAACCGGATAATGTTGAGTGGTGGCGTAGTGAACTGACGTCCTCCCCCTCTCTGCCTCATTATCAGCATGACTGGAACAGGGGAGAATCCTGTTCCTGGGATCTAGCCGACGAATTGGATGACGGCCCCTTTAACTGGAAGACACACGAGTATGCAGCTCCACCCCCTGATGACGATGCAGGATTCCTAGTGGGTAAACACGCGGAAGAAGATGTCCTGGCGTGTGACGTCACCGACCAAGGATCAAGAGTGGGAGAGCGGCCCGGAGGAGCAGAGAACGGAGCTTTTGGAGGCGAACCCGAAGACGACAGGAGTTAGCCAGGAGGCCACCGGATCCATGAATCGCCGTGCCACACTCCCGAGGGAGGAGTGTGGCTACAACAGGTATGGCAGCGTTTGGCGGGCTGGGTAGGAAGACGGGGTTCTTCTAAACCGTAGCCGCATGTGTGCCAGAATATCTGCCCATCCTTTCTTTGTCTTCACCAAGTAAATATACCCCTCCTCACCAGTAATCACGCCTCCGCACCCTCGCACGTTTAATAAAGTGTTTAGCACCTTAGCACGGGTGTCCCCTGGACTTGCCCGGTTCCCTGTGGGAGAGTCCAGATAGAGTACATATCCTGATGATCTGTACCTGTTTCTTTTCCCTGGCAGAGTCCAACGAGAAGTTAGGAAGAACGGAACATCCCCTGAAGTCTGCTTCTTAACCATCTGGAAACAAGACCATAACCAGACGCCATCACGGACCCCAGAGATTTTCAGAGAGACACCTTGACAACCTGACATAAAAAAACATTTTCCAAAATAAAACCTTACCTACCCCGAACTGGTCTTAGATCTCTTCTTGATCCCACGCCACAATCACACACTACAGCATCTTTCCCTTTAAACCGAAGATAACAGCCTACAATAAAAAACTAACCAAAAAGCAACAAAACTAGAAAATGCATTTCCAAAAGCTGCAAAAGAGAAACTGTTAATACAAATGAACAATATTAAACTTTGTTGGTACCTTAGTAATGTCCTCACTTCTGGGCTTCACTCCATCTGCAGCAATAACGCTCTGAAAGGAGAAATTACTGCTGTGAGTCTCAGAGTCTTCAGTATTACTGGTCTCAGTCACGAAGACTGTGGTGTCGGAAGATAACTTTCTCTTATTTGGCATCATAGATCCACCAGTCACGCCATCGCTATTAGCAGACAGGCCACTGTCAGCAGCATCATAACTTCAGGCAGACCAGTAAAGCGGATCTCACCACTCACATTGGGTGAACAGACTCGTCTCTGCTACATGCATTCACTCTGTTCTCAAATTTGCTTGGGGCTGCCAAAATGCAAAGAGCTGCAATATATTCGCCACACTTTCCTGACTACCTTGTTTTAAAAAGTTGTGACATTCAAGCGTGATTCTTGGTTCATCTCCAAGCTGAATTGCTTTAGAGGTTCTATTGCCACACAATACTATTCCCATATTCCAGTTTGTCCACAGGGTGCTTCAAGCCTGGTAGGTTGTCTCCTGCCTGTTTTGCAGATAATTTTAGATAGTTTCTGTAAGAAACTGAATTATTATTTACGGTAGATGAGGAACAATCACAACCGTTGTCAGAATGAACTTTCAAAGCCATTCAATTAACCTAGGATCAACCCCCTGGTACCTAAGCACGGAACAGGCAGGTTTAACTTAAGGTAATATGTCAAATATTTATGCAGAAACCAAAAAAGTAAAAGTCAAAATGCAAAACAATAATAAATCCAAACCAAAATAGAAAAAAAAAAGTAAAATGTATTGAACAAAATGACACTAAAATGACAAAATCCAATAAGGGGAATGAGATATGAACTGTAACGCTGTAAGAATCACAAGGTGCCAATGGATGAGGGGCCCGGGCATGGATTAGTCTCTCTGGAGCTGACTGCCAAGTCTGAGTGAACTTGTATTCCCAGTTCAGCAGGAAGCCACTATACCGGAGAAAGGGCTTTAAGTGGAATGAAAAACCTTGTGATGGCTCCCAGAGGGACGTGGTCGATGTAATGAAGGGCGTGGCTTAAAAACCCAAACTGAAAATACATGCTCGGCATAGTGTGTCGCCCCACTGGTATTTTGCTGCTTCGCCATTCCATCCATATATAACAAGTAACATTACATCTACTACAAGCTAGGACTATTCGCTTTGTCAATGGTTGTTAGTTGCATAAGATAAATATGCAACAGCGATGGCTTCAAAGCTTGAGGGGGGCTACTAAGGGTGAGAGGGGGCTGCGAGAGGTGAGAGAACTGTAGCTGGTGTGAGAGCGGCGCTGCAAGGGTGTAATGGGTGCTGCGAGGGTGTGATGGGCGCTGCGGGTGTGATGGGTGCTGCGAGGAAGTGAGAGGCGCTGTGGGGTGGTGAGAGGACGCTGTGAGGGGTGCTGCTGGGGATGAGAGTGGCGCTACTAAGGGTGAGAGGGGCTCTGCTAGAGGTGAGAAAGAACTCCAGGTGGTGTGAAAGCTGCACTGCTTGAGCGAGAGAGGGCCCGGTGGGGGTAACAGATTTGCGGAAGAGGGAGCGAAAGGGCACTGTAGTAGACAAGCAGTAATTCGGGGGTTAGAAGGGTAACACAGGGTTCGGGGACGGGGGCTGCAGAAGGCAAGGGATGCCCTGCAAGGGGGGAGAGGGGACATTGCTGGTGGGAGAAGGACAATGACATGTACCTGGGAGCTGTGCACGAGAGGGGATCGCTGCAGACTTCATCGAGGGCATTGAAGAGGGGAGGCTGGGGGCACTACCACAGTGAGGAGTGCCTTGGCAGTGGCTAACAACAACAAAAGGATGGAGCAGATAGTGTGATAAGTGTGTAAACGGGCGCCCTCTGGTGTGAGATTGGATGCCCCACGGAGGGAGGCCGATCAGTGCGTCACTGGTTGAAGGTGTAACTCGGGGAGTGATCAGAGGTGCGCGTCTGGTAGTGAGCCGTCACAGTGAGATCTTGAAAGGAGTGAGTTTGTATGGGAGGGGAAGTCCCTGTCTACCGGGACTGTGTGTGTACGCGTGTGGTTGAGGTGTGAATAGGGCGCACACTGCAAAAAGTCACTGTGGGGAGAGTGGATGTGTGCACGGGTGATAGTGAGTGTATGGAATCACCGAGTGAAGGCTGCATCCGTGCAGGTGGTGAGGAAGCAAGGAGAGGGTGAACCAGTGTGTGTAATGACTGTCTGCTGGAGGGCTGTGTGCAGCGATGAAGGGCTGCTCGTTGAAGGTGTGTGAAGCGTGATTGTGAGGGGACTGTGAGTGCAGGTAGTGTCTGAGAACAACTGTCTGCCAGCAGTGCATGATACGTCACCGATGCCCTGAAAACGCGCTGGCGGTATATATATCGCTGTGACACCCCTCATGGAAAGTGCATGCAAGGCGCGTGTCTTCAGAGAAATGTGTGCACCGGGAACCATTGTGCAGACGTTATATCAGAGGGAGTGTGTCAGTGAGATTGTGCATAGAGAGGCTTCTTGCAGAAAGTCTCTACAACAAAGTGTGTGCAGGGGGAGTGCGTGTATGGGGGTCACCAGTTAGGAAGTCACCACAGCCAATTAGGAAGTCACTGCTACCAAAGTGTGTGCAAAGGGGATCACCAGCTAGGTAGCCACTAGCCACTGCAGGGAGAGTGCGTGCAGGGTGAGTGCGTGCATGGTGAATACCAGCTAGGAAGTCACCGCAAAGAAAGTGTGTGCAAGGTAAGTGCGTGCATGGGGGGTCACTGGCTAGGAAGTTATTGCAACAAAAGTGTGTGCAGGGTGAGTGCATGCATGGGGGTCACCAGCTAGGAAGTCGCTTTAAGGAAAGTGTGTGCAGGATGAGTGCATGCATGGGGGTGTTACTGACTTGAAAGTTATGTGGCCTACACTGTCATCCACTCGAAAGGGTGCTCTGTTCTGTATTATTATATGTGTGGTATACGAGGCTCCTTGTCCACCACCAAGTCCACCACCACCACATCCACCACCACTACATCCACCACCACAATGTCCACCACATCCACCAATACCACCATGTCCACCACCATGTCCATCACCACCACCACGGCCACCACCACATCTACGTCCACCACCACGTCCACCCCCACATCCACCACCGCATCCACCACCACTGCGTTCAACACCACTGCGTCCATCACCACCACGTCCACCACCACCACATCCACCACCACCAACTCCACCCCAACCACCACGTCCACAACCACCACCATGTCCATCACCACCACATCCATCACCACCCCGTCCACATCGTCCACCCCCACCATGTCCACCACCACCACCTCCACCACCGCCACCTCCACCACCACCATGTCCACCACCACCACACCCACCACCACGTCCACCACCACCATGTCCACCACCACCACCATGTCCACCACCATCACCACGTCCACCACTAACACGTCCACCACCACCATGTCCACCACCACCACCATGTCCACAACGTCCACCACCATCACCATGTCCACCACCACCACTACCATCACCACGTCCACCACCATGTCCACCACCACCACATCCACCAACACCCCATCCACCACCCCGTTCACCACCACCACCATGTCCACCACCACCGCATCCACCACCATGTGCATCACCACCACCACATCCACCACCACCACATCCACCACCACCACCACCTCGTGCACCACCACCACATCCACCATGTTCACCACCACCATGTCCACCACCACCACCATGACACCCACCTCCACCACCACGTCAACCAGCACCACCTCCCACCACCACCACGTCCACCACCACTACCACCACTACCACCACTACCACCACCACCACATCCACCACCACCACGTCCTTCATCACTCCACTACCACCACATCCACCACAACCACGTCCACCACTACCACGTCCACCAGCCATGTCCTCCACCATCACGTCCACCACCACCACGTCCACCACCACCACCACGTCCGTCACCACTACGTCCACCACCACCGCGTCCACCACCACCACCACATCTACCACCACCACTTCCACCACCACCATGTCCACCACCACCATGTCCACCACATCCACCACCATGTCCACCACAACCACTAACATTACCACGTCCACCACTACATCCACCACCATCACGTCCACCACCATAACATCCACCACCACTACATCCACCACCACGTCCACAACAACCACATCCACCACCACCACATCCACCACCACCACGTCCACCACCACCATGTCCACCACCACCACCACGTTCACCACGAGGCCACCACCACGTCTACCACCACCACGTCCATCACCACCACATCCACCATGTCCACCACCACGTCCACCCCCACATCCACCACCACCATGCCACCACCACTACGCCCACCACTGCGTCCACCACTGTGTCCAACACCACCGCGTCCATCACCACCTCGTCAATCACCACCACGTCCACCACCACCATGTCCACCACAATGTCCACCACCACCCCCACCACCAGCATATCCACCACCACCACGTCCACCACCACCAAGTCTACCACCACCACTATGTCCACCACCACATCCACATCCACCACCACCACCATGTCCACCACCACCACCACCATGCCACCACCACTACGCCCACCACTGCGTCCACCACTGTGTCCAACACCACCGCGTCCATCACCACCTCGTCAATCACCACCACGTCCACCACCACCATGTCCACCACAATGTCCACCACCACCCCCACCACCAGCATATCCACCACCACCACGTCCACCACCACCAAGTCTACCACCACCACTATGTCCACCACCACATCCACATCCACCACCACCACCATGTCCACCACCACCGCATCCACCACCACCATGTCCACCACCTTAATTTCCTATGCAATGAATAACGTTAAAAGATTTTTCAGTGGCGCATCTGCAGAAACGTCCTCTTGCTGTTGGAAATTAAGAGGAACTTAACCCCTCACCCAAACAATACATTTACGGAAAAAAATGGACTGAATGAGAGCCGTGGCCTGCGGCCTTGGTGCTACAGTAATAATACACCTGGAGGCGAAGAAACCAAGCCCGTAGAAGCCCTGAGAGCACGGCCGCCACGCCGCAGATGCACGCACCGCGGCGGCCATCTGTGGGTTCTGCCCCGGTAGCTCGCGTGGTTTAATGTAACAGGCCATTGGCTTTGAATAGATCCCAGGGGTGGGATACACTTATAGGGGCAGATTTAATCTTCCATGAAAAATCAGTGGGATGCCAGTGGAGCATGGGACAAAGAGGCGCGAGTGGTTTATAGCCGCTGCCAAAAGGACCACTGGACATAACTTCTTCAAACAGTATATGTCCATCTTCACCATTGACCCAGTAATGCACACCAGAACCGGAGTCCTCAAGGACAACTGTGGCAATCAAACCACACACACAGGTATCTAGGTAATCCATAGGATTGCTTCTGTTGTGGGGTGGGAAGGGGGAATTCCATAAATCTAATGCCATTTGAATATAATTAAATTGGGGACTTTACTATAAGGAAAATAGTACTTCAAGGAAGTAAGCGGCCACTAAGGCATTTATGCCACACACATGTTTATTTGTTGACAGGAAAATACACTATGCAAAATGTTTCAGTAACTGACAGCTTTTGGTTAAACCTAGGCAGAATCATTCAAATTCAAACTTTGTTGACAACGAATTAGAAATGTATGGTTGTGTGTACAGCGCACTAGGCCATAAGAGCCCACACAAAAGCTGCAAATTTAAGTTGTCTAATGTTACTAAAAAGACCATGAGACTGAAGATAACAAGCATTTGCAATGCAATAGGTAGCGCATTTACACGAGTTTAAGCTATTGGGATTGTAAATGACAAAGCATTTTATTTATGTTTTGAAACCCAAAACATAAATAAAAGGCATTGTCATTTACAATGCCAATAGCTCAAACTTGCGTAAATGTGAGACCAATTGCATTGCAAATGCTTGTTCCAGTTTGTTGTGGGTCCAAACACCCATTTGGTAGCAAGTAGCAGGTTTACCCCAACTGCCTGGTATTTAGTAAACATCAAATGCATGGCTAGTGGGCTGCCAACTATCAGGGTCGCACTGAGATAGAGAATATTTACGGGCACCAAATACCAAAATAAAAATGCTCACCATTAGTGAATAGCTGAAGAAGTGGCATCTATAAGCTAACTGTAATGCACAGCTATCATGCAAAAGGAAAATAATAATAGAATACTGCATAGAATATCTGTGCAATGCAGTAAAAAAGTACATAGATATGCAAGTCAGATTCAGAGAGCACTATATTCATTCTGTATCATGCATTACAATATTTTAGCTTTCTCCCACTGGAAACTTGCTCTGCCCAATAAAAGTCAATGTTAACATGTTCCCCCACGTTTCATTAAAACTCTCCCACATTGTTGTACCAAAATACATTTAAGCCTTCTTTATTTATGTACATGAGGGTATACACTGCTCAAGTGCGTGCTTATATTACGTGAATCACGGTTCATTACCATTAAAGAGAGGCATATTAGACTTGCAATGTCCTCTGAAACCTATTTTTTGTTTTGTTTAGGACTCGTGCCCCCTGTACTTTTCATTTTTGTACTTGCGGTTTGCTGTTTTCAGTATCTTTATGGACTTAAATATACAAAAGTGATGTTATTACAATCCTTAAAATAGCAAATGTGTCACAAATTGTGGCTTACGTGAGGAGGGAGGGACAGGAGATTGATTAGTTAAGTGGTGAATAAATACACCAGTCTCGTCGCACTCACACTTCCTTGAAGACTTGACAAGCCTGTCTGCTCAACTGCGACCCCTTTTCGAAGAACATGGAAATACACATGTAGCTGGGGTGGTCGCCGGGAGGATCTAGATCAGTGATACTCAAAGTACGGCCCAGGGGCCGCATAAAGCCCTTCAGGTCTTTACTTGCAGACCCCTGGGCAGCAGCAGCACTGGGCTGCTGTTTACTCGAGTCAGAACTAACATGAACAAGAAACGTACATATACAGCAAACACTTATTTAAAGGTTAATTGCAGTTAGGAAAAGGAAGTGACTAGGCCTTTAACTTTAGGAACACCTTCATTCTTAAAGGCAGCCACTAGATATACATGCTTTGTTTCCCCATCCCAGACTTTACACCCCGCTGGCATCAGTGCGGCCCTCGGTCACACCATAGACCAAACGTTGCGCCCCCCCGGGAAAATGTTTGTGAGTACCCGTGATCTAGATCAACAAAATGCGGGAGTAGTTAGACACGAGGACGAAACAGAAGCATGCATCTCTAAAAGACTCAAACAGGAACCAATAAAAACAAGCATTTACAATGCAATAGGTCTCCCAGTATTAAAGTTTGAGCTATTGGCATTGTATATTACAATGTGTTACATTAATTTGTTATCAAACTCTGAATTGTTGTATAAAGATGATTTGTGTCACGTGACTTCCCTACCATCTCCTGCATGGCCTGCTGCCTGCAATGTCGTAATACAAGAGGATGTTCCTGAAAGAACTTTACAATCTACTTCAGCAAATGTGACTTTGCCTATTCACTGGATCAACAGGTGTGAATGAAAAACTCCGACTCATAGCTTCACAATAAAGTTAACAGTAACGCCAGGGCTGTAGCAAGCACCCCCACCTGCAGAGACACGCTTTGAAGTGGTGGGCGGCGGGCAGCTGGCTCTCAGTCACTCACGCCTTCTCTATGAAACTGGCTGACAAGTGACCCAGACTTTGTTATTTCTCACGAGACGTCTTATTTCCTTTTTGCACAAATTACACAGAGTGCCGAGGAGTAATGGTATTAAAGAAAACAGGAAGCGGAACATCTGAGCAGCTGCTTACACCAAGAGAGTTCCTCTTCAGATGTTCCAAATGTTTTCAACGTAATCCCTTCTAAACAGTTCCCTTGGGAATTGTTTTATGCAGCTCATGCAAAATGTGTACTCTGCCAGCGGCAGAAAAAGTGAAAAATACATGCATGGGCGCTATTAAATGTCATCTCATCTGGGGCCGAGTCTTGAAGGTGTGCGCTAGGGACGGACGCAGCTGGGCGCCTCATTTAAGCCCTTTCACTGTCATGTGTACCTTTAACTCGGAATTTCTCAAAGATTGTGGATAAGCTGCATTGCCCACAGTTCGGAAACAGTGAGCATTATTGCTTCTCTGTTTCCCAGCGTTGCTGCCTGCAGCTTGTGTACTGTGAAAAACTCATAGTTAAATGCATGTACCTTGGAGAACGGAACAGCAGCCCTCGCCGTGCTCTGCTCCATCGCTGCTGTTCATGCTACCTGCCTATCTTGAATACCACTTTTCTTTCAATTGTGTTCACCCCTTGCGTCTCTCTCTGCACCAGTCACACATACAGTAGTGTCGGTGTCACACATACAGTAGTGTCGGCCCCGTCTCTCAGTATACTGTCATAAATTTTTTCAGGCTGTCTCCATAAGCATTGCCTCGCTTACTGTCTCTGTCTATTTTAGCCTCGCTCAGCATTCTCCCTTCTCTGTCCATCCCCCCCGTTGTCTAGCTGCCTCTCTTCTCTCTTTGTGTCTCTTTGTATGTCTGCCCATCTTCCTCTAGCCTTTCCTGCCTCCCGTTCTCTCCACTACACCCTTGTTGTCTCTATGGTCACAGCTGTATGACGTTATGTTTTATATGTCCCTGTCAGCTTGCAAATTGCAATTTCTAAAAAATTGTTTAATGCATCCAAAAAAGTGATTTTGGAATCGCAAACGGCCGAATTTTGCGATTCGCACCGTTTGCGACTCCAAAATCGCTTGATGCATGTGGCTGTTAATCTCCCCGTGCCTAAAATGAAAGTGTGTCCTCATGTAACGTAACTGTAAAATATGTAAAGCGCTCAGTTCGGTTCGGATCTAGTTCTGCAAAAAAAAAACACAAAAAAAACCTAGTGATTTCCGATGTTGGTGGAGAGGCCTTTAAAAGAGTTGGGATGCTCACACTGGTCCTTGTGCCTTCCTGGATGCTTGAGGGACATCTTTGTGACTGCACGTCTCAGTGGTATCTCATTTGTCTGTGGGTGTATGTGTACATTTCAGGGTCTCATTGAGTCTGGGGGGCATTAGCTGGCTTGAGTGTCGCCTTTGCATCTGAAGTTTGAGCCACAGCTTTTCAGTGGCGGTATTAGTCACTTAGTCACTTTCAGTCTCACCCCAAGTATCTCACTTGCCTGTGCAGGTGTTAATATCTTCATAAGCACCTACAGATGAGCGTGGTTTGTCTATGGGTGTGGCTGTCAGTTTCAGTGACTCAGTGAGCCTATGGGGCATTAGTCTGGGGGGTAGTTGTAATTTTGCGGTGTCCCTGTAAGTCTCAGGGGGCATTCGTTGGTTTGAGTGTCACCCTTAGAACCTAAAGACTGTACCTGACTTGTCTGTGGGGGTATTAGTCACTTCAGTCTGGCAGTGATTCTAAGGGGACATTACTTGGTTTCAGTGTCATCCTAGGATCTAAACATTGAGCCTGACTTGTCTGTGGGAGTATTAGTCAGTTTGGGTTTTTCAGTGACCTATGTAGCTATTTTTTTTTTTTTTTCGTTTTCAGTGTGTCACTGTCAATGTCACAGTGAGATACTGCGAGTCTGCCTCATGCCGCAAAAGGCTCCTTTTTAAGGTGGATAGTGACCATGTGTATGAAGATGTGGGATTCCCTGGCTGGAATTTTTGTAGATATTTCCCCTCCCTGTGCCCAGTATTCTGCCTGCAAAAATCCTCTCAGCCTTTTAGGTTTCTGCTCACATCTGCCTGCAGGGTGACCCTCCCCATGACCCCATCATACACAGAACAGCACCCGCTGCCTGAGACTGAGCCAAATTTGTAGTTTGCATTAAATGCCGTGTGATGTGCGAAAGCATGCATCTGACATTGTATTTGGTCGTTCTTATATTGTTGTGAGTATCCCACAGTGGCCCGCACACACCGTCTCACACTGCATCATGATGACTGACTCGCCACCTTATTTATTCATGTGTTTTTGAGCGCGGACTTTACCCGAAGGCGAGCGCTTCACGATAGGAACAAAACCGATACATGATGATGAGCCGAGCGTTACATCTTAATTACGTTTTTGAAGTTTTACGTTTTTTAACTTTAACAGAGGAGAACGGACTCACCTGACCTGAGAGGGCTGGGGGCCTGCTGGGCCTGGCGTCGCAAGGCGAGCTGGAGCGGATGAGGGCAGCTGAGGGGGGGAGGGGAGGCAGCTGAGAGGGGGGGGGCAGCGCAAGCCTCAAGGCTAGCCAGGTAGGGGGCGGACAATTTAAATGATTGCATGCAATTTGCAAATAAAGGCCCCGCCGGTGATGAGTCCTGAGTGACCTGAGAGCTTGGCTTTGTCTTCTCTTCTCTGCTGCGCGGCGCACGCCCCTGATGTCACACGCGCTTGAGCTAATTGCGCAATGCGCATGTGTTGTCCCTGCCCCCCTGACAAATGTAATGAGGGCATTGGTCACCAGCCAGCCCCCCTGCCCAGTGCCCACACGGCGCGCATACGCGTCCCAGGGCGAAAGGAATAAGAAAGTGAAAGTCAGGAGCAGAACTCGGAGTGAGGAATAAACAACCCTGTCCAGCGGCTCCCGCCGCCATTGATCCATCATCCACCCACCATTAAGACTACTAGTAGTAGTCACTGTCACTCACGGGCCCAGCACCATTCCTGCTGCCGCTGCAGTGCCAGCCTCACTCACGGCACCATTCCTGCAGTGCCGCTGCTGCAGTGCCAATGCCAGCCGCTGCCTCACTCACGAGCCCCGGCCGGGCGGGGCCCCGCACCATTCCTGACATGCTGCAGTCACGGTTTGCACACCGACAATGCCTTTTAATTGAAACTCAATTTGCTATGAGTCTGTTGCAGAAATAGAGAGGCCTTGCAAAGTGCATATTCATGACCAGCCTCAATCACGGGCTCCGGCCGGGGCCCCTGCTGCACTGCTGGCTGGTTACCAGCCAGCCCCTCACTCACACGGCCCCCATCCCCCAGTCCTGACAGGACCCGGCCGGGGCCCCGCACGGCCGCACCATTCCTGCTGCTGCAGTGCTGCCCCCCCCCCCACTGCATTCCAGTCAGTCAGGCAGGCTCAAGAGGCAGAGCAGCAGTCAGACTCAGAGCTGCTCAGCCTATGCCAGCCTCACGCCGGGCCCCGGCCGCACCTCTGATTCCGCTGCTGCCAGCCTCACGGCCCCGCACCATTCCTGCTGCCAGGCCATCCTCATGGGCCCCGGCCGGGGCCCCGCACCATTCCTGCTGCCAGCCTCACAGTGCCCCGTTCGGGGCGGAACCGTCCATAATTTTAAAATCATGAATGATTCATGATACATCAATGTATTAGTGAGGGGCCCCCTGGAGCGCGGGGCCCCCCGCAACGCGTGGGCTGCGGGGGCTTGTGTTACGCCCCTGTTCTGATCCATTCCCAACATATGACCTACCACCAGCAGATATTGGCCGCCCAGCCAGCACTTCATCTCAGCGAACCTGCTCCTGTACTCCCCAGCTGGTCGTGTGCGCGTGAGGAAAACTACCGTGGGGCGGGACTTCCGTTTCCTGCTGGAAGCCGCGCCCACGGAGTGCCTGCCCAGGAGAGGAGCGGTGGCGGCTGAAGTCCGGAGTGGCGGTAAGTGGGGGCGGGGGGGCGCTCGGTGCACTTGTGGGTGTGTGTGTGCACGCGTGTGTGTATGCGACAGCGGGGGTAGGTTCTCTGTATGTGTGGGTGCGTGCGTGCATGGGCGCTTGTGTGTGTGTGTGTGTGTGTGTGTCTGTGTATGCGTCTGTGTATGCGCATGCGTGTTTGGTGAAAGAGCTTCCCGGGAGACAGCAGCTGAGCGCGTTCGCGAGCGCATGCCCCGCTCAAATAGCCTCCTTGAAGAGGCAATGCGCGCGGCCAGCCCTGTCTCCTGGGAAGCATAGTCACTGACAAAAGATCTCCTGGCGGACACAGCGCTGACGCGCTGTTAAACGCCAGGAGACCTAACAAGCATTGGCATAGCCAATAGGTCGCGCCTTTGGGACCTTATAAGTGTTTAACCATGCAACAGTTGATGTTGTTGCCCCAAGGATATTGTGCTGGATAACTAAAACGTATAAGGTCCCAGAGGCGAGACCTACTGGCTATGCCAATGCTTGTTTACCTGATGGGCATTGGTTGACCGCTGCCTGGTTACTGAGGGCCTAGTGAGGTTGAGACCTATTTGGGGAGTTTTAGCCTCATCAGATGAAGCTGTGCAGGCCCAGCCTAGGTGCAATGAGGAGCAGTCGGTGCTGCCTGGAGTGGGTTCTTTCACTTTCGATTGACGGGGCGGCCCCCCTTCACTCTGGTGAAAGACACAAACGGACCCTCCAGCTCCAGACAGTCTTTGTATCTCTTGACCTCACCTGGGGTTTCATGTGGGTGCTGTGGGCCCTGCTGGGGTCGGGTTAAAAGAGGGCATGTGGATGAACAACTGCGCATGCGCTGGTGACAGGCACGGCTTCCCACAATGCGGGTTAAAGGCGCCTTAGATGAACTGCGCATGCCCTAAGGACAGACACTGCTTCCTGCAGCGGCGCGCGGGTTAAAGAGGGCCTTAGATGAACTGCGCATGCGCTGGGGACAGACACCGCTGTTAAGGCAATCGAACTCCAGCAGTCATTGCAAGAAAGATTTCTTTAATTAGTTCACAGCACAGGCGCATTAAAGGGCTACACCTGTGACTCATCAGCTGACACCTCAGTGTCAGTACAGGTGGGACGGGGTCCTCGCAGGGACACAAAGAAGCACAAGAATAACTGTGTCCGCGCGGGGGCCCAATGAATGAGAGACAACAACTGCTTCCCGCCGGTTAGCACGAGGCGCCTCGCGCCGCAGCACAGGGTGAGAGGTATTGAAGTGCAGAGCTCAGTTCGGCTCCTCTATGTGGGGGTGTTTTTCCTCTGCGCAGGTGCAGTGAGACTGAGTGTTCTCTGTTCAGGGCAGTTCAGTCTATCCCGTGCAAGGTCCTAACTCGGCGATAGAGAAGAGTGTCTTAGCTCCGCACATGCGCAGCTGTGGCGCGCGGTCTTGCGCGTGCGCAGCTGTGATGGCTGTTTTGTTCGCGCGTGCTATGTTGGCTGGGGGGGGGGGGGGGAATAACACACCGGGCCCAACTCCTCACGGGCAGCCGGGCCCCCGGTGTGCCCCCCCCTCTCCCAGGCCCTGCAGCCAGGCGTGCAACAACCATTGCCCCCCCCCCCCATCCGTCACTGTGTCTATAGTCGAATACACAGTTACCATAAATGACCTCACGGGCACTTTACTTTATAATAAAGACTACGGTACCAAAGATCACATTATGCTAAGGATTGGATAGACTTTCTACACAAGGACACCATTATGTGACGTTTTCCGATCAATTTTGAAACTAGCCACGAGAATTCACAAGAATATCTCTCATAGTTAATACACATTACGCAATATTGATTTTTATTATAACATGCCTGCACTCCAACGTGCATCTTTTGTACACGCCACCCTTTTAATTATCTAAATAGTATTTTAGAGATTCCAGTTATGAGAAGTAGGTGAGGCTACAGAACACGAGCATTTGACAGATTCACCATTCCAAGATGGCGCCCGTTTCCATTGCCGTAGTCCTTCGTTTTTTGTTATGTCGGGATACCGGAAGTCACCCCAAGCGACAGGGGCTGCGGGTTTGGACACAGCGGCTCCTCTGCTGCTTTGGATCCTCGGCTGGACTCTGCGGCGATAGGAAGGTGAGACCGAGATCACAGGGTTCATGTCGGTTGATAGCTTCCGGGTCATCACGCACGAGTGAGACATGAGGATGAACGTTTTGATGAATGTTTAATACCAGAATGAACGGCTCCCTGTGGGTCTCGAGGTGAGATCCGCGCTGACCATAGACCCGAGCGCCCTTCCTTCATACAGAGCAGGCGCAGCTCACTGTCAGCGTTTGCATCAAGAGTGAGGCCTTGAGAGACTTCAACAGTGTGTGGCCGGGCTCGGGTAAACACGGCTTTGAAAGGAGGTTTCTTTGAAATATCCATCACTCTGGGACTTGACAGAGATGGATTTTCAGACATTTAAAAATACCCCTTCTTTATTTACAGAAAGTTATACTGGGACGGTAGAGGTGTTTATTTCTCACCTTCATGCTTGGTACACTTGGGGCTCTAAGGTTTGGGACTTATGACCCCTAGACTAGAGCACACGACATGATTGCCATCACTCGGACCCAACCACAGACACGGGTTTTCACACTTGAAATTACCAAGGATTTTGTGCACCAGGGCTATAAGGAGGTCATTTTGCCATTGGAGTTTTATCTGGATTCGCTCTCTCCATCGTATACTTATCTTCGAATGCTTTTTTTACATGTGTCTTCTCAACAAGGTTAGGTTACTATTGTTTGTATACCCAACATAGACAACCCCCTTAGTTTATATGCACTGTGGCCATATTTAATTTACAAAAAATAATACCAATGCCTGAGAAGGATGTGACTTCTATTTAGACCATGGTTCTGTACCTTTATTTTTTACACAGCCTTGAGAAAGTCGCGGGATCACCCCCTGTAGCGACAAAACACGTGTTGGTTGTGGCCGAGAACACCAGAATAAAACGCGAACAAGACATAAAGAAAGAATTGTGTATATTCTGTGACTTATTTACTGTACTTTTTTTTAACTTAGAGGGAAACCACATCTTACTTAAATACGTGTGCTGGGGAGTTGATTTTCTCATGGGTGCAGAGGAGGTGAGGCCTGTCCAGGGGTGCAGAGGAAGTGAGGCCTATCCAGGGGATACAGGGGAGGTGAAGCTTGTACAAAGGGTGCAAAGGAGGTGAGGCATGTCCTTTTCGTGGTGGTTGCAATAAGTTATTACAAAGTCATAATTGGCGAAATACACGGACCACCTAAGTTGAACGTTCTGACAGACTTCAGAAACTGAAGATTTCGGTGATCGGTGAATACCGTCACCACATGTTTTGCTCTGACAAGGTAATGTCGCCATTCTTGGAAGACATCTTTGAAAGCGAGTAGTTCTTTTTCTGAAATAGTATCAGTTGCAATTTTCTAGAGTAATATGCCACCGGATGCAACTGTTCGGTCTCTTTGTGTCTCTCTGAAAGCACCTCTCCGATGGCCTGTTCAGAAGCATCAGTCTCCAGGTAAAACGGTTGAATAGGATGCGCATGCAGCAGAATTGGTGCAGTGGTAAAACTCTTCTTCAAGAACTGGAAAGCATCTTCTGCCTCAGCAGACGATTGAAAAGGTACTCCTTTCCGTAGCAATTTAGTAATTGGTGGTACCTTCAGGGAAAAATCTTGAATGAATCTGCGATAGAAATTTGCAAACCCGATGAAGCTCTGTATTTCTTTCACAGAGGTTGGAGGAGGCCAATTTAAGACCGCCTCAATGTTTTTAACATCCATGGTAAGACCTTCTGGAACAATTACAAATCCCAAGAAATCCACGGGTTTCACTCCAAAAGCGCATTTTTCAAGTTTTATGTAAAGCTTGCTTTCCTTCAGGCTATGCAAAACTCTTTTGACCTGTTGCTGATCTTCTTCTGATGAGGAATAATTGAAAATGTTGTCGATGTAAACGATCGTGCATTGATCAATGAACTCCTTCAGGACATCATTAATGAAGTACTGGAAGGCTGCAGGAGCGTTGCTCAAACTGTAGGGCATCACTTGGTACTCATATAATCCATACTTTGTTCTGAATGCTGTTTTCCATTCCTCTCCACTTCTCACTCAAATTAAATGGCACTCCCCATGTAAATCTAACTTCATGAAGATTTTGGCATCTTTTAGTTGATCTAGAAGAACAGAAATCAGGGGAAGAGGATAACGATTCTTTATTGTAATCTTGTTCAAGGCACGATAATCTATACACATTCTCAGAAAACCGTCACGTTGCGGAATGACAGTGAAGAAACGTCGGACTGTGATGGTCGTATGAACCCGTTTTCTAAGTATTTCTGAATGTAATCTTTAGGTT
This sequence comes from Lissotriton helveticus, assembly GCF_964261635.1. NCBI lineage: Eukaryota > Metazoa > Chordata > Amphibia > Caudata > Salamandridae > Lissotriton > Lissotriton helveticus. Next base: position 1,019,729 of record NW_027611656.1, on the reverse strand, counting down.
GACGGTTTTCAGCTTCAGTAAGCGCATACAAGCGCAAGGAAGGTTAGATCCAGGTTCCAAATCAAATTTTGCAGTCATACCAATGATGTGGGGGCAACTTCTTTGATTCCAATTCACTGAAAACTTCAGCAAACTATTGCTATTCTACCAGAAGACTCAGTTTGTACCTCACACACCATCATCTTTTGCTTGCATAATAAAGCTGCTAGATTTCCATCTTGCTCGTTCTGCTTTTCTCCGAAGCAATTCTCCAACCAATAACTTGGTTGTGTTCAGTTAACCAAGGCAAACCCAGGATGATTCCAAACTGCGGAGCATCGATCAAGTTAAATTGAATCTCTTCCTTCTGACGTTCAACAGAGACAAGTTCCACAACTTCTCTGTGACTGGTTATTGGGCCAGAAGATCCATTTGTACCCTGAACAGCCCTAGGCGCCTCACTTCTCTCTTTAGGTAATGCCTCAGACCAATTTTCGAGGCATATTTGAGGTCACAAAAGTTCCCCATAGCACCGGAGTCCAGCATCACAGCCACTCCTGAAATCTTATGGTCCTCGTCAGAATACGGTGTGGAGCGGAAGATTGTAGAATATTGGCCACTTGATGAGAAATTGGAGTTGTATCCTTGTTAGAAACCAGCAGCCCAACTCCTTCTACTAGTGGTGCAGAGTTTTCCTTCTTGAAGGTTTTTGGCTTCTTGGGACATTTCTTTACAAAATGTTCACTGATACCACAATAAAGCCATAGATTATTCTGTCAACGCTTTGCTTTCCCTTCTTTGGAAAGGGGTCCTCTAATAGTTCCAATTTGCATAGGTTTGACTCCATGTTCTTTATCATCAGATTTAACAACCTCTGTGCTGACCCGGTCAAAGCGTGGTACACTGGGCCGAAATTTGCATTGTCTTTCACCCCTTCTTTCCGTTTGTCGATAGTCTATCTCAAAAACGAGATCAATCAAAGCTGAAACTTCTGTAGGTCAGTACATAATATAAGTGGTCCGAGTTCGGAAATGATAGATTTACAAGTTATTCTGTATTACTCCATACAGACAAATGCCACACATTTGTTTTGCTAAACATTATTATATAGTTTTAAGAAATGAGATATGCAACTTTCAAATTCAAATTGCATTTATTTCTGCAATCGATTGTATCTGTGGTTTGTTCAAGATATTGAATCACATATTTTCAACAGTATTCAAAGTAATAGTAAATTCATTACATTTTAGGTGCTCTCAGTGAAAAGGAAGAGGGAGTGCAAGAAGGAGTGAGGGACTGGGTAAATGTGGTGTGGAATTGGCAACATCACGTTAAAATCAAAAACGCCTTTACAAACAAGATATTGTCAAAGTTCCCGAATTGCATCACACATAGGCTAGGTACATTCTTTTCTTTAAATCCTATGGTGTGTTTCAGTTGGCGTAGTCTAAGTTTCGACCCCCATGTGTTCTTAAGGGTTATTGATGCCTCATGCTGGGGTCTTCGTCAGGACAAAGGGAAGAGAGCCTATGAAATAATGTGTACGCTAAAATTAGATTACTGTGTGTTACACTGTCGGACATTAAAGAGCGCACCATGGCCCAAGATATGACGGTACAGATGTTGACCGTCATCTGATGTAGGTATCCCCTGCATTTCAGTCTTTAATGTCCGACAGTGTAACACACAGTAATCTAATTTTAACGTTCACATTATTTCATAGGCTCTCTTCCCTTTGTCCTGACGAAGACCCCAGCATGAGGCATCAATAACCCTTAAGAACACATGGGGGTCGAAACGTAGACTACGCCAACTGAAACACACCATAGGATTTAAAGAAAAGAATGTACCTAGCCTATGTGTGATGCAATTCGGGAACTTTGACAATATCTTGTTTGTAAAGGCGTTTTTGATTTTAACGTGATGTTGCCAATTCCACACCACCTTTACCCAGTCCCTCACTACTTCTTGCACTCCCTCTTCCTTTTCACTGAGAGCACCTAAAATGTAATGAATTTACAATTACTTTGAATACTGTTGAAAATATGTGATTCAATATCTTGAACAAACCACAGATACAATCGATTGCAGAAATAAATGCAATTTGAATTTGAAAGTTGCATATCTCATTTCTTAAAACTGTTTAGTAATGTTTAGCAAAACAAATGTGTGGCATTTGTCTGTATGGAGTAATACAGAATAACTTGTAAATCTATCATTTCCGAACTCGGACCACTTATATTATGTACTGATCTAATGACCCAGGTCTAGGAGTTCTAAGGGCACACCCCTTTACAACTCACACAGAAACTTCTGTAGGGCGATTTGGTATTTGTGACACAGCATCCTTTAAGTCATCTTTCAAACCCCAATAGAACAAGGCTGCCCTTTTGGCCTCTGGCCATTCAGTTTCTACAACAAGTTTGTTAAATTGGGCCAGGTAAGTTACAAGCTCTCGATTCCCTTGCCTCAACTCCAGTAATTCATTGTCCGATGATCAAAAATTCACAAAAACTCTTTCTTAAATTCCTCGAAGTTATATAAAATTGGGGAGTCTTGGGTGACATGGGGCATTGACCACAAAGCTGCGTCTCTATTGAGATACGACAAGATGGAAGCTCTACAAGATTGTGCATCTGGGAAGACAGTGGGCCGACACATGAAGTACAATGAGCACGGAGTTAAGAAATGTGGGCCTTCATTTAAAATTTGATTACCTTATTTTTTTCCCTGACTCCTATCAGCTGTTGTTGAATCTCCTTAAGAATATTTCCTAATTTTTTTTAATTGAACCCTTTAGCCATTCTGCTCAGGTGAGTATTGACGTGGGCACTTCACTCTGTTAAGGGTCATGGTTACTCACAGTGCCACACTCCCAGGAGCAGAACTATGAGATTTTCCAACTTGGGAGCAGAACTATGAGATTTTCTAATTTCCACCACTGGTTTTCCCACAGCCACCAACTGAAGAGTTTACTAGTGGCCGTGTGAACCCAGCTGGGGAAAAGGGGAATGGAACAGAGAAGAGACTGCCTGACCATCTGGCTCTTCCACTCTACTTCTTCCTTTCTGCCGTACTCCGTTTTATGCCTTTCTTACTCCCTCTCTTTCTTCAAGCAAGAGTGGAAATCGATGTAACAGAAAAGCACACATTACTAAATTTCTTCAATTCCTTCTCCACCTTCTTACTCTCTCACTCTCTCTATATATATATATATATTTCCTTACCCAGAGAGCCTATGGCTTTTGCTCCTAATCTATTCTTCAATATAAGTATTTTATTCATTGGTAACCTGCATTATAAACAACATTTTCGCACCCTTTAACTCTGTGAGTTTATTTATTCTTTTTCACTCATTCGTTCATTCACTCACTGCCTTACTTTCTTATCTTCTGAATTCTTCTTACTTCTCCCTTAGAAACCTTCTGGAGCCTCCGTCATCAACCAAGCAACGAAGAAATCAGGAACTGAAGTATTCAATGGGTAAGTATTAATTCTTCTCTTTATATTTCTTTTTTCCTATTCACTTTAAATTGGTATTTCTCTCTAGTTCTAAATTACCGAACTAACTAACCGATGCACGAAGCGCTCGAACATGCGCCTAAGCCTGGAAAAAAATTGCGCTATTTCTATCTAACTAGACTACAGAAAGAACATCACTAATCTCTAAAAAATCCATTGGTGCCTCGGTTCTAAAATCAACCGGCGCACTTCACAGCTGGTCTAGACTTGGCGTCCGTGTCCAGGAACTCAGGACTAGACCGGCAACTTCCACCGCGGTCCTCCCTGTTGGTAGTATAGGGGAGAATGCACGGTTCCGCGCTATAATCGCCTGCGACCTTTTGCGAGCGGATGATCTTTGCAATGCTGGTTCAATGGCAGATACTGCGAGACAAAGATGAGCTTTAATTACTTTTTGATGCACCCTGACACCTGTCCAGGGGGTGCAGAAGAGGCGAGGTCTGTACTGTGCTAAGGAGGAGAGACCTGTCCTGGGCTGGGGGTGCAGTGGAGGTGCGGCCTATCCAGTGTAGAAGTAAACCTCAGCTAGGCCTACCAGTGCAAGGGGTTCGCCCTTCCCTGCACAAAGTCCTCAGACCATAGGAAGAAGTTGGCACAGAAACTGGAAAATAGAAAAGTATAGTTTTTTAACCTCCGGAGGTGGTGGTACGGTCCACACAACACCCTTCAGTATTGTATGGAGTAGCACACCGAACTAAAGCACATGGCCCCTTTTATACACAAAGAGGGGGCTCAAAGAAGGCGGTACAAAACACAAGAATGAGTTTTATGTACATAGGAGGACATTTTAGAAGCTCAATCTGAGTGGGCGGAGTTAACGGTTCTCGAGACCTTCGAAAACACATTCCTATCTGGAACTAATTACTAACAGCTGCAGACTCTACTGGGCATGCGCTAAAACAGGAGATACTAAATATAGCCTGTTGCTGGGCAGATTTCGAGCGCAGTTAACAAGGAAGTAGGACAAAACACACGATGAGCACATGGCAGCATATGACAGACAAAATGGCTGCCGCGAATACAAAATAGAGTCGACTGAATTGTTACGATAGTTGCCAAATACAGCATGTCTTCTGCTAATGCTTAATCTAATCGCTGTTAAATTACAACAGACGACCCTTTCAGCATTAGCTGAAGACATTCGACTACCTGGGATAGTCTAAATATTCATCCTGTATATCAATTTTCAGCGTTTCAGCTACTTCTTTGTCTAAAATACTTTGTACTTTTATAGCTGCAGTATTTCTCCTAGCTGGTATACAGGCAGTAATGCACATAGAGCATATTATTGGACCACATTGCACACATATACAACATGTAAAGATTATTGCAATTATGATACACAGAACAGTCAATATTTTCCAGCCCCAAGCAGAAACTAGAGTCCAAAACCATCCCGCAAAAGTCCAAGTACCATTTTCTGTATGAATTTCTGAAGCAATCTTATAGAGTTTATTTATCGCATTATACACTGACGGTGTGTGATCAGGGATGAACACACAACAACTACTACCAATGATGCGACATGCACCACCTCGGTCAGCAAGCATAACATCTAGCACCATCCTGTTCTGGAGTGCTACAACCCTAGCAATTTTCAGTTCTTCAGTAATATTTCAAAGTGCTATAGCTGCCTGATTTGTAACAGCTTCCACAATCCTAGTCAATCGTCGCATTTTCCTACTATTTAATGCAGCACCTACAAAAAAGAACAGTCCTAGGGTAAAGTCCACATATTGCTGTAAAGTAGTATCTGTTTCATCTAGATCATCTGTACTTAAATGTCCTTTTATACCGATTCATAGTAATATTACTAAACAATTCAAGATCTCGATGATATGATGCAGGTGCTAAAAATACAGGGGGCAATAAAAACAATACATAACATACACCCGACCACCCAGCTGGTAGTCGGTAATACCCATAGCTGCCACATACAAAGTATGTGTTATGTGAAGCTAGGAAAGAACTACCATTTATTCCATCTATATTCAAAACGGTAATGCAGTCACTTATTCCAACAGGAATCTGTCCAACACTTTGTACACATGTTTGCTTTAGTCTTTGTAACAGAAATCACAAAGCTTTCACTTTCGGCAGAGTCTCTTGTGTTGGTGAAGACATATGGCGTTGAAATATTGTTCGGTCGGTATCCCTCCCATTCCCATTTAGTTCCATTAGCTTGAGGATACCCATCTTTGTCTTGATAACACTCTTTATTCATTCAAACGGAAAAGAAGTCCACCTACTATAGTCTTTCTGGTTGCAAACAAGAGAGTGAACCAGGCTCGACAAGAGCCATTAAGTGAGAAAGGAAGAGGTATAAAAGGTGTTCCTCCTTTCTTTTGATGAGCAGGCATCATCCCACATACCCAACAATTGGTTGCGTTTGTAGCATTATGAATATGATGCAGCATCTGAATAAAAGTGTTGAGATAAGATTGACGATGCTTCTGTTCCTGATACGGGAGCGTAAAGAAGTGCTCCTCCGGTATTGGTGTAGTGGTAACAAACAACTCACGAGCAGGAGTTGTCTTCTCAACAGACCAAGTGATTGTCGACATAATCACTAAAGCAGCAATAAACCCAATAGCACAAAAAATCTTCTTTCTCTCAATTTCAATAACAGCACTTGACAATTCTTCCAGAAACTAAAGTAGTCGTCAGAGCTCTTACCCCTGGGTAGCCGTTGATTTCTTCACCACGGGCCAAGACGGGTGTCACTACTCTAATGCATGGCTGATCCCCCCCCTTGCCAAATCGGCTCTCCGTTTCACTGACCCAAGGAATGCTCAGACAACTTTCACAGGTACTGCAAACTCCTTCCTCGCCTCAAATTATATCTCGGTGCTCCAGGGATTGTTGGATCCGGGAAGAACTCCTTCGATCCGTCAGGTGTCACGGCGTGGCCTTTCTCCGCAGTCAAAACCTCTCGATGGTCGGTCAACACAGCAGGCTCCACCAAGGCAGGAAGTACTCTCCGGCAGCGAGTACTGTGGATCCAGTTCTTCCGATTCGTGACTCGAACCGCTGTCATCGTAGCAAGTAATACTTGCTCTGGTCCGCACCACCTCGGCTCCAGACTGCTCGACCTCTCGAATGACTTCACCATGACGAAGTCAGTCGGAGTTCATGGCCTTCACCTGTAGATCTATCCGGAAGTGCTTCTCAAACCTGTTAATAAATAGAAACCAAGCGATCAGTTAATTGTGCCAAATAGTCATTCATTAAGACACAAGGTACGTCATATACAGAACTTGGGTTAGGAACTCCCGAGATATTCATTGGTCTCCCGAACACAATCTCGTAGGGAGTGAGACCTGTCCGGGAATGCGGCACTGATCTAATAGACAACAATGCCAGTGGCAACGCATCTGGCCAAGTCAAAGAAGTAGAAGTCTGTATTTTCGCTAATTTCAACTTCAGAGTAGCATTGTATCTTTCCACTAATCCTGCTGATTGCGGGTGGAACACCGCATGGAACTTCTGTTTGATCCCTAATCCTTTCAGGACATACTTGATAACATTCCCTATAAAGTGAGGTCCGTTATCACTTCACAAAAGTCTACAAACACCATATCTAGGAAAGAATTCCTTCAAAAGCACCTTTGCCGTAGTAATAGCAGTGTTGTCCTTTGTGGGGTACGCCTCAATCCACTTACTAAAGGCACATACCACCACCAAGACATACTTCAGATTATTGCAGCGTTCAAGCTGAATATAACCCATTTGCAAAAAAAAAGGTGCAGTTGGTGTAGCAAACCCTCCTGCAGGAGTTCGTGTCCCTTTTCCAGGATTAAATTGCATACAAATCATACATGATTGTACTACTCTCTTAGCTGTGCTAGCAATTTCTGGATGCTCCCAAACTTGCGTAAGCAATTTCACTATTGCTGAAGCTCCAACATGTGCCATCTGAACCATAGGTTGTACAAAAGCTATGGGCAGCTCCCATTTATCCATTTGCTTATTTTGCCAACAACCTTCATCATCCAACTCTCCATCTTTAGACCATTGCTCCTGTTCTTTCTCAGAAGCGGCTCTCTGTATCTTTAATACTTCTTGCCTAGCATTGTGTCACCGCTCAGCTTGCGACTTCACTTCATACATGGAAGTAGTGCTAGGCTGCATCGCAGTCTCACGTGCCACTCGATCTGCAAAGGCATTTCCTTGTCCCACCTTATCTGTAACTTTCTTGTGAGCACTACATTTCACAATAGCTATTCTTTTTGGGTATGTCAACGCAGTCAAAAGGTTATACACTAATTCTCCGTGCATTATCTGCATCCCATGTGATGTCAGAAAGCCTCTTTCCTTCCAGAGCAGGCCAAAATCATGCGCCACTCCAAAAGCATAGCGGTTATCTGTATAAATGTTCACACACAAATCAGTACTAAGCTCACATGCTCGTGTCAAAGCTATTAGTTCCGCTGCTTGAGCTGACTTCTGTGGTATGCGAGCTGTCTCCACTATTGTGTGAAGTGTGGTAATTGGGTATGCGGCTGAAGTTGTACCATCAGGCAACTTCAGACAAGACCCATCAACCCACAGTTCTCCATCTACATCTCGAAGGTGCGTATCTTGTAAATCAATACGACTCTTTGTCTGTTCTTCAGTCAGGAATATACAATCATGTGTTGTGAAATGGCCACAACGTGGCCCGGGTTTAGTGTTGCACATCTCTTCAGTGTAATGTGAGGAGCTAACAGCGTCAGCTCTTATCCTGTCAGACGAGCACTAGTTAAATGCTGCGTCTTTGTTTGATTCAAAAGGGCATCAACAGCATGGGGTTCCAGCACCAACAGTTTGTGACAAAACTATCCCTTCACTCTGGCGTATTGACACAGCTATTGCCGCTACTGAGCAAAAAACATCCAGGCAACGCTCGAGCAACAGGATCAAGTACTGCTGAAAAATATGCACACGGTATTGGTGTGTCTAAAATTGCCTGAATACGATCTGATGTGAGTGCACGTCCCTCCTTAGACAAAAGGTGACCTAAATAGGTTACCTTTGGTCTACAATATTGCAATTTCTTTCATGATACTTTATGATGATGTGAAGCAAGGAAGGAAAGCAAAGACAGAGTGCATTTTTCACATTGCTCAGGGGTATCGGCTGCCAACAAGATATCATCGACATATTGTAAGAGCGCCACACCTTCAGGCAGAACAAAAGAATCTAGTTGTCATTTCAATGCTTGGCTGTAAATACTAGCACTCTGGTATAGCCTTGGGGAACTCTACAAAATCTATACGATCGATTATTTAAAGTGAAACCGAACAAATATACGATCGATTATTCAAAGTGAAACCGAACAAATATCGGCTATCAGGATGAATAGGGATCGAAAAGAAAGCGCTCTTCAAGTCTATAACAGAGAACGTACTTGCAGTTGGAGGAACTAGAGTAAGAAGTGTCGTGATGTCAGAAACCACTGGGTATTGTGGTACCACTATCTTATTCACTTCTCGCAAATCAATTATGAATCGATAAATTCTAGTGTCAGTATCTTTTTTCAAAATAGGGAGAATCGGACTGTTGCAGACAGTAAATGGCAACTACCCCAACTTCAATAAGATCCTGTACAATTTGTGTGAGTGCTTCCTCACCCTCCTGTGAAATTCTATATTGAGGCAAACGTGGTAACACAGCTCCCTCCTTTACACTAATATGCACCAGTGGAATAACCATCTGTCCCACATCAGTATCTGAAGTAGCCCTCAAAGTTTCAAGGAGGGAAGCTAATGAGTTGTCTTCTTTAACAAGGCAAGCTCTTTCCATTACAGGGTAATTATCATTCAAGAACTCACATCCTCCTTCAGGGGAACATCGTATTGTAGCTCTGAAATACTTGAGCATATCAAGACCCACAATATTATCTGGTGTATTCGGGGAAAAGCAGAAACAGACATGGAGCAATGAATTTATCAACATGAAATGCAAGTGGTTGCGACAATGGGCTAAGGGAAGGTGTTCCATCGAACCCTATCGATGTGATCGTTAAGCCAGACAGGGGAGCCCTTGGAACCAATTGTTTAGACAGAGCGCTACGAGTGACTCCTGTATCACCAGAAACTGATCAGTAGAACCCAAAACATGTGCTGTAACATAAGGACCCCTCTGATCTACTGGAACTTCAACTGATTCCATACCCCATCCTAGGCAATCCTATGCATAAGCAGAATCATGTAAATCAGGCTGCGCATAATCAGACATTTGATATTGATTACGTCTGTCAAAAGTATTGAACCCGTTCTGTATTCATGCATTAGAATCAAATCTAGCGCGATCATTCGTATTTCCCCTAGGCCCTGAATATTCCTCGTGATTTCTCATTTGTCCCCGACCACTTGTACACTGCTGTGAGCGCAATGCTGGACACTCAGCTGCCCAATGCCCAAATTTCCTACAATACGCACATTGATCAACGACCAAATTCGAGCGCAAGAACAACCATAAGAACCACGTCCAACTCTATCGTTATCCCTAGAAGGCGGACCATATACTTGGGCTAACATGACCTTTGTTTTTAACTCCTTAGACTTCTTATCCTCACTACCCTTCGCTTCTAATTCCTGACGCTCGTAATATTGAGCCATCGTCAAGAGAGATGCCGGTGAAGAGGTAGTCCAAGAGCTTTCACTAGCTTTCAAACGACTAGCCACTCCTGGTAATAAATTTGAGACATATTTATCTACAAACCAATGTCGGCCCATATCGTCCATTAGCAACTGCCCACTAAAATCATGAAAGGCTTCCTCAAAGCGCGTAAAGAAATCTGAAACCGATTCATCTACCTTCTGCTTACACGATGCTAGAACAGTCCAATCAATCTTTTTAGGGGGGACAATCGTTTTTAACTTAGGTAATATCGCGGCGGGAAGATCTAATATTAATCGACATTGGGTTTTCGCAGGTTCCCTTTCCTCGTCCTCTTGTTCTATCTCCTTCCATAATGCCCCAAAAAACTGCACGCTCATAATTTTTACTCATAGACCTCCACATATCAGGCGGTAATATGAACTCGAAAAATAAATCAATGTCAGCCAAAGTCGTAGTACAAGAGTTAATAGCACCCTGAAACTTCCTCATAGAAAGCGGCTGGATTTTTCCGCGGGTCAGGTAATGCTGCTTTAAGTGCCATTACCTCTGCCCTATTCCAGGGAGTGTATGCCCAATTATAAATAAAATAGCCTTTAGCATCAGCAGAACTCTTATCATCACTTGTACCCGTTCCTTTAGGAAGAACATATATAGGCGCTGCCTCTCGCATAGGATTCGCGTGCTCTATCATGGTCTTATCTGTTTCAAAGATAGATGATTGCTTTCCGTCAGCCGAAACCGTCCGTGCAGCTGCATCTGCTTTCATTTTCTCCTCTCGCATACGAATCGCATCAGTTCGTACTTTGAACAACCGCCTTATCTCATCAGCCACCTGGGGGAGAGTAAAAAGAGCATCACGCATTTGCTTACAATCGGCTGCTACATCATCAGGTTCTAAAATATCAGAAACTTTCCGAAACATCTCAACAACTTCTCTAGCAAACGACCCAGTAAAATATAACTGTTCCTTTTCCTGCCACCCCTCTAAGCTGTCTAAAATGTTAGAAACAGAAACAGTATCACGAAGTGTCAAAAACAACTTTATTCGACTATTGAAAATCATAAATATGATCACGAAGTGCTTGATGAGCGATCTTTCTGAGCTCGGACGCACGATCGACCTACAGCATAGAGCGAGTGACTCGTTTCTTTTGGTCTGAATCGGAATCCTCATCTTCGCCAGACGGAGCGGACGGAATGGCATACAGAGGCGGAAGACGATCTAATAACAAAAAATCATCTTGTGGTTTATTAAGGACAGGATAGGGAGGTTGCCGTACAGCATATTGGCCAGATATCTGTAATCTGCGTTCCTTCTCATGTCTCTCTTCCAATTCTTTCACTTCTTTCTTTCTCAACTCCTGTGCTTTCTCATACACACTCTTCCACTGCTCTTTCTTAATCAACGCTTGCTCACGCCTCTCTCGTTCACGTACTTCTTTCACCCACATTCGTAAACATTCAAACATATCTTGTCTGGATTTCCGCTCAAACATACACTGTTCCACGTACTCAATCTTTCGCAAATCAAATGACCCATGCATTAGCCAACGTAACTCTGGATCCGCACGAGTGTTTTTATTCCATACTGTGTTGTACATTATAGAAGAAAGACCATATTTAATATACATATCCCTATTAGGCGTCCCCTCTGGTGGAGCCGGTTGCGATTCCTCAAGTCTTAACCGGTTATCACTGCAAAAGCAGCACATCCTACGAAGTGCGCTAAAAGCAGGCATGCCAAAAATAGTGCAAAATATGCAGTATTATCATCAAAGTAGCACTTAAGGTATCTTTAATACATTGTGCCGTTCAAATCAAAATCGCAATTTGGAGAAAAGTCTCCTCATTACCTGCCTATATGGTTTGCAACGCATATATCCAATTCCAAATCATACCAATCATGACTAGTCTCCCAAATCAAATTGCCACAGCAAGCGTTCCTAAAACTACCTTGCCACTCCCAGGCTTCCAAAACCCACAGCAAGTACAGCACAACGGTTCTTACCAGGGCTCGAGTCGGGGTACCACGCAGGTGGACGGCGTCCCCCCACTTATTTTACCAGGAGCTCGATTACTGAAGCAAATGGAGCCACACACGCACTCTGGCCTCTCTGGGGCGAGATCGCGGCTCATTCAGAACGCTGCTCACGTGCTGGCTTCTCTGATGCAATCGCATCTGAGGGGTGAGCGAGGGGAGGCAATGAGTCTGATGGTGCAAGCCACCCTTCGTGACCTCACTTCCTGTTGTGACGTCAGCGTCCTCCCACTTATTTTTTTACGGCTTGTGCCCTGGTTCTTACCAATCACAGGGCGTCCAGATTCCAACTGCCAAGTTCTAAATTCGACCAAACGATCACTGCACGGCAATTCAACAGAATAGATCTCAGTCGAGGACCGTCGCCACCTGGATGGTCAGATCGGAAAGAAAGGAAAAACGCAGTGGGTGCCAAGGCTCGGGTATCTTCTGGCATGCGATCGTGTCCGCAGCGAGATTCCAATCCTTCGTCACGACCACTTCTTCGGGCATCCGAGTCGCCGATGAGCCCCACGTGTGGGGCGCCAGTTTGTAGAAGTAAACCTCATCAAGGCCTACCAGTGCAAGGGGTTCGCCCTTCTCTGCACAAAGTCCTCAGACCATAGGAAGAAGTTGGCACAGAAACTGGAAAATAGAAAAGTATAGTTTATTAACCTCCGGAGGTGGTACTACAGTCCACACAACACCCTTCAGTATTGTATGAAGTAGCACACGGAACTAAAGCACATGGCCCCTTTTATACACAAAGCGGGGGCTCAAAGAAGGCGGTACAAAACACAAGAATGAGTTTTATGTGCATATAAGGACATTTTAGAAGCACAATCGATGAGTGGGCGGAGTTAACGGTTCTCAAGACCTTCAAAAACACATTCCTATCTGGAACTAATTACTAACAGCTGCAGACTCTACTGGGCATGCGCTGAAACAGGAGATACTAAATATAGCCTGTTGCTGGGCAGATTTCGAGCACAGTTAACAAGGAAGTAGGACAAAACACACGGTGAGCACATGGCAGCATATGACAGACAAAATGGCTGCCACAAATACAAAATGGAGTCGACTGAATTGTTACGATAGTTGCCAAATACAGCTTGTCTTCTGCTAATGCTTAATCTAATCGCTGTCAAATTACAACACCAGGAGGGGTACAGAGGAAGTGAGGCCTGTCCAGGAGAGGGGGGGGGGGGGCAGAGGAGGTGAGGCCTGTCCAAGGGGTGCAGGAGAGGTAAGGCCTGTACTGTGCTGAGGGGGTGAGGTCTATCCAGGGTGTGCAGAGGAGAGGAGGTGAGGTCTATCCAGGGTGTGCAGAGGAGTTGAGGCCTATCCAGGGGGTTGCAGAGGAGATGAGGTGTATATAGGGGTGCAGTTGAAATGAGATCTGTCCAAGGGGTGCAGAGCAGGTGAGGCCTGCCCAGGTGTCTGGTGGCTCAGGTGACTAATGCGTCCATTGCAGGGGTCTGTGTTCAACCTCATATTCACAGGTTCAAATCTCGGCGGGCCCACTCAGCATTTCATACATCGGATGTCGATAACTTGAGTACCATTGAGTTGGGTAACAATGAACATCTGTTTTTCAGCGCCAAGAGACCTATTGGTGAATGTGCGGTTTACAAATACACATGTTATGTTATGTTACAGAGAAAGTGAGGCCTGTCCTGAAGGGGGGGGGGGGGTGCAGAACAGGCTGTGGGTAATGCAAAGGAGGTGAGGCCTATCCAGGGGATACAGTGGAGGTGAGGCCTGTCCAAGGGATGCAGAGGAGGTGAGGCCTGTCCAAGGAATGCAGAGGAGGTGAGGCCTGTCCAGGGGTTACAGTGGAGGTGAGTCCTGTCCACGGGCTGCAGAGGAGGCGAGGCCTGTCCAGGGAGGTGCAGAGGAGATTAGGCCTGTCCAAGGGGGTGCAGAGGAGGCGAGGCCTGTCCAGGGGTGCAGAGGCAGTGAGGCTTGTCCAGGGGAATGCAGAGGAGGTGAAGCCTGTCCTACGCGGGTAGGAGGAGATGCCTGTCTTGTCTTGGTGGGGTGATGCAAAGGAGGTGAGGCCTGTCCTGTGCTGTTATGAAACCTGCCATGGTGGGGTCGGAGGAGATGCCTGTCCTGGTTTGTCCTCTGGGTATGAGTGTTGTAATTTGACAGCGATCGATGTTAGCATTTAGCTGAAGCCATCTTGTTTCCGGCATTCATCTTATCTGCCATGTGCTTACCATGTGCTCTGTCCGTCTTTACTGTCATTGACCCTTGTACTCTGCTTATGGACTGGCTATATTTAGGCTTTGCTACTCTGCACATGCGCAGAAGAAACTGTACCTGTTCATACACATGTTCTAGTCTGTAACTGTCAGGTTATTTTTACTGGAGTCCGCAAACTGCTAGCTCCTCCTTACTGTTGACTGTGCATATCTGTATGACCATTTATGTATGTGAACTCTCCACTGTGAACTTGTACCGCCTCCTTTTGAGCCCTTGTGTGGGTATAAAAGACCCATGGTCCTTCTACTCTTTGTGCTACTTCATACACTACCAAAGGGTGGTGTTGTGTGAATGTAGTTCCACCTCATGAGGTTAATAAAGCTTTTGTTTTATATTCCAGTTTCCGTGCCAACTTCTATTCTATTGGTTTGAGGACTTGTGCAAAGCAGGGCAAACCCCTAGCCGTGGTAGGCCTAGCTGAGGCTCAGCACAACATGAGGAGTGTCGACCACCTCAGCCACTGCTCTCACCAGCCAGAGATGCTCCTTTAGAGGTATATAATTTTATTTTAAGAGTTCATTGTCATACCTGGAACCATTTGGTGTGGGTCTCCCTTCCATTTTTGCTGTCGCCTCATGTATTTTTGCTGGTGTTAGATGCTTTGGGCACTGTACCACTGCTGTCCAGTGCCACAGTGCAAGTGCTCCCTATTGTAAATTGATGTATGAATCAGTGGTTCCATGTTTGGCTATTTCGTTTACTTGTCAGACCTTAATCTAGTGCACTGAGTGTGCCCAGGGAGTGTAAATTCAAATGCTGCTGGTGGGCTTGTAGCACTGGTTGTGCCACCCAGAGAAGCAGCCGTGTAAAATGTGCCTAATGTCTGCCATTGCAGAGCCTGCGTGCAGTCTGGCACTGTCATGCTGACTGGGCAAGTGCACCCACTTCTCAGTCCCTAAACCTTCCCTTTTCTTCATATCAGTCACCCTTATGGTAGGCCCAAGAGTAGAGTGCATTGTAAGTATATGGTAGGACCAGCCTTGATGTGTGTGGCATGTCCTAATAGTGAATTACAGCCATTTTCGTTTTTACACTATTGCATGGCTATCTGTTCTCCGTAGGCCAGAATGGGCTGTTTGTTATTACATTTTATAATCCTAACAGACTCAGAGAACATGGTATACATTTGAGTTTGGTATGCCTGAACTCAGAATAATAAAATACATTGTTTTGTGAAGTTTATTTTAATATTCTGTGTTTGCAAATACCACTTTTAGAAAGTAGGTGTTTGCTTGTCTAACCATTCAAACCTGCCTCTGCTAGGTTGTGTATTCCTATGTCTGCTTTTGTGAGTGGCAGGGCTAGGGAATTCCATGAGACAGGCTGAGTCACCCAGTGGTGCATAGAGAGATCTGCATCTAGATGGGAGGGAGGAGTTGCACCTGAACCTTGAATAGGGCTGTGCCTGCCTTCCACAATGCTGGCTCCACCCCCTAGGGTGCGGCTGAAGTCTCTGCCCTGCACACTGAAAGAAGAGAAGGAGTCCTGTAAACAAAGTGCTCCAGGACTGTACTTGCCTTCCATAATGCTGGCTCCACCTCCTGTGGGGCGTCTGATATGCCTGCACTGTGAAAGGAAAGGAGAAGTCTGGTTAACAGAGTGCTTCAGAACTGGTTTTGACTGGGCAAAGGCCCCTCTCCCCTCAGAGAACAAAGAACTTTAGGGTATAAATATTGGGACCCTGATCTCATGAAATTAGATCACTTTGGACTACAAGAAGAAACCTTTACTGAGGAGATGAACCTAAAGAAACTGAGGAGAGACTATTCCCAAGCTGAAGTGCTGCTTGGGGGATTGGCCTGCAGTGGTTGCCTTACTGCCAAAGGACGGAGAAAGGAACTTTGTGTACTTTGCTTTCAACTTGTGAAGGATCTCCAAGGTCTTGGAAAATAGCTTGCCTCCTGCTGAAGTCTCATGGACAATAGACTTCACCCCCCCAGCTCCCCAGAGTTCTTTAGGAAGTGCCTGCTGCTGTTTTGGGCCTTCTGAAGAACTGCGTGTCGCAGGGAGCTGGAAGCGCGACTCAACGAGAAGAAGCATGTCGCTGGGCCTGCCGTTGCAACTCCGAAGGAGGGTGTCACCGCTGGAACTGTCGCACTGCACCGCATTAGAGAGAAGCATGCCGCAACGAAGAGGAAGCATGTCGCCGTCGCTGCCCTCACAACTCCGAAGGAGGGTGTCGCCGCTGTAGTTGTCGCACTGAACCGCATCAGGAGAAGAATCTCGCAACGAGGTCGGAGCGTGTCGCCGTCGCTGTGCCTGCCGTCGCAACTCCGAAGGATGGTGTCGCCGCTGGAACTGTCGATTTGTACCGCATTGACCAAGAGCACCTCGCATCCCTGAGAAGCGCTGCCGTCGCATCTTGGATGTCGCCGCTGTAGTTGTCGCATCAAGCGGAAGCTTCACGCATCATGGGAGAAGAGCGTCGCCGCTGGAGCTGTTGCCGTCGTATCATAAGGGTGTCACCGCTACAGTCCACGCATCGAACCGAGGACTTCTCATCCCCGAGAAGTGTGCCGCATCTGGGAGATCTTCACGTCTTTATTTCTTTGTATCTGAACTTTGCCGCATTTCCCATCGCTGCGACATTGCTTGTTGTGGAAGCGCAACGCAACCTAAGGTACATTGACGCATCTAAGAACTGAACTGAACTAAGCTTAAATCTACTGTTAGATTTGGGGGTCTCTGGTTGGCACAGGTAAGTACTTGTGACAGCAGGGACCCTCTCCTCTAGTCAGGATAAGGGGATTACCCTCTTAAAATAACCTCTGCTCACCCTCTAGGTAGCGTGGCGCGAGCAGACAAGACTTATTTCAGAGGCTTTGCAAGTTAAGCATTTGTGACCACATACAGTAAACCAGTGACAACACTACAAATGGACACCACACTAGTATTATATCAAAAATAGTTATCTTTATATAGAGACATAGCACAAGACCAAATAACGACAAAAATGAGCCACAATACTATTAGCAATAAAGAGTTCTTGTTGAAATGCGTATTTTAGAGTTCTGTGCGCTTCGTACCCTTCGTCCGGCTCTCACGGTGATGAAAATACCCAGAAAGAGTCTAACAAACGCAGCGGACACTCTTGTCCGATGCGTACCAAAATGCGGTGCAAGTCGTACATAGTACCTTTGCTTTGATTAGTTTGTCACGGACGATGCGGTGAAAAAAAAACGTACGCGGCGATGCCCTCCTGCCGCGGTGCGAGCCTGTGCGTTTCTTGAGGGGACTGTGCCTTGTGCGGTGCGAACTATTCCGTTGCGACGTACGAGCCGTACTTTGGGAGCTGGGGTCGTACAGTCCTTGAAAGCGGTGCGAGTCGGCGACTGAAAACAGTGTTTCCAGAGGTGGTTTGCGAGGTGGATGAAGTCCAATGGTCCTGGGACTTCGTTCAGGGGGCAAGCTCACTCACAGGCCCTTGGAGATCTTTTGCACAAGTTGGGAAATAAAGTCTTTGTAGTCTTTCTCCTCTCCTTCAGCAGCAAGGCAACCACTGCAGGCCAATCCCCCAAGTCAGAGGCAGTACTCCTCCTTCAGCTTTCCCAGTTCCTTCTCGTCGGGCAGAGGTTTCTTCTTGTCAAAGCAGGATCTAATTTCTTGGGAGCAGGGTCCTAATACTTATACACCTAATTCCTTTGTTCCTCTGGGGGTGAGGGCCCTTTGCCTAGCCTGAACCAGTTCTTGAGCGCTTTGTTGACATGACTCTTGACTTTTCATTCACGGAGCAGGGCAGAGACATCAGACGCTCCACAGGAGGTGGAGTCAGCATTGTGGTGGAAAGGCACAGTCCTATGCAGAGTCCAGGTGCACTCTTCCCACCCATCTGGATGTAAATCTCTCTATTCACCACCGGGCTGCCTCAGCCTCTCTCCTGGAATCCTCCAGCCCTGTCACTCACAGAAGCCAGACAGCAGATACACATCCTAGCAGAGACGGGCTGAAATGGTTAGGCAAGCAAGCACCTACTTTCTAAAAGTGGTATTTGCAAACACAGAATATTAAAATAAACTTTACTAAAAGATGTATTTTATTATTCTGAGTTCAGGCATACTAAACTCGAATTTCTACCGTGTTCCCAGAGTATGTTAGGATCATAGAATTTAACAATTCCAACAGCCCATTCTGGCCTATGAGAACAGGTAGCCTTGCAATAGTGAAAAAACGAAAATGGCTGTAATTCACTATTAGGACATGCCACACACATCAGGGCTTGTCCCACCTTATACTTAATGCACCCTGCCCATGGGCCTACCATAGGGGCGACTGATATGAAGCAAAGTAAAGGTTTAGGGACTGGCAAGTGGGTGCACTTGCCCAGACAGCATGACAGTACCAGACTGCACGCAGGTTCTGCACTGGCAGACCGTAGACACATTTTACAAGGCTGCTTCTGTGGGTGGCACAACCAGTGCTGCAGGCCCACAAGCAGCATTTGGATTTTCAAGCCCTGGGCACTCCTGGTGCACTGTACTGGGGTCTGACAGTAAACCAAATAAGCCAATCATGGAGTCCAATCAATATCTACATTTTATACAGGGAGCACTTGCACTGTGGCACTGGTTGGCAGTGGCACAGTGCTCTGAGCAGCTAACACCAGCAAAACACATGAGGCACAGCAACAAAAAGTGGAAGGGAGACTCACCCAACGTGCCAGGTCTAACATCTACCATCTTAAAGTAATCATAGTGTGTATTTTTTTGTCATTGATGGTCTTGTGGTAACTCTATATAAAGTCTACTTATGTTTGATAGAAAACCTGTGTGGTGTCCATTTGTAGTGTTGTCACTGGGTTATTGTATGTGGTCTCAACTGCTTAACTTACAACGCCTCTGAAGTAAAGCCCTACTGCTCATGCCAAACTACCAATTGGGTGAGCAGGGGTTATTTTGGGAGTGTAATCCCCTTATCCTGACTAGAGGAGAGGGGCCCTATTTGTCACCAGTACCTACCTGTGCCAACTAGAGACCCCCAAATCCAACACTCATAATCTGAGTTTTTGAAAAGTATCCGAAGTTACCATTGAGCCTCAGATGGCTCATGACAGAGGCACACATCTCCAAGCAAGGAGTTTATTTTTTAACCCTTTTTTTAGTGAAGTAACGGAGACTACAACTCCCAGAATGCACTTACGTATTACATGAAAGTACAGGCATGAATATTTGGGGGATCACTCTACGGAAATATTTGGTACATCCCAGGGCATTGTGGCAGAAAAGAGTAGAACAGATAATGTGCAAGGACTTTCATTCTCAGCCTCTTTCTGCAGATTGTGAGTCCAATGAGATCTAGGGAATCTGAATCTCTCTCAAGGAGATTTCACACAGTTTTATCAGTCTCATGGAGAAATGCAATGAAAAACAGGGGGTGCAAGTCCAGCGCCCCAGTCTCTGATGTCCTTGGATCTCTATACTGGCCCTTGCCTTGTCCTGAAAGAGAGGACGAACCGGGTGTTTAGTCGGGCCTCTCAAAGAGAGCGAGAGTGGGCTCAGTATCCTGGTCCACCAGGCCCTGGCTCAACATCCTGGTCCTCACCTTACTCCGGCTCATGTCCTGGTCCTCCCCATACTCCGGCTCATGTCCTGGTCCTCACCAGTCTCCGGCTCACATCCTGGTCCTCACAAAGCCCCGGCTCATGTCCTGGTCCTCACCAGGCTCCGGCTCATATCCTGGTCTTCACAAGGCCCAGTTACATGTCCTGGTCCACCAGCCACTGGCTCAGCCTCCTGGTCCACCACAGGCCCCAGCTCACATTTGGTCCACCAGGCCCTGGCTCACATCCAGGTCCCCACCAGACCCCGGCTCACCCAGGTCACGTCCTGGTCCACACCAGGCCCCGGCTCACGTCCTAGTCCACACCAGGCCCCGGCTCACGTCCTAGTCCTCACAAGGCCCCGGCCCATGTTCTGGTCCTCACAAGGCCCCGGCTCCTATCCTTGTCTTCACCATACCCCGGCTCACATCCTGGCCCACCAGACCCTGGGTCACGTCGTGGTATTCACAAGGCCCCAGCTCACATCCTGGTCCACCAGGCCCCGGCTCATGTCCTGGTCATCACAAGGCCCCAGCTCACATCCTGGTCCTCACAAGCACCTGGCTCACATCCTGGTCCTCACTAGAGTCCGGCTCAAATCCTGGTCTATAACAAGCCCTGCCCACATGCTAGTCCTCACTAGACTCCGGCTCACATCCTGGTCCCAACCAGGCCAAGCTGCAGAGGGAGATCAACTGGTTTTTGACCCACAATGCCACCTCAAACAGGAAGCAGACATATGCAAATCAGCTTTAGACTTCTTCCAATAGGGCAGTCCAGCCTGAAGAGCCAATCCAGATTCTTTCTGAACCGGAACAGAAGCAACCCAAGACTGGTTTTAGCCTATTTGGGCCTCGACTGTAGGGTGCGACTTCATTCCAGCGGTGCAGCACACACGGGACCCACATCTGGGCTCTGACTGTAGGGTGCCGCTTGATTCCAGTGGTGCAGCGAGCTCGGGACCCACTTCTGGGCCCTGACTGTAGGGTTCGGCTTGATTTCAACGGTGCAGCAAGCACAGGACCCACATCTGGGCACACCTGTCGTGTTTAGAAATAAGCAAAATGATGGGTGGAATGTTTGAGTTCATCCCAGGCTCTGGTTATTACTCTGGGACACATCCCAGCCCATCCTTCTTGTTCTTGCCCTCCGTTGCACCCCAGCCTGCAGCCAATCAGAGTGCTTTAGACAACATTACTTCCAGATGTCTACTCCAGTAGTCACAGCAGTTCTAACTCTAAGGATTGGCATGTCTCTCTGTTCCTGATGTTCACCAAACTAACTGAGGCCACGGTGAACAAGCAGCTCAACAAATACCTTGAGTCCCACCAACTACTGTACAAAGTCCATCCAGGCCTCCAAAAGAGCTAAAGCCACGTGGGATATTAGAGACATTATGTATGGGGATGGGGAGGTGGGGGCTCCGATCTGATTAGCTCTGTCAGCAGCCTTTGACACCATCTCCCACTCAAATTTCCTCCAGAGATTGTAGGTGGTGGGTCTTTGGGGAAAGTGCCTGCTTGGTTCTTATCCTTTTTGATAGATCTGACCCAAGCGGTGGCCTCAGCTCACTTCAGATCAACCCCTAAGACAATTCCCCCTCCCCCTGGCTGGTTTTGAGCCGCAATCTTTTGAATCTTTACATGGCCCACTTGGCCAGCCTGATCGAGTCATACGATATCACCTCTACTCAAATATACACAAATCATTAGATTAGAATTAAATACAGATAAAATGTCCAGTAATTTCAGGAGCTGCCGCCAGCAAGTCGCTGATTGGATGAGCTCAAATCCCTGGCGCTGAACAGTGAAAAAAATGGAAATAGTGGTATTTGGGTCTAGAGCTTCATGGCACAAGGGTGGAGGCCGTTGTCGTTGGGAGCTCTGTCCACCCCATTCCATCAAGTCAGCAAACTGGGAGTTTGGGTGAATTCGCATCTGTTCTTAAAAGGATACATTAATATCATCTGCTATTCAAGCTTCTGACTGCTGAAAGTTATCAGAAAAATACTTCCGTTCATCCCTGCTTTATCTAGGAAGGACCTGGTTCTGGTTCTGATTCTATCGAGAAGGAATTTCTGATCTCTTTATACGTAGACATATCTAAATATCGCCTTCATAGATTGCTGCTGCTACAAATACAGCAGCTGGGCTGGTTCTGAGGTTAAAAAAAACAACGTCGCTCTCCAACAAACTGGCCAAATTGTACTGACTTCCTGTCCTGAAAATATGTCAATTTAAAGCACTTTGGGGCATATGTATCAAGCCCTTTTCCCATTCGCCTTTTCCCGGCCCGTTTGTGAACGGGAAAAGGCCTTTTGGGATGTATCATCCCAAAAGGGCATCGCAAATTAGAAAATTGCAAAATTTGCGGTTCTCTATTTTGCAATTGCATTTAAGGAATCGCAAATTGCAAAACCTTAAATGCAATGTATGAAGCATGGTAAAAGTGCAATTTGGCCTTAAGAAATCGCAAATTACCACCAACTTCAAGTTGGTGGTAATTTGCGATTTCCTTGAAAAATGCACTTTTTTGAATTTTGAAAGTGCCATGTGGCGCACATACATATTTCAGGGGTGCAACAGGGTATCCTTTTGACACCCTGGCACCCTTGAAATTACATTCTCAATTTTCGATTCTCTAATTGCGAATCGCAAATTGAGAATGTCTTCCAATCCATTCCCATGGGCCTCCTAGCGCATAGGAATGAATGGGAAGATATTCCTTAATTGTGAATCGCGATTCGCAATTAACCCCTTCCATGCTGATGACGAGCTCAGCTCGTCATCAGCGTTACCTGCCGTGTGCTGATGACGAGCTGAGCTCGTCATGAATCGCGGTAATTTGAAAACTGCTGCATACAGCGGGAAAAACGGCCGCACGCATGCGGTTAAGGAATATTAAGGAATCGCAATCATTATTGCGATTCCTACATACATAGCATTTTGCGATTCCGTAATAGCAATTCGCTAAAAATCGCAATTAAGGAATCGCAGAAGGGCTTGTTCATACATATGCCCCTAAATGTCATAAACGCTCTACCGTCAGAGGGTTCATTCTTATTTGTCCTTTCTTTTTGCCTGGTATCAGCTGGCCGAGGGGTGAGATCCCATCATGCTTTGCTGCATAAAGTCTCTAAGTTTATAAAAATCTGAATAGATGGCTGCTCTCCGCCTGTGGTGACTGCAGGTACCTGGAATGGAATGCCCTCCCACCTGCCCTGTGCGCCCAAGAAAACATGAGTTCTTTCAGGAAACAAATCAAAACCTTTCTGTTCATGTTCAGGGGCTGTGGGATTTTGATACTTATGTGCTTATACTAGCGCCAGGACACTTCTTTCCCGAACTAGCTGTGCAGCGCTATATAAATTGGCTCTCACATCCAGTCATAAGCCATCGCTCTCTGGGCCACAGATTGTTGCCGCTATAGACGCCCTAGGAGGAGGAAAGGCTCTGGGATCTCAAGGTTTGGTGTAGAGTTTTACAAACAAATACCAGCCACATACCTGCTGGAGGTGTATGCCGAGGCATTGAAGGGCGGTGTGTCGCTGGTGCCTATAAGTGATGCAGTCATATCAGTGCCCCCTAAGCCTGGAAAAGACCCTTTAAGTGATTATCTTATTGCCCTCTGCCACTGGGTAATAATGACAATAAATTTCTGCCTGAGGTGATGCGACACGGCTATCCCTCCTACTAGAGAAAATAGTCTCTCCTTTAAAGTCGGGATTTGTCCGATGTAGATCTACAGCGGTTCATCTACAGACTGTAATCGCAGTGCTGCATCGGGTAAACCCAGACATGAAGTCAGCTGATGCCGATAAGGCGTTTGACTCCCTGGAGTAGCCTTTTATGATCGAAACGTTTAGGCGGCTTGCTATGTCAGGGAGTTTGAGATCAGGTATGAAGCTGCTGGACACCCAGCCTATGGCCTGCGTTTACGTAAATGGGCTCAACTCAGACGCTATTCAGATCGCCTGGGGCACTGGGCTTAGTGTTATAATTTCTGATGTCTTTGTCTCAAAGTGGAGAGTTGCTAATTTGAATCCTGGTTGGTGCACAAGGGAATAGTGACTTGTATATTTACAGTGCTATGACGTCCCTGCCCGTGACAGACAGCACTTTGAATATGAAAGCCTATAGTTTAAAGAAAGAATTAAACAAAATATACAATACGCTACACAAATTATAGGATGAGCTGTACAGAGTAAGATCAGTCGAGCATAGTTTGCAAAAAGAGAGAACGTGTAAATGCTTACTGTGCTATCAGATGTTACATTTTTAGTATCCACAATCCTACTGTAGCTAGAGTTAACCTTTTTTAAGGTTTCCATGAAAATACTGCATTAAAGAAGTACTGGGAACACCCTCACAGTAATCTTAAAAATAATTACTCTTTGTTATTGTGATTCTTCAGGTTTGTCGCGCCCTTGGGTGGTCTGCTCCATTGCCTGCACTCATTTAGTGCAGTTCGGTGATGCCAGCACAACTGGAACAGCCTGGAGGGCGCACACAGCTCAGCTATAAAAGTCCTGCTTGTTTGGTGCTGGGTGGCAGGAGCTGCCCGGCAGCAAGGATCGCGAAGTGAGTGTCCACATGCCAGTTTGTGGATCGTGTTCGCAACCCAACCATTTCAGCATACTACGAATCTTTGCTGCCACCACACAAGCAAACTGACCCAGGAGTTACAAGTTAGCCAAGGCGGCTCTGGGCCATTGCTTACATTTATGGCCCCACCCAGGTCTCTGGCCCTCTGGACAGCTATCTAAACAGAGGACATGCCCTTTTGAGAAGCTGGTAACCCCAGTGCTTCTTCGAACAGTTTTTATCGTAGCGCTCCATTTTACGCGACCCACTCTCACCCCAATGGCCTCCTCAACATGGTGTGATATTTGGGTGACATTCGTTCCACAAAGTCCTGATGCGTGCATAAAGCACAAGCCCGAAACCCATCAACCTATATCTTCCAGGATCAACACCTAACGAGAAGAACAAACGCAGAACTCAAATGTTTTGAAAGACCAATGTCATAGTCACAGTTTGATGCACTGTAGTCGATCACCGTATTAGCAGGTCTTTTATAATTAGGCGATCCTACCTGGAGACGGTTGTTATGTGGTCACTATTAATAAGGGTTTATTGTCCGTCATTGTGGATATACTGTCTACCTTGATACTTCTGCTTTTCCTTAACCTTTGTGTTCTAAAAGTACCAGTAACCTTTATAAGGAAAGCTTTATAATGTGGTCTATCAGTTGTCATTGTATCCCCTTCTTGTAAAATATGCAAGCCAAACTTGAAATAAGTACACTTTGTTGTGAGAATAGCTATTGTTGCCGCTGATTTCTTTTATTGCAGCACAGCAATGTGTCTCTTCTAAATCGAACCTTGATTATTCGAATAGTATTGATTTAATTCCAGAGTGATTTTTGCACCATTAAGGCGATAAATAATACGTTGACCTCATATTTGAGTTGGATTGGTTTATCCTGTTGTCCTGTCCTTCGTCGTCGTTTTCTAGTGAGCGGCCTAGGCTCTATAGGATCATACGGGCTCTCTCCCTCCCTTTGCTTCAACAGTGTTTGCCTTTAGAGATGCTGATATGGAGTGTGGAGACCTGCAGTTAAGCAGCTCTGAACGAGTGAATGAAATCCATGCTGGTGGTTGGTGCTGGGAACGTGCCTTTCATGTTTGTCTTCCATCCAGCTAAGGGGACAGAGGCACAGAAAGAGTAGGATTCGCCTAGTACTAAACAGTTTAAGTTGGATGAACACAGAACTACTTTTTCCAAAGGTTATTACTTGGACACGTTACATTCTGGTGAATAGTCCATGAGAGTGGGCGATGTGTACCCTTCCCCCACCCACCCAGGCAATGTCTATGTGGTAATCAAACTCTCGTGTCATCGGTAGGCTAAGGGTAAGATTTATTCACCACTCACCCAACTGCACAAGGAACATAACTGTCGGGAACACTCCTGGCAGCGCATCAACACTCCTGGCAATGCATCGACAACATTCCAGGAGCCGCTGGAAGGAATCTTTAGTTAAAGACGCATCACCACAGTCTGGGTCGATTTTTAAAAGCACAGTTTTACTTACAACTTTAGGATGTTTGTAAATACCCCCGATCTTGGACAAAAATGGGAAGAGAAGCATAAATTTACTTAGTGATTCCCGAAGCGCACTATTTCACAAATTGGTAGGTCAGGTTTAAACACAGAGTCTCCTGGTTGCACAGTTTCCTAGTGCAGTAAACCACACTTGGGGTGTTGGAGATTGTGAGGGAGCAGCTGAGGGACTACTATCCCAGGATAATGGCCTGTACAGTGGCCCTGTTGAGCAGTACCATTTGGTGTTTATTTCCAGCATCTTTAGGTAAAGTGGTAAAGCCGGGATTAGATGTTATGTCTAGTGGTGGTGTGTGCACACACCAGTGAATTGCCTACCTCGTTAAGAGTTGTGTCAAGGTTTTATTTACACCATTTGGTAGATGTATTGAGCATATTTATAAGTGACTGTCTACCAATATTTTCATGTAAGAAGGTTGAGACCTTTTCCTTTTGTCGTGGGGCAAAGCTGCTTGTTGTAGGGGACTACTGTCTCCACAACCAGTCCATGACACTACTAACTAGAGTAGTCAGTTTCCAGTAACGTGTCCCTGAACACCTACTAGCTCTTCCTTCTATGTTTGTGTTCTGAGCCCCTCCTCCTCCAGTCGGACCCATCAAGGATGATTGGTCTCTGTGTAAATGCGCTTTCGTGTACTGGATTCATGTGAGGTGCAGAGCCCATTTCAGGTGTCTCCTTTGTATCTACGTAGCCTCTAAAGCTGTGTGCTGTTCCATAATGTTAGTGAAAATCTGCGTTCTCTCCTCTCACTGCATGTCCCGCCGCTGCTTTTTAGAGTCACTCCTCATATTGAAATTCTTTGTAAAGCAGATGACCCTTGTAGGGAAGATTATAATCTCTCTGACACTCCTTGGTACGTAATATCCCAAACTTGGACCCCCAAAAAAACAAATGACTGACTGCATGATTTACTATATGGTAATACTTCCTTGAAATATTGCTCATTTTGCCCATGCTTCAGTCCATATAAAACTAGTCTTTACTTTCCCACCCTCTTGCCCACACAGTACCCTGGAACCTGTCAGCTATTACATGCTCACCTGTCAAGAGAACTTACAGACAGAATAAAAGTTTTTCTGCTAGTAGACATTGAACACTTTCTATTAGTAACTCCACTGGGTGCAAACCCATTGGTGCTTGTCCTGTGTTATTGCATTGTTTGCATTAGATTCTCCTTGTGCCTGGCCTTGGTTATTGCATTGTTTTCATCAGGTTCTCCTCGTGCCTGGCCTGTGTTATTGCATTGTTTGCCTCAGATTCTCCTCGTGCCTGGCCTGTTATTGCAATGTTTGCATCAGATTCTCCTCGTGCCTGGTCCGTGTTATTGCATTGTTCGACTTAGATTCTCCTGTGCCTGGACTGTGTTATTGCATTGTTTGCATCAGAGTCTCCTCGTGCCTGTCCTTTGTTATTGCATCATTTGCATCAGATTCTCCTCGTGCCTGGCCTGTTATTGCAATGTTTGCATCAGATTCTCCTCGTGCCTGGCCCGTGTTATTGCATTGTTTGCATTAGATTCTCCTCGTGCCTGGCCTGTGTTATTGCAGTGTTTCGTCAGACTCTACTAGTGCCTGCTCTGCGTTATTGCATTGTTTTCATCAGATTCTCCTTGTGCCTGGCCTGTGTTATTGCATTGTTTGCCTCAGATTCTCCTTGTGCCTGGCCTGTGTTATTGCATTGTTTGCCTCAGATTCTCCTCGTGCCTGGCCTGTGTTATTGTAATTTAAATTTGTAACGCGCATTATCACCCAGAGGTCTCTAAGTGCTGTCAGAGGGCACACATGGACTAGGTGGAGAGAGGGGAGGGAAGGCTGCTAAGTCGTACCCCATGCTTCCAGGAAGAGCACGGTTTTGAGCTTCTTCCTGAAGGGAAGGAGATTCAATTCCTTGTGTAGGCTCACTGGAAGGCTATTCCAGGACAGGGGGATTGCGGTTGAGAACGCTCGTCCTTCCACGGAGGACAGTTTGAAGCGGGGGCAGACCAAAAGGGTGGCCTCTCCTGACCGCAGTGTCCTACTGGGGAACTAGGGGACAATGCGGTCCTTGCTATAACTTGAGGCTTTGCCGTACAGGGTTTTGTGTGTAATGCAGAGACCCTTAAATTTTATTATCTGCCTGATTAGGAGCCAATGGAGATCGCGTAGCAGGGGTGTGGCGTGCGTCCATCTTGGTTTTTGAAAAATTAGTCTTGCTGCGTCGTTCATGACAATTTGTAGTCTGTCCAACTGTTGTTTGGGGTACAGGGAGTTGCCGTAGTTCAGATGCGACAGGATCATTGCTGAGACCGCTTGTCTGAGCGTGGCCAAGGTGAGGAGTGGAGACAGTTTTCGCAGTTGTCTCCGGAGGCCAACACAAGTACCTACGACTGCTGAGACTTCTTGTGTCATAGAAAGTTTGGCATTGATTTTGATTCCCAGGCTTTTCACGGCCACTGCCGGTACAGGAAAAGGCCCAAGTTCTTTTGGCCAGAAGAGGTCATTCCATGGACTGGAAGCTGAGGTAACCTCCAGTACCTCTGTTTTATCAGGGTTTATTTTTAATGAGTTGGCTGACATCCAATTAACCATGAATTTTAGTATGTTTTGCATTCTTACATGTGCTGTCGGAGAGCTGTCGATTTGGATATTGATTTGAGTGTCGTCGGCATAGTTGTAGATCCGACACTCCATCTGGGTTTCCAGAGAGCGATTACGTCTTCATCGATTCCTGGAAGGCCATCTTGAAAATCTTGGGTGGGCAGGGATCCACTGGTGACCCTGATTTCACCGCCCTGGTCAGGACTGCCAGGGACTCCTTAGTGAGTAGTGGCAAGGTGGTTAAAGGATGGGCAATCATAGGGGGTGTGGGGTTGGGGCTTGTGGGACAGGGGAGGCTTGGGGTGCGATGAACTTCCAACAGGAGATCCTTTATTTTCTTAGTAAAAAAAGACTGAAATGTGTGGCAGTCTTCCTGGGTAAAGGAGGGTTTTTGCCCCTCATTTTTCCTTAACTCATTCAGGACCGTAAAAGTTTCTTTCTGGGGTTTGCTAGCAGCAGCAATTCTGTCCTCATAGAATTCAGCCTTCCGTAACATGATGGCCTGTTTATAGGCGGCGAACGCTGTTGCGTAGGCAATCTGGGTGCTAGGTTCATAATCTTTACGCCAGGCTCTCTCGCTCTGGCGGAGAGATTGTTTCAGTAACCTAAGAGCATCATTGAACCAAGGAGCACCTTTGCCCATGTCCAAGATTCTCACCTTACGTGCGTTCTTGCATTGTTTGCATCAGATTCTCCTCGTGCCTGGCCTGTGGTATTGCATTTTTTTATCAGATTCTTTTTGTGCCTGGCCTGTGCTAATGCATTGTTTGCATCAGATTCTCCTCATGCCTGGCCCGTGTTCTTGCATTGTTTGTGTCAGATTCTCCTAGTGCCTTGCCTGCGTTATTGCGTTGTTTGCGTCAGATTCTCCCCATACCTGGCCTGTTATTGCATTGTTTACATCAGATTCTCCTTGTGCCCGGCCTATGTTATTGCATTGTTTGCGTCAGATTCTCCTCGTTCCTGACCTGTGTTATTGCATTGTTTGCGTCAGTTTCTCCCAACGCCTGGCCTGTGTTATTGCATGGTTTACATCAGATTCTCCTCGTGCCTGGCCTGTGTTATTGCATTGTTTACATCAGATTCTCCTCGTGCCTGGCCTGTGTTATTGCAGTGTTTGCGTCAGATTCACCTAGTGTCTGACCTGTTATTGCATTGTTTGCGTCAGTTCTCCCAACGCCTGGCCTGTGTTATTGCATTGTTTATTTATTTTATTTATTTGCAAAGTTTTATAGAGCGCGAACAAGATCCTTACGGATATCAGAGCGCTTTACACACAGATGGAATACCAAGAACTGAGGAATAATAATTAAACAAGTCAATTTGTGCAAAGATGAGCAAATGGTTAACAATAGAGTCAACGCAAGGTAGTACCGATGCATAGGTGATCAGTCTGGACATAGTCATGCGAGGAAAAATAATGAGTCTCGAGATTTCTTTAGTCTATATTCGGGTGAGTTTAGCTAAGAGGAGTGATTTGGTTCTTTTTTGAAGGATGCCGTGGATGAGATAAGTCTGATTTCTGGAGGGAGGGCGTTCCAGATCCTGGGCGCCATCCCTGAGAAGGAGCGTTTATATGTATTTTTCTTGTGGAATCTTTGAGGTTTCAAAAGAAGATTTTCTGTGCTTCTCGTGGTTCTTGAGCCACCCGAGATTGTCAGTTTCCGAGCGAGGTAACTGGGTGAGTTGTGGTGTATAGCCTTGTGTGTCATGCATGCGATTTTCAGGTGTATTCTAGCTTCGTATGGCAGCCAGTTCAAGGATTTTCGGTCGGGAGTGATGTGAGAGCGTTTTTTTGAGCCAGTGATTAGTCTCGCTGCAGCATTAATAGAGGCCCTTAGGGGTGCGGTTGTCGATGTAGGGAGGCCACAGAGGGCGACACCTCCATAATCTACTCGAGGGATAATTATGGCTTGGACTGCAGTCCTGAAGTCATTGACTGGAAGGAAGAGTTTCAGCTTCCTCAATGTGTTGATTTGGAAATTAGCTACCTTCGTTGCAATGCTGATATGATGCTACATATTGAGATTGCAGTCGAGGGGTATGCCTAAAGATTTCGCTGAGTCCACGATGGTAGGTTGCACGTTGAATGCAGTGAGATGATTCAGCCAAGCCTGAGTGATGTGGAGTTTTGGAGGTGCTATTAGGAGGAATTCTGTTTTTAGAGCGTTAAGTTTGTGATGATTCTCTGCCAGCCAAGTCTGTGTGTTCCTAAGCGTTGTGTTGAGTTGTTTGATGTCTTCAGGGTTGTGTATTTTAAGGTAGAGTTGGGTATCGTCTGCGTACATGTGAAATTGCACATTAAATGCTTGAAGTAGTGCGGTGAGTGGTTCCATGACTAGGTTGAACAATGTTTGGGATAGGGAGGATCCCTGTGGAACACCTAGTGTTACTGGAACGGGTGTGGACATAGTATTGTTAATCTTAAATTTCTGAGTCCGATTATGTAGAAAGGAGGTATACCACTTGAGTACTGTCCCTGATAGACCCATTCTGAGACTCAGCAGATCGAGCAAGTTCTAGTGTTTGACCGTATCAAAGGCTGATGAGAGGTGGTGGCTAAAGAAATCTGCGTTCGAGCATTTTGTTTTTTAAACTATTTTTATTTTCAGTTGAGCAGGCAGTGAGAACAAATCAAACAAATACAGTTGTCTCCTGTTCCAGTAATCAAGGCTAATCGACATCATAGCAGTTTCATTATGTGATCTTAGGACAGTACACCTACAGTAAGAACCCTTCACATCCTCCCACCCATCACCCCATCCGCCACCCTCCAATCCCGTCAGCATTATAAAGCCATCGGCCATTACAAGGATTGCGTCTTTCATGGGCTGCTCTCCGGTGTGTGTTCTGTACGTGGCGGCTCACATAAGTTCCCCCTGGCTTCATTCCACTTCCCCCACGCCCGCATCCACTTTCTTGGGCAGCCCCTATGCGTGTAAACCGCCTTCTCGGCTATCATAGCAATGTTCATATCCTCTTCCCACTGTGGTTGTGAGGGTGTCACCCCGGAGCCCCAGTTCCGTGCTATATTCCGTTTTGCCAGGGCCATACCCAATGTCGCCCACGTTTTCTGTGCCACATTAAGATCTGTAGGTTGCCATATGTTCAAGATACAACGAGGATCTGCCAGTACCTCCACCCCACTCACTTCCGAGAGTTGCTCCAGCACGTATTCCCAGTATGATTGTATTTTGGGGCACGTCCATAACGTATGGTAGTAAGTACCGGCTTGACCACATCCCCTGAGGCAGAGTGGATCAGGCACCCGCCCTATTTTGTGTATCACTGTGCGGGAGTAGTAGACCGGGTGCAGGATTTTAAGCTGCACCAATCTCAAACGGGAGGGGATTGCGGCCTCTCTCGCTGATGCAAGTGTCTCCATCCAGTCCGAGTCGTCTATGTCCCCCAGTTCCATCTCCCACTTGCCACTAGGAGAATCTGATGCAATCAATGCAAGAACGCACGTAAGGTGAGAATCTTGGACAAGGGCAAAGGTGCTCCTTGGTTCAATGATGCTCTTCGGTTACTGAAACAATCTCTCCGCCAGAGCGAGAGAGCCTGGCGTAAAGATTACACACCCATCTTCTGGGGTGTGTATTTTAAGGTAGAGTTGGGTATCGTCTGCGTACATGTGAAATTGCACATTAGATGCTTGAAGTAGTGCGGTGAGTGGTTCCATGACTAGGTTGAACAATGTTTGGGATAGGGAGGATCCTTGTGGAACACCTAGTGTTACTGGAACGGGTGTGGACATGGTATTGTTAATCTTAAATTTCTGAGTCCGATTATGTAGAAAGGAGGTATACCACTTGAGTACTGTCCCTGATAGACCCATTCTGAGACTCAGCAGATCGAGTAAGTTCTAGTGTTTGACCGTATCAAAGGCTGATGAGAGGTAGAGTAGGATGAGGAGGCAAGTACCCTTCTGATCAAGAATTTGAAGCGCGTCATCAATTATGAGTGTCATTGCTGATTCCGTACTGTGGCCTGATCGGAAGCCTGATTCCTGCGCAGCACCACTGTAGGGTCAGGTAGGTTGTTGACCAGTTGTTTCCGGTACGTAGTGAAATGGCTTTCTTATCTAAATGATCTGTGAGGAGCCTGTCCTCCAGTGGGGAGGCGTCCACCAACGTGGTTTCGGGGGTAATGGCACCCCGGAGTGTGTGCCTGATTTGGGAGTAGCGGTACAACTCCGTGTCAGCCATGCCGTATTTTTCTTTGAGCGCAGCGAAGGAGAGGATTTCCCCCCGAACCCATAAGTCCCCAATGTTTGATACCTATGAGGTCCCAGTGTCTAAACCCTTTGGTGTTTGCTAAGGTGCCAAGCGTCTTGTTTCCCAGAGTGGAGTAGCCAGCGTGAGCACTCCCTGTAATGCCTTCTGGCCCGTGTGCCATATACGAATCGTGTGGGCCGTGGGGCCAGTCAGCGCCAGGCGTCTCTTAGTGGTGTATAAAGCCCTCTTCAGGTGGTCAGCCGGTAGTACCTCCCTATCCAGTCTGTAAGCTGGGTCGTCGTGGGGTGCATGCAACCACTGATGGATTACCACTAGTTGAGCCGCCCAGTAATACAGTTTGACACTTGGAAGTGCTATACCCCCATCATACCAGCTCCGAGACAGTTTGGGGTGCGCTATTCGGGCCGGGCGTCCATCCCACAGTAAAGTCGCC
This sequence comes from Lissotriton helveticus, assembly GCF_964261635.1. Taxonomy (NCBI): domain Eukaryota; kingdom Metazoa; phylum Chordata; class Amphibia; order Caudata; family Salamandridae; genus Lissotriton; species Lissotriton helveticus. The sequence goes on along the minus strand of NW_027611656.1, from coordinate 986,428 downwards.
ACTTCGGCATTGATAGATTGGAAATATGAGAGCGGGACCGGGAAAGGCGTGTTTTGTAGTGCATAGAGAAATATGGGAAGCGCCAACATTTTAAAGAGCCGCTCTACCTAGCAGGGTAAGCAGGAGAGACCGCCAGTGGGATACATCTGATTTTAGTCTATGGAGTGGCTTCAATAGGTTCTCCGCCATAAAAGTGGTGGCCTGAGGTGTAATGTAGATTCCCAGATATTTAAATCCCCTGGTCGCTATTTGTACTGAGTAAATAAAAGGAGGACCCCTCTCAGATATGATCTGGGACCAGGGGAATGACAGTAGAAAATACTGGGATGTCCCAATACAGGGTTGTTGGTGGATACCCCAAGGATTGTTGGTTTGGGCTAAGGGTACTATGCTCTGGTGGTGTATGTACTAGGTCGTTGTGACGAGATTATCTAGCGGAAAAGCTATTTGTACTGGGCAGTCTGGGGGCAGGGTAGGAGTCGGGCCGCGCAATATGTAGAGCAATGATTTAGACCAGTTAATCATGTAGCCGGATTGCTCCCCGAAGCCGGTCAGTATATCCAGAAGGGTCTGCAGGGATGCTGTTGGGGATTTCATGTAGAGCAACAAATCATCGGTATACAAGGAGATACGGTCTTCCCAGCCCACCTCCCATGTTATCCCATGATATAGTGGTGTTGTGCGTGTCAAGGCAGCCATTGGTTCCAAGATTAAGGCAAAGAGGAGATCACTGGGACTTTAGAACCCATCCTTTTAATGAGAAGAACAAAACTACAAGTCCCATAAGCAATAGTGGTGAAAGGTGTCATGCATGACCTGGGGCAACATCTGATTCAGCACACCCAGTTCCATTTTTTAAGTATTTGACACAATATTGAATTTATAACCTTTGTGTTTTATGGTCATGAGTCACCAGAATACTAAAAACGTTTCTTTTATTGTCAGGGTCAATTAAGTAATGGTCACCAGCTTGGAAGCTCTGTTAATCTTCAGTATTTGTCATTGATCTCCATGTGTGGCTGGTTTCGGTCTTCTCCCTGCATCAATCCTGATAACTCACACAGGTAAGGAGCTTGTAGCAGCAACATGATAACCCCATACTCGTCTGTAAGAAGTGCGCTCGGAGGCAGGTATCCCATCATTTTTGTGAAACCAGGAACGGCCAATATCTGCTATGTACATTTGTTAAAATAAAACACAATCAAATCACAGTATACTGTTCCGGAGGTTCAGTCCCAGAGACATTATCTGTAACTGAACGCATGCACCCTAGGAAGCATGTGCTTTTAAGGCAAGTTGTGTTCACTCACCTGAAGGTGATATGCTTCATCATTGGGCTATACTCCTCACCAGGCAGGTGCTACAATGCCTGGCGGGCACCACCAGAGGGCACTTTGTTGGAGATCTTTTATTAAGTATGCCGGATGAGCATAGTAGGACAGAGGATGTTGTGTCATAAGATGTGAGATTGGTGAAGGCTAAATATAAGATCAACTATCGACCAGTTGCTACAATATAGTTAATGTAATCTTCCTGGTCCATGTTAAGATTAAAAACAGTGGCAGAGAAATTGAGGAACTAATGGCCCCTATCACTGTGTGAAAGTATTGATCACCTATGGGCCTGCTGGTAAGCTGGGGTCTATACGTCAGGTCCACATTTTTCATGCCTTGTGTAGTCATGGAGCAATCTGTTGGCATTTCATCAGGACCAAATATGGGAAAACGGGTAAATGTGACCTAATCTTCTCCACAGCGTGAGGAGCTCTGTAACTCAAAGCCCTGTACCGTGCATAGGTGATAAGGTGCCTATTACCATCTTACTACCACAGGTGAGCGCTGTCTAACAGAGTGCACTAGATACGGTAACCCTCCTAAAATTCAGGACAAACTGACTTATCCAATAGCGAGGACGCCGCTCCAGAGGGCAACTGGTTTGAAAAGCACATGCTTCCTAGGGTGTTCAGTTAGAGATAATGTCTGTGGGACTGAACCTCCAGAACAGTATACTGTTAGTTGATTTATATGAAGAATGTGTATACTGGACTGTCATTTTCCTCTTCATCTCTTATGATATGTAAAATAAAACACAACACACCTGGAGGCCAACAAATCTATCATACATTTAATGCAAAAATAGCAAAAGGCCAAGCAAATTAACATGTGACAATTGTCTTTGCAATGGACGAGAGCATCCACCCTAAAGCAAGTTGGAGTATATAATGCTAATGCTCCCCATGTATTTTTATACACTTTTCTCCTAATACAAGTCAATTAAACATGAACACGTGATAGAAACAGTTACTAAAACAACACTAATGAGTAGGAGGCAGGATCTTCTTTCGAGAGGAATGTGAGGAGTCCGTAAGGTGCAGATAAAAGATACACAAGCTGCAGAATTCACTGTTTCTGGAAATAACACTTCTGTTTGTCAATATTCAATTTACTACACGATGCAGGAAAGTGTGCAGATGGACTTCACTAAATAAATGGTTCTGGGCCCTAATAGAATCATATAACTTTGCAGGCATATTAAGGCGAACAGACACATCAAATTATATAAGAATATTGTAATTTGGTAATGTAATATATCAATGCACGTTGTGGCATTGATGTGTATGATGTGTAAACAATTATCGGTATTAAAGAAACCAGTATATCCAGTTATGCTTTCTCAATTCCTTCTTCCTAGAGGCCACCACTGCTACTATCCAGCTGTATTCAGCAGTGCCTCCTGTGACCTGGAATCCTGCATTTAATCAATACCAAAGGTTGTCAATACTTCTAGCCAACTCCGGTCACTGGTGCCACTCGCACCCCCACCACCCTTGGGCCTGTTATTCTTTTAGCTAGCTCCAGTCAGTAGTGGCCCCTTGGACCTGTATGAAAGCCTACTAGCCAGCTCGTGTTAGTACTGGCCCCTGGGACCTGTTATCATTCTAGCCAACTTGAGTCATTCGTAGCACCTTGGGACTAGTGATCATACTAACCAGCTTCAGTCAGTATTGGCTCCCAGAGACCTATTATCCTGCTAAGTAACTCCAGTCAGTAGTGACCCCTGTACCTTAAATCCTGCAAATATTCAAATCCAGAGGTTAACTCTACTGCCAACCAGTTCCAGTCAATATTGACATGCATTGTTACCCTGCTTGTAATGAATACCAGAGGCCAGCGTTGTTGCTAGCCAGCTCCAGTCACCAGTGGCCCGTCACATATTATCCTCAATAGGATCAATGCCCAAGGCCTGTGCAGCTGCTAACCTGCCCTAGTCGGTAGTGACCTCCCAGATCTGTTATTCTGCATATAATCAGCAAGGCTTCGCCCCTAATAACACTCACCCTACATCCGTATAGTATATTAGCGATGTAATTTATTTACATCATACAGTAGGTACCGCACTACACGATCCCAAAAACAAAGAAATTCAAAATTTGCCTAACCGTTCAGCACGCCGCCTTGTCAAAAATGACCAAATCACACCAAGCACTATAGCCTGCCACATCACATGGCACATTCAGCCACAACATGACCAGATACCACGGCAGGGATTTGGGGCCATTAATCCTCTGTTCGATGCATGTATGCTGTAGATGCACATGCTTTGAATACTCCTGCCATCTTGTGTTGGGTCCGGATGTTTGCAAGTTGTTTCATTATTACCCCTCGATTTATATTCCGGCGTAAAAATTACCTGCACCACTTAACAAATCTCTATTCGTTTCATCCCACCGCCAGAACCAACCTACACGAAGGGATGAAAGACGTAGCCGAGTGGATGATGAACAGCCGCCTGAAACTGAACTCAGACAAGAGGGAAGTCCTCATCCTTGGATCATCACCCTCTGCCTGGGACGACTCCTGGTAGCCCCCTGCCCTGGGCAGAGCACCCAAACCAACGGAGCACGCACGCAACCTGGGCTTCATCCTGGACTCCTCCCTCTCGATGACCAGACAAGTCAGCGCCGACTCATCTTCATGTTTCAACATCCTATGCATGCTCCGAAAGATCTTCCGATGGATCCCCACCGAAACCAGGAAGACGGTAACCCAGGCACTCGTCACCAGCCGACTGGACTGCAGAAACACCCTCTACGCCGGAACCACAGCCAAACTACAGAAAAGACTCCAACGCATCCAGAACGCCTCCGCACGACTCATCCTGGACATCCCCAGACACAGCCACATCTCCGGACACCTGAGAGACCTGCACTGGCTCCCCGTCAGCAAGAGAATCATGTTCCGACTCATCACCCACGCACACAAGGCCCTCCACGACCTAGGCCCCAGGTACCTCAACAACCGCCTGACCTTCTACACTCCCACCCGTCAACTACGATCGACCAGCCACGCCCTCGCCGCCGTTCCACGCATCCGAAGAGCCAACATGGGAGGAAGATCCTTCTTCTACCTGGCTGCCAAGACGTGAACTCCCTCCCCATCCACCTCCGCCTGACCTAAGATCACCTCTCCTTCAGGAAGCAACTCAAGACCTGGCTGTTCGAGCAGTAGCAGACCCCCCTCCCCCAGCGCCTTAAGACCCTCCGGGTGAGTAGCGCGCTATACAAATGCTTGATTGATTGATTGATTGATTGATTGATTGATCCCCTCTGATACTCTCCCTCTTTGCTCTATTTGTTTCCAATTGTGATGTCTTATTTTGCACCTGTTTATTACTTTCCTCCACTTGCAGCATTTCTAAGGACTGAATTTTCCCATTCTCTATCATTTTTATACTATCAGCTTGATTGTTTAGGCATTTATTTTTCATAACTGCTTGTACCTCCGATAGATCCTTATTAAATAGAGGGTAGAAGGGTTTTGTTGGAGACATTTGTTTACCCTCACCTTCACAATATGATATTTGGTCATCGTTGTTTCCAGTGTTCAATCTCACTATATCTGATGTGTAGGAGAGTAGGGTCTGCTATCCTATGGTCACCCCAAATTTTTGCTTCACTGGTTTTCGACTACTGAGGCTGTGGGCCTGCTAATCAGACCCCCAGCCTGCTGTTCTCTCACTAAATTAATGACACATGTGCTATAGGCACATACCAATTGGAAATGGACTCCTTGTCAGCCCCTGTAGAATGCACTATAGGTGCACAGGGCATAGGGGCCACCAAGGCCTACCAGGGGCTGCAGCATATCTTTTGCCACCCCTGGCTGGTTCTTAAATTGACACAACTGGCTGATCACTCAGCTGGGGTAAGGTGGTGTAAACACCCCTTGCTTAGGTATAGTATATCTATATCTAAACCTATATCTGGACACATGTAAACCTGTGAGCCACTCCTATAGTAGGCCTCATCAATCCTGGAGGCTGAGTGCGTGGTTTTATGTGAGATGGAGCTCTAGCATGAGCTGAGCCTGTCTGCAGCTGTCGGGAACAAATCCCTAAGCTGTTTCAGGATAATGCCATACCATATACTATTAAGTGCCTTATAATCCTCGCGGTTATTTAGCAACTTTGGTTTGGCTTTATCAAAACATGTCGTGTAAGGTGTCATACGATTTGGAATACCATCCCCTCGCCAGTTCTGGCGACGGGGATGGCATTCCACCCCTCTAGAGGGGTAAGACATGTTACTTTACTTTAATGCGGTTAATTTCTCCAAAGACCTTAAGATCCACAAAATGGATGCCTCTGCCACAGACAAATGTCTGGACCCCTGCAGTTGACCGAAACTCGACCAAATGGGTCCTGGACAAAGGGTTTCCTGTCACAGGAGGGTGTCACCGCCCTCCAGACAGGAGATAGTGTATTGTAGCAGGGAGGTTTGAAAGAAACCAGACACTGCCTGGGGCGCACAAGGCTGCCCCTTGCATAATCCGGCCAAACCGGTTCTGGGGCACTCCAGCCCTCGTGCCAGGGCGGCCTGGATCAAAGGAAGGGGGTGTATCCACCCACTTCCTGGGTCCCACCCATAGGAGGGGACCTAGCAGGTAATCACGCCCCCCAGATTGGAATAAGAGTGGGAGCAGTGCCAATGCACATCAGATTTCCTGGAAGAAACATTTGAAACGCAATTCTGGACCCTTCGCCCTCCATCTCATCGTGGAAGCCCGAAGAATCTCCCTTGTGGTCAAGGAGTGACCACCCTGCAGCAGCAGGCACCATCCAGCCCTCGACGTCTACTTAGTTGCAGTTCCCGCCGGAACTCGAGCGACTGAGATCGACGAGATCAAGCTTGCCTGCCTTCCAACAGCCCGATCCACAGTCCCTGCAGAGCTGAGACCCGTGGAGGCGACCGGAAGCGTGGGGCACGCCATCTTGAATTGACCACGAGACGCTGACCGTGCAGCCCACGAGTGACCCTCGAAGCTGTGCACCGGGGTTTGAGAAGCCCCCACCCTGAGCTGCTCCTGAGCCGAAGTTCAGCCCTCCACACTCGACGAGTGCTGCGTGGGGCCCTTTGGCTCTATTTGGCTCAACGCGTTGGCCCGGTCACTTGCCAGCTGGCTAGTGGTCCCTGTGCCGACGAACTACCTAAGAAGACTCGTGAATCTGGTTGCTCCAGATCCACACCAGCTCCCCTGAAAAGGAGCCCCGACTCTGACCTTCCTGGTCCGAGTGAGAAGCAATCTTCCGATCCCGCGTGGATTGCTCTTGCCAAGGCTTGGTTGAATGAATGAATGAAATGAAATGCAATTTATAAACGCGCAAACTTAGCCCGGAGGCGTCAAGGCGCCTAACCAAAGAAAATCAAAAAGGCAAATCCAGAGCTAGGGGTAGGCTTTGGCAAATAGCCACGTTTTGAGCATCTTCCTGAAGGCTTGCTTAGTGGGGAGGGATTTAATCTCAGTTGGCAGCGCATTCCACAACTTAGGGGCCAAGGTTGAGAAGGCTCTACCACCCCATTTGGCTCTGCGGACACGGGGGCAGGCCAACAGGGACTTGTTAGCTGAACGCAGAGTTCTAGCAGGGGAATAGGGAACCAACAGTTCCCTCAGGCCTCTAGTCCCCTTTGAAGCCAAAGCCCCATAGATCAAGCAGAGGGACTTAAAGGCAATCCTGGACTCTATCGGGAGCCAGTGCAAGCTTTTCCTTGCAGCTGTAGCCGAAGCCCGCTTGGGTAGATCTAGAACAAATTTTGCTGCAGCATTCTGTACCATTTGGAGTCTCCTTATGAGGCCCTTGTTAATACCCAGAAGTAGGGCATTGCAGTAGTCTAGTCTCGATCCTATTAAAGCAACTACTACTTGCTTTCTGGCTTGAGGGGAGAGATAGAATTTTATCTTCCGGAGGATGTTTATTATGCCCCAGCAGGTAGAGATGGTCCTGTTTACTTGATGACTCATCCCCAGAGTAGGGTCGATCATGACTCCTAGATTCCTGGCCAGGGCGGTGGGTGTAGGGCACTGGCCCAGAGATGGTGGCCACCATTCCGCCGACCAGATGTCATTTTTGCCTCCGAACACCAGAATCTCTGTTTTCTCGCCATTGAGCTTCAATGAATTGCAAATCATCCATTGAGCCACTGCCTCCATGCAAAGTCTGAAGTTGGTGGCAGCCGAGATGGAGGGTTGGGCGAGAGACATCAGGATCTGCGTGTCATCAGCGTAGGATACTACCTCCATCCCAAAAGATCTAATCAGCCTGGCAAGTGGGGTCACATAGATGTTAAAGAGGGTCGGGCTTAAAGCCGACCCCTGAGGGACCCCACACTGCACAGGGTGGGATGGAGATAGAAACTCCCCCAGCATGACTCTCTGTTCTCTCTGGCCAAGGAACGAGGTCAGCAGATTAAGGGCTGACCCCACGACCCCTGACTCCCTCAGACGAGATGTTAGCACTGAGGGAGACAGGGTATCAAACGCAGCCGTGAGATCTAGCAGGATGAGGAGGGACGTCAGGCCCTTATCCACATTTGTGCGAATGTTGTCAAGCACGATGGTGAGGGCCGACTCAGTACTATGCTCTCTCCGAAATCCATGCTGCGAGTGATCTAGGCGGCCAGAGGTTTCCAAGAAAGTTGAGAGATGCTGGTTTAGATGAGTTTCCAGCATCTTTGCGGGGGCTGGAAGCAGCGAAATGGGGCGAAAATTTTTAAGAACACCCGGATCTAAAGTGGCCTTTTTTAGTAGTGGTTTAACCACCGCTCTTTTCCATTGTTGAGGGAAAATACCGTCCTTCATTGCCTGATTCATGAATTCTAAGTAGGTGGGCAGGAGAGACTCCTTGCATTGTTTGAGAACCTTCAAGGGGCACGGGTCTAGGGGGGAGCCTGACCTGGTATTTAACAGAAGTGTATCAAGTTCCTGAAGGGAGAGGGGTGGGAAGCTGGACAAACATCCCTGCAGCAGCTCATTGGGAGAGGTTATAGAGGGGACAGATGAGCACGGTATGGATGGAAGGGCCCTTCTCTGAGACTCTAAGGCCGTATAAATATCCACAATTTTATATTCAAAGAATTGTGCTATGTCATTACAGAGCTGCTGTGAACTCACCACGGGGTCTGGAACCTTCAGTGATGTGAGCGTGTCTACTATCTTAAACAGCTCCTTCGGCGAGGAGAGTGAGGTGGTAAGAGAGGCAAAATACTCCTGTTTGATACTAATCACTTCCATCTTATACTTCTTTAGGAGGATTTTATGTCTCTCCCTTTCTCTCAAATCCCCGCACGCCCTCCAGAGGCGCTCCTGTCTTCGTACACCCTGCCTGAGAATTCTTAGTGATTCACAGAACCACGGTGCCTGTGGACTTTTCCTCGCGGAATAACACAGTGAGGCAGGGGCAAGGTCTTCAATGGCTATTTTAATGGCGGTGTCAAACCTCTCGACCGCAGAGCTAACGTCCTCCTCTGAGGAGATCGCCCCGCTTGGCAGTCTGGGAGCAAGCCTCTCGTTGGTAACACTTCTGAGCTTACGCCTCAGTTCCCTTTTACTAGGATCACTTTCCTTGCTGTTCCCAGTAGTGGTAATTAACTCAATGGGGATGGCATAGTGATCCGACCAGGAAAGAGGTATGGGAGGCTCAGTGGTTAACCTAGGATCATTTGAAAAGACCCCGTCCAGCGTATGGCCAGCCTGATGGGTGGGACCTTTAACTAGCTGTTGCATGCCACAGCCAGAGAAAATATCTAGTAGTGTTAGGGTTTCCTTAGAATCCCGATTTTCTAAGTGGAAATTCAGATCCCCCAGGACAGTAAGGTGCTCGCAGCCAAAATGTGGCTCCAACATGTTGAGCATATGAGGGCCGAAATCTGTTCTATTTCCAGGGGGCCTGTAGATAAGAAAGCCCTTGAACGGTGCAGAGTGTGCTCTGTTTATTGAGAACTGTAGGGCCTGGAAGGCGTCTGGGAAATCGGAAAGAGGCGCAATGTGGCAGGAGAGGTCGTCCTTATGAAGGATACCAAGCCCTCCCCCAATACGACCCACTCTATCCTCCCTCACCAGCGTATAGCCTTCGGGTACCGCTTCAACCAGGTCTGGGCCCGAGGAGTCCTTGGCCCACGTCTCCGTGATGAAGACCCAGGCTGGGTTTCTAGCCAAAACAAAGTCCTTGAAAGCAAGATTGTTCTTGACCAAAGATCTTGCATTCAAAAGGAACCCCTTATCACTCAACCTAGGGGTAACTGTTTTGGCGTTAGGACCCACGGGTGTGGTCATCGAGACCGGAGGCGGCCCTGTGGAGTTGAAGCAGGGGCAAAGGTAGCCGGTAGAGAACAGAAAAAGCTCCGGGGGATGGCTATGATGACATAACAGCTTAGAGGGCCTAAGATTGTTTAGGTCCTGCAGAGAGTATGTAAGCCCCACGAACTCAGCGTTGGTACAACCTGTCTCCCAGCCATCCAGCCCGTCCCTAGCGCGGACGGGCGCAGACGGGCTGGACTCTGGCGTGACTCCGGCGGTACTTCGGCACACACGCCGCGCGCACACGCTGCGCGCTTGCATGTTGAGCCTTTAAAGGGCTCTAGCGAGTCAGCCTGACTGCTAGAGCGCTAACTGGGCTGGCGTCCTAACAGCGTCCCCTACCTACCCCCAAGATGGCGTCGATGTTTGAGGAGAGCGCGAAAACGCGCTGGAGAGGACCCGCTGAAACCGCGGTGAGGGCACAGTCTATAGTGCAAGTAGGTGGGCAGGAATTATAAAAGCACAATTTTAGATCAAACAAAGTTTTTTAGACAGACAACAAACGAGGTGATTAAAATACTAAAAAAGCGCCTAAATGCAACAAGCGCCGCGCGCAGCAAAGGAGAGCCTTAGCAGGCAGATCTCCCTACCACTGACCTTTTTATAATGCTCCTGCTAGCCTCTAGCGAGTCAGCCTGACTGCTAGAGCGCTAACTGGGCTGGCGTCCTAACAGCGTCCCCTACCTACCCCCAAGATGGCGTCGATGTTTGAGGAGAGCGCGAAAACGCGCTGGAGAGGACCCGCTGAAACCGCGGTGAGGGCACAGTCTATAGTGCAAGTAGGTGGGCAGGAATTATAAAAGCACAATTTTAGATCAAACAAAGTTTTTTAGACAGACAACAAACGAGGTGATTAAAATACTAAAAAAGCGCCTAAATGCAACAAGCGCCGCGCGCAGCAAAGGAGAGCCTTAGCAGGCAGATCTCCCTACCACTGACCTTTTTATAATGCTCCTGCTAGCCTCTAGCGAGTCAGCCTGACTGCTAGAGCGCTAACTGGGCTGGCGTCCTAACAGCGTCCCCTACCTACCCCCAAGATGGCGTCGATGTTTGAGGAGAGCGCGAAAACGCGCTGGAGAGGACCCGCTGAAACCGCGGTGAGGGCACAGTCTATAGTGCAAGTAGGTGGGCAGGAATTATAAAAGCACAATTTTAGATCAAACAAAGTTTTTTAGACAGACAACAAACGAGGTGATTAAAATACTAAAAAAGCGCCTAAATGCAACAAGCGCCGCGCGCAGCAAAGGAGAGCCTTAGCAGGCAGATCTCCCTACCACTGACCTTTTTATAATGCTCCTGCTAGCCTCTAGCGAGTCAGCCTGACTGCTAGAGCGCTAACTGGGCTGGCGTCCTAACAGCGTCCCCTACCTACCCCCAAGATGGCGTCGATGTTTGAGGAGAGCGCGAAAACGCGCTGGAGAGGACCCGCTGAAACCGCGGTGAGGGCACAGTCTATAGTGCAAGTAGGTGGGCAGGAATTATAAAAGCACAATTTTAGATCAAACAAAGTTTTTTAGACAGACAACAAACGAGGTGATTAAAATACTAAAAAAGCGCCTAAATGCAACAAGCGCCGCGCGCAGCAAAGGAGAGCCTTAGCTCCAAACTTGAAGCCGACTGCACCGACGGTGAGAGCCTGCGTGGGACAGATCGTGACCTGCTCCTGGACGTCGCAGATGCCCCAGAGCCCACGTGACAGCGGAGAGAAGCTCCTCGACGACCACCTGATTGCGCCCGACATTGCCTGGTTCCGTCCTGGTTCCACCCTGGTCACTGCTGAGTGACCCAGACTCTGTCCCCTCTGCTTTCAGGTACTCTACAACTTGAGTCCACCCTTGGACTCCACCGGACACTTCATCTTTAACCCGCCTGCAGCCCTTTCAGCTTCAAGCACCAAGAGCCTGCGTGTCAAAACCCGACGCCACTTCGACCCTGTGCACCCACTTCCTGTGGGTGAGGTAACTTTGCTCCGCCGGTGTTCCCACACTGGTGCACACCTCTAGGGTCTGTGTGTTAAGTTTTGTTCCTCTAGGTTCAGCGGAAGTGTCCTTAAACTTTAATTCTATGACTTTTACGCACCATTGGTTAACATTGGTGCATGCGTGCGCTTTCCGCACATCTCCCGAATCCCGAGGGTCATTCCCGACTTCAGCATTGCTTGTCCTGACTGCTCCCAGCGATTCCCTAGGCCCTAGGCCTAACCACTGTTCGAGTGGCCTCTCTTATACCACTTGTTTAGTATATGGTTTGAGTGGCCACCCGCCCTCATCCATAATTGTGCAACTTGTATGTTTAAACAGTGCTTTTGATTTAACGCTTGTGCCCCTTTATTCATAAAGAGTACTGGGGATTGTTTTTAGTAATAAACACATATATTTTTATAATATATACTTGTGTGGTGTCCTTTCATTTGGTATTACAGGATTGTATGTGGTACAACAGCTCGCTTAACACGACCTCTTAAGTTAAGCCTTTAGGCTGCTTAGTCCATGCTACCCCTAGGATAGCTTGTCTAATAAGGTTGACTTACAACCAGACACCATAAGGGATTGTTTGGTCAGGTAGTAGGTGGTTCCAGAATTGGAAACATCCCCTACCAGGCCAACTTCTCACATGATGCATTTGTATTTTTTATACTTTTAGAAGCTTATTTCTTGCTTTCCGTTGTTTTTTCCTCTGTCTTTTTGATAGATGAACGTCCGGAGCTGCATCTGTCATTGTTGATTGTGTCGAGCATAGTTTTATCACTTCTTGATCTTTTGTTTTATCATCTATTTTTTCTTTAACAACAACTGTATTGTCTTTACATTTTATTGTACCTTTAGAGGGGCAGTCAGTCTTGATGGTTTGAATTCCCTCATTAGGAAAATTCACTTTTACATCGTCAATTATTGTTTTTTAAATATCCGAAATGGTAGCTAGTTTGTTAATTAGTGGGCACAACTACACTCTGCATTCTTAGATATTGGCTGGGATTGTGCCCTTACTATTAGATTATTTTGCGTTGTTATCTTCTGCTCAATTTCGGTAACAGAGGATGCCATAGCGCTCGATCTATTTGGACCTCCTTTTTGTTGGACTGATATGTTAAAGCTTCCAGAGTTAATTGCGAGGTTTTGAAGAATAAATCCCAAATTGCTCCTGCGTTCCCACTTCCTGGTACCTGAGTACCTGGGCTATGATGTTGCCCATTTATGAATGATAGGTCCTTATACTCCTCTTTTTGTTGTCCTTGAAAATCATGTCCTCGTCACAAGAATTAATGAATTGTGGACTGCTATTGAAAACGTCTTTTTGATACGGAGTACTCCAACGCTGCAGAGGTTCTGGGTTGCTGTTGTATTCGTCCTTATTAATTTGAGATCCGTTATTTTGATTACATTTCGGCTGGTCCTGTTTTTACCTGAATTTCTTTTAGACGAGTAAGATCTGATTTCAGTGGGGTATTGGCTTCCCTTATGATTTTCACCCCACCATTTAGTTCATTTGGAGCTTCTTGCTCTCGTTGATTTATTTGGCCCAAATTAGATGGTTTCCCTATACCGTTAGCTTTTCTGATTTTTACTTGCACTTCTATTGGCATTGGCTGCCTAGTTGGTAGTAAGTGCTGAGTATCTCCCATTGTTAGATTTGTGCATTTTGTGTCCTTTTGTTGTGAATGACCAGTAAGTGGAATAGTTAACATTTCTAGGTCCATTATTTGACCCCAGTGGTTGACTTGGTCCTTAGTTGAATTTGACATTCGTTCGACTTCAGCTTCAGACTCAGGGTGGCCTCGTTCACTTACTCCTTGCTTAGGGGATATAATATTTGTTCTACTCAGTGGTTTAATTGGAGTTTGAAGAACACATGGGTTAGTTAGCAATGTTAGCATAGCACCAGTTGGATCTTTCATAAAATCAAACTTTGACAGCTACTTTCCCAGTTCCCCAATGGACTATATGTCACCTGTCTGTTTTATTTTAAACATATTTAATATTAGTGTTTGTTGTATTTTTCTTTACCTTTTGATAGGAGGGAAAGGTGGCCGCTCCTTTCCTGACCTCATAATACACCCTCTAAGGTGAAGAAGTCTTGCTTCTTTCAGAGAATCAAACGGGCCAGTGACAAGACCAAACGGTGCTTTGATAGGACAAAAACACCACCAAACACCTCCAAGGGAAAACACCCCCAAAGCACATCTCAGTACAGAATCCGTCGGTGCTGCTGGTTACTTATTTAATGAACTAATTAATCAATCAATTGATTAATATCCGGGCTCCGGGTAGGGCTGTAGTCTAGGCATGCATAGTAAATCAGGGGTCGAGGGGTGCTTTAACAGGGTCAAAGTCTATTGTCACTTTCCCCTTTGCATAATTTCTCAGATTTTGTATTACAGACTTGTTACAGACTCCAATGGCTCAGCGACTTACGGACGGATCAACCTTAACTACTCGCCACATGCCACACACCTCTTGCCACTTGTCACTCACCGCTCACTGTTCATTGCTTGTTCGTTGCTATTCATCCCTGTCAAGAGTACAAGGGAGAATGCTGGCAATTGTTCAAGGGCAAGAGCGGGATCCAGAGCCAGTCCCTCTACAGACGGCAGATGTAGGCACTTCCCTCCACTCCTCTGCTCAGCTCTGCTCTGCTCAATGCTTTGTGTATACATAAAATCAGGCGGCAGTTCCCTGAGTTCTGAGGAATGATTGAAGCGTGTGATGTCAGACCATAGATGCGTCCATTCCTCATCGGAAATAGGACGGTGAATTAAGTCTTCCCACATAGACATATACCGGGGGCGTGGGGAAAGCACTGTTTTAAGGAGGAAGCTATAGATAAATGAGATCACCCCTTTCATGTTAGCAGTCTTGGTGAGAAAGGCCTCAAATTTTGTGAGAGGTGGAGTAGCAGCCTCCCATATCTGAGGTGTGAGGGCCCAGTGCATCAATTGGATATACTGATATCTTTACGTGTTCTTCAATTCAAAGTGCCTTTGACATTGATCAAAAGTAAGGGGATCGAAATTGTGGAACAAATGTATTAGAGCTAAGCAGCCTCCCCTTCTCCGGGCATCAAAGGGTCCCTTATGTTGGGCCGGGGGGAAAGTTGGATTGAAATGGATTGGAGTGAATGCGGATGGAAAAGGAGTCCATACTTTAAGAGTGGTGCGTGTGGGGCAGCTAAGGTCACCCTGGCAGCCGCCTGGAAGAGAAGGGAGGCTCCAACTATTTCCCTATGGCACTCGCGTCTTTGGAGACTGCTTAGTCTAAACCGTATGGCTGATATTTTCAGGGATAATTATAAGAATTTCGAATTTAAATGGGGCCCCCTTGTCTCCTTCCTCTCCCAGGGCCGTCCGTCTGCGGTGTGTCCCTCCACCATCAGAGCCCGCCACCTCTTCCAGTTTTGATCACAATCCCAGTGTCGACCAACCTCTCGTTAGTATGAACACACCGCCACCACGGGTGGGGTGGAGGGTGGATTTTTTTCTTTTTTTTTTTCTTTGTTCCTTGTTAGAATCATAATTACTTATCCCATGTTAAGATGCGTTTGTCCACGCTTTTTGGCTATTCCGCATACAACACCTCGGTGGAGCAACCTGGAGAAATTACCGTTACAGAAGCCCGTTAAGTTTTCTTTAGACCTATCTGCAGGCTTAGCAAAGTTGCATGATCTTCTTTTTTTATCTTTCTATCTCATCTCCGGGGCACTTAGAAGCTGTATCTTTCATTTGGCTTATCTAATAAGAGGAGGAGCTGGTTTATATATTTTTTTTTGTTTGAGTTTTTATATAGCGCGAACTTGAACCGATTAGGTTATCAGAGCGCTTTACATAGCACCAGTTACGTTACATAAGGACACACATTCATTTTTGATAGGCACGGGGAGATTAAGTGATTTGCCCAGAATCACAGGATGTTTTAGCGACATTACCGAGACTCGAACCCAGTTCCCCAGACTTTCTGATCCCCTGCGTGGGACCAAGTGATGATGTAATTTATGCCTGTGGACTGTGGAAAAAAAATGAATGACCACATTTTTGACATAAATAAGGTGGCAGGCTAAAGGCTCCTCTGTGCCTTGCAGCAGCCGCCGCACGAGCAGCACCACAAGCGCCTTAGCACCGCGGTGCCGGTAGCGTCCGTTCGTGCCCCCAAAGCAGATCCGTAGAACTTAATGAGCCTGTATAACAGGACGCGGGTGAAGCAGGAACCGGTCACAAAACAAACCCTGGCAGTCGTCCCAGGCTCCGCTCCGCTTGCTCGTCAACTCCTCTTCGGCTCGGCCCCTCGGCTCTAATCGATACGCTCTGCACTCAACGCCGAATCACAGGCCGACAACAACTGTGAACACCAACAGAGGGAAGAATTGTGTGTTTCCCCCAGTTAGTGAAAAAAACCCAGCATAAGCATTGGCTGCTTCTGCTGCACCCAGAGTCTTGTGCGTCTTTTCAGTCTAATTTTTCTGTCTGGAAAAAGATTGTGTCCTGGTTTTCTGCACCCAGTAAATCCAGGTGCAGAAAAACCTAACAACTGATAATCAAGTGGAATAAAATGAACACATGAAAGTACGCCTTCATTTCATTGCCCTTGATTCACACTCTGGACCAAAGTTGAGGGATAGGTCTAGGCATAGTCCTCGCAGCACACAATAGATTTGCTTGAGGCAGAGGCCAAAACTCAAAAGTCAGGAAACCAGATACAAGTAGGTGGTAACTCAGGGCAGGGGAAAACGCCTGTTGTCCGTAGAGGAGCCATTCCCGTCCCAGAAATCTGCATTACAAATTAATTAATAGTGTATATTTTTTAATATCTGTTTGGTGCCAGTCCATATGACTTTCATATCTGCCTTTGGGATTCTATGTTGCAACTTTATAGGGTAAATGTATCCTTTGTGAGCTTAATAAAATGTTAAAAATTCTACAAATCCTCACTCCTACATCCAAGTACTCTCTTGCTACCATTCTGCACTCTGCTCTGTCTGAAAAACAGCTCAGCATTTTCAAAATTCTGCATTGATTTGGCTTGTAAATTATATTTTTGGAAATGCACATGTATTAACTATTTAATTTTAATACTATAGGTGATTGAAATTACGGACGAAGAAAGCAAGATTTAGCACTAAGCAACTGAATGTCAGTGCCATAAGAAGGATTATTTTAAAAAACTGAAGGACATCCGGCATTCTACGTTTAAACAATTTCCAAAAATCTAAGTGTGGCGAGGAAAGTACTATACCTGTAAGTGAAGTCTCTAATTTTGCATTTCATTAACCCAGAGCAAAGCCATATCTGTGCACACAGCATCAGAAATAATGTAGAAAGACCGCTTCAGCATCCTCATCTGAAATATTATCAGAAAGACACATTGCCTCAGCATGACAGAATAACGTTCATCTAAAGCATCATGTAATTCCAGAGAGGAAACACACACTGCATAAAAGAAAGTTACAACTAAAGGTTTCTTCTGGATACCATCAAAGAAAAGACACTGAAAGAAGACTCCGAAGCTGACACGTTAACAACTAAAAGATTGGAAAATCACCTTTGTTCAACAACCGTTTTTACAGTTACGCAAGTTTGAGACTATCTGCTTCGGGATATAACACCTCGACCCACTCTGCTCACTCTTGCGAATACCTTAAAAATTCACCACTTTATTGTGTTAATGACCATCTCAGATTGTTTCCTTTTTATTGTGTACTGTTCTGTAATTCTATGTAAATCGCCTCAACATTATCTGTTGTGCAAGAGTGATATGTACAACTGTTAAATATAAAAATGGATTAAAGGATCACCGTTGCACTATAGGTAATGTAAATAAATCCTCATCTTCAAAACTACAATCCTTAACCTTACACCAAACATAGAAAGGGTAAAAGGAACTGATGTTCTGCGACTGGTGATCCACAATAGTACTGTGCACGTTCAAACGCCCTCAGTTACTGCCATTACATCAGTGCAAAAAGGTTTCAGGCGTAAATCTTATCTCACTGAGCATATGAGAATCCACACTGGGGAAAAACCTTATCAGTGCTCTGAATGCCAGAAAAGCTTTAGAGTCAAAGCGAGTCTATATCAACATGCATTAACCCACTCTATGGAAAAACCTTACCAGTGCGCTGAATGTCAGAAAAGGTTCAACCAAAAATGTTATCTCACTGAACATATGAGAATCCACTCTGGGGAAAAACCTTACCAGTGCTCTGAATGCCCAAAATATTTCAAACTTAAATCACTTCTAACTGCACATGTGAGATTCCACACTGGGGAAAAACCTTATCAGTGCTCTGAATGCCAGAGATGTTTCAGTGACAAAATGAGACTCACTAAACATACAAGGACCCACACTTGGGTAAAACGTTATCGGTGCACTGAATGTGACAAATGTTTCAGTGAAAAAAGCAGTCTCACTCAGCACATAAGAACCCACACTGGGGAAAAACCTTATCAGTGCTCTGAATGCCAGAAATGTTTCATTCAAAAAAGCAGTCTCACACGGCACATAAGAACCCACACTGGGGAAAAACCTTATCAGTGCCCTGAATGCCCAAAAGATTTCAAACTTAAATCACATATAACTGAACATGTGAGAGTACACACTGGGGAAAAACCTTATCAGTGCTCTGAATGCCAGACATGCTTCAGTTTAAAAAGTAGTCTCACACGGCACATAAGAATCCACACTGGGGAAAAACCTTATCAGTGCTCTGAATGCCAGAAAAGCTTTAGAGTCAAAGCGAGTCTATATCAACATGCATTAACCCACTCTATGGAAAAACCTTACCAGTGCGCTGAATGCCAGAAAAGGTTTTGTAACAAACCGAGTCTATCTCGACATGCATTAACCCACTCTGTGGAACAACCTTACCAGTGCGCTGAATGCCCAAAAAGTTTCAACCAAAAATGTCATCTCACTGAACATATGAGAATCCACACTGGGGAAAAACGTTATCGGTGCACTGAATGTGACAAATGTTTCAGTGAAAAAAGCAGTCTCACTCAGCATATAAGAACCCACACTGGGGAAAAACCTTATCAGTGCTCTGAATGCCAGAAATGTTTCAGAGTCAAAATCCGTCTCACTCAGCATATAAGAACCCACACTGGGGAAAAACCTTATCAGTGCTCTGAATGCCAGAAATGTTTCATTCAAAAAAGCTGTCTCACACGGCACATAAGAACCCACACTGGGGAAAAACCTTATCAGTGCCCTGAATGCCCAAAAGATTTCAAACTTAAATCACATATAACTGAACATGTGAGATTCCACACTGGGGAAAAACCTTATCAGTGCTCTGAATGCCAGACATGCTTCAGTTTAAAAAGTAGTCTCACACGGCACATAAGAATCCACACTGGGGAAAAACCTTATCAGTGCTCTGAATGCCAGAAATGTTTCAGTATAAAAAGTAGTCTCACTCTGCATACAAGAACCCACACTGGGGAAAAAACTTATCAGTGCTCTGAACGCCCAAAAGATTTCAAACTTAAATCACTTCTAACTGCACATGTGAGATTCCACACTGGGGAAAAACCTTATCAGTGCTCTGAATGCCAGAGATGTTTCAGTGACAAAATGAGACTCACTAAACATACAAGGACCCACACTTGGGTAAAACGTTATCGGTGCACTGAATGTGACAAATGTTTCAGTGAAAAAAGTAGTCTCACTCCGCATATAAGAACCCACACTGGGGAAAAACCTTATCAGTGCTCTGAATGCCAGAAATGTTTCAGAGTCAAAATCCGTCTCACTCAGCATATAAGAACCCACACTTGGGTAAAACGTTATCGGTGCACTGAATGTGACAAATGTTTCAGTGAAAAAAGTAGTCTCACTCCGCATATAAGAACCCACACTGGGGAAAAACCTTATCAGTGCTCCGAATGCCAAAAATGTTTCAGCCAAAAATCTCATCTCACTGAACATGTGAGAATCCACACTGGTGAATTAAATTATCAGTGCTCTAAATGTCAGAAAAGATTCAGAGGTAGAGATGGTTACAAGCGCCATAAGAAAACACACTGTAGGAAGGTGGATATCTGACTATGGTTACCCCCAACTTTTTGCCTAGTGTTTAGCTGGTTTTCGACTTAGCCTGGGCCCTGAATAGCAGGATCCCAGGCCAACTATCGGCTCTCTCCTTAAAATGGACTCCATGTACCTTAGGTACATACACAATTGGATATTGGTTCACCTTATGAGTCCCTGTATAGTGTACCCTAGGTACTCAGGGCATAGGTGCAACCAAGGCCTACCAGGGGCTGCAGCATGTATTATGCCACACCTGGCTGGCCACCCAGACACAACTGGCTTTTCACTCAGCTGGGGCAAGGTTGTGTAATCACCCCTTGCTTAGGTGTAGTATTCCTATACCTACATACATATAGACACATAGTAACCTATAAGTCACTCCTATGGCAGGCCTTAACAATCCTGAAGGCAGAGTGCTTGGTTATATGTGAGATGGTGCTCTAGCATGAGCTGAGCCTGTCTGCAGCGTTCGGAACTGCTTCCTTATAGCTGTTCTATGATATTGCCAAACCATATACTCTTAAGTGCATTATAATCCTCGCGGTTAATGCTAACTTTGGTTTGGCTTTATCGAAACATGTCGTGTAAGGTATCATACACTTTGGAATACTACCCCCTCGCCAATTCTGGCGACGGGGGTAGCATTCCGCCCTTCTAGAGGGAGAAGACATGTTAGTTCTGACGATCACGGTTAAAGTTAACCAGAGCCCCAGCGTTACAAAATGGACACTGCTGCCCCAGACACAAGTCTGACCTTCTGCTGCTGGGAGTCCTTCCAGCGAGGGAGGCCTGGACAATAGGTTTCCTGCCTGGAGAGGTGCGAGCACCGCCCCAGACAGGAGTTTGTGTATTAGGACAGGGAGGGTTGAAAAGAAACACACTGCCTGGAGCACTCTAGGTGCTCCATGCATACCCCAGTTCAAACCGGTTGCTGGGGCACCCCTGCCCCAGCTCTGGCGCGAAACTGGACAAAGGAAAGGGGGTGTAACCACCCCCCTTCCTGGTCCCACCCATAGGAGGGACCTAGTAGGTAAACCAGCCCACTTTAGTTGTATAAAGATAGGAGCTGACACAGGAGACTTTAGATTAATCCTGGAATCGAACTGAAGACGAAACTCTGGACCCTTCGACATTCACCTAAGCTGAAGACTGAAGAATCTCCCTTGTGGCCAAGGAGTGACCACCCTGGGCAACCAGGCACCATCCAGCAACTTGACGGCTTGCTTTGCCCCCGTTCCCGCCGGAACCCAAGCTCATAGCCTGACAAGATCCTGACTCCCTGAGCCCTCTGACCCCACTGCACGACTCCAGCACAGATGAGCACCTGGACGGCGTTGGACCTCGTGGACCGGACATCTTGAAAAGTCCTTCTTTTTGCTACCAGCGCAGCTCCTGAGGCATCCTCGAAGCTGTGCACTGGGGACCGAGACACCCCGACAATGAGCACCACCTGCACCGAAGATCAGCCCTCCACACTCCACGTGTTCTGCGTGGGGCCCTTCTGCTTGTGTTCTACTCAACGCGTTGTCCCGGTTGCTGGCCAGTTGGCTAGTAGCCCTGTGACGACAATCCTTTAAGAAATCCATCGCTGGTCTGGTTGTTCCAGACTGGCACTTGCTTCCCTGAAAAGGTGAAGTACCTCAGACCCTCCTGGTCTGCACCAGAAGCCTTTTGTGTATCCTGCGTGGGTTGCCTTTGCTTAGGCTTGTTGGCTCCGATCTTGAAGTCGACCCCTCCTTCTGCGAAAACCTTCGTGGGACAGCTCCTCTCCAGCGCCTGGTCGTCCTCGACACCTCCTGGTCCGCGTGGCTGCAGAGACCAGCTTCACGACAGCACCTGATTGCTCCTCAACGACGTCTGGTTGCTTCCTGATTCCACCCGGTCACTGGCTAGTGACCTAGACTCTGTCCCCTCTGCTTTCAGGTCCTTCTTCAACTTCGATCCACCCTTGGATCCACCCGGACATCTTCCTCCTGGTCGCCTGCAGCATCTTTCTTCACGGCTCCATTGGAATCAATGGCGAAACCAGACACACTTTGACACCTATGCACCCGCAGCCCGTCGGTGAGGTAACGCGAGTACTTCGGTGCTCCTGTAGGGATTGACTATCCTAGTGTCCAGATTTGCTTGTAGTTTCCTCCTATCTAAACCGGAAGTGTCCTAAAACTATAATTACTTACCTTTTAAGTTCCCATAGACTTTCTATTGACTCCCGCGTGAGTGTTCCAACTCTGCACGCGCCGCCTGTGGGCCTCCTACTACTAACCTAAGGGTCAGATAGTGTAGCCCCAGCGATTCCCTAGGCCTTCTCCTTTCACCAGTCGTGGTTCTTATACCACTTACTTAGTATATGGTTTTACGCGCCCCTAGGGCCTAACTGTAAATTGTGCTATTTAAAGTATTTCTAAGTGTAACTTGTTATGTGCTTTTGCCTCTGTCCTCATAAAGAGTTCAGAGGAGTGGGTTAGTGAATAAATACATATATATTTTATATATATCCTGTGTGGTGCCCCTTTCATTTGGTATTCAAGGGGTTACATATGGTAAAACAGCTGGCTTTACACGCCCTCTAGAGTTATAGCCTAAGACTGCTCTGTCCATGCTACCCCTAGGATAGCTGGTCTATAGAGTGTCACGTGTTTGTAATTATACCTTCACACTGTGTTAAGTTAGCATGACCGTTTTACAAGTTAAACACCATTTTCCTTTTCTGCTGCCTCTGCACACGGCACATTATGTTATTACAGCTTTTCGCCCAGTTGCATATTTTGCTTGACGTGAGAATAACAAGGTTTGCTTGATAATCTATGTCTGTACAGTGAGTGCCGAGGCCGTCAAGGTTTTTCAACACAGTGCTTGTTGTTCGAGTTGATCAGGGCACGGTCTAGACATAACACATATGCAGCTGTGACCAACTTTGGGTTTGAGCGGGTTTAATAATGCACTGCACAGAGAAGTAAAACACACTTGATGGAGATTCGTATGCTGAGTGTTGGTGCAGGAGATGATGTGATCCGTTTCTGCTAAGACCAAGAGGTATGGGTCTGCCCTTCTAAACCCAAAAGAGACCTTCTTTAGATATAATATAATATACTGGCTAGGGAGGGTAAACTTACGTTTAATGTCACCTTTTACTATTAGCATTTTGACATGCTTTCTCCTTTTGTATTTTATGGAATAGTAACAATGCTGATAACCTTGTTCTTGATAATATGTTTCCTTGTATTATCTAAGACACTGTGCTTGAGAACACAGCATTAGAAATAAACATTTCAAAATTGCACGTGTCTTCATTTACTCCTCGTTCTGGACTGATGTGTGTATGACGAAAGAGTGTTCATTTATTCCACTTTACCTGAGGTGTTCTGAGTTCATGTTCTGGGTTGTCTAATCATTGGGGATGAGAAAGAACCAATGAGACATTGATTGCTAGTCTGGTAGGGGATTTTGGATACTGAGGTGAGTTTTTGGCACACCCTCATTCACTGAGGTTCTGGGTTTCTATGCACAGTTCTGTATAGGTACAGAATCCCTGCTACAAAGGTTGACTTTACAACCATCACCATAAGGGTTGTTTGGACTGGTGCAAGGTGCTCACTAGAAGAGTGAACATCATTTATGTGTGTTCTGAATGTCAGATAAGGTTTAGTCTTGAATACAATGTCATTTCACATGAGAGAATTCACACTGGACTAAAACATTATACAGGAGGAAAAAGCCAGAAACGTTTTACTCAGAAAGAAGATCTCACTAAACATGAGAAATGCATGCACATGAGGTGAAAAGTAAGGCGTATCTTGAGTTGCAGAAAAGCTTCTAACAACCTGACTTTACATGAGAGAGCACATATTGTAGTTGCAATAGAGTTCATCAAGAAACTCTTGCAGGATAACTTAGGCTGCCCGCATGCAACCTCCAAAGAAATTTCAGACCTGGAAATATTTTTAATTGCAACAGAATCCACAATTTGAGTATCTGAAAGTCACAAAACTCTCAAGGTCTTTACTTTACACAGAGACGTTTTAGTGCTTGCAAAAATCAACTAATTGCCCTAAAAATCATAATAATAATGTCTTAAATTTTACTCCACCCAAAAGGTTTCTACTCACCTTTGTTTCTTAACATATGACTGATATCTATTTTTTCATGATAAGATTAAGCCTATGTGACAAAAAAACTCTGGCTGTCTACGCGGAGTTCCGCAAGCAGCGGAATGCGAAAGGGTCATGCCGTTTGTGGTGATTTCATCCCATGTCGGAGGATCATTTGGCCCTTCTCTTCCAAGAAGTTATGGATCTCTTTGCCAAGGGAGCTATCAAACGCGTCTCTGTGCCAGAAGTAGGTCAGGGTTGCTACTCCCACTACTTCTTGGTACCCAAGAAGGACAAAGGCCTGCATCCTATCTTAGTCCTCAGGGACATCAACCGCTTCCTCCTAAAAGAGAAATTCAAGATGTTAACCTTGGCTCAGGTCTTGTCTGCCTTCGAGCCTGGAGATTTGATGGTAGCATTGGACTTGCAGGACACTTACTTTCACATCCCCGTCTTGCCTGCCCACCGTCATTACCTCGGTTCACGGTAGGCCACACGCATTTTCAGTTTACCATGCTCCCCTTTGGCCTTACCAGCCCTCCCCCCGGTGTTCACGAAAGTGATGGCGGTTGTCGCAGCTCATCTGCGCAGATCAGGGGTTCCAGTCTTCCCCTATCTCGACGACTGGCTGTTGAAGGCGAGGTCGCCCAGGCTGTCGTCTCCCTCCTCCAGACTAAGACTGACTTCCTGCATTTGCTGGGGTTCACAGTTAACGTGCTGAAGTCGCAACTGATTCCCTCCCATAAGCTCCTTTTCATCTGAGCGGTTCTGGACACAGCACAGTTTTGGGTCTATCCTCCCTAGCAGCAAGTCCAGGATATTCGGGCTATGATACCGATGTTTCAGCCTCCTTCCCGGTGTTCGGTGAGAATGAGGCTGCTGGGCCTCATGGCCTCCTGCATCCTGCTGGTGCATCATGCCAGATGGCATATACATGCTCTGCAGTGGAACTTGAAGTCCCAGTGGGCGCAGCACCAGGGGAATCTTTCCGATGACGTTCAGATTTCGGAGGGGACTCCAAGTCAGTTGCAGTAGTGGTTCACGAACCAGGATTGAGTCAACTGCAGATCCCTCTCCCTTCCCCAACCTGAGTTCACAGTAGTGACGGATGCGTCACTCCTGGTTTGGGGCAGCCATATGGGAATGGCAGAGATCAAAGGCCTCTGGTCTCTGGCGGAGTCCAGGCACCACATCAACCTTCTGGAGCTCCGGGCGATTCGTCTTGCATTGAAGGCATTCCTTCTTTCTGTCAAAGGAAGAGTGGTGCAGGTGTTCACGGACAACACCACTGCCATGTGATGCTGCAACAAACAGGGTAGGGTCGGGTCATGAACCCTATGTCAAGAGGCTCTTCTCCTTGGACATGGCTGGAACATCAGGGCATACCTCTGGTGGTTCAACACCTAACAGGTTCCCTGAAAGCCAGGGCGGAAAAACTCCGCTGCCGGTGCATGATGGATCACGAATGGCGTCTTCACTCGAAGGTGGTGCAAGGTCTCTTTTAGCAGTGGGGAGAGCCTTGGTTAAATCTATTCGCCACCAAAGAGAACGCGCAATGTCAGCAGTTCTGCGTGTTGGAGTTTTCAAGGCGGCTCTCCCTCGGCAACGCTTTTCGTCACGAGTGGAGTTTCAGCCTCCTGTACGCCTTTCTGCCTGTACCACTTCTGCCAAAATTGCTGAAGAAGATCAAACACGACCGGTCCCAAGTCATTCTTGTGGCTCCGGACTGGGCACGAAGAGTCTGGTACCAGGAGCTCTTGAGCATGTCCATCGATCCTATTGTTAACAGATTTCTGAAGTGCATTACTCATCTCTTTCCTGCTGCTCCTTTCGTAATGCCCCAGTGGGACTTGAATCTTGTCCTCACTTATCTTATGTGTGCTTCCTTTGAGCCCTACATAATTATCCTCTTCGCCTCCTTTGAAGACTGCTTTTTTGCTTGCCATCCCCTCTGCTCGCAGGGTGAGTGAGCATCAGGCTTATCTTCGTGACCTCCATTTCTTGCTGTCCATCCAGAGAAAGTAGTCCTCCGTACTAAGCCCTCTTTCTGCCCAAAGTGATTACCTCTTTCCACATAGGTCAGACCCTCACATTGCCCACCTTCTTCCCGCCTCTAAACCCTTCCAAAGAGGAGGGTAGATTCCATTGTCTGGACCCAAAATGTGTGCTGTCTTTCTACCTTGACCGCACTAAAGACTTCCGGGTGGACGATCAACTCATTGCAGATTATGTGGGCACCAAGAAAGGTCGGGCAATGCACAAAGGTACCATCTCTTGATGGGTCGTCCTATGCATTAAGATCTGTTATTCTTTGACTAAAAGGAACTTCCAGTAGGACTGTGCACCCACTCTACCAGGGCGACGGCAGCCACTACTGCTTTGGGCCGTGGAGTTCCACTGATTGACATCTGTCACACAGCCACGTGGGCATCCCTGCACACGTTAACTAAGCATTACTGCCTGGACAGCCAAATCCGGAGAACTAGCTTTTTTGGCTGTTCTGTTCTCCAGGACTTCCGGGTGTGAACTTAATTCGCAGACACACCACCTTGTTTGGTATTGCTGGGGTATCTATTCTAAGGTAAGGAATCTATAACTAATAGTCTATTTCAGATGAACAATTTACTTACCTTCGGTAACGATGTTATAGATGTATATTAGTTATAGATTCCCTACCTCCCCACCCATCCTCCCCATTCTGCACACGGACTTCTAGGGACAGGGACTCCCTTACAGGGCCCTAGTTTTGTGCACCAGGGGTCAGTGTCTTGCATGGCTCTGCGCTTCTGGCATGGACGTCGTATCAGAACTGACATTAGTGCGCAGGAGCAGAGTCTAAATAGACACCACTGCGTCATCCCGGCGACCATGATGCCCATGACAGACGCTGAGTTGACCGATGCCACCTACCGACACGTAGGGGTACTGCTAAGTAAACATTTCTTCGCATCCAGTCTGACGCCTGGGGGTAATTCTAAGCTAAGGAATCTATAACTAATATATGTCTTACAGATACATCGTTACCAAAGGTAAGTAACTTGTTCGTTTTGTGCCTACCAGGGATGGTGCATCAATTGAGAAAGAGGGCAGATAATGAACAACATTATTATAGAAAGAAAACTGGGTGGGCGCCTGTGCACAGCCCTGGTGAACACCTTAATTGATAGTTAATCGTTCAGTCACCAGGCCCTGGGTACTCCAGCGAACCTGGGCATAATTACCCTCATGTAGACTGATCAATAGGCTCAAGAGCCTCCTGGGATGGCCCATATCACCACAGACCTTCCATAGCCTGCTTCGTGGAACCAGGACAAAAGCAGATTTAAGGTCGATGAACGCAACATACAAGTTTCCCTGCCGACCACAACGATCTTCCAATAGAGTAAAAGGAAGCGGAAACCTGATGAATCGTGGATATCTTCTTCCTAAAGCCTGTCTGAAAGGGGGATACAATGGCTTTAGCTGCTGTCCATTCCTCAATCTTGCTCAAGACCAATTGGGGAGAAATGCTCTTCACACAGTTGATCAAGCTGATCAGCCTGTAATTGGCTGGAAGGAATCTATCCCCCTTCTTATATATTGGGATGACGTCCGCTCCCTTCCAAGATTCAGGTACTGGGGCACCACTGATAATGGCATTAGTTAAGAAAAGGTTATACCAAGACAATTTATCTCTTTCTAGCAGAAGGATATAAGCTGGAATGCTGTCTAATCCTGAAGCTCTACCTCTGGTTATTGCATCCAGAGCTGAGGATGTCAGCCAGGTCAAGGAAAGGGCCAGGTACAGCTATAGAGTAGTCTGTTTACACAGTCCCCAGCACAGTGTCTGGCTCATTAAAAGGAGTGACTGAATAAAGATTGGAGAAATTATCAAACCAGGTCTGGGGAGAAATGTTATTTTGCAGAGGTGAAGCAGAGACCTCTCTCCCCTCCACTTTACAAGTGCCCATTACCTGGTGAAGTTCTTAAAAGAGCAAGCCAATTTGAGTTCCTGCCATTCTTTCTTAGCCCGAGCCTGGGCCCCTTTATACCTCTCTCCATCCAGACTGATTTC
This sequence comes from Lissotriton helveticus, assembly GCF_964261635.1. Taxonomy (NCBI): domain Eukaryota; kingdom Metazoa; phylum Chordata; class Amphibia; order Caudata; family Salamandridae; genus Lissotriton; species Lissotriton helveticus. Next base: position 958,629 of record NW_027611656.1, on the reverse strand, counting down.
TGAGATGTCCTTTGTGAAGGATATCTACGTGAAAGTCTGAATTCCTTATTAAACCAATGGTTTACTTCATGAAAATTCAGTTTGTGGACTTTAATAGGGACTATAAGGTAGTACAATATTTTCTTGAAGTTGTTGTGGAAGCAGTCATTGGCATGCCACACTCTTAGTTCTTGCAAATCGATTTCCCGAAGGTAGTGATAGATTGATCTTCACCTCGCCAGATGATCAAAATATCGTTGATACACACATATAACTGAAATCCCAATTGGCACAGACAAACCATGGGAACCAAAGCAGTGATTTGGATCGGACGGGGCCTAAACACCATTCTCCCTTGTCCATGTAGGATAGTCCCAAATCTCCATTGGTTGCAATAGGAACAGGGGAGTTGTCCCTTCTATGACGGAAGGGGCCCCATTAGACTTGACCATTTCCACATGAGCGATTTTTCAGAGTGTGTGGTGAAGTGCCACCGGCCACCTAACATACAAGAGAATACGTATGGCTAACCATATAGAACTATGGCTCCTGATAACCAGGTGCCTTAGAATATGTGCGAGGGACACTGCCTGTTCTTTTCTATATTTTCATATATATGTTTTTTTTATTGTACTCTCAGAAGATTACCTCCACCAGATACCTGTGACAGACTGTCCATTGGACATGGCCTAAAGATCCTACACTTATACATACAAGATTGGGCACTCTGATTCAGGTGCACTGACCTCTCTATACCCTTAGACATATGGGGCTGACCGCTTGCAACAGGATACATGTGTAGTACAAGGGACATGGTTTACACACCCATCACTCATTTCTACTTTCGGGTGTGCTGAGTTTTCTAATGATTCTTTCGCCCTTGGGTATACAGCGCTGACCCTTTAAAAACACATGCCAGTACATCGTAGTATTTGCATTTAACTTCGATGGAAACACGTCTTTAGTGATTCTATTCCACGTGAAAAAGCGGCTGTGTGTGACAGAGGCAAGAAAGCCTGCAGCATTTAGTGCGCGTTCATTCAGATTCATGCTGCCGGCATGGGAATACATTTCCCAAGTACTCGTGGTCACGTGACTGCATCAGAGTAATGCGATTATACAACCTGAGTGAGTAACCTTAGTGGAGTGGTGTGGCTCACTGGTTAGAGGCGGCAGACCCGTAAGCAGAGAACGGCCCGGGACCAGGGTTCAATTCCCGACGCAGCAGGGTCGTGGACCAGGGTCAACGGACTCGATAAGTCTCGCCTCGGTGCCTACTCTAACCAGGGAACACACTCGGCAACTCTGGGCATTAAGCTTGCCTCATCTCTACAACAGCCCCCACAGACGCCGGGGATGCCTGGTTTCACCTTGGAGATACCCAGAACGGGACCATCTCACAGGGAAAACCAGGACGGGTTCCCCAGCGGTCTTCAGCGCCAGGATACTCCATGGAGTCACAGTGTGCTTTACAAGTACACCCACATTTACATTTACATTTAGCCACACACCAAATTCGGCTTTAGCTAGCTCCGGATCCTCTATTCGAGCAACTGCGATTACTCTGGACACCGTCCTCCATCTGCTGTGGTATAACGGATTGCTGGCTCCCTGTATACAGTTATGGGTCTCTGACCCGCCGTTTGTTATATCTGTAATTTTTTCTGTACCGAGGCAGCGTGTTCCCTGTATACAGGAATGGGTCCCTGAACCTACCTTTTTGTTTAACTTGAATCTTTCTTGCATTGAGCCCGTCTTTTTTTTTTTTTCTTGTTATGAAAAAGTAAAGAATGCTGCATTCATGTTAAAGATATGGAAGTGTCAAAGCACACTCTCTCATGTCGTAGGAAAGTTCTCCGTGCACATGTGGCAGGCGTTGTGTCTTGAAAACAAAGCACGCTGCCCCCATGCAGAGGTCAACTATTTTAAGTCCATTTCCTCCACTGCATCGCAGCTTTGTTATTGCAGTGCACATCAAACACGTCTACAGTTTTCAACTTGAAGAATGCTGCATCTATGTTTAAACTAGGCAGTGTTATCATGTGCTTTACCGCTGCATATTTTAATGGGCCAGTTGCTTCTGAAATCTAAGCACGCTGTACTTGGTGTTAGGCCAACTAGCTCTAAGAGTCTTTTTTTGCCCCATAACACCACATGTTTCCTTTGGAAGTTACTGCACTAGGTTCTGCCTTTGTTCACCCTGTGCTGCCACAACACAAGCCTGCTATGAGGCACGAGCCATCAAAAACATTGATACACAAACTTCAAGGCAGACACACGACTGCCTCCACGGTCTTGGCGTGTCTCCCCCTAGTGTTAACCACCATTACGCTGCCCGCTTGTCTCGATAAACCTTAGTAACATTTGAATACATGCTCGGGGAACGTATTAGGGACTTCACAGCCATACAAAATACCTCAGTCACTATTGCATACACCGCCTATGAGTATATGGACAGTTTTTAATCTACATGAGCACACTTTTTCTTTACACTTGTTCTAAAATGCCTAGAACGGTTACAGCCTTCCAGAAGACTTATTTTCTTACCATGCTCACCTTCCTATAATTCTTTATTAGGGCGGAGAGTCACCCAAGGCTGCATGCCACGGTGAGTTGAGGCACATTTCCCGACATCAGCGGATTAACCTTTCTACAGTATATTATTATTATTGTAGTGAATCTTGTTGTCTATAAATTAGTTTATTTCCCACCTATACTATGAATACCAGACATTGACTATACAGTATATGGTTGTGTCCTGTTTGAACGGGTTTGTATGTCCTGGACTGAATAGCTTTTAAAAGTAACGCTAGCGCAGTTGCTCTAATGTCTGACCTAGATTTTTTCAAACCATTCTTATATTTCCTATGTATGTATTCTTTTAGGTACCACCAGTGAATTCACCACTCTATGTAGATTAATATGATCACTGGATGGTTTTGTATATGAAAACCCTTCTTTATACTTATATTGGTTCGTACACAATTTTTAGGTCTCGCCTGAGCCAGGCTGCATGCGTTGTTCAGCGAGGCTTTTAGTAAGGGCTTTAAACTCTGAACACGTGTGTGTGCTTATTTATCCTTGCTGTCTCTGTTTATCACCTTCCCCTTTTCTGCCTTTCCCTCTCTTGCTTTGGGACCTTTTCAATGTTTAACAAAAAGCTGTAAAACCTGCTGACCGATCTTTGTTCTTTTAATAAATCGTTTTTTTTATCACCCTGTGCCTGGAAGCTGTGGCAGATTGGAGTACGACAAACCCCTGAAAAATTGACCTTGTCTGCCGGTTTCTAAGCATTAACCAAGGAGAAATGTATTGCATGATAGCTTGGAGAGATGAACTGACCAGTCAGAGATCCCATGGCAGCTCTGTGGAGACTCAAATTCACGAGCTCCTTCTTGCAAGGAGTTATGGGAACCAAATCATGCACGCCATGCCCTCTGACCTTTTGCAGGCGACATAGTTAATTTTAAATCCCCCCTTGCACACAAAAATTCAGAATTCCTAAGAATCCATTCTTTTGAGGTCTGGAGCCTGGGGTCTGTCTTCTATATCTATGCGTTTTAATACAAAATAATGAAAGCGCCTAGATTTTTGCACCATACATGTCAAGGTAGTTAACGAGAACGCTGCGTACCCCATTGCATCTGTTCCCTGCGGCTCGTGCATCATTCCAGAAATCCGACCCAGAGATGGAGGCTCCCGTTGCATTCCTGTGCTTTGGTAGCCGGGTTCATCGAATTGTTGCCTTCTGAAACATTTAACCCCGGTTTGTCCAAAATGCCTTCAGTATTGATATAGTGCCTATTTATTCCTTTACATTTACTTTCCAGTTTGCCCAGTAACATTTTCTTTTTGGGAGGAGGTATGTTTTTGATAATTCAAATGTAACTCCTGTAGAGGCACGCATTTCCACAGAGGATATCGCATTCACAGTGTATCCTTCCTGCCACATGGGAGATGGATGTGGGCCGGAACGTTTTTCTAAATCATCCAATTTTATTTTGGATATTTAGAAAGCTTTTTTCCTATCCTTGTGCTTGCGAACATGAATTGTATTAAAAATACAAGCCTTGACTCAGCCAATAGACTCTTCGATAGATATTGTTTGCTGTGTTTTTCTCTGCCAGGCGCACAACATATAGACTGTTCACAGACTTTCTGTAGTATGCTTCATTATGCGTAGAAAAAACTCTAAGCCCCATTCTACTTCTATCCTTGTGTTAGTGCAGCCCGATGTAAATAGTAATTGTAATGTATTTGCATTTATATAACGCTTACTGCCCCGGACGAACATTAAGGGGCTTTTTCGGCGAGTAGTACGCTACTCCAGAATCCAAAAATGATTAGTGGTGAATTAGTGTAGGGAAATATAAAATTAATTTGAGAGCTGGACATGTTGGTCTGTTAGTTCGGTTGAAAAAGAGAGTGGAGGGATAGAAGAGGGAAGGTTTTGCATTTATATAGCGCTTACTACCCCTGATGAAGTGTTGAAGCGCTTTTCAGCGAGTAGCATGCTACTCCAGAACCCAAAAAGATGAATAGATAGATCAATTATTGTGGGTAGGTTGTTTTATTATATAAATACAACTGTACGAAAATTTATAAAATTCTGTTGTAAAGTTGTATCCAAGAGGCAAGTATAGTCTCTGATAATAATGTATACAAAATTGGGTTGCCATCTACACTGATGCCCCGTAATATTGATGCAAAGTCAGTGGTGCTGAAGTATTTTAGACTCTTGTTGAATTGTACCATCCACCTTGTAGGTACTGTTGTTTGTATCAGGTCCACATTGTAGGCAGACACAAACGCCGAAATTATGCACTATTTATATTAAGCATAATGTAGGTGTACAGATGACAGTAACCACTGTACAAGCTGTAGTAGGTGCTTGGAAGTAGAGTGACATAGAGGGCAATAATCACTCCACTCTGTCACTAGCTTAGTACAGACGAACGCCAAAGGCTTCGTACATGATGAAGCATCAGAGTGCACCCTCTTTCTTTGTCCCATGGGCATTTTGGCTTTTGTTCTACAGAAGAGGCTGCAGACACTTCCATAGCCCTTTATGTAGTGTGGATCACGTAAGAGAGATTCTAAGCGGGCATGCTTTCCTTTGTATTGGGCATGCCCACATTCAAATGTGGGAAAACCTTTTGCCTTGCGACTGCACTGTATTATTGACACAGGCGAAAGAGAAAACAAGCAGTCAGGTGGCGCACTGATTGTATACCCCCCACCTGACAGGATGGTGACAGACCCCAACCACCTGCAGGGGACATGTGCCACCTCATTTCTAGCTGCCAGACGCTTTTCTTTGTAAGCAAACTGGTGGTTTATAACTGTACCTACGTTGTTGCACCACATGCTTTTTCCAGCATATTTTGGTGTACTCCCCCTGTGTGGCATGACAGCACCCACTGAAGACTGCACCGTTGTGTAGTCTGGCACCTTCCCTGTAATTTTGAACTGGGCCTTTAAATACGGTACTATTTTGTGTGCCGATTTAATTCAGGTATACAAAGAATGTGGTACTAAGGTAGGACAAGGAAGATTGAATTTCTACGGTGGCAGCAATGTTTTTGTCAAAGTGTTTTATGCCCTCAACACCCCCCGTACCCTGAACATAATGGGAATACTTAGACTACACCTCTGAGTTCTGAATGCTGCCATTTGCATTTCAAGACAAGTGATTAATGTGGATTTATGAAGTTAAAAGCCATTGGGTGTTCCCGACCTGTCTGATACTTGCATATGAAAAAGATGGGTCATTTGGAACCTAAAGATAGATAAACATATTCATAGGTCACGATTTAAGTCTGCATCTAAAATAAAACTGTACATTCGGAGAGGTGATAAGTGAGATGTTAAAAGGCAGCCGCTAATCGAGCTGCATTAGTACATAGGCCTCCCTATATTATGAGATCTATTCCTGCTTCAGTCCTTAATTGCAATGAATACTTTAATACCCAGGCATGAAGTCATCGTCGAGCTGTTTAAATATCCACCTGTCTACCCACCTCTTCCCCACTGCATCCTTAACCAGTGGCCTAGCTGGTGTGCCCTGGGCCCTAAGGCAAGAAGGGAAATGTGACACATGCCCTCTGTTTGGACTGTGGAAAACAGCAATAGTCATTGTTCTGTGGGTCCCTCAGATCTCTGAACTGTGACAAACAGCAGCTTTCAGAGTTAAGTGCTTCTTTAAGGCATCTGGGACCTGGTGCCACTGCACCTGCTGCACCAATGGGAAGCTAAGCCTCTGCCCGTAACAGCTTCTATTCTAGCCCCACTGGTCAACCGAAACAGCCAAGTACTGATCTGGCCATTTCTGCAGTCATGCAGCCACCTCTTCCACTGAACGGATTTAAGTTGCATGAAAGCAGCAAGCGGGAAACAACCATTTCTGAGGCAAAGTCAGCAAACACCTTGATTGTTCCAACCTGAATCAGTTTAAAACCAGGGATGAAAAAAGGTTCATTGTCATCCCTTGCTTATCAAAAGGGTAAAACAGATTCATCTAACATTACAGTGTACCACTTAAAAAAATGTGATTCTGTGTACAAATTAAAACAAGCATGAATAAAAAAAGGGGAGCCTTTGGCCAAAATAGGAATTTTCCCTACCCATACTTCTAACACATCGTATACAAAAAAATGCTAACTACATTGTCATCCGGAAATAGTCATTAGCGCCTATTCATAAGCAAATGACATTTAGAATTGTCTTTCACTTCAAGCTTTCAAAAGTAAATTGATATAAAAGCAGTATTGAATTTGTTGACATTGTGTACTCTTACCAGAGCATCAATTTTATATGACACACTATATAAAAAAGGAGTTGTTATATACTAAACATCCAGAAATGTTTGATTAACCAGTTATAAAGTCACGTCTAGCTTAGTTAGTTTATAGTCTTCTTTTTTTTTTTATAGAAATTATTTCACATTGTTACTGGATCTGCATTGCTAAACACTTATAAGGTCCCAAAGGCGAGACCTATTGGCTATGCCAATGCTTGTTATTGATTGAGTACAATGAGCAGCAGCACTTTTGATTAGGTCCTGAAGAAAGCCGCAAACACTTCTTTGAAGGATTAATAGGCTGAAACATGTTGACCTCTTATTGACTCTGACAGTGCATATATTTCTCTACCACAGTGCCCTGTTTTTAATCGTGGCCCAAGGGAGTACAAATAATGGAAACCATATACCCTTTAGCAAGTTTTAACTTTCATTCTGCTGCCCTCACTACCCAGAGCTCATTATTGTGGTATTTAGTATAGATTTCTCTATAACAAACCATGCCTGAACTCCTCCCTCTCTGTGAGGGGGTTGTACCCTGTATCGTGACTAGGTATAACTGTGCGAGGAGATTCCGAATGAGGAGGCATGCCAACTATGGTGGGTGAGGGAAATCTTCCTTTTAAAGGGATATTTCATTTTAGCTAGGTCTTAATTTGCAACAGTAATCCTCAGAGACCCAAGGGTTTCTTGATTGTGGTAGAAATACATTTTTACCCCTTCATTGTACGTTTAAGCACAGACCATTGCTTGAAATGTTGTGATTAATGTAGGAAAAATACTCTGTGCACTGAGAAAATGTGTTAAAATAACGGAAAGTTGATAATCGCAGTTAATACCTTCTCAAACCTGGATTTATCTAGAAGAGAAGTCTGTTAATTTTAGCAGGCTTTTGATCCCACAAGGTATAATAAATCAGGGGATCTTTATCTGATATCTTTATCAGTAAATTATCTGAAATTATTTAATATAAATGTTTGCAAGTATTATTTCTAAAGATAAAGGAAGGTCAATATTTGTCTTTTCTAAACTAACCCCAGTGCATATGACTACAATAACCACCTCTCTCAAATCAATATTGTGCTTGGTTTAGTGAGAAAGCTAAATGATCTAGGAGAAACCAGGAACTGGCGTCAGTATTGTTCTTAGGAAGCTTTAAGTTAGAGAGTGAACAAATTTTTTAGAATGCCCCAAAAATTGTAATAAAGATATTTCATTATGTTTGACAAAAAGAATAGGTACATTTCATGACTATATTGAAATGGGAAATAAAATAACAGAAACAAATATTTACACCACATGACAAAAATATTAGAGACTAAATTTCAGCAATATAGGAAATACTGAGGTTTATGTATTAATAATCCATTTGGTCAAAGTGGTTGCTTGTGGAGTCAGCACACTACTGTGTCTGTGATTGCTTTTAAATAAAGGCATTTTTAATGCACCCCATTTTACTTTCAGATTCACAAATGTCCCCTTGGGTTACTACCTCCTGTTACTGTTTTTCAGCCCACATATGGTTTCAAAGCTTAATACATACCTTAAGGATGTATTACATATTCAGAAGGGACACTATTAACAATCCCCCTTCCAAATTCTGAATTGTTAAATGGGCTTAGTGCATTTCAAAAAGGGGTTTAGCATTTGCACACTCTGTGAGTTACCGAACCAGTGGATTTTTGAACAATAAAACCCTTGGTACATGAGGCAATTTTTCTCAATTCCCTCCAAATTAAGTTTGCTAATAATGTTAGTTGAATGATAACCTGTGCACATACCTATTTTGTGATAGTGTTGCTTCAGATCAAATAAAAATCATCACACATAACTCTTACACAATACTTAAAGACAGAATTTCTGACATCCACCTTTAATGTTTTGTTAAGTATATTTGCAAATGTTGTCACTTAAACAGGAAAGCATCTAAAGCGGTCTCTGGACATAAATTGGATGTAATCATAATCTTTAGATACATTTTCTGAGTTTTAGGACCAATGTGTATCTTCTGGGTTTACTCTAAACCACTATAATAAACATATTCAATCCTTTTAGATTTGATCTGTTGTACTGGTTTCTATTACAGACAATAATCTAGATTTAGACCAAGGATCAATTCTACCCATGGCTTTTAAAATCTATTTTTCATTGATCTCTTTTAGTGTTATTGCAAATAAAACTGTAATAGAACTGATCTGAGAGATAGACCTTCAAGTATTATTCCTAGTCAATGTATTGAACACACTATGGAGTTAAAATCTGAATAGATTAGATCCACAAGCATTGCCTGACCACTGTATTTTACATCAATAGATTACTAATCAGCACATTTTCTCTAAGTACAATTCACTCATCTTCAATTTTTCGCGGTGCTCGTGCTGGGTCTGTTTGAACTCTTTTAAAATATGACATTTAAATGTCCAAAAGTTCAGGAACTCTAGTTTCAAGCCTGGTCAAACCTTAATGAATGCTACACCAAAAGATGCCCTTCTGTTCCTACATTTTATTGTGCACCATGATTCAGAAATGGCATGTTTTTCCTTTCGGAGGTAAAATTCTAAACATATTTATTGTTGTTGCCATCTGAAACATTATCACTAATTGGAAAGATAACAACAGGTGGTCCTGTGATGCTTGCTGGAATGGGAAGTGTTTAATCAAAAGGTGGATTGAATTCAAGTTTAGGTGACAATTCTACAAAAGTGTATGGACTTTGTATATATTTATTGAATTGAAATTCAAGTTTATCATTGTAATCCTATTGTTGGAAAAGATGTGCTTTTGAACCCCATGAGGCGGTTTCTTTCCAGAAAGCATTCAGGTTGTAATCATGAGTCAAAAAATGCTGAGGAGGTTAAAATATTCAAATTGAATTCAAATTACACATGAAATGTTCATTGTTCAATATATTTCTCTTAGTATTTTAGTGTGCAGACATTATTGCTTATGGAAAATAATTAATTTTGTTTTTCTATATGTAGGAAGCATTACATTAATGAAATTACTGTATCCCACCTTCTTTCTTTCCTTTCCTGTTCTTTATACACATGAAATGTTCATTGTTCAATATATTTCTCTTAGTATTTTAGTGTGCAGACATTATTGCTCAAGGAAAATAATTAATATGTATCACTGTAATTATACTGAGTACGTGTCTGTAACTGTGATTTTTAACGCATCAATAAAAATAATAAAAAAAAAAGGAAAATAATTAATTTTGTTTTTCTATATGTAGGAAGCATTACATTAATGAAATTACTGTATCCCACCTTCTTTCTTTCCTTTCCTGTTCTTTATGAACGTTTCTATGGTTGAACTTTAAAGATTGCCCGAAATTAGGATTTGTGCTCTACATAACTTTGCAGTGTTACAGTATGTTGATTTTTAACTACAGTTGTTGTCTCTTATGAGTATGGCAACTGTTGTTCTGTTTTGCTTTAATAATCAGATTATGTTTATTAGGTTTTATTATTCAATAAAATGTTTCAAACACAACAAATGGTAGTTGATATGTATTTACAACTGCAGCATTTTTATTGTATGGGCAGTTTCAAAGGGGCCAAAAATATGGTCTGTGGGATGACGGAGGACCACATTGGCATCAGCAGGGAGAGGTTTGGGCAGGTGATTGGGGGTATATGTAAGGTTGGAAGTAGGGGGAACAAAGCATGTACATTGTGTGAACTGTGACTCCTGGAGTTATTGTGAGGGATACTATGCTACCCTGTAAATGAATCCCCTAGTGATTATTATCAACAAAGTTTATTCGGTTTTATAAAGGAAAACCATAAAAGTCATGTATAAAATGATAAAACATCTTCCAAGTTGCAGATTGACAAATATAATATGTCCAAGTTAATCAAAACATAAAATTCAAATTCATGAATTACAGTACAGAAGTTAATTGCAGCTTGACCTGAGTCTAACAGCGACCCGTAAAAAGTATAGCATATGCCAAACAGTATCATAAGAGAGGAGTTGTAAAAAGATAAGAGCTGGTCACACATTCCTAAAACCTGCTTTTTAGGCCTCGGCCTAGCGTACACTGCGCAGCAGTGTCGCGTAGCTGAGATCTTATGTTTCCCTAGTACTGGGGCTTGAACCCGCCTTCTCTTCCATTGGCTAGCTTCATAAATGAAGGCTAGCCATTGGAAGAGATGTGTGTCACTCAGTTCTGTCCCCGGCTTGAGCAGATTTGTGGGCGTTTCTTGCTTTTTTTGAAGCCCGCCCCTATTTTTTCATCATTCAGAGGTGGGCGTTTACTTTTTTGGCGGCGCTTTTGTTTTGAATTAACAATGGAGAGAGCAAGGGATTATGTTCACAGTCAGTGAACGGGGGGTGCTCCTGTACCCCTGGCTAATTAATCATATGAACAAAAGAAGGAGTACCACCAAATGGAATTGAAAGTTCCTAATGGGGTGTTTGGGTAAACAAAAGGAAAGGGATGCTCCTTTTGTTAAAAAAACCCTCACTCACCACCTAGTGGTGACATGCTTCATCATCGGGGCCCACCCTAATGACCTAGCGCCATCAGGGTGTGCTACAACACCTGATTACAGTGGAGCAGGTTGTGAGTGAAGGTGCATAAACAAAAAAAGGGTGTGTTAAAAATTGTCCTGGTTTAACTTGGGAGAAGTGAAAATTTTATTTTCAAGCAACTGGACAATGTTAAAAACAATAGCGAGATAATGTGAGGGTAATTATGATCCCGTGTATCTCTATGTGTGTCTGGTCTACATGTTTCAACCATAAAGGTAAATTAACCAGGTTTTCTTCAGGACCAAAAAACAAGGGGAGTGGACGGTCTGTGTCCCCTAAAAGACTCACCCAATCCTACCCTCTTGCAACCAATGAGGCAAAATTGTGCCTGTGGTGTCAGCTTGAACCACACTGGGTAAGCGTAGTTAAAAAGGTCAAAATACCTGTGAGGAAGGAAGGAAAGAAATAACAAACAAATGTCAAATTATGAACTTATATATGCCTGTTGTGAGAAGTTTGCCTGATATATAGTGTTCACTATTCTAGTGATCACTGTGTATCATTCCAAACGACCCTTATTGATGATTGGTTGTAAGTCAACCTTATAGACCAGCTATCCTAGTAGCATGGACAAGAGCAGTCTTTAGGCTAAACTCTAGAGGGCGTGTTAAGCCAGCTGTTTTACCATCACATATACCCCTTGAACACCAAGTGAAAGGACACCACACAAGTTGTTATGAAAAATAAAGTGTATTTATTTATAACAAGTCTACCCTGAACTCTTTATGAGTCAGAGAGCTAAGCACAATACAAAACTCTTAAGAAAATACTTCAAGTTTTACAATTTACACAAATGCCCGAGGGGCACGAAAAACCATATACTACAAAAGTGGAATGCGAAATACTAGCAGGTAAGTAACAAGATCCAGAGGCTTCAGGATCGCTAGGGCTATACTACTGAACTCTTAGGTTAGGAGCAGGAGGCCTAGGGAGATCGGGTGCAGAGTGTGCACTCTCACGCGGGATGCGGGAAGAAGTCTATGGATGCTAGCGTTTCTAAAGTTACGGTTTCCGGACGAATCCGACTAGGTAGACTAAAAACGAAAAAGGATCTGGACACTTGGATAGTGAACCTGTGCTGGAGCACCGAAATACTCAAGTTACCTAGCCCAGGGGCCGCGGCTGCATAGGGTTCAAAAGACGTCGGGAATCCTCGTTGAAGTCTATGGAGCCTGAAAGAAGAAGTTGTTGGCAGGCGACCAGTGAAGATGTTCGGAGTGATCCAAGCCTGGATCGGAGTTGAAGATGACCTGAAAGCAGAGGGGACTCAGTTTTTAATCACTAGCCAGTGATTATGTGGGCACCAGGATGGCACCGGATGAAGTCACCTCGACCAGGTGAGTGGGTGACGCTGTGCTCTGCAGTCTCTTGGACCAGGAGGCGTTGTCGGCGACCAGGATGGAGGGGCGAGCTGTCCCACGAAGGTGTCTGTTGTCGGCAATGCTGGACCCAGGATTGGGGCAACAAACCTTGGCAAAGGCAAGCCCACGCGGTGGACTCAAGATGGCATCTGGAGTGGACCAGGAGGGTCCGGGGGGCTCCTCTCTTGGAAGGGGGCTAGGGCCAGTCTGGAGCAACCAGACCAGCGGTGTAATCGTCGTGGTACGTCGTCAGGATGGCCACTAGCCAACGGGCAAGTGACCGGACAACGCGGGAAGCAGCAAAGAGCAGAAGGGCCCCACGCAGATCTCGTGGATGCTGGGGGGGCTGGTCTTCGGTGCTGGAGCTGCTTAGGGTTAGGGCTTCTCAAACCCCAAAGCACTCACTCGAGGATCCCTCGGCGGTCGTGCTGGATAAGCGTCGTGCAGGTTTTGAAGATGGCCGGTCCCTCAGGTCTCGTGACACCCACGAATCTTAGCTGAGCTGTAGAGGCAGGTAGAGGTCAGAGATGGCAGGGAATCCGGGTCTCGTCGAGCTGGGCAGTCTTGATCCGGAGGAGAGACTTACAGCAAACCGCAGCGCTTAGATGGTGCCCGCTGATGCAGGGTGGCTACTCCTTAGCCACAAGGGAGAGTCTTCAGAAATGTTCAAGAGTTCTTTCGTGGAAAGTAGTCAAGATTCAGAATTATCTAATTTGGGAAGGGGGCCTGCTCCTACCTTTATCCTAAGAAAAGGGGCTGGCACGCGACTAGGTCCTGCCCATGGGTGGGACCAGGAGGGGGGTGGTTACACCCCTCTCCTTTGTCCGGTCTCTCCCCAGCTCAGGGGCTGGTGTGCCCCTGGAACTGGTTTGAGCCGGCACATGCACAGTGAGCACCGGGGTGCCACTTGCAGTCACCTTCCTTTCAGCCTTGCCTACCTGGGATACACAAAACCCTGTCTGGGATGGTGCTAGCACCGCCCCTGACAGGAAACCCTTAGTCCAAGCTCTCCTCGCTGGAAGGACTCCCAGCAGCAGCAGGTCACACTTGTGTCTGTGGTGGCAGCATCCATTTTGTGATGCTGAGGCTCGAGTTAGCTTTAACCGGGGTTCACAGTTACATACATGTCGTGTCCCTCTAGAAGGGTGGAATGCTAACCCCGTCACCAGAATTGGCGAGGGGTTAGTATTCCAATTCGTATGACACCTTACTCGACATGTTTTGATAATGCTATACCAAGGTTAGCATTTGACCGCGAGGTACATAATGCACTTAAGAGTATATGGTATAGCGTTATCATGGAACAGCTATTAGGACTTGGTTCCGCAAGCTGCAAACGGGCTCAGCTCATGCCAGAGCACCATCTCACATAATTCCAAGCACTCTGCCTTCAGGATTGATAAGGTCTGCCATAGGAGTGACTGATAGGAATATATGTGTCCATTTTAGGGTTAGATATAGGAATACTATATCTAAAGCAAAGGGTGATTACACCACCTTGCCCCAGCTGTCGTGCAGCCAGTTGTGTCAGATTTGGGTGGCCAGCCAGGGGTGGCATAATACATGCTGCAGCCCCTGGTAGGCCCTGGGTACACCTATGCCCTGGATACCTAAGGTATACTGTACAGGGACTGATAAGGAGGCCCAGTACTAATTAGATATGTACCTAGAGTACATGGAATCCAGTTTACAGAGAGAGCAGTGGGCCTGGAGTCCTGAATAGCAGGGCCCCAGGTCAACTAAGTCGAAAAACCAGCAAAACACCAGGCAAAAAGTTGGGGGCAACCATAGTCAGGTATCCACCTTCCTACATAACCCCCGCCCCCCCCCAAACGAAAGGAGATAAGGCTATCCTTGACCAGGTAAGCCTATATTGCCTGAGTGGCCATATGAGGTGGTATATGCACTGGCATGGTTACCCCCTATATCATGGTCCACTAAGCAATCCCTCACCCTAAGGGTATCTGAGGGTCTCCACCAAAGGGAATCTCTACCTGTGGTGTGTTTTGGCAAAGTAAAAGGCTGGTGCTGGGATGGAGTACTGAAGTGAGACTCCACTAATGTTGGGCTCAACTTCCTCCAATCACTATCCACCATATGTGCCTTTCTTTCCAGGACTGAGTTGCTATGAGCTCTCAGGGTCAACCTCTGGCTACCTAAAGCTGGAGGCTGAGTCCCTCTGTTTGGCTTACTGGAGGGAGAGGTCAGGCTTGGGGTTTTTAGGTCCCAGGTTTGGCTGTGCCCAACAGTGTCCATCTGTGGGAGGTCCCTGACTAAGTTTAAGGGGGATCCCTCAGGAGTCTGTTTTATTTTCACTTGGCTAGGACTACTAGCCTCAGTGCCCTTAATCGGCTGATTGGGAAGTTATTTTGGACAGGGGGCCCTTTGGGGTCCACCACTGGCCTCCCTGACCTCCACAGCCCTGGGCTGACTGAGGCAGGGTAGAGAGGGGCAGGTTACCTGCTCCAGACTGGGTCCCACCTTGGAAGGGTCCACTGACCTCAGGGGTTCTGCCAGGCTAGGCCTGACTACCTCTGGGGCAGTTTCTTCACAAGGGGTCAGGTCAGTTCCCTGAGGAGGCTGATCCTTTCCTAAAGTCTGGTGGGAGGGAGATTTCTCTTCCTCCTCAATGCTCTCTGTCTGAGTGGAGTGATCCATTGTTTCAGGCTTCACAACACTATTATCTGTCTGAGTTTGAGCTGTGGCCATCACAACTCCACCAACCTTTTCAGGAAGGGACTCAGTTTGGGTATGGGCTGTTATCATCACAGCCGTGCCAACCTGTTCAGGGAAGGAATCTGTCTGAGATTGGGCTGTGACTGGCACAGCCCTCCTGACCTGTTCAGGGAGGACATCTTGGACTGGGGCTGTGGCCATCACTGCCCCACTAACCTTACCATGGAGGTTTACCATTTTAAAATGGGTTTCTTGCTCTACCTCAGCCCAGGCTGAGATCTCTAAATCATTCCCCAGTAGGCAATCTACAGGCAAGTTTGATGACACTGCCACTCTCTTGGGGCCAGTGACACCTCCCCAGCTGAGATTGACCACTGCCTTGGGATGATCTGTCTGCACTCCATCAATATTGGTCACCTGGTATGTGGCTCCAGGTAAAAGTTGCCTTGAGGGGACTAGGCTCTCAGTCACCATGGTGATGCTAGCCCCTGTATCTCTATAGGCCTCAACTTTTATACCATTGATGAGGGGCTCCTGTCTGTACTTGCTCAAAGTGTTGGGACAAGCAGTGAAGTTGGCAAACCCCATGCCATTTTCACAGACAAGAGTATCTAAGTCAGGGGACCTGGTTAGGCCAGAGTCCCCAGGAACTCCCAAAGTAAATGCACCCAAATTCTTGGGGGCACTCCCACCACCTGGGGGATTACTACTAGTAGTAACAGGTGGCTTGGAATGGTTACTTAGGGGTATGTTCTCCTTATTGTTGTTGGCCTTTGGGCAACTGATGTCAGTTTTGTAATGGCCTACCTGTTTGCAGGTATGACAATAAGGTTTCTTTTGGGTATTGGAAGGATTCTGGGACCCACCCCCTTCAGAGGATTTTTGGGGCCCTGATGTGGTTTGATCTGAAGATTTATTCCCACCCTTCTCTTGAGGCTTGGTTGATTCCTTCTTTTGGTCACCACCTTGGTTCTTAGGCCTAACCCTGGTTCTGACCCATTTGTCTGCCCTCTTACCCAATTCCTGTGGAGAGATCAGATCAGAGTCTACCAGGTGCTGGTGTAATAACTGGTTCTGACAATTATTTAAGACTTGCTCTCTCATAATTAGATTATACAATCCTTTGAAATCAGTAACCTTACTTCCCAGTAGCCAGCCTTCAAAAGCCTTAGTGGCACAATCAACAAAGTCAGTCCAATCCTGAGACTGAGTTTTCTGGGTGTCTCTGAACATCAACCTGTACTGTTCAGTTGTTAAGCCAAACCCATCAATCAGTGTATTCTTCAGGCCTTGGTAATTGTTAGCATCCTCAGCTCTAATAGTGAGGAGCTTATCTCTACCTTTGCCTTCAAAGGAGAGCCACAATATAGCTGCCCACTGACTCTGGGGGACGCACTGGACAGTGCAGGCCCTCTCCAGAGCAGTCATCCATTTGTGGATGTCATCCTCTTGTTTAAAGGGGGGCACTATCTTACTCAGGTGTCTAGTGTCTAAACTCCTGTCCTTATCTCTAGGTAAAATGCTGCCACCAGTGGGGTGTGCCCCACTCAATTCCTGCTCTCTGGCAAAGGCAAGTCTTTCCTTGGCAAGGGCAAGTTCTTCCCTTGGCAAGGGCAAGTTCTTCCCTTTCAATCCTCAGATGGACCTCCCTCATCTTAGCTTCATGCTCTCTTCTCTGAGGGGATGTCATCCCTTTCCTAGAAGATGCCTGAGAGACATGGGTGTGAACAGATCTGTTAGAGCCTCTGGATAGAGACCTAACTCGTCCATTCCCAGTGTTAAGCCTGCCTGAGAGTGGGCCTGGGGGTGCCCCAGTTCCATTCTCATGCCTGCTTAAGTTGGCCCTGGTCTGCTGACTAATACTGGACCTTTGGCTGCCTCGTCCCCTGATGACTCTGCCTCCTCCTGATTGTCTGTATCTAGGAGGTGGAGGTCTGGGTCACCAAGGGTTCCCTCTAAGGGGGGCATACTCCCATCTGGATTAGGAGGGCCTGTGTTAGAAGCCCTCCTGGCATCATAAGTCTCTAAGAGACCTATCAGAAAAGGAGTGGTAGGGTTAGAACCCTGTTTTAGCTTTCTGGAGGTACACAATTGTCTCATCTCCTGAAAGCTAAGGGCTGCATATCTGGACATGACCTGTGGAGGGTCAATGACTACCAGGGGAGTCTGTGTAGATTCTCCTCAGACATGCTTCTAGTGTGGTGTAAGTGATGCACCTACCTACACTATGGGTTTACCTACTGATCCCTTGCTAGAGTTGTAGTCAGGGTGTGCTAGGCCCTGTGACACTACAACAGCTGGTTCAGTAGAACTCAGAGTATTCTAAGCTAAGTTATATGTACCTTGGTACTTATGTGATCTTTCAAATGATATTCTTAGGATACGTGTGGTAAATCAACAGCAAGCTCAAATCCCAACCGCTACTCACCAATGTGAGAAGTTGGCCTGATATATAGTGTTCACTATTCTAGTGATCACTGTGTATCATTCCAAACGACCTTTATTGATGATTGGTTGTAAGTCAACCTTATAGACCAGCTATCCTAGTAGCATGGACAAGAGCAGTCTTTAGGCTAAACTCTAGAGGGCGTGTTAAGCCAGCTGTTTTACCATCACATATACCCCTTGAACACCAAGTGAAAGGACACCACACAAGTTGTTATGAAAAATAAAGTGTATTTATTTATAACAAGTCTACCCTGAACTCTTTATGAGTCAGGGAGCTAAGCACAATACAAAACTCTTAAGAAAATACTTCAAGTTTTACAATTTACACAAATGCCCGAGGGGCACGAAAAACCATATACTACAAAAGTGGAATGTGAAATACTAGCAGGTAAGTAACAAGATCCAGAGGCTTCAGGATCGCTAGGGCTACACTACTGAACTCTTAGGTTAGGAGCAGGAGGCCTAGGGAGATCGGGTGCAGAGTGTGCACTCTCACGCGGGATGCGGGAAGAAGTCTATGGATGCTAGCGTTTCTAAAGTTACTGTTTCCGGACGAATCCGACTAGGTAGACTAAAAACGAAAAAGGATCTGGACACTTGGATAGTGAACCTGTGCTGGAGCACCGAAATACTCAAGTTACCTAGCCCAGGGGCAGCGGCTGCATAGGGTTCAAAAGACGTCGGGAATCCTCGTTGAAGTCTATGGAGCCTGAAAGAAGAAGTTGCTGGCAGGCGACCAGTGAAGATGTTCGGAGTGATCCAAGCCTGGATCGGAGTTGAAGACGACCTGAAAGCAGAGGGGACTCAGTTCTTAATCACTAGCCAGTGATTATGTGGGCACCAGGATGGCACCGGATGAAGTCACCTCGACCAGGTGAGTGGGCGACGCAGTGCTCTGCAGTCTCTCGGACCAGGAGGCGTTGTCGGCGACCAGGATGGAGGGGCGAGCTGTCCCACGAAGGTGTCTGCTGTCGGCGATGCTGGACCCAGGATTGGGGCAACAAACCTTGGCAAAGGCAAGCCCACGCGGTGGACTCAAGATGGCGTCTGGAGTGGACCAGGAGGGTCCAGGGGGCTCCTCTCTTGGAAGGGGGCTAGGGCCAGTCTGGAGCAACCAGACCAGCGGTGTAATCGTCGTGGTACGTTGTCAGGAGGGCCACTAGCCAACGGGCAAGTGACCGGACAACGCGGGAAGCAGCAAAGAGCAGAAGGGCCCCACGCAGATCTCGTGGATGCTGGGGGGGCTGGTCTTCGGTGCTGGAGCTGCTTAGGGTTAGGGCTTCTCAAACCCCAAAGCACTCACTCGAGGATCCCTCGGCTGTCGTGCTGGATAAGCGTCGTGCAGGTTTTGAAGATGGCCGGTCCCTCAGGTCTCGTCACACCCACGAATCTCAGCTGAGCTGTAGAGGCAGGTAGAGGTCAGAGATGGCAGGGAATCCGGGTCTCGTCGAGCTGGGCAGTCTTGATCCGGAGGAGAGACTTACAGCAAACCGCAGCGCTTAGATGGTGCCCGCTGATGCAGGGTGGCTACTCCTTAGCCACAAGGGAGAGTCTTCAGAAATGTTCAAGAGTTCTTTCATGGAAAGTAGTCAAGATTCAGAATTATCTAATTTGGGAAGGGGGCCTGCTCCTCCCTTTATCTTAAGAAAAGGAGCTGGCACGCGACTAGGTCCTGCCCATGGGTGGGACCAGGAGGGGGGTAGTTACACCCCTCTCCTTTGTCCAGTCTCTCCCCAGCTCAGGGGCTGGTGTGCCCCTGGAACTGGTTTGAGCCGGCATATGCACAGTGAGCACCGGGGTGCCACTTGCAGTCACCTTCCTTTCAGCCCTGCCTACCTGGGATACACAAAACCCTGTCTGGGATGGTGCTAGCACCGCCCCTGATAGGAAACCCTTTGTCCGAGCTCTCCTCGCTGGAAGGACTCCCAGCAGCAGGAGGTCAGACTTGTGTCTGTGGTGGCAGCATCCATTTTTTGATGCTGAGGCTCGAGTTAGCTTTAACCGGGGTTCACAGTTACATACATGTCGTATCCCTCTAGAAGGGTGGAATGCTAACCCCGTTGGCAGAATTGACGAGGGGTTAGTATTCCAATTCGTATGATACCTTACTCGACATGTTTTGATAATGCTATACCAAAGTTAGCATTTGACCGCGAGGTACATAATGCACTTAAGAGTATATGGTATAGCGTTATCATGGAACAGCTATTAGGACTTGGTTCCGCAAGCTGCAAACGGGCTCAGCTCATGCCAGAGCACCATCTCACATAATTCCAAGCACTCTGCCTTCAGGATTGATAAGGCCTGCCATAGGAGTGACTGATAGGAATATATGTGTCCATTTTAGGGTTAGATATAGGAATACTATATCTAAAGCAAATGGTGATTACACCACCTTGCCCCAGCTGTCGTGCAGCCAGTTGTGTCAGATTTGGGTGGCCAGCCAGGGGTGGCATAATACATGCTGCAGCCCCTGGTAGGCCCTGGGTACACCCATGCCCTGGATTCCTAAGGTATACTGTACAGGGACTGATAAGGAGGCCCAGTACCAATTAGATATGTACCTAGAGTACATGGAATCCAGTTTACAGAGAGAGCAGTGGGCCTGGGGTCCTGAATAGCAGGGCCCCAGGTCAACTAAGTCGAAAAACCAGCAAAACACCAGGCAAAAAGTTGGGGGCAACCATAGTCAGGTATCCACCTTCCTACACCTGTTACGATGTGCAGTGTCTCATTATCGTGTCTGCATGCTGTCAACCCCATTAGGATGGTAAAACAGTCCAGCGCCGTGAGTTATGGGGCGTGGTGGCCTGTTTAAAGTGCGGGTACTCGAGTTCAAGTTCAAGTTCGGGCATTTATATAGCGCACTACTCACCCAGAGGGTCTCAAGGCGCTTGGGGAAGGGGTACATTATTTGTCGAATAGCCAGGTTTTAAGTTCTTTTCTGAAGGAGATGTGGTTTTGAGTAAGGCGGAGGTGAGTGGGGAGTGAGTTCCAGGTCTTGGCAGCCAGGAAGGAGAAGGATCTGCCACCCATGGTGGATTTTCGGATGCGCGGGACTGCGGCGAGGGCTTGGTTGGACGATCTTAGTTGGCGGGTGGGTTTGTAGAAGGACAGTCGAGTGTTGAGGCATTCGGGTCCTAGATTGTAGAGGGCCTTGTGTGCGTGGGTGAGAAGACGGAACGTAATTCTTTTGTTGACGGGAAGCCAGTGGAGGTCTTTTAGGTGTCCGGTGATGTGATCTTGGCGAGGGATGTCCAATATGAGTCTCGCTGATGCGTTTTGGATGCGTTGGAGTTTTTTCTGTAATTTTGCTGTGATTCCGGCGTATAGTGTGTTACCATAATCCAGTCGGCTCGTGACCAGTGCGTGGGTGACAGTCTTTCTTGTCTCGAGGGGGATCCAGTGGAAGATCTTTTTGAGAATGCCAAGTACGTTGAAGCAGGAGGATGAGACTGCGTTGACTTGTCTGTACATCGAGAGAGAGGAGTCTAGGATGAAGCCAAGGTTGCGTGCGTGATCTGTGGGTGTGGGTGCTGTGCCCAGAGCGGAAGGCCACCAAGAGTCGTCCCAGGCAGAGGGGGAAGATCCTAGGATGAGCACCTCCGTTTTGTCTGAGTTGAGTTTTAGGCGGCTATGTTTCATCCATTCGGCTACTTCTTTCATGCCTTCGTGAAGATTGGTTTTGGCGGTGTTAGGGTCTTTGGTGAGGGAAAGGATTAATTGGGTGTCGTCGGCGTAGGAGATGATGTTGAGGTTGTGTTGGCGTGCGATGGATGCGAGTGGGCTCATGTAAACGTTGAAGAGGGTGGGACTGAGTGATGATCCTTGAGGTACTCCACAGATGACTTCAGTGGCCTCTGAGTTGAATGGGGGAAGTCGGACTCTTTGAGTTCTCCCGGCGAGGAACGAGATGATCCAGCCCAAGGCTTTTCCTTGTATGCCGATGTTGTTGAGGCGTTGTATAAGGGTGCTGTGGCAGACTGTGTCGAAAGCGGCGGAGAGGTCGAGTAGAATGAGGGCCGCTGTTTCTCCGTTATCCAGTAGTGTTCGGATGTCGTCTGTCGCTGCAATGATGGCGGTTTCGGTGCTGTGTTTGGCTCGAAACCCAGATTAAGATGGATCGAGGGAGTTGTTGGATTCAAGGAAGGCGGCGAGCTGGCTGTTGACGGCTTTCTCAATGAATTTGGCGGGGAAAGGGAGGAGGGATATGGGTCGGTAGTTTTTAAGTTCAGAGGGGTCTGCTGTGGGTTTTTTCAAGAGGGCGCTGAGTTCGGCGTGTTTCCAGCTTTCTGGGAAGGTGGCAGAGTTGAACGAGCAGTTGATGACATCACGGAGATGGGGTGCGATGGTGGAGTCAGCTTTGTTGAAGATGTGGTGGGGGCAGGGGTCGGTTGGCGAGCCAGAGTGGATTGAGTTCATTAGGCGGATGGTGTCTTCAGTGGTGATTGGGTTCCAGGCGCTAAGGTTGTTAGTTGGCGGAGTAGGATCTGAGGGGGGTGGGGATGGTTGATCGCTGGGAGTGTTCTCGAAGCTGTTGTGGATGTCGGCAATTTTGTTGTAGAAGAAGGAGGATAACGCATCGCAGAGGTCTTGGGAGGGAGTGATGTCGTTAGATGCTGCGGTGGGGTTGGTGAATTCTTTGACGATGTTGAAAAGTTCCTTGCTGTTGTGGGTGTTGTTGTCGAGACGATCCTTGAATGCTGATTTCTTGGCGGATCGAATCAGTTGGTGGTGTTTGCGGGTGGCTGCTTTGAGGGTGGCCATGTTGTCGGTGGTTGGGTTTTTCCTCCATGTTTTCTCCAGAGAGCGGCATAGCTTCTTGGATTTTTTTAAGGTCATCATTGAACCAGGGAGCCTTTTTGCTGGCTGATTTGATCTGGTGCTTTTTCAGGGGTGCTAATTCGTCAGCACTGTGGGTGATCCATTGCTTGAGATTGGTGGCCGCTTGGTTTGGGTCCAATGAGAGGGTGGGAGGGTTTTGGTTGAGTGATGTGAGGAGTTGGTCGGAGGTGATTTTGTTCCAGTTTCTCCGAGGAATAGGTTGTGGGCGGTTGTGGGTCAGGGTGGTTTTGTAGCTGAAGTGAAGACAGCTGTGGTCTGTCCAATGGAGAGCTGTGGTGCGATCGAAGGAGATGTGCTTGCTGGAGGTGAAGATAGGGTCAAGCGTGTGTCCGGCTACATGGGTGGGGGTGTCAACAAGTTGTTTGAGTCCGAGATTGGCCAGGTTGTCCAGAAGGGTGGAGGTGTTGCTGTCGTGTTTGTTTTCAAGGTGGTAGTTGAGGTCTCCTAAAAGAATGTAGTTCTCGGAGGCGAGGGCATGTGGGCTAACGAAGTCAGTGATGTCATCGCTGAATTGAGTGCGGGTTCCTGGGGGCCTGTAGATGAGGGTGCCTCTAAGTGTGGTCCTAGGGTCGGTGTGGATCTGAAAGTGGAGATGTTCGGCGGTTGCAAGATTATCGTCGGAGCTGGTCGTGATTTTGATGGTGTTCCTATGGATGATGGCGATGCCTCCTCCTGTTTGGTAGGTGCGGTCTTTTCGGATAATCTTGTAAGCGTCCGGTATGGCTATGGCGATGTCGGGTGTTGATGATGTGTTCATCCATGTTTCTGTCAGGAAGGCGATGTCCGGTGACGCAGTGTCGAGTAGGTCCCAGAGTTCGGTTGCGTGTCTGTGGACCGAGCGGGTGTTCAGCAGGATGCACTTCAGGCGGTTAGAGTCGGAGCTGTGTATGGAGGAAGTGGATTTGGTGAGGGTCCTGAAGCAGTTGAACTTGCAGGAGAGGCAGGCGAAAGGGCCGTGGGTACGTCCTGGGGTGGCTTCGCAGCATTGTGGTGTGCGTCCGGGGTTGAGGGCGAGGAGAGTTGCAGCATCATATGTGAATCTAGTGGATTGGGTGCGGCGGGGACCAGGGGGTCTGGTGCTGGGCGCGGTCCGGGCGGGACGGGCGTAGACGGGCTTACCTTTGGGGCACCTTCGGCGCGCATGGGGCACGACCACTGCGCGTGGACGCTGCACGAAGAGACATCTGTCATATATAGATAGTGGAGGAGGGAGGGGCGAGGGAGGAGCAGCTGGGAGGCGTTAGCGGGGCGGGGAGGCTGTCCACGAGGCACAACAAACAAAATGGCTGCGAAAACAAGCAGACCTGCAGCAGGGCGAGATTGGGGCACACAGATGGGGTACCAGCGCAACCAGACTGAAATAGTACTTTTAAACTGTACCAGAGCGAGCGTTTCAAATTATATGCGAGCACAGTGAAGTTAGCGTACAATGCGACCAGCACTATTAACGAATTAATTATCCGGCAATACAGCGTACAATGCAACCAGCGCTATTAACAATGAATTATCTGGCAATACAGCGTGCAATGCAACAAGCGCAATTAACAATTGACTATCTGGCAATACAGCGTACAATGCCACAAGCGCTATTAACAATTAAGTGTCTGGCAATACAGCGTACAAAGCAACAGGCGCTATAACTTATTCAGATTGTAGCCAGACGGCGTTACGATACCCAAGCACTTAAAATTGGACAGGCAAGCAGTAGCACCCAAGCGCTGCGAGGATCAGGCAGAGAGCGTAGGGGAGCGACCTCTTCGCACGAAGTCGAGGAGGTCACAGCGTTGGAAGGCAATGAACGAGCCTGGTCAGTCCGAGGGAGTGAGGAGCAGCTGGGAGGCGTTAGCGGGGCGGGGAGGCTGTCCACGAGGCACAACAAACAAAATGGCTGCGAAAACAAGCAGACCTGCAGCAGGGCAAGATTGGGGCACACAGATGGGGTACCAGCGCAACCAGACTGAAATAGTACTTTTAAACTGTACCAGTGCGAGCGTTTCAAATTATATTCGAGCACAGTGAAGTTAGCGTACAATGCGACCAGCGCTATTATCGAATTAATTATCCGGCAATACAGCGTACAATGCAACCAGCGCTATTAACAATTAATTATCTGGCAATACAGCGTGCAATGCAACAAGCGCAATTAACAATTGACTATCTGGCAATACAGCGTACAATGCCACAAGCGCTATTAACAATTAAGTGTCTGGCAATACAGCGTACAAAGTAACAGGCGCTATAACTTGTTCAGATTCTAGACAGACGGAGTTACGATACCCAAGCACTTAAAATTGGACAGGCAAGCAGTAGCACCCAAGCGCTGCGAGGATCAGGCAGAGAGCGTGGGGGAGCGACCTCTTCGCACGAAGTCGAGGAGGTCACTCTGCAACTGCAAGAGAAATGTGGAACTGTAAATCCACTAACCTGATTTACTTCATTCAGTGCCCCTGCCTCCTGGGATATATAGGGGAAACATCCCGAGCAATACAGACGCACTTGAATGAACATCGTTCAGCAATCAGAACAAAAAAACTGGCTGCTCCAATGGTAAAACATTTTTTGGAGAAAGGACACAATGCAGAAGACTTCACTTGGAGAGTTTTAGAAAAAATTCATACGCCTGACACCAAAGGTGGATCAGAAATTAGAAAGAAAAGGGAGGTATTCTGGATATTTGTCTTCAATACCTTCCGTGAGGGAATGAATAGTGAATTACCGTGGGAACATGCAATATGCTAGAAGAAAATTATTCCCTACATTCATTTTTCCTCATTAGGGACACAATCTGTAACTTCTGACTTAATCCCCATACCTATAATTTATTTGCTTTACCTTCATTATTTAGAAGTCAAATAATTCCAACTTGACACCCTTGCCTATATTCTTATTCTAATAGGGTTATAGCTTGATTAATTCTAAAGTTATATAAAACATCTCTTATGAGGATCACTACAATGATAATTGTTTGCGAGAATATAATATATAAAGACAAAACAACCTTATACCAGGCTTGCCTTCCCCATATTTGTAATACAGTCCGTTTTTTATTACAACTGTCTGATACACCGGGGAGTCTCTAGGGATAGATCCATCGTCCATTTCGACCCATAAAGATACTGCGGTCTAGTATCATGGGCAACTTCAATAACGAACTAGTCCTTTCTTTATCGCACTGACTGATCAGTCCGACATCGACAATCAGTCCGCCCTTAACACTTAGTCTCTTTTCTATCGTGCCGACTATAATACTCCAAAGGGCAGACACATTTAAAACAAACTAGTCCGTTTTCTATTACCTTTACGAATAAGCCCGCCCTACTACAAGGAGTCCTTCGTCTATTGCACCGACAATCAGTCCACCCTTGACACTTAGTCTCTTTTCTATCGTGCCGACTACAATACTCCAAGGGGCAGACATATTTAAAACAAGCTAGTCCGTTTTCTATTACCTTAACGAATAGGCCCGCCTTGCTATAGGGAGTCCCTCGTCTATTGCACCTATCGGAGTATTCTAAGGGTTTGATCTTTTTTAAAACGAACCTTTGCTTTGATCGTATCAAATATCTGGCCCGTTTTTTAATAAAAAGTCTGTTTTTAGTCATGAAATTTACAGCACCTCTGAAGGATCTTCGATGGTTATATTCTTTTTTAATGCATATGCCACATTATATTGCTCGTGAAAACATGGCCGCATTATTAACTACGTTTAGTCCCTTTTCCATGGCTTGGACGACTAAGTCCGCTTTCCCTTTCACTGCCAAGTACAGCTGCATCACATCTTGGCATTAAGAGCAATATAAAAAGACGACCTTAGATGCACTCATTCTCTATCGGTCGTGAAAGGAATACAGAAACCCAGCATCCCGCCGCCGGAACCAGGAGCCCTGTTAATATCTATTGGGTAAGAATCACCTGATGTGATACCTGTAACTTGATTATCTTTAGCGCCACCATTTGAAATTACATGGCCCCCCCTTTTTTGTCCTTTTTTGTCTTTATCTATAGACAGGGAGTTATTTTAACCGTATCTATTGAGATTCTATTGGAACCTAACCCTAAAGGTAACCACTTTTTACTTATATCTTTTCATGGATTAATGGTATCTAATGGCTTAAATAAATATAAAAGTTAAGCAAACCCTCACTATGAAATATTTCCCCCGAAATATGCAGGAACCTATCCTTATCAAGATCCCCACATCAGGAGGATTATAACACGCTTGATTTTACATTTGAGTATTCCTTGAATCATTGGCGACTTCCGGCTGGCGGGCTTAAATGAAATATTTTTACACTTTTCAGGTAATCTAACTGCCCTTAGTCAATACCACAATATCTTAAATTGTGTATAAACCTCAGTCATAATAAATTTCTAAATTTTCTAAAGCAATTTTTATCTATACCCCATAGGATATATGCAATTATAAAAGACTAAATCCTGGAATTATCTGACATCAAGGATTATATTTGATAACGAATCCTTGGACTTATGCCAAAATAGGTAAATATCATCTTCAAATAGTACACGTAGCATAGCACGCTGTGGACCATTTTAAATCATTACCCTGTTCTTTCTCATAGCACTATCTCAGAAATCAGGATAAAGGAAATTCCTTATAAGATTCAGATCGATTAATCCACACTATACTTCATTCTTTTAAGTAAGTGTACCTATTTACCAGGTTTACACATCTATAGCAGTATATGAATGCTCGCACTGTGGAAATAGGTGACCATAGACCATACTAATGATTCATACTAAGCTATGCCCCAAGTACATATTTTTATCTCTATACTAGGGCTTAGAACTATAAAACCTATATTAGGAATTTTGATTTGTATACCATTCATTAAACCCATTTGCACGAGTCTGTGGAACCATTACCTTGACGGAATGTATTATAGATATTATCATATATCACAACATATAGGAAGTGGTGATCCAACAATACTCCTGATAGACTTCCCGTCTAGCACTTGATATCGACGGGTCTTTTACCCTAATTGTGGTCTATAATCCTGTGACTACCAGTAAGGCAAGGAAAGCGAAATGAAATTAATTAGACATGATGAAATGTTTTGGAAAAACTGAGACTACTATGACAAGCATTAGTTATTAGAAACTTGATGTGTTAAAAATCAGGATCTAAAGAACATGCATAATATTGTGTATAATTTTTTATTGTATGGCATTTTCCTTTTAGATTTACCGTGGCTGCTCCAGAAGAAGGCGCTGGTCCGCCGAAACGCGCGTAGAGATAAAATTTGCCACCTTGTTTATATATTTTTCTAATTGTCTATTCTTACGTGTATCCATCCATCTAATTGTATGGAAATTTTAATGATACCTTGATTGTTTATTTTTATTGTGATATATTTGCCACTTTTAAAATTGAAATTGACTGTATTACATGAACTTAAAGCTGTGTTAATAATTTTGAATAAAATTGTACAATTTTTCTAAATACTATTGTTGTAGCTCAGTCCCTTCCTATGTCTATTATGGTTGTTGCCTAGATTGATACCTATCACTCATTTGTTTTCCCTGGTCTAGGAACTACAATTCTTTGTATTCAGGGGGTCCTTGTTAAATATATGCATTATTTTCCCACAGCTTGTCTGTGCAGGGCTGGTCTGTTGCTTTTGTATTAAGTACTTTCTTTATCTAGTTTCTCCTTGCTTTACTTGGTGTCACAACCATAAGACTATTAATCCTTAAATATTGCCCTTAAATATCCATCAATATGGCCCTTCAAAAAACATTTGGGTTTACCGACGAAGAGTTTGAGACGCTTGTCGGTACCTCAAGTTCATTTAACCATACCTCAGGTGAACCCACACGTCATAATGATGACACGAAAAGACTATTGGACCTTAAGAAGAAGCTTACACGCATCGAGGCTCATGGGGAATTTATGCTGGCGTATTTACGCCTGGGCATTATCCCAATGGGTCTCCGTGTAAGAAATATCCCTGGGCTATTTGTACACTATAAGGCATTTCTGGATAAATGGAGCAGAATTGCTAGTAGGTGCTCAAGGGATCTTATGATGCTAATAGTGGAAACTGCGAAAGAGTTAGCTGCAGAAGTAAGATCAGACATCGACGAACTAGAAGATAAAATTAAAAAGATGGGAAATATAGAGGATTCAATGAAGAAAATTGCCGAGTGCAATAAAGAGGTAGAGTCATTCTCGAGCTATCTCGATAAAAGGGAGAACGATAAATTACTAAAAGATAAAAGATATGCTACAATTGAGAATACTTACCCGTACCTAAAATCAGATTTTTACAAACAAAATCATTTCACGCCTGAAAATAGTGATGAACAACAACGGGTAAATACATTCTCACAAAGTTCTGACTCTGATAATGATAATGATGGCTATTATGAACCTGAACCTCACTATAACCAGCCTTCAGGCAGAGGGGCACGTAGACAGCCTTTTTTAGGGAACCGAGGGATGGGACGAGGACGCCCCCGGGTTCACTTCCAGGGACAACCGAGAGGGAATTACAAACCCCAACACCATCAGCAACAACAAGAGGAACCCCAATTCGTACGAGAAACAAGAAACAGGCAGTATTGGAAGCAGGGGATGTAATACCCATTTTTAATCTTTCAAACATCGACCTCGATCCATCTAGTACTGCCTTGCTGTCAAAAGGCCTCTCATTTGTCCCGCACTCCACCCCCAATCTCTTTGAACTCTATTGCGACATCATCTCATTTTTTCGGAAAATCCGTCTTAAAAGGTTCTTCATAACTGAAAGCCGAGATGACGAAGAAACTACCACCATAAAATCTCTTAGCCTTCCCTCCACTTTCAGTCCCTCACTAGAACAATTGGGACCAGAAATAGCTACCTTTGAGTTGGTCATCTTAAAGAAACTAGATCAGGCATTGAGATTTATCCCGAAACCGATCTATAATATAGATAAGGATGAACATCAGGCTCTGCTAAATATCTCCTCTAACAAAGACTTAACCATTAAGAGTTGTGACAAGGGTGGTGGGATTGTTCTGATTGACACTGCCCAATATGAACTTAATATGTTGAAAATGCTAGATGACAAGTTATTCTACACTCCTATCCAAACATACTCCCCACTGAACTTATCCAAAAAAATTAGGTCTTTGACTAACACAGCTCTGGAAGATGGTTTCATTACCACTAAAGAATTTGAATTTTTAAACCATAACTTGGGTAAAACTGCTCGTATATACGGGTTGCCTAAGATTCACAAGAATCCCAATGATCCACCGTATCGCCCAATAGTTTCTACCATAGGAACGGCTACTGAGCCACTGTCCAAATTCATAGACAACTACCTGCGCCCATCTATATCCAAAATCAGATCTTATGTGCGAGACACAGGAGATATGA
Source organism: Lissotriton helveticus (assembly GCF_964261635.1). NCBI lineage: Eukaryota > Metazoa > Chordata > Amphibia > Caudata > Salamandridae > Lissotriton > Lissotriton helveticus. Next base: position 928,595 of record NW_027611656.1, on the reverse strand, counting down.
TAAAAAAGACAGAAGGGCTATCCTTCAATCCCAACCGGGATCTCCTGGTTACAATGGATGTGGAGTCCTTATACAGCAATATCCCACTGACCGAAGCAATGCAAACAACATCATGGTTTATTGATTTGCACAACATCCCTTGCCCGAAAACATTCCTCCTGGCTTGTCTGGAAATTGTCCTAACCGACAATTATTTTGAATTCGGTTCCCATACTTACCGCCAGGTAAAGGGCGTAAGTATGGGCGCATCGGTCGCGCCGTCAATCGCTAATATTTACATGGCGGCTTTTGAAGAAAGATATGTCCACAACGAGGTGGCCCCCTTCTTTGAGTCTGTCTCCCATTGGTCCAGATATATAGATGATATCTTTTTTGTCTGGACCGATGGGAGGGAGACCTTGGAGGAGTTCATCTCTTGGATAAATGAGGCAGACCCCAATCTTCGCTTTACGTCACACATTAGTTGCGAGAAAGTGGAGTTTTTAGATATTGAAATTAAAAATGACGATGGAGTATTGAAAGTTGATTTGCATATAAAGCCTACGGCTAGAAATACCTTGCTACATTATAGCAGCTTTCACCCTAGATCTCAGAAAGACTCCATACCATTCTCCCAGTTTCTAAGAGTCAGACGAAACTGTTCAAGTCTGGCAGACTTTGACAGGCAAGCATTACTGATGAGAAGCAAATTTATTGAGAGAGGGTATCCTCACCGTTTGGTGAGACACTCTTATAAGCGTGCCCGCTACTACGACCGAGATTGCTTGCTTCTGCCTAAATCTGTAAAATCTAATGACCAAGTGGTCTGTGTTACAAAACACTCAACTATAGATGCCAAAATCAAACAAATAATAAACTCAAATTGGCACATTTTGAACAGCAATTGTACCGTAGAACAGAAATTAGCGAAGCCTCTTTTTGCTTACAAAAGAAACAAAAATCTAAAAGAACATATTGTTCACTCACGCTTCAGAACTAGATCAAATGGTTTAAATTTGGCACAGAGGTCTATTACATCAAGTAACCCTGTGAAAGGAACTTTTCCATGTTCATCTTGCTCTCACTGTACCAATATTATAAGAGGAGAGGAATTCAGCCACAATGGCCATAAAACAACTGCAAGAGAAATGTGGAACTGTAAATCCACTAACCTGATTTACTTCATTCAGTGCCCCTGCCTCCTGGGATATATAGGGGAAACATCCCGAGCAATACAGACGCGCTTGAATGAACATCGTTCAGCAATCAGAACAAAAAAACTGGCTGCTCCAATGGTAAAACATTTTTTGGAGAAAGGACACAATGCAGAAGACTTCACTTGGAGAGTTTTAGAAAAAATTCATACGCCTGACACCAAAGGTGGATCAGAAATTAGAAAGAAAAGGGAGGTATTCTGGATATTTGTCTTCAATACCTTCCGTGAGGGAATGAATAGTGAATTACCGTGGGAACATGCAATATGCTAGAAGAAAATTATTCCCTACATTCATTTTTCCTCATTAGGGACACAATCTGTAACTTCTGACTTAATCCCCATACCTATAATTTATTTGCTTTACCTTCATTATTTAGAAGTCAAATAATTCCAACTTGACACCCTTGCCTATATTCTTATTCTAATAGGGTTATAGCTTGATTAATTCTAAAGTTATATAAAACATCTCTTATGAGGATCACTACAATGATAATTGTTTGCGAGAATATAATATATAAAGACAAAACAACCTTATACCAGGCTTGCCTTCCCCATATTTGTAATACAGTCCGTTTTTTATTACAACTGTCTGATACACCGGGGAGTCTCTAGGGATAGATCCATCGTCCATTTCGACCCATAAAGATACTGCGGTCTAGTATCATGGGCAACTTCAATAACGAACTAGTCCTTTCTTTATCGCACTGACTGATCAGTCCGACATCGACAATCAGTCCGCCCTTAACACTTAGTCTCTTTTCTATCGTGCCGACTATAATACTCCAAAGGGCAGACACATTTAAAACAAACTAGTCCGTTTTCTATTACCTTTACGAATAAGCCCGCCCTACTACAAGGAGTCCTTCGTCTATTGCACCGACAATCAGTCCACCCTTGACACTTAGTCTCTTTTCTATCGTGCCGACTACAATACTCCAAGGGGCAGACATATTTAAAACAAGCTAGTCCGTTTTCTATTACCTTAACGAATAGGCCCGCCTTGCTATAGGGAGTCCCTCGTCTATTGCACCTATCGGAGTATTCTAAGGGTTTGATCTTTTTTAAAACGAACCTTTACTTTGATCGTATCAAATATCTGGCCCGTTTTTTAATAAAAAGTCTGTTTTTAGTCATGAAATTTACAGCACCTCTGAAGGATCTTCGATGGTTATATTCTTTTTTAATGCATATGCCACATTATATTGCTCGTGAAAACATGGCCGCATTATTAACTACGTTTAGTCCCTTTTCCATGGCTTGGACGACTAAGTCCGCTTTCCCTTTCACTGCCAAGTACAGCTGCATCACATCTTGGCATTAAGAGCAATATAAAAAGACGACCTTAGATGCACTCATTCTCTATCGGTCGTGAAAGGAATACAGAAACCCAGCATCCCGCCGCCGGAACCAGGAGCCCTGTTAATATCTATTGGGTAAGAATCACCTGATGTGATACCTGTAACTTGATTATCTTTAGCGTCACCATTTGAAATTACATGGCCCCCCCTTTTTTGTCCTTTTTTGTCTTTATCTATAGACAGGGAGTTATTTTAACCGTATCTATTGAGATTCTATTGGAACCTAACCCTAAAGGTAACCACTTTTTACTTATATCTTTTCATGGATTAATGGTATCTAATGGCTTAAATAAATATAAAAGTTAAGCAAACCCTCACTATGAAATATTTCCCCCGAAATATGCAGGAACCTATCCTTATCAAGATCCCCACATCAGGAGGATTATAACACGCTTGATTTTACATTTGAGTATTCCTTGAATCATTGGCGACTTCCGGCTGGCGGGCTTAAATGAAATATTTTTACACTTTTCAGGTAATCTAACTGCCCTTAGTCAATACCACAATATCTTAAATTGTGTATAAACCTCAGTCATAATAAATTTCCAAATTTTCTAAAGCAATTTTTATCTATACCCCATAGGATATATGCAATTATAAAAGACTAAATCCTGGAATTATCTGACATCAAGGATTATATTTGATAACGAATCCTTGGACTTATGCCAAAATAGGTAAATATCATCTTCAAATAGTACACGTAGCATAGCACGCTGTGGACCATTTTAAATCATTACCCTGTTCTTTCTCATAGCACTATCTCAGAAATCAGGATAAAGGAAATTCCTTATAAGATTCAGATCGATTAATCCACACTATACTTCATTCTTTTAAGTAAGTGTACCTATTTACCAGGTTTACACATCTATAGCAGTATATGAATGCTCGCACTGTGGAAATAGGTGACCATAGACCATACTAATGATTCATACTAAGCTATGCCCCAAGTACATATTTTTATCTCTATACTAGGGCTTAGAACTATAAAACCTATATTAGGAATTTTGATTTGTATACCATTCATTAAACCCATTTGCACGAGTCTGTGGAACCATTACCTTGACGGAATGTATTATAGATATTATCATATATCACAACATATAGGAAGTGGTGATCCAACAATACTCCTGATAGACTTCCCGTCTAGCACTTGATATCGACGGGTCTTTTACCCTAATTGTGGTCTATAATCCTGTGACTACCAGTAAGGCAAGGAAAGCGAAATGAAATTAATTAGACATGATGAAATGTTTTGGAAAAACTGAGACTACTATGACAAGCATTAGTTATTAGAAACTTGATGTGCTAAAAATCAGGATCTAAAGAACATGCATAATATTGTGTATAATTTTTTATTGTATGGCATTTTCCTTTTAGATTTACCGTGGCTGCTCCAGAAGAAGGCGCTGGTCCGCCGAAACGCGCGTAGAGATAAAATTTGCCACCTTGTTTATATATTTTTCTAATTGTCTATTCTTACGTGTATCCATCCATCTAATTGTATGGAAATTTTAATGATACCTTGATTGTTTATTTTTATTGTGATATATTTGCCACTTTCTTTTAAAATTGAAATTGACTGTATTACATGAACTTAAAGCTGTGTTAATAATTTTGAATAAAATTGTACAATTTTTCTAAATACTATTGTTGTAGCTCAGTCCCTTCCTATGTCTATTATGGTTGTTGCCTAGATTGATACCTATCACTCATTTGTTTTCCCTGGTCTAGGAACTACAATTCTTTGTATTCAGGGGGTCCTTGTTAAATATATGCATTGCATTCGGTCACTCGTGTTTATACATGGCCGTATACGGGCGGTTGATGCTACCACAACTTGCATGCTTATCAATTTGTGCGTGCTGAGTGGTCTTTTATTTCTTATGAGATCAGGCGCTTACCGTAAATTGGTGTGCCGTGATCCTATCTCGCATACCTATTAGTGAGGCGAGGTTATATCTATTGATAGTGCTCGGACTGCCATTCCAAACATATATGACACATACTGACTTACTGACACGGAGGACAAACATTACATATAGTTGGTAAATTGAGGCTTACTCTTATTAGGGTATTAGAGGCATCGGAGGGCAGAGGATGGAACTCCCTCTATAGAGAACATATTTCTGGGAAGAAATAAGTGTTCCGTTAAGTGAATTGCGTTATCTTAAATGAAGTATCGGCTCGTTTGAAAAACCGTTGTGCGTTAGTAAGTGCAGGCGCCACTGTGCCGTGGTGACGCCCGTTTTCTTCTCGTCGCTTATGGTGGATATAGAAGGGTTGAGTACTTACTTTTAGCTCATGAGGGTATAGGCCGTTTACCTACTTCTGTCCGCTGCCCCGCTACACTGGTCCGGGTGCTCGGAAAAAAGAAATAAAGGTTTTTCGGCTTCCGTGATGGGCGTGGTCCGATCACGTGGTGCGTTGCTAGGGAGACCATGGAGCATTCTCTGGCTATGGTGGCTGTGAACGGACATCCAAACGCAAATGGCATGTGGGGTTCGATCCTAGGGTCTAAAGATCCATGGTAATATATAGATAAATAAATAGCCGGAGGTTCTAAATTGTTTCACCGCTGTAGATGCAAATTGTACCGGATTGCACAAAATACACCGCTGGAGGTAGAATGGTATTCTGGGAATGCTCTGATATGTGTGGTGCATTGAGGGCCCTCGAAGTGCATTGAGCGCCCTGGAGGGTCAAAAGTCAAAGTTAGTCAGTTTGCCGCAGGCAACGACTAAGGTAAAGGAAAAACCTTCCAATTTGCTGTGTATGAGTGGAATAGCTCCGCTCTCTTCTGGACCCCATGTATCCCATAAGGGGAGGTGCGCGCTAGTTAGTTGGTTCAAAATGTGGATGCGATTGTCACAGGTTGGGATTAGTACCCACTTGGATTAACAGGGAACACGATCATTAACAGCAGTGTTGTGTTCATATTAGCAGGGAACACGATCATTATCAGCAGTTCATTTCAGTACTGATGCCCATGGGATATTATCATTAAGGCCTGTTTTGTGAGTGGATAATCTGTAGACCCAGCGTTGCTCTTTCTCATATAAGCGTTGTTGTGCAATGGGTCCAGGAGGAATCTGTTCAATAATTGTCCACTGCATGTCATTGGGTGTGTGGTGTGCTTCTAAGAAGTGATCAGTCAGTTTGGTTGCATTCTTTCTACAGCGTATCGTGCTGCGATGTTCGCAAATGCGTTGCTTGACTTTGCGGGTGGTCATGCCAATATAAGGCTTTCCACATGTGCATTTGATGAGGTGCACAACGTTTGAACTGTTGCAATGTGTGTGTGATCGTTGTTCCTGCTTTTTAGGGCTCGGCCTAGCGTACACTGCGCAGCAGTGTCGCGCAGCCGAGATCTTATGTTTCCCTAGTACTGGGGCTTGAACCCGCCTTCTCTTCCATTGGCTAGCTTCATAAATGAAGACTAGCCATTGGAAGAGATGTGTGTCACTCAGTTCTGTCCCCGGCTTGAGCAGATTTGTGGGCGTTTATTGCCTTTTTTGAAGCCCGCCCCTTGTTTTCGTCATTCAGAGGTGGGCGTTTACTTTTTTGGTTTTTTGGGCGGCGCTTTTGTTTTGCCATTTCCCCCGACCGCCGGCAGAAGAAATCGTCCTCAGGTGAGTGCTTGCTGTCCTGCCCCCCCTCGTTCGTGGTTGCTGTCCTGCCCCCCCCCCCCTTGTTCGTGCTTGCTGTCCTGCCCCCCCCCACGTTCGTCGTGCTTGTTTTTTTTTTGTTGTTGTGAGGAACAGCTCCGATGTTCGGGTTCGGTCCTGTTTTTCCTCCTCTCCGACTTTTTACTCGTGGATTTATTGGAACCGCTTAATTCCGTCTGAAGACACCCAGCCCGGCGCTGCTCCTCTGCCCTTTTACCTCAGCGCTCTTACCACTGCCCCATCATCTGGCCCGGACCTTTGAACTGTCCGTTTGTTCCAGCACACGTGCTAAACCAGAATCTGCCATTTTACCCCGGGGCCTGCCTTCTCGCCCCCCGGATCTGCCCCCTGAGCGCTGCCGGGATCGCCCTGTGTGCTGCCGGTGGGGTCTCTGCATGGGCCCCCTCACCGCTGGATTTTGGATTTGACCCGCAGCTGTCCGTCTCCTGCAGCTGCCCCCCAGCCTGGTGTGCGGCACCCACCCTGCACCTGCCCCCGGTGAGTCCAGACTGCCCCCTTGTTTCTTTTGCCTCCGGTTTTTCTTAAACGTCCGCTAAAAAAAGGAGCCACAACAGAGGAGCTCTTTTTAGTGGAGCTTTCATTTTGCCACATTCTTTCTTTGCAGTAATGCATCTTTGCTAAATGAATACATTGACTCAGAGTTTGTCTAATTAGTTTCGTTCATGGACTTTCCTTTCCTTCTCCTGTTTTCTTCAAACATAATGTAATCTCAGTGAGCATACTGTGGCACCTGGCAGTTAGGTGAGGCATAGTGAAGTAAAAGATGCAAATGCAGGAAAAGCACACAGTTGAGGAAATTGCACCTTTTTATGGAATTAAAAGATAAAGAGTGGCGGAAGAAGATGAATCTTAAATTTGTTTATTTTCTGTTTTCTCTGTGGTCTTCATTCCTTTCAGCTTGAATTCATTGCTTTGGGTTTTTATCATTCAACTTTACCTATTGCCACTTCACTCCTTTTGGGTGAGAGCTTTTCTGTGGAGGTTTGTGAGTTCCCTCTGAGCTTTCTCATTAGTCAATTTCACTCTTACGTCTCTTCGAATTTTCTGATTTAGCTGGAAGCCAAGTTAAAAGTGCTGGCTTTTTCAGTATTGTAACTTAAGAACAAAAGATGTCCCAAAGAGGTGGACAGTATCGTCCTATTTATGTGTCAATATTGAGAGACAGCATACCATATTCTCGGTTGGAAAGGCAAAGTTAAGTATTTTCGTTATCAAAACAGTAACCTTGTTGATTCTTCTTGTTTTATTATGTGTTCTATTATGTGCTTCATGTAACGTTTTTAACCAATGTGAAATGTTGTTAATCAATATTTTTTTATATGAATTGTAATTTGATTGTGGAATAAATTTAACTCACATTTTTTACCAACACATGTTTTGACAAGTGTTATTAATTTCCTTTGCCTCAATAACTATTTATAATGTGTTAAAAATGTACAACTGTCCGTGGATGTTACTGTTTTGATAACGAAAATACTTAACTTTGCCTTTCCAACCGAGAATATGGTATGCTGTCTCTCAATATTGACACATAAATAGGACGATACTGTCCACCTCTTTGGGACATCTTTTGTTCTTAAACTACGGTTTTTCCCCCCCAGTCCCTTAAAAACCCTGTGTGGGGTCCTCCTTCCTTTTTTCTTTTTCAGTATTGTTACTGTAGACATGTGACGAACCCTTTAAGAAGTGATGGGGAAGATATTTCAGGGAAGTGGTTTGGCGACAGGGAATAAGAGCCCGCTTTTTGATGACTTTGTAGCCTCTTGTGATTCTAATGTGAGATGATGAGGATAACCTTAAGCTTGCTATGGCTGGCTCAGGGTCTTCATTATTAAGGCAGTGTGATTACTTGCCATTCGTGCGCTCGTACTGTCTTGTTTGATCATTATCACTATTTTTTCATTTATATCTCCTTTTAAATCCTTAACAAGTATAGGTGTCTGTACTCTTTTTGTAGAGCATGATTGATGTACTGCAATGATTATTCGGAAGAGATTATCATTAATGTGCGAGTGACCATGTATTTAACACATCACAGAAGAAAAGTAGTGCTGTTTACTGAATGAAAAAATTAATTGATGTTGATGAGGGTGTAAAGTGAAACTCATTTTTGAGGCTGTTCCTCACATCTGCCCCCCTGATTGTGCCGTTTTTTTCTTGCCTTCTGCCCCCTGATTGTGCCGTTTTTCTTGCCTTCTGCCCCGATTGTGCTGCTTTTCTTGCCTTCTGCCCCCTGATTGTGCTGCTTTTCTTGCCTTCTGCCCCCTGATTGTGCTGTTTTTCTTGCCTCTGTTCCCCTGATTGTGCCGTTTTTCTTGCCTTCTGCCCCCTGATTGTGCCGCTTTTCTTGCCTTCTGCCCCCTGATTGTGCCGTTTTTCTTGCCTATGTTCCCCTTATTGTGCCGTTTTTCTTGCCTTCCGCCCCTGATTGTGCCGTTTTTCTTGCCTTGTGTGTGTGTCTCTGTGTGTGGCTCTGTGTGTAGGTGGCTCTGTCTGTGTATGTGTGTGGCTCTGTGTGTATGTGGCTCTGTGTGTGTGTGTGGCTCTGTCTGTGTGTGTGTGGCTCTGTGTGTGTGTGTGGGGCTCTGTCTGTGTGGCTCTGTGTGTTGGGGCTCTGTGTGTTGGGGCTCTGTCTGTGTTGGGGCTCTGTCTGTGTTGGGGTCTGTCTGTGTGGCTAGCTTTTTTTGTAGGTGGCTCTATGTGTGGGTGGCTCTGTGTGTGTGTGGGTGGCTCTGTGTGTGTAGGTGGCTCTGTGTGTGTAGGTGGCTCTGTGTGTGTGTGGGTGGCTCTGTGTGTGTGTGGGTGGCTCTATGTGAAAGACTGTGTGTGTGGCTCTGTATGTGTGTGTGGGTGGCTTTGTGTGTGTGGCTCTGTGTGGGTGCAAAAGCAATAGGTCTCGCATTTGCGCGCGATTAAGCTATTGGCATTGTAAATGACAATGCCATTTATTTATGTTTTAAAAACAAAAACATAAATACAAATAAATACAAATAATGTCCGGACACCTCAGAGACCTGCACTGGCTCCCGGTCAACAAGAGAATCACCTTCCGGCTCCTCACCCACGCACACAAAGCCCTACACAACCAAGGACCAGGATACCTCAACAGCCGCCTCAACTTCTACGCTCCCAAACGCCAGCTTCGATCGACCAGCCACGCCCTCGCCGCCGTCCCCCGCATCCGAAGAGCCACCACAGGAGGAAGGTCCTTCTCCTACCTGGCCGCCAAGACTTGGAACTCCCTTCCGACCCACCTCCGCCTGACCCAGGACCACCTCGCCTTCAGGAAGCAGCTCAAGACCTGGCTGTTCGAGCAGTAGCGGACCCCCTCCCCCCAGCGCCTTGAGACCCTCCGGGTGAGTAGTGCGCTATACAAATGGTCTGATTGATTGATTGATTGAGAACGGCTCCCATATATTGCGGGGTCTGGATGAGGGTGGCATCAATTCCAAAAATGTGCTCAATTGTGCGTGCCCATATGTGACGTTTCTAACTCAATCTTTAAGGGAAGACACTTGCTATCTGCCCCAATTAACTACAACCTGTCTCTTAGTAAACAGTAGGAGGAGTGCGAGCAGTTAACGCAACTTTGGCGGAATGTCCTTTAAGTACCCTAATAGGCTAAGGATGGGAGACGGGGCCAGCGACACCCCCAATATGCTGTTCACCAACTTGAAAATCTGCACCCAGAAGCCGGCTATCGTGGAACATTGCCATGCAACATGTAAGAACGCGTAGCACGCCAGACCTGTAGCATTGCATCCTATAATATCTGTCTCCACCGGGGAGTAGGGCGGGTGCTTATGACTATAACAGAGATACCCCTACTACAGAACTGGAGTTACAGGACAGAAACTACTCCTTCTGTAGTAGGGGATCTCTGTGTATAATCATAATCTAGTGAATAGAATGGCAAGCCCATCCCCAGAACAGGCGGTGGAGACCAAGAAACAACCACTAATGCGCAAACAAATTCCGCAGCGAAGCCTGTCCCACCAGAGCATCTGCCCTGGCATCAGTGTCCAGACAGTAATGCTTAGCAAAGGTATGAACCGACTTCCAAGTGGCCGCCTTGCAAATTTCCGCAATGGGAACATTACGCAACAAAGCTGTCGTAGCAGCTTTGCCTCTGGTGGAATGAGCCTTAGGCTTACCTCCTAAGGTCTTATTCGCTTTTTGGTAACACAATTGTATGCAGGACACAATCCACCTAGAGATGGACTGCTTAGAGGTCGCAAGACCTGTCCTGACCGATCCATAATTGATAAACAATTGGTCTGACCTACAAATATCTTTGGTCTTATCAAGATAAAATTTCAACACCCTCCTAACATCCAGGGAATGCAAAGACCTTTCCTCTGGAGATGAATGATTCTGAAAAAACGTAGGCAACGTTATGGTCTGGTTTACATGGAAATCAGAGACAACCTTGGGAAGAAATTTAGGGTGAGTACGCATAACAACCTTAGCAGCATGAAATACAATATAAGGTTCTTGGCAACACAACGCCTGAATTTCACTCACCCTGCGGGCTGATGTGATGGCCACAAGGAACGCCGCCTTCCAGGACAGGTGCTGCAACGAAGCATTATGAATGGGTTCAAAAGGCTCCTTCATCAACCTGTGATCACAGGGATCTGGAAGAAGGAAGTCTGTGAAGTCAATGCAGCAAGATGAACCTTAATGGAATGAACATTAAGGCCAGACTGCGCCAAATGGAGAAGGTACGGAAGGATGACATATTCCTGACATTTTGGTGGATCAAAGTTCTTGGACTTGCACCAGATGCAGAATCTCTTCCACTTGTAAGCATAAGACGTCCTAGTGGAAGGCCGCTTTGCCTCCTTTAGTATGTCCATACAATCCTCTGGAAGATTCAGATGGTCATATTGCACTATCTCAGGAGCCATGCCGCCAAACTCAAAGACGAGAGGTTCGGGTGCACCATCTGCATTCCGGGGCGATTAGGATCATCCACGCCCTGGACTGGGACAACTTGACCAGTACCGCTGGAATCAGGGGGATGGGTGGAAAAGCGTATAGAAAGCTGTTCGACCAGTCGATCCATAGTGCATTCCCCAGCGTCCCCTGCTGGTAGTACCTGGAGGCGAAGTCTCTGCGTTTTCTGTGGTGGCTGTGAGAAGTTGGCCTGATATATAATGTTCACTAGTTCTAGTGAGCACTTTGTATCAGTCCAAACAACCCTTATGGTGATTGGTTGTAAGTCAACCTTATAGACCAGCTATCCTAGTAGCGTGGACAAGAGAAGTCTTTAGGCTAAACTCTGAATGGCATGTGAAGCCAGCTGTTTTACCACATATAACCTTTGAATACCAAATGAAAAGACACCACACAAGATGTTATAAAAATAAAATGTCTATTTATTTAGTAACAATACCTCTGAACTCTTGATGAGGTCAGAGGCCTAAGCACATGACAATACTACAAAAGAAATACGAGTTTCCACAATAATTACACGTGTGCCTTAGGGGCACGACAAACCATATACTGTAAACAATGGAATGCGAGGAAAGAAAATACTGTAAGGAGATGCAGAGGCTGGAGGATCGCTGGGACTACGTTACAAACTAGGTGAGTAAGGAGCAGGAGGCCCACGGGACCCACGTGCAGAGAGGAAACTCTCACGCGGGATGCGTACCAACGCCTATGGATGCTACAGTTCAAAGAAGTAAGGATTCCGGACGAATCCAAATGGATGGAGGAAAAACAACAGTGGACCTGGACACTAGGAGAGTGAACACAGACTTCAGCACCTAGAAGGTTTAGTTACCTAACCCACAGGCTGCTGCGGGTGCATAGGGCTGAAGTTGTGTCGGGTTTGCTGCGTTGGTCCTGATGATGCCTGAAACAAGAAGTTGCTGGCAGGCAGACAGATGGAGGAGTCCGGTGGTTCCAAGGATGGAACGGGAAAGAAGAAGTCCTGAAAGGGAAGGGGACAGAGTCTCGGTCACTAGTCAGTGACGGTGCTGGAACCAGGAGGGAACCAGGTGCTGTCACCGCGATCAGGTGGAAGAAGGGACGCTTCTCTCTGCAGCTGCACGGACCAGGAGCTGTTCTTCACGACCAGGCTGGAGGCACGAGCTGTCCCACGAAGTCTGCTGCTGTTGGCGGTGTTGAGTCGTCGATCTGGTCAACAGGCCTTGGCAAATGCAAGCCACGCGGTGGAGCAAAGATGGCGTCTGGCGCGGACCAGGAGGGTCCAGGGTACTTCCCTTTTACTAGGAAGCAAGGGCCAGTCTGGGGGACCAGACTAGCAGAGTCGAAATCTTCGGTCGTCATCTCAGAGGTCACAAGCCTGCCGGCTAGTGACCAGACAACCAGGGAAGCAGGAACCAAGCAAAAGGGCCCCATGCAGATCACGTGGATGCTGGGGGGCTGGTCTTTGATGCAGGGGCTGCTTCGGTGTGGGGCTTCTCAGACCCCAGTGCACTCACATGAGGATCCCTCGGCGGTCGTGCTGGAAGCGCTGTGCAGGTTTCTTCAAGATGGCCGCCTCCAAGTTGCTCGTCGCACCCACGGGTCCCAGCTGTGCTGTGGATGTAGGTAGAGGTCAGAGGCGTCTGGAGGTCCGGGTCTCGTCGAGCTGGGTCGTCTGGTTCCGGGATGGAAGGACTTGCAGCAAACCGCACAGGAGCTTGATGGTGCCTGCGAAGCAGGATGGTCACTCCCTGACCATAGGGGAGATTCTTCAGTTCTGATGTTCAGAGGGCAGAAGGTCAAGAGTTTCTTCGTGGAAGTTGTCAAGATTAATCTAATGTTAGCTGAGACCAGCTCCTACCTTTATGCGACTAAAGGGGGCTGCACTACGACTAGGTCCCTCCCCTGGGTGGGACCAGGAAGGGGGGTGGTTACACCCCCTTTCCTTTGTCAGGTTTCGCGCCAGAGCTGGGGCATGAGTGCCCCAGCGACTGGTTTGAACCGGTGTATGCAAGGGACACCTTGTGTGCCCCAGGCATGTCTCATTCTATTCAGCCTGGTCCTCCCTAATACACAAGGGTCCGTCTGGGGTGGTGCTGGCACCTCCCCGGACAGGAAACCCTTTGTCCAAGCCTCCCTCGCTGGAAGGACTCCCAGCAGCAGGAGGTCAGACTTGTGTCTGGTGGCAGCATCCATTTTGTGATGCTGAGGCTCTGGTTAAATTTAACCGGGTTTCTGGTTCTGGACATGTCGTGTCCCTCTAGAAGGGTGGAATGCTACCCCCGTCGCCAGAACTGGCGAGGGGGTAGTATTCCAAATCGTATGACACCTTACTCGACATGTTTTGATAATGCTATACCTAAGTTGGCAATAACCGCGAGGATTATAATGCACTTAAGAGTATATGGTATAGCGTTCGTGGAAACAGCTAAAGGACACGGTTCCGAAAGCTGCAGACAGGCTCAGCTCATGCTAGAGCACAATCTCACATATTTCCAAGCACTCTGCCTCCAGGATTGATGAGGCCTACCATAGGAGTGACTTATAGGAATATATGTGCCCACTTTAGGTTAGATATAGGAATACTATATCTATAGCAAAGGGTGATTACACCACCTTGCCCCAGCTGTCTAGCAGCCAGTTGTGTCAGTTTTGGATGGCCAGCCAGGGGTGGCATAATACATGCTGCAGCCCCTGGTAGGCCCTGGGCACACCTATGCCCTGGGTACCTAAGGCACACTGTACAGGGGCTGATAAGGTGACCCAGCATCCAATTAAATTATGTACCTAGGGTACCTGGAGTCCATTTTACAGAGAGAGCAGGACGCCTGGGGCCCTGGTTAGCAGGATCCCAGGCCAACTATGTCGAAAAACCAGCTAAACCCTAGGCAAAAAGTTGGGGAAACCATAGTCAGGTATCCACCTTCCTACAGTGGCGAACAGATCTATGTCTGGAGTTCCCCACCTTGCGAAGACCTCTCCTAGCACATCGTCGTTTATGACCCATTCGTGATTTTCCTGAATCAGTCTGCTCAGCGCGTCTGCCTGAACATTCTGCACACCTGGTAGATGAGTGGCCGTTATCGTCAGTCCTCTGGCCAGAAGCCTTCGCCAGATCGTCTGCGCCTCCTGAGACAGAGTGCGCGATCTCGAGCCCCCCTGTTTGTTCAGATAATACATCGTGGTCGTACTGTCCGTCTGAACAAGCAGAGAGCTGGTCTGGAAGGACGGAAGAAAAGCCTTCAGGGCCAAGTGAACAGCTCTGAGTTCCAGGAAGTTGATGTGGTACGTGGCCTCCGTCTGGGACCACGTCCCTTGAATCTGTAATTCTCCAGAATGTGCTCCCCAGCCTTGGAGAGACGCATCCGTCACGATGGTCTGCGTGGGAATGTCCTTGTGGAAAGGAATCCCTCTGAGGAGATTCTCCGCCGAACACCACCACCTCAGAGACTGAAGAGCATGAAGAGACAGCCGTATCCTGTCGTCCCAAGATCCTCTCTTCTGATCCCACTGGTCCTCCAAGCACTCCTGCATAGGTCTCATGTGCAGCCGTGCATGAGATGAGAGGAAGATACAAGAGGCCATCGACCCCAGTAGAGAAGACACCGTCCTCACTGTTGTAGATGGACCGGTCATAAGAGCCGAAGGAGACACGCTTGCCGACAGCGTATTGATGGAGGCTCCCAAGTACTGAATGCACTGGACCGGAGTCGGGACAGACTTGGACATGTTGATGTGCAACCTCAGCTTGTTCAAGAGAACGCACGTCTTCTGGAAGTCCGCTTGAGCTTCCGTGAAGGAGGATGCCTTGATCAACCAATCGTCCAGGTACAGGTAGACAAACACCTTGTTCTTTCTGAGGTGTGCCGCTACCACTGCCATGCACTTCGAGAATGTCCTGGGTGCTGACTTTAGCCCGAATGGAAGTACTGTGTACTGATAATGATTGGTGCCGACTTGGAACCGCAGGAACTTCCGGTGTTTCTGTGCAATGGGCACATGGAAGTACGCATCTTGTAGGTCTATGGCACACAGCCAATCCCCTCGTAGCAGCTGAGGATAAATCTGATGCAACGATAGCATGCGAAACGTTTCTCTGCGAATCCATTTGTTTGCTTGCCGCAAGTCCAGAATGGGGCGGAACTCGTTATTGTCCTTCTTGCGAACCAGAAAGAACCTCGAGTACAGACCCCTTCCTCTTTGAGACCGAGGTACGTATTCTATCGCCCGTTTCCTCAACAGGGTATCTGCCTCCGCCTGAAGCTCTCGCAGCTGGAACTGCATGCTTAACGGCGGAATCGCTGGAGGCGGGCTCGTGAACCGAAGACTGTATCCATTGCAAACAATATTCAGCACCCACTTGTCTGAGTAATTTTTCTCCACTCTGCCAGAAAAAATTGAACGCTTCCCCCCACCGGAGTAGGTAATGGATGCAGGGGAAGTAAGCGCTCAGGGCCTCGACCCGGCCTTGCCTTTAGTCGCTGCTGCCGACTGCTGGCCACCTCTGCCCTTCTGGCATTTCTGGAAAGGTCTTCGGTACTGCTGCTGGTGTTGTTGCTGCTGCTGTTGTCCCGAAGATTGGCCACGACCCTTGCTCTGTCCTCCGAACCGCTTTTGGAACGGTCGGTAAGGCTTCTTCGCCTCCTTGGGCTTTTCCAGCCCCACAGCCGTGAGTGTCTCAGCCTCAGCCTTCATGCGGGCCATTTCATCATCCGCATGCTTGCCGAATAGGGTTTCGCCAGAGAATGGAAGGTTGGCAACCCTTTGCTGTGCTTCAGGCTTGAGTGAGGTGAGGCGAAGCCAGGCATGCCGTCGCTGGTGAACTCCATGGCAGTAGCCATGCGCAGCCAAGAGGGCAGAATCAGCCGCAGCACAGATGACCTGATTCGCCACCAACATCCCTTCATTCACCACTTCCAAGAAGTCCTCCTTCTTGTCCCGAGGCAGCAGGTCTGTAAACTGCTGAAGGGATTCCCAGAGTGAATGGTCATATCTTCCAAGCAATGCTGTCGCACTTGCAGCCTTCATTGATGTTGCTGAAGTTCCACAGACCTTTCGCCCCGCCGAGTCCAGCCAATTAGAGTCTTTATCTGGCGGGACCGTGGACGATGGCGAGGTGGCATGCAGCTTCCGAGCCGCCGTGACTATAACCGAATCCGGCGGAGGATCCACCCTCAGAAAAGCCGGATCCGAGTCGGGAGCCCTGTATTTCTTCAGGAGGCGAGAGGGCGCCGCCTTAGTAACCGCCGGGTTAAGGAATAGATCCATGGCAGGTTCTTCCAAGCCCGGCACCAGCGGTAGCAACGGTCGAGACAGGTGTTTTTTATGTAAAGTTTCAAAAATCACCGATGTCTTGGGTGTGGGCACCGTCAATGTGATGCCTAGCTTCACCGCACCTCTCAAGAGGACGTCCTGGAAGGACACCAGATCATCCACCTGTGAGACCCTTGTATCCGGAGACTCTGACAAGGTCGGCAAGTAGTCCCTGGAAGACCCCGTATATGAACGGGACCTACGTCTCCTGTGACGTCGCCTAGAGCGTGACCTGTCGCGACTCCGCGATCTTCCCCTTCTTCTGGAGCGAGATCGCGACCTCCCTCCTTTCCGCCGCTCCACAGGCCTCCGCGGAGGCGTCTTCCTTGGCCTCTCCAAGGGCTTCGGCTGAGGCGTCCCCTTCGGAGGTGTAGGAAATCGGGGTAACGACACCGATCTCGGAGGAGCAACTGGAGGCATATCCTGTGGCGGAAGAGGAGGTTTGACGGGAGGAGCCTCCTTCGGGAGAGGAGGTGACTTCGGACGATGAGGAGGAGGAGTAGGTGTCCTAGGTCGAGGTGGTGTATAAACCACTGAGTACACCGAGCCCGGTGACTTCTTCGGAGGAGGGGACTGTGATCCAGCCCCTCCAGTAGGTGATCGCCGTCTCCGGCGTCCTTCCCCCGATCCAGCGTGACTCACGGTGCCAGAACTCCTTCTGCGCCGCTTAGGAGAGCCAGAAATCCTCTGAGACGCCGATCTCTTTCTCCTCGACGTCGAGCGTCTCTTCTTCGACGTCGAGCGTCGCCTCCGCGACGTCGAGCGCCTCTCCGACATCGAGCGTCGCCTCCGCGACGTCGACCTCCTTATCCTCAATGTCAACATTGCCTTCGACGACGAGCGTCTTTTCTTCGACGGCGAGCGTCGATTTCTCCTCGACGTCGATCGTCTCGACGCCCTCGACGACGAGGATCCCCTCGACGTCGGGCCACTTCTCGATGGCGACCGGCGGTGTCGCATCGACGGCGAGCGCCGATGCCTGCTGGACTCTCTTCGGCATCAATGCCTCAATGCTGACGTCGACGACGAAGAATCCGTCGGCGGAAGGAGGAGCCTAGCGACGAACAAAGATGGCCGCATAAGCTCTCGGCTCCGTCGACCTCCGCCTGTTGCTTGAAGATCCTGTCGATAATCCTGTTTTCATGCCTCACCCCCATGCGGGTTAACCATTGCTGATACTGGCGGTGTGGTCCCGGGAACTTTACCACCCGGATTGGCGGAGTTGTGTCGTGCGGAAGTTCTTGGCCTAACGCCGTCCGTGAGCCGGGACCTCGAGTACTGGCCATGCCGGGTTACAGTGCAACAACAGCGGCTGGGGGACCCAGACACGGTCCGGACGATTGACGTGGAGAGCAACCTGTCCCTGAATTGGTGGAGTGCCTGCGGTTCTAAACGCAATACGGAGGTGCATTAATCCTGAAAGTGGCTGTGTGGTCGGGGGTCCCCTTCCCGGCGATAGCCCGCCCCGCCGGGTTGGAGCCCCCGCCCGAGAGGCCCCATTGCTGCTCGACAGTGCGCCTCCTGTCCCCGCCTGCCCTGCTCGCACTTCGGTCCCCGGGGGAATCGGGTACTCCGAAGGGCACACAGATGTCTGGAGCTGACCAAGTGGAGGCGGTGCGGGGTGAAGAAGAGCCGTCTTTGAGAACCGTGATGGCCGCCATTAGGGAACTGCAATCCTATACGGTTGCTCTGCTCCACAAGACGATCGCGGATAACACCGTAACTGACCGATCGTGTAAGGATCCTGATCTGTCTGGTGCCCCTGAGCTGGCTGTTTCTCCTACGCTAACCCCGGAACCAAAAGATCGAGACCCCTCATGTGTCAAAGCCTCGATACCATCGCCCGGATCACAGGGTGTGGCCGGACCCGTTGTTCTGGAGAATCGCCCACCATTATTGATGCATCCGTCTATGGTCGTGTTCACGGTCCTGTCCCTTACTGGAACTATGGATATTAAGACCCGACGGATGCTGCAAACGTTTTCCGACCGTGTGAGCTGTGTCTTGTGGTGGAGCTTGAGATGTTCGAACTTTTGTTTGACAGCGGCGAGTGTCATGGCGGCTGATGATTGCGGAGGACTGAGGATTTTGATCGGACTCGCCACACGGATTCGTGGACTGGCTGGGACTTTGATTCATCCGGGAGATGTGCTGGTGCAGTTTGTGGAACTCAGTGTGCACATTCGCAGGGGTCAAGGGTGAGACTGATGATCGATTTGGACTTTTGGGGTGTGTGAAGGACCGGGGATCCGCCATTTTCTTGCTATCGGGTGGTGGGGCGGTGTCAGACGTCTTCCCTGGGTGCTGTCGTATATAAATTTATTGTGTGTTGGTTGGATCCAGGACTGGGGCTGTACGTTGCAGGCGGGGGGTAGTGTGGCCGGGGGCATGTTTGATTTTTCTCCTCCTCCACTTTTTCTTCTTTTTTCTTCTTTCCTTCCTTTCACTGATCCCTTTTCTTCTATATTTCGGGTTTTTGGAAGTTGGGCGATAGGCACGCTGCTAGGGGGGTAGGCCGTAGCCATTTGCAGGGGTGCAGGGTGGGGGTTGGGGGGTGGGGTTTTATTGTTTTTCCGTTCTTTGTTTCTATGGCCCTTTTTTCTTCTTTTAGTTTAATTGGACTATCTCTCCTTTTTCTTTTTCTGGGTTTGGGATAAGTGCGACAGGTTATCGTTTGGATTCTCTATGCTATGCTGTGACTTTCGCCGTTAAGTTTCTCCTGTCATTGGAATCATTGGGCGGGCATTAGCCGGGTGTATTTAGCGATGGAATGCCTGGTTGAATGCGATTTAGACCCTGTCGCCGGCTCCCTCCCATTTCTCTGTTTCTATTTCTTCGTTATTATACTGAAATTCACTATTTTTTCACCGTATATATCCTGTATTAATCATAAAATTAACCTCTTTTATCCGGTGCTATTGTCCGTGTGTGCCGTAAACGTTTGAGTTTCTAATTTGCTGTCGTGCCTCCGGGATGTTCGGCTAAATAGCTGTGTGCACTCTTTGTATAAATAAAGGTTTTCAAAAATCTTTTTAAAAAAAAAAATCCGTCGGCGGTGACTTTGACGGCGGCTTCGACGTCGAAACCCCTCGTCTTCTCGACCCAGAGCCCTGGGGAGAAGGGGAACACACCGCAGTCATCCCTCTCGACGTCGTCGTCGAAGCCATCGACGCTGACGGAGACCGGGAGCGTTTGCGGGTCTTCCTGCCTCTGGGGAGCCCCTCAGAGGCCTCATCAGAGGCAGAGGGAGCCTTCCCAACCTGGCCAGACCCACCTGCAGCCTGCAGACGCCTTTCCTCCAGGCCTTGCAGCCTGTTCTTCAGTCTTTCCTTCAAAGTCCTCGAGAAAAAAAGACTGGCAGATGTCGCAATCTTCAGGCACATGTGCCTCAGGAAGGCAGATCACACAGACCTCGTGTGGGTCCGACTTGGCCATCTTCCTCCCACATACTGGGCATTTATCGAATAAAGCAGGCATTTCAGAGCCCTGCAATGCCTAATAAACACACAGGAATGAAAGGAGTTAACCAAGTTCACAATAACTAACACTTTTAAAGTCCAAAAAGTTCTAAAATAATCCAAAAACCCCTTGAAAAGGGAGAGCTCAAGCTCCAGGGTCCTGCTAGCAGGAGCCGGAAAAAAGAACTGAAAGTAAAAGGGACCTGCAGTGCATTCTTGGATACTGGGAGAGGTTCTAGAAGTTTCTCTTAAAGGCACAGTATCCTGTCTAAGCCACATAATGGCAGCCTATGGGGCTTGTCTGTCCATTTCATCCTCTCTATCATTCCAGAGGCTTTCTGCTGAAAAGGAAAGCTTTTTTTGGAGGAAAAGGCTGTACATGCTGTGCTTTTTGTGGTTTCTGGTGGAATTTCTAGTTGAAGTACTGGACAGTGTGGCCTTTTGTATAGGCTGCATTATCTGTCTTTAAATTCTCTCCTGAGTGTCTATGCAGTTTGCATTTTTTGACACCTTAAGAGATTATTTTTGATTGCTCCGGGGTCCGCTCACATGAGCGGGACTATTCACTAGATTATGACTATAACAGAGATACCCCTACTACAGAACTGGAGTTACAGGACCGAAACTACTCCTTTTATTACACGTTGTATGTCACCTTCTATCAAAAGAACAATGTCATATAGTCTTTTAATGCCCATGTCAGGTTCCGAAGCTGTGTTCTCACTATCTGTGGCATACCTTGCAGTTAACGTAGCAACTTTCTTTTTCTGAAACTGAGGGCGTTGACATGGAAAGTCGTCCTGCTTGCCTTTACCATCAGTCGGGCGGGGCTGCTCAGGTCCTTGTTGGGCGCCCCAACTTCTGCTGCGTTCTCCTCCACCGGCTTACATGCCTGATATTTCCTGAGAAGAACGAGGAGAACGTTGATCAGGAACCTGAAATCTATCAGGAGACCTCATTCTCGTGCAGTCGCACAAATCATAAGTGTGCTCAGTAGACACTGGTATAGGTGACGCAGGATGTGACCCTTGTTTCTGTTGCTGCTTCCCCTGTTTTTTATTCTTCCAATTCTGTTTTGGAAAATTTGGACGGTCGTCTTTAGTAGACTTTGCCGTCTGAGTTTGCGGTTGTGCTGCTGATTTAGTAAAACACCCAAACTATTGCGGCCAATGGTCTTATAAGCCTCCACAATAATTTTCGGTAACGCTCAGGGTTTGTCGACGTCTGGGACAAGGCGCAAAGCATTTGACACCTCAAATTTAACCGCAGCTCCCTTTACATTCGAAAGGATGAGATCAGCAACTACGTCAAACACTCCAACAAGCCTCATTCCCAACACGACACCCGCCTCCGGACCGTGCTCATCTTGAACATGTTTGATCACGGAGGGCAGGACAGTCATAGACGGTGTGTCGAAGCACTTCGCATATACTGCTGCAAATACTTTACCCCAATTCTCACAATCTGTTACCTCTGGCACTAAGTCTTTCTGCAAACTAATTGTGAGCATCCTGTGTTTTTCCACAGGAGTGGTATTAGGAAATACTGCTTCCAGTTGGTCAAGTTTCTCAGCAAGCCAATAAGGCATATCATCCTTAGTTTGGGGGCGCTTGCCCTTTACCTAATTAACCATGACAGGACTAATTGAACACCCGCCCGGTCCAACTGGTTGCCACGCAACCCCAGGTGCCCCCACCTGGACATTGCGAGAAACTTATTGAACTAAAGCCCCATGTACCCCAATCAAAGAGGTATAAAGTTGACGCAAGTCGTTAATCTGGACATTTAGATAACGTGGATGTGGTGTGAACCCGGAAGACTGGCCAAGTGGCCCCAGGAATTGACAAGGGACCTAACCGAACCGGAGTCACGGTGTGGGGGAGGGCGCCATTCAACCAAGCACAATGCTGCCATGCCTAAATCAGAATCTCTTATGTCCTATATGGAGAATAGTTCACAGGTATCGCACTGTGAGAGTACGTATGGAATGTATGATCATCCGCATTTACTGTAGGAAACATAACCCAAGAGTAGAAAAGGTCAGAAGGGAACGCTGCATCGGCACTCACCACAGAGATGACAGACATATCATCGTCAGGCACTCTAAACTGCGTCAAATGACGCCGGAGCGCTGCGTGACTATGCTGAGCTATATCAATGTCGCCCATAAGAACACAGAGAAGAAAAACAATTTATATAAATTGTAGCACAAAAAGGGTAGTAATTCAAAACGTGAACCTTTTTATAAATCTGAAGCTTGAATGAACCTATAACACATTTGTATATGTAGGTTAATCCGTCACTCCTGTTAACCGGAAACAGTAGTGAGGGTATTATGGACAGATACAAGCACTAATCAATTGTCTCGAATATAAGACCAAACGTTAGGTGTGCCATGTTGCTGGGATTCTGCTCGTGCACAGAAGTATGCTCAGGAAACCAGGACCTCAGTGTATTACGGTGTACCAAAAACCCACCTCAGTGCCCAGAACCCTAATCCGACTTGCATCCGTGTCTTATTCGTTCTCCGTACTACAGAAAAACTACCAATGATTAGACAACCCAGAACAAGCGACTTAGGAACCTCTCAGGATTGTGGGAATCAAGAACACTCTTTCAGTTTTTATTCTCATAAAAGTACACAACTTGAGTAATCAGAGACACGGTATAGTTTAAAATGTTTATTTCAACTAAGTGCTCTAAGAAGCAGTATCTTTCCCAACATAAGTAAAAAGATGCATAAAATCAATACAATCAGCATTGTTACAATTCCATAAAATACAAAGGGAAAAATCATATTATAATGATAGTGGAACCAGGTCTATAGTGCCTTGTGTACCACCCTCCCTTGGCTAGGAGCTATGTATTATAATAATAGAAGATCTCTAGGTTAAAACGGGGAACCCCATACCTCCAAAATCAGGTGAAGTAAATCACATTCCAGATCAGCACAGCTCTTTGTTGATAGAAGGGTTTCTTCCAAGTGCCTGAAAACATGTCTGCAATGTAATATTAAAGGCACTTGAGTTTCAGATATTTGCAGCTGTGTGCGTGTTGTGTCTAGAGCGTGGGCCGATCAACCTGGATCAACAGCATACATTGTTATTATGACCTTGAAGACTTCTGCACGCGGTGTACAGACTTGAGGTCGCAGTGTGAGTCTAGAGATGTGAAAAACAGACTGTTCTCATGTGAATGAAAGCAAGCAGTTTGTTTTTATAAAAACTGAGATATGTAGTGCTGTGTGCAAAAGCAGCAAAATGGCGTTTGAGCAACTAACTCACTTATGCTAACATAGCAATGTGTGCAGGCCGAACCGTATCCGCACTACAAGAGTTCTGCCAGTAAGTTCACAGGTAACGCTGGTGCCCACGGGATCCAGGTGTTTCTCCACACATCAACGAACCCATCATCTCCAAGCCACTTACTACCTCCTGGTAGTTCCTGGGGCCCACTCCTGCTGGATGAGGAATTCAGCCCCTTGTGAAAGTCTGACGTCCTGCCAGTGTCCCCTGGTAGTGTCACAGAGAAAACCTCTGTGCCTAGAGCTTATAGCTCAGTGAAGCACAACGTGCCCCAACCTTACACAGGACAAAGCATGTCCTTTTAGAAGACCCCTCTCACCAACCTAGTTGGTGACATGCTTCATCATCGGGGTCCCACCCTGAAGGCCGAGTGCCAACAGGGTGTGCTGCGACACCTGACTACAGTGGAGCGGGTATTTGTTTTTCTTTTTATATGTGCAGAAATTCTAAGGTGATATGTAATTTAAAAAGGGGCCAATACTACTCACCACAAGACTTTATTCTCGAGTGATTGAACCCCCATAAAAAGGAATGTGACACCTATGCCTAATTAGGTAGGCTGCGGTGTCTAAGACGTGTAGTGTTTAAAAATAGCGAAGTGTGCTATGTGGTTTTTAAAAAGAAGTTTGGTCTACATGTTTCAACCATTTAGCGATTGTTGGTTTTCTTCAGGACCAGTGTGACTGACCTGGGTACTCCTCCATTTGTTGTAGAAAACTTAAGCAGGGGACCGGGAGTTCAGGGGACGGGGAGTTCCCACCTCACCTATTGGTTGAAAAACCCTTACTCTCTCCTGTTGATTTACAAAGTCCTGCCAGTGTCATCTGAAATCCGCCATGCCATGAGATGAAGATGGCCCTCGAGGACCAGTGGGTGTGGCTGGCCCAGGTGATTTGTCAAGATCTTGGCAATGGTTGAAAGACATACCGGCGTGGCCCATGCAAGCTCCAGAAGGGAAGAGAACCATGCTTGTGCACGCCAAATCAGAGTGTTCAGCACCAGAGAGGCCCGTTGACGCCTGGCTTGGGCCGCCAATCAGTGAATAAATAGGAAAGGAGGGAAGACATAGACTTGAGTTGTCAACCAGTCTTGCAGGAAGGCATTCACCGTTCCGGATCCGGTCTCCAGCTGACATAGCGCACAAGTTGGGTGTCCCATCTGGAGGCAAAGAGGTCCACTTGGCAAGGACCCCAAAATGACATGAGAGCCTGAAATACTCTAGGGCAGAGCCTTCAGTCGCTTGCGTCCCTGAGGTATCTGGAGTTCCAGTCTGCCACTACGTTCATTGCTCCTGGAAGGTATTCCTCCATCACCGAGATCTGTAGTTGGAGGCAGTCATGCCAGAAGGCCTTGGCTAATTCTGCCAGAGCCCGTGAACAGGTACTGCCTAACTGATTGACATAGTGCACTGCCGTCGTGTTGTCCATCCTCAACAGTACGCAGCAGGATATCCTGTCCCTCGTGAGGTATTGTATACCAAACGAGCCTGCAAGAAGCTCAAAGCAATTGTTGTGGAGGCTGAGTTCCTCCTCCATCCATCTGCCTCCCATGGAGATCGAGCCGCATTTGGTTCCCCACGTCCGACTCTTTCACCAGGTCTGGAAATGATCCGAAGATTGCCTGCCTGTTCCAGGCTTCCATGTGGTCTATCCACCACTGCATCTCCGTCCTGACTTCCATCGTCAAAGTCACCATCTCTGAATAGGTAAGGCCCCTCCCAAGGTGAGCTGCCTGCAGCCTCTGGAGAGCCCAGTAAAGTAATGGGCCCGGGAAGATAGCTTGTATCGAGGACAATAATAAGCCAACAATCCTGGCCAGTTGATGCCGCAAAATCTTGTCCCTCCGGAGTACCTTCCTCAGTTCTTTTTTGATCTTGGTTATCTTCTGGCTGGGTAAGCTCAGGGTCGCCACCCTGGAGTCTATACAGAATCCTAGAAAGGTCATGGTCTTTTGAGCCGTCAGATCCGACTTCTATTGGTTTATGTCAAATCCCAGTTCTTCGGAAATGTATGGTGGTGTTTGGGTGGGCTATTAGGTGGTTCCGTGATTGGTCCATCAGCAGAATGTCGTCCAGGTAGATGATTAATCTGATGTCCAGAGTCCGGAGGTACTTAACTACTGGCTTAAGGAGCTTAGTGAAGCACCAGTGTGCCGAAGATAGGCCGGACAGGAAAGTCCGGAACTCAAATATTTGCCCTCTCCGTTCAAATTGGAGATATCTGCAGTGAGGTGGGAAGATGGGAACCGTCAGGTAGGCGTCTTTTAGATCCAGACGCTCCAAACAGTCATCTTGAAGCAGCATGTCCCTGAGAAGGTGAATACCCTCCATCTTGAAGTGGCGATAAACCAGCCACTCGCTGAAAGACCTGAGTTTGATCAATGGGCGGAACCCCCTGTCCCTCTTCTCTACCAAAAACAAGTTGCTGAGGAAGCCACTGGGATGAAGGTGGTAGAAGCATATCACACTCTTGGCCAGAAGGTCCTGTACCTCTTGATCTATTAGGAACATCTCCTGGGTGGAAAAGATTAGAAAGTGGGGTCTCTCTGTTTGTGACCGGGTTCCGTAGAATTCTGTGTGGTACCATTGGACGGTCTTCAGTACCCACTGGTCCAACGTTATCTCTGCCCATTTGTGCGCAAAAAGGCGTAACTCCATCCCCCAATACAGAGAGGTGATAACAGAACAGGGCTTACCGTTGTATCCACTGTTGTTGGATCCTTCTCGAGGTTAATTATGTTTCCCTCGACTGCCATTACGGGAGAGAAAGAAGGTTCTTAGACAATTCTGGCAACGGGGGTAGCATTCCACCCTTCTAGAGGGAGAAGACATGTTAAACTTACGATACCCAGTTAAAGTTAACCAGAGCCCCGGCATCACAAAATGGACGCTGCTGCCACCAACACAATTCTGACCTCCTGCGGCTGGGAGTCCTTCCAGCGACGGAGGCTTGGACAATAGGTTTCCTGCATTGGGAGGTGCTAGCACCACCCCAGACAGGACTTTGTGTATTGGGACAGGGAGGGCTGAAAGAAAAGAGACACTGCCTGGGGCACACAAGGTGTCCCATGCATAGCCCGGTTCAAAGCAGTTGCTGGGGCACTCCAGCCCCAGCTCTGGCGTGAAACTGGAAAAAGGAAATGGGGTGTAACTACCCCCCTTCCTGGTCTCACCCATAGGAGGGACCTAGAAGGTAATCTAGCTCCCTAGATTAGTATATAGGTGGAAGCTGAGTCCTGAGACTTTAGATTAATCCTGACTGAAACCTGAAATGAAACTCTGGACCTTCGACGTTCTACTTGAAGATAGAAGACTTAAGAATCTCCCTTGTGGCCAAGGAGTGACCACCCTGTGCAAACAGGCACCATCAGCAATCAACGGCTTGCTTTGTCGATGTTCCTGCCGGAACCCTGGCACAGAGCCTGACAAGACCCATACTTCCAGACTTCTTCGACCCTGATCCTCGACCACAGCAAAGTTGAGACCCGTAGAGGCGACAAGAGATGTGGGACAGGACCTCTTGAAAAGCCTGCAAATTGCTACATGTGCGGCTTCTGAGGCACCCTCGAAGTTTTGCATTGGGGATTGAGAAGCCCCAACTCAGAGCACCATCTGCACTGAAGATCAGCCATCCACCCTCCACGAGATCGGCGTGGGGCCCTTTTGCATTTTGCCTGCTCGACGTGTTGTCCGGCTACTGGCCCGCTGGCTAGTAGCCTCTGTGACAACCAACCCTTGCTTCCCTGTGAAAGAGAAGCCCCTCAGACCTTGATGGTCTGCATCAGAGGCCATCTTCGATTCCTGCATAATGGGTTGCCTTTGCCAAGGCTTTTTTTTCAGAACTAGAACCTTTGCCAAGGCTTTTTGACTCCAATCCGGAAGTCAACTCCTCCATCAGCGAGATCCTTCGTGGGACAGTCCGTATCCAGCTCCTGGTCGTCTTCGACGCCTCCTGGTCCACGTGGCTGCAGAGACAAGCTTCAAGACATCACCTGATTGCTCCTCGACATCGCCTGGTTCCTTCCTGGTTCCACGTGGTCACTGGCTAGTGACCCAGACTCTGTCCCCTCTGCTTTCAGGTACTCTTCATCCTCGATCCACCCTTGGATCCACCCGGACATCTTCCTCCTAGTCGCCTGCAGCCTCTTTCTCCAGGTCTCAATAGGATCCGGCTACGAAACGCGACACATCTTGACACCTATGCCCCCGTCTCCCGTGGATGAGGTAACGTGAGTACTCCGGTGCTCCTGTGGGTATTGACTATCCAAGTGTCCCTGTTTTTAGTTGCTTCCTCCTAGCTTCTCCGGAAGTGTCCTAAATCTTCTTACTGCTGATTTCTAAGTTCCCATTGACTTCTATGGTAACGCGCGTACGTGGAAAAGACCCCAGGCCCTAGGCCTACTCCTTGTTCGTGACGTAGTGCTTATACCACTATTTTAGTATATGGTTTTCGTGGCCCCTAGGCCATAACTGTATTTTGTGCAACTTAACGTATGCTCTTTAAGTTTTTTGTATTGTGCTTAGACCTCTGACCTCATAAAGAGTGCAGAGGGTATGTGTTAGAATAAATACATTCTAATTTTTATATATACCTTGTGTGGTGTCCTTTTATTTGGTATTCAAGGGGTTGTACTTGGTAAAACAGCTGGCTTCACATGCCCTCTGAAGTTTTAGCCTTTAGACTGCTTTGTCCATTCTACCACTAGGATAGCTGGTCTATTAGGTTGCCTTTACAATCATCACCATAAGGGATTGCTTGGACTGATACAAGGTGCCTTTAGAACTAGTGACATCATATATCAGGCCAACTTCTCACAGGACCTTATTGGCATTTCCCATATTAAAGACATTTGGGGAGAGGGAGGGGTCAAATCCTTCCACACACTACAGACTGAATACAAGCTGGCAGGCACCAAATGTTTCCGATATACACAGATCTAGCATTCACTCCTGACTCATCTTCTTAAGCGGACCTCACTTCCCAAAGCCTCACCCTTAGACGACAGAATTTTAGATGCTCACCTTCCTGAAAAAACTATCTCCTTAATATACAAGAAACTAATTAATAACATGGCAGATCCCCTCCAATCACTGGGGGAGAAGTGGAGGTGAGATGGGGTTGAAATAGATGACGAGGACTGGCAAGAGGCTGTGTCCTCCCCTAAAGTGGTTACCATTCCAGGGCGCCTCAGGTTGGTGCAGCTTAAAATCTTCCATAGACTATATATCACTGGGCCCCGATTGGTGCTTATGGGAAGATCCGATAAAGGAGAATGTAAGTGGCGCTGTGGCCATATGGCGACATTCATGCATATCATCTGGGAGTGTAACTATATCAGCTCCTACTGGAGCTAGGTCCGTGACACAATCAACGCGGGGCTACAGGTCCAACTTCGCCCAGAGGTGCGTAGGTGCCTCTTGAATATATGGAAACCCACGGACCTGAACACTCATCAGACTCAGTGGGTTACACTAGGGTTCATGATTGCTAAAAGAAACATCGCACAATTATGTGGAGCAGCCCAATCGCCCACACTTGAAGCCTGGGAAAGAGACCTTGATTTGTGTATG
This sequence comes from Lissotriton helveticus, assembly GCF_964261635.1. Classification (NCBI taxonomy): domain Eukaryota; kingdom Metazoa; phylum Chordata; class Amphibia; order Caudata; family Salamandridae; genus Lissotriton; species Lissotriton helveticus. The sequence continues at coordinate 899,773 of NW_027611656.1, read as the reverse complement.
TATAGAGAGAAAACAGTGTACTCTGCCAGGGGATGCCCCAAAAAGTGGTCCTGTATATGGAGTCCCTAGAATACATACCGTGGAGAGATGTGTGTGCCACCCCAATGTGCTGAACAAGATGACTCCCTAATGCCGTAGCATTCCCCTCTTATACAATGCAATGATATGAAAATTCTCCTCCTGTGCCGCTCTACAATGTATAATTTGATTGATACCTCTGTATTGTTTATTGAAACCGATGTATGCTTAATACAATGATGCATAAAAAAAAGTATTTAAATAATTTTAAATTAGTCTTTAAAAAATGTAAAAGGTTGATGTTTGAATTGCCACTCGGGCAAAAAGTCCAATTTGTCCATTCATAGAAGTTGCTTTACTAGAAGCAGAAGAAGGCCATGTCTTTTTCAGTGAAAGTGTCAATGTAGGAAATGTTCCAAATGTTGTTTGTTTATTTATGAGAAAAAGAAAAAGCCAAATTCTTTCCCAGCAAAAGATGAGCCAATTTTACATTAAGTGTCCTGGCTGGGAGATGCAACAATATCGGTGTTTGGTACTGCAGATGACAAGTCTAACACCTTGCAGAGTATGTCAATCGCACATAGATGATATTCCGTACTGCCAACAGCCGGTGCTAGGGCAGCTTGTGCGGTAGTTGATACCAGAGTGCCTGTGGAGGAGGCAACACCTAACCCAGCAGGAGCAAACGGCACCTGTGGGTTCTCGAGGAATGCAGCTATCAGTATAGGAATACGCTGGGGACAACGCAGAGCATGGGCTTTTATGGGGTCCAGCATAGCATCCATGTCCGAAGGCGTAGCTGATGAAAGTGTCAGAGATCCCACACACATTCTTCTCCTCAGAACAGGCATCGAAGAACATGTAAGATGCAGTCCATCCAGACTGGTCTAAATAACACGAACCAAGAGGCGCTCAGTTCCCGCAGGCGAGGTATGCCCAGATGTTGCACCAAGGGTTCACGGTATTTCCGCTCCAGGAGCGCTTTTGTCATCTCTTTGGTGATTGGGCCGTCCATTGCATAGCAGTAATGGGACAATCAGGATTCCTGCAATTAATGCCAGGATAAGCAGAAGACCTCCGAAAATGCTTCCAAAGCCAGAGTGTATAAAATATTGGATAACTCCGAGGACTCTCTGAAAGGTGCTTAACAGTCCTGACCCTATTGTCTTAAATAGGTGTACAATACCACTTGTATCAGACATATAAAAGATACGACCCATAATTTCTGCGAGATGAATGGGGCAGTTTGTACATATGAGTGCCTGTATATCAGCTGAGGTTCTTGCTATTTGAGGATCAAAGGTTTCTCTGGTGTAGGTTAAGGGCACGTTTTGCTGTAGATGCATGGCTTTCATTCTGCTAAGAGCATCAAATTGTATGAAGGAAACATTCAGTGAAGGCCATAACGGCGCCTCCCTGACTGTATGTATCAGTGGAAACAATACTTGCATACAACAAGTAACTCTGGAGCCGACGGTTACCAGATATGCAATGCCTGGTAGCATTCCACAGCAGCCTTGATCGTTCAGCATCAGGTAACTCCCATTTGAAAGTAGACCGAATGCTGGAGTCATCTCTGCAGCCAGGGAACCCTTCAGATGGCAGGACAGGTTCGCTACAGAACCATAACAAGCCCCGTGCAGCAATATGTCCTGGCATATGAGTGATCCACTTAAAGCACTCTCACAGTTTGTACCGCTAAGAACACTTCTCAATCCCCACACCCGCATCGAATTCTGTATAGTAATTCCCAAGATTCCTTTTAAAAAAAAGAAATTATTATTGGTCATTTCCCTTTTTTTGCAAGGAATAAATACATCAACAATCAGATATGAACAAATAAAAATAGAGTTCCTTGACAGAGAAAACTATACAAGAAGAAAATCCAGAACAACAGTTATATACAGTTATATACACCAGAAAGAAAGCAGAAACCTAAATATAAAAAAAGGACAAAGGCACAAATACAATGATTGAAGAAAAAGCAAGGAAAGAGACAACTTTAATAAAACAAAGATATCTTTTAAATCCAGTCCGTAATGGGTCTCCAGATTTTAACTCCCATTGCCCTTTTTCTCCTGCCCTTGGTCTTATAAATAGCCATTTCCAGGTTATACATTGATAATAATCTTGCCCGCCAGGTCAAAAAATTGAGTTTCAGTGTTGATCCACTCCTCCGTGATACAAGCTTGCGCGTGTGTGTAGCAATGTCAGAGCTCAGCCCAAACAGCACAAGTTCTGCTGTGATGTCATTTGTTACTCCCAACAGGGAATCCAAAAAATGCTCTATGGACAAGAAAAGTTCGGCTAATTTCGGCAAGAGAAAAACATATGAACTGTGTCTGCAGCAAACAACCCACACCTGTTACATTTAGTCCAAGCAGATGTGGCCCAGTTAGAGATCTTTTTTGGTGTATAATACAGGTCGTGAATAGCCATATAATGCTGGCTTCGTATCATCCCTGTCAACAAAACCTGATTTGCAAGACTTAACGAGTCTAGCATGTTAATCCCTGCTTGCTCAAGCTTTAGAGCACACTTGTTTTGAAAAGCCTGTATATCATCAGGGAGTACCTCAATCAGTAGAGTATACAGATGACCTATGGAAGCTTTACCCAGTTTCTCAATAAGCGGAATTGTTCTCAATTGATTTTCTCGCCCGGGACCTAAAGAATTAAAAAAACTCCGAATCTGAAGGTACTTGTAAAAATCGTGCTTAGGAAGGCCATATTTAGTTTGGAGCTCAGTAAATGATCGAAGCTGGCCTGCCTCACATAGATCTCCGAGTGTAACAATTACCTTTAAGCACCATCTAAAAGAGATTTGATCACGGAAGATCAAAGGCAGCAGCCCGGCGGCAGAGAAGGGAGTATAAGCACTAAGGTTGGGGATCCCTAGATGGCGCTTAACTTGTCTCCAGATACAATAGGCGGATTTAAGGATCTTGAATTTAGTTTTTTTTAAATAACTAGGCTCTAGGATTTTAACAAGACACCCATTAGCCTCCTCCCCCAGACTCAACGTAAATATTACTGCACTATGACAAACCAAAACTTCAGCGCCCTCAACCACTACTAATGAACTTATAAATTGCAGATCAGATGCCCAATAATAAAACAAAAAATAAGGAATACCCCAGCCACCACGATTTTTGGGCAAGACCATCTTCCTATAAGCCCTTCTCTGGCATCTATAACCCCATAAAAACCTAGAGCTAATGAGCTCTAATTTTTTGCTCTCAAAAACACTTGAACGCTGCGTAATCCTGCAACTGACACACCATCTGGACAACATCAATCTCCTGGACCCCCTCCAATCCGGCTTCAGACAAGGCCGCAGCACAGAAACCGCGATGCTGAACATCATAGACGACATTCACAGATCTCTTGACGCGGACAAGTGCTGCCTCCTCATATTCCTTGATCTCTCCGCAGCTTTCGATACGGTGGACCACAAGCTCCTCATCAAGACTCTTCAAGAAAGAGCCGGTCTTGGCGAGGTAGTCCTCAAGTGGTTCTCCTCCTTCTTGCATAACCGTACGCAAATAATAAAAATCAAGAACTTCACCTCCGAAACCCAGCAAGTCAACAAGGGTGTCCCTCAAGGAACAGTGCTCTCTCCTCAGCTCTTTAACATCTATATGGAACCGCTCGCCAAGTTACTCAGGAATGCCAACATCCACTTCCACCTTTACGCGGATGACACGCAGATATACCTGGAATCCTCTTCCCTTAATGACATCCACAGACTCAACGATGTCCTAAATCAAGTTCAAGACTGGCTGACAAAGAATCACCTGAAACTCAATCCCGACAAGACAGAAACACTCCTCATCTCAAACAAGGAAGATAACCCTCAAATCACTGAGTGGTTAAAGTCGATCGATGCTCTCAAAGGTAACCTTACGCTAGCCGACTCCGTTAAATCCCTGGGCTTCACCCTAGACCCCAAACTTACCCTGGCAAACCACATCAAGAATTCGGCGAAAAGCGCATTTTTCAACCTCAGACTTCTGAATAAAATCAAACCTTACATTCCCAATAAGGACCTCAAATTAGCCACGCAATCTCTAGTTCTATCAAGACTGGACTATGGGAACTCAATCCTAACAGGCATCCCCAAATCGCACCTGGCCCCACTAAAAACAACACTTCACGCGGCAGCGAGAATGATCACAGGCTGCAAAAAATCTGACCACATCTCCCCGGCACTCAAAGAACTCGAATGGCTCCCTGTGGAAATGCGGAGTACCTTCAGAACGGCCTGCCTAACCCACAAGGCCCTCCATACCGGCAAACCGGAATACTTGGCAAGCAAACTTAAAAAAGCAGGCCAAGCCAGAAATTTGAGAAGCTCTAACTCCCTGCTGCTCATCCTACCAAAAACCAGAAAGAAGAGAACTGCGGACGGCTCTTTCACAGGAAATGCCCCCAGAATATGGAACGCCATCCCCCCTCACATCAGAACCATACCGTCCTATGCAGAATTCAAGAGTCAACTCAAATCCTTGTGCCTTATCCGCTCCCTTGGTTGTGGGTAACCTGGATCAGCAAGCGTCCCCAGAACCAAGCGGTAACGCTGAATCCTGTTACCAAGAAGTCCTGCTGTTCGAACTTTTCCACCTCCAAATGGTCGCTCGTTGTTCGCTTTTACTGAATTTGTGTCATGTTGTTCTCTTTTGAATTCCCTCTACTGTAAAGCGCTCTGCTACATTCGGGTCTTGTTAGCGCTATAGAAAACTTCTAAATAAATAAATAAATAAATAAATCTCCTCAGACAGTGCAGACCGTAATCTTAATTGTTTGTTAATTAAATAGCTCAGGGTTGCTCCGCGAGCGCCCGCATTGAAAGCTTCCCAAACCATTTGAACAGACGCAGACCCACGATTAATCTTAAAGAAATCTGATATCCACTTGGACATCTGTTCGCAAAAATCGGGGTCCACCAATAATTTACGTTCGAACTACCAGGGTCTCAAGGGAGATCTATAGCCAGTTTCTAGCTCTAATAAAATCGGGTTGTGATCCGAGATTATTTTAGGCTGGATATCAATCCTGGCTAAATTTGCGATTAAAGTCCCCACAAAGGATCAGGGGTGAGGGCCATTGGGCTAGTTCAATACTAGTTCAATACTAAGGTTGTTCAGCATACAAGGATCATCAAGGTTAGGGCCGTAAATAGAGTGTATGGTTACAACCCGACCATCTAAGCACAATTCCACAATCACCCAGCGACCGCAAGGATCCTCTTTTACCCTTTTACATCCCCCATCCGCACCTTTTCAGAACGGCCACCCCCCTGGTGGTGGTACCTTGTCGTGTACAGCAAATCAGCTCTAACCCCAGGTCTTTCAACCAGCCCCTATTGTTCTAAGCAATGTGAGTTTCTTGTAAACATAATAAATTACTTTCTTCGATTTAAGTATCTGAGCGGTAATCCCCCTTTTCTTTTTATCGTTTAGGCCGCAAATGTTCCATAAGCCGACTTCATATCTACCCATGTTCACAATGCGGTTGAGTTATCAAGTCTGAAATGACTTCCTCCCTTCTGCGCATAAGCATAGGAATTGCTATTCCAAACAAGTCAAAACATTTAGTGAAGAACATTTTAATCACACTTAGAAAGCTGTTACTGTATAAGCACAAAAATGTATTGTTCCTTGCCCCCCAATACCCCCCAAAGGCCCTCCCCAATTATCCCACCCTGAAGCCCCTCCCCACCCACCCAAGCAAACACCCAAATGAGGCAAAGGGACTGACTAGTCCCTATTGGTGATGGAGAGAAAGGACAAAATGCCCCCACCAAACCCCCCCACCCTCTAACTGAGGTAAAGTAAATAAGCAAGAGAGTAACTGAGAAAAAGGGTGAACTGTTAATCGAACAATTAACCCCTTAATAATACCTTCCAGACATCCCACTAAATTGATCCCAAGAATTCCTTTGCTGCCATTTCTGAGATAAAACATACTGTTTTATCCTTGAATATAATTTTACGTTTTGCAGGATTTAATAAATACGTTTCCGGCGCCTTAGCTTGAAATTGAGGGATCAACTGATGAAAATGCCATCTCAGCTGTACTGTGGCTTGGCAGTAGTCTGGGCGCACAAAGAATTTGCACACCTGCCCACGCCTCTTGCGTTCATACAGGGATTCACAAAGTAAAAATGTTTTCAGACAGATCAAAATAGCTCTAGGCTTGCACTCTACACCAGTCTTGCCCCAACGTATCTGAAAAGGGAATCTATGCACCCCCTGCAATTCGAGTTCCCACTTCCACTTCGAAAGATCTGGAAATGCTTCAGAAAACAGATTGATGACAAATTGGCGAATGTCTGTTCCTTGAATTCCTTCAGGTACACCTAAAATATGAAGGTTATTCCTCCTTGATCTGTTTTCCATATCAGCCAGTTTCCAAGTAAAGTCATCTCGAAGAGACTGAAGGGAAGATAAATCGGAGTTTACGCACCGCACCCTGCAATCGGAGTCCTTCTGCCCGAGTCTCCTCCCGATGGGGCATTATTGCCTGATATATAGTAGCTAAGGTGACGTTGTTCTGCATTGTCTCAGTGGAGCACAAACCTTCTCCCTGTACTTCTTCAATGACAGCCTGACTCTCGTTGGACCCTGCACCATAAGAATGAGGCAGCAAAGGAGATCCATTGTTAAGATCTGAGAGACCTTTATGGGAGATTATCTGAGGGACATCCTTCAGTTTTCTAACTGTATTAATATCTTAATGAACCAGAAGACTGTTTTCATCTTCGTCCGGAGGGGCTGAGCTGGTCACGCTTCTTTCATTGCCCTAGTCCCCTTCAGTGCTCCCGTTCTCAGAGTTATTAGAGAGGTCGGACATAGAGAAGAAGTTTACACCAGAGTTGCAAGAGTCCGGTTCTATTAGCACTGTTGGTGCTGCCGTACTACCGTTCTCACACAGAACATTGTCCACCTGCTGTGCGCTACTGGAGCCAGCAGTATCCGGAGCAACATTTTCAGCAACATTGTCAGCATACTCCACTTTACTCTCAATACCCTCCTGCTCCTGCTCTTCCCCCTGCAAGCCAGGTAGGTTTTTTTGTGCTGAGGAAATACCAATAGTTGACTCAATTAACTCAGATGTTGGACTAATAGCAAGTAGGGCTGAATTGCTATTACCTAAAAGACCGGCATAATCATTTATCCCTATCACTGTTTCAACAACAGGAAATGTCTTACCTCTGACTGAGGGTTGACTCTTTTTAATCATGCCCGGGATCTTCTTTTTGGCACCAGTATGGCCTGTGCCACACACAGCCCAGGGGGAAGAGAGTGTATTTTCTAGGATAGAGCAACTGTTAGACCCCACTTCTTGCATGGGCCATTAAGGGCACCCGCCGGTGTCAAAGCGTGAGCTGGAGCTGGGGCTGGAGAAGGTGCTGCATTCCCTGCCTTGGCTGCTGTGACTCGTGTCTTTGGCCCCTTCTGAACAGCACTAGCGTTTTTTGGGCCCATGCTTTTCGTAGGGCTCAAACTGCAACTCCGGTCCCACTGCGTTTGTTGGTGGTACAATGTTCTCCTGCAGCAAGCAAGAGCCCCACACTGCGCCACGCAACTCTGTGGTTTGTGAGGCAAACGCTGTGGAACAAGCACAGAATGGGAGAGAATGCCTTGCCGCATCGCTCAGTGCATCGCTTGACTGCGGCACCAGCCCAGGAGCCGCTACGATTCTCTACCGTCGCAGCCCGTAACTCTCTGTCGCAGCGCCTGCTGCCAAGCTCCGGTAAGCAGTAATGAGGGTTGCACGCCGATAGTGCAACTGATAAAGTTGTGCCAGATAAAAGAGGAGCATTACTGGGAAGGCTCCAAAGCAGGTTTTAAACGAGGACCTCACGATTACCAGGATTTTGGTATTCAATCCTGCATAGCGAGTGTTTTGGTCACCCGCAGACAGCTCTCCCTCAGGTCGGGGATGTAGAGGGGTTGGACCGGTGGGAAGCACCTCTCGCCTGCCTATCTCGGACACGGTCGTGTCCGCCATCTTGCCTACTGATTCCCAAGATTCCTCGATTTATTCCCTACCCATCTTTTCATATTTGCCTGCCTGCTTATGTTCAAGGCAATACTGAAACTGGAAAGTAGTGACCGGGAGAGTTATGTGGCCATGGATGAGCCATTCTGTAGCCGGTGATTCTGCTACGTTGAATACTAATCTGTCCAGTTTTTCAATACTAAGAATTGTATATTTTGCTTCCTTTTGTGCCATTTCTACCTGTTTATCTGTTAGATTATATTCATAAAACAGAGAAGTACTGTTGATAAAACACCAAGGCACATAGCCTGCACGCAAAGATTGAAGCGCCTAGCCTAACAACATAACAGAACGTAACTGAGATGCAGTGTTGCAACATGGCCAAATCTTGTTCCAATATGTCTATCGCAGAAGATACAATGTTGCCTAAGGAATATATCCTTGAGGTCAATGTTGTTAACCCATTATTTACTACTGCCAAAGATTTTTCTAAATGTATACGGTCAATTTCCCGTATTTTCTCTGTGACCTTTTGTTGGGATATTTTCCATATTTCATTGTATGCAGTGTAAACACCGGCATATATGGAACGTTTCTGACGTGGCTTCCTGGGACCTAGTAAGAATTCCCTAAGATCCACATCCTCTGTAAGTAAGGATAAGTGTTGTTTCACTTAGGTGAATGTTGAGGTTCCTAGCCAATCAAGGCACAACTTCCCAACACTGTAGGATGTCACTACCCCCGTATGTTGTCTTTTCTAAATAACGTGGAACTGGCCTATGAATATTATACCCTTCATTTCTACCCAAGAATCTTGACTGACAACCATTGGTGTCTGTGGGCCAAATCAACCATTTTCTCCAATCGGGGTCTGATCTATTGTATTGAATGATGTCATCTAATGTAACTATTTCTTGTGATGTATTGTTATCCTTGGTGTGTAATGTGTTGGCACCGAGGTGTGTTCAGGTCTTTGATCTTGGCTAGTCCAAGGCAAGACGGTTGTTGCACTGTCTCATTCAAAAACATGATCTGCTGAGGGATGTGGCATACTCTAAATAAAGCTCCCATCCCCTGAACTTGCCAGTCTCTAGTATCCCAGACTGATTTTAGGTCTGTAGTGTCTTTTCAAAGGTCGAACCCTTGTTGAGACAGCTGGGTAATAAAGGTAGCAGAGTAAACCTGTTTCGTATCTGTAAGCATATTTTTCTGTGCTGATGTAGGTGCAACCTTATCGTAATATGAGGCTGGGTGAGACATATTAAACCCTGAAAAATATGGAAACTTGTGCACGAATATTTTTGAACTGTCCTTTGGCGGTATTGGTCAATGTTCCCACTGGTTTTATGTGAAGACATTTCTAGGTGTCGCGGATTTATGGAAAAAAGTATGACCATAATGTTGATAACAATACATAAATTTATAATCTGATGAGCTTTCCAATGTTTCACTACTGGAAAATCCAGCAGATCTTTCTAAATCAGACAACATGTTATTTACAGTTTCAAAGTCCCAATCATCGGAAAATGTACTTGAGGTAATATCACTTAACGATATTCTATACAAATGTGGAATTTTTAAAAGTTCAGTCTGGCCAAATATGTCGAAATCAACTTTGTCCCACACTATACCATCCGGTACAGGCACTGCTGTAATGTTCACTGAAGACAAGTCTCTTTGTTCTTGATGATGAGATGGATGTGGTGTTAAAACTAAATTCACGTTTTGGGCTGTAGAGCTTTGCCGAAGAGGTTAGCATCCCAGCTTCTGCGGCAGTCCCGCCCACTTCCCCACGACAAAAGGGAGCGAGCAGAGCAGACGCCAGTAGCCAACACAAAACACTACGGGGCAGTAACCAGAGCCCTGTCCGGACACAGTAACGCCCGCACTTCTGTTCTGATTATTTTTAAATTGCCTTACTAGCATTATAACTGTTGTAAAATGCCTGCTTTTAATTTGCGCCACATTTTCCGCTTTCACCGAAGTCTCCCCTGGTCCGCCGCGGCTGGTGCCGTTTGTGCGGAGGGGACCGACTCCGCCATTTCCTCTCCCCCTAGACTCAGGGGAGGTTAGCATCCCAGCTTCTGCGGCAGTCCCCCCACAACAAAAAGGATTGCGCAGAGCAGACTCGCACAGCGGCGCGCCAAAGGCAAGCCCGTTTGCGCCTGTCTGTTGCCAGGCGCCAGTCACGCTGCCTTTTTTATTCCTTTTTTACTCCTTTTTTTGTTTTATCCTTCCCAACACATCACCCTTACTTGACATAAGAAATGACAATCATCAAATACACTAACCATGAGCTACACTCCTTAAACCGGGTCAGTACTACTTCCTTGATCACCAAGTTCCCTAACACCCCAGAATGCTTACACATCACTAAAGTAAGCGCACCAACAGTGAACAGCACCACTATCCCACGGCTTACCAATCCTAAGCCAGAATCAGAATTTATAAAAGCACTAGACTGCAATATACGCTCCCTCCCTAAGCACTCACTCCAAATATGGTCCCTACTAGACTCGGAGAAGCCAGACCTCTGCTTTTTTACTGAAACTTGGCTAAATGAGTCCTCTCGGCCTGACCTAGCGACTGGATCCCCTCCCCCCCCCCCCGATTACCAGATTATCAGTCAGGCATGATAGGACGGGGAAGAAAGGAGTAGGGATAGCTATAGTTTTTAAATCTAACATGAAATTACGCACAGGCTGACTGGGGCAAAATCTGTATTTTCAGAATAGAAGGCACAAAAACTGAAGCATGGAAAGGTGCGCTCCTATACAGACCCCCGGGTAACAAAACTCAATTCGCGAATAATCTAACGGAAATGATTGCTCCACATGTTCTCACGGCAGATAGGTTTATATTCCTTGGAGATTTAAATTATCATGCCGAGCTTATAAATGACCCTTACACTGGAGACCTCATCACCAACCTCAACTCACTCGGCTTAAAACAACTGATAGCAGACCCCATCCATAATGCTGGTCATACCCTAGATCTATTATTTACAAACTAACATTGCATAAAGATCAATCAAATTCTCCCCATCCTAAGGTCAGACCATCACCTCATAAGCTTTCAAATAGGCCAAGGGATGCCTAAATTGACCCACAAAAAAGAGCAGAAGCTTAGCCGACCATGGAACAAGATCAACTTGAAATAATTTCAAACAGCCTTTGTCCCTATTCCTCCTTCTGAAATGACCAACATAAATGAGGCTGTGATAAAATTGGATGCAGCCATAACCAGATCCCTAGACTCAATTACCCCGAAGAAAAAAATCAACTGCCCCATAAAATTATCCCCCTGGTTCACTCTGGATCTAAAACACATCAAGACAGCTGTCAGAAAGGCTGAACGTAAATGGAGACAAACTAAAAATACATCAGACAGATATCAATATAAAATGCTTCACCAACAATATATGGATAACATTGCTAATGCCCAAAAAACCTATCTTGGAAACCGCATCAATCAAGCCTCTAACTCCCACAAGGAACTTTATAAAATTCTAAAGGAGTTCACACACCCTGTCTCAGACATTCTTCCACATACCATCTCACAGGAGTGAGGAGACTCACTCGCAACCTTTTTTGTAAATAAAATAAATGATATCCATAAATGTTTTCCCCATGACTCTAACCCACTACATAGTCAGAATAATACCTCCCCCACCAGATACCAATTCTCTTTTTAGTAAACTTACAATAGAAGACACCTCCATTCTACTTAATAGGATGAAATCCGGGTCACCAACCGACCCTGCATCTGCACAGATTCTACTCAAGATTGGTTCAGCACTCATCCCCAACCTAACCCATATCCTTAACCTCTCTTTATCAGAATCTACTGTGCCAGCACACTGGAAAAAAGCTATTCGACACCATCTCACACGACATTCTTTTAGCACGTCTAGGTGAGTTTGGTGTCGAGGGCCTGGCTCTGAAATGGCTAAAAAGCTACCTAGCGGAAAGGACTACAATGGTACAAATAGGGGATTGCTGCTCCAATAGCCTAATCATTGATAAGGGTGTTCCTCAGGGATCCATTTTGAGTCCAACACTCTTCAACCTTTACGTAGCGCCGCTGGCCAAAATTATCAGAGACCATAGCTTCGGCACAATCTCCTATGCTGACGACACGCAACAGCTGATCACTCTTGATGCTGACCCAACTGACACACAGCGCAGATTTATACAATGTATGACATCAGTAAACAAATGGATGTCAACTAATCATCTGCTCCTCAACGCGAGCAAAACAGAGATCATGCTCTTTGGAGACGCTCTGAACATATGGTCCGCAGACTGGTGGCCTCCCTCACTTGAACCATGCCCAAAACAACAGTTCGTAACCTGGGAATTATCATGGACAACAAATTGTCCATGAAGGAACATATCAACTTCCTGGTCTATACTAGTAACGGACAAATGCGCTCTTTGAAAAAAATCTTTAAATGGATCCCCTCAGCGCTAGGCTGCCACTAGTACAAGGCCTAATCATCAACCGATTAGATTATGGCAATGCACTGTTTGCATCCATTAATGAAAGACTTCTCTCTAAACTAAAAGTGCTTCAAAACACGGTGGCGAGATTGGTCCCTTATCTCCCTTCCCGATCTCCATCAGCCCCCAGTCTTAGGACCCTCCATTGGCTGCCGATAAAAAGAGAGTTTCTTTTAAATTATGTTGCCTCACTCACAAAACTCTGAACAACCAGGGACCGATCTACCTGGCAAAGAAACTGGTTAAATATCAGACAAGACGCCCCCTTTGCTCATCCAACACGCACCTCTTGAACATCCCCAAGGTACGCACGGTAAAAAATGGGGATAGGTCTTTCTCCAAAATTGCCCCGGAGCTATATAACTTATTGTCGATGCAACTCCACCAGGAGACGAACCATAAACATTTTTGTAAAGATATCAAGTCATGGCTATTCTAACTCTTCTCTCCCCTCTAGTTACTGTTGTTGGCAAAGTGCTATGAGACCTATGGGTGAAATATGCGCTCAAGAAATGTCTGTTACTACTACTACTACTACTACTACTACTATAAGGTGCAGGCAATAGTTTGGAGACAATTGCTTCGTTTGGTTTCAACGGTAAAGCCAATCGGCCTGGGAAATATCTACACCGAGATCCTCGCCCCATAACACATAAGCGAGGTCAGTGGAGTTAGAGGTGGCCGCCAGCGTGAGGGCATAGCGTTTGGTAACCAATTTCTGAGGAGTGGGAGACGAGTATAGGAAGTCGAGAGTGGTCATCGAGGGAGGGGGCTGGCGGAATGTAGGATGCAGTTCCCTACAGATGGCCCGTAACTGATAAAAAGGTAAAGTATCCATGGGACCAGAGACAGCAGCGGGAGAGTGGAACTTGCTCCCCGGGTAGAGGTCTGCTAATGTCGCCAGCCCTAGTCGGGTGTCGTGTTTAGCAATGCCGGAGGGCTGGAGAGGGGGGAAGGCAGGATGCCGAACAATCGGCATAGTTTTTGCCGATAGCATCGGAGTACCAGGAATGCAGCATAGTCCCTCCCAGGCCCAGCACAAGGTTTTGACCGTCTTTATTTCAGTGCGTGGGAGTTTGGCTGGGGCAAACAGGGCAGTGACTAGAGTCCACGGGGCTGCAAGATCAGCTTCCACCGCCACATGGGGCTGGAAAGGAGGATGAATCCAGAAGTGGCCTGAGCACATAATGCATAAAGCTTAAAATGAGGGACGTCCAGGCCACCACACGACATCGGGAGGGTAAGAGTGTCATATGCGATCCTGGGTTGTTTTCCTGCCCAGGTTAGAGAGATGATTAGCGAACGAATCCTATGAAAAAAGTGGGTTGTGAGGGGGACAGGGACGTTCAGGAAAAGATACAGGAATTTTGGGGGGACAACCAACTTGGCAATGGCTATATGACCGGTCAGAGATAGGGGCAGCCGTTTCCATCGGGGTATCTTGGTCTCAAGCCAGTCCTCCGCACAACCAAAGTTAGCCCTCCAAAGTTATTCCACGTCCCTGCTAAGCCACACACCCAAATAGCGAGTGGGACCAGACGAGTAAAGGGCGTAGTGGCGTCAGTAAGAGGGAAGAGGACTGACTTACTCCAGTTCCCCTGGGTACCAGAGTATCCACCGAACCATATGGTCTCGCGTACCAGGGGGCTGAGATTTTCCTGGGAGTGTCGGACATATAAAGTAATATCGTCCGCGTACATGGAGACCAAGAGGGCGCGGGCTGAAAAGCCAATGCCCCTCTGAGTGTGTTGTCAAACTCTGGCCGCGAGGGGCTCCATTGCGATGGCAAAGGGCATGGGGGGGAGCGGGCACCCCTGGCAGGTACCCCCCGATAGGGATGGGATCGGATATTTGTCCGTTAATCCGAAGACGGGTGGAGGGGAGAGTCTATAGGAGTAACATTTTGCGTATGAATACTGGGCTGAAGCCAAGGCGTGGGAGGAGAATGAATAGGAATGAATAGGAAGGGCCAGTCCAGGGTATCGAAAGCCATGGTAGCGTCAAGAAGTGCAGCCAGTGTGGGGAGAGCTGGATTAATCTGATGAAGGACAGAAAAGATGGTCCGAAGGTTGCGTGAGGTGGCGTGCCCAGGGATGAAGCCAGACTGATCTGACAGAGCAATGAGTGGCATGAGAAGAAGGTGGCGAGAGGCAGCTTTGCGAAGATTTTATTGTCCGTATTAATAATGGACAAGGGGCGGTAGGAGTCACGGCATTCAGGGGGTTTGTCCGGCTTGAGGAGGAGCATTAACATAGCCTCATGGAGCGATGGTGGGAGGAGACCACTCTCGAAAGAGTCATTATAGATAGCGGCCAGGTGTGGTACCAAAAGTGGAGCAAAGGTCTTGTAGACTGTAACGGCGACACCGTCCAAACCAGGGGCCTTGTCGCAAGGACTCTGTAACAGACTCGACCGTGCTGTAATAGGCCAGTTCTGGACTCTGTACCAGACACAACTGTGCTTTAATAGGCCAGTCATGGACTCTGAACCAGACTCGACTGTGGTGTAATAGGCCAGTCCTGGACTCTGTACCAGACTCGACTGTGCTGTAATAGGTCAGTCCTCGACTCTGTAACAGACATGACTGTGCTGTAATAGGCCAGTCCAGGACTCCGTACCAGACTCAACTGTGCTGTAATAGGCCAGTCCTGGACTCTGTACCAGACTCAACTGTGCTGTAATAGGTCAGTCCTCGACTCTGTAACAGACATGACTGTGCTGTAATAGGCCAGTCCTGGACTATGTACCAGACTCGACTGTGCAGTAATAGGCCAGTCCTGGACTCTGTACCAGACTCGACTGTGCTGTAATAGTCCAGTCCTGGACTCGGTACCAGACTCGACTGTGCTGTAATAGGCTAGTCCTCAACTCTGTAACAGACTCCACTGTGCTGTAATAGGCCAGTCCTGGACTATGTACCAGACTCGACTGTGCTGCAATAGGCCAGTCCTGGACTCTGTACCAGATTCGACTGTGCTGTAATAGGCCAGTCCTGGACTCTGTACCAGACTCGACTGTGCTGTAATAGACCAGTACCGGACTTCGTACCAGACTCGACTGTGCTGTAATAGGCCAGTCCTGGACTCTGTACCAGACTCGACTGTGCTGCAATAGGCCAGTCCTGGACTCTGTACCAGACTCGACTGTGTTAAATAGGCCAGTCCTGGACTCTGTACCAGACTCGACTGTGCTGTAATAGACCAGTACCGGACTTCGTACCAGACTCGACTGTGCTGTAATAGTAAAGTAAGTAAAGTAAAGTCCACATTTGTAAAGCGCACAATCACCCGTAAGGGTCTCTAGGCACTGGGGGGCCGTCGGGAAGATTAAGCGAGCTATTGCCCAGAGTCACATGGTGCTGGGCTAACCTGCCGCCGGAGCCGGGGATCGAACCGTGGTCCCCAGATTCCAGCGTCAGTCGCCCTGGCCGCGGCGCCACACCTCACCCACTAATAGGCCAGTCCTGGACTCTGTACCAGACTTGACTGTGCTGTAATAGACCAGTCCTGGACTCTGTACCAGACTTGACTGTGCTGTAATAGGCCAGTCTTGGACTCTGTACCAGACTCGACTGTGCTGCAATAGGCCAGTCCTGGACTCTGTACCAGACTCGACTGTGCTGTAATAGGTCAGTCCCTGACTTTGTACCAGACTCCACTGTGCTGTAATAGGCCAGTCCTGGACTCTGTACCTGACTCGACTGTGCTGTTGGAGGCCAGTCCTGGACTCCGTACCAGACTCAACTGTGCTGTAATAGGCCAGTCCTAGACTCTGTACCAGACACGACTGTGCTTTAATAGGCCAGTCATGGACTCCGTACTAGACTCGACTGTGCTGTAATAGGCTAGTCCTGGACTCTGTACCAGACTCGACTGTGCTGTAATAGGCCAGTCCTGGACTCTGTACTAGACTTGACTGTGCTGTAATAGGCCAGTCCTGGACTCTGTAACAGACTCGACTGTGCTGTACTAGGCTAGTCCTGGACTCTGTGCCAGACTGGTCTGTGCAATAATAGGCCAGTCCTGGACTCTGTACCAGACTCGACTGTGCTGTAATAGGCCAGTCCTAGACTCTGAACCAGACTCGACTGTGCTGTAATAGGCCAGTCCCGGACTTCGCACCAGACTCGACTGTGCTGTAATAGGCCAGCCCTAGACTCTGTATCAGACACGACTGTGCTTTAATAGGCCAGTCATGGACTCCGTACTAGACTCGACTGTGCTGTAATAGGCTAGTCCTGGACACTTTACCAGACTCGACTGTGCTGTAATAGGCCAGTCCTGGACTCTGAAACAGACTCGACTGTGCTGTAATAGGCCAGCCCTAGACTCTGTACCAGACACGACTGTGCTGTAATAGGCCAGTCTTGGACTCTGTACCAGACTCGACTGTGCTGCAATAGGCCAGTCCTGGACTCTGTACCAGACTCGACTGTGCTGTAATAGGCCAGTCCCTGACTTTGTACCAGACTCCACTGTGCTGTAATAGGCCAGTCCTGGACTCTGTACCTGACTCGACTGTGCTGTTGGAGGCCAGTCCTGGACTCCGTACCAGACACGACTGTGCTTTAATAGGCCAGTCATGGACTCCGTACTAGACTCGACTGTGCTGTAATAGGCTAGTCCTGGACTCTGTACCAGACTCAACTGTGCTGTAATAGGCCAGTCCTAGACTCTGTACCAGACACGACTGTGCTTTAATAGGCCAGTCATGGACTCCGTACTAGACTCGACTGTGCTGTAATAGGCTAGTCCTGGACTCTGTACCAGACTCGACTGTGCTGTAATAGGCCAGTCCTGGACTCTGTACTAGACTTGACTGTGCTGTAATAGGCCAGTCCTGGACTCTGTAACAGACTCGACTGTGCTGTACTAGGCTAGTCCTGGACTCTGTGCCAGACACGACTGTGTTTTAATAGGCCAGTCATGGACTCCGTACTAGACTCGACTGTGCTGTAATAGGCCAGTCCTGGACTCTATACCAGACTCAACTGTGCTGTAATAGACCAGTACCGGACTTTGTACCAGACTCGACTGTGCTGTAATAGGCCAGTCGTGGACTCTGTACCAGACTCGACTGTGCTGTAGGAGGCTAGTCCTGGACTCTGTACCAGACTCAACTGTGCTGTAATAGGCCAGTCCTTGACTTGGAACCAGACTCGACTGTGCTGTAATAGGCCAGTCTTGGACTCTGTACCAGACTCAACTGTGCTGTAATAGGCCAGTCCTGGACTCTGTACTAGACTTGACTGTGCTGTAATAGGCCAGTCCTGGACTCTGTGCCAGACTCGACTGTGCTGCAATAGGCCAGTCCTGGACTCTGTACCAGACTCTACTGTGCTGCAATAGGCCAGTCCTGGACTCTAACAGACTCGACTGTGCTGTACGAGGCCAGTACGGGACTCTGTACCAGACTGGACTGTGCTTTAATAGGCCAGTCATGGACTCCGTACTAGACTCGACTGTGCTGTAATAGGCTAGTCCTGGACTCTGTACCAGACTCGA
This sequence comes from Lissotriton helveticus, assembly GCF_964261635.1. Lineage (NCBI taxonomy): Eukaryota > Metazoa > Chordata > Amphibia > Caudata > Salamandridae > Lissotriton > Lissotriton helveticus. The sequence continues at coordinate 881,743 of NW_027611656.1, read as the reverse complement.
CTGTGCTGTAATAGGCCAGTCCTTGACTTGGAACCAGACTCGACTGTGCTGTAATAGGCCAGTCTTGGACTCTGTACCAGACTCGACTGTGCTGCAATAGGCCAGTCCTGGACTCTGTACCAGACTCGACTGTGCTGTAATAGGCCAGTCCCTGACTTTGTACCAGACTCCACTGTGCTGTAATAGGCCAGTCCTGGACTCTGTACCTGACTCGACTGTGCTGTTGGAGGCCAGTCCTGGACTCCGTACCAGACTCAACTGTGCTGTAATAGGCCAGTCCTAGACTCTGTACCAGACACGACTGTGCTTTAATAGGCCAGTCATGGACTCCGTACTAGACTCGACTGTGCTGTAATAGGCTAGTCCTGGACTCTGTACCAGACTCGACTGTGCTGTAATAGGCCAGTCCTGGACTCTGTACTAGACTTGACTGTGCTGTAATAGGCCAGTCCTGGACTCTGTAACAGACTCGACTGTGCTGTACTAGGCTAGTCCTGGACTCTGTGCCAGACACGACTGTGTTTTAATAGGCCAGTCATGGACTCCGTACTAGACTCGACTGTGCTGTAATAGGCCAGTCCTGGACTCTATACCAGACTCAACTGTGCTGTAATAGACCAGTACCGGACTTTGTACCAGACTCGACTGTGCTGTAATAGGCCAGTCGTGGACTCTGTACCAGACTCGACTGTGCTGTAGGAGGCTAGTCCTGGACTCTGTACCAGACTCAACAGTGCTGTAATAGGCCAGTCCTGGACTCTGTACTAGACTTGACTGTGCTGTAATAGGCCAGTCCTGGACTCTGTGCCAGACTCGACTGTGCTGCAATAGGCCAGTCCTGGACTCTGTACCAGACTCTACTGTGCTGCAATAGGCCAGTCCTGGACTCTAACAGACTCGACTGTGCTGTACGAGGCCAGTACGGGACTCTGTACCAGACTGGACTGTGCTTTAATAGGCCAGTCATGGACTCCGTACTAGACTCGACTGTGCTGTAATAGGCTAGTCCTGGACTCTGTACCAGACTCGACTGTGCTGTAATAGGCCAGTCCTTGACTTGGAACCAGACTCGACTGTGCTGTAATAGGCCAGTCCCAGACTTCGCACCAGACTCGACTGTGCTGTAATAGGCCAGTCCTGGACTCTGTACCAGACTTGAGTTGGAATGTAAACAACAAAAATATTTTTTCAAAAATGTCGTTTGTAAGAATCTTAAACAAAAACAAGTAAAAATATAGGTTAAAAAAAAATAAATATGGATTTGAAATAAGCGTTTTTTAAAACAGTTTATTCTTTAAATGTAACATGCATATTTATTCATTTCAAGTATATTTTTTAAATTGGGGGGAATGGCTGGCCATGCTCCAAGATGGCCACTAGTCAATGAGGGCCGGCGTATTGAACACTGATCCCCAGCCATCCCGACAAACTGGAGGAGCTGGCAATGATGCGCGTGGCGGAGAAACTTTGGCAGCATTGATGGGCACATTGTAGTGCGGAGCAGGGCCCAGGCAGTGGCGACTAGGCAGAGCGGCACCAGCCCTGAAAAAAGGTGGCGCAAGGAGCCGACGGAGACCGTTGTTTGGGGAACGGTGCTGCCTTGGGACTGCCCCAGAGTTCTGCTTTCTCCCAGGGAGGACTTTTTGCTCCAGAGGGTGTTTGATGGACTATACTTACATTGAGGGACCTACCCAGAGGTCCCTCAATGTCCTTGACATTGAGGGACACTGGGGTGTCTTTGGTGGGGTGGTAACGCTTCCATCCCTTGTGGCTCTCTCTGTGGAGGCTGGACATTGCACTGCCAACCTAGGAATAACTCTCTCCTTGCTTTGGTCATGCACCCTAACTTACTTCCAAGTCCTGGTCCTGATGGGGAGGCCTCGATATGTCAGTGACGCATATGGATTGCAGCAGCAGGGCCAGGGGGAGCCACAACGCTGCAGGAGGGCCTGAATTGGCAGAGCAGCAAGATGCACACAAGGCCCCGGCTCAAGATGATAAACTTGATCAGCTATTCTACATGGTTCACACCTCCAGGCCGGTGTTGGAAGGTAAAATAGACGAGGTAGCCATCGACCTGAACATTCTCCAGGAAGACCACCAAAGATGATGGACCAATTCAAACGTCTTAGGGAAAGGTCTATTCGAAGTTAAAGGAGCTCTAAGACCAGCTATGCCACCTTTCCAGATGAGAGGCAAGTCTGGAAAATAGAGTGGAGGATGCAGAGAAGTGCAGCAGGCAGAAAACGTCCGGATGGTGGGCTTCCTTGACGAGACAGAGGAGCAGATCGGGTTGCACACATGGAAAGTTGGCAGACAACAGTAGTGGTCCAGCATGGTCTCTTTTTATTTTCCTTGTGCTGTATCAAGCCCGAGAGTGCCAGCGCACCCTCTGCCACCAGGGGCACAGCAGAGACTAGTGGTTGCACATATCCTGCATTGTAGGGATAGGGTCCTGGTGCTGCAGAGGGCACGCATACGTGGTCACATTGAAGCAGCTGGGGCCATGGGTGCCATGTCCCTGATCTACCCCCAGCAGTAAGAAGCAGATGTCATTTATGTCAACCAAAAAGGCCCTCTGGGAGGCAGGAATCTGCTTTGCATTGCTCTTCCCTGCTCACCTGAAAATCATAGCAGAGGAGAAAACGTGGTTCAGGGACAATCCAGACAGTGATTGGACCTGCCTAGAATTGCACAAAGCAGGGACAAACATTGTTACATGCTCCAGGTCACTGCAAGCAAAGCACAAATAACTTAGAAAAGCAAGGCCGGAAAGACCGCCTCTGCCCTCTGAATCTCAGACAGCGCTGGCGAGAGTAGCGGCTCTCAAAGGACCGTCCATCTTTCATGCCCAGTGGCTCAAAATGGAGAGTGAGTAGTGCTCCGAGTCATCTCCTGGTTCACAGAGAGCGCACGCTGGGATCTTTGCGAAGTGGGCCAGCGGTTACTCTGCAGACACCATAGGATGTTAGCTTTATGGGGACTCTTACTCACCAGCCCCACAACAACCTGACTTTGGGGAACCACCAGCGACTGGCTGAGAGGAGGTTGTCAATACTCTGTATGGTCTGGCCTGCCATGCTGCCTGATCCAATTAAGGTGGATCCAAGCAACTGCAAATTTGCGGCAGCTTCAGAAGAAGCCCGCCCCCTTGCAAGAAGGCCCAGCAGATTGAGTAGTAGTGGCGGGTGTTTATTAAACGGTTTTATGCTACCAGCTATGTATCGGTTTGGACAGCTGACTGTTGCCAGCTCAGTCTGGGGAGGGAAAGTTAAGTTTTCTTGTTGTAATTGTATCCGGGCTTATTAGGAGTGGACTGTGATGCCTATCTTCAGGGGATAGGAGTAGGAGAGGGGGGGTTAACATATGAACAACAGACGTAATGCAGAGGAGGTGTCCACTGGGCTATCTAGCGCAGGGGACATAGGGACAATTATTGACTCTAATAATAGTCTTACTTCCTCCGTCCTTCATCATTAAGTCGTAGACCCCCTTTCACAGCAAAAAGTTGGTTTAACCCCTTGACCACGGCCGGAATTCTGCTCCTGTGCGGCACATTCCGATTGCGGGCGTGGTCGTGACGGTTCCCGGCCGTCATCAGAGCATGAGCACTGTGGTGCATGACGGCCGGGAGCCGTCATCAGTGTAGAAGGGGTTAATAAGGAGCACAGTAGAATCGTTACCTATTGGTCAGGGCAATAAAAGCTGAAGATATGCAGCATGCACTCTTCGCAAGGAATCTCTCTAAAACTCATGCCCAGGTGAAAAGAGAGCGGGATGAGGGGAGATGGAAAGACCTCCGAGCTGCTTGTTCTGCCAAGACTCTGTTAGATTCTGGACACTAGTTAAGTGGGGTAGACACTGGCAAGCCCACTCACCCCATCATTCTAGTGTCTCTGTCAGTTGCTCATTTTTTCCATCTATAGTCTTATATCCCTTCCTCCAATGCTGCCAGGAGTGTGCTAAATAATCCATTGGAATTTTTCCCTGTAGCCCCAGTCCGAGGTCCATATGAGACTGCAGATGTCACTAAAGCCCGATATGCAGTTACCAGAGGCAGCGCCGGGAAAGGACCGCATTTCTGTTGAGGTATTTTTGTAAGATTGGGCAAAGTGGTCTAAGTATCTACTCATTCTGGCTAACGTCATCTCGAGTGGTGCCCCCACTCCGGATTCCTCCAAGGGAACTGTACTAATTCCTATTTATAAAAAAAAGACTGGTGCCTGCCTGGGAACTAGTGGCCTATTAGTTTAATTGATTCTGTCCAGAAATCTTTGCCCAACTTGTTTTGTTTAAAATCCAGGATTGCATAATTGATAATGATACCCTTTCACGCCTGCGCGCAGGTTACCGCAAGAAGATCAGCCCTATCGATCACATCTTCCGTTCCTTACACCTATACTGGAGGATAGTGACAATCGGCAGAGGCGGCATGTATGCTAACTTCGTCGACCTCAAATCGGCATTTGATTTGGTTCCCCATAGGTAGTTATGGTCACTCCTCCTTGACTTGGGCAGGACGTTGGATCTGCTTTCTTTGGTAATTTATATGCATAATGGTAATTGTGCCCAGGTTTGTAGGGGTGGGCTGGTTAAACTTACCTATCAGCTACCTATAGACAAACGTGTTTGCCAAAGCTGTGCTTTGACCCCTACTCTGTTCTCCTTGTTCCTAAATGGCACTGTTCATTTTCTCTCTTGCTTTCTTACCGACGCCCTTACTCTGGCCAGGACGAAAACCCCCATATTGTTGTTTGCAGGGGATACTTTGCTGATCTCGGAAACGCCGGGATGTCTTCAACGTGACCTGCACCATTTCGAGGAGTTCTGCGGAGTGCGAGATCTTGAGACAAATGCCATCAAGACGAAATATATGTCTTTCAAACAACATAGATCTTACAAGGGCAGAATAATGTTGGGGGACAAGCCACTTGAGAGGGCAGATGTATTTAATTATCTTGGTGTCTCCTTGTGTTCGACCATGTTGTGGAAGCACAAGTGGATGCCATGGTTCCTAAGCACAGACAGATTAGCTGAGTTATATTGAAAGAACACAGCAGCTCTTTTTCTAAATCAATCGGTTCAACTTTAAAAATCTATGATGCTAAAGTGTTGGGGTCGGTTCCATATGCTTCAGAACTTGGGGAGTTCCCCAACATTTCCTCTCTAACCCTCTCAGAGAACAAGTTTCTGAGAAGTGCAACTCACCTTCCCCCACCTCTGATACTTGATCTGGGCAGTAAAGGGTTAGTTAATAAAGTCAAACTACACCCGTTAGTATACTGGAGAAGGGTATGGTCCACACCTGAACATGCTCACTAAGCTATGACTCAGCGGGATGTTATAGATGCCGAAAGGCTTCACAAAATCAAGTGGCTACAGCAAATTAAAAGCTTTCTACTAGATATGGGTATGAGGGAACTTTGGGGAATCCCATTCGGCAAACCTTTCCCCTCATCAGAAGTCTCATTACTGGCTATGGATCTGGCAATGCGAAGAGAGAGGTGGAGAGCCATGGACAGGAAGGTTCCTAGATTTCAAACGTTGCTCCTTACTGAAATCCTACTGGGACATTATCACTGTGCCTCTTGAAAGAAATCTCTATTTTCACTTCAGAATTGGCACTTTGCCTTTGAGATTTTTTACCAACAAATGGGACTCGGGTGAATACAATTCTTTATAACTAAACATATTTTAGCCCTACTCTAATGTATCATAGAGATGCCTTACATCAACACTATGGAGCATTATTTGAGGACATTGGAAAATGGATGGAGCCCAGATTTTTGAATCTAACCTACTTGTATGCTGCGATGCTTTGGCTCTCATATGAGAAAAAATAGTATGTAATTTATGTAATGCTTTAAAAAAAAAGTAATACTTCATATGCCGAATGTAACTGTAAAATGATTTTATGACATGAATTGTCGAAATAAAATGTATTGAGGGGGCGTGGCTTGTGCGCCGATGGCGGAGGTCGCCTAGCAGCTCGGCTCCGGGATCGAGCCATCATTAATCCTGCTCCTGGGGGCTCCCTGGGAATCCCGAACCCCATAACGAAATCCCCTGTGACCCGGACACCTTTCACAGCGGTTGGAGGCCCGCGGCGTTCTCTGGGACAGAGAAAAGACGGAGCGAGAGAACTACGCGGTGGAGGCCAAGATGGCGCCCACTTCACTTTAACGACCTCGGAGACGGCCGGGGGACCTGGAGGCGGCGGACGTCCCGGCGCCCCCAACGGGACAGGCGATCCTTCCCCCACTAAGGGGACAACTAGCGGCCTGCCCCCTGACGCCCCCTGGGGGGGCTGACGACGCCCGGCGGCCGGACGGGGTGAGCCCCGGCCCGCTGCCGCGGGACACTGTTGAGGAGCTGCGTGGAGGAGGGGCGGATTGGCCTCTTCGTTGCCATACGGGGGCTGCCGCGGCGGCTCGCCCTGGCGGCTCGCCCTGGCTCCCTGATTGAACAGAGCGGACCGCTCTAGAGACGTTGGGGGTGAGCTGTGGAGCGCCCTCGCCGCCCCCTGCAGCACGGACGCACTGCGTGGCGCCAAGGCGCTCCACTGAGGAATGACCCCTGGGGGGACTGGAGATGCCCGGCGACCGGCCGTGGAAGACCCCGGTCCGCTACCTCGAGACAGTGCTGAGGTGCTGCGCGGAGAGGAGGTGAGGCGGCTCGTTCCTTGCCATGCGGGGGTCGCCGGGGCGGCCCGCCGCTCTAGCTCTGGCCCCTGGTTAGGTGGAGGGCGGACCGCTTTTGGGTCGCTGTTGAGCTCTGTGGAGCGCCCCCATCGCCCCAAGTTGTAAGGACACACTGTGTGGCGCCGTGTTACTTAACCGAGAAGCCGAATAACGAGCTGGAGACCGGGGGCACTCTGAGGACACGCTGCTCCCCGGGCTTTCTCCGCACCTATCCAGGACCTCCCCTGCCCCCTGGCACTGGGGCTGGGAGCATACATCTGCACAGCACATTGAAGCGGAGGGGAGCACTAGGACCGTCGACGTTGCGCTTTGCCCTTTGGACCCGGACTGACCTACTGGCGGATACCCATCTTGACCGCCGTCTGGGGACCTGCTCTCCTAGGGGGCCTGCTAGTAGTCGAGGGGGAACAGGCTACGGAGTGACGCCATTTCGAGCGGCCGCGCCACATTGACGACGACCTCCGGCTTGGTCATCCCCAACTGCTGCTGCGACCCTCCCGCAGACCCTAAAAACCATGGGTAAGACGAGGGGACCTAAAGGGGGCTCCCAGACCGCCTCTGACGTGGAGCCGCCTGACAACGAAGAGCGCCTACCCCTAGAAGGACCTGGGAACCCGCATATTCAGGAGCAACTCGACAAAATCCTGTTGGCGATCACTGAGACTAGATCGGCCCTTCGAGAAGACATCGCTCAAGTTGCGACGGGTTTGGGTTTGCTTAGAGCTGACCACGGTAAGCTCTCGGACAGGGTGAAGGAGGTAGAAGGTTCAGTGAGACACCTAGAACCGGCGCAGAAAACTTTGGACGCCACGGTGAAGGACGCTCTGTCCCGAATAGAGGCCCTGGAGAAACGTGCGGAGGATGCGGAGGGGCGCAACAGGAGAAATAATACTCGGATCGTAGGCCTTCCGGAAAAAATTGAAGGTGAGAACATGGTGACTTTTCTGGAGGATTGGCTACGGACGGCGGTGGCGCCGGAGGGGCTGTCCCCCTTCTATACATTGGAACGAGCACACAGAGTGCCGGCCAAACCACCGTTACAGGGCCGACTCCCCCGTCCGGTGGTGGCGCGGCTGCTACATTTTCGAGACAGAGACTTCCTGCTGCAGGCCACCAGGCAGGGGGGACCTTATCAGGTGGACAACAGTCGTGTGAACATTTTCCCGGACTATACTTACGAGACGCAGAGACGTCGGTCCTCCTTCCTGGCCGTCAAACGAGAACTACGTGCTGAGGGCATCCAGTACTCCCTACTCTTTCCGGCACGACTCCGCATCATCATAGACAATTCCACCAAGTTCTTTGACACCCCAGACAATGCGTGTAGTAGGCTTGAATTATACAGGGCTGGCAAGGATGGTTTTGGAACCTCTTCCCAATCCACGATGGAGAACATTCTACAGCGGAAACCTAAGAGGTTCAGACATCGCAGAGGTAGGACTACTCGTCCCTCTATGATAGAGACTGAGGCGGAGCGGCGTGGTGCGCTGGAGATGGTCTCCTCCATATCTGGCCCTCAGGGAGAACATGGGACTGTACAATCGGAACCTGGAGAGAGTGGGGGCCACTCGGACACGGAGGGATCTGAAACAGATAGCGTGAAGCTCCCGGTGGTCACCCCAGGGACAGCAGAAGACCTACTTGATGAACAATGAAACTTTCGGGTGAGCCAGTTCTGGTTGGGGGGTTGGGGGTGAGCAAATGAATGAATGGGGGAGATGGGACTCATCGGGGGAACTGTTAGTTTACGGACTGGATGGAGGGTTGCGGGAATTCCCTACATAGGCCCTGATGGTATAGGGCTCGGTCGCAATGCAGCGTGCAGTGGGGGGACCCCACATCGACGCTCGGCCCCGTATTGCCCTTAAGGCACACCTGCGGTGGCTACCGTCAGGTTAGTAGGGAGGGGATTCTTTGAAGGTACAGTTTGGATGGGGACTAGATGGTACTATTTGGAACCTGTTCTGGGGGGGTGGGTGAGGGATTCATGTTTGAAAGTTGCTTTATTGTTGTTGAGGGGGGTACTCGTCATCGGTACGGATTTCACTGGGTGCTTGCACATGCCTGTAGTATGTTCAGAGGGACAGGAGGACACGACATGGGACAATGGCTGATCTCTCCACTCTGAAATGCATCACCTGGAATGTGCGGGGTCTGCACACCCTGTCCAGGCGACATAAGGTCCACGCTTATCTAGTGCGGAGAGGTATACAGATTGCACTACTGCAGGAAACACACCTCACCAAAACTGAGGGGCTAGCACTACAGCGTAGATGGCGAGGGCAAGTGTACAACACCACGTACTCGGCTTATGCAAGAGGCGCGCTAATATGGATAAAAGCGGGGGTACCCTTCCAGGTAGATAGTCACACTGTGGATCCAGAGGGGAGATACGTTGCAATAGCAGGGAGACTAGGGGGAAGAGATGTGAACATTTGCTGCATTTACGCGCCTAATACGGACCAGCTCGCCTTTCTGACTGCGTTATCTGGCTCCCTGGCCCGCTACCTCTCGGGACCCATCCTATTAGGGGGTGACTTTAATTCGGTGCTCGACGTTAACCTGGACAGATCTCATCCTCCTCTTCCGGACTCCCCAACACATCGGGTGGCCAGGGGCAGGTTAGACTGGCAGACTAAGTGGGGACTGACGGATATCTGGCGGCCCAACACCCTCATGCCCGGGACTACTCCCATTTTTCTGGCATGCACGAGTTGCATGTGCGACTAGATAGCCTGCTGGGGTCGGGAGAAGTGGCTTCTTCGGCTGTGCGGTCTGAATACCTGACGAGGACTATCTCCGACCACAATTCGTTATTGATAGATCTCCGGTGGCTCCAGAGCACCCCCTGTGTGCCAACCTGGAAATTGCGACCCAAGCTGCTGGAGGACCAGGTGTTCCGCAGTGGCCTGGAGGACAAGATCGCGGGATACTTTGAGTTGAACAAGGGCACGACTGCTGAGAGGGCCACGGAATGGGATGCCTTTAAGGTTGTAGTTAGAGGCTATTGTATAACGCAGAGAGTTGGAGTGCGCCGAGTACTCCTAGAAGATCTGGCTAGAGCTGATCGAGTCCTCCGCGAACTGGAAATTACCCGCCCTGGCCGCCCGGAGCTCCAACAACAGACCCTGGCGGCAAAAGAGGCGGTGGCCGTAGAGGTTGAGCGACTACGAAGTTATGACCACAAAGCTTACCTGACTAGATCGTTGGCTGAGGGCGACAAATCGGGTACGCTACTGGCTTGGCTTGCCAACCCAGCGAGACGTACATCGCCCATTGTGGCCATGCGGACTGCGGAGAACAGGGAGGTCTATACTCAGCCCGAGATCCATAACTGCTTCTGGAGATACTATGAGAGGCTGTATCGCAGCCGATTACCGCCGGATACTACTCCGACGGACACCTTCCTGCGTGATCTGCCGATCCCCACTCTGGAACCGGAACAGGCGAAGGCCCTGGGACGGGATGTGGAGCTGGGTGAGATCAGAAGCGCCATAAAAAAAATGGCGCGAAATAAAACGCCGGGCCTGGATTGACTCCCAGTGGAGTTTTATTCCACATACATAGAACTCCTGGCCCCCAAACTCCTGCAGGTTTACAAGGAAGCGAAGACCTTGGGACACCTACCGGGCTCGATGCGAGAAGCCCTGGTGATACCTTTACTCAAACCGGGCGCGGAGCCAGCATCTTATAGACCACTCTCAATGCTCTCGGTCGACTATAAGATCTTGAGCAGCATATTAGCCGCACGTCTGTTGGAGCACAGGAGCTCTCTAGTACATACAGACCAGGCGGGCTTCATCCCCAGGCGTAACACTACGATGAACATCCGACGCTTGTTCCGATTGTTAGAGGGTGATCACACACATGCTCCCGATCCCATGATCCTCTCGATAGACCTAGAGAAAGCCTTCGACAGCCTGGAGTGGATTTATCTCCACAGGGTCCTGGAGCGGTTTGGCCTGGGTGAGGGATTTCTGAGATGGACCACGGTATTGTATGCCTCGGCGGTGGCTAGGGTGAAATCGGGCCCGCTGATTTCCCAACGATACCCCGTAGAACGGGGCGCGAGACAAGGCTGCTCGCTATCCCCATTGTTATTCGCCCTGGCAGTAGAACCGCTGGCTGTATCGATCCGCACGGGGGCACATTACAGGGGGTTGCAATCTCCGTCGGGTCACCAGTACATTTCCCTATATGCTGACGACCTACTGCTTTTTCTTGAAGACGCTAAGACGGCCCTGGCCGGAGCTGATTCAGTGCTCACGGCTTTTGGTAGGATGTCGGGACTCCAGGTAAACTGGGCTAAGACCTGCCTGTTTCCGGTCCACAGTGGAAGTCCCCAGCCGGACACTCACAGAGAGATCCGATGGGAGCCTGTTTGTTTTAAATACCTGGGGGTGCATGTATACCATCGCCCTGCTGACACACTAGAGGGTAACATCTCTAGAGGCATCCGGGCGCTTAAGGGTAGCATGGCCTTTTGGTCCACCCTACCCCTCTCAGTAGCAGGACGAATAGCACTACTGAAGATGGTGGCACTACCCCGCCTACTATACTACTTCAGGACACTTCCGATCTGGATCCCTAGCTCTACTTTCCAGGGCCTAGACTCTATGATAGTGGCGTTCCTCTGGGGCTCGGGCCGCCGCAGAGTGGCACTCAGGAGTTTATTGAGACCTAAGGCGGAGGGGGGGCTGGCGGCGCCCGACTTTGAGACGTACTATTTGGCTGCCCAGCTACAGACCTATACCCAGGAGGTGGCGCGTGAGTTTCGGGGCCCGGAAGTTACACGGGGCAGTGGCATACCCAGACATGTCTTATCGTATATTGTGCTGCAACAGAGGCTCGAATTGAGAGACCTCACCCAGGAGGAACGCACCATACGCTTGTATTGGAACCGAGTGCATCGCAAACTGGGAAGGCCACAACCTTATGCCCCGGAGATCCCGCTGGGAATGCTCACTGCATTGCCCCATTGCGGCGACTGGTCTCGACTGGGAGTTTCGGAGGAGGTAGGTGTACAGACCCTGGGTGACCTCTACGAGAACGGGGCGTTGCTGCCCTTCCAGGCGCTTCTGGACCGCTACGACGTCCCCCGAGGCGATTTTCAGCTGTCGGAGGCGTGTCAGTACGTCATGATGTCCGCGGGAACGGTTAAAGCAGTGACATGCTTATATTCCAGGATGATCGCTGAGAGACTGACCCCCTTAGCGGTTCTTAAGACCCGATGGGAAATTGACATTGGGAAGGAAATCCCGGAGACCACGTGGGCCCACCTGCTGCGACGGGCCTGGAAGGGCACGCGCAGTGCCCGATTCCAACTGGTCCACTTCTATATATTGCATGAAGCCTATTTGACCCCGGAGAAACTACAGAAATATTTCGACCTGGAAACAGCAGCCTGCCCTAGGTGTAGGACAGCCGGAGCGGACCTTTTTCACATGCTATGGTCCTGTTCTATGCTGACCTCCTACTGGTTGTTTGTGGGAGACGCGCTGTCCGAAGTGACTGGAAGATCGTTGCAGATAGATGCAGCTGTTGGGATTCTACATTGGTTTCCACATACCCCTAGGAATAAGATTACTAGTAAATTCATCGATTTAGGGTTGCTCCTGGCCAAACGAGAAATCACCAGACACTGGAAGGCGCGGGCTGGTCCAACAGGCACTAAGTGGCGCAATGAACTTCTCAAGTGGGCGGGGATTGAGAGCACGTTGAGATACCAACAGGCGAGGCGGAGACGGGATGAGCGAGCTCTGGAGGCGGCGCAAACATGGGAGACATTGGTACAGGCCCTGTGCGACCATAACACACATACTGACTCAGATAGCGCTGATGAGGAACAGCCTGGATCCCAATAACATTCTATTGGTGAGTTATACCCAATAAGAAGATCTAAGTCTCTTATCACATACTATTCGACCATACGATGTACTGCCGATGACGAGAGGGGTGGAGGGAGGGGGATAGAGGAAAAGGAGCGTCATTCGCTTCCACCAAGCATTAGAAGGCTGTACCATTGAGACTGACAATTCACTCCTCTGGGGGGGGGGTAGGACTGGTTAGGGAGGGGGGGGGGGTGTTTCCTTTAGGTTGTTTGGAAAAGCAGAAGAAACTTATTTTTCTCACCTGTTATACCCTGCCGGAACGGGGGGATATTCAGTGCATACTAGTGGCACACGCCGCCCGACCCCCGGGTTGTGGGCTGAATGGCCGTGTATAGAGATTATACCACTAACGTCGACATTGCTTTAGATCATTTCCCAGGTGCCAATAATGTGATTGCATTTGTTTCCTGCAATAAAAACATATTTACAAAAAAAATAAAACGTATTGAATTGCTACTAGAATATAACATACTACTAATGATAATATTATTAAAATACACATTAAAAATAACATGCAGGCAATGGTATTAAGAAGGTGGACCTGACGGATGGTGTAAATGGGAATCATGAATGTTCTGGGAACAACCTAAGGTTTTAGGAACAACATATGTCCTTGAACGTCATCACAGGCAATTATAGATCAATAAGTCAGAGTTGTAATCATTATTTTGCTTATGCTAATATGACCGAATGGCCAAATTTCTCTTTGGATGTTTTTATGCATTTTATGTATGTAATATCATGCGTTTTTTTATTGCTTTCATGATTTTATTATATTTTCAGTGATCAAATAAAGCTATGGTGAATATTTTCCTAGAACAAATATTCGTGACATTTAGAATAATCGATAAAAACTATCATAAAATGTTCTTGTTGATTGTCCTGATGCCTTCAATTACTTCATTTTGTTAGTTAGAGGAGCGCAAGGGTGTCATGGTATGCAGATTGGTAGAGCGCACTATCACCCAGCAGGGTAGCCCGACGCGGAGTAGTTGTGAGTCGAGGCATCCCTTGGGCCTAGTGGGACTACTCGAAGAGCCGGTTCTTCAGCTTCTTGCAGAACTCAAGAACTGAGGAGGAGGTCTTTCTGTGTAGCAGCAGTTTGTTCCAAGTTTTAGGATCTATGTACGAGACATTTGGACCACTGAATCTGGTTTTCACTATGCCGGAGATTTGTGCAAGTAGGAGTCTGGATGAGTAGAGGTGTCTGGAAGGTTTGTGAAAGCAGATGCGATTGTTGAGTTATTCTGGACCAGTCTTATGTAGAGCCTTGAAAGTACGGGTGAGACGTCTGAATTGTGTTTGCCATCAGCGCGGGAGTAACTAGTTCACTTTTTACTTCACTGATTAAAAGGAGCCACAATAATATTATTGATGTTCAAACTGTCAGTGTGAGTTGTTGCAATTGATATTTAATAGATGCAACATAATCTGCCTTAGCCCACAACTGAAAGTTTACCAATTTTATGAATAGTGACAGTAACTAGAATAAATGTATTTGGTATGTTACTTGGGGATCAGGAAGGATATTATTCACACACTTACTGTAATTATAAATTGCATGTGAAGCATAAAACAGTGTACATAACAATAGGTGTAGCAGTTGTAACAATACACATTTTGTAATAATCAATGAGCGAGCAGGGCTAATTATCTTCAATTGATCCATATTACTAAGTTATACATTATTTGTTTAATGGCGCAGATAACACATGGGCTTGCATAAGGTGCTGGAGAGACAATGGACCAGACGTATCAAGCATTATCCCATTCGCAATGGGCGATTCCCAGAATTAGGCCGTTTTGTAAACAGGAAAAAACCTTTTGTGATGTATCATCCCAAAAGTCGTGTGCAAAAAAGAGAATCACAATCTTTGAGATTATTTATTTTGCGCATGCATTTAGAGAATTGCAATTTGCGATACTCTAAATGCAATGTAGGAAGCGCTTTTTAAATTGCGCCCCTGCTTTAAGGAATCGCAATTTACCATCAACTTCAAGTTGGTGGTAAATTGCAAATCTTTAGAAAAATGCACAATTTTGCATTTTTCTTAGGGCATGTATGTGCACCAGATGTGCATACACGCATATTTCAGTGGTGCAACAGGCTGTCCTTTTGCAACCTTGAAATTGCATGCGCAATTTGCGAGTACCTATTGGGCACTCACAAATTGTGCATGCAATTGCAATTCATTCCTATGGGCCTCTAGGCCCATAGAAATGAATGGGAAGCCATTCCTTATTTGCGACTCGCAAATTGCGAGTCACAATTAAGGAATATGTAGAATTCACGAAAATTTTGCCAAAACCTACATACATTGCATTTTGCAATTCGATAATAGCGAATCGGTAAAATTCGCAATTATAGAATCGCAATATGCAATCTTGATACATCGGGCCCAATATCATTCAAATTAGGATGAAAGCTGTGGTACCTGGCCCGTCTCTGGTAGTCCTAGATCTGGTTGTTGACTTTAGGCGTGTACAAGACAAGCTCTTGCAGATTACAGTAAGGTTCACACAGGTAGATGTGAAATGTGGAGCTTTGCAATGATTTGAACTAGAGTTAGACGACCTGACCAGTAATATCCACTTACCATCTGACTAATAATCACACTTATAATTTGCAAGTACTCGAGAGGTGTATTCCGAGAATAGTATTACTTTTGAGTGGCGTTGTTAGGGCTGTGAGGACGGAACTAGCGACTTGTGGGAAATATTCCACGTTGTGCATTCCTGAGGATTCTTGGGTTGCTGGCAGCTCAACGAGAGGAATGTCTCAATAGGATTGATCTGGTGACTATCAAGTGTCAAATCCTATGAATCAGAATCAAGCCCTGAAGGCAAAGATTCAACACACAGGGAGAGACACCCTTTTCAAAGTTCCTCTCGATGCAACCTCCTTTTGACTCTAGGAGGGACTCTTCCCTCTTCTGGGTCCAAACTAGTCATAAAATGCCAGCGGACCAAGCAGGAGCTTGTAAAAGGAAAACTAGAGTACACCGGTGAGTAACTCTAAGTCAAGCTGTAAAGAGTTAAAACACGTCCAAGCTTTTCAGAGATGCAACTCTTTTGTTTAGTGGCATCAAAATGTTAGCTTTTGTTTTTAGAAGGGGCCTGGTATGTAGAGCAAAAGGATGACTGGGCTATGCATCTACAAGCTAGCTGAAAGGGACAAACAACGGTAATTTAACAGATCCTAGGGCAAATTAGTGCCCCGGCCACATCATGGCATGCCCGCAGCTGTGCAGATGCACTGAGAAGACAAAAGTAGACAGAGCTCTCCTCAAAAGAAACAGCGGAAAGCGGTCCAGTAAATGTATTTCTTAACTGCTTAACTGCGGCGGCAATTCCAACACAGTGCGGCAGTTTAGCTGAGTGGGCGGGGCCGTGTCGGCCAACAGATATGCGCAGCACTACCGAGGTACTGCTCGCGACGGCTGTTGGCCGACAAACGCAGCGAATGGGTTAAGAGAGCAGTACCAGAACATCTCCAGCATTGGAGGAAGCAGGCCACCAATGCATGTAAACATACAATATCTAGATGAGGTGCCACTAAGGAGGGATCTTCTTGTGTGCAGACAGAATGAGTGTCACAATAGAAATAATTCTCCCATCCATACCTTGCCTTCCAGGGGTGGTTGTGTTTTATACACGACATGACAACGTACAATTTCTAGGCTTTATTTGTTTCGAAGGACTGAAATGAAAACATTGTGCTTTACAACAGAAAGGCTTACAAAACAAAGGAAGACACAGGGAAGAGCATATTACATAACACAGAATGGGTGGCAGAAACCCTAGTTAAACGACCTTCATCGTGTTTGACTGGATAATCTATACTGCTCAGCTTCTGGCATTATGCAGAAAAACCAGGGTAAAGGGTGATGAGTGGGATTTTTTTTTACAGTGGAAACAATCCCCATGTTCAGGGTCTGTGATATACAAAATCAGTAACATTCTTCAGAGTGTGAGGGAGGAGTCAGATTTATAGGACGGTCACTCCAAGCCACACCACAGAAGCCAAGATGTTCGGAATACTGTCGGGTTACCAAATGTAGAGTTTTACAGCCTTCCGGTGAATGTCTCAGCTCTTGTGTGCTTCCTGAGTTTTTCATTTTATTTTTAACTGAACATGAGTGACAAGACTTTGCCTCTGAGACATATTTTAATTTTATTTCGGCACATTACAGAGTTCTGTAACTGAGGGTGAAGAGACCCTGGTAATTAACCCCTTATACTCAGCAGGCTGCAGCGCTAACACTGCTTTGAGAAGGGACTGGGGGCAGGCAAACGCAGACAACCAATAAGTTGCCCGCCTTGATTCAGTAGATCACTTTGCCTGAACCAATGAAAGCGAACATTTATGGATGTGTGGACTTAATCACCTGAGGATTCAAGAACAAAATAAATGGATGCATTTAATTTCAGGTGTTTTCGGCAGGTTCAGGTGATATAAGAAGCAGCTTAGGGCCATATGTACAGATTTTAGGGATAGGGGTTTCCTAATTGCGATTCTCTTTGAATTACAATTAGGAAATCGCTATCCCAAATGTATGAAACTCTTTCAGTTTTATTCAGCGATTCCTAGGTTGTTGCAAATCTACCTACCTCATGAATATTCATGAGGAAAGTCGCAGTTTGAGACCCACTGGGAATAGCAGCCATCATAGATCACCATATCTGATTACTTATTAATGAAGCAATTAGAAACTTTTTTTTAATTAAATGCAGCCCATTTTCTTTAACGGAACACAGGATGCATTTTGAATTAAAAAAAACGTGAAGTTTAATTTTGTTTAATTGTTTTTTTAGTTTAGGCAGTGGTCTCCGTAGGACCACTCCCTGCTGTTAAAATATATTCTTTTTGTTGTTCTCAAATGGGAAGGGGTCCCATTGTAAATGGGTTAACCCCTCCTTCAAGGAGTCAGTAAAACTTGAAAATTATGCAACTGTAATTTGGTCGCAAAACATTCATACATCCCATTCAGATTCAGTATTTGGGCGGGACGTCCTAAACACGCCGCTTTCAAATACTGAATTGCAAAGACAAACTGAAATTCGCAAATGTGCTGCCGAATCACAACTTGTGTTTTGTACATGTGTAAAGGTATGTTTTGTACATGTGTAAAAGTATGTTTTGTACATATGTAAAAGTATGTTTTGTACATATGTAAAAGTATGTTTTGTACATATGTAAAAGTATATTTTGGGGCCAGAAACGGCCAGACTGCAAAAATGGTTTCTACATACGGCCCTTAGCTTCCAGTGAGTTAAGCTTCGACAACTGTCAGTCAGGCGGGCCTCAGTCTAACTCACGGATCAGTTGATGAATGCTGATAATTGATGTCAGTCCTGGATGTTGTTGACTGATGTCAGCTCTGGTTGTTGGAAGATGTTAACTTATTGTGAGTCCTGGATGTTGGGGTCTAATGTCAGTTCTGGGTTTTGGTAGCAGATTTCAGCTCTGGTTGTTGGAAGATGTTAACTTATTGTGAGTCCTGGATGTTGGGGTCTAATGTCAGTTCTGGGTTTTGGTAGCAGATGTCAGCTCTGGTTGTTGGAAGATGTTAACTTATTGTGAGTCCTGGATGTTGGTGTCTGATGTCAGTTCTGGGTTTTGGTAGCAGATGTCAGTTCGGGATGTTGGTGCTGGATGACCCCCCCCACCCCCAGCCTCACCCCGAGGCAAAGTTGCACCTATCGTGAAAACTGACGGACTATTTGTATTCTGCACTATGAAACATTAGGATCAGTTTTGCAGTAGCTTTTTCAAACACCTGCACTTCTTAATTTGTGCACAGGGGCAATATTACCATATTTCAGATGTTTGCGTGATTTCATCTTTATAGAGAGACTATTTATGTTTTCTTCTGATTCAGGTCTCTGAATAGGCTTTCATTTTACACACAGCAGGAGTCATAACAAAAGGTTCAATGAGGAAGGATACGTTAGTGAAATGTTCTACATAACTAATCTTTACACTATTGACAAATACTATCAATATCATCTGTGCAAAAATAGATACATTCGTAGAATTGATTGTGTTTTCACTTTCACAGGCAATATCTTGAAGTGGTTTTAATAGGCCATACTGGGCGATAATTGGTCGCAATCGATTACACTTGGTCACAATGGTTTGTGATTTTTCATTTTTTTGTCCCTAAAGGCATATTCCAACATTTGACACTCTTCAAAAAATCCCCATGCATTGTTCTCTGGTACATATTATACAATTCACACACTAGAGTCCATGCACAACTTGCCACATTAATATACGGTTCACCAGAGTCAGGACGTTTCAATAAGTATCAGCTTAAATTATTTCACTAGTTCAATTTGTTTTACTAGTATGACAACGTGCCAAGGCTAGAGTCTCTTTGGCTTTTTGAATAGCAGCACATTTAAATTACGCTGTTGGCTTTCATTCATTAGCTTGTTGAGGGAATTTAGAGAAGAGGATTTCAGTTAAATGCTTCCACTTTTTTGCTCATCACAATTTTCTTTCTTATATATGTAATCGCCTTGATCTTTTCCAAGAGCAAACTCACAGGAGGGAACAGCTCTCTTACTACTGCAACTTATTTTATGTCAATCTGCTGAACGTTTGGCAAGGGAATGTTTATAAAACAGTGTGAGTGTGTTGGGGGTGGGATGTGTGTGGGTTGGGTGTGTGATTAGGGCTGAATGGGGTGTGTGGTGAGAGTGCATTGGGACTGGAGTGCGTTGGGGATGCGGGTGTGTTGGGGGATTTTGTCATTTAAAAAAAAAAGCCCTTACAAGTTCCACCTTAAACAGGTTTGTAACTAAGCTAGATTTGCGCTCACCCATTAAGTCAGATTACCTTTCTCACTTCAGCTTTTCAAAGATATTATTTCTCATGCAAACCAGATATTTTCTCCCTCATACGCCTAGGCAAACTGAGTTATTCATACATTCAAACACTGTTATGACTAGCCGATTGGTTTTGCAGCGCACTGCTAACTTTTGTTTGGGCAATTCCATGCTATCTCATCTGTAAGACTGATTTCAGAATTAGAGCTTGCGTAATATTCACTGCACTTGTAGGGGTTCAGTTCAGGTTAATGTCCATATGTTGTACTTTCTTTTAGTTTACATGGAACTATGTGAATGAACATCATTCCTGAGCGGAGGCGTGCCTAGCGTGCGTTCGCTCATGGTGAGTCAGGCTAATTTTGTGGTTGAATCCTTTCTGACATTCACTGCACCAGTAGGGTTTTTCCCCTGTATGAGTTCTCTCATGCTGGGTCAGATGAATTCTCTGACTGAAGCTTTTTTGACATTCTTCACACTGAAAGGGCTTTTCTCCTGTGTGGGTTCTCTCATGATGTACGAGATGGATTTTCTGACTGAAGCTTTTTTCACATTCTGTGCACTTATAGGGTTTTTCTCCGGTGTGTGTCTTTTCATGCTGAGTTAGACTACATCTCTTAGTAAAACATTTTTGACATTCATTGCACTGATATGGCTTTTCTCCGGTGTGAATTTTTTCATGCTTAGCTAGAGTACTTTTATCGTGGAAGCTTTTCTGGCATTCAGTGCACTGATATGGTTTATGTCCCAAGTGTGATCTTTCATGTAATGTGAGACTGATTTTATGACGGTATGTTTTACCACATTCAGAACACAAATACCGTTTTTCTCCTGCATGTGCACCTTCATGCTGAATTAAACTCGCTTTTTTGCTGAAACTTTTTGGACATTCAGTGCACTGATATATTTTTTGTCCCAAATGTGTTCTTTCATGTCGTGTCAGATAGTGTTTTTGACTAAATCTTTTCTCACAATCAGAGCACTGATAAGGCTTTTGTTCAGAGTGCGATTTCATATGTCGGGTCAAGTAGGATTGTTGAGTAAAGGTTTTCTCACATTCGGAACATTGATAAGGTATCTCTCCTGTGCACCTCTTCTTCTGTACTGTCCTGTTCAAATTACAAGCTAGGTTTGTCTCTTGTGAAGTGCATGGGTACACTACTTCTGCAATCTGCACAGTCTTATAAATAATGTACACTGTTTTTTTATTCAAATTGTGCTGTTGTTCTGGCTCTTGCTTTACAGTCACAAAACCCTCCATCTCCTCGATCATGTGTGTCCTTGCTGCCCCCAATTTAAGGGTTCATTGACTTAAGAAATTAGAGAGAATCCAGAAACTGCATTTACAATCAGTCAGCGACTCTGCTCTGTATTGTCGTTACTTCCTGGCCAAACCCAGCTTTTAGAAATTGGTTTCTTCTTAAATCTCTGGAACATCTCTCTCTTTGTAGTCTATTTGCTGCAAATGACATCATCCTTAAGTTTTTTTCCTGTCCACACTTGAAGCCACCTGCAGTATAAAAAAAAAAGAAAAAGAATTAAAGTGAAATATCTTTCAAGGTGTAAACTAATTTTAACGAAATTATTTAACAGTGAATGGCAGCATTCTGGAAGTAATGCATGTACTTTCCGATGGAAAGAGTTGGTAGGGTTTTGAGGCAAGGATAAATGAGACCAACATAAAATAAAGCCGATTGATGTTAACAAAAAGTGTGCACTCACTCATATCAGTAACATAAAATGATAAATCTATTTACATTTTGTATAGACCGTAAAAGAATTAAAAACAAATTGTTTTGCCATGTCGAATGATATCAAAAGGAATAAACTAAATTTGAAACTTGCATAATCTTGTAAAAGGCAGACACAGGAAGATGGCTGAATGAAAGTCTTGAACGATTGCGCTGCCGGGCACCCAGCCTAATCCTACAGAATCCAGTACTCTCCCAAGGAGTTAGAGGTCAGACCCCTAGAGGAGGTCCCACGCATAGAGCCCTCCAGGTGGTAGAGGGGGCTCGGACTGACTTCCTACCATGATCGAGCGCACAGATGCCAAGGTGAGTGCCATACAGTGGCAGCCTGACAATTGCAAATTGAGCTCGGCGGACCAAGGGGGCCGCAGACTCCACTTCCCAAGCCCCACGAAACCATGATGGGAAGCGCATAGACGCCTGCAGAGGCTTGGCTGAGATGTACTGGCAGAGCCAGGCACACTGGGGCTGAATGGCTTCCTAGAAATAAACTGATCGCTGGGGCACGCAATGCTGGTTGGAGCCTAGAAGCCTGGAGGACGGTTGCTACAATGACAGCGGCTAGATAATGGAGATGAGGTCAGCACAGTCCCCAGGCGGTAACTGCCCCTGCCCTTCCTGCGTTGCGGACTGCTGATGCAGAGAGCGTATACAGTTGCATGAGGCCTGCCTGAGAAGGCATAGAGGGCCGGGCCTGTGAAGTGCATACCAGTTGACATACAGGTGCCACCTGTGCAACCCCTCCTCCCTCCCCATTGACGTGATCATATAGTTGGGACTGCGACCCGGTAACCCTGAGCTTCCAACTGATGAAAGGTTGCTGAGAAGGGATCTTCCAGCTACTAACCTTTGAGACGTGAGCAGTGGTGGATGAGAGGGAGGCTTGAGGGCTAGGTCCTTGCTCATGCCTCGGGGGACATTGTCTGGTTCTCCTTCATGTTCTTGTTCTGGAGGTAATAAGTGGCAGACAGACCTGAAGAAGACAGTCTGACCTGCAGTGGGCTGGGCCGCTGTTTTGAGAGGGTACCCAGGGGATAGCAGAGCACCTGCCGAGATAGATCTTCTAGAACAGGCCAATAACAAAAAATGTACAGATATACAGAGCTGGGAGGAGGCCCTGCATGGAACTCGTAGAGCAGACAAGGCCTATTTCCACGGGCGGATGAAATGTCCACTCCCCAGATACTGATGGCTATTACCCAACTGAAACAGATGCTAGAAGAATAAATGGATTCCATATTCATTGATAGTAATATTTGGATCGCCATATGGTGAGGGAGCGACTGCTGCAGACAGAACTAAATGTGGTTGAGCTCACTGCAAAACTGGCTCCTAATCCTCGCCCAGGTTAAACTTCCATCATTAGCAATTTAGGGGTCCTGAGTTCCAATCGTTACCCTTCTTCCTCCCCATCCTCGCCCAAGGTGGAACCCAACCCATCCACCAGACCCCCTAACCATTGGGTCTTTACTGCCCCTCAACACAAGAAGCCCATTGAGGACCACCCTTTCACCTATGGAGGGAACTGGCCTTCTCCTGCTACTCACATATCATCACCCTATGTTCACCCCCATAACAATAAATAACAGCACTCTAGATAACTAAGCCTACTAAACCCCCCTCCTCTCATCACTCCTACCTCAAGGAGCACCCCACTCACCCACTGTGCTTCCCAACACCTGGCACTCAACTCCCCTAGAGCACAAAAGACACATGGAGGAAAACTGTAGAACACCACTTCCCTCTACTCTTCATACCCCCTCCATGCCACCAACCACCAGCCCCCAACCTCCAAAAAAACTCCACTTATACTTTCATCCGGGACTATGTGGAACCTACATTACCTACCACTGTTCCTTTTACGAGGAGACATCACTCCCTTCCTATCACCAGACCAACTAACCACTGCTTATACCCCCGCACCCCCCCTTGAGGTTGAACTGAAAGACATCAAGCAGACATCAATCATTTCTTCAATGATGGAGGAGCGGTGTAATCTCTACATGTCCTTCAAGAATAATCAATCATGCCTCCACACTACGGCTAAACTCTGCCAAAGTCAAGACTCATCTTGGAAAACGAGACAAATTTTACCTGGAAATCTAGGCCTCGTTAACCATCACGCCAGGCCACATAGGATTACTGACTCTATGTCTGATGCTGACATTCACTCCTTTCTACTTCATTACAATACCGCCCAAAATAAACCTTCTCTCCCACCATCCAAGATCCAGACTATTTCCTCCAACTCATTTAGAGAATCTGTATCACGAGTCCGAAGATGCTGGCTTCTGCTCTCCCTCTTGGCGCGCGTGGATGCATGATAATGCAGAGATGACTGCAACTGCTGACAAGACACGCACGCTAAAAGCTGTAACCTGGAATGTGAAGGGCCTGAAGTGCGGTAGAAAGATGTGGCGCGTTTCTTAATTGATATGGAGCAGACTCTGCTTTTTACAAGAGCTGAATCTGATAGGAGCCTCGTGTTCGCGCCTGCGAGTGGGAAGGATGGGTGAAAAGTTCGTAGCGGGATACTTCAACTACGCCAGGGGCACAGCCATCGTTCTCAGAAAGGGCTTCCTATGGCACACGCGCACTGCAATATGCGATCCACAGGTTCCGTATGTGATAGTGGAGGTCGCCCAGTGAGACTCATATCAATATACGGCCCCAACACCGAGGAGCCCCAGTTTTTTAGTGAGATGCGGTGGTTGGCGGACACCCTAGGCCCCGGGGCAGTGCTATGGGGAGGTAATTTTAACGTAGTTCTCAACTCCAATTAGGACAGGTCAAATGGTTCTCGCCGGCCTCACGCCTGAGCTGCGGCTCAACTGCAGGCCCTTATGGAAGACCAGGATCTGATAGATTTCTGGCGCAGCCAACACCAATCCAGCCGAGAGGGGAGTTGCATTTCCTCTGTGGGCACCTCGTGGTCAAAAATTGACTACCAACGCATATCCTGTTCCGTGGACACTTGGGTTAGACACTGTGCCCATCTTGCCTGAACCGATTCAATACTATTAGAATTTATTTTAACAGACGCGCCAAATAGAGCCTTCAGCTGGAGACTTCCAGCTGGCGCCCTCTGGGAGCAGGTGTTGCGAGAGGAGATTGGATCAGCCATACTTTGACACCAAAGTCAGCTCTGCGGACACCCCGTCCACTCTATGGGAGGCGTTTACGGCATTAGGGGCAAGTGTATTGCTAAACAAATTTGTGTTCTACGTTCACTGAGGAAAGATCTGCAGTGGCTAGAGAAAGATTCACTCGCTTGAATTAGAATTCTTCAAGTCCAATCAGCTCACGACCCATGGGCAGATCAAGGCTAAGATAGCGGAATTTGAGGATGCTGAACACAGAGAAACGCATTTCCTAGGTCGGAGGAGCGCGCTCGCCAATATGGGGAGGGTGACCAGGTCGGCAAAACCCTTGCGCGTCTTCTTAAAAACCCTTGGGAAAATGCCCGCTAAGCTCTTCAAAGATCTTATACCTTCCATAATCCCACTCTGGTCCAAGATTGTCCATGAATCTCTCCTACAAAGCAGGATTCCAGATTGCCTCAAGACTGGCCAAGTCACCTCCATACCTAAAAAGCCAAATGCAGACTTAAATGATCCTAACAACTTTAGGCCCATTTCCAATATCATTACCCTAGCCAAACTACTTGAGAAATATGTTCACACACAACTGCGTAATCACATCAATCAGTTTCAACTCCTTGATCAATTCCAATCAGGTTTCCAAGCGGGTACTGAATCTGCCCTGACACACATTACTGATGACACTCAGATATCTTGACCGAAATGAAAGCTGCCTACATTTTTCTCCTGCATCTCTCCTCAGTGTTCGACACCGTCAAACATGATAACTTGATTGATCTTCTCGAAAAAAGGATGGGCTTATCAGGCACAGTTTTAAATTGGTTTCCTTACACAATAGATTCTCTACCGGATATTCTAGCTGCACTTCCCTCAGAGTATTATATATTAGTAGCCAACTGTCCTCCTGGAAAATTGGGCGGCGGGGTGGCTGCCATCATCAACAAAAAACTTAAATTTCGGGCCCTTACCCCTCTCGCCCTCATAGAGTCTGAGAATCTTATCATCAAGCTAGATGCAGATAGTGGCGCTCTGGTTTTGGTATTGATCTATCGCCCCTCTCGTCCTATATCCACATTCCCCATATCTTTAGGAGAACAGATAGCCTCCCTAGTAGTAAATTTCCCGAAAGTACTCCTAGTAGGGGACTTGAATTACTGGTTTAATCATCAAGCGGGTAGAGCTCAGGCAGCCGAGCTTCAGGAACTGCTCGTGAACATTAACTTGACCCAGCACATATTTGCTCCTACTTACAAAAGGGGTCACATACTGGACCAGATATGGTTGCACAACTTATCACTCTCAATCCCTTCCATTTTACCTTGTATCTGGTCTGACCATCATCTAATCCAGTTTACGACTACTTTGGATGGCCACATTAAATCTCTACCTAAATCGGGAGGTATAACCAGAAAATGGAATTCTGCCAACACGTCGGCCTTTATAGACACCTTGAAATCCAAACAACCTACATTAGGCAACGAAGTAGATACAATGGAAGGAAAGATCACAGACTGGTTATCTGAGGTGGCAGACATTCATGCCCCAGTGGTTAAATTCTCTCGCGCTTGTAGTATAGAGGCCCATAAATGGTTTACCCCCGAACTGAGAAATTTGAAATTGGAACTTCGCCAGAAAGAAAGAACCTGCAGCAAAAAATACTGCTCGCAAGATAAGGAAGAATATATGATCGCCCGTAGAGAATATTTAAAAACTATCCTAAAGAACAAAACCGAATACTTTTCCAGGAAAATATTATAGTCCCAAAACAAATCTAAGGATATTTTCAAAATAGTCAACGATCTCTGTAATAGTGACAGAACTGCTCCCACTCAGGCGCCTACCCAGGAGTTCTGTATTTCACTTGACACGTTTTTCATAGAGAAAATTGCAACCATAAAGAAGAGCATCTCTGAGTCTTCTGGCTCAGAGTATAGAGACGACTTATATTTTAATCCACACAATTTGGACACTCTCCCTCTCATTGACTCAAACTCATTCCCGGCGCTTCTATCACGGGTTAAATCTGGGTCCCCTAATAATTGCTGCCCTCCACATATTTTGAAAGAGGGCTGCTCAGCTTTGCCTCTGAGCATCCTTTCACTCTTGAATTAATCTCTTTCACAGGGCAAGGTCCCTGTCTCGATTAAAAATTCCACACGTGTACCACTCTTGAAGAAGCCGGGTATAGACCCGCTGGATCTGGCAAACTATAGACCCATCTCTTTGCTCCCTTCCTGTCTAAACTCCTGGAGGCCCACATGTGTAGCCGCCTCTCAAATTTTATAGAGCAAACTGACTACCTTGAACAGAATCAGGCTGGCTTCCGTCCCTCACAATCCACGGAAACGGTGATTCTTGCAGTTCAAGACACCTTTAGAGCCAACGCAGATAAAGACATCCACCAGGCGCTGGTACTCCTTGATTTGTCGGCCGCGTTCACCACGGTTGATTATAACATCCTGCTGAGCCGTGTCGAGCAGGCCGGCCTCAGCGGAACCGCGCTTGATTGGATTGCTTCCTTTATTTATTTATTTATTTATTTTGAAAGTTTTATAGAGCGCGAACAAGATCCTTGCGGATATCAGAGCGCTTTACAATTAGTGAGGTTAATTATACAACAGATAAATGCAGGTAAATCACGTATACATAAATAAACAAGCAATAGGGTAGAAAACAAGAAAGACCCGTTGATTCATGACAATGGCAAATATAATGACTAGGTTGTCTAGTTGGTCCCTGGTCATAGTAAGGAATACTGGTGATGGTACGAATGTGATCAGAATTTCCTTAGCCTATGTTCAGGTGAATTTTGCCATGATCTTAATCTTACTGTGCCTAAAAGACGAAGGTGACCTTGTGTAATGTAACTAGTGGTCATGTAAATAACTTTGGGTTGAGCTTGTAACATATAAGAACTGCAGAAAAGGGTCAAAACAAATCATTAACACTAAAAAGGAAAAACAAATAAATACGCACTTAGTGGCTGATTTTTACACAGTGAACCCAGAACTCCTGGGTAAATCATAGCTTCCAGGCTAAAACTGTGTGATCTTAGGCACATATTTAATGTCACCAAAACTCCTTTGACTTCATAATTATGTATGAAAGAGTCTTCAAAGACCTGAGTTCAGGATACCGGCTGTATTTGATTTCATGGACCTCAATGTTGCCTGATATCGACCTGGTCGATACACAGGGCTGACGTGGGAAGGGTCTTGCCTCTTACTTCACCAATGCATGCATGGAAATATTTTAAAAGAGGGAGATCTATAAATAATAATAAGGAGATTGTATTTTCCCTCATTAACTTCTATTGAACAGAAGCAGTTTGAGGCGGGAGGGAGCCAAAGAGCGGTTCATTTTGGCTCGAGGAGCCGAGCCAGGCACCGGGCCAGAGCCGGGCCAGACACCGGGCTCTGCTCTCCCTGCTGTGTCTCCCGCATCTCGTGGGCGCCCCCTTATCGGTTGCAGTCAGTGAGATTAGGCACATTCACAGCTCAGTATTTACCCTCTTTCTGTGGAGTGCCATAGGGATGGTCACTTTCACCACTCCTATTTAACTTATATTTGAGACCTCTGCTATATTCTTTGAAACATCGGAAAGTCACCATCTTCAATTATGCTGACGCACTTGCAGCTAATTTTTCCCCTGAATACACCAGACTCTGTTGACGAGTTTCAGGGAACTATGTTGCATATACAAAGGTGGATGGATCTAAACCACCTCAAGCACAACCCAGGCAAGACAGAATTAGTTTTGCCTGGGAAGAGCGACCTCAGTTGGGGCCCCCATTTTTGGCCATTACACTTGGGAGCTCCGCCCAAGGCTTCCAAGTCAGTCAGAAGCCTGGGGGTCATCCTTGGGGCCGACCTGTCACTCAGAAGTCAGGTGGGAGCTGTTGTATCACCCAGTTTCTTCCAACTATGAAAAATTAGGAAAATTTCCCACCTGCTCACCCATTCTGCAGTTGTACAGGTAACCATAGCCTTAGTGCTCTCCCGCCTAGATTTTTCAAATGCTATTTATCTTGGGCTCCCATCTGGACTACTAAAACGACTCCAGATGGTTCAGAACCAGGCGGTCAGACGGATATGGAAACTCCCTAAATGGCAATCAGCCCGACCTTGTATGGAAAAACTTCATTGGTTACCATTGGCCCAAAGGATCACTTTCAAAACTGGTTGCAGAGTTTTCAAAGCATTGCAGGGCAAGAGCCCTAAATTTATTAGACAGTTGCTTACTGTCTATAAACTACAGCTCAACCTGCGATCGGTCCATCTTAACTTGCTCACCACCCCTCACTTTAAAAGGAAGAAGCATGGAGGATGTTGTTTTTCACTCTTGGCGGCCACTCTGTGGAACTCCATCCCTACTTCACTCAGGAACTGTGACAATCTTTTGATCTTCAGAAAGTCCCTGAAAACGTGGTTATTCAAACAGGCATACGTTTAAGGAATGTATCAGGATCATTGACATTAGCACCATGAAACCTAAGGGTGTACGAGCGCTTAATAAATAAATGTTATCATAACATAACAATAGATCACAGAGAATCAAAGTCAACCATTCCCTTTCTAACAACACCCCGATCGCAACTGGGGTCCCTCAAGGATCTGCATTATCACCCACGCTCTCCAACTTGTACATGGAACCGCTTACAGAAATTCTGAACCACTCGAACATATATTGTCACATGTACGCAGATGGCACTCAAATATACCTTAAAGTCTCTTCACCTGACAATATCAAAACTCTTCTTGTGTCCTTGTGAAAACTCAACATTGGCTACCTCACAATCACCTTATGCTGAATACCCTCAAGACAGAATTCCTACTTATTGCCCCCCACAATCATACTACCCCCATTCAAGACTGGCTCAAACAACCGACGGCCCTCAATTGCATTCCACATGTTGTTGATTCCACCAGATCTTTAGGCATAACGCTGGTCAAACACCTCCGCCGAAATAATGCACCCCAGCTACTCTTTCATTCCTACCGAATTTACATTTCTCCTTTGTTAATGTAACACCATGTTATTAAAGAACGAAGAAAGTATATTTTTTACTCTCTTAAATTCCAGGACAAAATCTGTATAGAACTCATGGAGGGTCAAATCGACTGCCTGTTGCACAGAGAGAAGTTTGAAGATGCCAGCACCCGATCCATCGAAGTTCCAAAGATGAGATAAAAAAATATATATAGGGTGAATGAGGAAGTGCTAAAACTGGGGACGGTTGGCCCCAGAAACGTTAACCTCACTGGTTAGGGGCTGCCCAGCTGTCATTCCCAACCGCTAGCATGCTAAAGGCATAAATGTGACACCTCCAGGCACATACTACAGAACACTCCTGACCTGATGAAGATCAGAAAATGACTGAACCTGCTGTTTGGCAACCTAGGAGGAACCCTGAGGCACTGGACCGGCTTTCTTTTAAATCCAGGAAAAAGAAGTGGATTCCAAGGGTCAGTTGGATGACCACATGTTCAAGGTACGGGTACACAATAAGCTACAAGAAGCCTTTCCTCCAACTGCTCAGGTGACCAGTGCCAACTGGACCCTCTGCCCGACACTCTGAGAGTGTCTAGGTGCCACCCCTTGGCGGCTTTAGCTTTTTACTTCTGTGGTAGGTTGGGGATTAAAGGGATAAATCAGTGGGTAAAATCTTTGACCAGGATGAACCTGGTTGGTGTATTTGATCTGTGCTCCATCACAGCCAGCCTCTAGTTATACCTAGGTGCTGCCCACCACGTCAACTGGCACTTTGTTTCTCAAATAAAACTTTAAAAATTCCTATTTCACCGGTGCCCTTTAATGGATTTTTTTCATTTTGCTTTAGAATTGTACACTTGTTTTCTAATTTGGCTTGATATTTCTATGGTTTTGAATTTCAGTGTTATTACTGTTTCAGTGCTGCATAAATACCTTACAAATTCCCCTTAGGTGAGCCTGTCTGCTCTGTGCCAAAGGGACCATGGGGACGAGCTCAGGGACGCTGAGGGTCAGTGCTGCATAAATACCTTACGTATTCCCCTTAGGTGAGCCTGTCTGCTTTGTGTCAAAGGGACCATGGGGACGAGCTCAGGGACGCTGAGGGTCAGTGCTGCATAAATACCTTGCGTATTCCCCTTAGGTGAGCCTGTCTGCTCTGTGCCAAAGGGACCATGGGGACGAGCTCAGGGACGCTGAGGGTCAGTGCTGCATAAATACCTTACGTCTTCCCCTTAGGTGAGCCTGTCTGCTCTGTGTCGAAGGGACCATGGGGACGAGCTCAGGGACGCTGAGGGTCAGTGCTGCATAAATACCTTGCGTATTCCCCTTAGGTGAGCCTGTCTGCTCTGTGTCAAAGGGACCATGGGGACGAGCTCAGGGACGCTGAGGGTCAGTGCTGCATAAATACCTTACGTCTTCCCCTTAGGTGAGCCTGTCTGCTCTGTGTCAAAGGGACCATGGGGACGAGCTCAGGGACGCTGAGGGTAAGTGCTGCATAAATACCTTACGTATTCCCCTTAGGTGAGCCTGTCTGCTCTGTGCCAAAGGGACCATGGGGACGAGCTCAGGGACGCTGAGGGTCAGTGTTGCATAAATACCTTGCGTATTCCCCTTAGGTGAGCCTGTCTGCTCTGTGCCAAAGGGACCATGGGGACGAGCTCAGGGACGCTGAGGGTCAGTGCTGCATAAATACCTTGCGTATTCCTCTTAGGTGAGCCTGTCTGCTCTGTGCCAAAGGGACCATGGGGACGAGCTCAGGGACGCTGAGGGTCAGTGCTGCATAAATACCTTGCGTATTCCCCTTAGGTGAGCCTGTCTGCTCTGTGCCAAAGGGACCACGGGGACGAGCTCAGTGACGCTGAGGGTCAGTAATGCATAAATACCTTGTGTCTTCCCCTTAGGTGAGCCTGTCTGGTCTGTGTCAAAGGGACCATGGGGACGAGCTCAGGGACGCTGAGGGTCAGTGCTGCATAAATACCTTGCGTATTCCCCTTAGGTGAGCCTGTCTGCTCTGTGCCAAAGGGACCACGGGGACGAGCTCAGTGACGCTGAGGGTCAGTGCTGCATAAATACCTCAGGTGTTCCCCTTAGGTGAGCCTGTCTGCTCTGTGCCAAAGGGACCATGGGGATGAGCTCAGGGACGCTGAGGGTCAGTGGTGCATAAATACCTTGCGTATTCCCCTTAGGTGAGCCTGTCTGCTCTGTGCCAAAGGGACCATGGGGACGAGCTCAGGGACGCTGAGGGTCAGTGGTGCATAAATACCTTGCGTATTCCCCTTAGGTGAGCCTGTCTGCTCTGTGCCAAAGGGACCATGGGGACGAGCTCAGGGACGCTGAGGGTCAGTGCTGCATAAATACCTTACGTCTTCCCCTTAGGTGAGCCTGTCTGCTCTGTGTCAAAGGGACCATGGGGACGAGCTCAGGGACGCTGAGGGTCAGTGCTGCATAAATACCTTACGTATTCCCCTTAGGTGAGCCTGTCTGCTCTGTGCCAAAGGGACCACGGGGACGAGCTCAGTGACGCTGAGGGTCAATGCTGCATAAATACCTCAGGTGTTCCCCTTAGGTGAGCCTGTCTGCTCTGTGCCAAAGGGACCATGGGGACGAGCTCAGGGACGCTGAGGGTCAGTGGTGCATAAATACCTTGCGTATTCCCCTTAGGTGAGCCTGTCTGCTCTGTGCCAAAGGGACCATGGGGACGAGCTCAGGGACGCTGAGGGTCAGTGCTGCATAAATACCTTACGTCTTCCCCTTAGGTGAGCCTGTCTGCTCTGTGTCAAAGGGACCATGGGGACGAGCTCAGGGACGCTGAGGGTCAGTGCTGCATAAATACCTTGCGTATTCCCCTTAGGTGAGCCTGTCTGCTCTGTGCCAAAGGGACCACGGGGACGAGCTCAGTGACGCTGAGGGTCAATGCTGCATAAATACCTCAGGTGTTCCCCTTAGGTGAGCCTGTCTGCTCTGTGCCAAAGGGACCATGGGGACGAGCTCAGGGACGCTGAGGGTCAGTGGTGCATAAATACCTTGCGTATTCCCCTTAGGTGAGCCTGTCTGCTCTGTGCCAAAGGGACCATGGGGACGAGCTCAGGGACGCTGAGGGTCAGTGCTGCATAAATACCTTACGTCTTCCCCTTAGGTGAGCCTGTCTGCTCTGTGCCAAAGGGACCATGGGGACGAGCTCAGGGACGCTGAGGGTCAGTGCTGCATAAATACCTTACGTCTTCCCCTTAGGTGAGCCTGTCTGCTCTGTGCCAAAGGGACCATGGGGACGAGCTCAGGGACGCTGAGGGTCAGTGCTGCATAAATACCTTGCGTATTCCCCTTAGGTGAGCCTGTCTGCTCTGTGTCAAAGGGACCATGGGGACGAGCTCAGGGACGCTGAGGGTCAGTGCTGCATAAATACCTTACGTCTTCCCCTTAGGTGAGCCTGTCTGCTCTGTGTCAAAGGGACCATGGGGACGAGCTCAGGGACGCTGAGGGTCAGTGCTGCATAAATACCTTACGTATTCCCCTTAGGTGAGCCTGTCTGCTCTGTGTCAAAGGGACCATGGGGACGAGCTCAGGGACGCTGAGGGTCAGTGCTGCATAAATACCTTGCATATTCCCCTTAGGTGAGCCTGTTTGCTCTGTGCCAAAGGGACCACGGGGACGAGCTCAGGGACGCTGAGGGTCAGTGCTGCATAAATACCTTGCATATTCCCCTTAGGTGAGCCTGTTTGCTCTGTGCCAAAGGGACCACGGGGACGAGCTCAGGGACGCTGAGGGTCAGTGCTGCATAAATACCTTGCATATTCCCCTTAGGTGAGCCTGTTTGCTCTGTGCCAAAGGGACCACGGGGACGAGCTCAGGGACGCTGAGGGTCAGTGCTGCATAAATACCTTGCGTATTCCCCTTAGCTGAGCCTGTCTGCTCTGTGCCAAAGGGACCATGGGGACGAGCTCAGGGACGCTGAGGGTCAGTGCTGAATAAATACCTTATGTATTCCCCTTAGGTGAGCCTGTCTGCTCTGTGCCAAAGGGACCACGGGGACGAGCTCAGGGACGCTGAGGGTCAGTGCTGCATAAATACCTTGCGTATTCCCCTTAGGTGAGCCTGTCTGCTCTGTGCCAAAGGGACCACGGGGACGAGCTCAGGGACGCTGAGGGTCAGTGCTGCATAAATACCTTATGTATTGCCCTTAGGTGAGCCTGTCTGCTCTGTGTCAAAGGGACCACGGGGACGAGCTCAGGGACGCTGAGGGTCAGTGCTGCATAAATACCTTACGTCTTCCCCTTAGGTGAGCCTGTCTGCTCTGTGCCAGAGGGACCACGGGGACGAGCTCAGTGACGCTGAGGGTCAGTGCTGCATAAATACCTTGTGTATTCCCCTTAGGTGAGCCTGTCTGCTCTGTGCCAAAGGGACCACGGGGACGAGCTCAGGGACGCTGAGGGTCAGTGCTGCATAAATACCTTAAGTCTTCCCCTTAGGTGAGCCTGTCTGCTCTGTGTCAAAGGGACCATGGGGACGAGCTCAGGGACGCTGAGGGTCAGTGCTGCATAAATACCTTACGTATTCCCCTTAGGTGAGCCTGTCTGCTCTGTGCCAAAGGGACCACGGTGACGAGCTCAGTGACGCTGAGGGTCAATGCTGCATAAATACCTCAGGTGTTCCCCTTAGGTGAGCCTGTCTGCTCTGTGCCAAAGGGACCATGGGGACGAGCTCAGGGACGCTGAGTGTCAGTGCTGCATAAATACCTTGTGTATTCCCCTTAGGTGAGCCTGTCTGCTCTGTGCCAAAGGGACCATGGGGACGAGCTCAGGGACGCTGAGGGTCAGTGCTGCATAAATACCTTGTGTATTCCCCTTTGGTGAGCCTGTCTGCTCTGTGCCAAAGGGACCATGGGGACGAGCACAGGGACGCTGAGGGTCAGTGCTGCATAAATACCTTGCGTATTCCCCTTTGGTGAGCCTGTCTGCTCTGTGCCAAAGGGACCATGGGGACGAGCTCAGGGACGCTGAGGGTCAGTGCTGCATAAATACCTTGCGTATTCCCCTTAGGTGAGCCTGTCTGCTCTGTGCCAAAGGGACCATGGGGATGAGCTCAGGGACGCTGAGGGTCAGTGCTGCATAAATACCTCAGGTATTCCCCTTAGGTGAGCCTGTCTGCTCTGTGCCAAAGGGACCATGGGGACGAGCTCAGGGACGCTGAGGGTCAGTGCTGCATAAATACCTTGTGTATTCCCCTTAGATGAGCCTGTCTGCTCTGTGCCAAAGGGGCCACGGGGACGAGCTCAGGGACGCTGAGGGTCAGTGCTGCATAAACACCTTATGTATTCCCCTTAGGTGAGCCTGTCTGCTCTGTGCCAAAGGGACCACGGGGACGAGCTCAGGGACGCTGAGGGTCAGTGCTGCATAAATACCTGGCGTCTTCCCCTTAGGTGAGCCTGTCTGCTCTGTGTCAAAGGGACCATGGGGACGAGCTCAGGGACGTTGAGGGTCAGTGCTGCATAAATACCTTGCGTATTCCCCTTAGGTGAGCCTGTCTGCTCTGTGCCAAAGGGACCACGGGGACGAGCTCAGGGACGCTGAGGGTCAGTGCTGCATAAATACCTTGTGTATTCCTCTTAGGTGAGCCTGTCTGCTCTGTGCCAAAGGGGCCATGGGGACGAGCTCAGGGACGCTGAGGGTCAGTGCTGCATAAATACCTTGTGTATTCCCCTTAGGTGAGCCTGTCTGCTCTGTGCCAAGGGGACCATGGGGACGAGCTCAGGGACGCTGAGGGTCAGTGCTGCAGAAGTACCTTGTGTATTGCCCTTAGGTGAGTGTGTCTACTCTGTGCCAAAGGGACCATGGGGACGAGCTCAGGGACGTTGAGGGTCAGTGCTGCATAAATACCTTGTGTATTGCCCTTAGGTGAGTGTGTCTCCTCTGTGCCAAAGGGACCATGGGGACGAGCTCAGGGACGCTGAGTGTCAGTGCTGCATAAATACCTCAGGTATTCCCCTTTGGTGAGCCTGTCTGCTCTGTGCCAAAGGGACCATGGGGACGAGCTCAGGGACGCTGAGGGTCAGTGCTGCATAAATACCTTGTGTATTGCCCTTAGGTGAGCCTGTCTGCTCTGTGTCGAAGGGACCATGGGGACGAGCTCAGGGATGCTGAGGGTCAGTGCTGCATAAATACCTCAGGTATTCCCCTTAGGTGAGCCTGTCTGCTCTGTGCCAAAGGGACCATGGGGATGAGCTCAGGGACGCTGAGGGTCAGTGCTGCATAAATACCTTGTGTATTCCCCTTAGGTGAGCCGGTCTGCTCTGTGCCAAAGGGACCACGGGGACGAGCTCAGGGACGCTGAGGGTCAGTGCTGCATAAATACCTCAGGTATTCCCCTTAGGTGAGCCTGTCTGCTCTGTGCCAAAGGGACCATGGGGACGAGCTCAGTGACGCTGAGGGTCAGTGCTGCATAAATACCTTGTGTATTCCCCTTAGGTGAGCCTGTCTGCTCTGTGCCAAAGGGACCATGGGGACGAGCTCAGGGACGCTGAGGGTCAGTGCTGCATAAATACCTTGTGTATTCCCCTTAGGTGAGCCTGTCTGCTCTGTGCCAAAGGGACCATGGGGACGAGGTCAGGGACGTTGAGGGTCAGTGCTGCATAAATACCTTGCGTATTCCCCTTAGGTGAGCCTGTCTGCTCTGTGCCAAAGGGACGAGCTCAGGGACGCTGAGGGTCAGTGCTGCATAAATACCTTGTGTATTCCCCTTAGGTGAGCCTGTCTGCTCTGTGCCAAAGGGACCATGGGGACGAGCTCAGGGACGCTGAGGGTCAGTGCTGCATAAATACTTTGTGTATTCCCCTTAGGTGAGCCTGTCTGCTCTGTGTCAAAGGGACCATGGGGACGAGCTCAGGGACGCTGAGGGTCAGTGCTGCATAAATACTTTGTGTATTCCCCTTAGGTGAGCCTGTCTGCTCTGTGCCAAGGGGACCATGGGGACGAGCTCAGGGACGCTGAGGGTCAGTGCTGCATAAATACCTTGTGTATTCCCCTTAGGTGAGCCTGTCTGCTCTGTGCCAAAGGGACCATGGGGACGAGCTCAGGGACGCTGAGGGTCAGTGCTGCATAAATACCTTGCGTATTCCCCTTTCGTGAGCCTGTCTGCTCTGTGCCAAAGGGACCATGGGGACGAGCTCAGGGACGCTGAGGGTCAGTGCTGCATAAATACCTTGCGTATTGTCCTTAGGTGAGCCTGTCTGCTCTGTGTCAAAGGGACCATGGGGACGAGCTCAGGGACGCTGAGGGTCAGTGCTGCATAAATACCTTACGTCTTCCCCTTAGGTGAGCCTGTCTGCTCTGTGTCAAAGGGACCATGGGGACGAGCTCAGGGACGCTGAGGGTCAGTGCTGCATAAATACCTTACGTCTTCCCCTTAGGTGAGCCTGTCTGCTCTGTGTCAAAGGGACCATGGGGACGAGCTCAGGGACGCTGAGGGTCAGTGCTGCATAAATACCTCAGGTATTCCCCTTAGGTGAGCCTGTCTGCTCTGTGCCAAAGGGACCATGGGGACGAGCTCAGGGACGCTGAGGGTCAGTGCTGCATAAATACCTTGCGTCTTCCCCTTAGGTGAGCCTGTCTGCTCTGTGCCAAAGGGACCATGGGGACGAGCTCAGTGACGCTGAGGGTCAGTGCTGCATAAATACCTTACGTATTCCCCTTAGGTGAGCCTGTCTGCTCTGTGTCAAAGGGACCATGGGGACGAGCTCAGGGACGCTGAGGGTCAGTGCTGCATAAATACCTTACGTATTCCCCTTAGGTGAGCCTGTCTGCTCTGTGTCAAGGGGACCACGGGGACGAGCTCAGGGACGCTGAGGGTCAGTGCTGCATAAATACCTTGTGTATTCCCCTTAGGTGAGCCTGTCTGCTCTGTGCCAAAGGGACCATGGGGACGAGCTCAGTGACGCTGAGGGTCAGTGCTGCATAAATACCTTACGTATTCCCCTTAGGTGAGCCTGTCTGCTCTGTGCCAAAGGGACCACGGGGACGAGCTCAGGGACGCTGAGGGTCAGTGCTGCATAAATACCTTACTTCTTCCCCTTAGGTGAGCCTGTCTGCTCTGTGTCAAAGGGACCATGGGGACGAGCTCAGGGACGCTGAGGGTCAGTGCTGCATAAATACCTTGCGTATTCCCCTTAGGTGAGCCTGTCTGCTCTGTGCCAAAGGGACCATGGGGACGAGCTCAGGGACGCTGAGGGTCAGTGCTGCATAAATACCTTACGTATTCCCCTTAGGTGAGCCTGTCTGCTCTGTGTCAAAGGGACCATGGGGACGAGCTCAGGGACGCTGAGGGTCAGTGCTGCATAAATACCTTGCGTATTCCCCTTAGGTGAGCCTGTCTGCTCTGTGCCAAAGGGACCATGGGGACGAGCTCAGGGACGCTGAGGGTCAGTGCTGCATAAATACCTTACGTATTGCCCTTAGATGAGCCTGTCTGCTCTGTGCCAAAGGGGCCATGGGGACGAGCTCAGGGACGCTGAGGGTCAGTGCTGCATAAATACCTTACGTATTCCCCTTAGGTGAGCCTGTCTGCTCTGTGTCAAAGGGACCACGGGGACGAGCTCAGGGACGCTGAGGGTCAGTGCTGCATAAATACCTTGCGGCGTCCCCTTAGGTGAGCCTGTCTGCTCTGTGCCAAAGGGACCATGGGGACGAGCTCAGGGACGCTGAGGGTCAGTGCTGCATAAATACCTTGCGTCTTCCCCTTAGGTGAGCCTGTCTGCTCTGTGTCAAAGGGACCATGGGGACGAGCTCAGGGACGCTGAGGGTCAGTGCTGCATAAATACCTTGTGTATTCCCCTTAGGTGAGCCTGTCTGCTCTGTGTCAAAGGGACCATGGGGACGAGCTCAGGGACGCCGAGGGTCAGTGCTGCATAAATACCTCAGGTATTCCCCTTAGGTGAGCCTGTCTGCTCTGTGCCAAAAGGGCCATGGGGACGAGCTCAGGGACGCTGAGGGTCAGTGCTGCATAAGCACCTCAGGTATTCCCCTTAGGTGAGCCTCTCTGCTCTGTGCCAAAGGGACCATGGGGACGAGCTCAGGGACGCTGAGGGTCAGTGGTGCATAAATACCTCAGGTATTCCCCTTAGGTGAGCCTGTCTGCTCTGTGCCAAAGGGACCATGGGGACGAGCTCAGGGACGCTGAGGGTCAGTGCTGCATAAATACCTTGCGTATTCCCCTTAGGTGAGCCTGTCTGCTCTGTGCCAAAGGGACCATGGGGACGAGCTCAGGGACGCTGAGGGTCAGTGCTGCATAAATACCTCAGGTATTCCCCTTAGGTGAGCCTGTCTGCTCTGTGCCAAAGGGACCATGGGGACGAGCTCAGGGACGCTGAGGGTCAGTGCTGCATAAATACCTTGCGTATTCCCCTTAGGTGAGCCTGTCTGCTCTGTGCCAAAGGGACCATGGGGACGAGCTCAGGGACGCTGAGGGTCAGTGCTGCATAAATACCTCAGGTATTCCCCTTTGGTGAGCCTGTCTGCTCTGTGCTAAAGGGACCATGGGGACGAGCTCAGGGACGCTGAGGGTCAGTGCTGCATAAATACCTTGTGTATTGCCCTTAGGTGAGCCTGTCTGCTCTGTGCCAAAGGGACCATGGGGACGAGCTCAGTGACGCTGAGGGTCAGTGCTGCATAAATACCTTGCGTATTCCCCTTTGGTGAGCCTGTCTGCTCTGTGCCAAAGGGACCATAGGGGATGAGCTCAGGGACGCTGACGGTCAGTGCTGCATAAATACCTTGCGTATTGCCCTTAGATGAGCCTGTCTGCTCTGTGCCAAAGGGGCCATGGGGACGAGCTCAGGGACGCTGAGGGTCAGTGCTGCATAAATACCTTGCGTCTTCCCCTTAGGTGAGCCTGTCTGCTCTGTGCCAAAGGGACCATGGGGACGAGCTCAGGGACGCTGAGGGTCAGTGCTGCATAAATACCTTGTGTATTCCCCTTAGGTGAGCCGGACT
Organism: Lissotriton helveticus; assembly: GCF_964261635.1. NCBI lineage: Eukaryota > Metazoa > Chordata > Amphibia > Caudata > Salamandridae > Lissotriton > Lissotriton helveticus. The sequence continues at coordinate 842,492 of NW_027611656.1, read as the reverse complement.
GCTCTGTGCCCGAGGGACCATGGGGACGAGCTCGGGGACGCTGAGGGTCAGTTCTGCATAAATACCTTGCGTATTGCCCTTAGGTGAGCCTGTCTGCTCTGTGCCAAAGGGGCCATGGGAATGAGCTCAGGGACGCTGAGGGTCAGTGCCGCATAAATACCTTGCGTCTTCCCCTTAGGTGAGCCTGTCTGCTCTGTGTCAAAGGGACCATGGGGACGAGCTCAGGGACGCTGAGGGTCAGTGCTGCATAAATACCTCAGGTATTCCCCTTTGGTGAGCCTGTCTGCTCTGTGCCAAAGGGGCCATGGGGACGAGCTCAGGGACGCTGAGGGTCAGTGCTGCATAAGTACCTCAGGTATTCCCCTTAGGTGAGCCGGTCTGCTCTGTGCCAAAGGGACCATGGGGAGGAGCTCAGGGACGCTGAGGGTCAGTGCTGCATAAATACCTCAGGTATTCCCCTTTGGTGAGCCTGTCTGCTCTGTGCTAAAGGGACCATGGGGACGAGCTCAGGGACGCTGAGGGTCAGTGCTGCATAAATACCTTGTGTATTGCCCTTAGGTGAGCCTGTCTGCTCTGTGCCAAAGGGACCACGGGGACGAGCTCAGGGACGCTGAGGGTCGGTGCTGCATAAATACCTGGCGTCTTCCCCTTAGGTGAGCCTGTCTGCTCTGTGCCAAAGGGACCATGGGGACGAGCTCAGGGACGCTGAGGGTCAGTGCTGCATAAATACCTTGTGTATTGCCCTTAGGTGAGCCTGTCTGCTCTGTGCCAAAGGGACCATGGGGACGAGCTCAGGGACGCTGAGGGTCAGTGCTGCATAAATACCTTGCGTATTCCCCTTTGGTGAGCCTGTCTGCTCTGTGCCAAAGGGACCATAGGGGATGAGCTCAGGGACGCTGACGGTCAGTGCTGCATAAATACCTTGCGTATTGCCCTTAGGTGAGCCTGTCTGCTCTGTGCCCGAGGGACCATGGGGACGAGCTCGGGGACGCTGAGGGTCAGTGCTGCATAAATACCTTGTGTATTCCCCTTAGGTGAGCCGGTCTGCTCTGTGCCCGAGGGACCATGGGGACGAGCTCGGGGACGCTGAGGGTCAGTGCTGCATAAATACCTTGTGTATTCCCCTTAGGTGAGCCTGTCTGCTCTGTGCCAAAGGGATCATGGGGACGAGCTCAGGGACGCTGAGGGTCAGTGCTGCATAAATACCTTGCGTCGTCCCCTTAGGTGAGCCTGTCTGCTCTGTGCCAAAGGGACCACGGGGACGAGCTCAGTGACGCTGAGGGTCAGTGCTGCATAAGTACCTTGTGTATTGCCCTTAGGTGAGCCTGTCTGCTCTGTGCCAAAGGGACCATGGGGATGAGCTCAGGGACGCTGTGGGTCAGTGCTGCGTAAATACCTTGTGTATTCCCCTTAGGTGAGCCTGTCTGCTCTGTGCCAAAGGGACCATGGGGACGAGCTCAGGGGCGCTGAGGGTCAGTGCTGCATAAATACCTTACGTCTTCCCCTTAGGTGAGCCTGTCTGCTCTGTGCCAAAGGGACCATGTGGACGAGCTCAGGGACGCTGAGGGTCAGTGCTGCATAAATACCTTGTGTATTCCCCTTAGGTGAGCCTGTCTGCTCTGTGTCAAAGGGACCATGGGGACGAGCTCAGGGACGCTGAGGGTCAGTGCTGCATAAATACCTTGCGTATTCCCCTTAGGTGAGCCTGTCTGCTCTGTGTCAAAGGGACCATGGGGACGAGCTCAGGGACGCTGAGGGTCAGTGCTGCATAAACACCTTGCGTCTTCCCCTTAGGTGAGCCTGTCTGCTCTGTGCCAAAGGGACCATGGGGACGAGCTCAGGGACGCTGAGGGTCAGTGCTGCATAAATACCTCAGGTGTTCCCCTTAGGTGAGCCTGTCTGCTCTGTGCCAAAGGGACCACGGGGACGAGCTCAGTGACGCTGAGGGTCAGTGCTGCATAAATACCTTGCGTATTCCCCTTAGGTGAGCCTGTCTGCTCTGTGCCAAAGGGACCATGGGGACGAGCTCAGGGACGCTGAGGGTCAGTGCTGCATAAATACCTTACGTCTTCCCCTTAGGTGAGCCTGTCTGCTCTGTGCCAAAGGGACCACGGGGACGAGCTCAGGGACGTTGAGGGTCAGTGCTGCATAAATACCTTGCGTATTCCCCTTAGGTGAGCCTGTCTGCTCTGTGCCAAAGGGACCATGGGGATGAGCTCAGGGACGCTGAGGGTCAGTGCTGCATAAATACCTTGCGTATTCCCCTTAGGTGAGCCTGTCTGCTCTGTGCCAAAGGGACGAGCTCAGGGACGCTGAGGGTCAGTGCTGCATAAATACCTTACGTATTCCCCTTAGGTGAGCCTGTCTGCTCTGTGTCAAAGGGACCATGGGGACGAGCTCAGGGACGCTGAGGGTCAGTGCTGCATAAATACCTTACGTATTCCCCTTAGGTGAGCCTGTCTGCTCTGTGTCAAAGGGACCATGGGGACGAGCTCAGGGACGCTGAGGGTCAGTGCTGCATAAATACCTTACGTATTCCCCTTAGGTGAGCCTGTCTGCTCTGTGCCAAAGGGACCATGGGGACGAGCTCAGGGACGCTGAGGGTCAGTGCTGCATACATACCTCAGGTATTCCCCTTAGGTGAGCCTGTCTGCTCTGTGTCAAAGGGACCATGGGGACGAGCTCAGGGACGCTGAGGGTCAGTGCTGCATAAATACCTTGCGTATTCCCCTTAGGTGAGCCTGTCTGCTCTGTGCCAAAGGGACCATGGGGACGAGCACAGGGACGCTGAGGGTCAGTGCTGCATAAATACCTTGCGTATTCCCCTTAGGTGAGCCTGTCTGCTCTGTGTCAAAGGGACCATGGGGATGAGCTCAGGGACGCTGAGGGTCAGTGCTGCATAAATACCTTGTGTATTGCCCTTAGGTGAGCCTGTCTGCTCTGTGTCAAAGGGGACCATGGGGACGAGCTCAGGGACGCTGAGGGTCAGTGCTGCATAAATACCTTGTGTATTGCCCTTAGGTGAGCCTGTCTGCTCTGTGCCAAAGAGGCCATGGGGACGAGCTCAGGGACTCTGAGGGTCAGTGCTGCATAAATACCTTGCGTATTCCCCTTAGGTGAGCCTGTCTGCTCTGTGCCAAAGGGACCACGGGGACGAGCTCAGGGACGCTGAGGGTCAGTGCTGCATAAATACCTTGCGTCTTCCCCTTAGGTGAGCCTGTCTGCTCTGTGCCAAAGGGACCACGGGGACGAGCTCAGTGACGCTGAGGGTCAGTGCTGCATAAATACCTTGCGTATTCCCCTTAGGTGAGCCTGTCTGCTCTGTGCCAAAGGGACCACGGGGACGAGCTCAGTGATGCTGAGGGTCAGTGCTGCATAAATACCTTGTGTATTCCCCTTAGGTGAGCCTGTCTGCTCTGTGCCAAAGGGACCATGGGGACGAGCTCAGGGACGCTGAGGGTCAGTGCTGCATAAATACCTTGCGTATTCCCCTTAGGTGAGCCTGTCTGCTCTGTGTCAAAGGGACCATGGGGACGAGCTCAGGGACGCTGAGGGTCAGTGCTGCATAAATACCTTGTGTATTCCCCTTAGGTGAGCCTGTCTGCTCTGTGCCAAAGGGACCATGGGGACGAGCTCAGGGACGCTGAGGGTCAGTGCTGCATAAATACCTCAGGTATTCCCCTTAGGTGAGCCTGTCTGCTCTGTGCCAAAGGGACCATGGGGATGAACTCAGGGACGCTGAGGGTCAGTGCTGCATAAATACCTTGTGTATTCCCCTTAGGTGAGCCTGTCTGCTCTGTGCCAAAGGGATCATGGGGACGAGCTCAGGGACGCTGAGGGTCAGTGCTGCATAAATACCTTGCGTCGTCCCCTTAGGTGAGCCTGTCTGCTCTGTGCCAAAGGGACCACGGGGACGAGCTCAGTGACGCTGAGGGTCAGTGCTGCATAAGTACCTTGTGTATTGCCCTTAGGTGAGCCTGTCTGCTCTGTGCCAAAGGGACCATGGGGATGAGCTCAGGGACGCTGAGGGTCAGTGCTGCATAAATACCTTGCGTATTCCCCTTAGGTGAGCCTGTCTGCTTTGTGTCAAAGGGACCACGGGGACGAGCTCAGGGACGCTGAGGGTCAGTGCTGCATAAATACCTTGTGTATTCTCCTTAGGGGAGCCTGTCTGCTCTGTGCCAAAGGGACCATGGGGACGAGCTCAGGGACGCTGAGGGTCAGTGCTGCATAAATACCTTGCGTATTCCCCTTAGGTGAGCCTGTCTGCTCTGTGCCAAAGGGACCACGGGGACGAGCTCAGTGACGCTGAGGGTCAGTGCTGCATAAATACCTTGCGTATTCCCCTTAGGTGAGCCTGTCTGCTCTGTGCCAAAGGGACCATGGGGACGAGCTCAGGGACGCTGAGGGTCAGTGCTGCATAAATACCTTGCGTATTCCCCTTAGGTTAGCCTGTCTGCTCTGTGCCAAAGGGACCATGGGGATGAGCTCAGGGACGCTGAGGGTCAGTGCTGCATAAATACCTTGCGTCGTCCCCTTAGGTGTGAGCCTGTCTGCTCTGTGCCAAAGGGACCATGGGGACGAGCTCAGGGACGCTGAGGGTCAGTGCTGCATAAATACCTTGTGTATTCCCCTTAGGTGAGCCCGTCTGCTCTGTGCCAAAGGGACCACGGGGACGAGCTCAGGGACGCTGAGGGTCAGTGCTGCATAAATACCTTAGGTATTCCCCTTAGGTGAGCCTGTCTGCTCTGTGCCAAAGGGACCACGGGGACGAGCTCAGGGACGCTGAGGGTCAGTGCTGCATAAATACCTTGTGTATTCCCCTTAGGTGAGCCCGTCTGCTCTGTGCCAAAGGGACCACGGGGACGAGCTCAGGGACGCTGAGGGTCAGTGCTGCATAAATACCTTGTCTATTCCCCCTAGGTGAGCCTGTCTGCTCTGTGTCAAAGGGACCATGGGGACGAGCTCAGGGACGCTGAGGGTCAGTGCTGCATAAATACCTTGCGTATTCCCCTTTGGTGAGCCTGTCTGCTCTGTGCCAAAGGGACCATGGGGACAAGCTCAGGGACGCTGAGGGTCAGTGCTGCATAAATACCTTGCGTATTCCCCTTAGGTGAGCCTGTCTGCTCTGTGCCAAAGGGACCACGGGGACGAGCTCAGTGACGCTGAGGGTCAGTGCTGCATAAATACCTTGTGTATTCCCCTTAGGTGAGCCTGTCTGCTCTGTGCCAAAGGGACCACGGGGACGAGCTCAGGGGCGCTGAGGGTCAGTGCTGCATAAATACCTTACGTCTTCCCCTTAGGTGAGCCTGTCTGCTCTGGGTCAAAGGGACCATGGGGACGAGCTCAGGGACGCTGAGGGTCAGTGCTGCATAAATACCTTGCGTCTTCCCCTTAGGTGAGCCTGTCTGCTCTGTGCCAAAGGGACCATGGGGACGAGCTCAGGGAAGCTGAGGGTCAGTGCTGCATAAATACCTTGTGTATTCCCCTTAGGTGAGCCTGTCTGCTCTGTGCCAAAGGGACCATGGGGACGAGCTCAGTGACGCTGAGGGTCAGTGCTGCATAAATACCTCAGGTGTTCCCCTTAGGTGAGCCTGTCTGCTCTGTGCCAAAGGGACCACGGGGACGAGCTCTGGGACGCTGAGGGTCAGTGCTGCATAAATACCTTGCGTCTTCCCCTTAGGTGAGCCTGTCTGCTCTGTGTCACGGGGTCCATGGGGACGAGTTCAGGGACGCTGAGGGTCAGTGCTGCATAAATACCTTGTGTCTTCCCCTTAGGTGAGCCTGTCTGCTCTGTGCCAAAGGTGTGGAAAAGTAAATTTTGCCATGTTCTGTGTCCCTACGTGTTCCCCATCTTAAGCTATATGTGCATGATTAATATGCATATGTATTCCCTTATTACCGATTAAAGACGCAGTTATAGTTGTGTCCATCTCTAGTATGCCAGTTTCCAGTCTTCGTGAATACAACGAATATCAGGCCTATGTAAAGCTATGTTGCCACGTTTCACAGTGTGCACGTTAATTCAGTAAAAGTCCCCGTTTCTAGGCCTCAAAAGGGCCCGGACACCAGATTCAGCTCCTGTCTCCTGAACCCTCTCCGAGGAGCGATGCAGCCCCCACCTGTATCCCTGACCCTTCACTTACTTCCTGCCTCGCAGTGCCCGGCTCGGCCTGTCTCTGCCTGCCAGTCTGCCAAGAGTATGTTATGATTCTAGTTATCAGTCCAGCTCTCCTTCTCTGCATTCCCAAAACTACTGAATCGCATCAATAGTTTCAGTCATCGTCTAGCCTTTACGTCTCCATGTAAGAGAAATACTGTATTAATGGTCATTTAATATTCCCTGCACCCGCACTACATGTAGAATAATGCATGCACCAGTCTTAGAGTCAAGTAGCCTTTCCCCTCCTGACTTTTAGTTTATATCAACATGTTCTCTAAACACTAGATACCAGATATGCCTAGGTACATGTCGCTCTGACTCTCCAGACTTTCGTCTCCTCTTCTAGAGCAGAAGTCATAGCCCCCAGCTTCTCCTAGTAACACGTCATTGCCAGCTTGCGCGCACCACTAGGTCAGAGGTCCCGGCTCCTTAGGTAGCCCCCTCCATGTTTCCGCCCCATTCATGACATATTCTGTTACGTTTGCATCACATGTCTATGTACACGCCTCTTGTTACACCCACTTTATGCCTTATCTTTCGCGACTGCTACAGGCCCTGCACACTGCTACGCCTACTGTATCTACTGCAATGAAATTGTTTTACTATATATATGTTGTACATTGTTATTAAAGCTAGCTGTTGTCCCGATCCTGCCCCCGGCAGCGCTAGCCATCCCAGATCTTCCCCGTGCAGGTTGTCCTGTTGCTGTCCTTTATGCTGTATTAAAACCTGCAAACTCCAGCTACCTCGAATCTTGACTCTTATTTATTGAGCTATCTGTTATTGTATATCTAGTCAAAAATAGAGGTATTATTTATTTATTTACCACATAATGGCGCCCGAATAGGGACTTGCCCTTTCCCCACGCGCCGGAGAAGCCACGCAGGCCCCCTGATCCTCTGCAGCCGTGACGGAACCATACCGTGCACGTGCAGATATTTCTGCTTCAAGTATCCCTCAGGCCCACGGAGGAGACGGAGGTTGCGGTCCAGCATCCAGACGAGGCGGTGGAGGAACGCGGCGAGTCCCGACCAGAGCCCAAGCCGAGAGTCCAAGGTCAGAGGTATCCGAAGGCCCACCCGTAACTGAAGTCCGAAGTTCGTAGTCCGTCGTCGTAGCAGTCCAGTCCAGTCCGAGGCCTTCCGTTCTTGCTGCCCAGTGAGTACCGTTGCTGGGGTAGTATCTAGACAGGGTCAATCTAAATTGTCTCTGGTCCGTGGGTTTGGGGTACACAGATCCAACACGAAGTGTCCACTTAGGTGGATGCGGGTCCTGACGTGTCTCTTTATGAGACCGGTAAGTGTCGTACTGTTTCAGCAGTGCATCTAGTAACTCTAGTCTGTTCTGTTCTCGAGAAATTCATGTGTTTCTGTTCTCAGTATTCCAGGTAGTATTTTGTCCGAACTGTTATTTTAAATGTCATTTTAATATGTTTTCAATGTCGTGGTATGAGTGATCAGTCTCAAGTCATTATTGTGTTCATTGTGTATTGTATTGTGTCCGAACTCCAGCCTAGTTATGCCTTTGTTTTCAAAGTTACGTCAGTTAAAAACTAGAAAATGTCTGCTCGAGGAAGCAGTTCCTGTCCCGCCTAGGGACAGTCCAGGTCATTTTATGTATCACAAGCATGGCATAAGTGCCATATTATATCTAGATCTATGGGTCGAGTATACCAAGGAATTAGACGAGAAATATAGATGGCCTGTATCAGGCACATGGGATGCCGAGTGCATCATGCGAGTAGAAGAAGTATTATGGAAAAAGAAAGCCAGACAGTCCCAGAAAGATGCCATCGAGCTATGGCGCAAAGAATCTCATAAAAGAACCGAGAAAGAAATCAGAAAGTCAGAATTAAGTAGAGAATCTCTAGAAAGAGCCCAAGAAAGGGAATTAATCGAAGTAGGTGAACGAGTTAAAACCGAACAGTCAGACAGACAGAGGAATGCCCTTATTAAGGGTATGTACCCTCTTCTTGCCGAGGGCTTGCCAAAAGCAACCCCGGAGGCATCCAGTAATTTTCCGCCACCATTAGTTCCGACCAAGCTACGTCACAACCCGACCGCAGCTGATATTTTTCTCTCGTCCTATTTGGACGACACAGTCCCAGAATATGCAAATCCTGTTCCGCCAGCTCCTGTAAATAATGTAATTCCTGCTCCTCCAGTCACCGGGGCACCCGTTACGGTACCCCCAGTCCAGCCTGCATTACAAGTTCCCGCCACACCGGTCACTCTGCCAGCACGAAGAGTATCAGTCGACGATTCCAGTTTAGGGGCCGCGGGAGGAGGTCCTCCTGGTACCCCGCCGCCACACAAACGTGTAATATTAGCCGAGTTACATGAACGTGCGTTACAGCGTACACCTAAACATCAGTCCGTTGCATATATCAGGCGAGCTCTCACCGAATGCCGTTATGATCCAGTCCCAGGCGATGATAATATGGTTATATATTCATTGCGCGTAAGACGGGTGACCGAGTATTTGGACACCCTACCGAATATGAAAGAAGATCTAGACAGAATATATCGTTTCATTCGTACAGGAACAGATCCAGAAAGTATTGGCGAAGTCATGTCTTTAAGGAAAGCTGAGATTCAGCTCATGCTATTAAAGTTTCTAATCAATTGTTTAATAAGGGAACAAGATAATCCGACCAAAGATCCGACCGAAATGAGAGCTCTGACGAAATGGAGTGATCATATAGCCGAGGGAAGACACAAGACACTCAGTAGTATAGAGAGTATGTACAAGAAAATACGTAAAGAAATAATAAGGTTACACGAACAACGCAAAGCAGCACACGTAAGCGAGAAAGAAAGTAACTCTGATACTGAAGAGGTAGACGATGAGAATCCTTCCAGAATAGCGTATGTAGGTAGAACTAGACTTTCCGACCGACATTCACGTCTAGAACACAAGAAAGTTTTCTCCCTTCCAGCACCAGAACAAGGTTCTCTAGAGCAAGTATTTCAAGCTACCGATCACATTCTGAAATCACGAATCGGTTATAGTGAACTTAGTACTATGCATGAACAAGAACAAGCCCGATCAGCAGTCCGATGGGCTACTGATTCTACCACTTTTCCAGACGAAATAGTGGCACAAATGTTTCTGAAACTGCCCCCAGCCGAGCAGCGACTGGTGGGTATGTATATGATCCAGCACCTCATCACTCTGTATGAGGGTCAACATTCTGATCCAGGTCCGTTACATGATGTCCTGAACGAGTTACTCCAGTATAGATGGAAAGGTCTAGGTACCGATTTAATTAGTGTCATTCTAGAACAGCGCCACAAATACCGAACATTCCTGAACCCGCATTTTGTTCATGTCTCACCCCCAGAAAGTAAACCATTTTACATAGACAGACAGCATCCGTTACGAGAAGTACACCCAGTTAGGACAGCGGGTGGTGAAATGCAACGAGTATTTGTTTACACCCCGATTACAAAGATGGAACTCTTAGAGATGAAGAAATTAATTCCCTGTCACGATAAAGATCCAGCAGGGTTCCATCGTGAATTAAAAGACATGCTCCGGATGGGAGAATACACGTATCCAGATATAATTAAAATGTTAAAGGTCCTGTTGCCTGCAGGGGTATATGAAAAACTCAAGGAAAAAGAATGGGAGGTGGGAGAGAAAAAGATAGATTGGGCAGCTCTAGAAGCTGAAGATAATATACGAGTACCAGGTACCGGTCTAGGAGACAAATGTAAAGAATTGCCTGAACTGTTAATACAAGTTCTGCCAAGATTACTAGTCACGAAAAAGGAAGACTGGGATGCAATCTCAGCCTGTAAACAGAAACCAGACGAAGATACTAGTGATTTTTATTCTAGGTTTGAGAAATGTTTTATCATCAACAGTGGTCTCAAGACGAGTAGTGAGTCATACCCTCATCTTTTTGTTACTAAACTAGTCGAGAATTCAAGTCCACAAGTTAAAAACCGAGTTTTGAAAGTCGAAAGTACATGGCAAGCTAATACTCCGTCCCAAACGCTTCAGATGCTTCAGTATCACCAGAATAGAATCAGAGAAGAGCAAGAACACGAGAGAAGACGTATGAAAGACACGAAAATGAAAGTATTAGTTGCACAATCTGTTCCTCAAGACAGTCAGAAGAGGGGTACGAATCAAGCCAGTCATCCTGCAGTTCCTGTTAAAGGGACCTGCAATTATTGTAAACAACCAGGTCATTATATAAACGAGTGTGCAGTTCTGAAACACAACATAGCCACTGGTAAAACTAAAGAAAGACCACGTCCGCCCAGACAAGAACAAGTTTCACAGACCTCTCAGTCACCACAGAATGCACAACAGACAGTTACAGCACAGCAGCCTATAGCTGCAACACAGCATGTTACACAGCAAATGTACCAGTATGCACAGTCCGAGTATCCAGAGTATCAGTCATATTCATGAAACAGCCTAGAGAGGGAGGTAGGCTTGCCTCTCATCGAGATACCTGTAGATCAAGAAGGTCCCTATGTTCACAGTCAAGTATTAGGGAAAGACAGAAAATTTCTGATTGATACAGGGGCAAGTAGGACTACTATAAGTCACGACGAGGTTCCAGGGGCTCCGCTCTCAGGCTCTAGAAATGTTTCCCTTGGATTTTCAGGAAAGCCAATAGTAAACGAGATATCAAAGCCAGTTACTCTAGAAGTAGGTCCATTGTCCCGTACTACTGATCTGTTACTTACGAAGTCATGTCCAGAAAATTTGTTAGGTATTAAGACACTGAAAGAATTAGGTGCAGTTATTTGCTGCTCCCCAGAAGGAATACGTTTGTTTTTGCGTGACTTTAAGGGTCACTATGTATTACGTGATTTTGATCCAAGATTACTGAATGTCCCCCAGCATCTATGGGCACAAGGTCCAACTGATGTTGGTTTTATGCAAATCACACCCCATCGTGTGACTCTCAAACCAGGTGTAGTGTTACCACGAATCAGACAGTACAGATTGCCACCTGAGGCTGTAGCAGCCTTATCCAAAATTATTGACGAGCTCATTGCTCAAGGAGTGGTTGTAGAAACTGACTCCAATGTATGTAATTCTCCTATCATTCCAGTCATGAAACGTACTGATCCAAATGCACCTCCAGTATATCGATTAGTGATTGACCTACGAGAACTTAATAAATGTATCATTCCCCAGTACCCAGTTGTTCCAGATATTTCTTCCCTATTAACAGCCATTGATTCCGAAGCCACATTTTTTACAGTCATAGACCTCAAGAATGCATTTTTCAGTGTTCCCATTCATCCAGACAGCCAGTTCCTTTTCGGATTCTGTTTAAATGGAAGGAGCTATAAATTCACACGAGCTCCTCAAGGTTTCACAGAAAGTCCTAGCATTTACAGTCAAGCACTTAAGAGACAACTAGACAATATTCACATGCCAACTGACACTGCCCTACTCCAGTATGTCGATGATCTACTGATCACAGCCCGTTCTGAACGTGACTGCGAGCGTGCGTCACTTACAGTTCTGTATTTCCTAGCCGAGATGGGGCACAAGGTGTCCCCTTCAAAGCTTCAATTCTGTGTCCAGCAAGTGGTCTACTTAGGACACTTACTGTCCAAGAGGGGTAGGCAGTTGACACCTGACCGTATCCAGTTAATAGCGAGTCTTCCTCAGCCCAAGACCCAGAAGGAGGTACGAGCTTTTATCGGCCTCACTTCTTATTGTAGACAATGGATTCCTCAGTATGCATTTTTAGCCAAACCACTGATACAGTTAACGACACAGGAGGCAGCCGTATCGACTGTCCTCCCTTGGACATCTGAATATACACTTGCTTTTAATGAATTAAAGAAAGCCTTATGCCAAGCACCCGTTCTAGCAACACCGAACTACAGTAAGCCTTTTACACTTTTTGTCACAGAACGCGAAGGTACAGCATTATCTGTTCTCACACAAGATCAAGCAGGACAATACAAGCCTTGTGCTTATTTTTCGAGCACGTTAGATCCAGTAGCCCAGGCTCTGCCTGCGTGCCTCAAGTCAGTTGCAGCCACAGCACTAGCTATCAGACAAAGTGATTCCATAGTGTTAGGACACTCCCTGACAGTACAAGTTCCACACTCCGTGGAAGTTCTTTTAAACCGAACCCAGACTCAGCACTTGACAATTGCACGTTTAACAGGTTATGAACTGACACTGTTCCAGCCACACATAGAAATCAGACGCTGCAACGTTTTAAATCCTGCAACACTGTTACCGTCAGTTACTTCAAATCCTGCCACACATGACTGTGTGGAAGTTGTTAACACTATGACTAAGCCAAGACAAGACCTGACAGATATTCCATTACCAGATCCCGACCTGACACTTTATGTGGATGGTTCATGTATGAGAACAAGTACAGGAGAACTAGTAGCCGCGTATGCAGTGACTACTGACACTGAAGTTATAGAGACACACCGTATTGACACCCTGTCCGCTCAAGCAGCAGAGCTAGTCGCTCTGACCCAAGCCTGCATACGTGCCAAGAACCTGAAGGTTAACATATACACAGATTCACGTTATGCATTCGGAGTCGTACACGACTTTGGAGTGCTCTGGCAAGAAAGAGGTTTTATGACTTCTCATGGAACCAAGATTCAGCATGGTCTCCTCATTCAAGCTCTGTTAAAAGCAATACATTTACCGACAGCTATCGCTATCATGAAGTGCAAGGCCCATACGAAAGTTACTGACATCATTTCCCAAGGTAATGATCTAGCAGATCAAACAGCCAAGCTCACAGCCCAGACTCCAGACATTCCAGTTAACATGACACAGACACACACTCCAGATCCGACTACATGTATGACAGTTAAGGACCCCACACAAGATGTCATAGATATCCAGTCCCTTGCTACTCCCGAAGAAATCAAGAAATGGTCCGAACAAGGAGGGGTCCAGACAGATCAGGGATGGTTGACGAAGGGAAAAGCCACATGGTTTCTCCCCGACTCAATGGTTCAAGTCATTATCAATACCGCACATAGTCCTGCACATTTAGAAGAAAAAGCTATGTTAGACAGTATCCAGAACATTTGGTTCAACAAGCATTTACGAGCTGCAGCCAAGCAGAAAGTCCGTACCTGTATGATATGTTGTCAGTTCAATCCAGGTAAAAGTGTCCCGGTGGAACAAGGGGGATTCCAGCCCCCTGACCACCCTTTTGAAGTCCTCCAGATGGATTATATTCAGATGGAGCGATGTCGAGGTTTCAAGTATGTCCTTGTAGTTGTATGCGCTTTGTCCAGGTGGACAGAGGCATATCCACTTCCAGATTACACAGCCGGGACCACTGCCAAGCAGCTGGTTCGTGAATTCTTCCCCCGTTATGGACTCCCTAGGGTCGTGTATTCAGACAACGGCCAGCCATTCTCATCAGAGTTAATGAAGCACGTTTCCCTTCTGTTAGGGTACCAGTGGAAGTTTCATTGTGTACGCCATCCTGAAGCAGCAGGTCTCGTAGAGAGACATAATCAGACCCTGAAAATCCGCATCGCCAAAGTCTGTAAAGAGAAAGGTGTGGACTGGCTAGTAGCTCTGCCAGTCGCCCTATTTTATATGCGCATGGTCGCACATTCCAGATCAGGTCTGTCCCCTTACGAGGTCGTATTCGGCCGCCCCCCTAATATGTGGGGTACACCTAGACCCCGCAGTATTACAGATGTTTCCAGTAATATGCTGACAGATTACCTAGCTTCCTTGATGTCTGCCCTACACTCTTGTCGTTCACAGGTTGCCGCCGCATTTCCAGACAATACCGAGGTGAAACCGCATGAAATCGTTCCAGGATGTATGGTCCTCGTCCGGAATTTTGATCGTTCAAGTCCGCTGGAGCCCCGCTGGAAGGAGCCGAAGCAAGTCCTTCTGACCACCCGTACGGCCGTGAAGTTGGAGGGCCGTAAGGGTTGGGTCCATCTGTCTCATGTAAAGAAATTTTACGGACTAAAGACTTTTTCCAAAAACATTTCCGAGGATTGCAAGGATTTTAAAGACTGCCAAAATACTGTTCTCAAGGACTGTCCCGCAAATGACTCTGAAATAAAGCCCTCCCTGTTAGAGAAAACTCCGCAGCAGGAGTATAAACAGAAGCTCCGGTCTAGTAAAATAAGTCAGCCAGTTTAATTGTCTAAGTCCTCCCCTAGGTGAAACGGTTAGACAGGTTTCTGACATGTATAAAATAGACCCCCATAGTGAGAGAGTTAGTCAAAACTCTATCAGATGTATCGTTATTCTATGTTTTCTTCTATTTTTGAGTTTGATGGTTACCTGCACAAGTTATGCATTGCATTTATGTTTTCCGATTTCTCCTGTAAATAAGTCTTCTAATGCTACAGTAGAGCACACATTTAGTGATCTGCCTCCTCACGAGCTATCCTATCGTCTTGCTATGAGAAACAATACGTTTATCAGAATGTTGCACTATTCACACCAGACCAGCAATGCCACTAATTGTTGGGTGTGTGGTCGACTCCCCCCTTTCCAGACACCGAAGGGAGTTCTGCCACTCTTTCCTTATCCGTTTTCACATAATGGTTCGTGTGGAGCATGGTCCACGCTAACGTCATCTTCAACTGACATGTCCCTTCTGAATAATACATGTTTTCCAGACAAGCAAGGTCTCGCCCATAGAACCGGGTTAGATCTAGAAAATGAAGTTTATGATTTAGGAAATTATTCTTCGAATTTTATGGTCCTGAATGTTCAGTCTGATACTACTCCAGACTTACCTGCAATTTCAGTACTACCAGTCAAAGGCGAATTATGTGTCAGAAAGAATGGTTCCGCACATGTAGGACATAGTGATTGTACTACTATTGTCAAGTATAGTGACAGTGGGAAATCTATTTTCAAAGCCTCACGTCATTCATATTTTGTTTGTGGTCAGACCGCATATGTTCGTCTGCCCCTCGATTGGGATGGAACCTGTTACATTTCCTTCCTACTGCCACCAGTTTTTCTAGCCCCATCCGATTATCATAGGAACACACATCTAGTACACATTAGACATAGAAGGGAGATCGAGTCCCCAATTGTCGATCAAACTGAAACTGCTCTATAACAATATCAAGACTTCAATAAAGGTTTCTTCTTCTTTTTAGGACCCGTCCAGAATAGTAAGCTAATCCGTAGGTTAACCAGAACCCTTGAAGCAGTAGTGAATGAGACTACTTCTGCTCTAGGTAACTTAACTGAAGAGCAATCTGCTATGAGATTTGTCGTTTTGCAGAATCGTCTCGTCCTTGACGTCATACTGGCCGATAGGGGCGGGGCATGTAGAGTCATCGGATCTAGTTGCTGCATTTTCATTCCAAATAACGCGCCGTCTGTTTATTCAGCTATAACCAGACTTCATAAAATTGCCCATCAGTTACACCAGAATCCAGGCACCTGGACATGGTCCGGTTGGCTCTGGAGTATAATTTCTGCCTGGGGATGGAAAGTATTGTCATTCCTAGGTATAGCAGTAATGATCATTTTCAGTTGCTGCCTCTGTTTACAATGTGGCCCTGCGATTTGCGGCATTTGTGCTACATCATGTATTCCTAGTCCTAAGCCCCGCTCTAAGTCCCGTTCCAAGACAATTCGAGACGAGCAAATGATGCTGTCTGAAATGATAGATGGTATTATGAATATTGATGTTTCCTGATGGAAACGTAGTGACAAGGAGGGAATGTGGAAAAGTAAATTTTGACTCGATTGAGAAAGCACCTCTGTGCACAACGGTAAAGACCAGGTGGTCTAGTTATTTAATCAACCTAAAGTGTAAAGTCATTAATTCCTCAAAGGTAGTTCTTCAGCTGTCACATTTTATTCATGTTATGCTGTTGAGAGTCAAAACAATATTTTCAAAAACGTGGATTCCATCTCACAGATAAGGTATTTCCCAGCATATAATCATAGGTCCCAATGCATTTCGGGCCAAGCCCTTCGTCAGGGGAAAATTCTTCCTTGTGTGCTGACTTACTTCCTGCCTCGCAGTGCCCGGCTCGGCCTGTCTCTGCCTGCCAGTCTGCCAAGAGTATGTTATGATTCTAGTTATCAGTCCAGCTCTCCTTCTCTGCATTCCCAAAACTACTGAATCGCATCAATAGTTTCAGTCATCGTCTAGCCTTTACGTCTCCATGTAAGAGAAATACTGTATTAATGGTCATTTAATATTCCCTGCACCCGCACTACATGTAGAATAATGCATGCACCAGTCTTAGAGTCAAGTAGCCTTTCCCCTCCTGACTTTTAGTTTATATCAACATGTTCTCTAAACACTAGATACCAGATATGCCTAGGTACATGTCGCTCTGACTCTCCAGACTTTCGTCTCCTCTTCTAGCGCAGAAGTCATAGCCCCCAGCTTCTCCTAGTAACACGTCATTGCCAGCTTGCGCGCACCACTAGGTCAGAGGTCCCGGCTCCTTAGGTAGCCCCCTCCATGTTTCCGCCCCATTCATGACATATTCTGTTACGTTTGCATCACATGTCTATGTACACGCCTCTTGTTACACCCACTTTATGCCTTATCTTTCGCGACTGCTACAGGCCCTGCCCACTGCTACGCCTACTGTATCTACTGCAATGAAATTGTTTTACTATATATATGTTGTACATTGTTATTAAAGCTAGCTGTTGTCCCGATCCTGCCCCCGGCAGCGCTAGCCATCCCAGATCTTCCCCGTGCAGGTTGTCCTGTTGCTGTCCTTTATGCTGTATTAAAACCTGCAAACTCCAGCTACCTCGAATCTTGACTCTTATTTATTGAGCTATCTGTTATTGTATATCTAGTCAAAAATAGAGGTATTATTTATTTATTTACCACAAAGGGACCATGGGGACGAGCTCAGGGACGCTGAGGGTCAGTGCTGCATAAATACCTTACGTATTCCCCTTAGGTGAGCCTGTCTGCTCTGTGCCAAAGGGACCATGGGGACGAGCTCAGGGACGTTGAGGGTCAGTGCTGCATACATACCTTGTGTATTCCCCTTAGGTGAGCCTGTCTGCTCTGTGCCAAAGGGACCATGGGGATGAACTCAGGGACGCTGAGGGTCAGTGCTGCATAAATACCTTGCGTATTCCCCTTAGGTGAGCCTGTCTGCTCTGTGCCCGAGGGACCATGGGGACGAGCTCAGGGACGCTGAGGGTCAGTGCTGCATAAATACCTTGCGTCTTCCCCTTAGGTGAGCCTGTCTGCTTTGTGTCAAAGGGACCATGGGGACGAGCTCAGGGACGCTGAGGGTCAGTGCTGCATAAATACCTTGCGTATTCCCCTTAGGTGAGCCTGTCTGCTCTGTGCCAAAGGAACCACGGGGACGAGCTCAGTGACGCTGAGGGTCAGTGCTGCATAAATACCTTGTGTATTCCCCTTAGGTTAGCCTGTCTGCTCTGTGCCAAAGGGACCACGGGGACGAGCTCAGGGACGCTGAGGGTCAGTGCTGCATAAATACCTTGCGTATTCCCCTTAGGTGAGCCTGTCTGCTCT
Source organism: Lissotriton helveticus (assembly GCF_964261635.1). Lineage (NCBI taxonomy): Eukaryota > Metazoa > Chordata > Amphibia > Caudata > Salamandridae > Lissotriton > Lissotriton helveticus. Next base: position 824,844 of record NW_027611656.1, on the reverse strand, counting down.
GTGCCAAAGGAACCACGGGGACGAGCTCAGTGACGCTGAGGGTCAGTGCTGCATAAATACCTTGTGTATTCCCCTTAGGTTAGCCTGTCTGCTCTGTGCCAAAGGGACCACGGGGACGAGCTCAGGGACGCTGAGGGTCAGTGCTGCATAAATACCTTGCCTATTCCCCTTAGGTGAGCCTGTCTGCTCTGTGCCAAAGGGACCATGGGGACGAGCTCAGGGACGCTGAGGGTCAGTGCTGCATAAATACCTTGCGTATTCCCCTTAGGTGAGCCTGTCTGCTCTGTGCCAAAGGGACCATGGGGACGAGCTCAGGGACGCTGAGGGTCAGTGGTGCATAAATACCTTGCGTATTCCCCTTAGGTGAGCCTGTCTGCTCTGTGTCAAAGGGACCACGGGGACGAGCTCAGGGACGCCGAGGGTCAGTGCTGCATAAATACCTCAGGTATTCCCCTTAGGTGAGCCTGTCTGCTCTGTGCCAAAGGGGCCATGGGGACGAGCTCAGGGACGCTGAGGGTCAGTGCTGCATAAGCACCTCAGGTATTCCCCTTTGGTGAGCCTGTCTGCTCTGTGCCAAAGGGACCATGGGGACGAGCTCAGGGACGCTGAGGGTCAGTGCTGCATAAATACCTTACGTCTTCCCCTTAGGTGAGCCTGTCTGCTCTGTGTCAAAGGGACCATGGGGACGAGCTCAGGGACGCTGAGGGTCAGTGCTGCATAAATACCTTACGTATTCCCCTTAGGTGAGCCTGTCTGCTCTGTGCCAAAGGGACCATGGGGACGAGCTCAGGGACGCTGAGGGTCAGTGCTGCATAAATACCTTGTGTATTCCCCTTAGGTGAGCCTGTCTGCTCTGTGCCAAAGGGACCATGGGGACGAGCTCAGGGACGCTGAGGGTCAGTGCTGCATAAATACCTTCCGTATTCCCCTTAGGTGAGCCTGTCTGCTCTGTGCCAAAGGGACCACGGGGACGAGCTCAGGGACGCTGAGGGTCAGTGCTGCATAAATACCTTGTGTATTCCCCTTAGGTGAGCCTGTCTGCTCTGTGCCAAAGGGACCATGGGGACGAGCTCAGGGACGCTGAGGGTCAGTGCTGCACAAATACCTTGTGTATTCCCCTTAGGTGAGCCTGTCTGCTCTGTGCCAACGGGACCATGGGGACGACCTCAGGGACGCTGAGGGTCAGTGCTGCATAAATACCTTGTGTATTCCCCTTAGGTGAGCCTGTCTGCTCTGTGCCAAAGGGACCACGGGGACGAGCTCAGGGACGCTGAGTGTCAGTGCTGCATAAATACCTTGTGTATTCCCCTTAGGTGAGCCTCTCTGCTCTGTGCCAAAGGGACCATGGGGACGAGCTCAGGGACGCTGAGGGTCAGTGCTGCATAAATACCTTGCGTATTCCCCTTAGGTGAGCCTGTCTGCTCTGTGCCAAAGGGGCCAGGGGACGAGCTCAGGGACGCTGAGGGTCAGTGCTGCATAAATACCTTGTGTATTCCCCTTAGGTGAGTCTGTCTGCTCTGTGCCAAAGGGACCACGGGGACGAGCTCAGGGACGCTGAGGGTCAGTGCTGCATAAATACCTTGTGTATTCCCCTTAGGTGAGCCTGTCTGCTCTGTGCCAAAGGGACCACGGGGACGAGCTCAGGGACGCTGAGGGTCAGTGCTGCATAAATACCTTACGTATTCCCCTTAGGTGAGCCTGTCTGCTCTGTGCCAGAGGGACCATGGGGACGAGCTCAGGGACGCTGGTGGTCAGTGCTGCATAAATACCTTGTGTATTCCCCTTAGGTGAGCCTGTCTGCTCTGTGCCAAAGGGACCACGGGGACGAGCTCAGTGACGCTGAGGGTCAGTGCTGCATAAATACCTTGCGTATTCCCCTTAGGTGGGCCTGTCTGCTCTGTGCCAGAGGGACCATGGGGACGAGCTCAGGGACGCTGAGGGTCAGTGCTGCATAAATACCTTGTGTAGTGCCCTTAGGTGAGCCTGTCTGCTCTGTGCCAAAGGGACCATGGGGACGAGCTCAGGGACGCTGAGGATCAGTGCTGCATAAATACCTTACGTATTCCCCTTAGGTGAGCCTGTCTGCTCTGTGCCAGAGGGACCATGGGGACGAGCTCAGGGACGCTGGTGGTCAGTGCTGCATAAATACCTTGTGTATTCCCCTTAGGTGAGCCTGTCTGCTCTGTGCCAAAGGGACCATGGGGATGAGCTCAGGGACGCTGAGGGTCAGTGCTGCATAAATACCTTACGTATTCCCCTTAGGTGAGCCTGTCTGCTCTGTGCCAGAGGGACCATGGGGACGAGCTCAGGGACGCTGAGGGTCAGTGCTGCATAAATACCTTGTGTCTTCCCCTTAGGTGAGCCTGTCTGCTCTGTGCCAAAGGGACCATGGGGACGAGCTCAGTGACGCTGAGGGTCAGTGCTGCATAAATACCTTGCGTATTCCCCTTAGGTGAGCCTGTCTGCTCTGTGCCAAAGGGACCACGGGGACGAGCTCAGGGACGCTGAGGGTCAGTGCTGCATAAATACCTTGTGTATTCCCCTTAGGTGAGCCTGTCTGCTCTGTGCCAAAGGGACCACGGGGACGAGCTCAGGGACGCTGAGGGTCAGTGCTGCATAAATACCTTGCGTATTCCCCTTAGGTGAGCCTGTCTGCTCTGTGCCAAAGGGACCATGGGGATGAGCTCAGGGACATTGAGGGTTGACCCTGGAAAGGGTTGTGATTATTCCCTGAAGAGGGAAGTCAACCTTCCACCCCAAATAACAATCCAATTTCTTACAAATAATGACGGATAAGTGGTAGTAAAATCTTAAGCTTTGCAATGCTTGTTTACCATGTTACCACTAGCCATTTGAACTACTCGCAGTTTTCTCATATATTGATGCCCTACTTGCGCAACAGTCTAGGTTCCATTGTAACTCTTTAACAGTGCATCTGAGCACCATTCTAGTACTTTAAATGAATATTAAAAAACAAACATTCCAGTTACCGAACAGCAAAGTGATTAGATTTGATGCACCTAGATTGTTCATTACACAGAAACCAAATTTAATGTTAACTACTGCAGCACTGAACCGACTTGGGCACCCGTCATGAGGACTGCCGTCCAAACAGAAGGCTAGAACAGAATGGGACTGATCACCCCCAACAAGGTCTCTGTGTTCCCCTAGATTACAGTAGAAAGGGCTTGAGCTATACAAGTCTACAGAAGATCCAAATTGGATCTTGAAGCTTATAATATTAAACCACTAAGTTTTGTGAGTCTCCACTTTCTGAAGCAAAGCTTATGATTTGCATTTGGGTCATGCGTACGTAAGACCAATTAAGTTTACATCCATGTGCGCGTTCCCCTGACATACAACGGCAAACACTGGAGACCTAGGGAAGCTTACAGCGCTAGGAATGTTTCCTATACCCAGAAAACATTCTACTAACAAGGATTTTGCGACAGCCTCACTGCCATTTAATGTAAGTACAGTGCTCCTTCCGCTCGTTCCAAAGGCATCCTGCACAAGATCTGAAGACATTTCTTGTGCTAAAGATAGTATTGCTATTTGCCATAAGAATAAAGGCTTGCAGGCAGGGGGTGTAATGCTTACACAAACAAAAAGAATCCTACTCGCAGTGGACAGGGAGAGTGTAGACCACGGATGTGGGGGACACTCAGGGTTTTGTAAAATATCCCTCACACACCAACAGGCCCCTTGGTGTCATGCTTCATCATCGGGGTCTTCGCACCCCTCTAACGGGATGCGGCGTGCTGCGACCTGCGACTACGCGGGAGCACTGAAAGAGTAGACTATGTGTGGTGCGTGTGATGGACGTGATAGGGTATTGTAGATGTGAGTGGTGGGGTATGGTGAAGGTTAAAAAGTACCTGGCTACGAGCCCCACATCCGTGGTCCACACTCTCCCTGTCCACTGCGAGTAGGATTCTTTTTGTTTGTGTAAACAGTGCCCGTGGAGTAAGAATCCTATCTCTATACTCTACCTCCCTCCTGTTGTTATTCTATAGGGGGTGTAATGCTGCAGATCCCAAATTATTATGATGAATTGTAAAAATGAGTAAAGTGGCGAGCTTAAGAGCAGTGTCAGCAAACATAGACAGTTGAGTGGCCTCTAACCATCAGGCGAGCTCAACATAGATGAGTGATCTTTAACTAGACATTGACCAGAAGCGGTCAATTGGGGGGTGAATGTAACAACTTTGGAAGAAATGACAGCACTCAAGAAACAGAAAAAGGTTTCGGAGGAATGCATATGCCTCACTTTGCATGTTAAGATGTCCACCTTGCTGTGTGTAGGTACTGGTATTTTTATGTTGCTACCCTAGCCAAAGAGACACAGAGCACAATACAACCAAGCAAGTGCCCATCAAATGAGGATTTACACATTTGAACTCCACAGCTGTATTACATTTCTTGAATTAACATTTAGGCAAAGGAAGATTAAGAGATCTTAAGATTTTCAGGAAAGCGCTGAAGCTGGAACCAGCACCCAGATCCCCAGGTTCCACAATAGCCAGCTGAGACACCAGCACATATTTACTCCTAAGATCTTCTTTTAAGGTATGCTGCCTCCGTGCTGAGTGGGAATGAGCTAGATGCATTCAATACGATTGGCATAAAACTGTGAAGCGCAGACTTGGATCTGGCAACTTCCACTCCCAGTGAGAAGAGCCATCTTCAGTAGCAGATAAGGTCATGTCCCTCATCACCCCACTAAAACGTAAATGTTATGCATATGTAGCTCCTCATGCTTGCTCAAAGCGCTTAACCCTGCAAGCGTGGCACTTGGCAGAGTTGTGCTTTCATCTCAGTGCAGCATGTGTCAAGTCCATGTTAGTGTTTGCAACCTTTTAATGTGGCCCAGTCAGGGTGAGCCGGGCCCGGAAAACTGGTGACTTGGCTCTGGGTCCAGCTCCGCTCTTTCTGATGGTTGCCACAGTGGAGACTGCTACGCACAGGGGTAACTACGAGTTATCCTCCCCGATTGATGAGGACACACTCCCAGAATCACAATTTTTGACCTATGGGACACTGACAAGCTCCCTACAGACACGGTGGAAGGGCAGCCACATTGAATCCAAAACACATGACTTCTTACAGGTTGTACTTACCTTTGGCAGTGGGTGCAAGCTCATTTCTCGGCTATACAAAGCTGTAAGCATTGACCGCAACCCCACTGACGAAATTAAGGCCATACTGGGAGGGAGCAATAGGACAAAAACAGAGACAACGAGTGGGGTTATATAGGGGCATACCCATGTGAGGTCTCCAGTCACACTAGATTCCACTAGAAGCAATTTAACTATCGGCACACCATGTACTTACACCCAAAGACTGAACATTATTTGTTGACAACAGACAAAAAATGCCCCAGTTTCCACAGAACAGATGCAGACTTTAAACATGTGATATGGTCTTGCCCATCCATTGGCGAGAGGTCACAGCAGACTTGGGGAGTGGGCAACCGGGAGAAAGCACAAGTGTTAACCATGGAGACATGTCTACTTGGCCTGTATCCTCACTCGCAGCCCCAGAAAGTGCAGTCTAGATTTATGGACTTAGGTTAGATCACGGCCCGCCAAGCAATAGCGATGTGCTGGAGATCACTAGAGGGGCATCCCACAGCCACTGGAGGAAGTTCATAGAAGGGCAAGAGCACGGCCCTCCAAACCAAAGAACGCTGAGGGCTCCATAAGCACTCTACAGCGCACCTCTGAAATAAACTGACAGAATCATTCAAAGAACCCGCAACATAACCCCAGAGCAAAGTCACAGATGAGAACAGTATATACAGAGGCCACCACAAATGACACAGGTCAATGCCATGACCCAGAACTGGACTATGAATGGTAGACCGGGTAGGCAGCTGCTACCAGCGACCATAGTGCATTTATACATTTAGAAATTAGATAGTAAACCCTGCGTAAGCAGAAACGGGGTTGCCATGGAATCATGCGCTAAAACCGCTGAAGTCTTATATAATGAACAAAAACCGGCACCCCACACTCACCAAATTCTGTCCACCAGCCGTCCTGCAAACCAATCAAATTTCCTTTTAAGTCTTGAAATGTGGCAGAAGAGATGAAGATCACAGAAAACATTGGTAAAGATGGACAAGTGATCATGTTTAATAAGAAAGCTGTTAGTAAAGTCTCCAAAACATTCTGAAGGTATGGGGCACCCGGGCCGATTGGACTGTCTGGGTCCGTGTTTAAAAAAGATACTGACAAGGAGACCAACTACCTCAGTCACCAATATTATTACTGCTCCGAGTCAGCTCAAATTCCACACTCATGGAGAGGATCCATATTACACCCAATCAACAAAAAGCATTGGCACAGCCAATAGGTCTCACCTTTGGGACCTTGTAAGTGTTTAGTTATCCAGCACAATATCCTTGGTGCAACAACATCAACTGTTGAATAGCTAAACACTTATAAGGTCCCAAAGGCGAGACCTATTGGCTAAGAAGGAGCCTGGGATTCCACAAAGCATACTTAGGCAGTCTGTGACTGCCTGCATAGAATGTGAAATAATATAAATAGATTAATAAAGAGCATACAAATAAAGGAGCAACATTTTACATTTGAAAATGTTCTATAAATGAGAAGGAATTTCAAATTTAAGGCTAAAAATTAAGTTAGTGTCCTCCAGATTAATTTGTTAGAGCAGTGCAAGTGCATCAAACAGAATGGAGTATGTATGGTTGTGGCCTCAATTGAACTTAGAAAGGCTGCAGCCTTCCCATTAAAATGTTGAGATTTATTGGTGAAATAAATAAAATATTTTATAACTTATGTGCTTGAGTGTTTGTTTCTGTATTTGTGTATTGTTTTGTAGTTCGAATTATCGAAAATGCTTCAGTCAGTCACCTGCTTTCAATAATGACTTGGTGGGCACCCCCAGAATCCGGTAATGATTAATTGAGGGTCCACAGAAGTCAAAAGGTTAAGAATTATTGGCATAGAGTGTGTTGGCTTTGAGTAAAGTGGTGTAGACCGAATTGGCAGAGGGTGCAGTCGCATAGAATGCTTGGATGTAGATTATAATGGAGTGGCACAAGGTTGATTCAGAGGCGTTGAGTGGAATAAAATGGCATAGAGTGCAGTGGCGTAGAATAGATTGTTTCAGAGTAGAGTGCAGTGTTGTAGAGAGCAGTTGAGTACTTTTGGCGTACAGTGCATCGCTGTAGAGTGGTGCAAAGTGGGATGCAGTGGCGGAGAGTGCAGTGTTGCAGAGGACAGTGGCGTAGACTGAAGTGACATAGTGAGGAGTGATGCTGGGTAGAGTGCAGTAGCATAGAGTGTAGGGGCCTAGAGTGGTCCACAGAGTGCAGTGGTGTAGAGTGGCAGAGTGCTGTGTTACAGAGTAGACTGTTGTAGAGTCCAGTGGTGTAGAGTGGTACAGACTAGAGTGGCATAGAGCACAGCGACGCAGAGTAGAATAGAGTGGCTTGGTGTACAATGGCATATAGTGCAGTGGCGTAAAGTGTTGCTGAGTATAGTGGCACGGAGTGCAGTGGTGCAGAGTGGAGTGGCGCAGAGTGCAGTGGTGCAGAGTGGAGTGGCGCAGAGTGGAGTGGCGCAGAGTGGAGTGGCGTGGAGTGGAGTGGCGTGGAGTGGCGCAGAGTGGAGTGGCGCAGAGTGGAGTGGCGCAGAGTGGAGTAGTGCACGGGAGAGTACAGTGGCGTAGAGTGGCGCAGAGTAGATTAGAGTGGCGCAGGGTGGCTAGGCAGAGTGCACTGGCGTGAAGTGGTACAAAGTACAATGCAGTATGGTGTGAGTGGCATTGTGTGGAGTGGTGGTGCAGAGCTAGTGAAGTGGCGTGGGTGGCTAATTCAGTAAGTAAGGCTTGGGAAAGGGAAGGGACAAATTTGTGCTGAACTGACAAAAACACACAGAGTCAACAAATAAAAAGCAGGCACATGCGAGTTATAAACCACAAAGCCAGTAGTAAGCAATGGACGGAATGCATTCCCAGGGAAGCTTTCCGAATGTTCCCTAGATGTCGTTAACAAACAAGACAGCTGCGCTGTCTGGTAGGGTATGACCTAATAAAGTGTGCTAGTTTCTGCCACCTGCAGCCGCCAGCACAGATTAAATAAACACTAAAGAGAGGTTAATTTTTGGTTGAGACGTGAAATGCAGACGCTGCCATGAGAGCAAAATATTCTGAGTATTCGCGAGTGTTGTGCTCTTAGGTCAAAAATCAGCCTCTTCAGTGAGAACATGCACGTTCACAACTACGACTCTGTGCGATTCTGGCCTACAATCCGTCATCGGTGTGCCGGGGGTGTGTGCCTTTTGTCATGCGCGGTGTGTCTCTTCACTTCTCCAGTCTCACGAGGCGGTGGGCGGGTCCGGCACTTGTGGCTGTTTACATATTATGCAACCAGTGTTTCAAAGTACAGATATCTATCTTCTGCCGCCGCGGAAAACGCGTTATCTGGGCACCCGCTGAGCTCTGCCTTAGTGTGCGTATATAAGGCCGGTGCAGTAAGTGAGCGCGTGTTTTCTGCACGTGCTACAGCGAAGCTCTGTAAAAGAGGGACGACTGACTGATCGATAGAACAGTATGTACCCATTTCTCCTTGATAGGAACCCAGAAGTTTATTTGCGTATAATATACATGTGCATTTTAAGCATCTAGTTGCTCAAGACATGAGTGTTACTTTGGTTTTGTAAGATGGGAGAAAAGCGTTTAAATCAAAATTAATAGATGGTGTTATTGTTTTCAGGAAAGTCATATCCAGTCCCGGATTTTTTTGTTTAAACAACCAAATGCATTCTGTGGGTTGTAGTTTTGTTAACCTCAATTGGACTAAATTGCTAGATTGCAGTGGTTTGCAGCAGGAAAACTGGTCTCCAAATGTGTTTATGGGGAGAATCCCGGAATTCATAACAAAGTTAAACTTCCGTAAAAGATGATGTTTGATCAGCGAATATTTTAATTTGCCCTTGAGCCACAAAGGGATTTCAGCTGACTGTAGAGCGCACAGCGCCTTTCCACCTTCCAGTATATGGGCCTCAAAATCTCGGAATGCGTTGTTCTGTTGGACTGATCTCAACCAATATTTGGTGTCTGTTGACAGTGCTAGGTTTGCTCAGGAGCACCTCCGCATCTCCATGCCAAGGCGGTAGTTGTGTACCTTTGTTGGAGGGGCTGGTCTGTACTCCTGAAGTCTGACTGGTGAGCGACCGAAAGAAAATACTACATTTGTTTGCAACGGCTTGGCTTTCATGTTAATCTGTAGAGGGTACGGCCTCTCGCAGCCCTGACTGGCTTTAGTGTGTGCACTGGTGTGGATCTGGTGGGGATGCGCAGCTCCTTTGACTGTTTTCGAAGCACTAGTTCACAAGTGGGACTGTCGAACCTAATGTTTAGCATGTTACGCAGTTGGTGTGGCTGAAGGACGAGATGCCTCGAGAAGACCTGGACTTATGGAGGCTAAGAAGGGACGCAAGAGACTGCATGTTTGACAGTCCGTCAGTAAGAAAACACAGTCACAGCTAATGGCCCAAAAATCATACTTATGTTTTCGCTTTTAATCTTGTATCCTGCGATTTTTTGTCTACTAGAATGTTGATACTCTTCAAGAAACTAAGAATACATATCGCTTGGACACTTTTCAAATGACTAAATACAGATATAAACAAGCATTGGCCGCACGGCTGTGACAGCGACGTGGCCGCGAAAGTGAAAGCGATCGCGCCAAGATGCAGCAGCTGTTTTCAAGCACACTCATGCTTGTGGCACCATTCGCCTTGCAGGAGCGAGCAACAGCCAATTAGCATGCGCGCCGCTGCTCGCTCCCGCAATGGAGATGCCGCCACAAGCACAAGTATGTGCTTCCAAAAACAGCAGAGCGATGGCTAAAGGTCCTCCTATGCAGCGCATGCGCGGTGCGTAGGCAAGACCTAAAAAGGGATCCACCATTTATCCATCGAACTATCGATTAATTGCACTGTGAGATCTAGAAGCAAAATCGTAGGCAAAAATTTTACTGCAAGAATTTGAGGGTCTGTAGAGGAAAATATAATTCTGTAATACCGAATCGATTTTAGGCATTCTTCCCTATAGAAGGCAATTATTTCTCTCTATTCTAACACGGGTCCACATTAAGCTTGACAACGTAAAAGAGAGTAACATTTAAAATACAGATAAATCGAGGCCTAAAACAGGAGTGTGTGTTAGCACAGATTATGTTTAATTTATATACAGCAGACCTGTGCCGAGTCATGTCAAAATATGAAACAATACGAGTGCCGTATCGCTCGTGCCGCTCGCTACAGAGGTTTACATCGTGTCCAGGTCTCTGCCAGATCACTGCTACAGGAGTAGCCCTTGTTAAAAACTGCTTACAGTGCCCGAGGAGGAAGGAGTTTCACCAGCGCGGCCGCAGAGGAGGCGAGAGGCGCGGCCCCGGGACTGCGAGGTACAGCGTAATCACCACCAGCTGTTTCCTCTTCCCGTGCGGGCCGCGCCCCCTCCCAGTGCCCCGCCCCCTTTGAAGTGCTCTTAACCTCTCGCGGCCCCCGCTTCGCGGGAGCCGCTCGCTACAGAGGTTTACATCGTGTCCAGGTCTCTGCCAGATCACCGCTACAGGAGTAGCCCTTGTTAAAAACTGCTTACAGTGCCCGAGGAGGAAGGAGTTTCACCAGCGCGGCCGCAGAGGAGGCGAGAGGCGCGGCCCCGGGACTGTGAGGTACAGCGTAATCACCACCAGCTGTTTCCTCTTCCCGTGCGGGCCGCGCCCCCTCCCAGTGCCCCGCCCCCTTTGAAGTGCTCTTAACCTCTCGCGGCCCCCGCTTCGCGGGAGCCGCTCGCTACAGAGGTTTACATCGTGTCCAGGTCTCTGCCAGATCACCGCTACAGGAGTAGCCCTTGTTAAAAACTGCTTACAGTGCCCGAGGAGGAAGGAGTTTCACCAGCGCGGCCGTAGAGGAGGCGAGAGGCGCGGCCCCGGGACTGCCAGGTACAGCGTAATCACCACCAGCTGTTTCCTCTTCCCGTGCGGGCCGCGCCCCCTCCCAGTGCCCCGCCCCCTTTGAAGTGCTCTTAACCTCTCGCGGCCCCCGCTTCGCGGGAGCCGCTCGCTACAGAGGTTTACATCGTGTCCAGGTCTCTGCCAGATCACCGCTACAGGAGTAGCCCTTGTTAAAAACTGCTTACAGTGCCCGAGGAGGAAGGAGTTTCACCAGCGCGGCCGCAGAGGAGGCGAGAGGCGCGGCCCCGGGACTGCGAGGTACAGCGTAATCACCACCAGCTGTTTCCTCTTCCCGTGCGGGCCGCGCCCCCTCCCAGTGCCCCGCCCCCTTTGAAGTGCTCTTAACCTCTCGCGGCCCCCGCTTCGCGGGAGCCGCTCGCTACAGAGGTTTACATCGTGTCCAGGTCTCTGCCAGATCACCGCTACAGGAGTAGCCCTTGTTAAAAACTGCTTACAGTGCCCGAGGAGGAAGGAGTTTCACCAGCGCGGCCGCAGAGGAGGCGAGAGGCGCGGCCCCGGGACTGCGAGGTACAGCGTAATCACCACCAGCTGTTTCCTCTTCCCGTGCGGGCCGCGCCCCCTCCCAGTGACACGCCCTATTTCACCTCTTACTGCTTTTAAGCAAGGTCGCCAACGCGGGACGCGCGCGGGTCGACGCCTGGGCGAAGCCCGGGCCAAGGGCGGGCCCGTTTAAGCCCGTTCAAGACCGGGCAGGACTGGACTGGGCCATCCTATTTCAGTTTTGTTTTTACATTCTGTCACTGATTATACCTTTATCCAGGTCCCGATAATCTTGCTATTAGTTGTATTAGACTCACTGTACTTTTGCACCTGATACGATTTCTATTGTACCATGCCTCCGAGAACTACTAGAAACACCGTTAAGAAGCAGGCTCAAACTGCTGCCGAGGTTATTGGCCCTATAGATCAGTTCATAACTAAAGCAAACGACGCCATCGAGCAGGGTATCATCCTACTGGAACGGAGGGTCTCTCAGGACCTAATGATTGCCAGACGCTCTTCAATGGGCTTACTGGCCACTGCAAAAAAAAACCAGCGACCTGTTGAATTACCCCTTCCTGTGACAGCATATGCAGAGGTTCACACTGTCCCTCGTACAGTGGACTTATCAGCGTCCCTAGATCTTTCCGAATCCAATCTTTCTCTTGAAAAATCTCCAGCTATTTTTGTTACCCAAACAGATGATACCCCCTCCTTCTCTATAGATAGGGGTGTACGAGAAGGAGCAATCCCCAAAAAATCAAAGAAGAAGGCAACTACTAAGTCTCACCATACTATCACTCCTCCCCCTGCAACTATCCCTGCTACTCCCTCCGTTCTTCATCCTTCCCTACAAACCCTTAACCCCACAACCCCCTACCAACTTCCTCCCCTATCAAGTGTACAATCATTGGACCCTATCTTGGTGAACTTGAATATTAGTTGTACCAGCTCCAGTAGCTATGACAGCGAAGGTGACATGGAAAACGGGAACCTTACAACTAACACATGCAGAAATGACAGCCTACTGCTTAGCAGAATTGGAGATTTATTTAAATCTTATTTAGAACCAATAGAAAAGGCTCTGCATACGGTTCAGTCCCAATTAACTCAACTGTCTTTAGGCCTAAATCCAAGTAAGGGAAATAAGAAGGATTCCAACTTGGCGCAAGGTAGACTTAGAACTCATACTACAAACACACCAAAGCCTGCAACTTCTGCGCAGAATCCCAATATCAATAAACAAAAAGCCCCAGAGAAACCTAATCAAAAACAACCACCAGCACCTACAACCAAGCCGCAACCACTCCTCAAATCCTCTAATCCTTTACCGCCTCACCCCGTAACTAACCCTAAGCCAACACCACCTACCCAACCAAACCCTCTTTCTTCCATTCCCATCCCCGTTGTTCCTACCCCTGCTCCCACCCATCCTAATAACTCTACTGGTTTTAACACCATTCCGAAAACCCGAAAGAGAAGTAGGCCCCCTATTCACCTCCCACCCGAGGCATCCCCTTATGTAGTTATATTGACAGGTGTCCCGGAACTCTCCCCTAACCAGGACGAACCGGTCTGGTCACTAAAAAATAAAGTAATATACTGGTTGTCCAACAACAGACCTCTTCCAACCTTCATGGACAACAGAGTCACTACTGTGCGCAGAGTGCCCTGGTTAGGAAACGAACCGAAAAACATCTTGGGCGACTGCGTCATAGTAAACTTTGCAGATCCTAATACAGTTGAGCATATCTGCTCCTGGGGTGATCATACATCTACTGAAGGGATAGCTACTCATAATTTGTCGTATTTCTATCCCCCGACCACACGACGTAACGCTGGTCCTCCATGGTCCTGGACGAGGGTAGGGAACTGGGGTGGAAACAGAGACCGAGACCAGTGGTCAGGCTATGGTTTTAGCAACCCACTACCCGGCCACTTTAACAACTGGAGAGGACCACCATTATCCAATAGATATGACTGCTTGGATTTGGTTGACTGACCACCAACTCCATCTACCCCAGTCAAGGGCCCTAACAATGCTCCGCTCAACCCCAAATCTATCTACAAGAGCACTCGGGCGGTTGGTTTCATTCTGCCATCCCTGTCTGATATCTATCCTGAGTCCTGTATCCCCCAGCAAACCTTGACCTCACAGTCGTCATTTTCTATCTATCAGGATTCGTGTTTTACCCAGTCAACTACCTTAGTTGATTCACTTTTGAGTCAACAACTCACTACTCCTCAACCCTGCGATCCAAAACATACCTCCTTCCCCCCCGTCCCAACTACCCAGTCCCTTCTCCGACCTCCACATTCCACTGTTGAACCACAGATTTCAAACCTTATTTCGACATCAACCCAGGATCTTCCAGTCCTATATTGGAACGTAGCTGGCCTTAGAACCAAAATTCATCTGCAGTCTTGGCTAGATGTGATCAATAATTATAAAATAATTTGCCTTCAGGAAACCTGGGCAACTGTCCCTATTCACATCCAGGGCTTCAAAACATTTCATCTTCCGGCCTCACCGTCTGCTCATGGAAGACCCAAGGGCGGCTTAGCTATCTACATTTCCAATTTAATTCCATTTACGATCACGGAAGTCCCATTAGTATCTCCAATCCTCCAAATCCTCAAATTAGTCCCAGACAACAGTTCCTGTTATTATTTTATTAATATGTATAATAATGCCACATCTGGTGACTGTGTAAAATCCCTGTCGGAAACTACTTCATATTTGCAAGATCAGAAAACAAGGAACCAGAAGCTACAATGTCATGTTGTGTGGGGTGGAGATTTTAATGTTTATATGTGCAATACCTATAAAAAAGGTACATGTGGGCTCCAAGACGAGCACAACGTCCCCCTGGCCCACTTTGCCCACAGTAGTATTGGAGACGCCTTAAACAATTGTGTTTTTGCTTTAGAACTTGAATATGCGAACGAACTAGTGAGTCCTGCTGTTGAGTTTAAGCCGACTTTTCACGGTAGAGGGTTTTCTACTATTATTGATTTTATCTTATGTTCTCAATCCTTAAATAATCGATTAAAACATTTTATAACTGGTACTGATCCCTTAAGTGACCACTACTCCAACAGCATTACTATAGTATTAAATACCCCATCCCCAGTCTGTTCGAAAACAAGCCTTTTAAACACAGCAATCTCTGGAGATGAGTAAAATCAATGGCTATACTGTTAAATGGTCAAAGATCAATCCCTCAGAGGTCACTAGCAAGATTATTCATAAAACCCTTCCCTTAATCTATCATTGCTTGGAGAAATCTTCACCTCCCCAGTTGATCCTCTCAAGCTTTGTCAAAATCCTAGAAGCTATACGACAAGAGCTTACACGCCAACATAAGACTCTCGATAGGGACTCCAGAGGGTGGTTTGACTCTCACTGCCGTAAAGCCCTGCGTGCACTAAAAAGTGCTCTACACAAACAAGTCAGGGACTTCCCCCTAATTGCCTCCCTAAGAAAAAACTATAAGATGGCACAAAAATCCCGTAAACGGGAAATAAAAAACAACCTTTGGGCCCAACTACATCAGAGCACATTAAGTAAGGACTGTACCCTGTTTTGGAGAACAGTTAAGGCCCCCTTTTTAGCCGATGCAACTGCTGTACGGCATCTTGATGTGGCAGTACCCGCTGACAAATGGGTAGCGCACTACTCACAGATCTTTGGGGACCCCACCTTAACAACCGTGGCCTCAAGATCAGAGGGGGCAGCTCCCACAAGCAACAATATCTACCCTATCGACCTCCACTTTGATCTAGAGGAGGTGACTGCTGCGCTGACCTCCTCTAAGATCGGTAAAGCGCCCGGCCCTGACGGGGTCCCATTAGACATCTTTGTGAGCAATATAGACCTCTGGTCCCCAATTGTTACGCAGGTCATGTCCGCAGTGACTCAGATTGGCCTTTTAGAATCCTGGTCCACTTCTGTGCTCCTACCCATATTTAAAAAAGGAGAACGTGACAACCCAGCCTGCTACAGGCCCATTTCCCTCTTGGATTCCCTGGGCAAGGTCGCCGGTAGACTAATTTTGGAGCTTCTCCGGGACTGGGCCTCGGAGAATAAGATCCTAACCGACTTACAGTTTGGATTCCAGGAGGGACTGGGCACCGTTGAACAGGCCTTAAATCTGACCCTGCTGATGGGTAAATATGCCTGGGCCAAAGGCGGCTCTCTCTACCTAGTCTATGTGGACTTGAGTTCCGCATTCGACTGCGTAATTCATTCCAAGCTCTGGGAGATCTTGAGCAATCTGGGCATAGATCCTGCACTTCTGAATTTTCTCCGAGAGCTATACTCGGACGCAAAAGCTTGCGTGAGATATGGCATCAAAGGGGAGCTTTCGGAATCATTTGACATTGCTAAAGGCGTTAGGCAGGGGTGCGTCCTTGCTCCATTCCTATTCAACATCTACACAAATGGGCTGGAGCAAGCGATGCTAGTTGACAGCAAAAATCTCCCCTGCATAAACACCCGCCCAATCCCTGCATTATTATATGCAGACGATTCTGTCATTTTAGCAAGGACACCCAATCAACTCCAGATCCAACTAAACAAATACTGCCAATTCATGCTATCTCTTGGACTTAAAGTAAATAAGTCCAAGACTTTTGTTATGAATATTGGTAAGAAAGCCCAAAAATGTAAATCTCTTTTGATTGGGAAGACAAGGCTAGAAACTGCTAACACCTATCCATATCTAGGGATTCTTATTGATAAAGATTTGTCCTGGAAACCTGCCACTTCCAGCAAGAAACTGCAGTTTCAACGCACAACATCGGCGCTGACTTCATTTTCAAGGAAACTAGGCAAGCCCGCTCCTGCCGTAATCCTGAAGATTTACCAACCCAAATGTATGAGCGTGGCTACTTATGGAGCTGGTGTATGGGGCTATATACCCGCTAGTGAGCTCCAAACTACTGAAAATGATTTTCTGAAGTACATACTAGCCCTCCCCCGAAGCGCTTCTACTTATGGCATCCATACAGAGCTCGGCTGGGAGTATTTATCTGACATCATTAAATATCAGCCGATCCTTCTTTGGCATCGCATATGGACTCAGGAGCAATGCCATCTCACTAGGTCACTAATATCTGATTGTCTTACACTGACCTATTGGAAAAAGATTCCCTGGTTGTTATATGTTTTTAAATTCTTGAACGATCTGAACTGCCCTGCATTCTTCACAGACCCTGCATCACTACTGGCCATACCAAGAAAAACTTTGAAAAAACTATGTGTCGCCCATTTATGCGATTTACGCTCGTGCTCAGAACTTGGTAAAAAGTCAAATGTTCATTTAACGATGATTCAATCCTCCTTTGGTATTCAACCTTATTTGTCTTTTTTTCTGTCTAATTACGAGAGATATGTTTTAACCAGATTTCGGTTTGATTTGTTTTATCGTCTTGTCTCACTGCCTGTGCCCTCTGACTGGTCACGTGAATATCTAGCTGTCCGTGTGATGGACATTCTCGCCAGTCTACTCTGCATGTAACTTTTTTCTGCAGTCTTTATGAGACCCCGCGTAAGCACTGGCTGGTTACACTTCTTCGACAGGTAGGTTTGGGTAGATGTAGACCGGCGCTTTTGGCACTTCAGCACCTAGATACTCCGTTCATTGCCAAATCAGTAGCCTGCTACCTCAAAGCCTGTTTGAAAATTCATTCCCAAATATTGGCTACCGCACCTTAAGACTCCATATCTGTTCAATCGACTACTAGGCTATTATATTTCTGTACAGAGTGTCAGTGCTTAGTTGAATTTGAATGATCTTTTAATGTCCTGATTTATAGTGTTATGCTTCCCTTAGTATTTATTGTGTAAATGGAAATTTTTAAAAAACTGTTGCAAATATTTGGTTTTAAATGTACTTTTTATGATTCTAAATTCAATCGAAATAAAGTTACCTTTGACTTTGACTTTGAAACAATACGACCAAGGATCGGGTCTTACAGACTCCCTGTACTTCAATATGCTGAAAACCTAATCTTCCTCAACCACACTAGAAATAAACGCAAGGAGCACTGGACCAGCTGAATTCATTTAACTTTTAAAATATGCTTACTGCTAAAGCTGAAAACACTATGGTCGTGATATTCGGCAACTAAAAACATATGTCGAATAAGCACTGGAGGTTAGAATTGAAGATTAATAATTCATCAAATTATAACTATCTGGGAGTATGGTTCCCTAATAAATGCGAGCAGAGCAAGCACACAACTACAGTATCTTAAGAGAATAGCGTCTGCCGTCATATTTGATCTCTGCAAATTAAACAAACACCTGCAAAGTCCATCGGCCAAGGCAATAATTTGATTTGTGCGTGCCAAACTACTGTCGACCGTTTCCTACGGCCAACAACCATACCCGGGGAAACTGTAAATCACACTAGATACAGTTTAATTCCTACAAGCAAATTTTCTGTCTACTAAAACACACAAGGCAGGCATAGCTATGGCTGAAGTTAAGCTTTACTAGGTAAGAGCTGGAGTGCAAGCCATTATATATCAAATACTACACCTCTAG
This sequence comes from Lissotriton helveticus, assembly GCF_964261635.1. Classification (NCBI taxonomy): domain Eukaryota; kingdom Metazoa; phylum Chordata; class Amphibia; order Caudata; family Salamandridae; genus Lissotriton; species Lissotriton helveticus. The sequence goes on along the minus strand of NW_027611656.1, from coordinate 806,794 downwards.
TTACTGCTGACCCAGGAACATTAAGCTCTACTTGCGATATAAAGACCCTTGGGATCAAACTTAGCAGCAACGGCCAATGATTTAAAGATCAGTTTAGAGTCAGTCTCTGCATCAACTGTTACATCCTCATCTATCAGGCTTACTCTGAAAAAATAAGGTACAGCCATCTCTCGTAAAGCTGATACAAAAAAAAAATAGGAGATGCTCCCTATGAACTTCTAATCATTAAATCCTACAAAAACTTGAAGATCCAGCCTTATCCTATAGAGTCATTAAACAGAATGACTAGGCGCTCAAATGTTATGCCTTTGGCTAAGGACTCTTCCCATCAAAGAAAATCGGACAAACTGGGCAAAACAACTGAACTGGCAATCAATCAATCAATCAATCAGTTCATTTGTAGAGCGCACTACTCACCCGTAGGGTCTCAAGGCGCTGGGAGGGGGGGGGGTGCCGCTACTGCTCGAACAGCCAGGTCTTGAGCTTCTTCCTGAAGGAGAGGTGGTCTTGGGTCAGGCGCAGATTGGTCGGAAGTGAGTTCCAGGTCTTGGCGGCCAGGTAGGAGAAGGATCTTCCTCCTGTTGTCGCTCTTCGGATGCGGGGGACGGCGGCGAGGGCGTGGTTGGTTGATCTGAGGAGGCGCTTGGGGGTGTAGAAGGTGATCCGGTTGTTGAGGTAGCTCGGGCCTTGGTCGTGTAGGGCTTTGTGCGCGTGGGTGAGGAGCCGGAAGGTGATTCTCTTGTTGACCGGGAGCCAGTGCAGATCTCTCAGGTGTCCGGAGATGTGGCTGCGTCGGGGGATGTCGAGGATGAGTCTCGCCGAGGCGTTCTGGATCCGCTGGAGTCTCTTCTGGAGTTTGGCAGTGGTTCCGGCGTAGAGGGCGTTGCCGTAGTCCAGTCGGCTGGTGACGAGGGCTTGGGTGACCGTCTTCCTCGTCTCGGTGGGGATCCACCGGAAGATCTTACGTAGCATGCGTAGGATGTTGAAGCATGACGAGGAGACGGCGTTGACTTGTCTGGTCATGGAGAGGGAGGAGTCCAGGATGAAGCCCAGGTTGCGTGCGTGGTCCGTCGGTTTGGGTGCGGTGCCCAGGGCGGGGGGCCACCAGGAGTCGTCCCAGGCGGAGGGCGTGGAGCCCAGGATGAGGACCTCCGTCTTGTCTGAGTTCAGTTTCAGGCGGCTGGTTGTCATCCATTCGGCTACGTCTCTCATCCCTTCGTGCAGGTTGGCTCTGGCGGTGGCGGGGTCGTTGGTCAGGGAGAGGATCAGCTGGGTGTCGTCAGCGTAGGAGATGATGTTGAGGTTGTGTTGGCGTGCGATGGTCGCGAGGGGGCTCATGTAGACGTTGAAGAGGGTGGGGCTCAGTGAGGATCCTTGAGGGACGCCGCAGATGACTTTGGTGGCCTCTGACTTGTACGGTGGTAGGCGGACTCTTTGTGTTCTTCCGTCGAGGAAGGAGGTGATCCATTCCAGTGCCTTCTCCTGGATTCCGATGTTGCTGAGGCGCTGTACTAGGGTGCGGTGGCAGACAGTGTCGAAAGCCGCGGAGATTTTGTAGCTATAGGCGAGAATCAGTGCTTCAAGCATTTTTAAAAGCATGTCGCACTTTGAGACAATGTTTTTAACTCATGAAATTCACACCTCTTAGGTGGCCTGGGTATTCTGTCTATCAACAGACTGTTAGATAGAGCCTGGTTTGGATAGTTAACAAAAATATTTCACGCGTGGGGGACAGTTGGAAGTTATTGATTAGAAGGCAGCATCAATGCACCGAAGCGAGGTGGCCATAAAGTTAAAGCTCGGCTTAATACAGTTCAAAATTCTTCATAGGGTATGCTATGGTAGGCGGAGGCTTCACGCCATGGCTAAGGAACAAGATTCTTGTTGTTTGAGATTCGATGGGGAGGGTTCCTTCTTTAATACCGTTAGGAGCTGTCCTTTGATTCAGGTCTACTGGGGAAAGACTGTCGAGATCTTCACAGAGTTCTTAAGGACTCGATCCTACTGGACCCTCCCTACATGTTTTCTCCTTGGGATTCCCAATGATGTCGATCTACTAAGGTCCAAAATGTTGTTCTGCAGTCTGGGTTTTGTTGTGGCCAAGCGAGATATCGCCAGGTACTGGAGTTGCATCTCTCCCGACTATTCAAGAAAGGAAATCAGATTGGATACGCACATGGTAGCAGACAAAGTCACATATGCAAATAGGGAGTGACCTCAAACGTTTAGACAAGAGTGGGGAAGGTGGATGCAATGCAACTCCCTGGACATGCTGGAAGCAGTGGGGAGTCCACATTAGGCGATGCCGTCGTGACCAATAAAGACTTCTGGTGGAGAAACACCGAGACACCTCTTTGGAGGTAGCTTTGCGCTATAAAAATTGCCATGAGTTAAACTGAAGGCAGCAGGCATGGATTCTAGGTTTCTTTATGGATACATATGGCGAGTGGCTGGTCCATGGCGGGTGATGGGAGGGGGAGGGGCAGAGGGAGTTTTGGTATGTTAATCAAGAACTGGTTTCAGGTCATACTGTGCTTTGTTACAGAGTTGTGCATTAATGCAAGTATCCTCATTGATACGCTTGTCATACATGTATCAATAACAAACAACAACATTTTCAAAAAAGAAAAGAAAATCTTTCACCCTGCCATGAACTGCCTTAACCCCCATGCATAACAGAGGGTTAATGCCATCTACGCTGGGTCCCTACATTTGAGACCTCTTTGCATTATAATAACTTTTTGGCTGCACTTTTAAGTCCATTTTATGATATTGTATTTTACACAATACTGTGATTTTAGATTGTGTTATTGTACCAATTTTTGTTAAGTGGCACAATAAAGATTTTACAGCAGCAATACCACAGCGAACTTATAACGTACTATAGTTCAAAATTATAAACCGCCGGCAAGGCAAAAGTTACTGTTTTGATATTCCTTCTTTAGTTTAAACATAAAACATTTATTGCTGCCACCAACAGTAAATCCCACAGAACCTTCAAAGGACACAAACTTTAATAAAGATATGGGAAAGATCACCCCTCTTGATGTCACACCTATATATGATTTCTGTGAAATCTGTAATATGTGAATCTAATGACTGCAATGTATTGTCAAAAATGCAATAAATACTAGTTTCATTAAAAAGAAATAAGGTACCCGGTTGTCAGAATTTTGGCAGTGCCAAACTATAAGAAAATGGTGTGTTTGCATGTGAGGAGAAAGTGTGTGTGTAGGTGGGTGGTGAAGGGAGCAACACTAGTCTTGCATACCACAATTGACCAATGGTGAACTAACAAAGTGATATTTATTTCAGCTCCGGTGGAGCTGCAGCTCTTCACACGCTACTTTCTTGATGGCCCTTCCATAAAATCTTACAATATCAAAGAGTGTAGGGAACAGACGCGCCAAAAAGAACTGTCGTGGCTCAAAGGAGATACCACTCAACTACTCAGATTCCACACATCTCCTTTCTTTCAGAAAACAACAAAAGAAAATGAAAAGAAGAAAGAAAAGAAACAAAAAAGGTACACCCTATTTACAGGTATCACTTGAAGCCAGAAGTTAACACACACAATGTTACAATTTCTTAGGCTTGTTGGTCGGACTACCAAATCTTCCCCATTGGATACCTTCAGCCCCGGATGAAGACAGCTCCACCATAAACCACTGTGTTACAGACCACTTACTCTCACTGCCTCATCCAGTTCCATCCCTGATCCAAAATCCAGCACTGAATTTCACCGGCTTTACCTCCGTGCTTTGCATCATACCATAATTTATATGGAGATTACTCCTCTTCTGGTGACTATTCCACCTATCTAGCCTTTGGCCTCCACCCATGGTGACTGGCAGCCCCCCCCATTCATCAAGACAAAAGGACTGTAGCCCAAGACCTCACATGGTGTGATGTGGTATGCACAGGCCATACCCCCCACTTTCTATTACTCTGTGCCAGCTTTATACCCTGAATCACACTACTGAAGTGCTCAACACTTCCATTTCCTTCTGGTTGATAAATAGATGTGGTCCTGTGCAAAGCAACATTCCTCCTCAAAAAGCTTTGGATTTTTCCGATCAGAACTGTTAGCCATTACCACTCATGAGATACTCGGCACATATTCCCTGGGGAAACCCGTATCCAGGAACCAAGAGTCCACAAACATCACAACTTCCACTTCAGGCCATTTTCAGAAATGACCATAGATCCCTAATATGCATTTCATTTACCGGCCATTCTTCCATATGGGTCCCATCACCTCAACACTAACTCTTTTCCAAGACATACGGGGATCGTTTACTGGGAATAAAGTTGGACTGAACGTGAGCTGTGATTTTATTAGAATTTATGCTTCCATAGAATCCTTCATCTTCCTTGTCTATCCTAGTCCCCCAATACAATATTCGTTAGTTAGCCCTTTGTTTTTCATATATCTAAATGCCCCCTGTGATAAGTGTCAAGAGTTCTCTTTCTCAAACTTTCCAGAGAAATGACAAGTCTGCCGCAACAATAATTCATCCTCTTCAGCCAATTCTTCCTTACGTCTCATTCAGTCCATCATTCATAAGCCAATAACATCTAATATATTTATTCATGCCTATCAATATTTTGTCTTCCATAAGTTTTTTTCCCCAATTTCTCATGGCTGAGGCCATGGATCTTTTTCCTTTTACAATCATGCATTAAAAAAAATCCCCATCATTCTTTGGTACTTTTTTGATAGGTAATGGCTTCAGACATAAATCAGAAACTTTTTTCCACACTTGGATCATATTGTACAGTGTAATTTAGACGAACAACTTAATGGCCATGTGAGCCAATGCAGCCACCGCCGCCCACCACAACCTCATCAGATACACTAGAAGAAAGCACTCCAGGACAGAATCTCCACCCACGCACACAACAGCAAGGAACGCCCAATGCAACAGTGAGACAATCAACATCTCCCCGGACCTCTGCGACAGACTCTGCACCTTCTTCCACCACAAAATCAAGACCATCTATGACAACTTCAACAACAACAACCTACACAAGGAACCTACACCCACCACCCCCATACACCACGCAGCTTACGCTAGACAGCTGGACTGCTGTCACCATTGAAGGCACCCTGAAGACTATGAAGTCAACCCACTCCGGGGCCCCCACGGACCCCTGCCCCCACCAGATCTACCACAGACCAGCTGACATCATCGTCCGAGCTTCGTCAAATCATCAACAGATCCTTTGAGACAGCCTCCTTCCCCAACGACTGGAAACATGCAGAGATCAACCCTCTCCTGAAAAAACCCACGGCGGACTCCACTGACCTGAAAAACTACAGACGGATCTCATAACTCCCGTACCCAGCGAAGGTCATCGAAAAAGTCATCAACAGCCAGCTCGCATACCTCATAGAAGAAAACATCCCTGACTCGTCCCAATCTGGCTTCAGGAAAAACCACAGCACCGAAACCACCCTTCTCGCCGCCACAGACATCCGCTCCCTCCCTGACAGAAGAGAGACAGTGGCCCTCATCCTCCCGGGCCTATCCACAGCCATCAACAGTCTCTCAAAGCACCATAGCCCACACACTACATGACGCAGGACCTGGGGCATGCCCTCAGCTGGATCCACTCATTCCTCTCCGGCAGGACACAGCGGGTCAGACTTCCGCCCTTCCACTCAGATCCCACACTGACCACCTGCGGAGTTCCCCAAGCATCTACATCAACCCCACACTGCGACTACATGGCTCTGCTCGCACCCATCGTCAGATCCTATGGACTCAACATTGTATCCTACACAGACAACACCCAACTCATCCTCTCCCTATCCAACGAACCAAACATCTCCATACAAAACTTTCAAAAAGGGATGGAAACTGTTGCCAGGTGGATGAAGAACTGCTGGCTACAACTCAACAGGGACAAAACCAAAATATTCATGAAGGGCCCACACCCGATGCCTGGAACGACACCTGGTGGCCCCTGCTCTTGGGGACCAACCCTCCCACACCGCCCAAGCACGCAACCTTGGAATCATCCTAGACTCCAAACTCAAAATGGACCGTCAAATCAACGCTGACTCCTCCCATTTCCATACCTTCCGCCTCCTATGAAAGACCTTCAACTGGATTCCTCTTGAACACAGAAAGACCGTCACCCACACCCACGTTAGCAGCAGACTGGACTACGGTAACGCACTCTACGTCGGGATCAACAAGAACCTCACCTGCAAACTCCATAACGCCTCCGCCAGGCAAGTCCTCAACCTACCATGCCATTGACACATCACCCAACACCTGCGGACACTACATTGGCTCCCCGTCGAGAAGAGAATCACCTTCAAGCTTCTCACGCACGCCCACGAAACCCTCCACAACACCAGACCCGCCTACCCGAACGACCGCCTCTCATTTCACGCACCCCAAAGATCCTTCCGCTCAGCCCAGCTCTCAGTTGCGACAGTGCCACGCATTAAGAAGACCAGAACAGCAGGTCGCTCTTTCCCCTTCATCGCAGCCAAGGAATGGACCACCCTCCCTCTCCACCTCTGGCAGACACAAACACTCTCCAAGTTCATGAATGACCGCAAGACCTGGCTCTTAGACGAATCACCATGAACTTCCAAGAGCCTCCCCAGCGCCTTGAGACCCTTTCAGTTGAGTAGTTACGCTTCACCAACCCGTTGACTGATTGAAACTGTTAAAAAGGTTTAAAGCCCTCCCTCGGGCAAGGAATATTTTGTTTCTGCAGGTCAAACACAAAGGTTATAACTATTTCACATCCTCTCTTACCACTTGGGTCAGTACTGTTCCTAACCCGTTAAAATTGCAGCAATAGTTACTACACCTTTCAAAATCAAAGCCACATTCAGGCGGTGCACTACAAAAGTCTTTATTTAGTTCACTAAACCCTTCCCAACACTACTGGCAATTCAAATTTAGACGTATTATTTAGCAATCGCCTGACGTTGTAAGTATTTTCTAGAAGGTTATTCACAAACTTTGTGTAAAATTCCACGAGGTATAAAAGCGCCCCTGTATCTTCTTTACTTTTGGGATGAGAGGCAATGTTAATTGACTCCATCAACTTCTCCTTTGGTTTAATAACTTCCCTGCCAACTTCTTGCCTCAGACATGCCACATCACCCTTAAGTGGTCAAACCTTTTCGTTTGAAAACTCCCGACCAACTCCTTCAAATCTGTATCGTGCCCATTTTCATGGTAGTGATTTTGTGTGTAATGGCGAAAAAAGTGAAATTAAAAATACCTTTGTACCGTCATTTATTAGCCATGAAAGGGTAATGGTTAAAAACTGCGTGAGGTGCTTGGGTGGATGTATTAATGGTCAACTGAACCTAAATGATTATTGTGTTGGTGAAAAGCACAGGCTGTCACGGCCAGCCTGCTCCTCTCTCCAAAACAGACTTCAGGCAGTCTTAAGTAGACACATGTGCAAGAGCCTGATGGCAGCATTGATGGAACTGAAAGTTAAGCAGTATGGGCAGAGCTGCTGGCAGCCCGATTCTGCAATAATTGGGGTCCTCTGACAGGGATGTGGAATTCCTATAGCGCGGAGGAATAGATTATATAAAGTGGATTTTGTTACATGACAAGTGGATTTATAAGGCATTCTATGACTTTCTAAACCCCTACTCTGGGCCTGCCCACAAGTTACAAAAGAGTCACATTCCAATGCAGCTCTGGGTGTCTACAGAATCAACCCTGTACTCCCAAAGCTGCTTGTCCAATATCAGCTGCCTTCTACCACTCCTCCCTTTCTAAGTCTTCACACTGCGACAACTTGGAAAGGGAGGAGATGCCGCATTTGCAAGATGGTCTTGTGCTCTAAACAGAATACACCGCGCATGCTTCTGAGCCTCATGTATTCTGTTGACAGCATTAATGCAGAGAAAGAGATACAGCTGGGCCTCTTTGAAAGGCAGCGTCGTGGACTATTGGTGTGCAGAGCCTGCGGCCCCCCAAAACATACCCTCATAAACATCAGCTTCACTTGCACTACAAGACATTCACTGGTTTTACGCCTCACCACTTTCAAATACCATCAGCCGCCACTGCACTGCTGTGTCCCCAACTGACATCGGTCACAAAATGGTTGAATTGTGGAAACATGTGGAAGATTTTGGGAGAATTCATCATCTGACATTTGAACCCCAGATCTCTATGTAGCTAATCTGCACTGCACTGGCAGCATGTGGCCTGAAATTAACATCTGGATGGTAAAGATCACTGAAGTGCATTACTTCTGGGCAGTTATTCCCCTAATCTAATATCTGTCAGTAACCCGTGAGACTCATGGGGAATAATTGCTTCTTTGCAAATTTAGAAAAGTACGAGGAGCATTGTTGACGGGATAATAGATCTATAATAACGTTAAAGGAGCTATGATAAATTGATATCTTTAATTTCAATATCGAAGTAACACTTGTCAAATTATTTCCCACCCCCAGATATGAACCACTTAAAACTCTGTACTGGCATTTGACACGACGAAACAATGCCAAAATAAAGGTTATATAGGACGTGTGTGTAAAAAGCAGTGTCTCTATCTCTCTCAGAAAATAGGAAATAATTTAGTTTGGTAAATTAACGTGTAAAACAAATACTAACAGTTTTGTAAAGTGTCCTAATGGAGATTCCTTCTTGCACATGCTCTCTGCTCAAATGAACTCTCACTTCTGGGCACCCGCTGAGAATCAGAGAGTGGATTTTGTCTAGAATCACACAACTGATTCAAATGGAGATTCCCGGTTTCAAAGGATGTCTCCCTATACTGTCATCAGCAACCTGGGCACTTGCCCATATCTTGTCTGGATGTTCTTCCTGTACAGCAGTATTTTGGCAAAAACAATAGAATAAGCACTTTATGATCGTGACGGAGATGTACTGAAAGTAAATAAATATTAATGTTCCAGGATAAAAAGTGTAATGGATACTGCTCTACCTGTCACAATAGTTGTCATTGTTAAACAAATTGTATAGGTTTTGTCAGAAACTTGACAGTTCACACAAATAAGTTATAGTCGTGTTTAACATGCAAACACCACTTGACCCACACATAAATAACGATTAAGCAGAGGTTTGGACTCACAAGTATCTGCTATACATCTGCTGTAAGCTTCAGCACCTGTCGCTGTTTCAAGTTAAAGGCAGAGCTGGGCGTCCACTGTGAGCCCGGCTCTGGCTCGGCTCGAGGTTCTGTTGGAACCTCAGGCCCACTGCGAGCCGGGGTTCTGCTGTACTCTTTAGCACCTGTCGCTGTTTCAAGTTAAAGGTAGAGGTGGGCGTCCACTGTGAGTCCGAGCCCGGCTCTGGCTCGGCTCGAGGTTCTGTTGGAACCTCAGGCCCACTGCGAGCCGGGGTTCTGCTGTACTCTTTAGCACCTGTCGCTGTTTCAAGTTAAAGGTAGAGGTGGGCGTCCACTGTGAGTCCGAGCCCGGCTCTGGCTCGGCTCGAGGTTCTGTTGGAACCTCAGGCCCACTGCGAGCCGGGGTTCTGCTGTAATCTTTAGCACCTGTCGCTGTTTCAAGTTAAAGGTAGAGGTGGGCGTCCACTGTGAGTCCGAGCCCGGCTCTGGCTCGAGGTTCTGTTGGAACCTCAGGCCCACTGCGAGCCGGGGTTCTGCTGTAATCTTTAGCACCTGTCGCTGTTTCAAGTTAAAGGTAGAGGTGGGCGTCCACTGTGAGCCCGAGCCCGGCTCTGGCTCGGCTCGAGGTTCTGTTGGAACCTCAGGCCCACTGCGAGCCGGGGTTCTGCTGTACTCTTTAGCACCTGTCGCTGTTTCAAGTTAAAGGTAGAGCTGGGCGTCCACTGTGAGCTAGAGCCCGGCTCTGGCTCGAGGCTCTGTTGGAACCTCAGGCCCACAGCGAGCCGGGGTTCAGCGGCCCAGAGCCCGGCTCTGGCTCGAGGCTCTGTTGGAACCTCAGGCCCACTGCGAGCCGGGGTTCTGCTGTAATCTTTAGCACCTGTCGCTGTTTCAAGTTAAAGGTAGAGGTGGGCGTCCACTGTGAGTCCGAGCCCGGCTCTGGCTCGAGGTTCTGTTGGAACCTCAGGCCCACTGCGAGCCGGGGTTCTGCTGTAATCTTTAGCACCTGTCGCTGTTTCAAGTTAAAGGTAGAGGTGGGCGTCCACTGTGAGCCCGAGCCCGGCTCTGGCTCGGCTCGAGGTTCTGTTGGAACCTCAGGCCCACTGCGAGCCGGGGTTCTGCTGTAATCTTTAGCACCTGTCGCTGTTTCAAGTTAAAGGTAGAGCTGGGCGTCCACTGTGAGCTAGAGCCCGGCTCTGGCTCGAGGCTCTGTTGGAACCTCAGGCCCACTGCGAGCCGGGGTTCAGCGGCCCAGAGCCCGGCTCTGGCTCGAGGCTCTGTTGGAACCTCAGGCCCACAGCGAGCCGGGGTTCAGCGGCCCAGAGCCCGGCTCTGGCTCGAGGCTCTGTTGGAACCTCAGGCCCACAGCGAGCCGGGGTTCAGCGGCCCAGAGCCCGGCTCTGGCTCGAGGCTCTGTTGGAACCTCAGGCCCACAGCGAGCCGGGGTTCTGCTGTACTCTTTAGCACCTGTCGCTGTTTCAAGTTAAAGACAGAGCTGGGCGTCCACTGTGAGCCCGGCTCTGGCTCGGCTCGAGGTTCTGTTGGAACCTCAGGGCCACAGGGAGCCGGTTTCTGCTGCCATTCTTGCCCTACTATGAACCTGACTTTGAAACTTGGGAACCAGGTGCGACTCTTGGCATCAGCTCGACATCCCGTGACCCCGGGCAAATACTTTAATCTGAAATAAATGAACGTGACCTTGTGTAAAAAGTAACTAGTGGAGGGTAAAGTACTCGAATAACTTCGCAGAAAAAGGTAAAAAACAAGTCCTTAACATTAAAAAAGAAAAACGAATAAATACTCACTTGGTGCCGATTTTTACACGGTGAAACCAGAAATACTGGACAAATCGCAGCTTCCCAGCTAAAACTGTGTGATCTGAGGCACATATTTAATGTCACCAAAACTCCCTTTACTCCATAATTATGGATGGAAGTGTCTTCAAAGACCTGAGTTCAGGAGCCCGGCTGGATAAAAGCCTGCCTTTGATTTCATGGACCCGAATGTCGCCTGATATCGGCCTGATCCATACACGGCTGAGGCGGGAAATGTGTGTCTCTGAGCTGTGCAGCCGCTGCCTGGCTCCTTCTGCTCTGTTTTCAGCTGCAGCCTCGGCTGGCAGCTATGGGGTTAACGCTGCTCGAGCAGTTTCCACGCATGCGCTGGGGTTTAAAGACAGATGGGGAGGGTCTATTGATAGCTCAATGGCGCCTCGTTCTGTGTTACTTGACCCTGTGACGCGCGGGGCCCGACCGCCCCCCGATATTCACATTTCCAACCAATCACGGAGCTTCTGGTGGAGAAACCCTACAAAAATTACAACAACTTCCGCTTCTCACGGCCCCTCGGAGTGCGCGTGAACCGCGGACAATTGGAAAATCATCTTTGAATGAAAATTGTCCTGTCCGCCAATGACTAAAACAATATAACTTACTACTATTAGAGTGACTTAACACCGGTGACGTGTCAGTCACTCTCATGAATGCCTCTGTGTGCACAACTACAGAAGCTCCTTCTCCTATTAAATAAATTCCTGTGTCACCTGTACTGAGGAATCGGGTGTTTGCCGTAGAGGCTTCTGGGTATTCAAATGAATGTGTCCGGCCACACCCCCTCCGGTGACAGCGAGGGTCCTGCAGCGAGTTGGGGATGCACTTCATTTGTTCCCTTCCTTGTCAGAGCGTCATTTAAGACTCCGTCCCATCTGTCTCAGTTATTATACAGGGTACCTCTAGAGACTTTGCTAATGCTTTGTTTTCAATTTCATATGGTACAATACACTAATAACCCGGAATTTCCCTTAGAAACGTAGTATGCCTAATTTTGTGCCTTCCGACTTGACGATTGATACTGTGCCCCCTTCGTTCTTAAATGTCTGTTCTTTATCATATTCAAGGCCATCAAGAGCCCTGCATTTATATGAAAATAAAGCAGCTTTATGGTACGCACAGGATTGTGGGTATGCAGAGTGATGGTGACGTGCTGAAGGTTCCTCTGAAGCCTCCCGACCTCTAGCGGCAGGAAGGAGCGTTGCACCTCCCGCTCCTTTGAGCAGGTGCGCGTCAGTCCTTACGCACAGCGCCTGGCGCTGCGTGACTTTGTGACGTCTTACGTCACCTGGTGTTGCTGAAACAGCGGGCGCTCCTCTCCTCAACCTCCCCGGGAGATATTACATTTCAACCAGTCACGGAGTTTCTTCTAAAGAAACCCTCCAAAAATTAAGAAAAATCCCGCTTCTCACGGCCCCTCGGAGTGCGCGTGACCCGCGGAGTATTAAACAAAAGATTAAGATGCTAAATTGAAAGTTGTGCCTTTCACACAATCACGATAACTTCCTACTGGAAGGGTGACTTTACAGTGGTGAGGTGTCAGTCACTCTTATGAATGCCTCTGTGTGCACAACTACAAATACTCCTTCTGCTATCAAACGCCTGTGTCGCCTGCACTGATGAATCGGATGTTTGCCACAGAGGCTTCTGGGTATGCAAATATTTGTGACTGGCCACGCCCCCTCCAGTGCCAGCAAGGCTCCTGCAGCAGCCCCATGGTTTCTTGTGCTCTGGTTCCAGGCTGAGAAGAGTCTCAAAATCCAGCAATAAAGGGAATGTGTGAAGCAAATTTAATAGTGACAAAAAGTGACACTAGAAGTCCCACCAGAAGTAATCCTGCTGAAATAAACAAAACAAGCATTGGCATAGCCAATAGGTCTTGCCTTTGGGAACTAATAAGAGTTAAGGCAGAGATATTGAGTTTGTGTTTGTTTTTAAGCTGTGTTGTGCAGAAGTCTGCAGTATGCTGAAATGTTATAATAAAGAAGTGTGAGAAGCATTTTTGTTAGTTTAGTTATGATGTATAATGTACAACAAAATGACGATGATAAAAACTATTAATTAGAAGTAATGATTTGAGGTTTTTTATATGTTTGAATGCTGGCAACTTGTATCTGCCTGTTCTAATCGTTGCTTTTTATGGTGTTTAGTGTTAAAGGGGTGGGTATAAATAACAGGAGAGTGAAGGTTACTTAGCTAGTTAGTGAGAGTGATAGATTTAGTGAGTTAATTAGTGAGAGATAGTTAGTGAAAGATTGAGACAGTTAGTAAGAGTGATAAAATTAGTGAGAGTTAGTGAGAGTGAGAGAGTTAGCGAGTGAGTTAGTTAGTGAGAGAGAGTTATTGAGTTAGTGAGAGAGAGTGAGATTTAGTTAGTGAGAGTGAGAGAGTTAGTGAGTGAGTTATTGAGAGTGAGTTAGTTATGGTCACCAATTATAAGTGAAATGGAAATGTCAGAATTTCATTGCTCCGGTTTACTCCACCCAGGAGTAAAGAAAAAAAAACAACTCCACTAACCCATGTCATACACTAATTACAGGTAGCCAGTAGCCAGTAAAGCTGTACCGGGGCCACACAGGCGTGACGGTGAAGCACCCTCTACAGTGACAGGCTACAGACGGTAAATTCTCTACTCTGTCCACCCGACGGCAAGGACAGGATACAGCATCCATGGCAGAGTCTACTCAGGACAGAGGTGAGGGACCTGAAGGCATGCACTAAATACAGCAATTTGTTAACATGCTTTGTAAGGTCCACCCCGGAGCAGCTCCCCTAGCAGGGGTGGATAGCAGACCCTGCTCTGGGAGGAGTAAAGTTTAATAGATGACTGACTGAGAAGAGGGGTGCAGAGAAGGATCTGGTTTATTCCAAGCCCCATCAAGTGAAGATGTAGTGGCAAGAAGAGGAATTTGCCTTTCTGCCCTGCAATGGACACCAGAGCTCGATGCCCTGGCAGTGGAGGGCAGGTAGGGGCAGTGCAAGGATTTCAGTGGCACAGGCGTGTAGTGCAAACAGTATGCATGGGAGGGGGTGGGCCAGGTGGATAGAAGTGTGGCTCACTGGTTAGGGAGAAGTGTGGCTCACCGGTTAGAGGAGGCAGACCCGGACGCTGAGATCAGGCCCGGGACCAGGGTTCAATTCCCGATGCGGCAGGGTCTTGAGCCCAAAATGTCCACGGACTCGGTAATTCTCGCTTTGGTGCCTACTCGAATCACAGGTTCCCACTCTGCAACTCTGGGCAATAGCTTGCTTAATCTCCACAACGGCCCCCGCGGCGGGATGCCTGGCTTTCACCTTGGGGATAATCAGTAGGGGCTATCTCACAGGGAAAAACCAGGACGGGTTCCCAATGCAAAAGCGCTTTGAGACCTGGCGGTGATATTGCGCTATATAAAAACCCATCCATCCATCCATAGAAGGGACACCAGCAGGTAGCTACAAGGCCTTCGGCTCCCACTCCACTCAAAAACAGCCGGTGTGGATGGAAAAAGCAGGATGCATCGCACCGCACACACGGACTACAACTCCCACTCCACTCAAAAACAGCCGGTGTGGAAGGAAAAAGCAGGATGCATCGCACCGCACACACGGACTACAACTCCCACTAAACTCAAAAGCAGCCGGTGTGGAAGAAAAAAGCAGGATGCACCGCACACCCGGACTATAACTCCCACTCCACTCAAAAGTAGCCGTTGTGGAAGGAAAAAGCAGGATGCACCACACAGCACACAGCCTACAACTCCCACTCCACTCAAAAACAGCCGACGTGGAAGGAAAAAGCAGGATGCACCCCACAGCACACACGGCCTACAACTCCCACTGTACACGTCGAAGTGGCCGGTCACCTGTGGACTGCGGCAGCGCAAGCAAGCAGCATCTTGCCAACCTCTTAAGACACAGCAGAAGCCTTTCATGATCGTGGCCTTCACCTAGCATGCACCTCACCCGATGAACAGCGCCTAGACGCCGGCGCAGCGCTTCAACGCTCCGGTGCTTAATGAGAACCACACGCGGATAGTGAAGTCCGATATTTCTCTGAACCAGAGCCGATTGATTCGCTTGTGAACTCCGATCATTATTGCGCTCAAGCTGCTGTTTTACAGACTCTATTTCCTACCTGCTGCTCCTGATTCCTGATTCCTGTTTACTTATGTTTATTTTCCTTGCTACCGATCTCTATTTGCTGTGAAGCGCTCTGATACCCTCGGGTCCAGCCAGCGCTATACAAAACTTCAATAAATAAATAAATAAATAAATAAAGGTTATTATTGTAGCAGACGAGACAGCTCTCGTGGTCTCACTTCACCAGATGGTGAATAGCGAGACTAGTACAATATAAGGCGAGGGAGACACTTCTAGGCGTGGCTGGTCCAAACAGATACTCTTGAAGTTGAGGCTCAGTCTGCTGCCGGTGCTCGCCAGGTAGAGAGCCAGAGGTGCAGGACGAGACATTCGTGTCACAGGTTCATGCAATCGTGGTCAAGTGGAGAAGCCAAGGTTAGGATCACAACCTTCAGACACCAGCTCATCAACATCGCCTTTTACTGATCACCTTGAATGATGTACATTTAGGGGTCACCTGGGGTGGGGTTTACCATCCACAGTGCCCCCTGAGAGCCCCCCCCCCCATGCAGGCCGAAGCAACAAACTCTGAGTTCCAGAAACAAAGTGGGGACTATAGCAAAAGCACCCCGTCGAGTCTGCATAAACATGCCACAGGCTGGCCAGCACAGACTTCATTGCACGTCTACAAATAACAAATCCCTTGATTCATGCAGACCTTCGAGGCTCTAGCTTGCTGCAGGGGTTCTTACCAACAGGAGCTAATAACAAGATCAAGCAAGCATTTGCAAAACCAATGGTGCTAGCCTTGGCAAGGTGGAAATCTTAGTTTTATTGGAAGCATGTGTCACAAACTGAAAGAAAATGATAAACACTGCCCCCATATCATATGCTTGCAATAAAAATGTGCAGTGTAAAAACAGCAACTCGTGGTTGTTTTACTAGTGATGTTTTACAAATGCCAATGCTTTCAGTTCTCACAGGCATTTTATTATTTCTTAAGGAGACCACACTTAACCCAGCACTTAAACTGCAGGCAGCTGAAATGGCACTTCACAGAAGCTAGTTGGAACAAGAGACAGAAAAAAAATGCAATCAAAAACAGAATTCTATGTTTGATGTTATGAAGGACCATGCTTGTTTCTGCCTTTATGGTGCAATCACCCATATAAAGGTTTACACGGGAGTGGTGCAGCCGTATGAGAGACACAAAAACTGGGGCACGTACTGCATGGTCTGCCTATGGAGATAGGGTTCATTACCATGAACCCATGTGTGGGCTACACAGAAAGGCAGTGAGTGGAGCGGCCACACTGAAGCCTGCCGAAGGGCATCTAGACTTTAATCCACTCATCTCCACATGACCAAAATGTGGGCTTCGGAGCAAAGAGCTTATCTCCCAGCCCCACTTCTCCCAGACGCAAAACAAAAAAAACCCACACTGGAGCACCTAGACAATATTTACAACCTGCCAAGCCACCCTCTACGTGTACCATTTGCAATGGCAAAAGTTGGCTCTTTCTTTTGAACTTTACGCCTGCCAAGTTGTGCTACACTGCAGAACACGAGTGCAAAGCCAGGGCATCCCAAATGTGCCATTTACACTTCAGAAAATAAAACAAACTGTGCTTAAACAGAACAGAGTCTGGATAAAAGGGGTTTCGTGTTCTCGGGGGACTTCGTTTTCTGCTCACAGAGCGCCCAGCTCCCGGGACAGAACTGTATTCTTCGCTGCAGTCTCTCACGGATAGGACACGCGTATCCCAACACCCATAAAAAGAGCTCCAGCAAACACACCACTCACACTGGACAAAAGTAACTCCCTGGTCAGGACAGGTCATCTTTGAGAGAGTCAATGGACGGCAAAGCACGGCAACCTTCCAGCATCTGTGGACACTTGGTGGACACTTGGTGGTTCAACAGGTACCGACTGGTATATATCGGTCAGTGTTGCCGAAGTGTGAAGATTAGCCAGCCCTGAATACTGACCCAGTGATCCCCATTGTGACAGCTGGTGTAAGTAAGCAAGAGTGAGAAGGGACACGCCCGCCCTCCCTAGCTTGAGGAATGCATGCACTTACACATGTAGACAAGAAAGGCACAGCAAAGTGGGAACAATTCACGTATTTGATTTAAAACAAGCCCAGCCGCGAATACAAATGCATCGGCCCGCAAGTGGTGCGCGTACGCTTGCAAGACGCTGCTCATAACAGCAAGCCATAGGCCGGAAGTCCCGCAAGTGGTGCACGAGCACTTGCGAGCCGATGCACGTAACAGCAAGCCGTAGGCCGGTAGTCCCGAGCGATTCCAAGAGGTCATTTTTCCTAGAGCATCGCATGCGCGCTGCCTAGGCAAGCCCGGAAAACTAGCAAGCTTTCCTTAACATGTTCAATCAATCAATCAATCATGCCATTTGTATAGCGCACTACTCACCCGGGAGGGTCTCAAGGCGCTTTGACACAAAGTTTGCTTTGACACATGAACTATGCCACACTTTATTTGATCTAGGAGACAGATGTAGGACGTCAATTACCGGTCGGTAACGGCCGATATCGGCCGTTACCGACCGGTATTTGGGATTTGGCATGTAGGGGGCATTTTATTTACAGAATCGGTATATTTACCGATTCGGTAAATTTACAGAATCGGTAAAATACCTAATCGGTAAATTTACAGATTCTGTAAATCAAGATGTAGGTGGCACTGTAATCAGTGCCATAGGCCCTTACCGAATTGTTATTTACCATGGAATACTATTTCATGGTAAATAACGAATTCCTGTGTACATACAACATGTGTGCATGTACACCTGTGCCATGTGGCACACAGACATGCCCTAAGGCCCTTAGGGCATGTCTGTGTGCCACATGGCACACAACCCAGAAACAGGGGTGCAACAGGGTGTCAAAGTGACACCCTGTCCCCCTTGTAAATTCGGTAATTTTACCGATTCGGTAATTACCGAATCGGTATTTGCTAATGAATCCTATGGGCTTCAAGGCCCATAGGAATCAATTGCATATACTGATTCGGTAATTACCGATTCGGTAATTACCGATTCCTACCTAATTTTTAGCTACATCTCATTTACCGAATCTAGAATACCGAATCAGTAAAATTCGGTATTCTAGAGTCGGTAAATGAGGATTACCTACATCCGGCCCCTAGTGTATAAAACTGTGTGGTATTTTTCTCTGTTTACTTTGCTATGTACCACACTGTGTATTTGAAAAAAACCAATAAAGTTCTTAAAAATTGCACCACTGACCAATATTCTCATTTATTCCATGAAATACAATCTGTCACTTCCAGCTGTCATCTTTCTGTAAATACTTTTAGTCCTCGATATCAGGTTTTGGAAGATGCTCATGTGAAGTGAAGCTATAACTACTTTTCTAGCAGCAACCAAGTGTGAGGCCTGCACTTGAATGAGCGTATCTTGAAAACATCCAGAGAGCTGCCAAGGTTTCTGATTGCTATGTGTGACATTTTCATAATTTCAGTGTAATTACGAGTGACATTTCAATGACTTTGAGTGACACTTAAAATCAAGCAATGAAACATATAGGGAAAGATAAATATCAGAAACTACACTAATTTGAGTAACGAGAAACTCTAAGAAGTCACTGAAGACACAACATTCATCTTATATTTGTTCACGCATTTTTAATTCACTCTTTGTGAATGTAACAAGTTAACCTACAAGCATAACATTTGTGTCAGTTTCAAATGAGTGAGATATAAATTAGGAAAACTATGCCGATGACTCATTTTGGTGTAAACTAATTGGAATTACGGCCTACTACTGTTAAAACATCTGCCTGCAGCGGTCAGAGTGAACTTCAGTACAGACTCATGGCCCGATTCACAAAGGTAAACTGAGACGAAAGTCTAACTTCACGACTTTCGGTATTCACAAAGGGCATTTACGAGTAGTAAAGTTAGACTTTTTCTCAGTTTAACTTAAGTTTACACTCAATTAGACTAAAGACCAAAACTTAAATTAAATTGAGACAAAAGTCTAACTTTACTACACGTAAATTCCCTTTGTGAACACCAAAAGTTGCAAAGTTAGACTTTGGTCTCAGTTTACATTTGTGAATCGGGCCCTAAGTGCATGACTCCCCCAGGCTGCCAGTTCACGTATGAGTGGGGGAGTGTGTCAGCCCATCGGAGCGCCTCACTGGTGACGTGGCAGTGGCGCCTGTGCTGAGACCCCGGCTCAGGGCTGCTGTGAGTGAGTCCACCTGCATGAGAGTTTGCTGGCTGCAGATATGAAGTCATCCAAGTTGTCACTCTGATATCTGGCGCTAGGATGCAGCAAACCGAATGCTCTCTTGACCCGACTATGGCAGGCTCGAGCACACCAGGAAAGAGTACATTCACTGCTGCAGCCTGCTGCAAAGCTTGTGGCCCTTTGGGCATGTGCTGGAATGTCTGCCTTGCGGCAATCATGAATAAGCGTGGCAAGCCTTTCCAGAACATATCAACAGGCAAGGCGCAGCTCATGGATCCACGTGTGCCTGGCGCTGTCTGCAGGTGATGGCAGTTATGTTATCAACATTTGAGGAGCAGCTATGCACGCGATAAGACACGGTCTGACTCGGCTTCCAATATAAATGTAGGATTTGTTTTGCCTGCGCCAGAACCCAGACCAGAGTAAAATCGACAACATAATGCAAGCGCCCCCTTCCCAGGATTGGGACTGTAGGACATAAATACCGGTTGTGGCAGGCACTATTGTGACAGAGCAAGCCACGGCCCGACTGGAAACCGAAACCGGCCCTGGCAAACAGCTCAGCATTGGGCAAATCATTGCAATCTCACGTGACGGATTGGAGTGGCATGACTGAATGTAACTTAACCAGAACCCCTAAACGTGCGTTGTCAGCTTTGCTCAGTTTTACTTCAAAATATTATAGCATCGCTCCAGCACTTGACAGTTCAGAAAGCTATAAAAATGTGTGACTTTGCATTTCAGTACGGTGATGCGGACCACCACATTGAAATGCGTTAGTCTAACCCGTAATGCGTGGTACTTGGCAGGCCTGTTCCCCTCAACGCAGGCACCCTTGCACTACGGTGCAAGGCTGCCTGCATTGGTGCTCAGCAGCTAAATTTAGCACCAGCACAGGGAGAAACACAGGGCTGCACTATATTCTTGTAAATACGGTGCACCCCTGCATTTCAGAAGTGGAGAGTGCGGTGTAAAGCCAAGGAGGCTAACGCCGTACTCCTCCAATTGCTTGTAAATATGCCCCTTAATGACAACAGCCTGACCTTTTTTATCAAGAGGCAGAAAATCCTCTTATTTCAGGGGATGCTCCACCTTGATGTAGCATTGCTCCAGGACACACACCTTTCACCTATTGAACATGATAAACTCAGAAGGGATTGGATGAGTACATGCTAGCTGGATCTAGACTACCCTTACACACCCATCTACTCCTGTGGAACAGGGGCAGAGTGGGTTGGACATCTGTTTTCACAAATTGCTGGGGGTTTGCACACTGCGGACATGGCGGGACCCCCCTTAGCAGATATATAACTTTGTCAAGGTTCAGATACCCATTGAATCTTTGTGTGTGGGCTCTATCTATGCCCTGGCAGCTGACCAAACTCCTGCTCTCCTTTGGACAGCCAGGGTATTCATGAGGGGGGTGCTGGAATATGGCACCTTGACAAGTCCAGAAAGCAAACGACCAGGCAGCCCCGAGACCGGTTCATCCTCTCGGACATTATTGATGATCATGCCTTGGGGGATCCATGGTGGTTGGCGCAGCTGAGGGACGCGGACTATACTTTCACCGCCTGCTTCCATGGTAAACGTTTACGCCTTGATCCTCCCAAACAGTATCTCTGATCATGATCTTCTGCTACTCGACCATAAACTTCAATAGTTGCCAACTCCTCAGGCCCATTGGCGTATGTATACAGCACGGTATAAAGCCCCTGAAAAAAAGTACAGATGGTGCCAATATCTGAGCCAGTACTTGGAGGAGAACATTGGGTCCATCTCCTCTGCACAGGTGCTGTGAGAGGGCAAGAAGGCCTTTTAGAGGTAATTTGATGAATGATTTGGCTGCCTATAAGTGCCACTGTGAGGCATAATAGCGTTGGTTGACTGACCTCACGTTTCACCTGGCTCAGACGTATAACGTACTGCTGACACCTGCTCTTCTCAAGGAGCTGCTTGGGGCCAATTATGATCTGAACTCCGATTACACAGTGGAGGACCAGAGGGATACGCTCTGTGGACGATATAGTAAGGGACGGTGAGTTGGCCCCCTTTGGTACTCTCATGTGTGATTATGGGCTGCCACAGTCGCATCACTGACAGTACCGACAGCCTATGCATAGCCTGCCACACATGCTGGGTGCTCCCCCTTACGATCTAGAGACTGACCCAATGTTGCATTATATCCTGATGTGGAAAGGATTCAAGGACACTATGGTGGAATTGTATGTTACCACTATGGACAGCCTTTTTTCAAGCACCACTGCCCACACTTTATGCTGTTTGTGGGAGCAGAGGCTGGGCCTCTCACTGTCTGAGCCGGATGGGCATAACCTTTGGAAAGACCATGGCAGTTTCCTCCAGGAGGTCAGGTTGAAATTCAGTTATTTCAAAAACCTACACCACTGGAACTGGACGCCGTAGCACATACGGCAGACGATTCCAAGTGCTGGAGGTGCTGAAGGTGTGGTGCACTCGCCTGTGACATTTTACATTTCCTGCGGACTGTACAGTGCTTTGTGCTACTGGGGCTCCGTTTGGGATACCTTGATGACCAACCTAGGGGTGGCACCGTAATTGATGGTCCGTCTGACCTTGCTTTACAAAATGTCAGCATTCCAGGATTTAACCCACCACTGTAAGAGTTAGCTGGGATACGGTCTTCATAGTGGGAGTTGGCTTTTTGGGGGCGACCATGGGGCTTGGCACCCTGACATTTTTTTTCCTGCTCCCATGTCCCTTCCCCTCGTGTTCTCCCTCATCCTCCTTCCCTGATCATCTGGGGGTTTTCTGAGCCACATCACCTCTATCTAGAGGGTTTATTTCATTTATTGTTTTTCCTGTTTTCAATGTCTTCTCACAAGTTCTAGTTTACACTGTATCTTGGACTCTGCTGAATTGATAAACTTCCATACCTGTTATATGGTCATTGTGTATGATAAATCAATAAAGAATTGAGGTATTTAAAAAAGACACAGGGAGTGTTGTCACTTAACATTTGACTTTGACAATTCCAAAGGAAGAGACATTACTGAATTTATAGACATGATCACATGTAAAGTGATAAAATTACAACCAAGTCTCACCAAAATAGACATTCAATGTAACATTCTACTGAACTGTGTGCAGTACTCATGGTGAAATATGAGAAAAGTTTTGCCAACAAAATGTGGGACAGAGGGTCTTCTCTGTGCCGAATAGTCATGTGTGTAGTTCTAGTTAATCCCCATAGTTTGGAAGAATGGGCCAGGTTTGAGTGAGACTTCAACACGACCTCCAAATGTGTGAGTGTCACTCGAGATGAGTGACGCTTGAGGGCTCTGATTTATGCACGTCTAAATTAATGTCGCTGTTGAGGCACTCAAGGCTGCTTGAAAGACAATGCTACAAAGAGTTGACGCACTCACTAATCAGCCGTTTATTGATGACAAGCGTACTATGATATAGGGGCCTATGTGAAGGAGTAGAATATTTTCGAGTAGTGAAATGCCCCTCCCCTGTTCTTTAGACCAGTAATACCCACTCATTTTTATGATACAATGTAAACTGTGTGAGAAATTTCTGGTTCATACTTGGTTGCCCTATTTTAGGAATTAATTGTTTCAAAGTTATATTGCTTTATTTTTTGTCAGTGAATCTTTGTTGAGAGAGGGAGGTGGTTACTGTAAACAAAACAACAAAGCCTGGAAGAGGCCGGTAGCTTAATAATTTAGAAGACAGTTGTGCTCTTAAATCAGAAACTCAAAACCTAATTAGGGCCTAAATTTCAGTCTTGTTTGCGGATATAAAACTGTATCAAATATAAGGAATAAGCGACAGACACAGGAACATTGGAAATAAACTGTTCCTTTAACCCCTTCTGTGCTGCCGTCGGCCATTGGCCGATGGTAGCACTACCTCCCCAGTGCTGCCGTCGGCCAATGGCAGACGTGGCCCCGCCCGTATTGTGGCAGTGCCGCACTTCCGCAAAATTGCGGCCGCTTTAAAGGGTTAATTGGCGCTTTGACACTTGACCTATGCCAAATTTTATTTGATCTGGTGGTTAAAACTCCATGGTATTTTCCTCTGTTTACTTTCCTGTGTACCACGCTGTGGATTTGAAAAACCTGCAAATAAGTTATTTAAAAAAATAAATAAGCTGTTCAGTTTAATTGCAAAACTGACCGAAATACTCATATATTCATTGAAATACAGATATATTCATTGAAATACAGATATATTCATTGAAATACAGACTGCCACTTCCTGTTGTCACCTTTCTGTAAATACTCTTAAGTCCTTTACATCAGTGTTTGGAAGATGCTCATCTGAAATGAAGCTATAAACACTTTTCCACAGCAGCAGCCAAGTGTGAGGCCCTGTACTTGAACTTTCTGACCTTTAAAAACATTCATGTCTGTGACATCTGAAATCCCAGGTCTTTACAGACCCAAAAAACTTTTCGACCTCGTCAAAAACCCAAATTGTTCTCCCCAAACCATCAAGCCTGAGGAGGCTTGGGGGGCAGTGCTAGCCGCGCTTGGAAATGGCCGCGCCGTAGGCGAGCTCTCCCGATCGAGCCACAATCCTTCAGCTTATCCTGGGTTTCTACGAACCACATTTGCCCACACCCGCCTGCCTATGAAGCGGACTGTTTGAGCTATCGACTGATACCACTCCTGTGCAAATCGGCCGACATTGCTGCACCGACATCGATCTGACCGGGAGCAGAGCGCTGCCCTGCCTACCTGTGCGTAACCACATTCGAGCTACGCGAGCCCGAGGCTGCGCTGGTGTGAGATAGGCCGCATCGGCCTGAGAGGGTGCTGGGACCATCGCTATCCGAAGCGCGCTCCTGCTTGGGCCTCAAGGGACTTACCACACCTAGCCGGGGCTCCGTCCACAACCCTTCACCCCATCCTACACACCGGGCCCTTGTTGGGGGACGCTCCGACTCCTATCTGCGCCACAACTGGGCCTCTTCACCGAAGGCTACCCTCCCCCCCCCGACCGCAACGAACTTGTTGTTGGAACACGCGGGTCTCACCCGGGGGGCTGCACACGCCACTGCCGCCATGGGTAAGCCAGAGAAGACATAGACAAAAATTCAATTTGAGAACCAGCGGAAATTGCCCACGCCGTCCACAGACCCCCAAACACCACCCAACGACTCTGCACCTTCTGCTGCGGCCCAGACGACGCTGGACGTGCAGGCGATGTTCACCGCCATTCAATCCACCCTAACCAACATTGATGGGAAAATTGATTCACTCACTTATCGAGTGGACCGCATGTCGGAACGCCTAGATAAGCAGACGGAGCGCATGGACATGGCGGAACGCCGAATATCAGACGCTGAAGATGCCACAAACCAACTTGAACTGAAACATAAGAAGGTGGACGCTCTCTTGCAAAGCCTCGCGGCCAAAACAGAAGATTTGGAAGCACGCTCGCGCCGATGCAACCTGCGCATACTGGGCATTGCAGAGACAACTCAAATCAGAAATATGGAAGCATATGTAGAGACCCTTTTGACGACCATACTGGGCAAGGACATTTTTTCAACGGTTTTCATCGTGGAACGGGCGCATCGGACTTTGGCGCCAAAACCGGCGGTTGGAGAGAAACCGCGCCCAATCATCGCCAAACTCTTGAACTATAGAGACAGAGACGCCGCGCTCCGGAAATTCCGGGAGCTTGGATCTCTCACACATGAGGGCATGAAGATCTCCATATACCCAGACTTTACTTCTCATGTGCAGGAGGCCAGAAAGCAATATGTGGACATCAAACGGAAACTGAGAGACAATGGTATTCAGTATGCAATGCTGTACCCGGCACGCCTCAAGGTTACTATGGATGGATCCAGCGTTATATGCAATACACCCCATGAAGTAATTAAATACTTGCAGGCCAACCATCCGCATGTCCTGAGGCGCAAATCGCCACGCGGACAGAACCAGGACCAAGACCCTCCTTCAGATGCGGAGTGACTGACACAAAACGTACCTGATATACTGGAAGGTTTGTGACTGTGTGTCTGGACCATGTTTGATGAAACGGTTTCTTTTTTTTGACCCTTGCTTAGGCTGCTGCTCCTCATTACTTCTGTCTAGCTATCGCACCGCCAATACATGCCGAGGACACTGAAACCCACCGACTACTGACTCGCGCTTTTGCGAGTGGCTTGATCACCCAGCGTCTCACTGCTGGGAGTTGTGCGGGCAGCTACCGGCCCCCCTCTGTGTAATCCACACTTTTTGCCTAGTTAAGTTCGAAGGCACCCTGTTATTAGGGATGCCTGCCAGTTGTTGTTGTTTCGGGATGACTGCATGGGGTTATGGCTTTGTCATAATTGGGATGGCGAAGCGGGTGGTGGGCGGAGGGGGGGGGGTTCGACGGCGGATACAGATGTCATGATTTGCTTCGGCTATAATACTGTTCCTGATTGTTGGAATACGCGCTTTGTATTCCCTGACGCACTGCACTTACATGTATTGTTGAAATGTACAAATGGTAATGGGTAGATGCTTAAAGTTGCTGACGTGGAATGTCAGAGGCCTTAACAGCCCAAAGAAAATCAGACAGATATTTGCATACTTGGACCGTCATAACATAGATCTGGTCCTTTTGCAAGAAACCCACCTTCTCCCTGGTAAGGCCAAGTCACTGGGGTGCCGCTGGGCTGAACACTCTATCTCTGCCACTTACTCCTCTTACGCTCGAGGGGTATCGATCTTAATACGTCGTGGGGTTCCATTCTGCTTAGAACGCACAGACATAGACCAAAATGGTAGATTTGTCATTGTAACTGGCACACTCTGTGGCACTAGAATAGGGGTTGTTAATATATACGGACCAAACACTGATGACCCTGAATTTTATCTCTCTCTACTCACCAAACTGCGAGATTATCCCCCGCTGGAATGGATCTGGGGTGGGGATTTAAACATAGCACTTGACTCTGCCTTTGATAGATCACAAGACACATTTGAACATCATAGGCGCGCAGCGGACGCTCTCCTCCATGGCATTGAGGAATTTGGCCTATATGATGTCTGGAGAGACCGCCACCCCACAGAGCGAGAAAGTACGCATTCCTCTGCAGCACATGCTAGTTGGTCCCGCCTCGACTAGTGGCTACTATCGGAGCGGGCGTCCACATGGACCACTGAGGTCTCACATCTCCCCTGAACACTGTCAGACCACAACCCGGTATTGCTGTCTTTAGCCGTTCCATCCCACACTCCTCCCCCATTCACCTGGCGCTTCAATGCCATAGCACTCATTGACCCCTATATAAAGAAACCATACACAAAGCGATAGAGGATTTTTTTTCGATTAACAATAAATCCGTAGACAGTGCAGGTACGCTCTGGGAAGCATTTAAAGCCACGCTCCGCGGGGTATGTATCTCCACAACTGTAGGTATCCTGAAAGATATCAGAACGCAATTGCAGAACTGCGAGGCAGATATCCGTCGGCTAGAAACAGAGTTCGACTCCACACAAGATACTGGGGTGTTGGCTGACATACGCGAGGCTATCTCGCGATATAACGCGCTAGCGGACGTCGAAATTAAATACACGTCTAAGAGGGGCAGAGCGCGTAGATTGGGTGAGGGGGGGTCGCCTTGGCCGGGTGCTGGCGCAGAAGGTATGCGCGCAACATAAACGACAATTAATCACACACATCATGGACGACCAGGGTCATTCGCATTTTGACACCCCTAATATCCTCAACACGTTTGTCTCCACATACCGTGACTTCTACACCACACAACACACGGCCACTGAATCTGACATATTCGACTATATCGAGGATTTGACACTGGTGTGGTTATCGGACTCTCACCGAGACTTTTAGCCTCGCCTATAACGGAGGAGGAGACCCTCACTGCTATCAAATCCTTGCCGAATGGGAAGGCCCCGGGCCCAGATGGGTTCACGGCGGAATTCTATAAAGCATACGCAGAGGACCTTATCCCACCCCTCCTAGAAATGTACGATGAGGCCCACACCGAGGGCATTCTACCACAGACACTGAGGGAGGCTGTCATAGTCGCACTTCTCAAACCCGACAAAGATGCCACTAGAGCATGAGTGCTATAAGGTGGTAGTTAGCTGGATTCTTACGATCACCGCCTTTGTAGATTGGATTAACGATCGCCCCTCTCCAGCTTTCGGGAAGCCGACTTGTGTTATTTATTGCCCTGAATAGGAGGTTGAAGTTACGGGCCCAATAGTGGGGGTCCTCCTTATAAATTGCACGGGGGACTCCGTTCGGTCCTGGCGCACTATCTTGTCTACTTTTCTTTATTATTTGAATTTGAATTTAAAATTATTTATAGGAGCGCACATACACCAGCGGCTTCTTGGCGCTATCACTAACATACTACTGAGAGAAGAAAGAAACAGGGGGCCAGAAGGAACTATTCAAAGGATTTCTTAAATAGATGGGCCTTGAGTTGTTTCCGAAAGTGTGAATAAACAGTAAGGGATCGAACTTCCAAAGGGAGAGAGTTCCACAGGGATGGAGCCAAAGTGGCAAATTTAGAGCCTCCCCACTTCTTCCTCCGAGACCGAGGGACCGTAAGAAGGGCCTGGGTGGACGAGCGAAGCTCTCTACCCGGAACATACTGGGTGATCTCTGAAGATAAAGGCTGGAGCTGAGCCTAACCGAGCCAAAAAGGTGATGGAGGCGATCTTAAATTGGACTCGGGCCTGTACAGGCAGCCAGTGTAGAGACTTCAGGAGAGGGGTAGAATGATGACATTTTGGGAGATTAAAGGCCAGGCGGGCCGCCTGGTTCTGGATGAGTTGGAGACGCCGTAAACTATATGCAGGAATACCCGCATACAGGGCGTTCCCGTAATCCAGGCGGGACACCACCATGGCCAAAATGATAAGCTTGAGGGCGGAGAATGAAAAAAAACGGGACACCCTGCGTATAGTACGTAGTGCAAGAAAAGAGGCAGAAACCACAGAACTAACCTGGGAGTGAAGGGACAGTTGAGAATTAATTTTAATGCCAAGGGTTTTAACTGAGGTAGCAGGAGTGGGAGAGGGACCAAGAGAGGGGGGCCAAAACAAAGGGGTCCAGGGGCTGGATGAACCACCTGTCAACACCAACTCGGTCTTATCGGGGTTGAGTTTAAGGTGGTTGTGGTTCATCCAGTCCCTGATGTGAAGCATGATAGATTGAAAGTTAAGAACAGAGGAAGAAGAAGAAGACAGATCAAAAACAAGCTGGAGGTCGTCCGCGTAATTGAACACGGCGACCTCCATCTGTTGCAGAGAAAAAATGAGGGGGGCAATGTAAAGATTAAATAAAAGGGGGGAAAGGGAGGAGCCCTGTGGGACCCCGCACTGAACTTTCCGGACGTCCGCTGTAAAATCACCCAGGCGAACAGCCTGGGTGCGGTCCCTCAGGAAGGAGGAAAGCCAGACCAAGGCCGTCCCCCCGACCCCCGCCGCCCTGACACGGGAAAGTAAGATGGTATGATCCACCGTGTCAAAGGCGGCTGAGAGGTCGAGGAGCACCAAGGCCTGGCGTTGGTTGGTATCCATACCCTCCCTGAGGCTGTCCAAGACAGAAATGACCACGGACTCCATAGAGTGTGCGGGGCGAAAGCCGGCCTGACGGGGGGCAAGGGCTCCATGCATCTCCACAAAGGTGCTCAGTGCGCAGGTCACATGGCGCTCGAGCACCTTTGCCAGAAATGGCAAAAGGGAGATGGGACGAAAATTGGCAGGCACAGAGGGGTCCGAACCGGGTTTTTTCAGGATGGGCACAATCACCGCCGATTTCAGAGGGTCAGGTACCACACCCTCAGCAAGTGAGCTATTTAGGAAGTGAAGTGGAGGGTCGGGACATAAGGAAAAAATGTGACGAAGAACGTGAGCAGGGCAAGGATCACGTGGGGAGCCAGACTTAACCAGGGGAACTAAGGTGGACAAAGTATCTCTAGTCATAAGGGGAAACGAAGTGAATTCAGCCTTAGGGGGGGGACACTGGGGGTCAACGAAAGAGGGAGAAGAAGGGGGAATGTTGGCCTTAATGGACACAATTTTATGAATGAAGTAATTGTTAAGGGAACAACAAAGTTCCTCGGATGGGGCAGGCTTAGGAGTGGACCTGTCCGAGAACGCCAGGTTGTGGACAATGGCAAATATTTCTTTGGACTGGTTTTCCGCAGCCAATATTTTGGAGGAGAAATAGATAGTTTTGGCCTCCAAGATGTCTTTTTTGTACTTGGCCAAAATGGTGACATACTCCAAACGTACAATGGGGCTATAATTTCTCCTCCAAGCTCGCTCAGCGCGTCGTACCGCTAACTTGGTGGCCTTCAGCTCTTTGGTGAACCAACGGTTAGCGTCTTTGTCGCGCTTAGAGGTGATACGTTTGAGCGGTGCCACAGCATCACAACCTGAGGACAGCCACTGTTCTATGGCCTTAACCTGTGAAAAGGTGGATAAGCCCTTTAATGAGGGGGGGGAAGCAGCGAGTGAGGCCGAGAGATCATCCAAATTGGCTCGGCCCCAAGCTCGAACCCAGATATTTTTTGGGCGGGGGTGTTTGACAGGGGAGTGCACAGGGAGGGAAAATGAGACAAGATAATGGTCGGACCAAGTGCATGGGGAGATTGAGAGAAGATCCACCGGGCAGTTAAGGGACCAAATCTGGTCAAGTACATGACCTTTCATATGGGTGGGAGAATGAACATGTGAAGTGAAACTAAAAGATTGAAGGGTTTCAGAAAACTCCTTAGACGAGGAGCATTCGGCGGGATCAGAGGGCCAAAAATTAAAATCACCAAGGAGTAAGATTGAAGAATTATTGACAGTAATGGTGGCCAGTACTTCCAAAAAATCATGAAGGAACAGCAAGGGAAATTTGGGAGGACGATAAATAAGGAAGCAAGTCAAAGAGGGGGTAGTGGCAGTAGTGCGAATAACCAAGTATTCAGAGGTTGAAATGGCAGGCAGAGATAGAGTTTGAAAAGGAAGGTCAGTCTGGGCGATGACCGCTACACCGCCGCCGGTTCTGTTAGCGGGACGGTCAGCTCGAAGGGCGTAATATTGGGCCGGTAGAGTGGCTAAAAGGGCAGGAAGAGAGTCATCACCAAACCAAGTCTCCGTTAGGAAGAGAAGGTCTGGTGAATGAAGGTCCAACAGGACCGAAAGTTTGTGCGCATGAGCGACAGCAGATCTAGTATTAAGGTAGAGTGCTTTGAGAGGTTTGGGGGCTGTCGGTAAGTTCATGTCATCAGCAGAACGTGAGGAGTCAACTATAGGCGGGGAAATCAAAGGAGCTGTAACAGAACAGAGGCCAAGACGGGAAATATGGGAGTAGATAGGGGCTGGGATAGACCATGGTCCCTGAAGGTGGTAGAGCTGGTCAGGGGTATAGGCAATGTGGGGGGCAGAGTGACGTGCCCCTGGCCCCGGACTGTCGCGGACGGGCACAGACGGGCTTGCCTTTGGCGCGCCTTCGGCGCGCCATCGTCGCGCCCGCTGCGCCCGTCCGCTGCGCCTCCGGCCCAAACACATATTTTTATACAGGGATCCAAGGGAAAAAAGGGGAGGAGGAGGGGGCGTGGCCTAAAAGGTGGGCGGGGCTTACTCGCCCACGAAAGATGGCAACAGCGAGGGAGGACTCCCCAAGGCAGCGCCCAAGTCGGCTGTCAGGGAGCTCCCGAAGAGGCAGGGGGAGATGCCAAGATGCCTGTAAACTTTAAAATCAGCACACAGCACACAGGTACAAACAATACAATGTACAATTTAAAAATAAATTCTATCAGCGCTCCTGGCTTGCCGCCTCAGGAGTAGTTAGGAGGGCGCGCTAGTGATCAGCGCGCGCTTTTGAGCCGGTAGGAGGGGGCGTGGCCTAAAAGGTGGGCGGGGCTTACTCGCCCGCGAAAGATGGCAACAGCGAGGGAGGACTCCCCAAGGCAGCGCCCAAGTCGGCTGTCAGGGAGCTCCCGAAGAGGCAGGGGCAGATGCCAAGATGCCTGTAAACTTTAAAATCAGCACACAGCACACAGGTACAAACAATACAATGTACAATTTAAAAATAAATTCTATCAGCGCTCCTGGCTTGCCGCCTCAGGAGTAGTTAGGAGGGCGCGCTAGTGATCAGCGCGCGCTTTTGAGCCGGTAGGAGGGGGCGTGGCCTAAAAGGTGGGCGGGGCTTACTCGCCCGCGAAAGATGGCAACAGCGAGGGAGGACTCCCCAAGGCAGCGCCCAAGTCGGCTGTCAGGGAGCTCCTGAAGAGGCAGGGGGAGATGCCAAGATGCCTGTAAACTTTAAAATCAGCACACAGCACACAGGTACAAACAATACAATGTACAATTTAAAAATAAATTCTATCAGCGCTCCTGGCTTGCCGCCTCAGGAGTAGTTAGGAGGGCGCGCTAGTGATCAGCGCGCGCTTTTGAGCCGGTAGGAGGGGGCGTGGCCTAAAAGGTGGGCGGGGCTTACTCGCCCGCGAAAGATGGCAACAGCGAGGGAGGACTCCCCAAGGCAGCGCCCAAGTCGGCTGTCAGGGAGCTCCCGAAGAGGCAGGGGGAGATGCCAAGATGCCTGTAAACTTTAAAATCAGCACACAGCACACAGGTACAAACAATACAATGTACAATTTAAAAATAAATTCTATCAGCGCTCCTGGCTTGCCGCCTCAGGAGTAGTTAGGAGGGCGCGCTAGTGATCAGCGCGCGCTTTTGAGCCGGTAGGAGGGGGCGTGGCCTAAAAGGTGGGCGGGGCTTACTCGCCCGCGAAAGATGTCAACAGCGAGGGAGGACTCCCCAAGGCAGCGCCCAAGTCGGCTGTCAGGGAGCTCCCGAAGAGGCAGGGGGAGATGCCAAGATGCCTGTAAACTTTAAAATCAGCACACAGCACACAGGTACAAACAATACAATGTACAATTTAAAAATAAATTCTATCAGCGCTCCTGGCTTGCCGCCTCAGGAGTAGTTAGGAGGGCGCGCTAGTGATCAGCGCGCGCTTTTGAGCCGGTAGGAGGGGGCGTGGCCTAAAAGGTGGGCGGGGCTTACTCGCCCGCGAAAGATGGCAACAGCGAGGGAGGACTCCCCAAGGCAGCGCCCAAGTCGGCTGTCAGGGAGCTCCCGAAGAGGCAGGGGGAGATGCCAAGATGCCTGTAAACTTTAAAATCAGCACACAGCACACAGGTACAAACAATACAATGTACAATTTAAAAATAAATTCTATCAGCGCTCCTGGCTTGCCGCCTCAGGAGTAGTTAGGAGGGCGCGCTAGTGATCAGCGCGCGCTTTTGAGCCGGTAGGAGGGGGCGTGGCCTAAAAGGTGGGCGGGGCTTACTCGCCCGCGAAAGATGGCAACAGCGAGGGAGGACTCCCCAAGGCAGCGCCCAAGTCGGCTGTCAGGGAGCTCCCGAAGAGGCAGGGGGAGATGCCAAGATGCCTGTAAACTTTAAAATCAGCACACAGCACACAGGTACAAACAATACAATGTACAATTTAAAAATAAATTCTATCAGCGCTCCTGGCTTGCCGCCTCAGGAGTAGTTAGGAGGGCGCGCTAGTGATCAGCGCGCGCTTTTGAGCCGGTAGGAGGGGGCGTGGCCTAAAAGGTGGGCGGGGCTTACTCGCCCGCGAAAGATGGCAACAGCGAGGGAGGACTCCCCAAGGCAGCGCCCAAGTCGGCTGTCAGGGAGCTCCCGAAGAGGCAGGGGGAGATGCCAAGATGCCTGTAAACTTTAAAATCAGCACACAGCACACAGGTACAAACAATACAATGTACAATTTAAAAATAAATTCTATCAGCGCTCCTGGCTTGCCGCCTCAGGAGTAGTTAGGAGTATTTGTAAGATTTGGAGTTCATCGCCTGTCCACAGTGGTTGGGTTGAACCTTCATGTTGGTTCCCCTGGATATTTGACCAGACACAGGCTGTGCCCATCGCAGCCGCAGTTTTTGGGGTTCTTGGTGCCCTTGTTGCAGTTATGGGCGGTGTCAGTGATTTTATCGAAAAAGTGTCGACTAGGTACTGGACCCATACCTTTTCTGTGATGCAGGTCATGCTTATGGATTGTGCTGGTCTATTCAAAGAGTTAACTTGGAACCAGAATGCCCTGGAGTCAGATGTTTTATGTTGTGTAACATTTTGGTCCAGAAGTCAGTGACTCTGTTTTTTTTTTCTGTCCAAATTAGATTCTTGTAGAGTTTTCTTGTTGATCGGACTTCACACCAAATTGCTGAATTTACTTTATGACCTTGTGCTTTCCTTGTAAGCTTCCGCAGATGTCTTCTTAAGGATAGTGTGGACTTTGTGAAATCGGAGTTCCTCATCAGGTGGACCTTCTTTTTATAATTGACACCAGTCCTGGGTAGTTTGTTTAAGAAGTCAGACCAAGTTTCTGGGCTCAAATCATTTTCTTGAGTTAACGTTTGGAGTAGCTTCTTGGCGTCCTGCGCTATTTGTGGTAATGTGTTACTAGTCCACCTTAGTCACCTCAGGGTGCTGTCGTGGGTGCTTGTGAGTACCTTGATGATGCCAATTTCATTTCAATGTGCTGCATTGAGAGCATATTATTTGGAATTTTTTAATTAGTCTTAATAGGGGTAATGAGACTATGGTGTAGTCCAAGATAGTGCTTCTGCCATGGCCTATGTAGGCAGTGGAAGGGGGTTTATCCTGGTTGGTTCTGCCAGTTATCACCCGTAACCCTAGGTGCTCGAGGTCCCACATCAACTGCCTACCCACTTTGTCAATTTTCTTTGCGGGTGGGATCGTCTGGGTTTCAATGCTCCAGAGTTCATTAGCTGTAACGATATTGTCCTCGTCTTCCGGGCGATGTAGGAGATTGGCATTGAACTCGCCTGCAAGGATAATCTCTCATGCTGGTTTTTCAAGGCGGAAGTCGGATACAACGTTATTGATGCGTTTGAAAAGGTCTTTTTTGACTGTGATTTTCGGATGTTAGTGCACCAACTCATTCTCAATCCCTCCAAAACGGAATTCCTCTTTGTATCTAGCTCTCTCTCCCCGCCTCCTGTTCAATCCTGGATGGATCAGTTGAATTTACTCAACAGTAAACCCATCATTGTGGACTGCGCTAAATCCTTAGGTGGCACACTTGACAAAAGACTCAACCTAATCTCCAACATCAATTCCATGGCCAAGAGCGCACGTTATCAGCTGCGCCTTTTATGGGGGATTCGTCGGTTCTTCCCGGAGAATGACCTAAACACCTTGGTCCAATCACTAGTTCTCTCTAGACTGGATTATTGTAATTCTCTTCTGACTGGCCTTTTCAAATCTCACCTCTCCCCCCTCAAATCCATCCTCCACTCAGCAGCTCGCTTCATTTCAGGGTCTAAACGAAGTGACCACATCACTCCTATCCTGTCTTCTCTCCGATGTCTTCCTATCGAGGCTAGAGCTATCTACAAAACGGCGTGCATCACCCACAAAGCTTTGCACTCTTCCTCCCCTCGCTATCTGGCAAATAAAATGAAATTGTCTGGAGGCTCAAGACTCTCTCGGAATGAGGAAAAGATCCTATTTGAGCCCCCCTCCTTCAAAAGGGAAAAACTGATGGCACAATCCTTCTCAGGTAATGCGGTGAGAATCTGGAACTCGCTTCCTCCTTCGCTCCGTGCCATCACCTCCATCCAGATCTTCAAAGCGGACCTCAAATCTCTTTTATTCCAAAGACATTTTCAGAACTAATTCCCTCCTTCTCAGACCCCGCCAGGAAGTTCTTTAGTCATTGTAAATTTGTCTCTTACATTTATATTTTTGTTTGTACATCCTGTGCTTGCTACGTTTTATATATTGTTCCTTTTGCCTGCGTTTTTTTTTAGTCTATGGCCTTCTATTTTTCGCCAGGAAGTGCTTTAGTCATTGCAAAATTTGGCATATATATTCATATTTTTGCTTGTGCAATCTATGCTTGCTGTGCTTGAGATTGTGTGCCTTATGCCTGCGTCGCTTTGACTCTATGGCATGTTATTTTTGTTTGTTACATTCCTGTAACAGTTCTCTCATGTAACGTAACTGGTTCTATTGTACAGCGCTCTGACACCTTCGGGTAAAGTCTGCGCTGTATAAGAATGCATTAAATAAATAAATAAATATAAATGCTTGTTTGTGTGAAATGTATTCACTCCTGGACCCTGGAGGCAGTGTTTCCGCCAGCGGCCACCAGAGGGCGCACCTCGCCTGCTGATAAAACCCAAAGAGCACATTGTATGAAAGGGAGAATGGTTTCTTCTTTCGGGTCAGCAGCGGCAGAGACAGCACCAGCAGCGATGATGACATCAATTCCGGCCTCTCCTGGTGTTTCCAGCCTGCTGCAGAGGAGGAAGGAGCCCTGTCTGGGGGCAGTTACCTTCAGACCCTCACAGACCCCAGATCTGCCCCTGCCCCCCCTCTCAGACCCCAGATCTGCCCCTGTCCCACCTCTGACCCCAGATCAGCCCCCCTCAGGCCCCAGATCTGCCCCTGCCCCCCTCTGACCCCAAATCAGCTCCTGCCCCCCTCAGATCCCAGATCTGCCCCTGCCCCCCTCTGACCCCAGATCTGCCCCTGCCCCCCTCGGACCCCAGATCTGCCCCTGCCCCCCTCTGAGCCCAGATCTGCCCCTGCCCCCCTCAGACCCCAGATCTGCCTCTGCCCCCTCTGACCCCATATCTGCCCCCCTCAGACCCCAGATCTGCCCCAGCCCCCCTCTGAGACCGCAGATCTATCCATGCCCCCCTCTGACACCAGATCTGCCCCCTCAGACCCCAGATCTTCCCCTGACCCCAGATCTGCCACTGCCCCCCTCTGACCCCAGATCTGCACCTGCCCCCCCAGACCCCAGCTCTGCCCTTCTCAGACCCCAGACCTGCCCCTGCCCCCCTCTGACCCCAGATCTGCCCCCCTCAGACCCCAGATCTGCCCCTGCCCCCCTCTGACCCCAGATCTGTCCCCTCAGACCCCAGAACTGCCCCTGCCCTCCTCTGACCCCAGATCTGCCCCTGCCCCCTCAGACCCCATATCTGCCCCCCTCAGATCCCAGATCTGCCCCTGCCCCCTCTGACCCCAGATCTACCCCCCTCAGACCCCAGTTCTGGCCCTGCCCCTCTGACACCAGATCTGCCCCCCTCAGACCCCAGATCTGCCCCCTCAGACCCCAGATCTGCCCCTGCCCCCCTCTGACCCCAGATCTGCCCCCTCAGACCCCAGATCTGCCCTCCTCTGTCCCCAGATCTGCCCCTGCCCCCCTCAGACCCCAGATCTGCCCCGTCAGACCCCAGATCTGCCCCTGCCCCCCTCTGACCCCAGATCTGCCCCCTCAGACCCCAGATCTGCCCCCTCAGACCCCAGATCTGCCCCTGTCCCCCTCTGACCCCAGATCTGCCCCCTCAGACCCCAGATCTGCCCCTGCCCCCCTCTGACCCCAGATCTGCCCCTGCCCCCCTCTGACCCCAGATCTGCCCCCTCAGACCCCAGATCTGCCCCCTCAGACCCCAGATCTGCCCCTGTCCCCCTCTGACCCCAGATCTGTCCCCTCAGACCCCAGAACTGCCCCTGCCCTCCTCTGACCCCAGATCTGCCCCTGCCCCCTCAGACCCCATATCTGCCCCCCTCAGATCCCAGATCTGCCCCTGCCCCCTCTGACCCCAGATCTACCCCCCTCAGACCCCAGTTCTGGCCCTGCCCCTCTGACACCAGATCTGCCCCCCTCAGACCCCAGATCTGCCCCCTCAGACCCCAGATCTGCCCCTGCCCCCCTCTGACCCCAGATCTGCCCCCTCAGACCCCAGATCTGCCCTCCTCTGTCCCCAGATCTGCCCCTGCCCCCCTCAGACCCCAGATCTGCCCCGTCAGACCCCAGATCTGCCCCTGCCCCCCTCTGACCCCAGATCTGCCCCCTCAGACCCCAGATCTGCCCCCTCAGACCCCAGATCTGCCCCTGTCCCCCTCTGACCCCAGATCTGCCCCCTCAGACCCCAGATCTGCCCCTGCCCCCCTCTGACCCCAGATCTGCCCCTGCCCCCCTCAGACCCCAGATCTGCCCCCCTCTGACCCCAGATCTGCCCCTGCCCCCCTCAGACCCCAGATCTGCCCCCGTCAGACCCCAGATCTGCCCCCTCAGACCCCAGATCTGCCCCCTCAGACCCCAGATCTGCCCCTGTCCCCCTCTGACCCCAGATCTGCCCCCTCCGACCCCAGATCTGCCCCTTGCCCCCTCAGACCCCAGATCTGCCCCCCTCAGACCCTAGATCTGCCCCTGCCTCCCTCTGACCCCAGATCTGCCCCCCTCAGATCCCATATCTGCCCCTGCCCCCCTCCCACCCCATATCTGCCCCCCTCAGACCCCCGATCTGCCTCTGCCCCCCTCTGACCCCAGATCTGCCCCCTCTTACCCCAGATCTGCCCCAGCCCCCCGTCTGACCCCAGATCTGCCCCCTCAGACCCCAGACCTGCCCTGCCCCCCTCTGCCCCCAGATCTGCCCCCCACAGACTCCAGATCTGCCCCTGCCCCCCTCTGACCCCAGATCTGCCCCTCTCAGACCCCAGATCTGCCCCTGTCCCCCTCTGACCCCAGATCTGCCCCATAGCTGCCAAGGTTTCAGATTGCTTATGTGTGACATCTTCATAATTTCAGTGTAATTATGAGTGACATTGAAAGACTATGAGTGGAACTGTTTCACAATGCAAATATCAAGCACTGAAGACTAAGGAAACATAGAACTATCATAAAGTACACCCGCTTGAGCACCTAGAAGCTCAAAGAAGATCTTAAAAGTGCTGCAAAGCAGCAGAAATGGAAGGGCGCTAACCTAGTGCCTTTGAGCATGATAGTACTGAGTGTTAAACAAGACTAGGTTGGACACTTGGGTGTGGTGTCGGGTGGATCTGCAGAAAATCAATTAAAACAGATCCTGCCTATGCCGACGGGCCCACCTGGCTGGCTTCTCACTGGCAATCAATGAAATGAAGAGCCGAGCAGCTGCAGTCTGGACTTCAGGTTGCTCGCTGTGCCACGGAGTATTAGGAATGAATATTTCATTTGCACAAATGCATCTAAACATTCTGCGTCCTTTCCTCTTGAAGTGTCGCTTTGATTTCAGCTGGATCCATTGATGTACGGTTGCTTGTGTTTTGATTTAGGTGTTCTCACACTGAAATCCAAGCTAATGCTTTGTGTCTGCAAATCGTACTGACCAATTGCACAGTTTTATTCACGAAATGTGCCTCGAAAAGTTTGATATATTCATCCCAAGGACAGTGATGTTATGATTCCAGTATATTTTGTTATATTTTTGAGCCGATGTCTGTAAGCAAAGAGGATGTGAGAAGCCCCTGACCAATCTCTTCTCAGTCAACAGAGGGCAGCTGTCTCGCGGACTCCGTGCCCCGCAGGCGGCTCTGCCCAGCATTGGGGCAGCCTCAGAAGAGTCTGTGAATAGTCGGCTGACTTACGCACACATAGGTGACAGGGCAGCAAATCTTGTTGGGGCATGAGTACATTAAAGGGAGGCGGCTCTGACGATAAAAGAGGAGTTATATCCCAAGAGTTACTCTGTGCATATTTAACAATGTGATCTTAGAGCGCATGTGCGCGTGAACCTTTTTTTCGTCATCATTGTTATGAGTGTGAATGAGGAATGAATGGCGTGGGGAATATGCAGAGCGCGCTATTATAAAGCATATTTTAACAAAATAAAAGCATAGAATACCTCACTCCACTTACTTTGCTTTGATGCAGGCGAGCGTTGGTCGCTTGAGTCTTCCATCAGGAGTGTGACCCGGATTCTCCTGCGGGGCACATTCATAGTGCCAATATCGGCCACACTGACCATCCCTCCCGCAGCAACATACATGCAGCATAAATAAGCAGACAAGACAACTTTTTTGTTGGGAAAAATTTGCTGCAGGTTTATTAGCATAACAATATGCCAACAAGGTGGGTTATCTTACAGGCGATCCAAAGGCAAGCCGCCCCTCGCGGCCTACCACCTGATGGGCCAAACATGCATCGTGGCCTTAGCCAATCGGTGCTTAGCGGTTGTGGTGAGGGGTAGCCACTTCCACTTCCGGTGAACCATCGTTCCACCCTCTTGCCGACACCCCCCCTCACGAGGGGCGGAATGTTCAAGCAACCCCTGGCTGTACAGGTTTCCAACCGCCCGTAAGATAACGTGGCGTCGTCGCACCCCAGGGTCCACCGCACAGACTTCCTGGGGATATTAGACCTCAGCATCCTTTGTGCTCCTGAAGAGGGTACCCCTAAGTACCTTTCTGCCTCTGGATCGCCCTGTAACTCCGCCACAGCCCTGGGTGTGGCGACCATCGCAGCCAGGGTCCCCCACCAAGGCCGGCATTCCTCCATACATCCTGCTATTTCTAGGGCCATTCCCTTAACCAGCAAGAATCGGGCCATGCTTATACTGGTGAAACCACCTGTGACCCTGATACCTACACCAAAGACGGTGTCAAACTGCACAATTGTGTGCCACATGTTTCGCTTCAGTCTTTTTGGTGTATCCACTGGGACCCATCCGTGTTAACGCAAATGCTGTGTCATGTACTACAGCCCTATAATGCCCTTGCCCGTCCCTCAAAGACACCTTCCAGCCTGATGTCCCCCGTAGCTCTAGCGAGGGGTTTCTTGGCCCAGACTCCCCAGTCTGTGTTTCTAACCTTTATCTCCTCTACATGCTCCAGATTGTGTGAATGGCTATCCCTGTCCTGGCAAGGCCAACAATGGCCGATCCCCCCTCCCTTTGGTGACTCCCTTTGGTGACTATCCTGCCAAGGGCTATGTGACCTAAGTACTGGTATCCTTGCATACTAGCCGTGAGAAGAGGGGGGAGGCAAACATGACGATTACTTGCCCCTTCTTGATCAATGTGAACGCTAAACACTCCTTCTTCCATCTTTATAGCCAAGTTATGTTCTGACCCTATGTTCCCCTCAGTGTCTTGCACCCCAAACCACAAAATATCTGGCAGCTTCTGCCAATGCCCGGCTGGAGTGTTTGTCTGTCCTGGATGGTCTTGAGGATCCATCTCTTGGTGCATGCCGGCAACCCTTGATATTCTCACCATACCTGGGACAAGCCCCCTGCCTGGCCGCAGCTTAGCTAAGCCCCTGCCGAAATCGCCTGCCTGTGCGAGCAGACCAAGCTGTCTCCCTCAGCATCCCATCCCTTTAACACCAGGTTTACCTCTTTAGTCAGGCCAATAAGTGTCTCCCTCATGCATTAAGGCTGGTATGAGACCTGCATAGACAGCATCCCTTCGACTACCATGCAGTAACTTTTCAAATTTGTCTCTTAAAACGTCCCCCGGTTTGGGCACTCGTTGGACCCAAGGTGGCTGTTAGCAAGCGCCCTATCCAAA
Organism: Lissotriton helveticus; assembly: GCF_964261635.1. Classification (NCBI taxonomy): domain Eukaryota; kingdom Metazoa; phylum Chordata; class Amphibia; order Caudata; family Salamandridae; genus Lissotriton; species Lissotriton helveticus. The sequence goes on along the minus strand of NW_027611656.1, from coordinate 766,219 downwards.
TGCCTGCACCATGTTGTGCAGCTTGGGACACTATTGCTGTCTCACTACGTACTTCCCTGCATGTAAATACTGCCTAAGATCTCCCCACCTTAGAACCTGAATAACCACTAACTAAATATTGTCTCAGGTCGAACGATTACCCGTGCACCTAGTCCAGGGCCCTCCACTGCGTGTAAACCCCTGCAGTTCGAATTAGACTGTTGTTGTTACCTACCCACATCTGGACCCTACAAGTAAAACCCAGCCAAATCAATTGCGGGCCCTCCTGCAACGACACAACCCTATCTGGCCGAAAACTTGCCAACAAGTGTCAATTTATTCTGGGCACCAGAAATAAAACCAAGCTGTTAAATCCAAAGGCAAAAGTCACCAATGATCTTGCCTTACTCCGTGCCTGATGTAGGGGTCCTCTCTGAAAGCCAGACAGTGCTACTTAGTGACAATTGAGGGATGGTGCTGCGCACCAGACACAACCACCCTGGCAAATTGAGCACCGGTGAACTCGTTGCTGACGTAGCAATAGCGGTCCCTATCCGCCCCTCCATAAGTCCAGACTTGACTTTCTCACCTAGCTGGGTTAAACATTTACCAATTTGACAAGTGTGTACCCCGCAACTAAGCAGGCGAGGAGAACTGTAAGGGCCCCTCCCCCCTATGCGACACAGGTGTATTGCTATGACAGGAAGATATAATTTTTATAATAATTTAGTGTGTCCCGGTGTATTTTCGCACAGCAAGTGAAAGGTGTTCAACAATAGTTGATTAAAACCAAGTTAATAGCTTACAAAACAATTCTACAAGCTGCACTTATAACAACTGCACTCCTATGAGCCCTATCCAGTGGATACATACACATAGCCTGCTAGTCACATGTGCTTGAGATAATATTGCCACTTGTAACCTGAGTTTAACCCTTAGTACATGTCAAAGGTACTATACCACCCGATACTATAGTGTGACAAGCTCGCCCCCTTTATTACCAAACTGACGGCCATAAATGTTCTTCTCCGAGTGGTGCCTGTGTACTTGATCCGAATGTCCTGTAATTAGAAAGAAAAAAAAGGGTTGCACTCCATTCCTGGACGTGCTGACCCAGGACCCCACACACTGGCCCCAGTGTGTTCTTCCCCTGTACCTGCTCCATGCCCTGGCTGGCCAGCCAGCCAGGCGTGGTTTGACCATCATAGGACGAAACCTGTGCGTTTCTGGAAGAGAGAACAGATCCATGAAAACAGCCCATATCCAGCATTGACAGGTAAGCAAATTACTAACTCGCTCGCCAGGATCCGAGTCCCTTACTTGAGTACTAGTTGCTGTACAAAAGAACAGATTCCATCCTCTCACGGGGGATGCATGATTTGCCCCGACTCACCAAATGTTTAACGGAAAACACATTTCAATTATGGCACAGGGGGTTCAGGATTTTGTTTCCAAAAGAACACACCAGTTATTGTCCAGGGAATAAACATATTGCCCAGACTCAGTCATTTTACAAGAGAAAACACCCAATTATTCCACAGGAGATACATGCTATGCTCAGACTTATCAGTTGCCAACAAATGTATTACTCCCACGGGGTGGAACCAGCGCAGGCCCCCCTCCTGTACACACAAAGTACCCATGTTGATAAAGTCCGGGCAGACCCTGCTTCCCATGTGGGGTGACCTATCCAACTCGTATCAAGCTTAACTGCTGTAGTCCCATCCCAGGTAACCCTACCTGCTGTCCAAAAGTGACCCTTAGTGTTGAACCAACCATGCCCCGGATTGCTTATATAGCCCCCGGGATTGCTATCCCTCCACCGGAGAGAGAGAAATGGGCATGCCTGTATCTTAGAGATACTGGCGGACGTATGTAATATGCAGTTCTTGTGATAGCCATGCCCTTACATACACATGCATGACATTCGCGCGCTGAATACAGCCAAGAGCGTGCCCCAGTAACTGCTCCTTGATTAGAGACTTGTGGAGGACAGGGAACACATCCCTTATGGTTGACCTACACTCAGCTCAGCTGTGCCCACAGCCCCACACCCCCAGTGTGATATGACCCTTACACTTGTTTATACTTCAGGTGACCCCCAAGTGAGCAGGGTCATTCTCCAATGCGGTTCCTGCATTTTAGACAACACATCCATGAAAAACCCTGCCCCCCCCCTCCTCTACCAATGTGAATTCACTGCAAAGGGACAGGGCCAACAAGTTGCCACGCTACCAAGGCCAAACCTGCTTGTCAGTTACGAGAACTAGTTGACCACATAACATTCTCGTAAGGAGATGGTTGAGGCACATGCTAAGATAATTACTCGAACGCCAAGTCAAACTTGACCATTGTACTTTGTTTACTTTTCCTCCCATAACCACCTCCGCCTCCCAGGCCTTCATAACTGACCTCAACGTTCTCCTCCTGCCAAGCCACATCCATCTTTGTCATGCCGCTATTATCTGTAAGAAGACCTTTCATACTCAAAAATTCTATTCACCGCCTCAGCATATTACCAAGGGCTGAAACCCCTTAAATGTGCCCCTGTTTCCACAACATGGCTTTACAAAGTTGCCCGAAAAAAGGGAGTGACCACAGCACCCCGATGTGGTCGCCGAAACATGGCCGTCTGCCCACATGCAGTTTGCGGCAGTCTGTCGAGACCGGGCCTAGTCTCCCTATCTCATTGCTCCAGACAGTAACGTGACAAGGGGAGCACCCATAACCCGTTGGCGACTAGGCTCGAAATAACTGGAGGTTTTTACCCAGACTCAATGGTACTTTTATTGCCAACCTCAAATTGAAGAAAGGCTGAGTTAATCTACCAGGATTAAAACCTGGGCTGGTGGGAGGGGGGGTCGAAACTGATTGCTGCCTCTCCTCCTCTTAGAGCCAGACCAGAAGGGACTCTCACCGGGCCCAAACAGACACATCCACATGCCGAAATGATAGAAGGAAAACACCTCGCCAACATCCTAGAGGCCTGGCCCAATTCGTAAAATAAAACAATATTGGTCAACAGTCAACATCGTGGACTCAATTCACTAAAGGGACAGTGGGGCAGTTGGCAAGTGAGACAGGTCAATAACTTCTTACCGCTATAACTAGGCAACTTTAGACCTATTGAAACATCCCAATAAAGCCAGTCTCGAAGCACTATGTTATGTTATGTTAAATTATATTTATATAGCGCACGGCTACTCCGACAGAGTGTCCCGGCGCTTTCCACAGATAAATCAGTGTGTAATAACATAACACGAAACAATACAGAAAAGAAACCCCCCAAAAAGCAACTAAGCATTAAAAAGCCATGTCTTCAAGCTCTTCCTAAATTGAAGCAGATTAGGAGTACTGCGTAACGCCAGTGGTAAAGAGTTCCACAACTGGGGTGCCTTAAAGCCAAAGGAGCGGCCTCCAGTGCGGGCCTTATGCACACGAGGAACCACGGCAGTGAAAAGAGCTGCAGAGCGCAGTAGGCGAGCAGGGCGGTAGAAAATCAACCTGCGCCGTAAATAACCGGCCCCAGAGCCAAACAGTGCCTTGTGCATCAACGTAAGGGATTTGAACATAATCCGCTTACGGATAGGCAGCCAGTGAAGCTTCTGAAGCAGCCCCGAGGCTCGCGATCGCCTATGCAGGCCGAAAATTGCGCGGGCAGCAGAGTTTTGTGCAACCTGTAGACGATGGACCAGGTAGTCTGGGAGGCCGAGGAAAAGGGCATTGGCATAATCCAGCCTTGATCCAATGAGCGCCTGCACGGTGATCCGCCTATGCTCCGCAGAAAGCAATGGAAGAAACTTGCGGAGCATCCTCAGAACACCAAAGCAGGCGCCCACCAGACCAAGTACATGGGCTCTCAATGACAGTTTATTGTCAAGTTTAACCCCGAGGTTTTTGGCAACCAATGATGACTGTGCCGGGGGATTCATTTCAACCGGCCACCATTGTCGCCACTCAGGGTCAGTGGCACATCCAAAAAAGAGAACCTCAGATTTGCTGGAATTGGCCTTCAAGTTGTTATGCTGGAACCAATCAAATACCATGGCCAAACAGGCCCGAATACCCTCTCCATCAAATGGCTGATCTTTGCCACATGTGAAGAGGAGTTGCGTATCGTCGGCATAGGACACGATCTGGGCCCCATACGCCTCCACCGCCGCCGCCAAAGGGGTCATAAAGATGTTAAATAATGATGGGATCAACACAGAGCCCTGTGGAACCCCAACCCCCAAAGGCGGCATCTCGGCGGAACGCTGCGAGACCCAGATCGTCTGGCGGCGGCCTTCCAAAAAAGATGTAAACCATTTGAACACCGTCCCCCTAATGCCGATGTCATGAAGCCTGGCGAGGAGCGCCGCATGAGGGACGGTGTCGAAGGCCGCCGACAGGTCCAACATGACTAGCATGGCCTTGCCACCAACATCCAGAGTCTCCCTGATGATCTCAGAGACCTCCAACAGTGCCGTTTCCGTACTAAGATTAGGACGGAATCCGGACTGGGAAGGATGGAGCAGATGGTTCGTTTCTAAAAAGCTCGACAAGACGCCATGCACATGTTTCTCGGTGATCTTAGCCAACGCCGGCAAGAGTGAAATTGGCCTATAATTGGCCAAGACCTCAGCATCAAGACCTGGCTTTTTCAAGAGGGGAATAACCATCGCCCTCTTCCAGGTACAAGGCACCTTCCCTTCCCTCAAGGAGGCGTTGAGGATAGGATTGACCAGAGGGTTCACCACCGCCGCTGTTGAAAATTAGTACGTTTTGGTGAACATTATCTGCGCCATCTTGCCTCTTCCCCTGATGCCACACTTTTGTCGTGCGCGCCCGCCATTTTTTTAAGATGCCCCGATCAGAACGAACCCTTTTGCATGCCGCTGGCCCCTGACATAGCCCTTCGCCTTCACTAAGCCTGCACGCTGACCACCCCCTGCTTGCACCTGCCTTGAGTCATAAACCCCTCTTCGGCGCTGCTCTGCCCCAGGCCCTCTTCCTGTTCCCAGCGCGACACCTCCCTGCTTCCCTTTCATGATCTCCGGCCCTTAGATGCAAACCCCCTTTTTCCCCGTGTGCCCGTTTTGTCTTCCCCGTTCCCAGGCCGACACCCAGCTCTGCCGATACCATTGCTTGCCCCTCCCCGTACAATAGAAAGCTTCCCCCATCAAAGGATCCCCGGGTTGATCAAAGCCCCCACTCCATGAGATCCGATCAAACCCCCCACATTCCGTGAATCGGCGGAATATCCAGCTGCGTGATACTCATCACCTGTTGTGACTAGGGTGGGGACTTCAACTGTAAATGTGTGTGGGAACGGGCCCAAAGGGGAGTTCCGGGAATGTCTTTTCCATACATCAAAGCTTTAACGTGAATGTGTAATCTACAATAAAGTCATAAAACAGTGTATAAGAGGCCAGGCCTCAGAAATGTATCTAGAGCACCTCAGAACGATACCTTCTGTCCGTTTCGTTGTGTTCTCCTCCGGAGAGAATAAAAACCTTGTTTCCTGCTTTCCAGTCTCCAGCGCCTGCCTCTTCATTGATTAAATAACTAGAGGGTCACAGAGGCGATACCGCCGGGCAAATATCGATTGTCCCCGACCCGACACAGGTTTTAACAATTGGCGCCCAACGTGGGGCCCATCAGCGACTCGTGGATCCAGTGGGAGAGGTCCCGACGACAGAGTGAACGACTGCAACGATCGGGAGAGCTCTTGCCCAATAGACCCTCGTCTGGCAGCCGATCATCCGAACTTCACTAGTTCCGAACAGACCTCTCTCGAGTGATCTACGGTCCTGACTGGGGACCATCAGGAGTGCCGTGAGAAATACGAGAAAAAGAGGACGATCGGGCGCTGGATTCGGAAGACAAGAAACTGTCCACATGGTCCGGGTAAGGTCGTGTAATCACGACAAGTTGCGAAATGATTGCTTGATTGTTTGATTGTTTAAAAATACTAGTATTGCTCTTTATTTATTTGGAGATTCACTGTCTACAAACGGAGAAACAACGGGCTCTCTCTTTGCAAGCAGTGGAGGATAGGTAGGGCAGCAGCCGTGCTTATTTTTTTCTCCCCCACTCAATAATTACTTGAAACTGAACTGTTGTTCGCAAAACTATTGTTTCCTGGAGATTCCCTGTCTGCAAACAGGGAAGAGACCACCCTTTTTGCAGATAGTGAAAAGGGTAGGTAACGCAGATCTTTGCGGACCTACTCATTCTCCCCATTGTTATTTATTGGTCTTTTTGTTATTTTTGATCCATGAGGTATTCACTGCCTGCAAACAACGTTGAATAGAAATATTCTGTCCAGTCTTTGCACCTAGTGATAAGATAGGCAGTGCTGACTTTTTAGTCCCTCGTTACGAGCCGTCATGTCTGTCTTCTCCCCACTGATTAATAGCCTGTTTAGCCCGGACCGTGTATTAGAGGTGGACCATATAGCTCCACTAGAAGGCACCCCTAATAAGGACATGTTCATAAACTATGGATTAGTCACCATAGCCTATAATAAATTGTGGCACAGGTATACCGAAGAGAGTCAAGACAAACAGTGGCCACTGGCAGGATCCTTTGACCTTGATAAAATAGAAACGTTAGAAATAGCCCTTCGAAATAATAAGACAACGCCAATTATGCTCGACAGTCTCGGTATGTGGCGCAGAGAGGCTATGCAACGACAGAGAAAAGACGAGGACAAACCAAGTAGAGAAATATACCGACAGGACAACCCCAGGACACCGCTACCCACAACTTATCCCCCGACACTATGCAAAAGACGACCAGACTTAGGGCCAGACCAATGCGCTTTTTGTAGGTATGTCGGACACTGGAAAGCCCAATGCCCGACTCTACTGAGCGTGAGTAAAGGCAAAGGGCCGACAGGAACGACAGACCGGCAGTACGAGAAAAAGCGCGAGACAAAGAAGAACCCGACTTACATAGACAGACCAGACAGAACCACCACGTTTGATTATGCCCGATGGCACAGATTTCGCCAGGACAATTTCAGCGGCATGCTCAAGTTCTCCTAGGTCAGGCAACGTCAAGACGGGAACCCAGCCTCGTTTCAAATTCACAGACGGAAAGAGATAATTATGACCAATAACTGTTTTATATTCGTCTTGGGTCTTTGTATGTCGTACTTGTACTGTCCCCCGTCTGAGTTTGTGTGTATGTAATGTACAAATCTGCGTCATCCCTCTACACGTGTTTCCGTGTTACTCAACCTCTGTTAGCAGAAACTTAGCATAAAAGCAACCTGGAAAGAAAGAAATGGTAAAACAAAATCCGTAGACCATTAATGAACTTGAACTTTTAATTTAGCACAACAAACAAGGAATAATAACGGTAAACTGTAGAAAATGAAAGTCAAACAGAACATTCGCCCCCCCCCCCATTCTGGAACCTTCCAAAGTAGGGCAGGGTTACGGCTACGCCCAACCAACGGCAACCCATATAAGGCGGGCCCGACCGCCAACTCTTGGTCAGGAAATCTTAACGTATGGGGGAGCCGGAGGAGAGGCAGGAGCCAGCAGCCCGGGCAGTTGTAGGTAGTCCCGCCACATGCCTCCTCAGCCAGCCGCAACGGGCCTGGATAGACTTAAGTAGTCCCGCCACATGTCCAGAGAAGAACGAGGCACCTCTTCCTTTTCCCTTCCGTAACAGCCGCAGCAGCTCTGGACGGCGGGATGTCCTGCACGTACCTCCACAACAATTTGTCCAAGTTGGGCTGGGAGGGAGAGGCGACGCGGACGAGCCTCTCCCACCTCCACCGATAGGAGGTCTCCCAGCCCCCGGCCCGACGCCGAACACCCCCAGTCAGGCGATGGTGCCAATACTTCCACAGCACCGAACACACCATGGTGGCACCCCAGTACTTGCGCAGCACCGAACGTGCAATGGTGGCCATATTTTCGGAACACCGAACCTGCAATGACTGCACTGATACTTGTGCCGCGCCGAATGCGCGCCACAGGTGGCCATACTCCCACAGCACTGAGCACAGGACTTGGGGAACACCGGATGTGGAGAGACCTTCATGCGGGGCGATGAAAAGGAGCGGCATGGGGTGCACCGGGAGAAGGAGACGATGCGGACGAGTCTCCCTCGCCCCCCCCCCCCCCCCAGGTGGGGGCATCACAGCTGCACCCCAGCTGAACGTCCCGCTTTCACACAACAGGGACCTCTTCCTTTCACTCCGAAGGATCTCTCCCACTCTTGCAAACTCGACGAGAGTGGCCCCTGTAGGGCCTCAAAATGGCGTCTGGGTCCGCTGGAAGGCGGGCCCCGGCCACTAGAGTAACTTTGACCAGCAATATAACTCGAACATTTGCCCCCTGGAGCACGAGCCCCCATCTCCGACAGCATCTCCGCAGCCTTGAAGATCCTACAAAGGTCCCCGGCGGAACCTTCGGCCTTTGCAGGCTTCCGGTAAGGGACGGCTGCCTTGATCGCCAACGAAACAAACATGACATTGCCACTCCTTCTGTTAGCATGAATTCTAGAACTGCCGAAAAGGACTCTGGTCCAAACTGCCAGTAATGGGAAACATTTCCCCCTGATGCTGCTTCCGGACTGAGCCGGCCCCGCCCAAAATGGCGCTGGTATCAATCGGAACTTACGAACACCTCGTGGTGTTCCTTCGCACTAATATAAACTTGACGTTCTGAGATTTTATATGATCCTTTGTACACTTGGCTAGAAAAGACAAGGAGAACTCACTCGACGAACAGTATGAAAGGATCCCCGTTACAAATGTTGATTACAAATGTACAATGTATTATATTTTTATAACTGATGTAAACCTCATTTACGACGCACACGTACGGTATGCATATAGGAAATCTGATTACAACTATTATGATTATGCTTCTAAATTATGAAAATAAATGCCCCCGAACCCCCAGCCAATTAATAGACGTTTTAGTTTCTTACAAATGAATGAGTAAAACTCTCCGATGTTTTTGCTGCAAACGACACCCCCCACTGTACGCACTTTAGCCATTGCCACGACCGGCCAAATACGACCGCACCCTCATAATCCACATGCTGAAATGATTTTGCAAAATAAAGTTTTTGAAACTATGGACGGGTATTGCATGCTTTATTTTAAAAATGTGGGATCGGTGGGAAAGTTCTTTTCTGTGCACCCTACTCTGCTCTCTCTTTGAGGTTAAAAGAAGATGGTTGCCCAGCCCTGGAGGACGGATCGGATCGACAACACGACACTCCGCCTTCAAAGTACGCGACTGACCCATGAACTCTCGCGCAGAGGAAGACCTTGACTTCCAAGGATGGGTAAAACGAACGGTGTAAATGAGGGAATGTAAAAGGAGGGTGAAATGAAATAATGTAAATGTTATAAAGTACAACGTTCCAAAGTATCAGGGAACGGAGCTGACCCAAGAACCGAAGAACCTTAGAACGCCACAGCGTTGAAAGAGGTTTAAGGATCCCGATAGTGAGATACATCCTTTGACTAGATACCTCGCACTAAGCACCTCTGGTTTCCTTTTTACGTTTCCCCGCACATGACCTATATGGACACACTACCCCCCTCGACTCCAGAAACCATATCCCCGGGGACCCTGCCCCGAGGAGGAAAGACGAGTAAGAGGTAAGTAAAGAACTTATGAATCCATGTATTTGAATATGCGCGAATGCTGTCTCCCCCACCCCCCTTTTTTCCTCCCTCTGCAGGTTACATCAGAGATTACAGCCGAGGTGTGGCGAAGATCTGAAGCCTTGCCATGTCTAATACACGAAGCGGACTAGCGCCGCAAGGTGGTGTCTAAGCACACCTGCAAACTACTCACGTATCGAACAAACCCGAAAAATTAGCACAACCTGATAAAAAATGATCACCCTTAAACCAGACCGGACGAATGAACCCATGTCACGTATGATGCGAAACTATGAGGGAATGTGTGTGTGTGACTGAGGCGTTGACCCAACTGGTCGAAGGACCGAGAATGCGAGAAAGTGCGACAAAATGGTACCTCCTTTCTTCTTTCCTTTTTCTCAAGGCACGTCCCCTCTACCCTGTCTAATGCTCAAACTGCATGATTACAAGATTCTAACGCAGAACCGTGAATGCCCTTTACTGTGTAATGCACTAAATAGACTTTCTTGAATACACTGCCACCCTCTCTGTTGCACGTGTACTATTTAGCCTGCCGTTGCGCTCTCTCTCACTCCCTCTCTCTCTCTCTCTCTCTCTCTCTCTCTCTCTCTCTCTCTCTCTCTCTCTCCCTCTATTTTTGCACTCCCACTCTTCCGAGTGATTAGCCCCGAAATTGGCAGACTGCCACCCCTAGCACACCACCTAATTGGCTTCAAATACCGTCAGTATTTGCACAAAAACTTGTCTTTAATACAATCACCCTGAGGCCGCGTCATTACCTCTCCTTTTCCGCTAGAAGTCAATGAACCGAGGTTGGGCCGTAAGGGAAAGGACAGGTAAGACGACAGAGGTTCCCTAATCTGACCCGAAATAAGGGAACTACATGTCAACGGCTCCTATGGTATAAAACAAGGACCTCAGAATACGCGACCCTCCCCTCCCCGAATTGTCGCAATACCCAAACCGGAAAAATGATCACCCCTGTTACCTCCCCTGTATCAGCCGCCCAAAAACTGGAATTATGAAACTACCCCTCATTTCCGGTTGTGAGAGATGGGTTGATTTATGCCCTTACCACAAGTTTCCTATGTCCCTGGTTGTTTCCCATAAAACCCCTGTCCTTCCTAATTAAGTAATCGGGCTGTAAAAGGTTACGTAGGATCCAGAATGATGTTTTACAAGGTTAACAGACTAGTCCAAGGTAAAGAAATCATCGAAATGAACCCCGTAGTAGTTGAAAAGCAGGATGCATCGATAGAAAGGAAATGTTTAGCCATGATCGTCTCTCAGCAAAATACCTGTGTAGTACCATGTTGACGACTCACAGTACCCTTGGTAAATGTAAAACTCTAGAGGACGGCATATCTTTGCCAGGTTCGTCTCACGAAGGTGGGTCACCATCAGATGAACTGTCGTGACTGTAATAAATAATTGTAAAGGAAAGTCATAGTAAATCCAACAGGCCCGTCACCGGTCATTCATACGCCAGTTGTGAACACTAATATAACGGGCATTTTCATTCTTTGCCTGGAGCTGGGAGAGAAATAGACTTTTGATTATCTTCATCTGCAAATTCTCTAAAGACTGTCTTTTCAAACTTGTTTAAGGGTACTGCTGTTGGAGGAGAGAAGGACCGGATGTGGGAGCACGAGGCCTGACTGCAGACTAAGGAACACCTGCGACATTAGCCAAGGCGAGACCACGACAGAAAAGAGCTGCAGGACGAGTCACTGTTTTCGACAACATGAGAAGAAAGGGTCGACCTGATGCCCCTGCTCGATGTCCAGTGTTTGTCGACAAGTCCCCGCTCTCTGAATTCGGTCACACGCCCGCCTATTTGAAGTCTCTCGTTCCCCTAGTTTGTTCCTAATTTGGCCTTGCTCCATCCCCCTTTTCCTCTGACCTACCCTATGGACTGTTTTGTAAAGCTCTTCCTCCATCTGAACTTTCTGACAATCACCTCAAAGGACACAGGGCGAAAAGGACCTTTCCGACCAGAAACGCGAGGAAAGGGTCGTGCCCTGCAACGCAGAACTTAGAACAGAGCTGGACTTGTAGCTCCACCGCCGGTGCTCAACAGCGCCAACGAAAGGCAACAAAGAATGATGAGAACTCGTTAAACTTCGAACATTTGACATCCCCAATCGCCGTTTCTGCTAGACCTCATTTCTCTCCCAGCCGCCATTGTATTGATCATGCTCCAATCCGAACCTGATAGATATGTAATAACCTGCCAGTATGAAATATGCTTGCTGCTCTCGCTACAGAATCGTTTTTGTATTGCATTCCTATGACTTTCCTGCTAAACAAATTGATCAAAGTTTATCAAATAGGCTCACCTCCTAAAAACTAGAAATGTTAAAATGTATTGTTTACAACTCTTTTCATCTAGGGTTCCTACCGTTTTCTTTCTCATGCCCACCACAATAGAACCGAGTAGAAAATGAACCAGCAAGATGTCTTGAATATGTTAAAGGGAGGACTGTTGAAAATTAGTACGTTTTGGTGAACATTATCTGCGCCATCTTGCCTCTTCCCCTGATGCCACACTTTTGTCGTGCGCGCCCGCCATTTTTTTAAGATGCCCCGATCAGAACGAACCCTTTTGCATGCCGCTGGCCCCTGACATAGCCCTTCGCCTTCACTAAGCCTGCACGCTGACCACCCCCTGCTTGCACCTGCCTTGAGTCATAAACCCCTCTTCGGCGCTGCTCTGCCCCAGGCCCTCTTCCTGTTCCCAGCGCGACACCTCCCTGCTTCCCTTTCATGATCTCCGGCCCTTAGATGCAAACCCCCTTTTTCCCCGTGTGCCCGTTTTGTCTTCCCCGTTCCCAGGCCGACACCCAGCTCTGCCGATACCATTCCTTGCCCCTCCCCGTACAATAGAAAGCTTCCCCCATCAAAGGATCCCCGGGTTGATCAAAGCCCCCACTCCATGAGATCCGATCAAACCCCCCACATTCCGTGAATCGGCGGAATATCCAGCTGCGTGATACTCATCACCTGTTGTGACTAGGGTGGGGACTTCAACTGTAAATGTGTGTGGGAACGGGCCCAAAGGGGAGTTCCGGGAATGTCTTTTCCATACATCAAAGCTTTAACGTGAATGTGTAATCTACAATAAAGTCATAAAACAGTGTATAAGAGGCCAGGCCTCAGAAATGTATCTAGAGCACCTCAGAACGATACCTTCTGTCCGTTTCGTTGTGTTCTCCTCCGGAGAGAATAAAAACCTTGTTTCCTGCTTTCCAGTCTCCAGCGCCTGCCTCTTCATTGATTAAATAACTAGAGGGTCACAGAGGCGATACCGCCGGGCAAATATCGATTGTCCCCGACCCGACACAGGTTTTAACAGCCGCCATCTCAGCCAAAAATCTGGCCGGGCAGGGGTCAAGTGGCGAGCCCGATTTAAGGCTGGCAAGCAGCACCCGCGACGCCTCGCTCGTGACAGCAGGAAAATCTGTCAGAACAGCGACAGGCGTAGGCGGTGGCTCGCAACCCGCACCGGGGCCGCAATCACTAACCACAGTGCTCTCCGAGAAGGAGGCTTGAATCGCCTTGATTTTATTTGTAAAAAAGCTGGCAAGATCACAAGCCCACGACTCCGATGATACTAACGGGGGTGTCTGGGAGCTGGGAGACGTGAACTCCTTCACCACCGTGAAGATCTCCTTGCAGGAGTTTGCCGCTGCCTCAATCCTCCTAGCCAGATATACTTTCTTGGCCTCCAAGATGTCCCGATGATAGGCCTTGATAGCCGCCCTATAGACAAGTTTGGCCTCCCCGTTATACTGAAGGCGCCAGGCCCGCTCAGCAACCTTGCACTGGCTGCGAGCCACCCTCAACGCCTCAGTAAACCACGGCGCAGATCGCCGTGCTACCGTAGACCGAGGGGCAACTTGCGGGGCAAGATCGTCCAACCTATCGGTCAGCCACGACTGCCAGGCCTCCGTGTCTTTTTCCAGAACACCCGAAAGCTGACAAGGGTGTTCCACGAGCGCCTGCTCCAGCATGTCAACTGTCACTCTGTGCAGCGCTCTCGAAGCTGGTCTAGGTAACACGGGGGCAATATTACCCGGCCGCCCAATCTCCGACACCGAGAACTTGATCAGCCTGTGGTCTGTCCAGAGCACAGGCAGGGTTTCTACATCAGCAACCGGAACTGATGAGAACACTTGGTCAAGGGTGTGCCCTCTCTCGTGCGTAGGACCAACCACGTATGGGACAAGACCCAGCGGGGATGTTATATCCAGCAGTTTAACTGTATCCGGGTCGACTGTCGCATCCAGATGGATGTTAAAGTCGCCCGCCACAATACAATGCTGAGTGGTCAGTGCCAACTCAGAGATGGCAACCTGCAAATCCTCCAGGAAGGAGCCCATGGGGCCTGGCGCCCTATAGACCAACAGCACCTTCAGTGCTTGGGACGGGGACAGTCTAAGCGTGAGGGCAATGGATTCCGAGCTCCCAATGGGGTTCGGAGGGAGAACCGAGCATGAGACACTCTTCCTCACCACCACCGCCACCCCGCCGCCCCTGCCCTTCTCTCTGTCCTGCCGGTAGATGTTATAGGCCGGAGGAATAGCAGAGAAAATGTCAGGGTTCGACGCTTCTCCCAACCAAGTTTCGGTAAGGAGAAGACACAGAGGGTTTTCCCTCACAAGAAGATCGAGTAAGTGTAAAGCGTGACAGCCCAACGACCTTGTGTTCAGCAACAGGCACAGATGTTTAACCGAAGCCTCAGGGGGTCTGTGCACGTTGACCGGAGTCCACGTGGGCGACCAGCCACAGGCCGGACAGCGCCTCTTGCCGTTACAGCGGCCAGGGAAGACCGAGCGACAAGAGCAAGAAAAAGTCCGCATGGCACGCAACATCGCCGAGGAGTAAATGCGCATCCTCCCTCAACCGCCGGCCGTGACGCAGTCCTCCACCGCCCTAACCTACATAACCTACATGGGGATCGAACCGGCTACTTTGTTAATCCAAGTGCCACACTGTGACCGCATGAGTTATTCACATGTGAAATAAAGCCAATCTCGATTTAAATGGACATTAGCATGTGAGATCATGTAAACACACATAATAAAGTTAACATAAGTGTGGTCGCAACCAGCTATGTGCGCCTCATCCATTCTGTACATTTTCGTGCAGCCTCTTTAAAATACAAAATTACCGGCATAGTATATTTTGACCGCAGTGTCCAGATTTGAACCCTTGTCCTGTGCCACCAGAGGCACATAATATACTATTGTGCAATTGCTCCTTGAAGTAATCTGTCTTTCCTAACACGACTGTCTTTACCTCCTACGGAAGGCAAACTAAATTCCCGGGCACAAAGCAAACCTTCCCACCCAATATACTTCCCAGGCATGCTCATTCGGAGCCTGAACAGCCCACCGACATTCCTGGCGCAGCAGTGCCACAGCCGGGCTTGCTGCAACACAACACCACAGGGGGTAATTCCGGTACATTACTGCTACACAGAATAGTCTCGCCATGATTCCCTCGTGGGATGAGGGTCTGAATAGGCCCTGTTGGGATCCACTTGTGAAGTCGCTAAGGGATCGGTGGTGATTGATATCACTCTGCTGCCTCGACCTCAACTGAGGTTGCTGCGGACACTCCAGACCCACCACAGTAGCCTTACACCTGTAAATTGATACTTGTATAGCGCACTACTCACCCGCAAGGGCCTCAAGGCGCTTGTATGAATACCGCTGTGGAACCCATCCTGGCTTTCCCTGTGAGGTGTCCACTCCTGGGCACCCCCAAGGTGGAGGCCAGGCATCCTTAGCGTTGTGGGGGCCGTTGTGGAGATTAAGCAAGCTATTGCCCAGAGTTGCAGAGTGGGACCCATGATTGGAATAGGCACCGAGGCGAGAATTATCAGGTCCGTGGAATTTTGAGCCCAAAACCCGCCGAGGCAGGGAATTGAACCCTGGTCCCGGGCTAGACCTCTGCATCAGGGTCTGCCGCTCTAACAATTGAGCCACACTTCTCCTCCTGGTGAGCACCAGTAAAGTCCGTTCCAGAGTGAAGAACACCGTGCCATGGTACTCCAAGTCTCTGACACCAAGCGCACTCAGCATGGCACCAGAACAGAACGAACCCGAAACCATTGCCGCCCCGCAACCCAGAGCCTGGAGATACCTAGGCCACCGAGCAGGCCTTTACGCTACATGGGAACCGGCAGTTTGTTGCTGAAACGCCGTCCCGATCAGGTCTGGATTAAAACGGAGACTCGGTGCCAGCGCTTTTTGGATGAAATCAAAAGGTACGATGTCTTGGGGCTTTTGAGTAGCCCACGCACTTTCTTCTTGAGTAAATCCGTTGTTTGATGAACCGGGTTCACTGGGGGTCTTTAAATTGCTTTCTCAGAGCTGACCAGGAGACTTTTACCAACTGCGTCTTCTGTCATTTTTGGGTCATTGCGAACATTGTATATTGACCCGGTGAGTCCTGTGTTTGCACTGGATATTTACCATGTGAGTTTTTTATGTAGTGCCCTTTTGAATGTGTAACTATTGTACCCGTTTTATGTATTTTGTAGTATTTGGAATT
Source organism: Lissotriton helveticus (assembly GCF_964261635.1). Lineage (NCBI taxonomy): Eukaryota > Metazoa > Chordata > Amphibia > Caudata > Salamandridae > Lissotriton > Lissotriton helveticus. The sequence goes on along the minus strand of NW_027611656.1, from coordinate 750,057 downwards.
AAATTTCCTTTTTTGGATGCATCTCGTCACTGATGGACAGAGAGAATGTTTTCATTTACTTGAGGGTTGGAGCACATCATTAATTGGTGAGTGCTCCTCTGCTGTTTTCTTTCCTCATTATTGATAGTGAGTATTGTATTCATGTGTCTAGTGCCATTATTTAATACGTTGGCATTTAGCCCTTTTTGCGTTTTTCTATCTATAGGTGGCTAACCTCCTCGTTTTGGGGCGCTGCCCTACCACAATTTAGGTAATGTACCCAACCCACTAATTGGGTAACTGAAATTTTTATTTATTCTTAGACTTTTGGCCTGATATTGTATTTGGTCTTCCCCAGGTTCCTTTACCCACTCCCTGTCCTGAAGAAGACCCATTCCTGAGGTGTTGATCCTCCCACCAATGCGCAAGGGTCAAAACGTCGACGATCTCCCCCATTTGTGAAGCCTGAACCCTAACTTTCTCTCCCCCCCCCCAGAAAATTGCAATCTATTGATTCAATGTGTAGATCAGGCTCGTATGTAGGGAATTGTACCTTACTTTGGTTCTTTGGAATTATTTGATTCTCTTTTAGATTCAATTTTCTTTTCTTTTACTTGAGCACAAACTTTTCTGCACTCTTTACTGCACCTGGCAGCATCCCTCTTTTTTGGTCTTTTGTAAAACGTTTTTATGAATATGTATATATTAATGTGAAAATAAATTAATATGTTCCTATGGAACATTATGTTCTGAATTACTGTTGGGTATATTTTGCGTTTTTGTATAGATAAACGCATTGGGCTCTATTTCATGTTTCTCTTTCTCAGGATTAATTCCTATGAAATACCTCTGATTCATTTGCTTGAATAGAAATTGTAGGTCTAGGACCATTTCTTTACTATATCATTTGATACCAAGGTCCTGTGGCCGTGCTGGGTGATACCCCATTTTCTAAATGGCACCGAGCAGGCAAGGCAGGGGGAGCGCAGGCCCCCCGTGACTCGCTTGTCCAGAAGACTTGCCTGAAGACACAGGGTGCTCGCTTACACCCAGCTGTGACTTCCGAGAACAGAGGCTCCTTAAGCCAAAAACCACATGATCTGCCCCGGATCACAGGAGCCGCACGGAGGCCAAACCTAAATAGACACGCCGAGGCCCAGGCAGCGCAACCTGCGTGGAGACTGGACAGCGCACTCTACCCAGGCAATGTCCCCTTACATTCGTAACGTGCCCTGAAGTATAAATTAGGTCAAGACTGCAGCCCTTGCCGGGACAGTCCCGGGAGCCCCGTACATGACTGGCTGCAATGGAGGAGGGGTTGAATGACCTTCCCTGCCTGGGACTTTATCATGAGTGGAAACCGTCACTAGACAAAAGATCTCCGTCCAGCAGGAATACTGAATAAATGCACAATCAATGAATATAGTGACTATTGTTCAACTTGTCCACTGTATATGTGGCGATATAGATTGTAAAATAAATGCTTCCTTTTCCATGTACCCAAGGAGTGGGGATGGTACTTGACTGGTGATATCTGTTTTAAAAGGAATACAATTATTTAAAAATGGCGCATACATTCTAGGTCGGGAGGTAAGGGCCACTGACATAGTACAGTTGTGTGAATAAATAATGGCACGTACCAGAAGCATGACAGCTGATGAAATAAACTTAGTATGTGACACTGTGAAGGTCATCCAGGGCGGACATATTTCAACATTGCGAACGTAAATGGAATGCTCCCACACAGAACTGGCTGTTCTGTGAGGGAAAAGCCTCTTGCGAGTCTGAGAAGCATACACAAAAGCTGTCACGGTGTGACGCTCCCGGGATGTTAAAGTGAAATACTATGCGGCAAAAGAAGCAGCCCTGAAGCAAGAGCCACAATTCGGGACCGGCTGGCCATGCTGGAGGTTAGGGCTCAGGCAACATATCTGAAGAGGCGACAGTGGAATGTTAAGAGATTGCACATTCACGCGTCATACAGTGCCTACATCACACCGTTCTTTTCTTGATCTGATTGGAATGTCCAAACAGGGCACATCATTTCGGGCAAGCTGATTAAGATGTGATTTTAAAATATTTGAAGGACACAAGCTGCAGAAACGTTGGCCGCTTCAACCACCCACGGTGTGCTTCAGTGCCCGGTACCGCCGGCAGGCACAGGAGCATGCTCTGCCGCCCACCCCTCGCAGCTGCTAGCGGGCTGAATGGGGACCGCCACATCACGCCCCCCCCCACCCATGCAAAACCACCCCCACCGTGCGACGCTACGGTGGGGCTCACCAGCGGGCCCGCGGCATGCACCCACGCTAGAGGTGGCACACCTAGTTCCATCTCCCTCGCAGTGGGACGGGTGAATTGCGGGGTAAGAGTCTACTCTCCCCTGCCATGCTGCCGGAAAAGTACGGCGGTCCTTGTCTGCCCGACTCCTCCGGGAGACACGACCAACACGCGGGACACGGGCCTAAAGCTCCATATGCTCCTGACCGCAGTGCCAATAAAAAGGGGGGGAACACCCCGCTGTCTCCCCCTCCCCTCTAAATCCACCACCCGGGCGGGCGCAAGAAGGTGGGTGTTGCGGGATAAAGTTGCGGGCACAGCTGACGGGGTGGGCAGCCCGGCGGGGATACCCCGGAAGAAACAACAATAAGACAGGAGCTCGCACAGCATCAATAATCAAGGTAATGTCCTGTAAGGATTTGGTGTGCAGCAATAGGAAACACTGTCTGCACTGGCAGTGTAGAAACCAGGTTACTCATACAAAAGCTGACTCGATTGAGAAAGCACCTCTGTGCACAACGGTAAAGACCAGGTGGTCTAGTTATTTAATCAACATAAAGTGTAAAGTCATTAATTCCTCAAAGATAGTTCTTCAGCTGTCACATTTTATTCATGTTATGCTGTTGAGAGTCAAAACAATATTTCCAACCAAAAACGTGGATTCCATCTCACAGATAAGGTATTTCCCAGCATATAATCATAGGTCCCAATGCATTTCGGGCCAAGCCCTTCGTCAGGGGAAAATTCTAAGAAAACAATCCAAATGGGAGCAAATCAGTCAAGTGTTAAATCTATACATCCTGTTCAATCTCATACATCGTGAATTAATAGATCAAAAAAACGTGTAAACGCAAAAACCTGTAAACACAAGCAAACCCATGTGTGTCATGCCAAAAAAGTATCCACATTGCTCTATTGTCGTGATAAATAATACCCTGTAGGTGGAGAGTGTATCCTTAAAGCAGTGCGTAATCAAAAATAAATGCTGAGGGCGTGAAATAGATGAATAAACAACATGCAGGTATTCTGAAATGAACCCGAGTGAAGGTTGGTCTCTGCTACACAAACATAATAACGAGCAGTAATCGGTGAGTCTAAGGGAACCTCATGAGGTTAAACAAGCCAACCCGAGTGTCATGCAGTTTAAACGCGTCTGTGAATGTCCATGCGTCCCCGAGTGGGTACTTACATCATGCGGGTAACGGACCAGTTCAGAGCAAAGCCGCGGGGTCAGTAAACGATCACCAGTCAAAGACACCGTAATATTAGTATGTGAAACGTGGTGGGTGATCCGGAAGAGTAAAAGTGAAAATGAAGGAGGGACTACCTCAGTGAAGTAACAGAAGAATAGAAAGCCAAAACGGGGGCCATTTTGAGGTGGCGAGTAAAATAACCAAAAGGAATACACAGGTCAAACAAAAGTTGCAATAAAAAACAGTTATATCAATAAAGACAACGTTGTCATAGTGGTAAAGAGAAGAACATAACTAGACATATCTATAGATAGCACAAAAATTCCATCCGGTCATTAAGACCATTCGGTGCCATGGTGGACATAAGGCGGATCCAAACGTTTTCTCTTTTAAGTAGAGTGTTCTTGTTGTTGCACGTTATTTTGACTTGTTCAAGTATTTGGAACTTCAGTTGTGCCACATTGTGTCTATGTTCAGTGAAGTGAGTAGCCACACTTGATTTTGCATTCTGTGTACGTATGTTACTCTTATGTTCAAGAATACGTGCACGAATCTTTCTCTCGGTATGTCCAATGTAGCATTTGCCGCAGGGGCATTTGAGCATGTAAATTACATTGCAGCTGTTACATGTGGCGTTAACTTTCAATTTAATGGTATGTCCTTTCATGGGGTTGGTGGTTCTATTTCCAGGAATGCAATTCCCACAATTGCTGCAATTGTAGCAAGGTTTTAAACCGTTGTAAACCATGGGGGTGTCGATAGGTGTAGGGTTGCTCAGTATCTCTTTTACATTGCGCCCTCTAGTGAATGCAAACATGGGTGGTTGGTTGAATAAGCCGTTGAAATCTGGTTCTGTTGCAAGTATGGGCCAATGCTTCCGAATGATGTGTTGGAATTGGTTGGACAGTTTGGAATGTTTGGAAACGACAACCATCCGGTTAGTGGTTTTCTTAGGTTTGGGCTTGAGAAGCTCAGATCTCACACATTTCTCAGTTCTCTCCATTGCTACATCCAAGATAGGAGGGGGATACCCACGAGCTTTAAGTCTCTCCAAAGTGTTTCTCAGGGCTTGTTTACATTCATAGTCTCTAGACACAATGCGTTTCACTCGTAATAGTTGAGCAAACGGTAGATTGTTCTTAAGGCTTGGTCGGTGAAAGCTGCTGTAATGTAAAATGGAATTCCTATCGGTAGGTTTTCGGTATATTGTGGTGAACCAATCCGTGGCATCTCGGTGTATTTCAACGTCCAGGTAGTGGACGCATTTGTCACTATACTCCCATGTAAATTGGATACGTTCATTTACAGTGTTCCATGATTGTAGGAAGGTAATAAGAGTTTCAATGGAGCCTGCCCACAGCAGGAAAACGTCATCGATGTACCGTAGGTACAATTTACCATGATGTAACCAATCGCTTTGACATAGAATGTGTGAATCTTCAAATACTTGCATGTAAATGTTGGCGTAACAAGGAGCTGCCGAATTTCCCATGGCAGTCCCGTTCAATTGGAGTATCCATTTGTCTAATGTCGTGAAATAACTGTGGTACAAGGTGAACATGGTGAGTTGCATCAAAAAAACTTGCAAGTCAGGGTCCAAATCAGATGTTAACAGAGTTCTTTCTATGGCTTCCATGCCGCCGTCATGGGGGATGGAGGTATACAGGGAACATACATCCACTGTGCACATGATCAACTCAGTATTTTTTAGGTTGTTCATGACCGGTTCGAGTTTAGATAGAATACGTGATACTACAGACTTTCTATCTAAACTCGAACCGGTCATGAACAACCTAAAAAATACTGAGTTGATCATGTGCACAGTGGATGTATGTTCCCTGTATACCTCCATCCCCCATGACGGCGGCATGGAAGCCATAGAAAGAACTCTGTTAACATCTGATTTGGACCCTGACTTGCAAGTTTTTTTGATGCAACTCACCATGTTCACCTTGTACCACAGTTATTTCACGACATTAGACAAATGGATACTCCAATTGAACGGGACTGCCATGGGAAATTCGGCAGCTCCTTGTTACGCCAACATTTACATGCAAGTATTTGAAGATTCACACATTCTATGTCAAAGCGATTGGTTACATCATGGTAAATTGTACCTACGGTACATCGATGACGTTTTCCTGCTGTGGGCAGGCTCCATTGAAACTCTTATTACCTTCCTACAATCATGGAACACTGTAAATGAACGTATCCAATTTACATGGGAGTATAGTGACAAATGCGTCCACTACCTGGACGTTGAAATACACCGAGATGCCACGGATTGGTTCACCACAATATACCGAAAACCTACCGATAGGAATTCCATTTTACATTACAGCAGCTTTCACCGACCAAGCCTTAAGAACAATCTACCGTTTGCTCAACTATTACGAGTGAAACGCATTGTGTCTAGAGACTATGAATGTAAACAAGCCCTGAGAAACACTTTGGAGAGACTTAAAGCTCATGGGTATCCCCCTCCTATCTTGGATGTAGCAATGGAGAGAACTGAGAAATGTGTGAGATCTGAGCTTCTCAAGCCCAAACCTAAGAAAACCACTAACCGGATGGTTGTCGTTTCCAAACATTCCAAACTGTCCAACCAATTCCAACACATCATTCGGAAGCATTGGCCCATACTTGCAACAGAACCAGATTTCAACGGCTTATTCAACCAACCACCCATGTTTGCATTCACTAGAGGGCGCAATGTAAAAGAGATACTGAGCAACCCTACACCTATCGACACCCCCATGGTTTACAACGGTTTAAAACCTTGCTACAATTGCAGCAATTGTGGGAATTGCATTCCTGGAAATAGAACCACCCACCCCATGAAAGGACATACCATTAAATTGAAAGTTAACGCCACATGTAACAGCTGCAATGTAATTTACATGCTCAAATGCCCCTGCGGCAAATGCTACATTGGACATACCGAGAGAAAGATTCGTGCACGTATTCTTGAACATAAGAGTAACATACGTACACAGAATGCAAAATCAAGTGTGGCTACTCACTTCACTGAACATAGACACAATGTGGCACAACTGAAGTTCCAAATACTTGAACAAGTCAAAATAACGTGCAACAACAAGAACACTCTACTTAAAAGAGAAAACGTTTGGATCCGCCTTATGTCCACCATGGCACCGAATGGTCTTAATGACCGGATGGAATTTTTGTGCTATCTATAGATATGTCTAGTTATGTTCATCTCTTTACCACTATGACAACGTTGTCTTTATTGATATAACTGTTTTTTATTGCTACTTTTGTTTGACCTGTGTATTCCTTTTGGTTATTTTACTCGCCACCTCAAAATGGCCCCCGTTTTGGCTTTCTATTCTTCTGTTACTTCACTGAGGTAGTCCCTCCTTCATTTTCACTTTTACTCTTCCGGATCACCCACCACGTTTCACATACTAATATTACGGTGTCTTTGACTGGTGATCGTTTACTGACCCCGCGGCTTTGCTCTGAACTGGTCCGTTACCCGCATGATGTAAGTACCCACTCGGGGACGCATGGACATTCACAGACGCGTTTAAACTGCATGACACTCGGGTTGGCTTGTTTAACCTCATGAGGTTCCCTTAGACTCACCGATTACTGCTCGTTATTATGTTTGTGTAGCAGAGACCAACCTTCACTCGGGTTCATTTCAGAATACCTGCATGTTGTTTATTCATCTATTTCACGCCCTCAGCATTTATTTTTGATTACGCACTGCTTTAAGGATACACTCTCCACCTACAGGGTATTATTTATCACGACAATAGAGCAATGTGGATACTTTTTTGGCATGACACACATGGGTTTGCTTGTGTTTACAGGTTTTTGCGTTTACACGTTTTTTTGATCTATTAATTCACGATGTATGAGATTGAACAGGATGTATAGATTTAACACTTGACTGATTTGCTCCCATTTGGATTGTTTTCTTAGAATTTTCCCCTGACGAAGGGCTTGGCCCGAAATGCATTGGGACCTATGATTATATGCTGGGAAATACCTTATCTGTGAGATGGAATCCACGTTTTTGGTTGGAAATATTGTTTTGACTCTCAACAGCATAACATGAATAAAATGTGACAGCTGAAGAACTATCTTTGAGGAATTAATGACTTTACACTTTATGTTGATTAAATAACTAGACCACCTGGTCTTTACCGTTGTGCACAGAGGTGCTTTCTCAATCGAGTCAGCTTTTGTATGAATACCCCGGAAGAAAGCAGGAGCTACCCATCTCCCCCTCCTGGCCACCCTAGATCAAGTTAGACCGCGCCACGGCCAGGACACGGGCGAACAAGACCCGGGGGAGGGATAGCTATGCCTTACTGCTCACCGTGAACTCAAGTCAGCAGCTCCCGATGGGCACCCGATCGGCATCAGAGGTGAGACGCCTCCGCAACCCACGCCCAGGAGCCACAACGCAAAGTGGTGCAGCTCCAGGGAGAAGTCTAATCGGCGTCAGGGTGAGCCAGGGGGGCATGGGAGGGCTTTATACTTCTCCCCGCCCCACCCTCCGCCCCTGCCGGAAGTGACGAGGGGGACCCACCGGGGTCCGGAGACACTAGGCTGCTCCGTGTGCCATCTTGTGGCACTAGGGGGGCCGCCCTTCTTTGAGGGTCCCCTGCGGGGACGAGTCGGTCAGCCCGCAGGACATTCAGGGCGGCTCAGCTCTACACAGATTGGACTGTGCTGTGCTGCTGGTGCTGGTAGGCTTTTGAGCCTGTAGCCACTCCGACCGGCGGTGCCACAGTTGGTCCAGTCACTCTCAGCTAGCTGGCTCTGGTGGTGTGATGGGTCGGTGCAATTGCAAGATGACATTCAATTTAAATAATAGCGGCGACTACATTGCCAGCAACCAAAGACCCTGAACTACCGCTTGTACACACCACAGGTGCAGGACGTCCTACTGCCTATTGAAGAGACTAAAGTGTGTCAGACAACACAGTCCTGACTTCACCCCATCACTGAGTCCGCCTGGAGTCCCCTGGAGGCTGCCGCTTCGACAGACCTTACTTCCTTCCACGTGAGGTCATTGATTCCCCGACACGGCGCTGGCGCCACAGCCAAAGACTGAGAGGGCAGGCCATGCTCTGAAATTTAGTTTCAATTATGCAGGCAGCCTGGCAGATAGACTGTAACAGTGCAGCACTGTCAGAGCGCGATCGGATCTTTTAAGTGTTTCCTGCTGGCAAGTTTGCGGGGAGCTGAGCAGCAGACACACAAATATCAGAGGCGCAGGTGCGCATGCTAGCACCCTGGTGTTACGTTGCCAGTTTCAGCTGGTGCTGTCAGCAGAGTGCATGCCAGCCCGTGGCCTGAAAATGCGTGACAATGCATTTCAGTGCGGTGATGCGGAACACCGCACTGAAATGCGTAAGTGTCATGTCAGGAACACCGCACTGAAATGCGTTAGTTTCACGTCAGTTGCTTGATACTGGGCAGAACTGGACCCCAGATAGAAGATCCCAGCTCAGCCCCAGGGGCCCCCAGATAGAAGAGCCCAGCTCAGCCCCAGGGACCCCCAGATAGAAGAGCCCAGCTCAGCCCCAGGTCCCCGGATAGAAGAGCCCAGCTCAGCGCCAGGGGCCCCAGATAGAAGAGCCCAGCTCAGCCCCAGGGGCCCCCGGATAGAAGAGCCCAGCTCAGCCCAGCTCCTGCAGAGATTCCCTCCAGGATTATTCAGTCTATTTCTACAAATACAGCAGAAGGTGCTGACAATCTCCTACCTGAGCAGAGACCTGTGCAGACGTGTCCGGGCTCCCTCCTCCTCCTGCTGCATTCTCATCCATTCCCGATAATCCAATCTCATCTCCTCCCGCCTATTCCTTCCTGCTACTCCCTTTTTTAGTCCAGCTCCTCCCCCAGCTAACTTCCCTTATGCTCCCCTTAATCCTCCCTCTCCCCCTCTTCTCTACCCCCTCCTCCCATTGCTTCTTACCCCGATTTCTCCACATTCCCATTGTACCTCTCTCCTTCCCCCCACTCCGCCGGCAATGTTGTGCTACTCCCTTTCCCACATTGGTAACCATTTCCATCTCCCCCATCGGGCCCAGCAGAACCATTTCCTTTCTTCAACTTCCCCTTCTCCCAACCCCCCTCACTCTGCCAAATGCCCGTTCCCTCACAGTCACCTCTGCTAGCGAACAGCACCTGTCCAACCACCTCCCATCTTTTCCCCCTAACCTCCTACACCCTATGACACCTCACAGTCCTCCGCTATCCCTCTCCTCCACCGCCGTGATTCGCACCCATCTCCCCCTAAATATGTCCTTAATTCCTTTCCTTCGTGCAGCGCCAACAAAGACAACTCTCCCTTCACCTCTGATACACCAACCCCCGCTCTCAACCTCCACCTTTCCCCACCTTTGAACCCTGTACCCCAACTCTCCACCTGTCCCCCCACCTCTCCCTGCCTTCCACCACCAATTTCACCCCCTCCTTCTGCCATCGCGACACCCAACCTTCCGTGTTCTGCCCTACTCTCTCTTGAAAGTATGCTAGGCTCTCTTATCACCTCCATCTCCCGGCTTGTAGCTTCCATTTCACTTTTAAGCTCCAAGATTTCCACTTTCCCATTCACCTCAACTCCTTTGGAAAACTCTCATCTTCCCACGAGATGCACCTCGCCCCCTCACCACATCATAGCCAAGCATAACCTGTCGTCTGCAAACATCCTCCACTCACACAAGCCCTTGAATGCCACCCTTCTTCAACTTGCATCTCCGAGTAACCCAACTATCTACACTATTCAGACCGTCTCTTCTGTCAGAACCAAGCATCCACCTAAACCCTCCCGTGCACCCCCGTATAAGCACAATATCACCCTTCTTTGCCCAAGTGCCCCTGCCACCAAAACAGTCTCGACAGAGCTGCGATGTCTGCTTCACAACTGCTGATCTGCAATAAAACACAAACTCGAAATCTCTGATACCATCACCTTTCACAATATTGACATGTTCTTCCTAACAGAGACCTGGTTCAACGATACCTCTCACTCTATGTTTGATCTCCTATTACCCACTGGCTATTCTATTTTTAGGAATGACAGACCTATCAAAGTTGGGGGGAGGTGTTGCAATCATCTTTAGAAACTCCCTTCAACTTAAGGCTTCTCCCATCAGCGCCTTCCGCACTTCTGAATGTCTATCTCTTGAGCTTCAACTACACCACCGCTCACCCCTCAGATTCCATGTCATTTACCGCCCACCTGGCAGCAGCCCTTCGTTTATGGAGGAACTCACTGACTTCATCAGTGACGAATACTCGCAAAGTGACAATCAGATCTTTGTGGGTGACTTCAATCTCCACTGGGGCTCTCTGCAAGACTCTTCCGCGACCTTGCTGGCCACCTTACTCTCTACAAACGATCTTATCCAACACTGTACAGAATCAACACACACTAAGGGCTCAATCCTGGACCTTGTTATTTCTAAAGTAGGCATGCTTTCTATCGCTACCACTATTCACGTAGACTGGTCTGACCACCTCCTCATCCCATTCTCTCTTCACATAGCACACTCTATAACTCTTGGCCAACCTAAGAGGGCTGCCTCCTGGTTTCGTGACACTAAAAATATTGACACCGTTTCCCTCTGTGAATCAGCTTTGCTGTCACTTCCAAGGCTAGACCCGAACCTAGATGTTGACGATCTCACCTCCCAATGCCTCCCAGTCCTTGCAGTCAAAATCAATAACGTCGCTCCTCTCCAAAGCGAAAAGAAAAGGCCCATTCCCTCAGTACCTTGGTTCAAAAAATCCCTCTATGAAGAAAGGAAGCACCTAAGACTCCTGGAGATACAATAGAGGCAAGCGCCCTCCACCGATATTTTGGCCACGCTTTGTGCAGCAAGATCCAAGTAGCACAAACACATCTTCCTTGGGAAAGCATCACACTTCAGAACCCTCCTTGACTCAGCCAAAAATAGACCCAAAAAACGATTTGATCTCCTCAAGAATACTAACTGCTCTCCCCCAACCTCCACGTTGGAGGATTCTACAAAGAAAGCAGCGGATTTCGCTGTATTCTTTGACGAAAAAGTGAAATCACTTGTGGATCAGGTCGCTCATCCTACCCCCCAGAGGAGCGCAAATCACTAACCATTTGGCAGAACTTCAACCCCATCTCTGAAGATGTCCTCCTCAAGTGCATCCTCGAAACAAAGCCTTCCAACCATTCTCTTTACCCTATCCCCAGTGCCATTGCCATTGACTTCTATACCCATTCTCTTCCCTATTGGACCACTCTGGTCAACCTCTCCCTCTGTCGTAGGCTCCCTTCCTGTTCCCTTCAAAACTGGGCAGGTCACCCCTCTGCTTAAAAAACCCACTGCTGATGTGAATGACCTCAACAACTTCCGCCCCCTTAACTAACCTACCCTTTCTTGCGAAGATCACAGAAAGATGTGTTGCGAAACAGCTCTCCCGTCATATCAAGGACAATGATCTTCTTGACAATTTTCATTCAGGCTTCATCCAAAACTGCAGCACTGAAACAGAACTACTGCAAGTGATTGATGACGCGCTGCGGATACTCAATTCGGGGGGTCTTGTCTTCTAATTTTCCTTGACCTTTCTGCAGCCTTTGACACTGTCAATCACAACACCCTCCTCAACACTCTTCAACAGAGAATGGGCATGGAGGGCACTGTGCTTAAATGGTTTGCTTCGTCCTCTCTGATAGATCCCAAATGATCAAAATAGCAGACAGTCTGTCATCTCCTTTGGCGGTGGGTCAAGGTGTTCCTCAAGGCTCTATACTTGCACCCACACTGTTCAATCTCTATTTGGAACCACTGGGAAATCTCCTAATTAAATCCGGGGTCCACTGTCACCTCTATGCAGACGACATTCAAATCTACCTCAAGGTTGCCTCCACTCACGATCTCTCCGTCCTAAGCTCTACTCTGGACTCCATTCAAAACTGGATTTTAACACATCTGAATCCCTCCAAAACTGAATTCCTCCTCCTCCTCTCCTCCTCACTTTGTCTTCCCCCAGTTCAATCATGGATGGACCAGATGAATCTACTGAACAATAAACCCATCATTGTCGACAGCGCAAAATCCCTTGGAGTCATACTCGACACAAAACTCAATCTACTCTCCCACATTAATTCAATTGCAAAGTCTGCTCGATACCAACTGCACCTTCTCTGGGGGATTCGTCGCTTCTTCCCGGAGCATGACCTTAAAACCCTGGTCCAATCGCTGGTCCATTCCAGACTGGACTACTGCAATTCTCTTCTTACTGGCCTCCCCAAATCCCACCTGTCCCCCCTTAAGTCTGTTCTCCATTCAGCAGCTCGTTTCATTTATGGGGCCAAAAGAAGCAACCACATCACACCCATGTAATCCACCCTTCGCTGGCTTCCCTTCGAGGCTAGAGCTATCTACAAGACCGCTTGTATCACCCACAAAGCCTTGGACTCCTCCTCTCCTCGCTATCTGGTGAATAAACTGAAACTCTCTGGAGGCTCTAGACCATCACGAAATGCGGAAAATCGACTGCTTGAACCTCCCACTTTCAAGAAGGAAAGATCGATGGCCCAATCCTTTTCAGGCAACGCAGTGAGAATCTGGAACCCACTTCTAACTAAGCTCCGGACCACCACCTCCTCCGAGGCCTTCAAAACTGACCTCAAAGTTCTCCTCCTTCAAAGACACTTTCAAAGTTAATTCATGCCCTCACTATTATCTGAAGGAAGACCCTTTAGTATAGAAAATTTCTATTCTCCATGACTATGGAAGTGCCTCCCCAGTGTGTTCGTGTGGTTTGAGAGACTGCCATTTATTGCAGTATTACCCTTTTACCTGTGTTTGGTACTCTTTTGTAACATGCACACGTCACTGTTCTCTTGTAACACACTGTTTGCTACCTCTTATATTTTGTTTGCTTTCGATACTTGCACAAGTGCCACCACTGCCTATGTAAAGTTTGTTCTTGTGTTTGAGTGCCCTCCATTGACTGCAGTATTATACCTCTACTTGTACTTTGTATGCTTTTTGTAACCTGCACACATCACTTTTTCCTCCTGTAATGCACCGTTTGCTACCTCTTGTATTTTGTTTGGTCACGATTGTCACTTTCGCCTCATGTAATGTAACTTTTGCTTTTGTAATTGGTTCACTTGTAATGTTCTCATGTTTCAGTTCTGTTCCTATTGTGAAGCGCTCTGACATCCTCGGGTAAAGTCCGCGCTATATAAAAACGCATAAATAAATAAAATAAAGAGGGGGGGCAGATCTGGGGCCTGAGGGGGGCAGGGGCAGATCTGGGATCTGAGGGGGGGCTGGTGCAGGTCTGGGGGGAGATCTGGGGTCTGAGGGGGGAGGGGCAGATCTGGGGTCTGTGGGGGAGATCAGGGGTCTGAGGGGGACAGGGGCAGATCTGGGGTCTGCGGGGGGGCAGATCTGGGGTCTGTGGGGGAGATCTGGGGTTTGAGGGGGACAGGGGCAGATCTGGGGTCTGGGGGCAGATCTGGGGTCTGAGGGGAGCAGAGGCAGATCTGTGAACTGAGGGGGGCAGATCTAGGGGTCTGAGGGGAGGCTGGGGGTGGTCTGTAGATGAAGGTAACTGCCTATCAGACAGGGCTCCTTCCTCCTCTGCAACAGGCTTGACACACCAGGAGAGGCCGGAAGTGATGTCACCACCGCTGCTGGTGCTGTCTCTGCCGCCGCTGACCAGGAAGAGGAAACCCTTCTCCCTTTCATCCAATGTGCAGCTCAGTGGGTTTCATCAGCAGACGAGGAGCGCCCTCTGGTGACCGCTGACGGAACCGCAGCCTCCAGGCTCTAGCAGGGAAACAAGCATTGGCGCCTGCAAAGACACAGACGTGGTTATTTCTAAGACACTCACAGTCCATGACAGGCCTCACCCTTGCATGGTGTGCTCTTGAGGAGCCTCAGATTCAGCCCCTCATGCCAGCTCTGCTCCCTCCCTCAGTGAAATACCAGCAATTTGTTCATTTTTTTAAACTTCTGCAAAGGATCAGACATGATATTCAGGAGTGAATTTAAATGAGGACTGCAATGAGACTGAGCAGCGTTTCTAATGTTCCTGTTCCTGGGGGTGATTCTTTATATTTGACAGGGCAGTGAATCCCCAAACCACAGCTGTCAAGGCTTCAGATTGCCATGTGTGACATTTTCATCATTATTTATCAAAAAGAGGGAGGGTGATCAATAGATCAACGGACACTAGTTACCACTCTTGAGGGTGGAAGGTCCAGTAACAGCATGTGCCCGTATTTAATATATCGGATTCAACAAGAGAGGTGCTGCACTGTTCCTGTAAGGAGGGAGAGGTTAGGTAAATCTGGCGTGACCGGAGGCGTAAATATTACACCTGTGGGCATCCATTTTGTTGGATGTATTTGCCTCACACACCCAGAAGGGTGTCATGCTTCATCATCGGCGGTTGCTCCTCGTCGGGGGGGCGGTGCAATCCCCGACGGGCTCACCTCAAAGAACAAGCGGTCAACATGTTTCTCGCAATTGGGTAAATCACCTGCGATTCATCAGGACCTTATAGAAGTGAAAATAATAAAATAAATCAATAACATGCCGAGCTCGGCGGAGATGGGTAGGTGTTCCCACGCGGTCACGGGCTGATTAAGCTATACCTGAAGGCTTAACCCCGATGTACTGACCCGCCGACCACTCATGTGGCTCTTAGACCTTGACCATTAGGCATAGGACTTCCCACAGAGGTAAAATTTACCTACACCACATACATGACACTGGCATGTTATTGATTTATTTTATTATTTTCACTTCTATAAGGTCCTGATGAGTCGCAGGTGATTTACCCAATTGCGAGAAACATGTTGACCGCTTGTTCTTTAAAGCTCGAATAGGGTCACTCTACCTAACGAGGTGACACAGAGCGAGCTGGTTTTCACGATTTTAATTGTAGTAGGGGGACCACCAGAATAAAGCAGTTTCCGGCACCCCTTTCTGCATTTTAATCACCACACCAGGCTCACTTGCTTGCCCGCCCACACACCCGCACTTCACCATAGGGCAGTTGGATACAAAAGATCTCCGCCAAAGTGCCCCTCTTTGAGGTGAGCCCGTTGGGGATTGCACCGCCCCCCGACGAGGAGCAACCGCCGATGATGAAGCATGACACCCTTCTGGGTGTGTGAGGCAAATACATCCAACAAAATGGATGCCCACAGGTGTAATATTTACGCCTCCGGTCACGCCAGATTTACCTAACCTCTCCCTCCTTACAGGAACAGTGCAGCACCTCTCTTGTTGAATCCGACATTTTCATCATTGCAGTGAAATTATGAGTGACATTTCAATGACTATGAGTGGCACTGTCTTGCGGCGGGCAAAATCAAGTAATGAAGATTAGGGAAACAGATAAATATCGGAAATTACCCCCATTTGAGCAACAAGAAAGTCTAACAAGGTCTTAAAACTGAAGCACAGCACCAGAAATGGAAGGTGAACTAATATCAGTACAAGATGGTGAAGAGGATAAAATAAAACCTAACAGATTGTAACAGTAAGTTTGCAATTCAGGGGCTATGCAGAAGCTTGAACGTCTTTCCAAAGCTTATTACTGTTTTAAAGGGCGTAATTTCTGATATTTACCTTTTTCCATGGATTTAAGTGTTTGGTTTTATTTCAGGGGGAAAACGTCTCTGTCACTGAGAGATCCCCCCTTACCTACATTCCGGTTGGTACCTTCCTGAGACTCTGAAGGCTACCTTAGAATGTTCATGTGATGGACCTGTACTGCTGGAGAGAGGAGTGGATAAGAATAAAGGCTGTTCAAACTCTCTTACTTGTTTCAGTCCTTTATCGCCTGGCAGTCTTTATAACAGTGGCGACGCGATCTGTGTAAGAGGACAGATGTTTCCTGCTCCTCCCCTTTTGATTGAACTCCGGCAGCAAAACAATTAATTGCAGCAAAGAGCAGAATTCAACTTTGGAGATAACCTGCAGCCATCCGGGTATGCCAATTCAACTTCGGGATCTGGTGAGGTCGAGTTACAATTGAAACTAAACCTATTTTAAGAAGGACGGATGATTCAAGACACGTATATAAAGTTATTTCAAGTAAACTCTGGCATGTTAAAGAATATTACAACTTTATGGTGGTTAATCGATCAACAAAGAGCAGTAAAACTGTGAAATGAACCTATAGCTCGTAGAAATAAAACTGCCTATCACTCTTAATCTGTCATTGCCGGAAGATAAGACAGAACTTCGGGTTATGGCACTGTAATTCAAAAGGCAAGATAACTGAAATCATTCCCACTTACTTCGTTGTGGTGATTTAAATGAGGGCATCGTTCGGTTCTAGTCTTGTCAAGCATAGCAACAACAGCTTAAGCGCAGTCCATGGGGCTCCTCATCGCTTGTACGCAGAGTTTCCAAAGCGGATGACTGTGTGGGCGAATTAGCTAGGGTGTGAAGCGAGGTCGCTGTGTGGGGGTCTAGGCTCCACACGCTCCACCTTGTTGGGTGATTATATAAGGGCATCGCTGCAGTTTACGGCTTGTCAAGCATCACAACGAAGGCAGTAGCGCTGACTCGTGGCCCCCCCCGCATGTACATGGAGTCTTCCCAGCGACTGACGGTGTGAAGCGGGGCAGTTGCGAGGAGCTCCAGTCAGTGTGCGCACTTCAAGGCCACACACGCTATGGAGTTTGGCAGATCCCTGTGGTGTCAGCGGTGTGGCGAGTTGGCTGGCTGTGCGGGGGATGTCGCTGCGAGCGCAAATCGGGCTCTGTTGGAAATGGGATCCCTGGCTGGCCAGGGCTTTCGCCAAAGTCAGTCAGAGACCACCACTCCCAAGTCAGGGCAAGGGAGTTACACGCCAAGATAACCCCTGCTCACCCTCTAGGTAACGTGGCGCGAGCAGCAAGGCTAAACTTGGAGGCGATGTAGGCTAAGTATTTGCGCACACACCCCAGCAACAACAACCAAAGGCCCACCACAAAGGAAACTCCACACAAGGTTATATAAAAATAGCCTTTTGTATTACACCAAAACACATTAGATAAAACACACACTTTACAATGTGCCAGGGGCACGGGCAGAATTTACAGGGGATTATTTACAAGACAGGGCCACCTGGACCACTGTCAGGAATCAGCACTTTTAGAAGTAACAATACAATACTTGTAGGCCTAGAACTTAGAACATAGCCTATCAGACAGTACCTTCCGTCCTGGTTGCACGGGATAATGCGAGTGACCTCCTTAGTAAGCTTGAGCGGGCGACCCAGCGAAGCGGCGCGGCTCAGGGGAGAGCGGCGCTGCTCGAGGCTTGGACGGGCTGCCGGCACGGTACAAGCGTTTCTCTGGGGTGACCAATGTGTGCGGCTCAGAAGAGGAGGGGGAGGCAGGATGCGGGCGACCCAGCGAAGCGGCGCGGCTCAGGGGAGAGCGGCGCTGCTCGAGGCTTGGACGGGCTGCCGGCACGAGCTGCCGAGGGGAACGAGCGAGGCACACTTCAGCGAGGCCCCAGGGGCCCAGGGAGATCAGACAAGTCCCATCAATTTGGCAGGGAAGGCACCATAGAGTCCACTGGTCCTGGGACTCTGGTCAGGGGGCAAGCTTAGTATCAAGCCCTTGGGATCACTTATAACAGAAGATCACTGTAACACAAAATAGGACATAAAGCACAAAACCAGTACCCACTGGTAAGTCCCCCCTACGCAATCCTAACCACCCTAGGAACAGGTCACGCAGGGAACCAGGACCTTACTAGCACGACCTGCACTAGCAAGAACAACCACCTCAGTATCACAATACAAGTAGGGGCATAGACCTGGGGACAAAACACATGATGCAGAACCTACATTCAGCGGTGTAAGGAACACATGACGCATCAACACACGTTCAGCGGTGTAAGGAACAGGGCACATAATGTATCAACAACACATTCAGAGGTGCAGAACACAGGGTGCGCAAAACATACTACACATTGTACATTTCCTAACACCCAAAAGCAATAGGACATAGATCACAACAGCATCTAAGCCTCAGTTAGCGCATAAATCACCTTTAGCGCAGAACTCACAAAGTCCAGGTTGCGCCACTGCGCCAGAACCTAAACGTAGCAGCTGCCCACTACTTGCTGGGCAGCTGAGGGACAGAACAGGGGGCCTAAACGCTGCAGCTGGCACTAAGTGCTGCGCAGCTGGGGGAAGGCCAGGGATGAAGGAGTGCGCCTCACTCCTCAGTTCACAGTACATGTCCCTAGAAAAGAAACAATAGCACCAAAAACGATGTGGGAGCCTCCCAGGCTCTGCACAATTATGCAAATGATGGAGCCTCTCTGGCTCGAGAACAGGAATACACTCAAGAGCCTCTCTAGGCTCGTAGAATAAAATGACACCCTAAGCCTCTCCGGGCTTGAGAACAACTGTGTGCTTGGAGCCTCGTTGGGCTCGGAAACTGAAGAAGTGCCCGGAGCCTCGGGGCTCCTAATTACCAAATGCCCCCAGAGCCTTTTGTGGAGTCCCCCCTCTGGGGACTCAGAAGAAGCAACTGCCCGGTGCGTTGGAGTCCCTCCTCGGGGGACTCTGGAACCAAGAAATGCCCGGAGCCCCTCTCGGGAGGCTAGAAACAACAATTGCCCTAAACGTGGGAGTCCCGTTCGAGGGACTCAGAAGCAGGTGAGGCCCCCTGGGCCTCTCAGCGTCACCAGAGCTTCCCCCAGCCCGCGTTACTCACCGGGCGTGTACTTCGGGGACTTCGCTCTGCTCTCCCGGCTCCTCTGCAAGGCGGAGGCGGGGCTGCCTCTTCTGCGGGGCTCTCCCTCGTAGCACAGGGGGGGGCCCGCGGTACTTACAGCCGGATTACTCTTCTTCCGGTCCGGCGGCTGCTTCCTGGCAGGCCCGGGGCTCTCCCCAGCTCACCGGAGCCCCGGGCGGCCATCACTCGGCTTCTTTCTCCTGCCGGTGGCGGCAGGCGGGACTTCCGGTTGGGGCCGCGCTGCGATAGGCCGGCCTGTCAGCTGCTTCCGGGTCGCCCTAGGCAGAGCGGCGGCCCGGGGGGAGACTTCACGCCAGCATCTATCGAGGTGGGCACTCGATCGGGGCGGACAATGCCGGGTGGGCACCGGCCTCTGTCATTTAAAGCGCTCACAAGCGCAATAATTAAATAAGAAACAAAGCGAGGTAGGCACTCGCTGGGGGGGGGGGTCCAGGAATCCTTCGCAGAACGGGGCAAATGCCGGGTGGGCACCGGCTTGGATAAACAGCGCTCCCAAGCACTGTGGGCATGAAAACAGCGCTCCCAGCGCTATAAGCAGGACAAAGCGCTCCCAAGCGATAGGAAAGAAATACAGCGCTCCCAGGCGCTAGGAAGGAAAATATAGCGCTCCCAGCGCTATGAAGGCACAAAAAGCCACAAAGTCCTTCAGGAGGTGGTCATCAGAAGTCCAGGGGCTGGGCAGGGCTCAGGGAGGCAAGCCATCCCTGAGCCCAAGCAGCAGCACGCCCCTGGCAAGATTCAAGCAGCAAACAAGAACGTTTTCATGGGGTCACAGCCCCTCTTTTATACACCTTTTCCCTTTGTCTTTAGGTGCAGGGTGGGGGCAGAACCAGTCGCAGCTGGTTCTGGAGCACTCTTGATGGCCCAACCACCCATTCTATTCACTGGCAGGGCTTGGGTCATCAGTCACACCACAGGGGGCGGAGCCAGCATTGTGTGGGGAAAACCCAGCCCATCCAGGACACAGGTACACTCCTCCCACACATCATTCATGCTAATCTCCCACTCACCACCGGGCAGACCCATCCAGACTTCCTGGAGCCTGGCATGCCAGCCAGCTCCAGCCAATCACACGCCAGCACCCTCACAGCACACGTACAGCCATGTCTAGAAGTGGCCCTTCCCCACTAGACACATACAAGCCACACATACCGTTGCGCAGCATTCACTCCCACGAGTTCACACATACCAAACTCGAGCCTGCACTCCCCACGCATCAGGAACTACCAGGGACCCATACATTCCCCATGCATTCCTATGGGAGGGCAGGCCTATCTCACTCCACGCACTCAAGGAGCGCACGCACTTTACACTGCGCCACAGTGTCAAAGTGCGCAAAGGCCAGAAATCACTATAATTTAAGGCAAAAAGTTCAGGGGTGAACCTGCCACAAGGCCCAAGTCCAACAGGCTCCACGGGCAAGGATCCCCGAGGTGAGATCGAGTGCACAACAAGGCTTCACAAGCTCCTGAGCTGTGGCACATGCGCAGGGAAAATCCCGTCAGGAAACGCTTTCAAAGGATCAAACATTCAGGGTTACGCCTTTTCCTACGCAGCAGCACTTCAGGGCTGGTTGTTTATGCGGCCAACCTCGTATTCTGGAGGCAATCATCGGAGATACGCACTCCTGTGTGTGTCAATCCATGTTGCAGATTTGAGTTTATTCACGGTGACACGCACACCATATTGAGGGCTACAGAGAGCGCTACAGAGAGCAGAAAACACGCATTCCAACGAGTGTCAAGGAACAATAACAAATTAAAGCATAACTTTAATTTGGTGACACATGCCCCATCATCTTTGAAAGTAAAACACAGCAACAACAGAAAATTGTGTAAACTTATCTAGTTATTATTAGCGATTCTTGCTAGTCACCTTCATTTATTCTGCTGAATGAATGTACACAGTACATAGTTGCAGGATGAGATAGTGGTTATTAAGTGACCAGAAGGAAATGTAATTTGATCATTTTCAGCTATGTGTATTGCCTTTTCAAAGTATTGCAGAGCACATAAGTTTTATATTAATTGTTTTAAAAGAATCTATGTAGTTTATGAACCATTTACTGCTACTGTGGGCTGCCTATAATAATATTTAATAGCAGTCAATTTGAAATTGTTTTGTCATCTACATCCTTCAATTGTTGAACGGTATCTAAATAATTCAGGTATTACATCATGGCAGCTGCAAGCATGACACAACCTGCGCCCTTCTTAAATGAATTTGGAGAACCCAATATCCCGTGAGAGGAATGGGAAAAGATATTTGAATCATATCTTGTGGCAATTGGAGGGGAAAAGTTCAGTGAGTTTAGGAAACAACATATTTTATTGCACAATTTGGGTCCCACAGGAAGAAAAGTGTTTGAATCACTCCCAGAACCGGAAGATGATGAGGATGATGATGACGATGTGTACAACATTGCACTGGTGAAGTTACGAACTCATTTTGGTGACAAGATAAACATAGTTTTAGAGAGACATAAGTTCTTCAGTCGTACTCAGGGAAAACAGGAAAGTGTTTCAACTTATGTTGCTATACTCCGGGGTCTCAGTAAATTGTGTGATTTCAAGTACTTAAATGATTCCTTAAACAGAGACCAGTTGGTACGTTGCACGAACAACAAAGAAATTCAGAAGAAACTTTTACAGAAGCAACCAGATCTCCAAGAAGCAATGAAGATCGCTCACCTGAAAGCAGAGGGGACAATGTTCACAGTCACTAGCCAGTGACTGGAGTGGAACCAGGAAGGAACCAGATGTCGTCGTCGTGTTCAGGTAAAGAGTGGACGCTTGACTCTGCAGCCACGTGGACCAGGAGGTGTCTTCGACGACCAGGATGGAGGCACGAGCTGTCCCACGCAGGCTCTCGCTGTCCGCGGTGTTGGATCCGGAATCGGCGTCAACAGGCCTTGGCAAAGGCAACCCACGCGGTGAGTGAAGAAAGCGTCTGGTGCGGACTAGGAGAGTCCGGGTGCCCCTCTTTTGGAAGGGAGCAAGGGCCAGTCTGGAGCAACCAGACCAGCAGAAAGAATTCAAAGGTTCGTCGTCTAGGAGGCCACTAGCCAGCCGGCAAGTGACCAGACAACGCGTCGAGCAGCAACAAAGCAGAAGGGCCCCACGCAGATCTCGTGGAGGCTGGAGGGCTGATCTTCGGTGCAGGAGCTGCTCGGGGATGGGGCTTCTCAGTCCCCAAAGCACTTGGTCGAGTTTACCTCGGGAGTCGTGCTGGAAGCGAAGTGCAGTTTCTTCCAAGATGGCCGGTCCCACGTGTCTCGTAACACCCACGGGTCTCAGCTTTGCTGCAGATGTGAGTTGAGGTCGGAGCGGTCTGGGTCTCGTCGGGCTCTGAAGTCTGGATCCTCGAGGGAAGACGACAAAGGGAAGCCGCTGGACGCTTGATGGTGCCTGCTTGTGCAGGGTGGACACTCCTTGTCCACAAGGGAGATTCTTCAGTCTTCTGTGGAGCAGAACGTCGAAGGACATAGTTTCTTCTTGTTGAATAGTTCAGGATAATCTGATTTGGAATGGGACCAGCTCCTACCTTTATCCTGCTAAAGGGGGCTGCACTACTGACTAGGTCCCTCCCCTGGGTGGGACAAGGAAGGGGGGTGGCTACACCCCCAATCCTTTGTCCGGTTTCCCACCAGAGCTGGGGCTGGAGTGCCCCAGCAACTGGTTGGAACCGGTGTATGCACAGGGCACCTTGTGTGCCTCAGGCATGTCTCATTCTTTTCAAGCCTACCCTACCCAATACACAAAATCCTGTCTGGGGTGGTGCTAGCACCTCCCAAGGTAGGAAACCCTTTGTCCAAGCCGCCCTCGCTGGAAGGACTCCCAGCAGCAGGAGGTCAGACTTGTGTCTGTAGTGGCAGCATCCATTTTGTGATGCCAAGGCTCGAGTTAACTTTAACCGGGGTTCTCAGTTACATACATGCCGTGTCCCTCTAGAAGGGTGGAATGCTACCCCCTTTGCCAGAATTGGCGAGGGGGTAGTATTCCAATTCGTATGACACCTTACTCGACATGTTTTGATAATGCTATACCAGAGTTGGCATTTAACCGCGAGGATTATAATGCACTTAAGAGTATATGGTATAGCGTTATCATGGAACAGCTATTAGGACTTGGTTCCGCAAGCTGCAAACGGGCTCAGCTCATGCCAGAGCACCATCTCACATAATTCCAAGCACTCTGCCTTCAGGATTGATAAGGCCTTCCATAGGAGTGCCTGATAGGAATATATGTGTCCATTTTAGGTTTAGATATAGGGATACTATATCTATAGTAAGGGGTGATTATACCACCTTGCCCCAGCTGTCGTGCAGCCAGTTGTGTCAGATTTGGATGGCCAGCCAGGGGTGGCATAATACATGCTGCATCCCCTGGTAGGCCCTGAGTACACCTATGCCCTGGGTACCTAAGGTACACTTGTACAGGGACTGATAAGGTGACCCAGCATCCAATTAGATATGTACCTAAGGTACATGGAGTCCATTTTACAGAGAGAGCAGGAAGCCTGGGGTCCTGAATAGCAGGATCCCAGGCCAACTAAGTCAGAAACCAGCAAAACACTAGGCAAAAAGTTGGGGGCAACCATAGTCAGATATGCACCTTCCTACATAACCCCCCCCCCAAACGAAAGGAGATAAGGCTATCCTTGACCAGGTAAGCCTATATTGCCTGAGTGGCCATATGAGGAGGTGCATGCACTGGCATGGTTACCCCTTATCTCATGGTCCACTAAGCAACCCCTCACCCTAAGGGCATCTGAGGGTCTCCACCATAGGGAATCTCTACCTGTGGTGTGTTTTGGCAAAGAAAAAGGCTGGTGCTGGGATGGAGTACTGAAATGAGGCTCCACTAATGTTGGGCTCAACTTCCTCCAATCACTATCCACCATACATGCCTTTCTTTCCAGGACTGAGTTGCTGTATGCTCTCAGGGTCAACCTCTGGCTACCTAAAGCTGGAGGCTGGGTCCCTCTGTTTGGCTTACTGGAGGGACAGGTCAGGTTTGGGGCCCTTAGGTCCCAGGTTTGGCTGTGCCCAACAGTGTCCATCTGTGGGACGTCCCTAACTAATTTTAAGGGGGATCCCTCAGGAGTTTGTTTTATTTTCACTTGGCTAGGATTACTTGCTTCAGTGCCCTTAATCTGCTGATTGGGGACTTCTTTTGGACAGGGGGCCCTTTGGGGTCCACCACTGGCCTCCCTGACCTCTACAGCCCTGGGCTGACTGAGGCAGGGTAGAGAGGGGCAGGTTACCTGCTCCAGACTGGGTCCCACCGTGGAAGGGTCTACTGACATCAGGGGCTCTGCTAGGCTAGGCCTGACTACCTCTGGGGTAGCTCCTTCACAAGGGGCAAGATCAGTTCCCTGAGGAGGCTGATCCTTTCCTAAAGTCTGGTGGGAGGGAGATTTCTCTTCCTCCTCAATACTGGAGGAGTGATCCATAGTTTAAGGCTTCACAACACTATTATCAGTCTGAGTTTGGGCTGTGGCCATCACAACCCCACCAACCTTTTCAGGAAGGGACTCAGTTTGGGTATGGGCTGTTACCATCACAGCCCTGCTAACCTTTTCAGGGAAGGAATCTGTCTGAGATTTGGCTGAGACTGGCACAGCCCTCCTAACCTGTTCAGGAAGATTTACCATTTTTGAATGGGTTTCTTGTTCTACCTCAGCCCAGGCTGAGATCTCTCAATCATTCCCCAGTAGGCAATCTACAGGCAAGATTGATGACACTGCCACTCTCTTGGGGCCAGTGACACCTCCCCAGCTGAGACTTACCACTGCCATGGGATGATTTTTCTGCACTCCATCAATGTTTGTCACCTGGTATGTGGCACCAGGTATAAGTTGCCTTGAGGGGACTAGGCTTTCAGTCACCATGGTGATGCTAGCCCCAGTGTCTCTATAGGCCTCAACTTTTAAACCATTGATGAGGGGCTCCTGTCTGTATTTGCCCAAAGTGTTAGGACAATCAGTGAAGTTGGCAAACCCCATGCCAGTCTCACAGACAAGAGTATCTAAGTTAGGGGACCTGGTTAGTCCAGAGTCCCCAGGGACTCCCAAAGTAAATCCACCCAAATTCTTGGGGGCACTCCCACCACCTGGGGGATTACTACTAGTAGTAACAGGAGGTTTGGACGTGTTACTTGGGGGTATGTTTTCCTTATTGTTGTTGGCCCTTGGGCAACTACTGTCAGTTTTCCAATGGCCTACCTGTTTGCAGATATGGCAATAAGGTTTCTTCTGGGTATTGGAAGGATTCTGGGACCCACCCCCTTCTGAGGATTTTTGGGGCCCTGTGGTTTGATCTGTAGATTTATTCCCACCCATCTCTTGAGGCTTGGTTGATTCCTTCTTTTGGTCACCACCTTGGTTCTTAGGCCTAATCCTGGTTCTGACCCATTTGTCTGCCCTCTTACCCAATTCTTGTGGAGAGGTCAGATCAGAGTCTACCAGGTGCTGGTGTAATAACTGGTTCTGACAATTATTTAAGACTTGCTCTCTCATAATTAGATTATACAATCCTTTGTAGTCAGTAACTTTACTACCCAGTAACCAACCCTCTAAAGCCTTAGTGGCACAATCCACAAAGTCAGTCCAATCTTGAGCCTGAGTTTTCTGGGTATCCCTGAACAACAACCTGTATTGTTCAGTGGTTAAGCCAAACCCATCAATCAGTGCAGTTTTCAAGACTTGGTAATCATTAGCATCCTCATCTCTAACAGTGAGGAGCTTGTCTCTACCTTTACCTTCAAAGGAGAGCCACAATATAGCTGCCCACTGACTCTGGGGTACCTGCTGTACTTTGCAGGCTCTCTCCAAAGCAGTTATCCACTTGTGGATATCATCTCTTGTCTTATAGGAGGGCACTATTTTGCTCAGGTTTCTGTTATCAAAAATCCTGTCTTTATCCTTAGGGATAGTGCTGCCACCAGTGGGGACTGCCCCACTCAACTGTTGCTCTCTAGCAAAGGCAAGCTTCTCTTTGGCAAGGGCAAGTTCTTCCCTCTGGATCCTCAGATTAGCTTGTTTCATCCTTGCTTCATGTTCTCTCCTCTGAGGGGAAGTCATTCTCCTCTGGGGAGAAGTCATTCTCATATGAGCAGAGCCATGAGAGTGCACAGATCTATTGGAGTCCCTAGAATGAGATCTATCTCTCCTAACTCCAAAGTTAGGCCTGCTTAGGGTCAGTACTGGGGGTCCCCCAGATCCTTCCCTATGTAGGTCTAAGTTGGCCCTAGTAAGTCTGCTGACTAGCTCAGGACCTTTGTCTGCCTCATCCCCAGAGACCTCCTCTTCTTCCTCCTCCTCTTCTACATCTACTGTTTCAGGGAGGTCTGGATCACCAAGGGTACCCTCTAAGGCTGGCATGCTCCTGATGGAGCAGATTTCATCTGCAGTCATGCATTGTTTTATTTTTTGTGCTTCAGACAGGCTGCATTTAAATTGCCACGCACATTTTGGTGCAGGTTAAAAACATGGCACATGAAAAACATGAAAGTGAGGCCTATTCACTTCAGTCTGAAAATGCTTTTGCTGAATTAACATGTTTTTTTGCAATGTAGAGAAAAGTGGCCTTTTTAGCTTTGAAGATTAATAGAATGTGTTTTTCTCTTCCCAGCCCATCCCATATAATCTAAATTTATTATTCCTGTCTTAATAGACTTTGACTTGTTGCATATTTTGATAAACATTTTCAGTTAATAACACCTCTTTTTATAATGTGTGTGAATTAATAATGCACTTGGGAAACATAATGGACTGATTTACATGAATTAATATTATCTTTGTGTTTGTTTTATTTTTGGGGCCTACACAAAACATGGCTGCCTGTGAATCCATCAAGGCTATGACTTGCAATTTAATGAGAAGGGAGCATGCGCAGACTGTGGCAGCTTTCCTCATGACAAAAAGTCAAGGACAACCTGAACTCAACATTCTTGTGACTGTGCCAATGTACCAGTTAGTTAAAAGTGTCCATCTACTGCGCTGAGAAGGAAGGAAGGATGAATTAGATTGAAACATTTTTCCTAGTAAATGTTGCAAATGTTTATAAATGTAGTTATTCATGTATGCTTCTTTTGTTAAGACTAGTGAAGTCAGGTTTTTAGAATGAGTCAGGGAAGTGTGACCTCATGCATCATGACTGACCAATCATGTAAAGGTTTTACTGAAAAATGTTACATCTTTGTGTACTCTGCCAATAATTATGGTATAAATACTGTCCTCTCTGGATGGGGGCTGGCACTTCTTCTTTTTCTCAGCTCAGCTGGCTTCTATGGGTTAGGTACGAGAAACGTCCCGGGAGATTGCTGAAGGGCGGGCTTGCGTCCGAGGAGTGTCAGGGGGAGGTTTCTTGCTTCCACGTCATATCTTGGCACTTCATGCCACATTCCTTTGAGGCCTGTGAAGGGCGGGCTGCTTTCCTCTTTAGACACAGACAGACAGAGAGTGCAGTGGATCAGGATAGGATTAGATGCTAAACTTTAAGTTTATGTTTTGACTAATTAATTAGGTCTGAAAAGATTTATTTGATTTATGCATTTATTTCTCTTAATAGCATATTTTTGCAAACTATTTAAGTACTGATTAGCTTTGCAAGACTATTTTTCTTAGAAACTCTTTAAGACTTTTGCGCCACATTTTTCATAACTACATGTAATGCTTATATGCAGACTGTAATGTGTTCTGTATTATTGATATTTTTCCTGTTTTCCAAATTCTGTAACCTAATTGATATTTTACTAATGAATAAAGGGTCAGAGAAAAACTTAACTTTTGACTAGAAAATAAAACCCTTTAAAATAATCAACAACTCTCTTTTTTGGCTTACAATAATAATTGTCTTTTGACTGTTCATCTTTATTTAAGGTCTCCTGAAGGTAATACATGGTGTGAAGGGCCCAACACCTTTTGAGCGGTAAATTAGAGGTAGCATGAGCGTTTTGCATTGAGAAACTCCCAGAAGAAATTACCGCTCTCCATCACTCCCATCTGTATGAGAAGCCTTTCTAGCATCATATGTCTCTAAGAGACCTAACAGAAAAGGAGCTGTAGGGTTTGAACCCTGTTTCAATTTCCTGGAGGTACACAATTGTCTCATCTCCTGGAAACTGAGAGCTGCATATCTGAAAAGGACCTGTGGAGGGTCACTAACCACTAGGGGAGTCTCTGAAGACTCTCCATGGGTAGACATGCTTCTAGTGTGGTGTAAGTGATGCACCTACCTACACTATGGGTTTACCCACTGATCCCTTGCTAAGAGTTGTAGTCAGGGTGTGCTAGGCCCTTTCTACTACAACAGCTGGTTCAGTAGAACTCAGAGTATTTCTAAGCTTGTTATATGTACCTAGAGTACCTTATGTGATCTTTCAAATGATATTGCAAGATTATGTGTGGTAAAAACAACAGCAAGCTCAAATCCCAACCGCTGCACACCAATGTGAGAAGTTGGCCTGATATATGATGCTCACTAGTTCTAGTGATTACCATGTATCAGTTCAAACAACCCTTATGGTGATTGGTTGTAAGTCAACCTTATAGACCAGCTATCCTAATGGTAGCATTGACAAAGCAGTCTTAGGCTAAACTCTTTTGGCATGTGAAGCCAGCTGTTTTACCACAATATAACCCCTTGAATACCAGATGAAAGGACACCACACAGGTTGTTATGAAAATAAACGTTCTATTTATTAATAACAACACCTCTGAACTCTTTATGAGGTCAGAGGGCTAAGCACATGACAATCTCTTCTGAAAAATACGTTAAGTTGCACGAAATCACAATGGTGCCCTAGGGGCACGACAAACCATATACTAAGTAAGTGGAATGTGAAAGTCAATAGAAAGAATGGAGCTGTCCAGAGGCTGTAGGATCGATGGGACCACGCTACACTAACACTAGGTAAGTACTAGGAGGCCCACGGAACGCGTGTGCAGAGTGTGAACTCACACGCGAGATGCGTAACAACGTCTATGGACAGTACAGTTCAAGTTAAAGGTGAGTACGGACAATCCTGACTAGGTAGGACAACAACGACTGTGGAACTGGACACTAGGACAGTTAAACTACCCTTGAGCACCGAAATGCTCTTGTTACCTCACCCACGGGCCGCGGATGCATAGGGTTCAAAGTGCGTCGGGTTCTCGCGTTGAAGTCAATGGAGCCTGAAAGAAAAGATGCTGCAGGCGACCAGGAGGAAGATGTCAGGTGCAATCCAAGGGTGGATTGTTGAAGAAGGAGACCTGAAAGCAGAGGGGACAATGTTCACAGTCACTAGCCAGTGACTGGAGTGGAACCAGGAAGGAACCAGATGTCGTCGTCATGTTCAGGTGAAGAGTGGACGCTTGACTCTGTAGCCACGTGGACCAGGAGGTGTCTTCGACAACCAGGATGGAGGCACGAGCTGTCCCACGCAGGCTCTCGCTGTCGGCGGTGTTGGATCCGGAATCGGCTTCAACAGGCCTTGGCAAAGGCAACCCACGCGGTGAGTGAAGAAAGCGTCTGGTGCGGACTAGGAGAGTCCGGGGTGCCCCTCTTTTGGAAGGGAGCAAGGGCCAGTCTGGAGCAACCAGACCAGCAGAAATAATTCAAAGGTTCGTCGTCTAGGAGGCCACTAGCCAGCCGGCAAGTGACCAGACAACGCGTCGAGCAGCAACAAAGCAGCAGGGCCCCACGCAGATCTCGTGGAGGCTGGAGGGCTGATCTTCGGTGCAGGAGCTGCTCGGGGATGGGGCTTCTCAGTCCCCAAAGCACTTGGTCGAGTTTACCTCGGGAGTCGTGCTGGAAGCGAAGTGCAGTTTCTTCCAAGATGGCCGGTCCCACGTGTCTCGTCGCACCCACGGGTCTCAGCTTTGCTGCAAATGTGAGTTGAGGTCGGAGAGGTCTGGGAATCCGGGTCTCGTCGGGCTCTGAAGTCTGGATCCTTGAGGGAAGATGACAAAGGGAAGCTGCTGGACGCTTGATGGTGCCTGCTTGTGCAGGGTGGACACTCCTTGTCCACAAGGGAGATTCTTCAGTCTTCTGTAGAGCAGAACGTCGAAGGCCAGTGTTTCTTCTTGTTGAATAGTTCAGGATAATCTGATTTGGAATGGGACCAGCTCCTACCTTTATCCTGCTAAAGGGGGCTGCACTACTGACTAGGTCCCTCCCCTGGGTGGGACCAGGAAGGGGGGTGGCTACACCCCCAATCCTTTGTCCGGTTTCCCGCCAGAGCTGGGGCTGGAGTGCCCCAGCAACTGGTTGGAACCGGTGTATGCACAGGGCACCTTGTGTGCCCCAGGCATGTCTCATTCCTTTCAAGCCTACCCTACCAAATACACAAAATCCTGTCTGGGGTGGTGCTAGCACCTCCCAAGGCAGGAAACCCTTTGTCCAAGCCGCCCTCGCTGGAAGGACTCTCAGCAGCAGGAGGTCAGACTTGTGTCTGTGGTGGCAGCATCCATTTTGTGATGCCAAGGCTCGAGTTAACTTTAACCGGGGTTCTCAGTTACATACATGTCGTGTCCCTCTAGAAGGGTGGAATGCTACCCCCGTTGCCAGAATTGGTGAGGGGGTAGTATTCCAATTCGTATGACACCTTACTCGACATGTTTTGATAATGCTATACCAGAGTTGGCATTTAACCGCGAGGATTATAATGCACTTAAGAGTATATGGTATAGCGTTATCATGGAACAGCTATTAGGACTTGGTTCCGCAAGCTGCAAACGGGCTCAGCTCATGCCAGAGCACCATCTCACATAATTTCAAGCACTCTGCCTTCAGGATTGATAAGGCCTTCCATAGGAGTGACTGATAGGAATATATGTGTCCATTTTAGGTTTAGATATAGGGATACTATATCTATAGCAAGGGGTGATTACACCACCTTGCCCCAGCTGTCGTGCAGCCAGTTGTGTCAGATTTGGATGGCCAGCCAGGGGTGGCATAATACATGCTGCATCCCCTGGTAGGCCCTGAGTACACCTATGCCCTGGGTACCTAAGGTACACTGTACAGGGGCTGATAAGGTGACCCAGCATCCAATTAGATATGTACCTAAGGTACATGGAGTCCATTTTACAGAGAGAGCAGGAAGCCTGGGGTCCTGAATAGCAGGATCCCAGGCCAACTAAGTCAGAAACCAGCAAAACACTAGGCAAAAAGTTGGGGGCAACCATAGTCAGATATCCACCTTCCTACAACAGCATTCTAGTTGAAAGACATCCCTTACCCTGCATCCATGAGATGCTGAGCACCATGGGGAAAGCAACTAATTTCAGCATGCTAGACCTCTCCATGGCATACCACCAAGTGGAGCTACATCCAGACTCAAGAAGACTCACGGCATTCACCAATCCCTTGGGAACCTTTATGTTCTCCCGCATGCCGTTCAGGTTAGCATCGGCGGCAGCCGTATTCCAGAAAATTATGCAGTGCATTCTTGATGGAGTACCTAAAACATTATGCTTCCAAGATGATGTCCTAATCTATGGCGCCACTGTGGGGGAGCATGACAATATCCTGAGACAAGTACTTTATAAATTCAAAAATGCAGGCCTTACACTAAAAAAAGAGAAGTGCCAACTCGGTGTGGATTCTGTGGAATATCTGGGACATTGCATCTCCAGAGATGGGTTTAAACCGAAGTTCTGCCTGTTTGAGGCTGTGAATGAGGCTCCAGCGCCCACAAATAAAGAGGAACTCAAATCCTTCCTGGGTTTAGCAGAATATATGGTGAAATACGTCAATCATTTTGCAGAAGTCACTGCCAATCTAAGAGACCTCACTAAAAGAAATGTTCAATTCCAATGGTTAGAGGAACACCAACGAATCATTTCGAAAGTTAAAGAAAGCATAATTTCTGCTCCATATCTGTATAACTTCGAACAAAACAGGAAAACTATCCTCACCACAGATGCGAGTGGGAAAGGTTTGGGAGCGACATTATCGCAAGTGATTGATGGCAAGGAAAGGATTGTGGCCTTCGCCTCACGAACTTTGACTAAGGCTGAATTGAACTATTCTGTGGTGGAAAGAGAACCGTTGGCTTGTTTTTGGGGGGTAAAACACTTCAGATTTTTTCTATGGGGCATACATTTTTGTATACGCACTGATCACAAGCCCCTGGTTTTTATGTTTAATCCAAGAAACAACTCTTGTAACACCCCCCGCACAGCCAAATGGATTTTGGGGTTTGAAGGTTTGGGAAATACGCAATGAACTTTGTATTGACAAGGGTCTTTTGTTTAGGAAGGATAAGATAATCCCTCCCGAAGCCATCAGAAACAAGATTATAGACCTGGTTCATGAAGGCCACTTAGGAAGAAGCTTGACCAAGGCAAGATTACGTGAGCGCTACTGGTTTCCTAACATGGATACTTTAGTAGAAGATAAAGTTAAGCATTGCCAGGCATGCGCAAACAGTGATAAATCAAAGACACAGAGGAAAGCTCCCATTTTTCCGGTCTCCATACCAAACATACCGTGGGAGAAGGTTGCCCTTGACATAATGGGCCCATTTAATCTCGCAAGAGTAATGAAGAGGTTTGCCATAGTCCTAGAGGACTACCATTCACATTGGATGGTTGTTAAAATGGTTAATCAAATAACTACCGCCATAGTCATCCAATTTTTGAGAGATACCTTTGCTACGGAAGGCATTCCAGCATCCATTGTCACCGACAATGGAGTACAGTTTGTATCTCATAATATGACAGAATTCCTCAGCATGCTTAATATAACACACACAAGATCACCACTTTACTGTTCCAGGGCAAATGGTCTGGTGGAGAGAATGAACCGTATGGTTAAAGGGGGAATTTAGGTAGCCAATAGCAACAGCATTCCTATTGAGCAAGCCCTTCAAGAAATGTTGTGGGCCTATCACACAACCCCTAATCAAGTCACTGGAGTCTTCCCATTTTCAGCCTTAAGAGGAAGAAAACCATGTACCAAATTCTTTCCCAATCGGCTAGGCGGGGGATCCCACATCAACAGAGACATGCGTGAATTTAATGACAAAATCCACATTCGCCAAAACAAATACAAAGAGCATTATGACTCAAAACATGGTACCAAGACCCCTCAATGGAAAATAGGCGATTGGGTTTGTATCAAAAATCCCAGGAGTGGCAATCCTGAGAGTAACTTCTAGAAACCAAGGTGTATAACAGCAGTCAGAAAAAACACGGTCATTTTAGATGATGACCAAATGTGGAGTATGGACAGGTTAGTCAAATCACAACAAGAACAGGACTGACAGGTGACCCAAAACTTTCCTACTTATTCCCACCCATCAAATCCTACCCCAACCCGAAGAACACGCAAAACACCTGAATGGCACAAGGACTTTATTTTGTACGAATGAACCTCAAAAGAAACTTATATCTGAACTGTGACTATGGAATTTATTGTATTTGCATTAGGGAGGGAAGATGTGTTACAATCTGTTAGGTTTTATTTTATCCTCTTCATCGCATTGTACTAATATTAGTTCACTCTTGGTATGTTCCATCCCCCCTTACCTACATTCTGGTTGGTACCTTCCTGAGACTCTGAAGGCTTCCTTAGAATGCTCAGGTGAGGGACCTGTACTGCTGGAGAATGGAGTGGATAAGAATAAAGGCTGTTCAAACTCTCTTACTTGTTTCAGTCCTTGATCACCTGGCAGTCTTTATAACACTTACTAACATACAGTCCCTTTCTAAGATGAATGTTACCGGAAAGGGACCTGATAGCAAAAGACATGTGTTTTAAAACTTCATGGGCTATAAATTGCACACAGATGATCAATCATGGTAATTAAGAAATCATTTTTAGAAGCATTAAATGTGAACTGTAACTCGTCCAAGCATGTTTTTTTTTAAGGGACAAACTTCTCCCTTTTCCGTCTTCATACTGCTGTTCAAAAAAGGTTTTTGTTTTGGCGTTTATAACAAAAAGAAGAGCTCAGGTCTTACAAGCATTATTCTGCTTAGGCCGCATGTGGAGAGCAAGGCACGTGCACGTGCACACTCCAGTACGGATGACAGCGCTAGGTCAGGTGTAACATGAAAGCAAAGTACAGAACTCCCATGATCGCTTTTAGGTGACCTCGAGACGCCACAATGTACTAAAGAAACAGCCCATGGAAAATAAAATGCAATCGTTTAGACAAAAAAGCAGTCATGTAGCTAAGAACCGGAGTATGTGCAAAACAAGAGAGGTTCGGTATTAAATACACTCGATCACTGGTAAACAATTCCCAAGCAGGCCTCTGCAACAGGTTATAATTGCATAACATTATGATGTGAATGCAGAGCCCGCACACTGCCCAGATGAACAGAAGGGCCCTGCACACATTTGTTTTCAGAAGTTGCTGTCACGGAGAGCTACAACATAGATACTGAGCACGTGAGCTGCGCTGAATTAAGTTCGCTAGAAGAAACCAAGAGAACCCGTTTACTAAATAGAGTAATTCAGTCTAAAAACAAAGCTACACTGGCACAACTTAGCTGAATAGCTTAGACAATTGTGACAAATGAAGTCTCTGTCTTTACAACAATGGAATAAGACACCTACAATGTATTCGCATGTCTTGTAAAAAAAAAAAGCTCTGCCACAAACGCTAGTTACATGATGAAAGAGAGCGCACAACGGGAACGTCGTACCACACATAAATCAAGGACAATTTGCAATTAAAGAAATGTTTACTTTTTAAGGAAAGCTACAAATTGAAGATATTTTCCATTCTTGTTGAACGATGCCACTCCAGTAAGCAAAAACATAGCTGGGACTGCATAGAAGAGGGTTTCGCTGTGAATAAGCAGCACAACCTTTTACTATTTAGTAAAACAACTCAGGTCACAAACTGGCACTGAAAGTATTATGAACGGCAGCACTGGCAGCGCGCTAGCGCTATTAATAAAATGTAAAGTACACTTTGAATAAAACTGATACCTCTCGAGGAGCAGCGATTATGCGGGCCGGACTGCGCCGCAATGACTACCTCCGACAATCAACACTCTCCCGCTGCTTTGCACCACATCAGGGTTTGCATTTCTCTGCTGCTTTCTTGTTCACCTCCCCCTTCAGTGGCTCACTCATAAAACAAGGAAAGAAGCAGATTGTAGTCACAATAAAGTCATGAGACAGAACCATCAGGTGTGACCCACACAGGGGTCTCTCACTCAGTGGATGGAGTCTGAGGACGGAGGGGGTATTTCACCCACACAGGGGTCTCTCACTCAGTGGATGGGGTCTGAGGACGGAGGGGGTATTTCACCCACACAGGGGTTTCTCACTCAGTGGATGGGGTCTGAGGTCAGAGGGGGTATTTCACCCACACAGGGGTCTCTCACTCAGTGGATGGGGTCTGATGGAGAGGGTATTTCACCCACAGAGGGGTTTCTCACTCAGAGGATGGGGTCTGAGGACAGAGAGGGTATTTCACCCACAGAGGGGTCTCTCACTCAGTGGATAGGGTCTGAGGACGGAGGGGGTATTTCACCCACACAGGGGTCTCTCCATCAGTGGATGGGGTGCTGAGGACGGAGGGGGTATTTCACCCACACAGGGGTTTCTCACTCAGTGGATGGGGTCTGAGGAAAGAGGGGGTATTTCACCCACACAGGGGTCTCTCACTCAGTGGATGGGGTCTGATGGAGAGGGTATTTCACCCACACAGGGGTCTCTCACTCAGTGGATGGGGTCTGAGGACAGACGGGGCATTTCACCCACACAGGGGTCTCTCACTCAGTGGATGAGGTCTGAGGACGGAGGGGGTATTTCACCCACACAGGGCCTCTCACTCAATGGATGGGGTCTAAAGGAGGGGGTATTTCACCCATACAGGGGTATCTCACTAAGTGGATGGGGTCTGTTGGAGGGGTTAATTCACCCACAAAGGGGTCTCTCACTCAGTGGAGGGGGTCTGAGGATGGAGGGGGTATTTCACCCACACAGGGGTCTCTCACTCAATGGATGGGGTCTGAAGGAGGGGGTATTTCACCCACACAGGGGTCTCTCACTCAGTGGATGGGGTCTGAGGACGGAGGGGGTATTTCACCCACACAGGGGTCTCTCACTCAGTGGACGGGGTCTGAGGACGGAGGGGGTATTTCACCCACAAAGGGGTCTCTCACTCAGTGGATGGGGTCTGAGGACGGAGGGGGTATTTCACCCACACAGGGGTCTCTCACTCACTGGATGGGGTCTGAGGACGGAGGGGGTATTTCACACACACAGGGGTCTCTCACTCAGTGGATGGGGTCTGAGGATGGAGGGGGTATTCCATCAACACAGGGGTCTCTCACTCAGTGGATGGGATCTGAGGAAGGAGGGGGTATTTCACCCACACAGGGGCCTCTCACTCAATGGATGGGATCTGAAGGAGGGGGTATTTCACCCTCACAGGGGTCTCTCACTCAGTGGATGGGGTCTGAGGACGGAGAGGGTATTTCACCCACACACGGGTCTCTCACTCAATGGATGGGGTTTGAGGATGGAGGAGGTGTTTCACCCAAACAGGGGTCTCTCACTCAGTGGATGGGGTCTGATGGAGGGGATATTTCACCCACAGGGGTCTCTCACTCAGTGGATGGGGTCTGATGGATGGGGTATTTCACCCACAGTGTTCTCTCGCTCAGATGGGGTGGGGTTTGAGGACGGAGGAGGTGTTTCACCCAAACAGGGGTCTCTCACTCAGTGGATGGGGTCTGATGGAGGCGATATTTCACCCACAGGGGTCTCTCACTCAGTGGATGGGGTCTGATGGATGGGGTATTTCACCCACAGGGTTCTCTCGCTCAGAGGATGAGGTGTGATGGAGGGGGTATTTCACCCACACAGGGGTCTCTCTCTCTCAGTGGATGGGGTCTGAGGAAGGAGGGGTTATTTCACCCACAGGGGTCTCTCACTCAGTGGATGGGGTCTGATGGAGGGGGTAATTCACCCACACAGGGGTCTCTCACTCAGTGCATGGGGTCTGAGGACAGAGGGGGTATTTCACCCACACAGGGGCCTCTGACTCAGTGGATGGGGTCTGATGGAGGGGGTATTTCACCCACACAGGGGTCTCTCACTTAGTGGATCGGGTCTGAGGACGGAGGGGGTATTTCACCCACACAGGGGTCTCTCACTCAATGGATGGGGTCTAAAGGAGGGGGTATTTCACCCACACAGGGATCTCTCACTCAGTGGATGGGGTCTGAGGATGAGGGGGTATTTCACCCACACAGGGGTCTCTCACTCAGTGCATGGGGTCTGAGGACGGAGGGGGTATTTCACCCACACAGGGGTCTCTCACTCAGTGGATGGGGTCTGAGGACGGAGGGGGTATTTCACCCACACAGCGGGCTCTCACTCAGTGCATGGGGTCTGAGGACAGAGGGGATATTTCACCCACACAGCGGTCTCTCACTCAATGGAGGGGGTGTGAGGACGGAGGGAGTATTTCACCCACACAGGGGTCTCTCACTCAGTGCATGGGGTCTGAGGACGGAGGGTGTGTTTCACCCACACAGGGGTCTCTCACTCAGTGCATGGGGTCTGAGGATGGAGGGGGTATTTCACCCACACAGGGGTCTCTCACTCAGTGCATGGGGTCTGAGGACAGAGGGGATATTTCACCCACACAGCGGTCTCTCACTCAATGGAGGGGGTGTGAGGACAGAGGGGATATTTCACCCACACAGGGGTCTCTCACTCAGTGCATGGGGTCTGAGGATGGAGGGGGTGTTTCACCCACACAGGGGTCTCTCACTCAATGGAGGGGGTGTGAGGACGGAGGGAGTATTTCACCCACACAGGGGTCTCTCACTCAGTGCATGGGGTCTGAGGACGGAGGGTGTGTTTCACCCACACAGGGGTCTCTCACTCAGTGCATGGGGTCTGAGGATGGAGGGTGTGTTTCACCCACACAGGGGTCTCACTCAGT
Source organism: Lissotriton helveticus (assembly GCF_964261635.1). Taxonomy (NCBI): domain Eukaryota; kingdom Metazoa; phylum Chordata; class Amphibia; order Caudata; family Salamandridae; genus Lissotriton; species Lissotriton helveticus. Next base: position 711,937 of record NW_027611656.1, on the reverse strand, counting down.
GGATGGGGTCTGAGGACGGAGAGGGTATTTCACCCACACAGCGGTCTCTCACTCAGTGAATGGGGTCTGAGGATAGAGGGGTGTTCCACCCACACAGGGGTCTCTCACTCAGTGGATGGGGTCTGAGGACAGAGGGGGTATTTCACCCACACAGGGGTCTCTCACTCAGTACATGGGGTATGAGGACAGAGGGGGTATTTCACCCACACAGGGGTCTCTCACTCAGTGGATGGGGTCTGAGGATGGAGGGGGTGTTTCACCCACACAGGGGTCTCTCACTCAGTGGATGGGGTCTGAGGATGGAGGGGGTATTTCACCCACACAGGGGTCTCTCACTCAGTGGATGGGGTCTGAGGACCGAGGGTGTTAGACCTGGCACCTTGGCGTGAGTCTCCCTTCCACTTTTTGCTGATGTGCCTCAGAGGTTTTGCTGGTATTCGATGCTCAGGGCACTGCGCCACGGCCAATCCGTGCCGCAGTGCAAGTGCTCCCAATGTAAAGTGTATCCGTAATTGAATTCCACGATTGGCTTATTTGGTTTACTGTCAGTCCCCAGTAACGTGCACGAGGAGTGCCGGGGCTTGTAGATACAAATGCCGCTAGTGGGCTTGCAGCGCTGGTTGCTCCCCCCACAGAAGCGGCCTTGTAACATGTGTCTCGGGTCCGCCATTGCAGACCCTGCGTACAGTCTGGTACTGTCACGCTGACTGTGCAAGTGCCCACATTTGCCAGTCCCTAAACCTTCCCTAACCTTCATATCAGTCACCCCTATGGTAGGCCTACGGGCAGGGTGCATTGTAAGCGTAAGGTAGGACAAGCCTAGTGTGTGGCATGTCCTAGTAGTGAATTACTGCCCTTTTCATTCTTCACTATTGGAGGGCTGCCTGTTCTCTTATGCCAAGATGGGCTGCCGCAATTATTACACGCTATAGTCCCAGCAGGCTCAGGGAACACGGTGGCACGGCGAGTTTAGTATGCTTGAACTCAGAATAATAAAATACTTCCTTTAGTAAGGTTTATTTTAATATCCTGTGTTTGCAAATGCTACTTTTAGAAAGTTAGCATTTGCTCGCCTAACTATTTCAGCCCGCCTCTGCCTGGATGTGTATCTGCTGTCTGGGTTTGTGTGAGTGACAGGGCTGGGAGATTCCCGGGGACAGTCGGGGTTACCAGGTGGTGAATGGGGTGCTTACACCAGGATGGGTGGGCGGAGTAGTCCTTGACTCTGAATAGGGTTGTGCTCCACCACCACAATGCTGGCTCCACCTCCTACGGAGCGTCTGATGTCTCTGCCCTGCACCCTGAAAGAAGACGGCAGCTTCCTGTAAACAGAGTACTCCAAAACCGGGTTGAACTAGGCTCAGGCCCCCTGGCCTACAAAGACAAAAGAAATGCAGTATAAATATAGGAGCTCCGCTCCTTACAAAACAGATCCAGTTTTGACCACGACGAACCTCTGCCTGACTAGAAGGACCAAGAGAAGCTGAAGGACGGAAACCAGTCTGTATCCTGAAAGACTGGCCTGCAGTGGTCCCTTGCTGAGAACGGAGAGGAAAAGACCAGAGAGGACTTTGTAGACTTGTGCCTGAAACGATCTCCAAGGGCTTGATCATGAGCTTGCCCCCTGACCGGAACCCCAGGACCATTGGGTTCCATTCTGCCTGTGCCCGTCTCCTGTTGGGCCTTAAGTTCTTATTCCCTCGCTGGAGTTGTGACTCGGGTGCCTTCGCCCCTCCTAAGGTCGTGACAGCTCGGAGCCTGGTCGCCCCGCCGCAGAGAGCCCCGCACATCCCTGAGTCGCTCTTCGCTTCAGTACTGGGCCGCCCGCTCTACTGTCACCTCGCCTGCTACGGATCACATTGTGCGCCTCTCATCTTCTCCCGCCCAAATCTGCACGGAACGCATCTGATAGCCTCGGACGGTCCGTACGTCGTAACGTACCCGACTGTCTCGCTTTGCCCTCCTGTATACCAAGGCTCGTGCCACACCTCAAGAAAGGCCTCCCCGTACAGTGGTACTGGAAGCCTGGTGCTGCATCCGTCTGCCCGAGAACGCGAGGCCCCTCACAGATCCACAGGTATGACTTGGCATGCTAAGAAGTAGTACGCCCCGCAGGCCTGAACGGCGCCTCACCCCGTGAGCTGCATCAGACCCCGGATCGCCACAACCCTCCACAGTCCTGCTCACCCGCCTCGCACCTCGAGGGGGCTCCGAGCCGGAGAGATCCTCTGGAGAACCGTCGGCCTTGTCCCGGGCCCACCTTCACCAGTAGCTGCGCCTGAAACGCCTCGGACATCCACAAGCAAGGTACACTTGAACTCCGTCTCAAGTTCATATCGTATCCAGGGTCCGCAACGTTCTGTTTTCCCTGTCATCGTACCTTGCTGAACAACGAACATTTAAAGAACAATTGCCTATTTAAATCTGGTGGCCCTCAAATCGCTAAACGTTATATGGTCTTGTGATAACTCTGCATCTGAAGTATTTTTTATATAAAGTCTATGTATTTTTGATACAACTTAAACAACTGGTGTCCATTTGTGGTGGGTCAGTGGGTTTACTGTATGTGATCATAAATGCTTAACTAACTATCGCCCTGAAGATTAGCCTTGTCTGCTCGCGCCACGCAACCTAGAGGGTGAGCAGGGGTTATTCGAAGGAGTAGTTCCCTTGCCCACACTAGAGGAGGAGGCCTCTGCTTGTCGCAAGTGCATACCTGTGCCAACCAGAGACCTCCGATTCTAACAGAGGGGGTATTTCATCCACACAGGGGTCTCTCATTAAGTTTATGGGGTCTGAGGATGGATGGGGTGTTTCACCCACACAGGGGTCTCTCACTCAGTGGAGGGGGTCTGAGGGCAGAGGGGGTATTTCACCCACACAGGGGTCTCTCACTCAGTGGATGGGGTCTGAGGACAGAGGGGATATTTCACCCATACAGGGGCCTCTCACTCAGTGGATGGGGTCTGAGGACGGAGAGGGTATTTCACCCACACAGACAATCTTGGCTCCTTTATCTCACTCTTGATTCCACCTCGTGGCTGTTTAATCCACCCCCAGACACTCTCAGCTCCTTTATCTCACTCTTGATTCCACCTCGTGGCTCTTTAATCCACCCCAGACACTCCCGGCTCCTTTATCTCAATCTTGATTCCACCTCATGGCTCTTCAATCCAGCCCCAGACACTCTGGACTCCTTTATCTCACTCTTGATTCCACCTCATGGCTCTTTAATCCACCGCCAGCCACTCTCGGCTCCTTTATCTCACTCTTAATTCCACGTCATGGCTCTTTAATCCACCCCAGACAATCTCGGCTCCTTTATCTCACTCTTGATCCCACCTCATGGCTCTTTAATCCACCCCCAGACACTCTTGGCTCCTTTATCTCACTCTTGATTCCACCCCATGGCTCTTTCATCCACCCCTGACACTCTTGGCTCCTTTATCTCACTCCTGTAGGTCCCTACTTTCGGCTTTTGTCACTTTTTTCATCTTTCTCTTCCTCTTTCTTCCCGCTCGTGTGTTTTTCACTCCCTTGTTATGGGTAAAAGTCTGATGAGGGAAAATAAGTGCCGGCCTCAAAAACGAGAGTGCAGATGGGCCCCACCTGCGACCACCGGCTCAAATTAAGCTCTAATCAACATTATACCCCTTCTTTGATAAATTAAAGAATTTAGGACCATCGGGCCGGGTGGGGAAAGAAAAAAAACAGACTGGAAGGAGAGAAATGAAAAGAAAGAAAACACAAAAAAGAGAATGCTAGAGGAAGAGGATACGCGTGAGTCACTCCATGACCGCATCTCCTCGACCCACCACTGTGGACTTCTGATACAGCGAATGTCTGCGTCTTAGCTGTTGTTTCTTGCTCAAACGCTATGGAGGTCTCATGATCCTACGGGTGGTCTGGCTTATGGTGGTCTCATGATCCTACGGGTGGTCTGGCTCATGGTGGTCTCATGATCCTACGGGTGGTCTGGCTCATGGTGGTCTCATGATCCTACGGGTGGTCTGGCTCATGGTGGTCTCATGCTCCTACGGGTGGTCTGGCTCATGGTGGTCTCATGATCCTACGGGTGGTCTGGCTCAGGGTGGTCTCATGATCCTACGGGTGGTCTGGCTCATGGTGGTCTCATGATCCTACGGGTGGTCTGGCTCAGGGTGGTCTCATGATCCTACGGGTGGTCTGGCTCACGGTGGTCTCATGATCCTACGGGTGGTCTGGCTCACGGTGGTCTCATGATCCTAGGGGTGGTCTGGTTCATGGTGGTCTCATGATCCTACGGGTGGTCTGGCTCACGGTGGTCTCATGATCCTACGGGTGGTCTGGCTCATGGTGGTCTCATGATCCTACGGGTGGCCTGGCTCATGGTGGTCTCATGATCCTACGGGTGGTCTGGCTCATGGTGGTCTCATGATCCTACGGGTGGTCTGGCTCATGGTGGTCTCAGGATCCTAGGGGTGGTCTGGTTCATGGTGGTCTCATGATCCTACGGGTGGTCTGGCTCACGGTGGTCTCATGATCCTACGGGTGGTCTGGCTCATGGTGGTCTCATGATCCTAGGGGTGGTCTGGTTCATGGTGGTCTCATGATCCTACGGGTGGTCTGGCTCATGGTGGTCTCATGATCCTACGGGTGGTCTGGCTCATGGTGGTCTCATGATCCTACGGGTGGCCTGGCTCATGGTGGTCTCATGATCCTACGGGTGGTCTGGCTCATGGTGGTCTCATGATCCTACGGGTGGTCTGGCTCATGGTGGTCTCATGATCCTACGGGTGGTCTGGCTCATGGTGGTCTCAGGATCCTAGGGGTGGTCTGGTTCATGGTGGTCTCATGATCCTACAGGTGGTCTGGCTCATGGTGGTCTCATGATCCTAGGGGTGGTCTGGCTCAAGGTGGTCTCATGATCCTACGGGTGGTCTGGCTCAGGGTGGTCTCATGATCCTACGGGTGGTCTGGCTCATGGTGGTCTCATGATCCTACGGGTGGTCGGGCTCAGGATGGTCTCATGATCCTACGGGTGGTCTGGCTCATGGTGGTCTCATGATCCTACGGGTGGTCTGGCTCATGGTGGTCTCATTATCCTACGGGTGGTCTGGCTCATGGTGCGCTCATGATCCTACGGGTGGTCTGGCTCATGGTGGTCTCATGATCCTACGGGTGGTCTGGCTCATGGTGGTCTCATGATCCTACGGGTGGTCTGGCTCATGGTGGTCTCATTATCCTACGGGTGGTCTGGCTCATGGTGCGCTCATGATCCTACGGGTGGTCTGGCTCATGGTGCGCTCATGATCCTACGGGTGGTCTGGCTCGTAGTGGTCTCATGATCCTACGGGTGGTCTGGCTCATGGTGATCTCATGATCCTACGGGTGGTCTGGCTCATGGTGGTCTCATGATCCTACGGGTGGTCTGGCTCAGGGTGGTCTCATGATCCTATGGGTGGTCTGGCTCATGGTGGTCTGAAGATCCTACGGCTCGTCTAGCTCATGGTGGTCTCATGATCCTATGGGTGTTCCGGCTCATGGTGGTCTCATGATCTTGCGGGTGGTCTGGCTCATGGTGGTCTCATGATCCTACGGGTGGTCTGGCTCATGGTGGTCTGAAGATCCTACGGGTCGTCTAGCTCATGGTGATCTCATGATCCTAGGGTTGGTCTGGCTCATGGTGGTCTCATGATCCTACGGGTGGTCTGGCTCATGGTGGTCTGAAGATCCTACGGGTCGTCTAGCTCATGGTTGTCTCATGATCCTATAGGTGGTCCGGCTCATGGTGGTCTCATGATCCTACGTGTAGCCTGGCTCATGGTGGTCTCATGATCCTACGGGTGGTCTGGCTCATGGTCGTCTCATGATCCTCTGGGTGGTCTGGCTCATGGTGGTCTCATGATCCTACGGGTGGTCTGGCTCATGGTGGTCTCATGATCCTATGGGTGGTCTGGCTCATGGTGGTCTCATGATCCTACGGGTGGTCTGGCTCATGGTGGTCTCATGGTCCTACGGGCGGGGGGTAATCTGGTCTGGCTCATGGTGGTCTCATGATCCTACGGGTGGTCTGGCTCATGGTGGTCTCATGATCCTGCGGGTGGTCTGGCTCATGGTGGTCATTGATCCTACGGGTGGTCTGGCTCATGGTGGGCTCATGATCCTGCGGGTGGTCTGGCTCATGGTGGTCATTGATCCTATGGGTGGTCTGTCTCACGGTGGTCTCATGATCCTACGGGTGGTCTGGCTCATGGTGGTCTCATGATCCTGCGGGTGGTCTGGCTCATGGTGGTCATTGATCCTACGGGTGGTCTGGCTCATGGTGGTCTCATGATCCTGCGGGTGGTCTGGCTCATGGTGGTCATTGATCCTACGGGTGGTCTGTCTCACGGTGGTCTCATGATCCTACGGGTGGTCTGGCTCATGGTGGTCTCATGATCCTACGGGTGGTCTGGCTCATGGTGGTCTCATGATCCTACGGGTGGTCTGGCTCATGGTGGTCTCATGATTCTACGGGTGGTCTGGCTCACGGTGGTCTCATGATCCTACGGGTGGTCTGGCTCAGGGTGGTCTCATGATCCTAGGGGTGGTCTGGCTCATGGTGGTCTCATGATCCTACGGGTGGTCCGGCTCATGGTTGTCTCATGATCCTACGGGTGGTCTGGCTCATGGTGGTCTCATGATCCTATGGGTGGTCTGGCTCATGGCGGTCTCATGATCCTACGGGTGGTCTGGCTCATGGTGGTCTCATGATCCTACGGGTGGTCTGGCTCATGGTGGTCTGAAGATCCTACAGGTCGTCTAGCTCATGGTGGTCTCATGATCCTATGGGTGGTCCGGCTTATGGTGGTCTCATGATCCTACGGGTGGTCTGGCTCATGGTCGTCTCATGATCCTACGGGTAGTCGGGCTCTTTCTTCCAAACATCTTGTGTCGGTGTAAATGTGGCCAAAGAATGTGATCTCTTCTTTTTCTAGTTCACGCTTGACTGGATTCAGTCGATCCAATGCCGTCCTGCTGGAGGTCTCTCCTCTTCAGCCAGGAAGCTCAGAGACTCTGGGCCTCATTTATGAGGTTTTGGGTAGGGCAGCACCACAAGGAATCTTGCTGCATTGCTCTACGTCAGAACAAAAGGGCAGGAATGCGCGTATCTATGTGATACAGCGCATTCCTGTCCTTTTCCCCAGCGCAGGCGCACAGTGGGCTGCCGTGCGCCAATACAGGCAGCCTTTCACCATGGTGCAATGCAAGGGTGCCTGCGTTGCAGGGTTGATTGATTTTGTGCAGGAAGGGAGACCTTCCTGCACAAAGTCAATCACAAAAGGCAATTTCCTTTTTTCTGTGTGTGCAGCAGAATGCAACACTAATAGAAAAAGAAAAGCACAGGGAGAAATAAAAATAAATCTCCTTGTTGTGCCTCCCTAATGCACCCCCTGGGGTGGCTTTAGATTCTGACGTATTCCCAGGTTCACAATTTCTCGTAAATCTGAGAATGCGTCAGGTTCCATGAGTGTTGTGTGGGAGCACCCACAGAACTCACGTTTCATGCAGTGTTCAGCATGGAAGGGGCACATATATTTATAAGGCCATGAAAAGCTTCACGTGGCCTTATAAATATTCAGTGGTACATTGTGCCACTGGAACATCAAAAAAGTGAAATTCTTGAGGCACAAAAGTGTCAGTCTCTGGGTTCTACTTGCACCAGCACGGGACCTGGCTAGGTGCCAACCATCTGGTCAGCTCTCAGCCTGAGTTGGCTTCATCTTGCCAACCACGAGCAGCATCTCCTTTTGGATTCTGGTGAAGAACGTGTTAGCCCTGTGGATCCTCCTCAGGTGGACCGATTTGCAACTTGTGATAACGCCCATTGTCCACAATTCTGTGCCCTCCAGTTTACACTATGGGAAATGTTGGGGGACACATTTCGGTTGAGGTAGAGTTTTCCACTTCACTACACCTTTCTTCCTATATCCTTAATTCCCCCAGTTTTCAGGAACATTCACCATGACTGGTGCAAAGCAATTCTTACCACCCATGACTGGTCAAAAGGCTGTTGTATGTGGACCATCTGCGCCTCTCTTTGTGCCACCCTCTACAGAGTGGAGCTTCTTTCTCAAGGTCCACTCTGAAAGGCAGATTGGAAAGTCTGGAGATCGAGAGGGGCAGGATACGCACCTCACTCTCCAGAGCCCCCACCTTCATGTCTGGAGACTGAGAGGGGCGGGACCCGTGCTCGCCCTTGCAGAGCCTCCATCTTCATGTCTGCAGATTGAAAGGGGCATCGGAGCTCCTTCCAGCTGCCAATGGAGGTGGTCGATATAATTTTATCAGCTTGTTGCCCCTCCACCTAGTCAGTCTATTCTGGAAGGTAAAACTCATACATCGTCTGACCTGTCAATCATAACGTGGACCCTTCGAAGGCTCTTCTTTCTCTCCGTCGCTGGTCCTGGAGAGATGTGCAGTAGACGATGTGCATGCAATCTCCAATCATAGTCAGATTTGGAAGGGACTGGCACATATCTTTGCACCTATTCCCTTTCTTATGCGTCAATGGACTTGTCTTCACATTTCTGAGCCCTTCCACAAATGCCAGCTATGGTTATTGATCCTGTACACCGTATTTTATTGCTATTATTTTGGTGATATACAACAAACAACAATGCTTCGCTGTAAACTTATTATGAACAAAGACAGTTTGCAAACCACAGAATGAAAATGGAGTGTCTATAGCGCCTGTAAGTCACTCGGGGAGTCGAGTCATACGTTTTCACTTTGTCTCAATGTACCCCTCACTTCTTTATTCACATGAGCACCTGCTCACATCTTGAGCACTTTATTTCACTATTATAGCTGATTTAATTTGCTAAATTCTGTGAATAGATTGAATCAAGTGTGATTGTTCTATCATTGCTTTTGAACTGTATTTTCCAAATTGTCGAAGTCAAATCAGCAAATGCTAAAACTGTACATTTCTGGTAAATTGACCACTCGTGGAGAGCGGCGTCATTCACACAGTCATCGGGTTGGTATTTTTCAGAAATCAGTCTACAGCGAAGCATTGCTACTTGTTATCTGCTGTTCCCCCATGTTCCTGGTCTAGCAGTTTGGGTATACCTTTGTTCTCTTTATAGCATCACTCCGTTGCAGCGCATCAGTGAGTTACAGGCACTGAACGTGCAGCCACCCTTCACATGCTTCTTCCTGGAGGAATTATTCCTCAGAACTGTATCGCCTCTCCTTCCCAAGGTGGTGACCTCTTTCCATCTGAGGCGATCTGTCACCCTTCCCACCTTCTACCTCCAAAGGAGGCGAGATCAGATCAGATCGGAATACGCTTTATTTGATTTAAGAAGATGTTAAACCATAAAAGCACAATACATAATAAAAAACATGCATTTCATGTATATATACAAAATAAAAATTCAAACGATATTTTAACCAAATGCGTGCGGCCGCGATTTTCACGCTGTGCGGCTTTTTTACAAAAGCCGCGTTACATGACGAGCTGAGCTCGTCATGAGCATGCGAGCGGCGCAACTCATGACGAGCTCAGCTCTTCATGAGCACGGAAGGGGTTAAGAAGGAGTGGGACCATCCATTGTCAGCCGTTGTCTAACACCCCTTTGAAGTATGTAACAATGTGATCAGTCACAGATCTGTCATTCAATTCAAAGAAGGGCTGGCGGCATTGTCTCAAGCCATAACTCATTAAAATTCGTAAATAAAACTTGCAAAAACACATAACATGAATAGTCGACTGAGCAGGGATGTTATCACACGGGCATAAACATAGGGTGCGGGACCAGTCATTCGTTTTTGGGAAGGTAACCCTAGTGTGAAAGCTGCCAAGGTGTAGGCAGGTCAGTAACAATCTATCATAGGCTCCTGCAGTGTTTAATAAGTATGGTTGTATTCCTGGTTGAGTCAAGAGTAGTTGGTGTGTACTCACTGACGGTTTTACAATGTTGCTAGATAGATTAATGGACTCCAAATAGTCCAGACATAGTGAACTATTTCTAGTAACATTGTTCAAGCTGTCAGGGTTAGAGAAATATTCAGGATTGCCTAGACTCTCTAAAAAATGTTTGACATAGGTCAACCAGGAAATTCGATCAGCCCCATCAAGGGACAGACAATCATTGATAAGGTCCCTGTTCAAGCCAGTAGAAGTGGCAGTCTAAACTTTATGCAACAACAAGATGGGCTGCAGTTTAATTAAGTCTAGGAGATAAGGCAACCCCAGCTCAAAGTGGAATACGAATGCAGCTGAACTACTGGGTACAGCTAAAAGATATCTCAGGAACCTATTTTCAACTATTTGCAGGCACTCGGCATTGGCATGACCCCAGATGCCTGCTCCATACATGGCAACAGGAATGCATTTGGCTTTATAGATTGTTATTAAATCTGCAACTGGGCACCTCCCCAAGTTCCTGGCAAAATTAATTATGGCACCAGTGGCTTTACAAAATAATAACTTCCTGGATTCAATAGCTTTAGACCACAGACCCCTTTTTTCAAATACATTGCCCAAGTAGGAAAAATGAGCCGTGAATTCGAGTTTCCTGTCTTCAATAAAGAATTCACAGGCACTTGGTACTGGGCTTACAGCATTTCATTGTAAATGTTTAATTTATATTAAGACGAAGGTCAAGATCTAGCATATAGGCAGAAAAGCTGGTAATTACATTTTGTAGGCCAATGGGGGTACGAGCCAATAGGACGGCATCATCTGCATATAATAAAGCTCTTATTGGCTGTCCGTTTATGCATGGCAAGTCCTGACAATCATTACCTAATTTTGCTCACAGGTTATTAATATAAAGAGTGAACAGGAGGGGTGCCAACACGCACCCCTGCCTCACCCCCTTCTTTACCGATAGGGTCTTACTGAGTTCACCGCCCCTTCCATAGTGCACCTGGGCCCTAGCATCTAAATAAGACTGTTTTAAAAAGTTAAGAATGGGTTGATCAACCCCCATGGCGTCTAAAATGCTCCATAGCTTCTGATGGTTAACACAGTCAAAGGCCGAACTCAAATCAACAAAGCATAAAAATAAATTCCCCCTTTTAGCCTTTAAATACTTTCCAACCAGTAAGTTCAGGTTTAAGCATTGTTCGATGGTTCCCACACCTTGGCAGGAAGGCATACTGTAATTCAGAAATTATACAGTTTTCCTCTGCCCATAACTGGAGGCAGTTTAAAACAACACGCCCAGCGACCTTTGCAAAAGAATCTAGTAATGAGATTGGTCTATTGCAGGACGGATCGTCACGATTGCCCTTCTTGTAAATAGAGACCAGTATCGATTCCGTCCAAGTGGCTGTAAATCCCAGGGCCAAGCAAGCTTTTAAGACCAGGGCTAACTGGGGTCCCCATTGCAGTGGATCTGATTTAAATAAGCCCACTGGTATGCTATTGGGGCCTGGGGCTTTGCCCTCCATACTTTCGTTGATGGCCAATATTACATCCTGGGCATCAAAGTCGATTTCAATAGGAAGATGGTTTGGAGGGATTAAACGTATGGCCGCCTCGTTTTGCGGATCCACCTGATTATTATAAAGGCCAGAAAAATGGGACATCCATTTATCCTCCTCTATTTCAATACTAGGCAGGTTACCCGAGGCAAGGAAAGGGGCATTCACTGCCTTCCAGAAACCTTTTGTTTCTTTCAAGGCTGATGCTCGTTTTAGATCTTGCCATAATTCGGACTTTATGTTTGCCTTGCGTTCCTTAACCCCTTGGACGCTCATGACGAGCTCAGCTCGTCATGGAGTGCCCATTCATTTCAATGGAAATTACATGAAGAGTGTCCAAGTGCCTTAGCATCCAAGTGGTTAAGAGATGTCTTATAGGCTAATCTTGCCCTTTTTATATCTGCTCGATCTTTTATGGGTTTATGTAAGGAGGTTATCAAGGCTGCATGGGTTTGGGAACATTTGGCAACAAACCAACTGCTTCTCTTGTCAGCCCATTTCTTTCTTTTTGCCCGTAGTCTATTTTGTATAGTCTGAATTATTTTCCCAAAAGAACTAAGAATATCTGTTTTGTTAGTGTTTTCATCGAGATAAGCTGTAAAATCATCTATGCAGATGGTAAAGAGGTGCTTACAAAGTTCAGATTGATTGACACCCGCCCATTTGACTGTGTAACCATTTTGTCTATCGATAGCAACATCTCCTGCCAGGTGTGTCGCCAGTGTTTTACTTGTTAATGCTTTGGCAGGGAGTTTTAAAAGGACGCTAATCGGTTAATGATCGCTAAAAGCAACAGGAAGTACTTTAAAATTGTGTATTCTGTCCGCATATCTATTTGATACCAGTATATGGTCTATGGCTGAAAACAAGCTACGTCCGTTAAAGGTACTATTTAAAGGAATTGGGGACGAACACACACTGTTAGCAAATCCCAAGTCCATAGAATATTTTAGCAAATGAAATGAATCTCCAGAAGTAGTGTGCAAGAAATGGGAAGCATCATTTGCATCATCTGGGTCTATACCACAAACATCTCCCATTGTATGTGGGCAGGGTCCACAATTAAAATCCCCACCCCAGATTATACAGTAGTCTTTACCAGAACTTCTTTGGGTCTTGTCCAAATCTCTCTGCAAATGCATCAAGATTTGTCTGGTGTCCGCAATTGGTATATTATTATAAAAATTTGACAAGACTAAATAATACTTATTATTTAAGTTGATTTTTAACACCTGATAACAGGTTTTAGACTTCATGAGGTCTATCTTGTGAGCATTTAACCTGTAAGACACATAGATGCAAAGGCCGCCCTTATTCCTTCCCTTACTTGATGCAGCGCTGAACTGGAAAATTTCTTAAAACCATTAATATGTAAGATGTTATCAGACCAAGTTTCCTAAATACTTATAAGGTCAAAATTATGGATGAATTCCAGCCAGGCAGCATTAGACAGTTTAGCTTTAAGACCTGCCACATTCCAGAACAGGATCTCTATTTCTTTCAGTCTAGGCCCAGACTGTGATATACAATCAGTGGGGGCAGGGACTACGTTGGGTCCACCAGAGCTATTTGGTGTTTCACGATAAGAAATGCTGGCCTTCGACTGAGTTATTTCACTCTGAGTATTACAGTTGTTACAATGATTAGCGGCATTTCTTGCCCTAATGTCGGGCTGTTCAGTATTTACAAGTAAAGCTGTACATTGCGAGATTGTTCCTATTGATTGACATTGTACCCTATTGCTATTACTGTTACTGAGTCAATCGTTATCTTCTAGGGAAGAAAGGGCCTCAAATTTATTAGTCAAAGGTATGCTAAATTGCGTGTAGTGCATGTTATTCATGAAATGTGCTGGGGGTTGCATCTCCTGTCCTGCGTGTCGGAGGTGGTTAGTGGGGGGATAAAAGTAACCCAACGGGAGTACATTTATTCATGATTGGTCACATAGAGGGAACCCTGTAGGCTTAAAATTTCTTGTGTTAAATTTGGTGTTCTAAAAGTGAGGACTATGCAATCACCCGGGAGCCTCTTATCACATTTCCCCACCCATCCCACTCTCCGTGCCATTTTAAATTCGCTAAATAGGGCATCAGTTAAGCCAATTTTAAACCCGAGCCTGCAAAGAGACTTATTATGTAAAGTCTCCCAGGATTCAATTGATTTGGACGTGGATTGTGGTACATTTGCCAATATTATTGTAAATGGTGTGGCTTCTGGAGGTAGATTCAAGGTCAGGCCTTCTTCATTTACCCTGCCCCTTACCCCATATGTGATCTAGGGGTTGGGCAGTCTTTGATTAATAACGGGTGCTATATCAGATGGTGCTTTATTATAATCTAAATTAAGATGACTCGTATGTCCAACACCCCTCCCAGATTGCATGGCTGGTTGTGAGATGTCCGCCATATGGGGGTTGGCTATATTTCCACCATTTGATGTGCTCCCTAGACACCCTAAGCAATTGGGCGGTATGTTATTTGTGCCTACACCCTGTATTTTGCTCAACAGTTCCTCGATCGCCAGGGTCATTGCCAGCAGTTTCTCTGTTGTGGCCGAGGCCGATAGTGAAAGTTGATCGTATGGGGCATTGCCAGAGCTCTGCCCCTCACTGGACACCAAAGAGATCACGGAAATGGAACAAGACTCCAGGCGCCCAGACAAATCAATCAATGTACCTTCCAGAAGCTTTAAACGGCCGTCCAATGAGGCAACATTTTTGTCTATAGATTCCCTGATCCGACCAAGGGCAGTGTCCAATACTGTCATATTAATGGCATTAATTGCTGTGCCGTCCTCCTTGGGCAGAATTGCGTAGACAATGAAACTTCCATGGTCTGAGTACCTACAGAGCAACTCTTTACCGCTGTATTGGTCTGGGAGTCACACTCGGATTCCTTTTGAAGTTTTTGTTTTGATGGACCCTTACCCTTCTTACGGTTCACGGATGCCTTTGCCTTCGGCTTAGCCTTTGTGCCCCCAATAGAAGAATTGGAAGTCCGGGTTCTAGAGGCTATGCTTGGCCCGTTAGAGATATCCATTTGTAGTGCTGGCGGCTCATCATGTACAAGGGCCAACACATCCGAGACCACTGGTACTGTCCCCAAGTTATAAGGTGATGAGCAGGATTGGGTTAAGTTTTGGGAGATACCTGCTGGATTATGTAATCCTAATGAGGTTCGCCTTGAATGAGATAGGGGGTCTAGAGACAGCCGCCTCTCTGTTAGTTCTATCTCATGGCATAGTAATGATTCTTCCCTCGTTATAAATGCGTCAGATAGTCACTCCACCACGATGTTAAGTACCAATCCCGCTTCACACGAAACAACAGAAAGTTCTAATTAAAATCTGTACCTGAAGGTCGTTATATAGGTGGTATGATGTAGGGCCACTTGTTAGAGGGGGAGGCCCAGCCCAGCCTCCTCCGGGCTTCGACGGGCCCGCCCTTGGCCCACACGCGTCCCGCGCTGTGGGATCCCCCGGAGAGTTTTATGGACCCGGTGGCTGGCTGGCGCTGCTCCTCACGCGAGACCGCACTACCTTGTGGGAGATGGAGTCCAGGCAGTCCGCGGTCCGTGTTCGGGAGCAGAGAATTAATAATACGGAGTCCTGTGGTGGTGCCACAATATCCCAACAAGGGCCCAGGCAGCAGCACAAACAGCAGAGCAGCAATACGGGCAAGTAAGGTTGTGATCATATCAGTAAGAGCCCCAAAAGGAAGTCTATTTTTATATTGACCCTAGCTGCGGACTGTAGAGGCTGCAAGAAGGGCACCTCTGCCCAGAAGAGGACCTTATCTCATTGCATCATCTTGTGCATCACAAAGGAACTGACTGAGAGAATCTGCGCTCAGTCCCCAAGAGCAGAGTCCTTTGCATCAGCACTTGTCAGGGGTGTTCCTGTGGCTGAGATTTACTGTGCGGTGACATGGGCTTCCCTCCTCCACACCTTCACTAACCGTCATTGCATGGATTCAGAGGAGAGGAGGAATGGCCTGTTCAGACGTTCAGTGCTTCAGGGTCTTTAACAGCGTTATTTTCCACCGCAATGACTCTTGGTTTGATTCCAGAATCATGGAAGTCTTCCATAACTGTGGTGATTCACAAGAAAGGGGGGAGAGATGACCCCTCCAACTATCGGCTAATTTCCCAATTAGGCAACATCAGGAAAATCTTTGGGAAACTCTTACAGTCACGACTCGTGACCTGGACAGAGGAAAACAATAATCTCTCTAACCTTCAGGCCGGATCCTGAAAAGGCCAAAGTAGAATCGACCCGGCTCTAAGGTTGTACATGATCTGTATGAAGTTCGTGTCCCTGGAAACTCCCCGCTCTACTTGGTCTTAAGAGACCTAGAAACAGCATTCGATTCTGTTGCCGCTCCGTCCTTCTGAGTCTTCTAGAGGAAGGAGGTTCTCAAGCAACTATTTGAGTATCCGAAAGGATCTGCCGCGGCAATCATTCCAGAGTAAGATTTGGTGTAAAAGAAGAATGCACAAAGAAGTTTGAAATAACCATTGGCGTTGGGCAGGGTTGCGTACTTGCCCCAGCTTTATTCAACATTCACATCAGTGGAACTGATTCTCTCAGGAATCTTCGTCTTGATGTTCCGATATTGGAGAAGGAAAATATTCCGATCCCGCTGGTTGCAGATGATGCAGTAATATTAGCGCGTACTGAAAAATCAATGCATCAACTTTTGGAAGGCTTCGAGCTATTCTGTAAGGTACGGAAGTTAATAATCAATAAAGAGAAAAATATATGATAATTATTCATAAATCAAAGGTATTGTTGACATTCAGGATTAATGGTAAACCAACTAAGCGACTTAAAACATGACTACCTCTGCATACGAATGGATGACCATTTATATTGAAAGCTCATGTGGCGAAGGCGGAAACAAACTTAACGCCACTATTCTACATTTTGCTAACTCTAGCAGCAAGAGACCAATAAAACTAGCACTGATGCATTCAAGACAAATGCACGTATGGCCTGCGCTTATGGTGCTGAACTGTGGGATTTTACAAAAGTTCAGGCTCTTCTTAAACTGGGAAACATCTTCTTGTAACATGTACTAAACCTGGGTCCTGGAATCCCACTGACAGTATTAAGAGCTGAGCTGGGGTTCACTGGTGGATCTCACCCCGTAAGATAATGGATGCGAGTGTGGTCAAATCTATCCTTTGCATCATATAGTATGGTTCCGCAGGAACTGCAACGATGCAGGATTACAATAATTTACTCCGGTTCAAGCACGCTGAGAACATTCTAACATACACTAGTTGAGTAGAGAAATAGAACTGATGAATAAGGCAACACTAGAATTGGTTAAAAGGAGATATTGTGCATTCATGTGGAGCACGCAAGAAGCAAGGAAAGGCATCCTTCCGACTAATTACCAGAAAGAAAAATGTGAACCGCGCCTGGAGCAGTTCATGGACTTGCTGTTCCCTGCTGAGAAAACGGCTTTATATCTCATGTTCAGATTAGGAAGTCTTCAGGTGCGGACCTTAACTAAATCATGGGTAAAGCCCCTGGAGGCGGAGCTGACACATGTTCCCGTACATAAGGGGGCCCTGAGTCATTTATGCATTTTATGCTGCTGTGTGATATGTTGCATAAAATCCGTAGGTACTAACCTACGTCCACTTTTTCTAACACGTAATCTGAGATGCTGCAGTGCAGCACTTTTCTTATGTTATAGAACTGATCGTATGGAGATTTGCCAGGCAGTTGCTTCGTATATGCAGACCTGCCATAGACAGCAGCGAAGGAAGTGGGTTCAAACCATAAACCAACTGTAGTGATGGTTTTGAAATTTTCCGTTTATCTCTGGGGGCTGTGCTCGTCCTTTGACATATTTGCCCTCATAAACAGGGGCGTAGCTCGACTCCAACATGAAAGGCACTGGAGAACCGTATGGACTGGACAGAGCATCGAGAGGTATTGTTGCACATTTCTACTTGTACCTGCACTTTATAAAATGCTCGCTTAGGTGTTGGCAGTCTATTGGCCCATATCTGAGGGTTTAATTTCCACCCGGCTGTCAGCAAAACAAACTATTCGGACAATCCTTGTTTTTTTTAACACACTAGGTAACGTCTGTGCAGCAGGCTTGTGCTCTTCTTTTATTTCTGATGTTTATAAGACAGCTGTCAGGCTTGCTAGGGGTTTACTTGCTCTGAGTAGGCAACAAGCAGACGGAGATGCCGGTATCTGCACCTATGTACGTGCTTGTTAGCTGGTACGCTTTGTAAGATCTAATGACCGCTCTATCTAATTGATTGGTTTTAAAAGTGATATACGTCATCTATTTGCACAAGCATTTTACGTCAGATCATGGATTATGCGCAAAGTGTAGTATTTGTATGAACTGTGCTTAAGTCGTTTTAAATAGTTTTATTATCTGCTGTAAATAACGCTGACAATAAACCTTTGCTATCAAGTACCACACCTGCAGGAATGCTCAGTGGGTTGTGCGAAGCTAGATTTAACATGGTCGTCTGTGGAAGTGTGTCCCTCCAGAAATCAGAGTAGATCATACGGTGGGGGTCAAGAAAGGTTTATTTAAGTATCACAGATGCAGAGAGCCCATCCATCATCAAGCTAAGACCAACGGACAAATGTCTCTATTCCAGCTCACGGCCTAGCAACCATCCCCACATTCCAGAATATCATGACACAGGACGTCACACCTTCTACCCCTTACATATAGGGAGGAGTCACTTTAGTCTGGTGCTCAATTACATGTGTGTGCTCAATTACATGTGTAGATGTGTCTGGTGGTGCCTGATAACTGAAAGGCACGCATTTGTTTACATACAATTTCAAATATGTCTGATTTATTATTCCTATTACCGCGCTTTCAACCTTGAGAAGGCCCATCCTAGACCAGTGTGTGGACAAAACACATGCTGACAAATCGAGGACAAAGGGATTGGGACATGGTCTAGAGACACTGACAACAAATCCTACATCAAACCTCACGTTTAACTGATGAAGCGCAAAGAGCGATATAAAGCGATATACTGAGAAAAAGTAACCTTGAGAATTGCTGCAAACTAAAGTAAATTAAGAAAAACTAATAAAAGAACTACATATCCACAGCTGTGAGACCTGGAAGCCGATTATTTCTCAATATAGCCCTAGTTTATGATTACCCTACAGTACTCACATTATCATCCGCGCTAGAAGAGATGGGAGCCTGGGGTGTCTGGTCACAGAAGCTCATTTACATACAAAGGGGGTGACAGCCTGTTCACAACGCACAGCACAACTTGTACACAGAAAAGGGTAAAGACTTGAGTCTCTTTTTTCATTTTCTTTAATATATCCTGCACCTCGCTCTCTTCTCTTTCTCTCATTTCAATTCATCATAAATTAGTCAAATTCACTATTGCTTTATCAGCAGGGCACAAGTCGGGGGTAGCCACAGTTTGAAGGGGTCCCCGTACTATTATCTAGAAACAGGACTCAGTTCCACCTAGCTCCTTAGCCTGCGAATGATAATTGTTACTTTGTGCCCCAGCTCTGCAGACACAGGCCTCTGAGTGTTTGTGTGAGTGGCGCAAGAGAGGAACAGAGTACTTGACAAATTTAGCCCTTCTTTTGATTAATACACTGTAAATGTGAAACACATTGGGGCTTAGGGGCTGGATAAAGAATAACGTCAGGAAAGAAACGCAAATTAAAAGCACATTTTATTTATACTCTGAAAACTGTTTAAAAATGTAATTTCCAAGTTTCACATTTCTGTTTAAAAATATTTACACTTTCAGTAATTTCCGAGTTTAGTTACAAAGTAATAGTGGGAAAAATACATGATGTATAAAAAACTGAAACCAAAAATTTATTTTTACATTATTTTATGTTTCTTGTTTTGTGTTTTTAAAACAGGCCGTCAACCTTTCACGTGAAAATTAGTATAAGGGCCTGACATCACTTCACTATTTTCCTTACTTGTGCGCTGTTTATTGGCATGACATGGGTCTATAGGTATTAAAAATAAACATATACATTCACAGGTGTTCAGTCCATTTCTCTGGTGATGTCACACATTGACATGTATTTGGCTGCTTCTTCTATTTTTAGGTGAGTACAAATAACGTACAGTTCCCCCTCTTTCCATTTCTCTCTATTTCTCGCCCCTTTCTTTGTCTCTCTCGCTCTCTTTATCTCTCACCCTCTCTATCTTCCACACACTCCTGTTAGCGTTAGCTTCATGAATGTCACTGCCACTTCTGGCATTCATACGACAAATCCTTTAGAACATTGGAGGACAAGGGACAATCAAGTGTGGAAGATGAGTTGCTGGGACTGCAACTGATTGTCCAGTCACATATATACTTTTGATGTGGGATTTCGCTATTTCACAACATTCTTCAAACAGAGTCGACTGCTTACAATGGCTCAATTCTGGTAAAAAGTAGAGTTTGGCAAGTCACAAAATGAATAGGGTGAGCCATGTCGGAGAGGAGCCACGGGTCACACTTAGTTATAAGGCCCGAGGCATGAGCTGATCCATCAACCGATAACAGAGTGTAAAAGATGCAGCAAACATTACTTAACCCCTTGGGTGCTCATGACGGAACGGTTCCGTCATGAGCGTCGGTTGGCCTGTGCTCATGATGGAACCGTTCCGTCATGAGTCCATAGGTTCTTTAGAACCTTCAGCACTGCAGCGGAATTCGCGCAGCACTGAAGTGGTTAGAAACAAGGTATATGCTCTTTTATATCTCAAAACAGGTTATTTCTTGAACACCTGTGCTTCACTTTAGTACATCACATATACTGCAGTGGCATTTGTTAATAGTAATATCTACATTTTACCAATGAAGTTTCCCATCTCCAGAGCCCTGACAGCATGTCCACTCTGGGTGTGTTTGGCTTATAGGTTTTATCACTAATCCGACAAGTTAGCTGAAAATATCGTTGTTAGTCCCAGTATTGTTCAGTGTTGCTTTTACAGATGGTGTGGTCAGGTGCGATTGAATGTTTTTCTTTGTATCTCTTTTTCACTAAATAAAAATCAACAATTTTTCTTTTCTTTTAGTCCACATTGTGCTAGCCTCCCACTGTGTATCCTGGTACATCATGCTGCTTTGCTATGTGTACGGAAGTGAACAATCACTGAAAACAAACACATTTATAATTCTGTAAATACTGTTATCTATTTTACTTCTTTACTGCTAGTCCGGTCTTCTATCACCTGGCATTTCAATGTCCCACATAATTTGAATTGAATCTTTTTCCGTAATTCATTCCTCTCACAATAACTGCACTGTTCTGCTCTTGTCGATGTCCTCAGATGGGTCAGTATTATTTTTGATGTTCTTAAGTTCTTTCCGGAGTCTCTGTGTTTGCTGATATGTTTGGAGGTTTGATAAGTGACTAAAGCTCTTCCCGCGTTCACTGCCGCTGAATAGTTTTTCCCCCGTGTGTGTTCGCTGATGACTTTGAAGGTGTGATAACTGACTAAAGCACTTTGCACATTCACAGCACTTGAATGTTTTTTCTCCTGTGTGTGTTCGCTGATGAATCCTTAATGCTGAAGAGCCGCGAAAACTACTGTCACATTCACTACAATGATAGGGTTTTTCCCCTGTGTGTGTTCGCTGATGTGTTTGGAGGTTTGATAAGTGACTAAAGCTCTTCACACATTCACTGCAGTTGAATGGTTTTTCCCCTGTGTGTGATTGCTGATGTATTTGTAGCACTGATAATTGACTAAAGCTCTTCAGATATTCACTGCACTTGAATGGTTTTTCTCCTGTGTGAGTTCGCTGATGAATCCTTAATGCTGAAGAGACGCGAAAACTACTGTTACATTCACTACAATTATAGGGTTTTTCCCCTGTGTGTGTTCGCTGATGTGTTTGGAGGTTTGATAAGTGACTAAAGCTCTTCCCACATTCACTGCAGTTGAATGGTTTTTCCCCTGTGTGTGTTCGCTGATGTGTTTGGAGGTTTGATAAGTGACGAAAGCTCTTCCCACATTCACTGCAGTTGAATGGTTTTTCCCCTGTGTGTGCTCGCTGATGTATTTTGAGGTGTGATAATTGACTAAAGCTCTTGACACATTCATTGCACTTGAATGGTTTTTCTCCTGTGTGAGTTTGCTGATGAATCCTTAATGCTGAAGAGCTGCGAAAACTACTGTCACATTCACTACAATGGTAGGGTTTTTCCCCTGTGTGTATTCGCTGATGTGTTTGGAGGTTTGATAAGTGACGAAAGCTCTTCCCACATTCACTGCAGTTGAATGGTTTTTCCCCTGTGTGTGTTCGCAGATGACTTTGTAGCACTGATAACTGACTAAAGCTCTTTAGACATTCATTGCACTTGAATGGTTTTTCTCCTGTGTGAGTTCGCTCATGACACCTTAATGCTGCAGAGCTGCGAAAACTACTGTCACATTCACTAAAATGATAGGGTTTTTCCCCCTTGTGTGTTCGCTGATGACTTTTTAGGTCTGATAACCGACTAAAGCACTTTGCACATTCACTGCACTTGAATGGTTTTTCTCCTGTGTGTGTTCGCTGATGAATCCTTAATGTTGAGTAACGACTAAAAATCATTTGACATTGATTGCAATGGTATGGTTTTTCCCCTGTGTGTGTTCGCTGATGGGTTTGTAGATTTTCTAATCGATTACAGCTCTTCCCACATTCACTGCACTCGTATGGTTTTTCCTTCGAGTGTATTCGCTGATGTCTTTGTAGGTGATCTAATCGACTAAAGCTCTTCCCACATTCACTGCATTTAAATGGCATTTCTCCTGTGTGTGTTCGCAGATGATTTTGCAGGTGTGATGACTTACCGAAGCACTTTGCACATTCACTGCACTTGAATTTTTTTTTCTCCTATGTGGTTCCACAGATGGCTTTGTAGGTGTGACAAGAAAGTAAAACACTTTGCACATTCACTGCACTTGAATGGTTTTTCCCTTGTGTGTGTTTGTTGATGTCTTCGTAGGTTTGATAATCGACTAAAGCTCTTCCCAGATTCACTGCACTTGAATGGCTTTTCCCTTGTGTGTGTTTGCTGATGTCTTTGGAGGTTTGATAAACAACTAAAGCTCTTGACACATTCACTGCACTTGAATGGTTTATCTCCTGTGTGCGTTCGCAGATGAATCCTTAATGCTGAAGAGTAACTAAAACTACGGTCACATTCACTACAATGATAGGGTTTTTCCCCCATGTGTGTTCGCTGATGACTTTGTAGCTTTGATAATCGACTAAAGCTCTTCACACATTCACTGCATTTAAATGACTTTTCCCTTGTGTGTGTTTGATTATGTCTTTGAAGGTGTGATAACTGACTAAAGCACTTTACACGTTCACTGCACTTGAATGGTTTTTGTCCTGTGTACGTGTGCTGATGAAGCTTGAGTAGTGATGACAAACTAAAGCTCTTGCTGTATGTGTATGATTCTTCTTTCTTGGTTAGTGTCTGTGGGTCGGGTATATATTTGTCTACATCCCATGACTGCATTTCCTGATGGGCCGACATGGCTGATAAAGCACTTGTGTTTTTCTCACACACTTTAAATGTGTGCAGTATTTTGCACGTTTGATTTCTGTTTTAACAATAAAATGCAATAGCCACCAAATATTTGCCACATTCCTAATACGTAGAAGGTGTCTTTGTAGGCGATTGTGCCTTTAGATTAGATTATGGCTATGCACGCTTGCGGGTAAAGATGTATCTTCCTTTTGGCTGGTGCAAATTTTAGAAAACAGAGCAGTGTGGTAGTCACATCATACCGATCCCATGATCAAATCTGGTGTTGGACACTTGTTTATACAGGATGCGGTTTGTTATTGTTGTTGCCTTAATTTTCCTAAGGTCATTTCTTCATCTTGTGGCGTTGAGGTGCACGGCTCAGACTCTTGCAATCACTGAACTGCCCTTGATACTTCATCCGGGATCTGTCAGTTTGTGTGCAGGTTCCTCTGTCGCCGACTGCGCTGATGTTTTCCTGAATACTGTAGCTCCTTATTTCTGCTATTATTGAACTTTACACCATTCGCTTCATTATTGATGGTCATTTCGTACATTCAAGGCTTGTTTTCTGTTGGATGTAAAGATATTTAAAATTACTAAATTGAAGCATAATTGAATGAGAATTCACAATGTTTAACTGGTTGTAAAAGACATTTCAGGGGAGGTTTACTAAATCTCCAAGCAATGCACACAGCCCCACTGTGCGATGCTGCGTTGCGTTGAGCGACGGGGAAGGAGCAGGAGAGCACCATATTTTCAAAGATATGGCTCTCACCTTCCCTTTCCCTTGCACGGGCACAGATTACAGCGGCCCTGAGCCATGCACACACCTTAGCACCAGAGCGCTAGGTGTGTGTGTGAGTCCAGCTTAGGTTTTGTACAGGAAAGAGACACTTCCTATACAAAATACTATGCCTACACAAGAGGAAAAGCTTTTCCCACTTTGTATGTTTGTTGCACAGTGCTGCACGCATGCAAAGTCAGAAAATGAAGGAGAATGAAAGCATTTCTCCTTCCTTGTGCGTAGTTTAAAAGGGTGCAGTTTTCTCACGCTAAACCCAATCTACTGTATTTGGTAAATTTGGTTTAGCGTGAGAAACCATGGGTGGTTGCACAGGAACGCCCAAGCACCCTCCTTGGCAGCCCCCATGGTACAAAGTAGCGCGAAGCCGTGATATGCACTGCTTCACATTACTTTAACGTTATTTCCAGCGCTAAACAAGTTTAGCGATAGAAAGTAAATTAGGAAAAAAAGATTTTGCACTGTTTTGTGTCACTTTTGTGACGCAAACACAGTGCAAAATCTTAGTAAATCTCCCCTTCTTCTTTACCGCCTTTGAAACTTAGCAAGGAATATTTCATCACACACAGATATTTAACTAAAAGTTCTGTTGATCAGGTGATATCTTAGTAATGTCTGAAAAGGGGGTGATTTACCAGCGTTCACAGAGTAAGGGCGCTCACGGAGCACCCAAGTGCTAGAGGTATAGCTTAAGATAGACGCATATGGTCAAGATTTCATTGAAACAACAATAGATGTTAGAAAAAGAGATGGATCAGGCTGGGCTGAAAAATGTCCAGTAACTCTTTACGAAGAATAGAACAAAAGTAACTTTATTCACACACTTCTTCTCATTTCTTTCCTATTCACTTAAGATCATCTCAAATGCCAACTCCTGTCTTTACCTCGCTGTTCATAAGTCACCTTTGACACTTTCAACAGCTCCCTTGGTTCAAGCCTTTCTGGTTTCTTCTAACCTGGGTGATTGGAACATTATTGTCAGTTGAGGGGGGTTTCCTATCGCCATAACATCTGTCCAACTCCCTGAAACTAGTGCAGCTTACAGCACCCGTTTCTGGCCCTGAAAGACAACTTTAAAAAGCAAGTCTTTAGTTCTTCCTAAATTAGATAAAGTTCTGTAAGATGCAGCTCCTTCCAGGGCTTTTGTGTAAAACAGAACAAGGGGTTCACTGTAAGGCCCGTCCTTTACATTATAAGCGCAGATAAGGCAATCAAATGTTGATTCATATAATTTAATATTCAACAATTTCAGTCATTTAGTACTGATAGAGAATCCATCACAACCAATAATTTACCTGAGATATCCCCTCAGCAGATTTGTGCATATTACTCTTTTTTTCCCCCTTTTCCACCATTACATGGCATCTTGCATGACATTGTCCGTTTGGGGCCCAGGATGACACTTTGTGACTGGATGGTCTCTACGGCGCATTCTGACACTTGCCTGCACACTTGGGGAGACGCTGGGCTGGTTCCTGGGCTGCACGCCCGCCGCTCGTCCACCACGCGGCAGGGGAACTACAGCCCCCAGCATCCTCGGCGGTGACACGCCCAACACAGCGCACGGAGGCGCATAAAGACCGGAGGTCCCTGCAGGCGAGCGGGGGTCTCTACGGCGCATTCTGACACTTGCCTGCACACTTGGGGAGACGCTGGGCTGGTTCCTGGGCTGCACGCCCGCCGCTCGACCACCACGCGGCAGGGGAACTACAGCCCCCAGCATCCTCGGCGGTGACACGCCCAACACAGCGCACGGAGGCGCATAAAGACCGGAGGTCCCTGCAGGCGAGCGGGGTTCTCTACGGCGCATTCTGACACTTGCCTGCACACTTGGGGAGACGCTGGGCTGGTTCCTGGGCTGCACGCCCGCCGCTCGACCACCACGCGGCAGGGGAACTACAGCCCCCAGCATCCTTGGCGGTGACACGCCCAACACAGCGCACGGAGGCGCATAAAGACCGGAAGTCCCTCCCGCCTCGCGGGACGCGCGCGGGCGACGCCGGGCGGAGCCCGGGCAGAGGGCGTGCCGTCTGTGGCCGTCTAGGGACGAAGAGGGACGGGACTGACACCCCCCTAAAGCCTCCAACTTCAACATGGGTAAGCGCAAACTCCAAACATCACTCACTGGTGGGGCTGGCAAATCGAAGGTTCCCCGTAAAGCTCTGGGCTCAGCAAGCATTATGTCCTATCTCACGTCTGCTGTGGGGAAATTGAACCAGGAGATTGCAGCAACAGAACGTGAACTGGGGCTAGACACACCTCTATTGAATAACCCGGTGCCCCCACTGTCTGGGAGACAAGCTATACCTTTAGAGCCCACTGTCCAGATCATCACCACCAAGGATCTGACATTACTACCCCAATGTACTGCAATGGCTCCTGATGAACTCAACTCGTTGGGCACTGTTGATTTTCCAAGTTGTGCACAAGACGCTGTAACCCCAGTTATTAAGCGTACCAAAAAGCGCGTAAAGAGATCCAAAAGGTTTTTTACGCAGCCGGCTCCCACATTGCGCTATGCGCCTAGGAGACTTGAAAAAGGCATTAGAGACTTGATTGAAAAAGTGTTCACAGATAAAATCGAAAGTACCCTTATACAGATTGCTAATGACATTGTAGAGACTTTGAAAGATTGTGTCTCGGAAATAGTGGGGAAATGTGATAGGTTAAGCACGTTGATATGTCATAAAGTACCTGACTGTGCAACATTGCCTCCTCCGGCTACGCTTGCCCCTATTGTCCAATATGATCCATCAATGGAAGGGATAGAGTCAGTCACCATGCCTGCCCCAATCTCCCCCCCAATTCCCCCTGAGCCAATAAATCTAAAATCTACCATCAATTCGGCCGGGCACACTAACCCTTCGCCGCTGACCCTTGTGGGGGATAAGGTCAACACTGTAGTCGGGCAAATCAACGTACATTCAAGTGAACAATTACAGGGAGCAAGGAGATTGCGGGGGAAGCCCCGTACCAATCTACCACCTGAGGCAACCCCCTTTGTTGCTGTCCTTGTAAACATTCCACACTTGAACCCAGGGGAGGTGGAGTCTCAGTATACCCTATTAGCAAATATAAAAGCATGGTGTGATGAAAACTGTTCTGGGCCAAGGGACATATCCACCCACATCACTATGGGGAGACGAGTTGACTGGTTGGGGTACACGTCAAAAAATCTTCCTGGTGATTGCATTATTGTTAATTTTAACAGACCCCATGAGGCTGCCCGTTTATTCTGGGATGCTACGGATATAAAGGTTGGAAGGATACGAGCTGTTCCACTTGGTTATTTTTATCCACGGCCAATCATCACCAATTTACCACCAGGCAATGAAAAGCAGCAAGGGGCCATCAGAGGGGGTACTGGGCTGTCAGCTTGGGCACTGCAAACACCAAATTTTACTGCTAGTCATATTGTACCCACCAGACCCACATATAGGGCTACTCCGGAATTAACAAATAGATTCACTGCACTGTCTCACTTAGAGGCAAATGATTGACTCCCTGGTAATGTTGCTGATTTAGAACAGACTCATTGTACTACCACCATTGCTAGGGAAAATAGGGAGACTGTTAAAATGGCAAGCTGGAATATTGCAGGTCTCCGCTCTAAAAGAGACAATGCAATATGGTTGGAACAATTAAAGGGCTATGAGGTAGTAGCGCTTCAAGAAACCTGGGATAGGGAATGTAATTTCTGGCTGGACGGGTATTCTTCTTATTTTAAAGCTGCCCAGGGTTCCAGTTCAGGGAGAGATCGAGGCGGGCTCATGTTTCTGATCTCTGTTAAACATAGGGGAGTGGCGCAAATTGTAAGCACAACATCCCATAACATTTTGGCCTGCGAAATAACTTTACCTAATAAAGTCAAATTCCTTTACGTTAACTTTTATAATGCCCCTCATGGTACACACTGTAATGTAAATATTTGCGATTTAGCAAAATTTTTAACCACTTATAAGGAGAGTCAAACCACTTTTGTTCATTTGATTTTGTTTGGAGATTTTAACATACATTTGTGTCAGCTAAACTGTCAATATAGGGTGTATGCAGATATGGATTGTCTCCCTCACTCTCACTTTGAACATTCTATAAAGGGGGCTGCACTAGAAGAATTGTTGGCAGATGTCGATTTATCGGAACCAGAGTTCATCGACACCAATGACCGAGTAGCCACATTTAGTGCAAGGGATGCAAATACTATCATAGACTTTATATTTATATCAACAGGTTTGCTACAGAATGTAATTTTTTATAATGCTGTGCAAACAACTTTTAGTGACCATAACCTAGTGGTTATGGAATTATGTAATAAAACCCTAGCAATACTATCTGCAAACACAAGGACTGCTCCACGCATGGAGTTAGTTGCCAAAGATCAGGGGAGACGGGTCAAGTGGAGTAAAGTTATCCCAGAAGAATTTTTCCCTAAACTTACCGAGGAGGTGGGAGATGAAATTAACATCTGTATGGACCCGCATAGGTTCGGGGGTGATATCATTACTTCCTTTGAAACTATCTGCCAGCAAGTAGTGTCGATTTTAACGTCCAAGACGAAACCCAAGGAGCAAAAGCTGTTTGGGTGGTTCGATAAAAAATGCTCTAAGGCTCATAAAGATTTACTGGCAGAATTAAAAAGGTCTCCCCGGGATAAACAAGCAGTGGCCAGACTACGGAAAAACTATAAAATCATAGTAGAATCCCGTAAGAAGGAGATCAAGGAAAACGCTTGGGTCTCGCTCTATGATAGGGCCACATTGAGGGACAGCACCAAATTTTGGGAAATTGTAAATACACCATTGTTTAGTGATAAGGATAACTCCCCGTTGGAATTGAACATATCTGAAAAGGAATGGCTGAACCATTTTGAAAAGATATATGGTAGCAACCTCCAGATAGAACCATTTGTACCAGTAGTAAGTGAACAATTAGTGTTACCTTTGAGATTCACCATTAAAGAAGTCCAAAAGGCTATAGAGGACACAACTGCTCATAAGGCCCCGGGCCCTGACGGGGTACCAGCAGACATGTACAAATCCAACTCTACTACATGGTCAATTGTCCTCGCAAATATCTTTAATATAGCAAGTATTGACAAAAGGAGATTGCCTAAAACCTGATCACGGTCTATAATAGTCCCAATTTTTAAGAAGGGCCAGAGAGGGGACGCAAGATGTTATAGGCCGATATCACTGTTGGACTCGTCCTTTAAAATACTAGGGAAGGTGATCCTAGCCAAGATCTCTACATGGGCAACCAACAATGACATCTTGTGCCATGCACAGTATGGTTTTAGACCTGGCAGAGGCACTGAAGATCAGTGCCTCAATTTACATCTAATAGTCAGTAAATACACTGTGGCCCAAAAGGGATCAATCTATTTGGCATTTATGGACTTGTCCACAGCTTTCGACCTAGTCAATAGGTCAAAGCTGTGGACCATGCTGCTGGATATGGGGTTAGATCAGGCATTGGTGTACTTCCTGGCTGACTTGCATAGAGATCTGACAGCGGCCATACGCATGTCACAGGACGGGAAGTGTACGGCTGATTTTAAGTCCGGGAGGGGAGTACGCCAGGGCTGTATTTTGGCCCCAATGTTATTTTCATTATATATTAATTCTTTGAGTGCAAATCTGACTGCAACGTCTGTTGATGTCCCGTGCATGGGGGGTACCCCATTGCCAGTCTTACTGTATGCTGATGATACAGTACTACTGGCGAGGACACCCATAGGCTTACAACGTCTTTTAAATTCCTTTGGGAACTTTATGCGAAATCTAGACCTTGTGATTAATGTAGAAAAATCGCATGTGATGTTCGTTGGGAAAGGCAGAAATAAGATCAAGACCCTCTCTTGCAATGACTCAGTAATATCAAAAGTAAAAATCTTTACATACCTTGGGGTAGTGTTTGATGATCTAGGAAGTTGGGTTCCCCAAGTTTCCAATAAAAGAGTGGCAGTAAAAAGATCAGTGGCCGCTATCCTAGGCTTTGCTAAAAGATTGGGTGGGAAACCCCCTGAGGCAATTTTGGCGATATACAGAGCCAAAACAATAGCCATAGCCAGGTATGGGGCAGCAATCTGGGGCTACAAAGATTTAACTGTGTTACAGAGAGAGGAAAACACATTTTTACGATCCCTTCTGGGCCTTCCCCAATCCACATCATCTTTTGCGGTTCACTCTGAGCTGGGAATGGGATATATCGCGGACATCCTAAACATGGCACCGCTTTTATTATGGATTAGAACCTGGCTTAACGCCAAACTTACACTGAATCATAAGATTCTTACTGATTGTCTGGGGCGGGACAAAGTGGCTGATATTAAATGGCTGGCCTATATTAAAAAAACTTCAGCACTTTTAGGTCGATCGGAACTATACCTAGACCCGAAAAACTTGAATAAAGAAGATATCAACTGGGTAAAACTGAACTTTATTAAGATCCGAGAAATGGAAAGAGAGTCGACTGAAATCTCTAAACCCACAGTAAGGTCACATTTTATGCTGATTACTTCAATATCAGTGCAACCATATCTGACTATTGTCACACGCCCATATCATCGCTGGTTGCTGACCAAATTTAGATTTAATCAGGCACATTTTTTGCTGGGTATTTACGAGAAATGGTGTGTCCCAATGGATAATGTGCCATGTGAATGTGACAATTTCTCTGATCAGGATTTGATACATTTCGTATTCTTTTGCCCCTTCTATTCGGAAGGTAGGGCAAAATATATTAAGCCCCTCCTAAGAGAAATGGGTTTTTTACAATTAAAACCTGCATTGTTGTTTCTTCAATTAATGGAAAATCATCGGGTCATGTTCTGTGTAGCGAATTTTTTGATTGCATCAATTCGCGCTAGACGGAAGAGACTCCAGTCGAGTATAGCTGATTGTTTGCCTTATGCCTGATAGTATTATTAAATTTCCAGGTTCTGCTTCATTTTATATATGCTCTATAATGAATTGTGAAACATTGTTGATATTTGGTGTAAATCCTGTGTGTCACACAACTCTTATGTATTGCTAATGAATTTTAAATGTACAGTTATTAACAGCTCTGTATGATGTTTTTATGTATTTGCATAGTATACTTTTATGATTTTTATTTAATCGAATAAAGTATGTTTGACTTGACTGGATGGGCATTTGGCAGAGCGGGAGGAGGTGTCAGGTATCCACAGGTGATGCAGCATTTCTACCTTTCCATATTTCTCATATTCAAGTTTACCTAATTTCCTGTCCTTCGGCCCCCCTACTGCCCTCTGGCTGCGCACTCACTCTGTGGGGTTCATCAGAAGTCAGATAACTGCCTCATACTCACAAGGCCGTGGTTCTCACTTCTACAACACTTATTGCAGACAAAGGGCCTAGTTAGGAGTTTGTCCAACAGATTTTTGCCTCAAAACTAGGGGTGGGTGAAGAATTCCACTCTGCCGGCGGAGCTCGCAAAGTTTTTCCCACTCTGCACTCTGTGCAGACTTGTTCCAAAAAGCTCCATGCAGAACGGAGTTCTTTTCTCAAGCGGTTCGCCAATGTAAGATGGCGGGCGCTTGTGAGAAAATATAACGCACTAGACCTCCTCCTGGCGAGATTTCTCAATGCGGGAGGTCACGGCAGGTCGCGACCACTCGAGTGTTAAAATCTGCCATTCTCGTTGATGAAGCTGCCATTCAATTAGAATGTCAATTAGAGCGGCAGTAAGCAGCATCGCCCTCTGGCATGACGAGTAGTGCTGTTCGTGCTGATTTTACAGTGGGGGTTGAACTCCTGGCAATAAAAATCAGTGAGCACAGTGCAACTTAACAACCTCAGCCACTAGCGGAAGTCTGCAGAGTGCGCCGGAGTTTCCCTGGCACTTCGTGGAGTTCCGCAGAGTAAAAATCAGCAAACTACACCAAGGCATTTTCTAAACGTGACAGATATCCTGTCTGCCTTATTATAATTGCTGCAGGATGCAATGCATTCTTAATGGGGCGGGCAGGACACCTGTCACATTTGTGATGGAATAAACCATCTGCTGAAATCTAAATAAGGCTTTTGGTGTACATTGTGTCCAGTGTGGCTAGCTGGGTTTGAAGGATCTTGTTGTTTGTGGGTCTCTCACTGCTGTGAGGTCACCGCCAGGCAGAACTACTGTCAGCGGCGCCTTGTGCAGATCTTCCTTCCTAGAGAGGACTTCTGTCAGCTGTGCCTTGTGCAGATCTTCATTCCAGACAAGGGCTTCTTTCCTCAATGATCAGTTCAAAGGTCGGGAGAGGTAGAACTGGTCTAGGTCATCTTCTTTATTGCAGTTCTACTGGTCAAGCCACAGACCTCGTGCTTTGAGAAGTAGGAGAGTCTGGATTTTCTGAGATTTGTAGAACATTAAGACAGTTCTACGGCATCCAGCGCACACTACAAGACTCCAAGAGTCAACGCTACAAGTGCTGCTCCAAGGTTTAATTCAACCACTGTGTCTGAACATCCCCTGGCAAATGCTAACTAGAGAATAAACATCCTGCCTGCATCAGCAGAGCGCAGAAAGCTTTTCAAGCACCTCGAGGTACATGGACTTTCTCTGTCTGTCGTAACTGAAGATGTTAATCCTTGGTAACATCTATCCCTTTTGGACAAGGTCCTCCATTTTACTATCAGAATGTAACTCATCCTGCGCAGACACAAACCCTCAAGTCTGTACTGCATGAAGCTGGGTGGTTCTCACCCAAAAGAGGGCCCTCCACAAATTGCTGACATTTGTTTACACCCCCTGGACAGCTTTGGTAACACACAGACCAACTACACCCCCTCAGGGATCACCCATCCATCTGCCAGAATCAAGACTCAGATATTTCAACCTTCTATATTACTGTCTTTGGAACGGCCCGTCTCTGACATTCGTGGAAGCTCCACACTCAGTGAGCTCAGAGTTGCCTTGCAAAAAGCACCTCATGAGAGTGGAAGAAAAGAACATTAAGTGACACACACTGCACAGAAGTGTAAATCTACTATTATCATTCCATGTACCATTGTCCTACTGCTGATGTTTCGACATTGATGTTTTGCTGTCTATCACAGCAGCTTCTTCGTTTAAAATCTTACTCAAAGGTTTTGCATCATACCTACTTACCTATGTACTGTTTCTGACCCTACGACATCTCTGGCAGACATGCTGGGCTGTCTGTTGCTACATTAATAGGAAGTAGCTTGCTACTGCAGCCAGAGTGCAGTGTCCTTGCAGTCAGATGCACTTGATTGGGATAAAAGGTACCATGTTTGTTAGAAAAGCTGCAACTATTTGAATAATAACATACCAAAAGCAGCGCACATAATGCAATAACGCAGACGAGGTACTAGAAAAACGTGACGCTTACAATGCAATAACACAGGCAAGGAAGTAGGAAAACGTGACGCAAACATTGCAATAACACAGGCCAAGCATTAGGAGACTCCGGCGCAAACAATGCAATAACACAGGCCAGGCACGAGGAGAATCTGATGCAAACAATGCAATAACACAGGCCAGGCGTTGGGAGAATCTGACGCAAACAATGCTAATAACACAGGCAAGGCACGAGGATAATCTGACGCAAAAAAATGCAATAACACAAGGCAAGGCACTAGGAGAATCGGACACAAACAATGCAATAACACAGGCAAGGTAATAGGTGAATCCGAGGCAAACACTGCAATAACACAAGCGCCAGGCACAAGGAGAATCTGATGTAAACAATGCAATAACACAGGCCAGGCATGAGGAGAATCTGAAGCAAACAATGCAATAACACAAGCCGGGCACAAGGAGAATCTGATGTAAACAATGCATTAACACAGGCCAGGCACTAGGAGAAACTGATGCAAACAATGCGTTAACACAGGCCAGGCACGAGGAGAATCTGATGTAATCAATGCAATAACACAGGCCAGGCGTTGGGAGAATCTGACGAAAACAATGCA
Organism: Lissotriton helveticus; assembly: GCF_964261635.1. Taxonomy (NCBI): domain Eukaryota; kingdom Metazoa; phylum Chordata; class Amphibia; order Caudata; family Salamandridae; genus Lissotriton; species Lissotriton helveticus. Next base: position 678,226 of record NW_027611656.1, on the reverse strand, counting down.
ATAACACAGGCCAGACACTAGGAAAATCTAATGTAAACAATGCAATAACACAGGCCAGGCCCTAGGTGAAGCTGACACAAACACTGCAATAACACAGGCCAGGCATGAGGAGAATCTGATGTAAACAATGCAATAACACAGGCCAGGCATGTGGAGAATCTGAAGCAAACAATTCAATAACACAGGCCGGTGACGAGGAGAATCTGATGTAAACAATGCAATAACACAGGCCAGGCGTTGGGAGAATCTGACACAAACAATGCAATAATACAGGCCAGACATTGGGAGAATCTGATGTAAACAGTGCAATAACACAGGCCAGGCACGAGGATATTCTGATGCAAACAATGCAATAACACAGGCCAGGCACGAGGAGAATCTGATGCAAACAATGCAAAACACAGGTCAGGCACTATGTGAATCTGATGCAAACAATGCAATAACACAGGCCAGGCACGAGGAGAATCTGATGTAAACAATGCAATAACACAGGCCAGACGTTGGGAGAATCTGACGCAAACAATGCAATAACACGGGCCAGATACTAGGAGAATCTGATGTGAACAATGCCATAACACAGGCCAGGCACGAGGAGAATCTGATGTAAACAATGCAATAACACAGGCCAGACGTTGGGAGAATCTGACACAAACAATGCAATAACACGGGCCAGATACTAGGAGAATCTGATGTGAACAATGCAATAACACATGCTAGGCACTAGGAGAATCTAACGCGAACAATGCAATAACACAGGCCAGGCATTGGGAGAATCTGATATAAACAATGCAATAACACAGGCCAGGCGTTGGGAGAATCTGACGCAAACAATGCTAATAATACAGGCACGGCACTAGGAGAATCTGACACAAACAATGCAATAACACAGGCAAGGCACTAGGTGAATCAGACGCAAACTCTGCAATAACACAGGCCAGGCACGAGGAGAATCTGATGTAAAGAATGCAATAACACAGGCCAGGCATGAGGAGAATCTGAGGCAAACAATGCTAATAACACAGGCAAGGCACGAGGAGAATCTGATGTAAACAATGCAATAACACAGGCCAGACACTAGGAGAATCTGATGTAAACAGTGCAATAACACAGGCCAAGCACGAGGACAATCTGACGCGAACAATGGCATAACACAGGCCAGGCATGACGAGAATCTGATGCAAACAATGCCATAACACAGGCCAGGCACGAGGAGAATCTGATGTAAACAATGCAATAACACAGGCCAGGCACTAGGAGATTCAGATGCAAACAATGCAATAACACAGGCCAGGCAAAAGGAGAATCTGATGCAAACAATGCAATAACACAGGTCAGGCACTAGGTGAATCTGAAGCAAACAATGCAATAACACAGGCCAGGCACGAGGAGAATCTGATGTAAACAATGCAATAACACAGGCCAAGCGCTGGGAGAATCTGACGAAAACAATTCTAATAACAGAGGCTAGGCACTAGGAGATCTGACACAAAGAATGCAATAACACAGGCAAGGCACTAGGAGAATCTGACACAAACAATGCAATAACACAGGCAAGACACTAGGTGAATCTGACACAAACAATGCAATAACACAGGCAAGGCACTAGATGCATCTGATTCAAACAATGCAATAACACAGGCCAGGTACTAGGTGAATCCGACGCAAACACTGCAATAACAAAGGCGAGGCACGGGGAGAATCTGATGTAAACAATGCAATAACACAGGCCAGGCATGAGGAGAATCTGAAGCAAGCAATGCTAATAACACAGGCAAGGCACGAGGAGAATCTGATGCAAACAATGCAATAACACGGGCTAGACACTAGGAGAATCTGATGTAAACAGTGCAATAACACAGGCCAGGCACTGGGAGATTCAGATGCAAACAATGCAATAACACAGGCCAGGCACGAGGAGAATCTGATGCAAACAATGCAATAACACAGGTCAGGCACTAGGTAAATCTGATGCAAACAATGCAAGAACACAGGCCAGGTACTAGAAGGATCTAATGCAAACAATGCAATGACACGGGCCAGACACTAGGAGAATCTGAAGTAAACAATGCAATAAAAAAGGCATGGCGCTTGGTGAATCTGACGCAAACACTGCAATAACACAGGCCAGGCACGAGGAGAATCTGATGCAAACAATGCAATAACACAGGGCAGGCACTAGTTGAATCTGATGCAAACCCTGCAATAACATGGGCCAGACACTAGGCTAATATGATGTAAACAGTGCAATAACACAGGCCAGGTAAGAGGAGAATCTGACGCAAACATACAATAACACAGGCCGGGCACAAGGAGAATCTGATATAAACAATGTAATAACACAGGCCAGGCGTTGGGAGAATCTGACTAAAACAATGCTAATAACACAGGCTAGGCACTGGGAGAATCTGACACAAAGAATGCAATAACACAGGCAAGGCACAAGGAGAATCTGACGCAAACATACAATAACACAGGCGGGGCACAAGGAGAATCTGATGTAAACAATGCAATAACACAGGCCAGGCGTTGGGAGAATCTGACGAAAACAATGCAATAACACGGGCCAGACACTAGGAGAATCTGACACAAAAAATACAATAACACAGGCAAGGCACTAGGAGAATCTGACACAAACAATGCAATAACACAGGCAAGGCACTAGGTGAATCTGATGCAAAAACACAGGCCAGGCACTAAGTGAATCCGACGCAAACACTGCAATAACATAGGCGAGGCACGAGGAGAATCTGATGTAAACAATGCAATAACACAAGCCAGGCAAAAGGAGAATCTGATGCAAACAATGCAATAACACAAGCCGGGCAGGAGGAGAATCTGATGTAAACAATGCAATAACACGGGCCAGACGAAAGGAGAATCTGATGTAAGCAGTGCAATAACACAGGCCAGGCATGAGGAGAATCTGAAGCAAACAATGCAATAACACAAGCCGGGCACAAGGAGAATCTGATGTAAACAATGCAATAACACGGGATAGACACTAGGAGAATCTGATGTAAACAGTGCAATAACACAGGCCAGGCACAAGGAGAATCTTACGAAAACAATGCAATAACACAGGCATGGCACGAGGAGAATCTGATGTAAACAATGCAATAACACAGGCCAGGCACTAGGAGAATCTGATGCAAACAATGCATTAACACAGGCCAGGCACTAGGAGAATCTGATGTAAACAATGCATTAACACAGGCCAGGCACTAGGAGAATCTGATGCAAACAATGCAATAACACAGGGCAGGCACTAGGAGAATCTGATGCAAACAATGCATTAACACAGGCCAGGCACTAGGAGAATCTGATGCAAACAATGCAATAACACAGGGCAGGCACTAGGAGAATCTGACGCAAACAATGCAATAACACAGGGCAGGCACTAGGAGAATCTGATGCAAACAATGCATTAACACAGGCCAGGCACGAGGAGAATCTGATGTAAACAATGCAATAACACAGGCCAGGCGTTGGGAGAATCTGACGAAAACAATGCAATAACACAGGCCAGACACTAGGAAAATCTGATGTTAACAATGCAATAACATAGGCCAGGCCCTAGGTGAAGCTGACGCAAACACTGCAATAACACAGGCCGGGCACAAGGAGAATCTGATGTAAACAATGCAATAACACGGGCCAGACACTAGGAGAATCTGATGTAAACAGTGCAATAACACAGGCCAGGCACAAGGAGAATCTTACGAAAACAATGCAATAACACAGGCAAGGCACGAGGAGAATCTGATGTAAACAATGCAATAACACAGGCCAGGCACTAGGAGAATCTGATGCAAACAATGCATTAACACAGGCCAGGCACTAGGAGAATCTGATGTAAACAATGCAATAACACAGGCCAGGCATGAGGAGAATCTGAAGCAAATACTTGGGGTGTGGTAACGCACTCCTTGTTTGACGTTTTTATTGTTAGTAGTGTGATTTTCACATTTTTCGGTGGTGCATAGGTAGGCTACCCTGCTGAGCTTTCAGGGTTAGTTGCGACAATGTTATGACATGTGCTTCCTGTATCACAGGGACCACTCCTTCCTTGCACTCCTTTCTTCTTTCACTCAATTATTACTCCACATTTTCAAATGATGTTTGCAAATTTTATTTTCATTTCCAAACGTTTCTTTTTAGTGAGTCTTTCATTCTTTATACTTCATTTTTCATTTTCTATGCATTTCATTCCACATTGTAATTTGTCCCAATGCATTTCAAGCATAAAGCCCTTCCTCAGGGGATTTCCTTTATCTGAAAACATCATACGTCATATTGAGTACTCGGTAAATCATGATAACATGTTGTACTTATGTAATAAACAACCTCTACTCGTATTTTGTCCATGCGAATTGTTTTGGACTGGTGAAGCACTGAGAATAAATCAAACTTCCACTGTGATAAATGTATTACTGCATAGAAAATAGATTGAGATTGTCCTGCTATGTGCAGCTGCAGCGTTACAAATGCATTCAAACAACAGCGTGTGGAGATAAAGCAAACACTGTTGACACTGTTCATCACTGTTGATTTTACAAATTGTAACTCAGGATAGTTATCGTTGTGTGCCCATATGTATTCTTTGTAGGCGCTTGTTGGTTGGAATAAATACCAGTTATTATAATTATACTAGTATGTTTTGCTGCGCTTTTACCAAAGCAGTACCGTCAATGGGCATTAAAATACATCTACCATAATAAACACCCTATCAATTACACCAATCTCTAAAATAGATGTTTAAGTTCTATACCACTTGCATTACCGCTAGATAAAAAATGCAGTTACCCACAAACCCCACTTTTTGTCTTGAGACAAGCATTTCTGGATATATAAACACATTCCCCTCAATGTAGTTTGTGACGTTCAACACACAACGCCCAGAGATCCTCTTGTCAAACACGCAGAGCTTGGTGCACGCCGTGTGTTAACCACGCAGTAAACCCATATTTTAAACAAGCCACGCTCAGTGCACCCGTGTGTTAACCATGCACCGTTCAGTGTGTTAAACTCTTGCTTTCAGTGCACCTCGTGAGTTCAAGACACAGCGCCCAGAGCTCCCCGTGTCAAAAATGCAGCGCTTGGTGCACGCCTTGTGTTAAATACGCTGCGTTCTGTGGACCCCCTGTGTCTAACAGGCAGCGCTCAGTGCACCCCATTTGTCACTGACGCTGCACTAGCTGCACCCAGTGTTTGCGCTCTGTGCACCTTGTGGTTAAACACGCAGCGCTCAGACCACCAGTGCATCAAGGCGCTGCCCTCAGAGCTCCCCGTGGGTTAACACGCAGTTCAGTAAAACCAGTATGCAGCATTCATGTTTTTAGGCACAGCGAGATTAAGTGATTGGACATGGAAACAAACATCAGTCCGGGTTTTGCCTCTGACAAACAAGGCAAACTGAGAAGGGGTCATGGATATTGCTAGGAGTTACCAATGCTGTGTACATCATTATGGGGCGAGCAGTGGACAAATATAAAACATCTCCCTGTGTAAAATGCTGCTCTCAGGCTAACTTTTTCTCCCTTACCTTTCAGGCAGTAATGCGGTGGACGAAGAAGGACATCAGGTAAGGGCGCTCGATGCAACACCAGCTTATATCTGCTTTTCTTTTTGAAGATGTATTCCTTGGAAATTATTAATCCTGAATGCCTTCTCCACCTGTGATGAACAAAAGACAAGAATCCCTTTTCCTTATTTTGTACGGAGAGAATCTCAATAAGATCTATAATTGCACAACAACTCTATTTGTAACCAACTTATTAGGTGTAGCGTGGAGTCAGAAACAGATTAACAAAGTTACATCCAAACAATTACAAATCATGGTCAGCAAAGTTCTAATAAGGGCAGAGAAGCAGAAGGATAGATTGTGTCTCTTATTTCATTTATAAAACACTCTATTATCTTTTTGAATTATATTATTAAAAACATCATCATATTTATTAAAACAACACAATACATCATAAAACAATTCATATTGTAAGAAGAAAAATTATTATTTTTCTTACAATATGAATTGTTTTATGATGTATTGACAAATATTTTCTATACGTTTTTATTAATATAAATATACACTGAGTTTACACTAGCAGCTGTATTAAAAAGATGAATGGAACTCCATGTAGCTACAGCGAGGAGGAACACCTAGCCACGTGCAGATTCTGCTAACGCACATTACACAGACACAAATGAGTGTGTTCTATGCTGCAGAGCCTACAATGTAAACAACAAAAATGTCCCAACCACAATTAATTCAAATCAGCTTAAATGGATGGAAAAATACGTATTCTTTCCAAACCAGGCAAATCTTTTATTGCCATTTACTTCATATTTTGTCAACAATTTTTAAGTTATACTAGCAAAAAACAAACACTGTACATTCAATATTCAAACACTATTTACAAAAATCACATAAAAACATGAAATTATGAATCGATTGAGACAACATCAGAACAAGCTACAGAAAATACAAAAAATTACAAAAAATACATATAAACAACAACAAATGAATTTTCAAAATGTGCGTGGAACTTGTGCCAAGTGAATGGCAAACGATACAAATCACTGGACTACTAGGTCCTAGTTGTTATTGCAAATTAGAATTTGTTCCATCAAACACAAAAGCCGACGCGTTTCGAGGCCAGGACAATTGTCCCTGGTCTCTCATCAGGGCTTGACGCGTTTCGAGGCCAGGACAATTGTCCCTGGTCTCTCATCAGGGCTTTAATTCTTTATATCTGTAGGATGTAAAGAAAAAAGGGGGCGATTACTGGACTTGAACTGAATTGATTGCCTCTCCTGGCTTCTCTAAGAGTAATTACCGACTGTACATACCGGGTTTTGGGTCATGTGGCGGGGGCGTCGCGTTCTTTAAGAATCTGGGACACCAAAGGCTTTATTTAGAGGTGGGGTACCTAATGATAACAAAAGGAAGCGCATATAACTATAGCGCCAAAACGAAACTTGCTTTTTAATAAACTAAAACCAAGGGAACTGACCTTTGCTGTGCCGTCTCCCGGCCAAACTTTGGATAGATTGTAACCATGTGCCGCTTATTCTGTATTAAAAAACATATGTGGAAATTGAATCAGTAATGCATAACACGCCGCTATTCGTCTTAGTGAAAGAACGAAAAACGGACGCCTACCTTTCTTTAATGCTTCACTGGCCCGAAAATTTTCGATAATCACTGCGTTCACCCGGACCTAGTGGGGTGAAAAAAGAGGGGACAGTGTCCAGTCAGCTTCTGGCCAACTTAGAGCCGAATTACTAAAAGGTAACGCGCGGAAGGGGACCGCTTACCGTTTGTATCCGTGCCTTCTCCGAACCCGATTGAATCCACATTGATTCAAAGATGGCCGGCGGGCAATTCGTGATTGGTTATACTAATTCCAGAACCAGTGCATTCTGGACTTCATAGTTTTTTATGAAAATCAACTAGCATGAAATTTAGAATGCAAATATGGAGGGATTGTACAGATAATACACTGCAAGTCTCTAGACCGGCACCAAGGTCAGCACATGATTTAATTTGCAAAAAATGATGACTAGAACAATGACTTGAAAAAATGACTTAAAAAAAGGGGGATAAAAGGAGGGGAATTTTTGTTTGTTGTACCCACAACCCTAAAGGTGTCATTTATCCAAAAGAATGTGAGGAAACAGGCGCTTAGACCACCCACAGGTGCCACATGGAATACCGAGTCACTCATTACAGCGCTAGTCTTACAGGCTTGTGATCTCAGACAAGTTATTTAATCCAGTCTGGGCGCTATTGAATTTTAAAATTAAGTATGCTTCTTTCTGAAGCAAAACACGATCAATGTCTTGGAGATTCTTTTTAGAATTGGCTACATGCAACACGGACCATCTGAAGTCTTGCTCAGTATGGCCCTTTTCTAGGAAGTGTTGCACCATGGGTGCCACCGTCACTTTCTTTTTGATTCGAGAGCGATGTTGGCTGATTCGGTGGTTGATCTGTTGGTTCGTCTTTCCGACGTAAATCTTAAGACAAGGGCACTGTATCACATATACAAAATTTTTTGTACGACAATTGGAAAATTTGTTATGCGACCATTTGGTCCCTTGGTGAATAAATTCTTTACCCTCAATTGTGTTGGGACAAGCGACACAGTTTCCACACTTATGGTGGCCCTCAATGGGTTTGAATTTCCACTGAGCCATCAAGTCACTTCTTGGTTTTGGTAGAGCAATATCCGCTCGAACCAGCTGTTGGCCAATGCTTCGGTTTTTCCTGTATGAAAAAATGGGCCTCGGGAAAGTAAAATCCAGTCCTTCCAAAAGGTGCCAATTTTTAAGTACAGCTTGCCTGAGTTTGTGTGTGTCAGGGCAAAATGTCGTGACACAAACAAGTCTATCCAATGGGGGGCGTTGTTTAACTTGCAATAAGCATTCTCGAGGTGTGTATTTTGCTCTCTTGAAGGAATGCATCAGAAGCTTTTTGGGATACCCCCGTTGGCGCATGTCAGAACAGAGTGTATATAAACAAGAAAAAAAGCGCTCGCACAGCAGCAGGGGGGAGGGATTCACTCGCGGGAGCGATAATTGCGACCAGATGGGCCTCGCGCTCCCGCGAGTGAATATCCTGACGTGCACGCGCTGCCATTGAAGGCAATGGAACGCGTGCACGTGCTTGTCTGAAAAGCCTTAGTGCTCGGAAAGGTCTTTATGCTTTGCAACGCATGCGTGTTGTGAAGGCCGAGATCTAAAAACGAGTGGAAGATTAAATGCCAGCTCTGTGTGTGCAGCCAACCGTGAAGGGATAATTAGCGCCAAAGAGAAACTATACTTTAAAAGCAAAGTGTGCAGTCAAGTGTGAAGAGACAATCATCTTACAAGCGTGAAGGCGAAAGAAGCTTTATTTAAAGATACGCAAAGCCTACGACATGTATGGCTCAGCATGAATTAATTGTAAATGGAAGCTGTGTAAGCGTTGAATTGAAAATAAACTTTGTCTTCAGTGCGAGTTTGGCAGCGCCTGTGTTTCGAAGCTGTTAATTGAAAAGTAAACATGCCGCCAAGTCAAGTGAAGGAATCGAATTAGGCAACTCTTGTATTTCAGCTCGTGCAGTGGAGCCTGAAGGGAAGAGAGCTGTTAATTGAAAGTAAACACCGTGTGTGTCTTAACTCGTGCAGCGGAGCCTGAAGGGAAGAGAGCTGTTAATTGAAAGTAAACACCGTGTGTGTCTTAACTCTTGCAGTGAAGCCTGAAGGGAAGAGAGCTGTTAATTGAAAGTAAACACCGTGTGTGTCTTAACTCATGCAGCAGAGCCTGAAGGGAAGAGAGCTGTTAACTGAAAGTAAACACCGTGTGTGTCTTAACTCGTCCAGTGGAGCCTGAAGGGAAGAGTGCTGTTAATTGAAAGTAAACACCGTGTGTATCTTAACTCGTGCAGCGGAGCCTGAAGGGAAGAGAGCTGGTAATTGAAAGTTAACACTGTGTGTGTCTTAACTCGTGCAGCGGAGCCTCAAGGGAAGAGAGCTGTTAATTGATAGTAAACACCGTGTGTGTCTTAACTCGTGCAGCGGAGCCTGAAGGGAAGAGAGCTGTTAATTGAAAGTAAACACCGTGTGTTTCTTAACTCGTGCAGCGGAGCCTGAAGGAAAGAGAGCTGTTAATTGAAAGTAAACACCGTGTGTGTCTTAACTCGTGCAGTGGAGCCTGAAGGGATGAGAGCTGTTAATTGAAAGTAAACACCGTGTGTGTCTAACTCGTGCAGCCGAGCGCGAAGAAATTTAAGCTCTTAATTGAGTGTAAACACACAATCACAATAAAGTTGGTACGAAGGAACATTTACCGATCTGCACATGAGAGCCCTGTGTAGTGAATGCTAGACTGGGTGAGTATTGGCAGCAATGACATCTCGTTTGTGAATAGCGTCAGTGAGATCTTGGAGCCAGGGTTTGTGATTATTGGTACAGTTTAAAGGGACAGTACACCAGGAGCCAACATGAAACTGTGATTATTGGTTTAATAGTTTAAAAGAACAATACACCACATAACTGAAACCAACATTATTTAACACCTACTTGAAGGAACTGTTATTCAATAAGACAACGGTGACTACTTTAATTATTTTAATTTCTTATGTTTACTTGAACAACCTTGTATATATTTATGTATATATACCGACAGCGATATATATACATGTATATTAATACAGTTAAAGCAAGTATTATAAAATAATTACAGCCCTTAACTCTTAAATTTTGGTGTGCCTGCCAGCATGGATTCATCATTTGTGACAGCTCCACCAACATTTTTACAAAACCCTGGGGAACCCATAATGCCCTGGGAGGTATGGATTGAGTCTTTTGAGACCTATCTAGAGGCAATAGGTGACGAAGATTTTGTATCATCCCGCAAAGTAGCACTGTTAAAGCACAATTTAGGGGTTGAGGGTAGAAAGGTGTTAAAAACATTACCTGTCCGAGTTAGAGTAGATTCCACCAACCAAGCAGATGAAGAATCTAATGAAAGTGAGGGAACAGGAACTAGCAATTTTGATGAATATGTAGAGATAGTAAAAGCTCTAGAAGAGAATTTTGGTAAAAAAATCAACATTGTAGTTAAAAGACACAAGTTTTTCTCTAGAGCACAACAATCTGGAGAATCAGTTGAGCAGTATATATCGGTACTTAGAAGACTTGCATCAATATGCAAATTTAAAGATCTAACAGAAGATATAATAAGAGCTCAATTTATTAATAGAACGAATAATACCAAAATATAGGAAAAACTCTTAGACTTAACAGATCCCTCTTTAAAAAAAATCCATAGAGGCTGCAAAAAGCCTGGAGAACACTTCTAAGTATGTTAAGGAACTCAATTCAAATCAAGTTAAAGATAAGGGGGATCAGACCAAAGTGTGTGCTATTGAAAAGAAAAAAAATAGCAAGCAGGCAAGTGACAAATGTGTTAAAAGTGCGCCTCAAATTAATAAGAACACCCAACCTAGATATAATCACGCTTGTTATAGATGTGGTAGCACCAGGCATACAGCTGATTCTGATAAGTGTATAGCACTCAAAGAGAAGTGTTACAAGTGTAAACGAATTGGGCATTTTGCACGCATGTGCAAAACCAGTATATCCAACAAAGGGAGGCGTACTGTATATGCCATACAAGAGGACAGAGAAGAGGAGTTCTCTGATGAAAGAGAAATGGTAGAAGTGTGTGTGATCTATGATGATGAAATTAATGAAATTCGTGAAGGATACAACCCTCCTAAGTGTATGCTGGACATCAATAGTACTAAAATCCTAGTGTGGGTGGATTCGTGCTCTAAATACACGATCATAGACAAGGATGCATGGATAAAAATTGGTAAATGCAAGCTGAATTCCCCAGACATTGAACCTGTGGGTTGTTGTGGGGTCCAGTTACCTTTGATAGGTTTTTTTAATTCCAAACTATCTCATAAGAATATGGAAGCAACTAGTAAAGTCTATGTAGTAGAAAAGGGAAGAACCTTGCTAGGGTGGCGCGAACAAAAAATGTTAGGGATAAAATTGCATCCGAATCATCCTGATCAAGTGCTGGTAACAGAGAATTCAGAGAAGGACAAGTGAAGTTTAAAATATCCTAGGTTATTTAGAAGTGAACTAGGGTGCTTAACCAAATTTGAGCATCACATTGCCCTTAAACTAAATTATATTCCATGTGTGCACAAGGCAAGGAATGTCCTGTTAGCACTGAGAGAAAAATTAAAGAAGAACCAATCGAATCATCAGAGTGGCTTAGTCCCATAGTTTTAGCATGCAAATCGGATGGAAATTTACGCATGTGCATCGACTTAAGAGACCTCAATCGTAACATCTTAGTCGATCGCTATCCTCTGCCACATATTAATGAGATGGTGTCCTCAGTTACCAATGCAGCATATTTTTCTTTAATAGACCTCTCGAGTGCATATCACCAAGTGCGTCTACACACTGCATCGAAGCACCTTACATCGTTCATAACACCAGAGGGGGCGTTCAGATTTGTGTGGATGCCATTCGGACTGGCGTCTGCCTCTGCTGTATTCCAGAGAGTAATGTGCAAAATATTGGAGAAATCACACGAAGTCCTAGTATTTCAAGATGATGTGTTGGTGTGGGGTGAGAACAAGGAGGAACATGACATGATTTTAGATCAAACGCTTAACAAATTGCAGAATGCAGGATTAACAGTAGTAATGGAGAAGTGCAAGTTTGGAGTAGAAGAAATTGAATATTTAGGGCACACGTTATCAAAAACAAGAGTTCAACCAAAGAAAAAATTATTGAATGCCATTGCTAATGCACCGTCTCCCCAAGACAAGGAACAAAAACGCTTGTTTCTTGGGTTGGCGGAATTTTATTTGAAATTTGTTCAGCATTTTGCTGATAAAGTACATGTCCTAAGAGTGTTAATGAAAAAAGGGAATACATTTGAATGGGCGGACAAGTGTCAGAAAGCATTTGAAACGATAAAGGAACAGATTTTGAAGGCTGTGGCTTTAAGACCCTTTAATCTATTAGATCCTAGCATTGTAGTAGTGGACGCAAGCGCGTATGGTTTGGGGGCAGTACTTATGCAGAAATACCTGGGTCAAGAGCGGGTAGTGGCATTTGCGTCACGTACATTGAAGGGTGCAGAGTCAGCATATTCAGTCATCGAAAAGGAAGCCCTTGCGTCTTGGTGCGGCGTTGATCACTTCAAGAATTACTTTTGGAGGACACATTTCGAGGTCAGATCGGACCACAGACCGCTCATTGATATTTTTACAACCAAGGGCGCAGGGAAGGCCACACCCAGGATAGCCAAGTGGTTGTATAGACTACAAGGATATGATTTTACTTTGAATTATATGTCAGGTATACGCAACATTAATGCTGATTGTCTGTCAAGCCTACCGTTACAGTGTGTAGGTGATGATGATGATATTGGTGATGAGTATGTGCTGGCCAGTGTCTCTGAGTCATGCAATGGAGTCATCACGGAAAGTAAGTGGAAGGCTGCAGTGGAGGAGGATGCCATTCTAGTGGAACTCATGCAACATCTTAGTGTGCCTACTAATTCCAGTGTGGATTTGAGAAACCAAATTGGCGAATATTGGATGGTTTGGTCAGAGTTATCTGTTGAAGACAAAATTATCTGCAGAGATGGTAGATTGGTAGTACCAAGCGGTTTATGTGCCAGATTACTTGAGTTGTTGCATGAAGGGCATAATGGAATGTCGTGGCTGAAGAGAAGAGCAAGGATGACTTTTTGGTGGCCGGGTTTGGACACAGATGTAGAGGGATGCGTACTGGATTGCTTGGAGTGCTTGTGTAGCGACAAGTCCCATCGGGTTGAGGAGTCTCCTATTGTTCCTACCAAATTTCCTGATAAACCGTGGGAAAGAGTAGCAATGGATATTTGTGTGCCATTTAGTTCAAAAGGTATAATGAATAAGTTTGCACTTGTGATGATAGATAATCACTCTAAATGGCCTGAGGTGGCTTTTTCTGAGGAGATTAAGGCGTCTAATGTCATTGAATTTTGCAATCAAATTTTCCGCTGAGAAGGGTGTCCAAACACACTTGTCACTTGTCAGTGCCAAGATGCTCCTTCCGGAGCGAAAGTTCGCGCTTTACAAATTTCCATAAATATCAAAAAAATATCAAAAATAATGGACCACAATTCACGGCAGAAGTGTTTGAAATTTATTTATCCAAGATGGGTATCGTACACCACACCACAGCAGTCTACAGTCCTAGGGAGAATGGTTTAGTCGAGAGGTTTAACCGAGTGTTGAAGCATTGTGTTCCGTTGTGTGTGAGCAGTGGGGGTGATTGCAGGGAAGCCGTGAAGGAGATGTTATGGAGCTATAGGTCTAGACCCCATTCGGTCACCAAGGAAACTCCTTTCATGCTTTTTAAGGGAAGGCAGGCAGGTACCAGAGTGTATCCAGCGTGGATGCTTAAAGGAAGTACATATTGCCTAGACAAGAAGGGTTTGATGGACAGGGTTCGTGAACATCAAGACAAATACACTAAGAGACATAATGACAAATTAAAAAGGGAAAGAAGAGAGTTCGCTGTTGGTGATTGGGTAGGAACTAAGGTATTCACCACCCATGGGTCTCTAATGTCAGAGTGGTCAAAACCTAAAAGCATTGTCAGGATGAAAGGAAGTAATGTATGGTTGTCGGATGGAAAGAAATGGAATGTTCGTAGTGTCACATTGTGCAATTCTGCGGAGAGACCTATTTTGATAGGAAAACCAGAAGGCACAACATCAAGTGGGAAAAATGAAAAAGTGCCTGCAATAAACAGAGTGCCACGCATTAAGAAACGTCCAAAGTGGCAAGATGATTACGAATGTTAGTAGCTTATTCAGTGCACATTTATTCATAGATAGGTGTACAATATGTTACATTGTTTACTATCCATTTTTCATGTATTCATTAGTTAAATGTTATCTTTGAAAAACAAGTGTAATTTTCTATATAAATTGTTTATTACATTTAAGAAGGGGAGATGTGTTGTATCCCAGCCTCAATATTGTGGATGTTACCTAGTGATGGTTACCATGTCATCTTAGAATGTTCTGAGGAGCTGCTCAGAGGATGAAGGCAGTTGATGCAGATGCAGACATGCCATGGGGCTGCTCCATGTAACTTAAATAAATACTTATTCATCCAAATCTACAAGTCTACTTTGTAATACCCCTTACGCACAACAGCAAGCTAACGCAAGACATCAAGAAATGCAATGAATGGATCACTACGTGCACCGACACCTTGGACCCACTCAAGCATAGCATTAACCTAACAGAAGACATCAGGAACTGCAATGAATGGATCACCACCTGCACCGACACCCTGGACCCTCCAAGCATATCAGCAGCAACCTAACGTAAGACATCAAGAACTGCAATGAATGGAACACCAGCTGCACCAACCAACACCCTGGACCCCCTCAAGCACAGCAGCAACCTAACGGAAGACCTCAAGAACTTCAATGAATGGATCACCACCTGCACCAACAACCTGGCCCCCTTGTAGCAGGGATTCCGCTCCTACACAGAACTGTGCAAAACAGGCGTAGAACCTTAGTGAATTAGGGTATGCCAAAACTCACCTTAGGGCCCAACATCCCCTTAGCAAACTAGCATCAGTGTCTCATTGGCTCTTCTCCTATAGCAAAAATACCACAGAACAGGCGACTTAGGGTACCTTAGGAGTTGTGGAAAACAAGAACACTCTTTTGTCACACTCTCATACCAGTCCAAAACATGGAGTAAAGGAGACACATGCAAGTTTGAAATATTTATTTCTAACGCTGTGATCTCAGGTGCAGCATCTTAGCAAGTACAAGTAAACATACTATTAGCAACAAGGTTGTCAGCATAGTTATTACTCCATAAAATACAAAGAGAGAAAGCGTATTATAATGCAATGTGGAAACAGGTCTGAAATATACCTATATTTCGTCCTCCCTTGCTAGTAGATTATTTTATATATATATAAAACGTCTCATAGGCTTACATGGACGACCCCATACCTCAGGTATCAGCAGAAGTGGATCACATTGAGTTCTGCACAAGCTCCCAGCTTCCGAATGTTCTCCAAGTGTGTGTGATCATGCCTGCACAGTGCATTATTAAACGCGCCAGTAGCAGGGCTGGCCGCAGCTGCATGTGTGTTATGTCTAGAACGTGTGCTGATCATTCTGAACAACAGACACGGTGTTCAAGACGACCTTGACTGTCGCGGCACTAACTGTATAGACTAAACTCATGAGACTGTGTGGATGTGCATAAAACCAAGTTATTCTTGTGTGTAGTGAAAATACTCATACTTCTCTAAACAATAGCGCCATTGCGTGCCATGTGCAAAGCAAAGCGGAAAAGGAAAAATGGCATTTAAACTTCTAATAAGCCATGCTAACTTAACATCGTTTATAATGCAAAGCTCCCCCCCACGACACCTACAACCTAACGGAAGACTTCAAGAACTGCAATGAATGGATCACCACCTGCACCGAAACCCTGGACCCCCTCAAGGATACCAACAACCTAACGGAAGACATCAAGAACTGCAATGAATGGATCACCACATGCACCGAAACCCTGGACCCCCTCAAGCACAGCAGCAACCTAATGGAAGACATCAAGAACGTCAATGAATGGATCTCCACCTGCACCGACACCCTGGACACGCTCACGCATAACAGCAACCTAATGGAAGACATCAAGACTGCAATGAATGGATCACCACCAGCACTGACACCCTGGAACCTCTCAAGCACAGCAACAACCTAGCGGAAGACATCAAGAATTTAAATGAATAGATCACCACCTGCACTGACACCCTGGACTCCCTCAAGCACAGCAGCAACCTAATCGAAGACATCAAGAACTACAATGAATGGATCACCACCAGCACCAACACCATGGATCCCCTCAAGCACAGCAGCAACCTAACAGAAGACATCAAGAAATGCAATGAATGGATCACGACCTGCACCAAAACACTGGCGCCCCTCAAGCATACCAGCAGCAACCTAACGGAAGACATCAAGATCTACAATGAATGGATCACCACCTGCACCAGCACCCTGGACCCCCTCACGCAGAGTAGCAACCTAATGCAAGACATCAAGAACAGCTATGAATGGATCACCACCCACAGCAACACCCTGGCCCCCTCAAGCATACCAGGAGCAACGTAACGGAAGACACCAAGAACTGCAATGAATGGATCACCACCTGCACCGACACCCTGGATCCCCTCAAGCACAGCAGCAACCTACAGGAAGACATCAAGAACTTCTATGAATGTATCACTACCTGCACCGACACCCTGCACCCCCTCAAGCACAGCAACAACCTAACGGAAGACATCAAGATCTACAATGAATGAATCACCACCTCCACCAACGCCCTGGACCCCCTCACGCAGAGCAGCAACCTAATAGAAGACATCAAATAATACATTGAACGGATCACCACCTGCACCGACACCCTGGACCCCCTCACACAGAGCAGCAACCTAACGGAGGACATCAAGAACTGCTATGAATGGATCACCACCCGCAGCAACACCCTGGCCCCCTCAAGCATACCAGCAGCAACCTAATTGAAGACATCAAGAACTGCAATGAATGGATCACCACCTGCACCGACACCCTGGACCCCCTCAAGCACAGCAGCAACCTAAAGCAAGACTTCAAGAACTTCAATGAATGGATCACCACCTGTACCTACTCCCTGGACCCTCAAACACAGCAGCAACCTAACAGAAGACATCAAGAACTTCAATGAATGGATCACCACCTGCACCGACACCCTGGACCCCCTCACGCACATCAGTAACCTAACCGAAGACATCAAGAACTGCAATGAATGGATCACCACCTGCACCAACACCCTGGACCCCCTGAAGCACGTCAGCAACCTAACGGAAGACATCAAGAACTTCAATGAATGTATCACCACCTGCACCGACACCCTGGACCCCCTCAAGCACAGCAGCAACCTAACGGAAGACAACAAGAACTGCAGTGAATGGATCACCACCTGCAGTGACTCTCTGGAGCCACTCGAGCATACCAGCAACCTAACGGAAGACATCAAGAACTGCAATGAATGGATCACCACCTGCACCGACACCCTGGACCCCCTCAAGCACAGCAGCAACCTAACGGAAGACATCAAGAACTGCAATGAATGGATCACCAGCTGCACCAACGCCCTGGACCCCCTCAAGCACAGCAGCAACCTAACGGAAGACATCAAGAACTTCAATGAATGGATCACCAGCTTCACCAACGCCCTGGACCCCCTCAAGCACAGCAGCAACCTAACGGAAGACATCAAAAACTTCAATGAATGGATCACCACCTGTACCTACTCCCTAGACCCCTCAAGCACAGCAGCAACCTAACAGAAGACATCAAGAACTTAAATGAATCGATCACCACCTGCACCGACACCCTGGACCCCCTCACGCACATCATTAACCTAACCGAAGACATCAAGAACTGCAATGAATGGATCACGACCTGCACCAACACACTGGCACCCCTCAAGCATACCAGCAGCAACCTAACGGAAGACATCAAGATCTACAATGAATGGATCACCACCTGCACCAGCACCCTGGACCCCCTCACGCAGAGTAGCAACCTAACGCAAGACATCAAGAACAGCTATGAATGGATCACCACCCACAGCAACACCCTGGCCCCCTCAAGCATACCAGGAGCAACGTAACGGAAGACACCAAGAACTGCAATGAATGGATCACCACCTGCACCGACACCCTGGATCCCCTCAAGCACAGCAGCAACCTACAGGAAGACATCAAGAACTTCTATGAATGTATCACTACCTGCACCGACACCCTGCACCCCCTCAAGCACAGCAACAACCTAACGGAAGACATCAAGATCTACAATGAATGAATCACCACCTCCACCAACGCCCTGGACCCCCTCTCGCAGAGCAGCAACCTAATAGAAGACATCAAATAATACATTGAACGGATCACCACCTGCACCGACACCCTGGACCCCCTCACGCAGAGCAGCAACCTAACGGAAGACATCAAGAACTGCTATGAATGGATCACCACCCGCAGCAACACCCTGGCCCCCTCAAGCATACCAGCAGCAACCTAATTGAAGACATCAAGAACTGCAATGAATGGATCACCACCTGCACCGACACCCTGGACCCCCTCAAGCACAGCAGCAACCTAACGCAAGACTTCAAGAACTTCAATGAATGGATCACCACCTGTACCTACTCCCTGGACCCTCAAACACAGCAGCAACCTAACAGAAGACATCAAGAACTTCAATGAATGGATCACCACCTGCACCGACACCCTGGACCCCCTCACGCACATCAGTAACCTAAACGAAGACATCAAGAACTGCAATGAATGGATCACCACCTGCACCGACACCCTGGACCCCCTCAAGCACAGCAGCAACCTAACGGAAGACAACAAGAACTGCAGTGAATGGATCACCACCTGCAGTGACTCTCTGGAGCCACTCGAGCATACCAGCAACCTAACGGAAGACATCAAGAACTGCAATGAATGGATCACCACCTGCACCGACACCCTGGACCCCCTCAAGCACAGCAGCAACCTAACGGAAGACATCAAGAACTGCAATGAATGGATCACCAGCTGCACCAACGCCCTGGACCCCCTCAAGCACAGCAGCAACCTAACGGAAGACATTAAGAACTTCAATGAATGGATCACCAGCTTCACCAACGCCCTGGACCCCCTCAAGCACAGCAGCAACCTAACGGAAGACATCAAAAACTTCAATGAATGGATCACCACCTGTACCTACTCCCTTGACCCCTCAAGCACAGCAGCAACCTAACAGAAGACATCAAGAACTTAAATGAATCGATCACCACCTGCACCGACACCCCCGACCCCCCTCACGTACATCAGTAACCTAACGGAAGACATCAAGAACTACAATGAATGGATCACCACCTGCACCGACACCCTGGACCCCCTCAAGCACAACAAAACTATTCAATATCACGAATACAAGTCAATTGGCACACAGAGGCAGCCAGACGGCAGTACAGGCCAGTGCAGCCCTGCTTACCTGCCTCTTCTGCCATACATTGACCAGTCAGGTCAGTGCAGCCCTGCTTGCCTGCCTCTTCTGCCATACATTGAGCTGTCAGGCCAGTGCAGCTCTGCTTACCTGCCTCTTCTGCCATACATTGACCTTTCAGGTCAGTGCAGCCCTGCTTGCCTGCCTCTTCTGCCATACATTGAGCTGTCAGGCCAGTGCAGCTCTGCTTACCTGCCTCTTCTGCCATACATTGACGTTTCAGGTCAGTGCAGCCCTGTGTTGTAACTACAGTTAACGTTTACCTCATTCCCTGTTCCCCTCTTTTTCCCCCCTCCTCCTTATCACATGTTGGTACATTCCCCTGGAAAGCCAGGCGCTCGCTATGGAATGTTGACAGAGCGAGCCGGCGTCCAGGTTGACAAGCTGACGGCTTTCTGTTGTGATTTACCTAAAGAATAAAGAAACTGAAATAATACTCTTGTGTCCCTCATCACTACATTTCTTGGCGACGAGGAGAAGGAAACTGGGCCAGGGACAGTTATTGCCGTTTCCCTGGGATGAATTTACTGCTTGTCGACGGAGGAACAAAAGATAAAACGGAGCCGGTGAATCGAAGAATAGGAGGAAGCGAGTGACCGATGCTGGCTGTCACCAACAGCTGCCTAAGCTTCACAAGTAAGGAGATTGGGAGAGATAAGGCAAACCAAGTCAGAGACTATTTGCAAGAAAATACGTTGAGAGGGCTGTTAACTTAATCGGTTGCCAGGTCGGGCATCACGTTGCCTGTATTGACGTGAAATTACAATGAAAAGGCAGGAGCGGAATTGAAGCGTTGGGGCGGCGTGTCATCGCTCACACTTGTGTGCCGGGTCGGGCACAGGCTGCGAACTGAGGGGAAGAGTGCGCTGTAATCTAGTCGTTTGGCAGCGTGACTGAAATCAACCTATCTTCACATAGATTGGTGAGCTGTCAGCGGAACCTATTACCCCGTTTTCCTGCTGTGAGGCGCCCTGAGTTTATCACCCCGCATGATGCCTCGGCGCGTTTAGGCTACAGACGCGTTGAGTGAATGTAGAGACTTCTCGGCTTTACCTGAAGCTTTCTGCGCGCATGAACCAACGGCGCTGACTGAAATATCGCGCAAGGCAGAGCGCTTACCGGTAATCTCTCCCAGAGATATGTGGTGACTCCGGGGTTCTTGTTCGTTTCTCGCTCTTGTGGGGGAACTTGGAAGAGCAGTGTTGAGGGGTTGAAAGAGGCAGCAGTTCTGTGGAGTGCACGCTCGGAGACCTCAGCTCCATTCGAAGATCGGCTTCTTCCTGACAGGAACTATTTTGAGGGGAAGTCTCTCCACAGGAAGTTCCCGCCAGTCGGAGGGAAAGCAGGCAGTTACATTGGACTTGATTTCTCGACCGTGGAAGCAGAAAGAGGACTGCATAAACCTCTGTGTTAATGATATTCTCTCAAGTGTACAAGTATTACGTGGCAAAATAGGAAAGTGTTGTTTTTGTTTTGTTTTTTGTGGTGAATACAAGTGCGTATTACTCAGCTTAGAACCACAGCAACTAGTGGCATAGAGTCATTTTCACGTCTTTAGGGTATTGTTGCTCTTATTTGAGAAAATATAGACCTATAAGGATTTTGGGAACTTTATGGCAATGGCAGGTGCAGGAATGAGCCAACCCCCACCTTTTCTCAATGAATTAGGAGAACCAGTTATCCCTTGGAGAAGGTGGGAAGGTATCTTCAAATCTTATTTAATAGCAATTGGGGGCAGCAACTACACTAATATACGCAAACAACATATATTGCTACATAATTTGGGTACACATGGGAGGAAAATATATGAAGATATAACAGGGAGATTGATTGAGGATGAGCAAGAGGAGGTGGAGGAAGGTGTCAATGTTTATGAAAGCACGCTGAGGGAATTAGCGGCTCATTTTAAGGAGAAAATAAATGTGGTGATGGAAAGACATAAGTTCTTTAAGAGAGTACAGAAGAGGGAGGAGAAAGTGAGCAATTATATAGCTGTGTTGAGAGGCTTGTCAGCCACATGTGAGTTTGGTCAACTCACAGACTCGTTAATAAGAGACCAGTTGGTGAGGTGCACCAATGAAACCAAGATACAAGAGGAATTACTGACCAAGAACCCCAATCTTGAGGAAGCAATAAACATAGCTAAGGGTTTAGAGCACACAGCACGATGCATGAAGGAAATGAAAGCTACAGATGGTACAAACAGAGAGAGGTCTGAAAGCAAAGTTAGTACAGAGAGTGAAACAGTTTGTAAAGTAGGGGACAAGAGTAAAGAGGTTAATCGCAGCAAGCCCAGTTCCACAGTGTGTTATAAATGTGGTAGTCCAAATCATTTGGCAAATAACTGGAAGTGTCCTGCAAGGAATGTACAGTGCAGAAAGTGCAACAGGTGGGGGCATTATTCCAAAGTATGTAAAGCACCAGGCAGAGCAGTGCATGTCATTGAGGAGTCACCCCAGGAAGAGGGAAGAGAAAAATCGTACATTTTTCAAGTGGGGGATGAGGAAGATAACAGTGATGATGTTTACCCCAAATGTGATGTCTTACTTGACGGAGTGATGTTTAGTATGTATGCTGATTCGTGCTACCCTTATACTTTAGTAGATAAGAAAGTGTTTGAAGATAAGTTTGCCAACCATCCTGTAAAATTGTTGCCACCTGACATTAGTCCCAAGGGTTACAACAAAGGGAAGATCTCCCTAGAGGGAATGGTGACCATGAGAATCTCATTTAAGGATAGACACACAGTAGGAAAGGTGTATGTATCCACGAGAGGCTCGACCCTATTGAGCTGGAAACATCAGAGGCAGTTGGGAATCATACTTGATCCAAACAACAAAGAGCAGGTGTTGTTAATTGACCAAGAAGGTATATCAGAGAATCTCACCAATGAGTTCAAAGAAGTGTTCAGTGACGGATTGGGGGTATTTAAGAACTACATGCACAAGATTGTGCTAAAGGAGGGGGCGGTGCCAGTGGTGCACAAGACCAGGTCTATACCTTTGCGCATGAGAGAGCCCCTCCAGCAGGAACTTCAGAGGCTGGTCAAGGAGGGAGTCATCACAGAAATTGAGAGTTCAGCCTGGTTGGCCCCGATTGTCATCATGGCCAAAGATAAAGGGAACAGCATAAGACTCTGTGTGGACCTGAGGGACCTTAATGCGAATATCCTTGTGGACAGGTTCCCTCTTCCCAGGATAGGGGAAATGCTAAGCACGATCAGGGGTGCCAAGTATTTTAGCGTGCTGGACCTATCCTCTGCCTATTACCAAATCAAGCTTCACCCGGATTCCCAAATACTGACAGCGTTCACCACCCCATTTGGAAATTTCAAGTTTCAGAGAATGCCATTTGGATTGGCATCGGCAGCTGCTGCTTTCCAAAGAGTCATGCAACATGTGTTAAAAGACTGTAGGAACACTATCTGTTTCCAAGATGACATCCTGATTTTTGGAGGTTGCGAAGAAGAACACAATGAAATGGCTAGAAGAGTGTTGGAAAAGTTGAAAGAAGTGGGCTTCACCACGAAGCCTTCAAAATGCAAACTAGGAGTAAGTTCGGTGGACTACCTGGGACACACCCTATCTGAGGATGGCATCAAACCAAAACATGACTTAGTGAAGGCGGTGGAGGATGCTCCCATTCCCAAGAGTAAAGAGGACATACTGTCTTTCCTAGGTCTTGCGGAATACATGGCCAAATTCATTAAGGATTTTGCAATGGTGTCGCAACCGTTAAGAGACTTGATAAAGAAGGACAGTGTTTTTGAATGGGGAAAAGAACAGGATGCGTCCATGAAGTGCATAAAGAAGGCTATTATTGAAGCCCCGTATATAGGGAAGTTTGATCCTAATGGTGCAACCATTATCTCTACGGACGCCAGCAACAGAGGCATAGGGGCAACGCTGGCACAGAGAGAAGGCAACCAGATAAACGTGATAGCCTTCGCATCAAGAACCCTCACAGTATCTGAGAAGAATTACTCCACCATAGAGAAAGAGGCCCTAGCTGTCTATTGGGCCATCTGTCACTACAAGTTTTTCATTTGGGGTATTCCATTTGAAGTACAGACCGACCATAAACCTCTGGTCTCACTGTTCACCAAGAAGGACATGGAAAGCATGACGCCTAGGATAGCTAAATGGGCAGTGGGTCTACAAGCTTACAGCTTCAGAGTATCCTATATACCTGGACAACAAAATAGAGTTGCTGACTTCCTATCAAGAGCACCTGCAGACGGAGAAGAGGTAGAGGAAATGAAGAGTAGCTCAATCCTGGAAGTGCGTCTAGCAGCAGTGGAAAAGGCGTCATGGGAAACCCAGATGGAACGAGATGATGTTATGAAGAAGGTGAAGAGGTATATACTATCTGGATGGCCCAAGAAATGCAAAGACATGGAGACAGAGATCCAGCCATATTGGAACGTGAGGGAGGATCTATCTGTGGAAGGTGACCTAATACTGAAATCAGGGAAAGTGGTCCCACCAGAAGCATTAAGAAGTAAAGTAGTGGAGCTGGCTCACGAGGGACATCTAGGCAGAAGGTTGTGCAAAGCCAGACTTCGTGCAGATTACTGGTTTCCTACCATGGACAGAGAAATAGAGGACAAGGTGCGTGATTGCTATGCGTGCGCCCTGAGTGACAAATCCAAGATCACGAGGAGAGCACCTTTGTCCCCAGTTGAAGTTCCGGAGGTGCCGTGGAGCAAGTTAGGCTTCGACATAGCGGGTCCTATCCATGGCAAAGGGCCCCAAGACAGGTACTTATTGGTCCTAGTAGACTACTTTTCAAGCTGGATAACCTGCAAGACCGTTCACAATGTGAGCACCAAAGTCATAGTTGATTTCTTGAAAGAGGTGTTCACACTAGAAGGCATACCCTCAACACTGGTGACAGACAATGGCGTACAACTGATCTCAGAAGAGATGAAGGATTTCCTCAAAGACTGTTCGGTGACCCATGTTCGCACGCCGCTGTATTGTCCCAAAGCAAACGGGAAGGTGGAAAGAGTGAACCGTATGTTGAAGGAGTGCATACAATTGGCCAACCAAGCGGGGGAGAACATTGAGGAAGCCATAAGGGACATGTTGTGGGCATACCACACCACGCCGAAGTCCACTACAGGATGCACACCCTTTGAGTTGCTGAGGGGAAGAAAAGCTGGCACGAAACTCACACCCAGTTGGATGGGGAGAAAACAAATAAAGGAGACCGATCACAAAGAGATCAAGAGGAGAATTGAAGACAGTCAGCAGAAATACAAGGAATGGTATGATAAGAAGTGGGGAGTGAAGGAGAGAGAATTTCAGGAAGGACAAGGAGTTTATGTAAAGAAACCAGAGAGACTGTGGAGTGGAGGCAACAAGTTCTATGCCCCCAAGACCATCCAGCAGCAAAACAGAAACTCTGTGGTTGTGGATGAGGGTAGACTATGGAGTCATGATCGAGTGGTTCCTGCAGAAGGGGGAGAGCCCAGGATAGTAATGAGAAGAGCGGGAGGTAAAGACATCAGTGAAAACATCAGACTAGACAGAAGGAGTGACAGATTTAGGACCTCTCCTCAGTGGCACAAACAGTACATAATGAGATAGACACACATACTAAAGTCATAGGAGCATAGGAGCACACACCATTAGATATCCTGTCCCTTTCTGTTAGTTCCCTTAAGGAGGATGATGTGTTGTAACTACAGTTAACGTTTACCTCATTCCCTGTTCCCCTCTTTTTCCCCCCTCCTCCTTATCACATGTTGGTACATTCCCCTGGACAGCCAGGCGCTCGCTATGGAATGTTGACAGAGCGAGCCGGCGTCCAGGTTGACAAGCTGACGGCTTTCTGTTGTGATTTACCTAAAGAATAAAGAAACTGAAATACTACTCTTGTGTCCCTCGTCACTACACCCTGCTTACCTGCCTCTTCTGCCATACATTGACCTGTCAGGTCAGCTCTACAGGCACTGCCAGACGGCAGTACAGGCCAGTGCAGCCCTGCTTACCTGCCTATTCTGCCATACATTGAGCTGTCAGGTCAGTCCTGATTACCTGCCTCTTCTGCCATACATTGACCTGTCAGGCCAGGTCAGCCCTGCTTACCTGCCTCTTCTGCCATACATACATTGACCTGTCAGGCCAGTGCAGCCCTGCTTACCTGCCTCTTCTGCCATACATTGAGCTGTCAGGCCAGTGCAGTCCTGCTTACCTGCCTCTTCTGCCATACATTGAGCTGTCAGGTCAGCCCTGCTTACCTGCCTCTTCTGCCATACATTGACCTGTCAGGCCAGTGCAGCCCTGCTTACCTGCCTCTTCTGCCATACATTGACCTGTCAGGCCAGTGCAGCCCTGCTTACCTGCCTCTTCTGCCATACTTTGACCTGTCAGGTCAGTGCAGCCCTGCGTACCTGCCTCTACTACCATACATTGACCTGTCAGGTCAGGTCAGCCCTGCTTACCTACCTCTTCTGCCATACATTGAGCTGTCAGGCCAGTGCAGCACTGCTTACCTGCCTCTTCTGCCATACATTGAGCTGTCAGTTCAGCCCTGCTTATCTGCCTCTTCTGCCATACATTGACCTGTCAAGCCAGTGCAGCCCTGCTTACCTGCCTCTTCTGCCATACATTGACCTGTCAGGTCAGGTCAGCCCTGCTTACCTGCCTCTTTTGCCATACATTGAGCTGTCAGGCCAGTGCAGCCCTGCTTACCTGCCCCTTCTGCCATACATTGACCTGTCAGGTCAGGTCAGCCCTGCTTACCTACCTCTTCTGCCATACATTGACCTGTCAGGTCAGCCCTGCTTACCTGCCTCTTCTGCCATGCATTGACCTGTCAGGCAGCCCTGCTTACCTGCCTCTTCTGCCATACATTGACCTGTTAGGTCAGCCCTGCTTCCCAGCCTCTTCTGCCATACATTGACCTGTCAGGTCAGCCCTGCTTCCCTGCCTCTTCTGCCATACAATGACCTGTCAGGTCAGCCCTGCTTCCCTGCCTCTTCTGCCATACAGTGACCTGTCAGGTCAGCCCTGCTTACCTGCCTCTTCTGCCATGCATTGACCTGTCAGACCAGTGCAGCCCTGCTTACCTGCCTCTTCTGCCATACATTCACCTGTCAGGTCAGCCCTGCTCACTGCCTCTTCTGCCATACATTGACCTGTCAGGTCAGCCCTGCTTACCTGCCTCTACTGCCATACATTGACCTGTCAGGTCAGCCCTGCTTACCTGCCTCTTCTGCCAGTCGTCAAAGGTGGCTTCAGGCGTTGTACAAAGCTCTCTCGACATTCAAGTGTTCCTTGTTCCCAGAGCAGTGGGGCGTGGCCCAGTGTGTGGTGAGCTCAGAGCAGGCGCCACACTGCGCTCGAGGCTGCGCTGCTTCCCCCTTCCTCGCAGCATCACATGGCTTCACTTCCCTTTCTGCAGCTAGAAAAGCTTTCACAACCCCTCCTTCCCCCGACCTCCAGCTGCAGAGCACGTGTAGCCCCAGAGGGGGGGGCGGCTCCAGCCACAGAGCACGTGCAGTCCCACGAGGGGGGGCGGCTACAGCTGCAGAGCACGTGCAGCCCCACGAGGGGGGGGCAGCTCCAGCCACAGAGCACGTGCAGTCCCACGAGGGGGGGCGGCTACAGCTGCAGAGCACGTGCAGCCCCACGAGGGGGGGGGGCGGCTCCAGCTGCAGAGCACGTGCAGCCCCACAAGGGGGCCCGGCTCCAGCTGCAGAGCACGTGCAGCCCCAAAGGGGAGCCGGCTCCAGCTGCAGAGCACGTGCAGCCCAAAAGGGGGGCCGGCTCCAGCTGCAGAGCACGTGCAGCCCCAGAGGGGGGGGGAGGCTCCAGCTACAGAGTACGTGCAGCCCCACAAGGGGGGCCGGCTCCAGCTGCAGAGCACGTGCAGCCTCACGAGGGGGGGCCGGCTCCAGCTGCAGAGTACGTGCAGCCTCATGAGGGGGGGCCGGCTCAAGCTGCAGAGCACATGCAGCCCCGAGGGGGCCATTGTACCCCCTCCTCCCCAAGATCCCCAGCTGCAGAGCATGTGCAGACCCACAAGGGGGGCCGGCTCCAGCTGCTGAGCACGTGCAGCCCCACGAGGGGGTCTGGCTCCAGCTGCAGAGCACATGCAGTCCCAGAGGGGGGGCCGGCTCCAGCTGCAGAGCACGTGCAGCCCCAGAGGGGGGGGGAGGCGGCTCCAGCTGCAGAGCACGTGCTGCCCCACGAGGGGGGGTCATTGGACCCACACGAAGAACAAAGTGTAATGGAACCAGCCCTGAACCTAATGTGATGAAGAATCTTTCTTATGGAACATTGCAAGCAGTTTATCCTCTGACACAATGTATAACTTTATGTATAGAAAAATATAGCATAGGCTGTAGAAAATAGGGATTATGGAACATAATATACAACTAAGCACAGAAATATATAATAATGCACTGTAATATGACAACATAGGTTTCTCCTGAAGCAGCACTGAGAGTCTTATCTGGAAAGATCCTCGAGTGCAGGTTCTGGTCTTTGGGTAATCCCCTCTAGTTTTCTGATGCAACCTTTGTAGCGCCAACAAACTCAAATAAAATAAAATAACGTATGAGAATATGTCCCAGCGTAGCAAATAACATTTAGTACACAGCAACAGGAGATGGGAGGTAAAGGTGCATAACACAAGGAGGCTGCAGGCAATGCCCTCTGGTGGGAAGTAAAGGTGCATAACGCAGGACAATGCACAAGGAGGCTGCAGGCAATGCCTTCTGGTGGGAAGTAAAGGTGCATAACCAGGACAATGCACAAGGAGCCTGCAGGCAATGCCCGCTGGTGGGAAGTAAAGGTGCATAACCAGGACAATGCACAAGGAGGCTGCAGGCAATGCCCTCTGTTGTGAAGTAAATGTGGATAACCAGGACAATGCACAAGGAGGCTGCAGGCAATGCCCTCTGGTGGGAAGTAAAGGTGCATAACCAGGAAAATGCACAAGGAGGCTGCAGGCAATGCCCTCTGGTGGGAAGTAAAGGTGCATAACCAGGACAATGCACAAGGAGGCTGCAGGCAATGCCCTCTGTTGGAAAGTATAGGTGCATAACCAGGACAATGCACAAGGAGGCTGCAGGCAATGCCCTCTGTTGGGAAGTAAAGGTGCATAACCAGGACAATGCACAAGGAGGCCTGCAGGCAATGCCCTCTGGTGGGAAGTAAAGATGCATAACCAGGACATTGCACAAGGAGGCTGCAGGCAATGCCCTCTGGTGGGAAGTAAAGGTGCATAACCAGGACATTGCACAAGGAGGCTGCAGGCAAAGCCCTCTGGTGGGAAGTAAAGGTGCATAACCAGGACAATGCACAAGGAGGCTGCAGGCAATGCCCTCTGGTGGGAAGCAAAGGTGCATAACCAGGACAATGCACAAGGAGGCCTTCAGGCAATGCACTCTGGTGGGAAGTAAAGGTGCATAGCGCAGGACAATGCACAAGGAGGCTGCAGGCAATGCCCTCAGGTGGGAAGTAAAGATGCATAACCAGGACAATGCACAAGGTGGCTCCAGGCAATGCCCTCTGGTGGGAAGTAAACGTGCATAACCAGGACAATGCATAAGGAGGCTGCAGGCAATGCCCTCTGGTGGGAAGTAAAGGTGCATAACCAAGACAATGCACAAGGTGGCTGCAGGCAATGCCCTCTGTTGGGAAGTAAAGGTGTATAACGCAGGACAATGCACAAGGAGGCTGCAGGCAATGCCCTCTGCTGGGAAATAAAGGTGCATAAAGCAGGACAATGCACAAGGAGGCTGCAGGCAATGCCCTCTGGTGGGAAGTAAAGGTGCATAACCAGGACATTGCACAAGGAGGCTGCTGGCAATGCCCTCTGTTGGGAAGTAAAGGTGCATAACCAGGACATTGCACAAGGAGGCTGCAGGCAATGCCCTCTGTTGGGAAGTAAAGGTGCATAGCGCAGGACAATGCACAAAGGAGGCTGCAGGCAATGCCCTCTGGTGGGAAGTAAAGGTGCTTAACGCAGGACAATGCACAAGGAGGCCTTCAGGCAATGCACTCTGGTGGGAAGTAAAGGTGCATAGCGCAGGACAATGCACAAGGAGGCTGCAGGCAATGCCCTCTGGTGGGAAGTAAAGATGCATAACCAGGACAATGCACAAGGAGGCTGCAGGCAATGCCCTCTGCTGGGAAGTAAAGGTGCATAACCAGGACAATGCACAAGGAGGCTGCTGGCAATGCCCTCTGTTGGGAAGTAAAGGTGCATAACCAGGACATTGCACAAGGAGGCTGCAGGCAATGTCCTCTGTTGGGAAGTAAAGGTGCATAGCGCAGGACAATGCACAAGGAGGCTGCAGGCAATGCCCTCTGGTGGGAAGTAAAGGTGCATAACGCAGGACAATGCACAAGGAGGCCTTCAGGCAATGCACTCTGGTGGGAAGTAAAGGTGCATAGCGCAGGACAATGCACAAGGAGGCTCCAGGCAATGCCCTCTGGTGGGAAGTAAAGGTGCATAGCAGGACAATGCACAAGGAGGCCTGCAGGCAATGCCCTCTGGTGGGAAGTAAAGATGCATAACCAGGACATTGCACAAGGAGGCTGCAGGCAATGCCCTCTGGTGGGAAGTAAAGGTGCATAACCAGGACATTGCACAAGGAGGCTGCAGGCAAAGCCCTCTGGTGGGAAGTAAAGGTGCATAACCAGGACAATGCACAAGGAGGCTGCAGGCAATGCCCTCTGGTGGGAAGCAAAGGTGCATAACCAGGACAATGCACAAGGAGGCCTTCAGGCAATGCACTCTGGTGGGAAGTAAAGGTGCATAGCGCAGGACAATGCACAAGGAGGCTGCAGGCAATGCCCTCAGGTGGGAAGTAAAGATGCATAACCAGGACAATGCACAAGGTGGCTCCAGGCAATGCCCTCTGGTGGGAAGTAAACGTGCATAACCAGGACAATGCATAAGGAGGCTGCAGGCAATGCCCTCTGGTGGGAAGTAAAGGTGCATAACCAAGACAATGCACAAGGTGGCTGCAGGCAATGCCCTCTGTTGGGAAGTAAAGGTGTATAACGCAGGACAATGCACAAGGAGGCTGCAGGCAATGCCCTCTGCTGGGAAATAAAGGTGCATAAAGCAGGACAATGCACAAGGAGGCTGCAGGCAATGCCCTCTGGTGGGAAGTAAAGGTGCATAACCAGGACATTGCACAAGGAGGCTGCTGGCAATGCCCTCTGTTGGGAAGTAAAGGTGCATAACCAGGACATTGCACAAGGAGGCTGCAGGCAATGCCCTCTGTTGGGAAGTAAAGGTGCATAGCGCAGGACAATGCACAAAGGAGGCTGCAGGCAATGCCCTCTGGTGGGAAGTAAAGGTGCTTAACGCAGGACAATGCACAAGGAGGCCTTCAGGCAATGCACTCTGGTGGGAAGTAAAGGTGCATAGCGCAGGACAATGCACAAGGAGGCTGCAGGCAATGCCCTCTGGTGGGAAGTAAAGATGCATAACCAGGACAATGCACAAGGAGGCTGCAGGCAATGCCCTCTGCTGGGAAGTAAAGGTGCATAACCAGGACAATGCACAAGGAGGCTGCTGGCAATGCCCTCTGTTGGGAAGTAAAGGTGCATAACCAGGACATTGCACAAGGAGGCTGCAGGAAATGTCCTCTGTTGGGAAGTAAAGGTGCATAGCGCAGGACAATGCACAAGGAGGCTGCAGGCAATGCCCTCTGGTGGGAAGTAAAGGTGCATAACGCAGGACAATGCACAAGGAGGCCTTCAGGCAATGCACTCTGGTGGGAAGTAAAGGTGCATAGCGCAGGACAATGCACAAGGAGGCTGCAGGCAATGCCCTCTGGTGGGAAGTAAAGATGCATAACCAGGACAATGCACAAGGAGGCTGCAGGCAATGCCCTCTGCTGGGAAGTAAAGGTGCATAACCAGGACAATGCACAAGGAGGCTGCAGGCAATGCCCTCTGGTGGGAAGTAAACGTGCATAACCAGGACAATGCACAAGGAGGCTGCAGGCAATGCCCTCTGTTGGGAAGTAAAGGTGCATAACCAGGACATTGCACAAGGAGGCTGCAGGCAATGCCCTCTGTTGGGAAGTAAAGGTGCATAACCAGGACATTGCACAAGGAGGCTGCAGGCAATGCCCTCTGTTGGGAAGTAAAGGTGTATAGCGCAGGACAATGCACAAGGAGGCTGCAGGCAATGCCCTCTGTTGGGTAGTAGAGATGCATGACGCAGGACAATGCACAAGGAGGCTGCAGGCAATGCCCTCTGGTGGGAAGTAAAGGTGCATAACCAGGACATTGGCAAAAACAACAAGTGATGGACAGAATGCAGAACAATGTCATACATTCACCCCAGTACAGAGATCCGGGCCTAAATCCATTGTTTTTTTGCTCACCATGCCTTTCCAGTTTGAACCCAGCCACATGCAAATCAGCTTTGACCCTGTGTCCCATGGGAACAGTCCAGCCCGAACTGCCAAGCCAGGTCCTCCCTAGACTGGAACCAAGCATCCAAGGACTGGTTTCTGGATTTCAGCCCTCATCAGCCTGGATAGCTTGATTCCAGTGGCATGGAGAGCACGGGACTCACGTCTGAGCATACCCGTCCCACTCGGGGTGACAAAAGCAAAAACAACAGGTGATGGACAGAATGCAGAACAATGTCATACATTCCCCCAGTACAGGGATCTGGGCCTAAATCCATCGTTTTTTTGCTCACCATGCCTTTCCAGTTTGAACCCAGCCATATGCAAATCAGTCTTGACCCTGTGCCCCATGGGAACAGTCCAGCCCGAATGGCCAAGCCAGGTCCTCCCTGGACTGGAACCAAGCATCCAAGGACCGGTTTCTGACCTGGGGTGGTGTGGAGTGCAAACAAAATGTTGTTTTTGCCCTAACCAGGACATTGCACAAGGTGGCTGCAGGCAATGCCCTCTGTTGGGAAGGCCTTCTAGTGGCCACCCTGCACGGACTGGTATTTACCGGCACATGAGGAACCCACTCGCGTGTGCAAAGCTGTAAGTGGAAATAGACCATGTGTTTCAGCTACACAACACCTTTGAAACTATGCACACCTCTGCACCGCCCGCCACTTACGCATCATGCGTGACTCCTGCAGACTTCAGGGCACTTCTTAAGTGGTGAGACAAGGCTCCTTCTATGGCCAGAACAACCAGGAGATTCCTCCAACAGCAGTCACGGTCCATTGATGGGGCATAAAAGACACCTAACTGAAGACATCAAGAACTGCAATAAATGGATCACCACCTGCACCGACACCCTGGACCCCTCAAGCATCCCCGCAGCAACCTAACAGAAGACATCAAGAACTTCAATGAATGGATCACCACCTGCACCGACACCCTGAACCCCTTCAAGCATCCTAGCAGTAACCTAACAGAAGACATCAAAAAATTCAATGAATGGATCACCACCTGCACTGACACCCTGGACCCCTTCAAGCACAGGCGCAACCTAATGGAAGACATCAAGAACTTCAAAAGCAAAAAAAAGCAAACGCAGTCACAGTCCAAATGATGGGGCATAAAACACACCAGGCGCGCTCTGGACACGAGGCATTCGTCAGCTTGATATACACGTTACAGGCATTTCTAATCGATAAGTTGTTCTCTCGGCTCAACGGCAAGGCAGGTGATCAATTCTCAACTTTCTCTGCGCAGACACCGTGGGATGAGCTGGAGGTGAGGCAAACGGTGGTCAGCCCGGCGGAAACACCTGTGTGACGGGCTGGGAACCGGGCCTGACACCGAGCCGGCACCGCACAACCAGATCGGGGGAGATAAAAGATGGCAAAATGGGGTTCGAGGCGGAAAGGTGGGGGGTGGCATGCGATGGGAAAGTGGCACGACGGACTCAAATTAAGCGAGTTTGACATGACAGCCCCATTGTCGGGCCGTCCCATTGTCAGGCGCAGAGACGAATTCAAAGCTATGCATCCGCTGCCGGGTAAACAACAGGCTACATTTTCAAAGCACGGAGCCAAACTGGCAGAGTTCCCGCTTGCCCTCTCTCTTTTCCCACCCTAAAATGCTGGGCTGCACACATCAGGACGCCGCGCTAGCCCACGCGAGGCCACTCAGTCAACCTAGAAGGGGGCCCGGGCAGTTGTAGCACTGAGAGGCTCTATTTAGGGAGGATAAGATCCGATGAAAGCACTATTGGCAGTGGCAGGGAACAACCATAACAACGCAACTTTTACGACGCAGCACCATCACAACGCAACCATTACAACGTAGGTGCCATTACAATGAATGCCATTACAACGCATGCCATTACAACGCAGGTGCTATTACAAAGCATGCCATTACAACTTAAGTATAGGTAAGTATTTACTTTTATTAATATTAATTTAATTTTAATTTCTTTTAATTTTATAAAATAAATGTAATTAATTAAAATATGTTTAATTTTTATGTAACTTTTTTTGATTTATAAATTAATTTATTTAAAATAATTATAACAATTTAAATACATTTAATATTTTTAAAAATTATAATTTCATTTATTTAATTATTTTTAATTTTTTTTATTACATTTATTTTAGAACAGTAATTTTTACCCTTACACTATCCAACACTTACCCTACTATTACATCGCCCTGGAGTTAGAATAGTAATTTTTAGCCCTACACTATGCAAAACTTACCCTACTATTACACCCCCCTGGAGTTAGAATAGCATTTTTACCCCTACACTATCCAACACTTACCCTACTATTACTTCCCTCTGGAGTTAGAATAGTAATTTTGACCCCTACACTATCCAACACTTACCCTACTATTACACCCCCCTGGAGTTTGAATAGTAATTTTTACCCCTACACTATCCAACACTTACCCTACTATTACTTCCCTCTGGAGTTAGAATAGTAATTTTGACCCCTACACTATCCAACACTTACCCTACTATTACACCCCCCTGGAGTGAGAATAGTAATTTTCACCCCTACACAATCCAACATTTACCCTACTATTACACACCAAAGGAGTTAGAATAGTAATTGTTACCCCTACACTATCCAACACTTACCCTACTATTACACCCCCCTGGAGTTAGAATAGTATTTTTTACCCCTACACTATCCAACACTTACCCTACTATTACACCCCCCTGGAGTTTGAATAGTAATTTTTACCCCTACACTATCCAACACTTACCCTACTATAACTTCCCTCTGGAGTTAGAATAGTAATTTTGACCCCTACACTATCCAACACTTACCCTACTATTACACCCCCCTGGAGTTTGAATAGTATTTTTTACCCCTACACTATCCAACACTTACCCTACTATTACTTCCCTCTGGAGTTAGAATAGTAATTTTTACCCCTACACTATCCAACACTTACCCTACTATTACTTCCCTCTGGAGTTAGAATAGTAATTTTGACCCCTACACTATCCAACACTTAACCTACTATTATACCCCCCTGGAGTTAGAATAGTAATTTTTACCCCTACACTATCCAACACTTACCCTACTATTACACCTCCTGGAGTTAGAATAGTAAATGAAACCCCTACACTATCCAACATTTACCCTACTATTACACACCCAAGGAGTTACAATTATACATTTAAATATATTTATAAATGAATTAAAATGATTTAATAAACAATTTTTTAATTTATCAAATTAAATTAATATTAAATGTAATGGCATGCGTTGTAATAGCACCTACGTTGTAATTGCATGCGTTGTAATGGCATGCATTGTAATGGCACCTACGGTGTAATAGTTGCGTTGTGATGGCATGTGTTGTGAATGCATGCGTTGTAACGTCATACATCCGCAGTGGCAGCTTCCACACTGGCGCGTGGGTGGCTTTAGATGGGATTAGGAAAGGATGGAGAGGGGAGGCTGTTCCTAGAGAAGGCTGAGTTCATAGTGGGCACGGAACAAAGAAAACCAGTGGTGCTGGGGCGAGGGAGCCTGTTGTCTGTGCCGTGCTGAAGCGCGTAACAGACACCGGTGGGACTTGGGTGGAGCAAAGGCGGGACATGCGCCCGCTTTGTCTAATTGCGTGCCTTATTTTTTTTAAAACAACACGCTAAAGCCAATGGCAGCCGGCGAAAGCAAAACCACATACAGGAGCGTGTGGTCAGCTTTCAGAACCCTGTATAAGAGGTCTCTCGCTGCGTGAGAAATGTTGCCCACTGCAATGCTACGCGCGAGACCTAAATAGGCCTAAACACTATCAGTGAAGTCCTCCCTCCCATCCTGAACGATTCCATCAATGCAGCCCTCTTCCCAGGAGCCTTGAAACAGGCAGCTGGTATAGCCCTGCTGAATAAACCCTCCATGGACCTCACCAAACTCTACAACTACTGACCGAGCTTCCTCCTACCATACACGGCCAAAGTCCTACTGACCACCATCAACAGGTGTTAGACCTGGCACCATTGGCGTGGGTCTCCCTTCCATTTTTGCTGTTGCCTCATGTATTTTTGCTGGTGTTAGATGCTTTGGGCACTGTGCCACTGCTATCCAGTGCCACAGTGCAAGTGCTCCCTATTGTAAATTGATGTATTAATCAGTGGTTCCATGTGTGGCTATTTGGTTTACTTGTCAGACCCTAGTCTAGTGCACTGAGTATGCCCAGGGCATGTAAATCCAAATACAGCTGGTGGGCCTGCAGCACTGGTTGTGCCACCCACAGAAGCAGCCTTGTAAGATGTGTCTAATGTCTGCCATTGCAGAGCTTGTGTGCAGTCTGGTACTGTCATGCTGACTGGGCAAGTGCACCCACTAGCCAGTCCCTAAACCTTCCCTTTACTTCATATCAGTCACCCCTATGGTAGGCCCATGGGCAGGGTGCATTGTAGGTGCTGATAGGACTCAGGCTGTAACATTGGGATCCTTTCAATCGCCCAGTTTGTCGCTGCCATGTGGGGTACCTCAAGGCTCATCCCTAAGTCCGACACTTTTTAACATCTACGTGTCAGACCTAGCTAACATCATTCGAGCACATGGGATGAGCCTTACCTCCTATGCAGACGACACGCAGTTGGTCCTGGCCATTAAAAATAACGGCCATAAAATAGCCGAAGACTTCAAGGAAGGCATGTTGGCCATTGGGGATTGGATGGCCTCCAATTGCCTAAAACGTAATACCGATAAAACGGAAGTGGTCATCTTTGGACAACTGACCCCAGAATGGTCCTCTGTCTGGTGGCCCATGTCCCTTGACCCCCCCCCCTAAACCTGTCAGTAAAGTGAGGAACTTGGGAGTGATCTTTGATGACCGCCTCAATTTTCTCACACATGCCAATCAAATTACTTCCTCTGCCTTTCATAAACTAAAACTCATAAAGAAAATTCTTCCCTTCCTCACTGATACGGCTGGTAAAACCTTGATCACTTCCCTTGTACTGTCCACCCTGGACTACTGTAACGCTCTGTTTATAAATGCACAAGTAAGGGTCATCAATAAAATGCAAGGCATCCAGAATTCAGCAGCCAGGCTCTTGGGCAGATTGCCTAAATATCATCCCGTTACAGAAACCATCAGAGACCTACATTGGTTACCCATTAGAAATAGGATCATGTTCAAAACCCTCTGTATTGTCTACAAGGCTCTGCACAATCAAGGCCCTGTTTTCCTCACACAAAATCTGATCCCTTACTGTCCCCCTAGATCGTTACGCTCATCCACTCTAAATGACCTAATGGTCCCCCGTACCAAATTGGTTTCTTGGGGGGATAGAAGGTTCCTAGTCTCAGCTCCAAAACTATGGAACACTCTGCCCCATGCAATAAAAACAAGCCCGTCTCTCTGGTCCTTCCGTAAACAGTTAAAAACCTGGTTGTTTAACCAGTAAATCTAGACCCGCTCCGCTAGGAGTAAATACTTGCAGATATTCAGCGCCGAGACGCCCACGGGCCATTGTTCGCGCTTTATAAATATCATTAATAAATAAATAGGTATAAAGTGTGACAAGCCCTGATGTGTGTGGCATGTCATGTCCTAATAGTGAATTAAAGCCATTTTCATTTTTCACTATTGCAAAGCTTCCTGTTCTCCATAGGCCAGAATGGGCTGTTAGAGTTATTACATTTTATAATTCTAACTATCTCAGAGAACATGGTAGAAATTCGAGTTTAGTATGCCTGAACTCAGAATAAGAAAATACATCTTTTAGTGAAGTTGGTTTTAATATTCTGTGTTTCCAAATACCACTTTTAGAAAGTAGGTATTTGCTTGTCTAACCATTCAGTTCAGTTCAGTTCACACGCTTTTATTCGGGTGTAATATACAACCATATAAGCAGTGCATATAATCTTCAAAAAAGCAATACAACATAATAAAATACAAAACAGACAGCATATACCAACAGTTAAGAGACAATGTAAATACATAAATCAACAAACAAGATCATATATTCATAATTTTGTTAAAAACAATGGGGGAAAGTGCATTGTGCAATTCAGATTTTCAGTTTTCCATTGTTTAGCCAGTACTATACATACTAAATATTAAAAAATAAAGTGCATTGTGCCATTTACATTAGTGGTACCATAACATTGTCCACATTAACGATCAGTGATTTAGGAGAAGTTAGCTATACCCTCTTAGTTGTCAGACTACAATAGATTTCCTGATAGCAATAGAATGTAATAAATAAGATGCTACATGAAAATATAATCCTGGGTTGTCCAAAGAGATCAACAAATTCATTGCAGTTGTTATCGATCTTACATTATACTTTAAAAAGATAGGTTTTAAGTAAAATGTCCTTATAAAAAGATACAATTTGCAAAATATTAAAAAATGGCAGCAGCTTTGTCGTGATATATTGTCACAAGGGCAGACGGCAGATGAACGTTTTTTCATGACTGGGAATGCCACAAGATGATGGGCAATACCCAACCGAAGACGGGTCAAAACAAAGCGATGAGATGATTAGAAACAATAGTTACGTAATCCTGAAAACCATCATTAAGACCCAATTGCTGATAGAACATAAAAGTTGACTGGTCACCAATAGCTCTAAAATGAGTCTTTATTTTATATTTAAGGAAAGAGGTTTTAATCTCCGATTTGGCAATTAAAGGTGCATAATCTAGTTCAGTCTGGGCATCATAATTAAAAAGGAGGCCATACCACTGGTGGATGTAATTTAGCCAAGGGATTTTAAGGCAATTATCTGATCTCATACAGTCTTTAATTATAGATTGGGTCAAAGCAGTCTCGTTCTTAGCCCAAATAGATCTCCATAGGAGAAGCGGTCGCAGGGCAGCGAGATCTGTAATGTAATTAATACCCACTTCGCGGTGTATGATTTCCGTTGAAGCTGATTGTGAAACACATAAAAGACGTTTAAGAAAAGTTTTTCATCCTGCTGTAATAGATCAAATTGGCTATGGCCCCGTACCCCTGCACCATAAAGGGCAGAGGTAACACATCTTGCATTATAGATAGTTACCATGTCCGCGATGCGGCGGTTACCCAGTTTTGTCGCAAATCTAAAAATCCCGTTGGTGTTCCTAGTCATCTTAGAGCGTATATTTTCCTGTTCGCACACCCATCTCCCCATGCCTGCAAAAGTAATGCCTAAGTAACAGAAAGACTTTGCTACTTGAATTTTTGAATTTTTTTTATATAAAAGGAGCTATTGGCTTTGGGCTTCATGCCACAAGCCATAACAAATGTCTATGTCTTATTAATTAAAAGTTTCCTGTTTTTGATAAATTAAACAAACTCATTAATCAGACGCTGCAATCCAATGGGTGTACGCGACATTAATACAGCATCGTCTGCATATAGTAGAATGGGTATAGCACTTCCCTTGACCATTGGGGCGTCCACAGGAATCAATCTCAAGGCTGCATCCACATGATTAATAAATAAAGAAAATAATAAAGGCGCCAGGACACAACCCTGGCGGATTCCCCTTCTGACCCTAAAGGATGTTGTACATTCTCCCTTATACCCATAACGTACTTTGCTAGAGAGCGTCGCGTATAGTCTTGCTAAAAAGTGAATAATTTCCTTGGGAGCTCCAAGTTCTAGCAGTATTGGCCACAGTATAGAGTGGTCGACCAGGTAGAAAGTACTGCTGAGGTCAGCAAAGCAAAGATACCGATTTCCTCCTTTAGCCAGGGTATATTTTCCTAACAATAAATCAAGATTGACACATTGTTCAAGAGTTCCTAGGTCCTTTCTAAACCCATATTGGACCGGGGACAAGATCTTATTGTCATTCACCCAGGTTTCCAGTCTCTTTAATAACACCCTACTCATAACCTTGACTGAAGAATCCAGCAAGGATATTGGGCGATAGTTACAAGCTTCAGTTTTTAGACCTTTCTTAAAGATTGGAATTATAAGGGATTCGCTCCAGGAATTTGGGAAATCATTCTCAGCAGCAACGTTAAAAACTCTGGCCATTATCGGGGACCACAGATCCATTTCACATCTATACAGGTCTACCGGGACCGCGTCTGGGCCCTGTGCTTTGTTTCCCTTACTGCTAGCTAAAGCGTCACGGACCTCCTCAATAGTTATTGACATAGGCAATGCCTGCCACACAGTATCCAATAAAAATAAAGTACATAAAACATCCCTATCTGGTGGGTTAAAAATAGTAGAAAAATGTTCAACCCAGGCGTTACTGTTAACATGGGTTTATCAATTCCGGGATATGATCCTCCTTCAAAAAGGGGGAATTAATTGTCTCCCAGAACAATTTACTGTTTTTCAATTCAGATGCAGAGCATAACTTTTCCCATGCATCAGTTTGGAGCTCAGTTTTTCTAGCTTTTAAAGCCAATTTATAGTCTAAACGAAGTCTCTTAATATCGACTGAATCCCTGGGGTTCATATCCAGGGCTTTTTTCAGGCTACGTAAATCATTAGAACAAGTTTGATCAAACCAGCCCACATTTCGATAATTATCCCCTTTAAAAGGTTTGGTTAACAGACCCTCTACTATACTATTTATCTTTAAATAGTTAGACATTAACAACTTTGGGCTAATGTCTTCTCTAAGGCAATAGTTAATTTCAGCCGCTCCCAAGATAATAACTTCTCTTTGGAACTTCACTGGTTCAATGCCAGCCCACCTTATTCCATTTGGTCTAATGGGAACAATGTCAGTGGGGTATCTCTCCTCTACTATAAAATACCAATCCCAATAAAATAGGGACAAGGATATACTATTATGGTCACTGACAGCCTGTTCCGTTATCCAGAGGGTTGAATGCAATTTATCATTATTACAAGAAATCAATATATGGTAAATATTAGTAGCCGCATTTCTGCCTGTAAAAGTGGGGCGATTAACGTTTTCCCTATCTGTAAGACATGGGAGGAAGTACAAATCAAATTTGGATATTAACATATTCAATGCCATGCCATAATCACAGTGGGGGAAGTGTAAAAAATCTTCATCATCATGTACATTATTATTTCCCTTCCTAAACCCACACACATTTGTCTTAGCTAGAGGGCATAGCTATATATTAAAATCGCCCACCCAGACAATAATAACTGGTTTCCTAATATGTTCCAACATATTATCAAGTTCTTTTTCCAATGCATGGATAACAGAATCCCGATTGTTGACAAATACATTGCTATAAAAATTGACCAAAATCATATCGCTCCCTTCTTTAAAACGATGTAATGCACTTATTCATTTTAAATGTTATGTTATGTTATGTTATGTTATATGTGTTTGTATAGCGCTCGGCTGCCCCAGCGAATGGGCGTCCCGGCGCTTTCTGTATGAGATATTGGACGGGGGTTGGGGTCAGAGGGAGAGAAAAGGGAGAATACTGTTTAACAGAAAAGGTGTGTTTAATGCAGTCATTTTAATGGAAACAAGAATTAGCAGACCTCCCTTAGCTCTACCAGTTGTTGATGCTACAGCAAGGAGCCAATAGGATGTAAACCCCTCCACATAGATAGGTTCTATACACCAAGTCTCTTGTAAACATATAATATAGTGCTTGGAAGCAATGAAATCCATCCAAGCTGGGATACCCTGTTTCTTCTTAAAACCAGCTATATTCCAGGTAGTAATAGTATACCCCTTTCTTATGTTACTTGCTTCTATACCCTTATGGTCAACAGATGACTCTATTGTTGGGCTGTTAGAAACTCCCCCTGGGCTGGTGGTAGATAGCCCTGCAGATTGACTATCCAGACACAAATCTACCAACAAAATGGAGGTCCCATCAGGTGGCTGAAGTGGGGATGAAACCACCTCCAATATTTCCACCATCCCTTTGCTAACCCCCGTTTCCTGACTCTCCTGTCCCTGTCTATCTGCACCCCTAGGTCAGGTGGAAGAGGTGTGGCGCCGCAGCCAGGGCGACTGATGCTGGAATCTGGGAATCACGGTTCGATCCCCGGCGCCGGCGGCAGATTAGCCCAGCACCATGGGACTCTGGGCAATAGCTTGCTTAGTCTTCCCGATGGCCCCCAGCGCCTGGAGACCCTTACGGGTGTGTGTTCGCGCTTTACAAATGTGGATTATATTATTATTATTATTATCTATTGCATCCATATGACTCAGGGTCTGGAATCTATTAAAAACTGGAATATTGAAGTAGGGGGGTATAGGTAGCACAGGGAATTGAGGTCGTCTATTAAGGGGACTAGGGGCTGCATCATTGTGGGGCATCATTGGGTATCTATAGAAATAACCCAAAGGCAAAAGAGTATTATTATAATCTCTCCTAGATGGTAATGGGGCATTATTTAGCGAATTACGTGCCCATTTTGGTGAACGGAAGTTTATAATTATACAGTCCCCCTCAAATGGTTTTATTAAGGGACCAATCCATTCTACTCTCTCAGTTAGCAAAATCTGATTTGCCCCGGCCATGGGGAAGCCACAATTTTTCATCAGCCAGTACATTATCTTATTTTTAAGCATATTGTGGTTTTCCACCTGTCCTGGTCGTAATGTAGATACATTTACCAGAACAGCGACATACGCATCGCTTTCTGAGGGTAAGTTTATAAGTCTTGGAGCCCTTCCCTCATGATGTGGGTTTATACCTTGGATAACCTTGTACAGAGCCTCCATACTAGGTAACCTGTCCCGTCGTACACTGCCGTGATTTGGGTCAATAGGTATTACCCTTTCTGACTGGGTTGGGTCAATAGGGATTACCCTTTCTGACTGGGTTGGGTCAATAGGGATTACCC
Source organism: Lissotriton helveticus (assembly GCF_964261635.1). NCBI lineage: Eukaryota > Metazoa > Chordata > Amphibia > Caudata > Salamandridae > Lissotriton > Lissotriton helveticus. The sequence continues at coordinate 635,437 of NW_027611656.1, read as the reverse complement.
TTTCTGACTGGGTTGGGTCAATAGGGATTACCCTTTCTGACTGGGTTGGGTCAATAGGGATTACCCTTTCTGACTGGGTTGATTCACTAGGGATTACCCTTTCTGACTGAGTTGGGGTTTCACATTGCTTATCTTGAATCCCTATGTTTAACTCAGGGTGAGTTTCCCTAGATATGCTACACGTCTTGGTAGCTATGCAGGTATTGCCAATGCCTTTAGAAGGGGAAGCTAATTTGGGGCCATCAATTAGTTGGACAGCCTTAGTTGGGCCTTGGGCATGATGTAATCTATTATCAATTGTATCAAGAGAATCTCTCATTTTATGGACCTCTTTAGCCTGATTGTCCAATCTATCATCTAAAGTTAAAATGGGTTTGGGGAGATCTGCCAGTACCTTCCTATTATTGCTTATATCTGTGGCCCTCTTAGTCGCCTCTACTTTCCCTTTATTTACCTTAGTGTTACCCTGAACTGTTAATTTCTTCCTACAACTTCTCTTCCCTTTAGGTGAGGGGGGTGTGTCTGGAATGGACATTGTCGGGGTCATGGAAATATGGGAGTTTTCTATATCAGGACTAATAACATTAGTCATATTGCTAGGGGCCTCAATTGGTCCTTCAACCGTTATATAATGCTCAGAGGTTAAATCCCTTGGTCTGGCCCCATTACAACTCATTCTGGACTTGTTGTTCAGTTCTCTCTCTACGTGGCTAGACCCTAAAGATAACCATCTTTCTGTAAGGTCTATCTCCTCAGTTAGGGCACTAACTGCTTTAACAAGAAATTAATCTATCTCAGTGCAGGATTTTTCCATTTGCGCCTTAGTTGTTTTCCTTCTGGCCATATTTACTCGGTGTCTCACCCTGACTTAACCCATCCGAAATAGTTAAAATACACTATTTCCTTAATAACACTTAAGTTCCAGCCTGAGACTTTATACAATACTAATGATACCAATGCTATCTCTCCTTAAATACACAAGATAGCTCCAGTAACAGTCCCACGTATATACGGAGTTTAACTCACAGGGTCCAACCGGGACGTTAGAGATGTGGCCCAGCCCAGCCTCTGACAGTCACTGACGAGCAAGGACGAGCCCGCCCTTGGCCCCGGCTTCGCTCGCGCGCGTCCCGGGGTGCGGAGGCTCTCACGCCCTCTAATGCGACTCCTGGCGCGTTCGATCTCCGTTGGTGGCAGTCATGCCGCTAGGGCACCTGGGGGATGTAGTCTTCTCCCCTTGCGATGGTGTGAGCAAGCACTCTCCTTAGCCCCCACAGACATGACGCAGTGGGTGGAAAAGTGGCCCAGTAATCAGAATGAGCTCCCTTGGTGCGGGGGCTCTCACGCCCTCTTATACGCCTCCTCGCGTGTTCGATCTCCGTCAGCGACAGTCACCCCGCTAGGGCACCTGGGGATGTAGTCTTCTCCCCTCACGATGGCGTGAGCAAGTGCTCTCCTTAGCCCCCACAGACAGGACACAGCGGGTGGAAAAGTGGCCCAGTAATCACAATGAGCTCCCGCTGTGCGGGGGCTCTCACGCCCTCTTATACGCCTCCTGGCGCGTTCGATCTCCGTCGGTGACAGTCACGCCGCTAGGGCACCTGGGGGATGTAGTCTTCTTCCCTCGCGATGGCGTGAGCAAGCGCTCTCCTTAGCCCCCACAGACAGGGCACAGCGGGGGGAAAAGTGGCCCGGTAATCACAATGAGCACCCCGTTCAAACCTGTCTCGGCTAGGTTGTGTATTCCTATGTCTGTTTCTGTAAGTTACAGGGCTGGGGAATTCCAGGAGACAGGCTGAGTCACCCGGTGGTGAATAGGGAGATCTGCATCTAGATGGGAGGATTTGCACCTGAACCTTGAATAGGGCTGTGCCTGCCTTCCACAATGCTGGCTCCACCTCCTGGGGAGCGGCTGATGTGAATGCCCTGCACTGTGAAAGGAATGGACAAGTCTGGTAAACAGAGTGTTTCATGACTGGTTTGGACTGGCAAAGGCCCCTCTCCCCTCAGAGAACAAAGAATTTGGGATATAAATACTGGTACCCTGATCCCATGAAATTAGATCACTTTGGACTACAAGAAGAAACCTTTACTGAGGAGAGGAACCTGATGAAACTGAGGAGAGACTATTCCCAAGCTGCGGTGCTGCTTGGGGGATTGGCCTGCAGTGGTTTCCTTATTGCCAAAGGAAGGAGAAAGGAACTTTGTGTACTTTGCTTTCAACTTGTGAAGGATCTCCACGGGCTCGGAAAAGAGCTTGCCTCCTGATGAAGTCTCAGGGACAACATACTTCACTCCCCATCTCCCCAGAGTTCTTTGGAAGTGCCTGCTGCTGTTTTGGGCCTTCCGAGGGACTGCGTGTCACAAGGAGCTGGAAGTGTGACTCAACAATAAGAAGCGTGTTGCCGTGCCTGCCTTTGCAACTCCAAAGGACGGTGTCGCAGCTGGAACTGTCGCACTGCACCACATCGGAGAGAAGCGTGCCACAACGAAGAGGAAGCATGTCGCCGTCGCTGCTGCTGCCGTCGCAACTCCAAAGGAGGGTGTCGCCGCTGTAGTCGTCGCACTGCACCGCATCAGGAGAAGAATCTCGCAGCGAGGTCGGAGTGTGTCGCCGTCGCTGTTCCTACCGTCGCAACTCCGAAGGAGGGTGTCGGCGCTGGAACTGTCGCATTGCACCGCATCAACCAAAAGCACCTTGCATCCCCGAGAAGCGCACCGCCGTCGGAGCTGCTGCTGTCACATCTTGGATGTCACCGCTGTAGTTGTCGCATCGAGCGGAAGCTTCACACATCGTGGGAGAAGAGCGTGGCCGCTGGAGCTGTTGTCGTCGCTGCAGTCCACGCATCGAACCGAGAGCTTCTCGCATCCCCAAGAAGCGTGCTGCATCGGGAAGATCTTCACGTCTTTATTTCTCTGTACCTGAACTTTGCCGCATTTCCCATCGCTGCGACATTTCTTGTTGTGGAAGCGCAACACAACTTAAGGTACATTAACGCAGAGTGTCGCTTCTAAAAACTGAACTGAACTAAGCTTAAATCTACCATCTTAGAGTAATCATAGTGTGTATTTTTGTCATTTATGGTCCTGTGGTAACTCTATATAAAGTCTACTTATTTTTTATATAAAACCTGTGTGGTGTCCATTTGTAGTGTTGTCACTGAGTTACTGTATGTGGTCACAACTGCTTAACTTACAACGCCTCTGAAGTAAAGCCCCGCTGCTCATGCCAAGCTACCAAGGGGGCGAGCAGGGGTTATTTTAGGAGTGTAACTCCCTTATCCTGACTAGAGGAGAGGGTCCCTATTTGTCACAAGTACCTACCTGTGCCAACTAGAGACCCCCAAATCTAACAACAGGCGTCTGACCAACTACCTCCTCAACAACCAGCTCCTCAAGGCCACCAAGTCCAGATTAATGCCAACCACAGCATGGAAACGGCACTCATCGCACCCACCTATGTTATGTCATGTTAACATTATTTGCTACAGCGCACGACTCACCCGGGGGCATCTTGGCGCTGATGCGGATCCTAACAGGAAACACGTATCAGATGGTTCATAATAAGTAGGCTTTAAGTAGTTTCCTAAATTGACTGTATTTGGAGTGGATCGCAGGGTTAAGGGAAGTTTGTTCCATGACCTTGGAGCAAGATAGGAGAAGGTCTTTCCCCCAGTGTGTGTTTGGCGGATGCGGGGGGGGGGAACAGTAAGGCTTTGTCGCTGGATCTGAGATTGTGGCTAGGGGTGTAAACTGTAATCTTTCTTTAGAGATATAACGGGCCTTTGCCTTTTAAGGCATTGTATGTGAGGCAACAGATCTTTAAATGGGAACTCTTCTTCACTGGTATTCAATGCAGTTCCTTCAGCAAAGGCGCTGAGGGAGTTCCAGAAGGGCGGTTCAGGATAAGCCTAGCTGCGGTATTCTGGACCACCTGGAGCCTGGAGAGCAGTGATTCGTTAGCTTCTGCCAAAAGGGCATTTCCATAGTCCAGTCTGCTTATCACCATGGCCTGGACTGGAGTTCTAAGGACCGTAGTGGGGAGGAAGGGAAAAATTCTGCGCAGAAGTCGCAGGTTGTAGTAGCATGCGCTTGTAGTTGCCGCGATCTGATCTTTCATCGTTAATGAGTGGTCCAGTTTTATCCCCAAATTCTTTACAGTTAATTTGTGCAAGGGGGTAGCGCCCAATTGGTGGGGCCACCAGTTGTCTGACCGGTTGGAGGGGGCTTTTCCAAGCAGCATGATGCCGTCTTTTCTGGGTTCAGCTGGAGACAGTTTTCGGTCATCCAGTTGGAGATTGCTAGCATTCCTGATGCAAAACATTTTTTTTCTATTATCAGGTCTTGGCCTTGACTATGCATCAGCAGGGTGTCATCAGCGTAGGATATTATCACAAAGCCAAAGTGCCCTGCAATCTTCGCTAATGGGGTCATATAGATATTGAACCAAGTGAGGCTCTGACATGAGCCCTGCAGGACACCCTCGACTAAACTCATTTTGCATGATGAGTGCGGGCCCAGGATGACAGTTTGCTGCCTGTCTGTCAGGAAATGCTGAAGCCACTTAAGTGCCAGACCCTGTAAACCAATCGCCTGCAGCCTTTTCAGGAGCCTTGGATGAGAGATGGTGTCAAAGGCTGCGGAGAGATCTAATAATATCAGTATCACTGGCCTTCCTGCATCCACCTCCTGTCTCAATGAATCGGTCACGGCTAGGAGCGCAGTCTCTGTACTGTACCCTGGGCGAAAGCCAGATTGTGAGGGATCAAGAATATGATTGAGTTCAGGATAGGATCCCAGCTGTTTGTTTATTAGGCCTTCCAGCTGTTTGCACAGAAGGGGTAACAAGGATATAGGGCAATAGTTGCCGAGTGTTTTGTGGTCCAGTGTTGTTTTTTTCATATGGGCGATATGCATGCTGCCTTCCACTCTGTCAGAATAATGCCCGATTTGGAGCAATTAAAGCTCTCTTGGATCTTTGGGGTACAGCAGGTAGCTAGAAGGGATATTATTTTAAGTGGACAGAGATTCCGGGGGGACACAGACTTGGCTGCATCCAAGGAGCTACAGTGATAGGCTTAAAACTGTCTAGCGTGTGGAGGGTTACTTTTGTCTGCTCTCGTTGAGAGATGGTTTTTCCTGGGAGAAATTAGGCACAGAGTCACAGAGTTCTTGGGATTCCACAGGAGATTGAATGCATGCTTGTGGGAGATAAAAGCATGAACTATACTAACAAGCATTGGCATAGCCAATAGGTCTCTCTTTTGGGACCTTATAAGTATTAAGTTATGCAGCACAATATCCTTGGTGCAACAACATTAACTGTTGCATGGTTAAACACTAATAAGGTCCTAAAGGCGAGACCTATTGGCTATGCCAATGCTTGTTGTGCATAAAAATAGTGTTAGGTGAGTGTGTGTAGGAAACAGCAAAAGGGCTGCAACTTAAAGAATGCGTCCATCCTCTGTGCAGCATGCTGGTACCAGTGCGTTTCACACCACTAAGGGAAGGCAAGTGAAAAGGCATTAAAAAGGCAACTCACAGCCAATATTCCATACATCCTTTATGCAGTGCCGTAGCCCTACAGATCAGCATAATTCTGAAGTTGCTCAAACGATGTATTACTAAAGGGTCAATGTGCAAAACATCGAGTGTTGCCTCTGAGTATTTGTTTCAAAACCAGAAGGGTGGCGGGGGCTCCATTCAAGCGTACGCACTCGGAAGGCAGTCTGTGAAATGTTACTGTTTCACAAGCGAAGTTACACTGCAAGGGATTAAACTGATGGCAAAACAGCAACTGCCTGCTATAGCAATCGATACCTTGAAACTTCTCACAAGGGAGGGGTAAAGGGTCGAGCTGGTTACACATTCATATGCCAGAGGACGCCGCTCAAAACCGTCCTGCCCAGGATTTCTAAACAAAGGCTACAATTACGAAAGCTTTGGGGGCTTCTTAAATATTTGGACATCAGCTGGCAATTCCACTTTACAAACGAGAGGTAGTAGGTGAAACTCAAGTTGCAGTGTTACTCTCACAGTCTATGTCCCCAGAAGGGACAGTGTGTTGGTGTCATTTGTTGCTCGCTCTCGATGACTTTGTGCTGCGGTGTAGAGGGTTAAAGCGTGCTCTGACACCGAAGTCTGGCCGGAGCATACAATACTAAAAGATAAGGTGGCCATAAAGCGTGCAACGTAAGCAAACAGTAACATCAGCTGGGTCCATGGAACCAATGAAAACAGGAACAAGCACCAGAAAATGTCTACTGTCTGAGGTGGCATTGGCTTAGTCGGAAGTTAATTGCTCCTTGAAGAATTCACATCAGATGCTTCCGAAGTTAAGAATAACAAGCTAACGAGGATGGAGGGAGAGAAGGGAGGGGGGAGAAGGGAGGGGAAGGTAGGAGGGGGTTAGTGAGAGCAGACAGCAAGGGGGTGGAGGAGGCTTAATGAGCCATGACAGAGGCAGATGGCGGCTGCGCGCGTGCACGCTCACATGCACGCAAGCTTTAGGCCACCAAAAGCCTCTGGTGGCACTTTTAAAAGCCACTTACTAAATGTCTCAAAGAGACAGCATGCGCTGTCTCAAGTGATACCTAAAGAAGACTTTGGGGGAGTTGTCGGCTCGTTCGATTTGATTAGTGAAAAAGCTCCCCCTAGCAGATTTGATATTCTGATGATATTGAGACAGCACTTGTACTGATCCTTGTCTTGAGGCTCTTTCCTAATACGCCAGAATCTCTCTAAGATCATGCATTTAGTTTTTTCTAGTTTTAGTTCTGGCGTGAACCACAGGGCTGATGGTCAGACCGTGATTTTTAAAGGGAACTGTTTCGTCCGGTGACTCTGTAAAGGCAGAGTTGAAGGAATTCAGCACTTCAGAGACCTCAGGGTTGTCATTTGGTGACTTGAGGTGAAAAGCATCGCTAATGGTTTCAGGACTAAGATTGTGTCAAGGTCTATGAGCATTGAATCGCGGCCTACTTTGTAGGGGAGTGAGGGGGCTGAACCTCAAATGTAATTAGAAAATGTACAGTCCGTGTAAGGGGAGTGGTGTCTTGCAGTCCAGCTGTTCTATGTTGGAAAAAATTAGATGTAGTGTGTGACCAGCTGTATGCGTCGGTGCCATTGACTCTTTGGAAGAGTCCTTATGTTTCTAGGTTTATTAGAAGTTTCCTAACTTCCGGGATGGTATGTTCTTCCCCATGGAAATGAAAGTCACCTAGTAGGAAAAATGTATTTGAAGCTAGAACATGCATTGCTATCTGTTCTATCAAAAGGTGATTGAAATTGGTTTCTGGCCCAGGGCCGGTGGTAAATCAGTGCTCCATTCTACATTTCCATTGCGGACACTCTTATCTCAAAAATACCTAACTCAATCGAGTCAGTGCAGGTGGTTGAGACCCATGTCACATTAATTGTGTTTGTAAAAACTATGACAAAGCCTCCGCTCGTTTTTTTCCCCTCTATCAAGATGGATTAGTTTATAGTTATCAGGGATAGCTAGTGCGATGGTTGGGTGGTTGGAGGGGTTTAGCCATGTCACTGTTAAGAAGCAAATATCCGATGACTGGGAGGAAATCACATCCCATATCTCGGTCGAGTGCTTGACCAGTGACCTAACATTACAAAGAAGACTATTTAGGGTCTGGGTAATTTCTCTAGTGGTATACCAGTTTCCTGGTCACTTTGGAACTGACAATTATTACAGGCCACCGGACCTTCTAGAGTGTATGGATACCGGTTGGTGCAGAAAAGCTGTAGTGGTGTGTTAGCCTTGTTCTGTGCTCTCAGCAGGCAATTACCTGATCTGATTGTTTACCTCAAAAGGTCCAGTGTTCCTGGCAGCTGGCGACGACTAGGCGCGGACGGGCGTAGACGGGCTTGCCTTTCGCATGCCAGCGGCACATCCGCTGCGCGTCTGTCCCGGCATCAGATTTTATGGCCTCTCGGGAACAGTCCAGCCCGATCTGCCAAGCCATGTCTTTGTGGAAAAGTAAATTTTGCCATGTTCTGTGTCCCTACGCCCCATCCATCATATGTTATGTATGCATGACCAATATGCATATGTTATTCCCCATTTCTGATTAAAGACGCAATTACAGTTGTGTCCACCTCTAATATGTTAGTTTCCAGTCCTCGTGAATACTACGAATATCAGGCCTATGTAAGTAATGTTGCCACGTTTCTCAGTGTGCACGTTATTCAATTATAAAGTCCCCGTTTCCAGGCCTCAAAAGGGCCCGGACCACAGATTCAGTTCCTGTCTCCTGAAAGCCTCGCTGAGGAGCGATACAGCCCCCACCTGTATCCTCGACCCTTCACTTACTTCCTGCCTCGCAGTGCCCGGTGCACCCCGGCTCTGCCTCTGAGTCTGCCAAAAGTATGTTATAGTTCCAGCTATCAGTTCAGTCCTCCTCCTCTGCATTCCTAAGCTACTGAACTGCATCAATAGTTTCCGTCATTGTCTAGCCTCCTCGTCTCCATGTTAGAGAAATACTGTATTTAATGGTCATTTAGTATTTTTCATCACGCACTACATGTAGAATAATGCATGGTCCAGTCTTAGAATCAAGTTAGCTTTTCCCCTCATGACTTCTAGTTTATATCAACATGTTCCCTAAACATTAGATACCAGATAGGGTTTAGGTACATGTCGCTCCGACCCTCCAGACTTTAGTCTCTGCTCCTAGCACAGAGTTCGTAGCCCCCAGCTTCTCCTAGTAACACGTCATTGCCAGTTTTCGCGCACCATTAGGTTAGAGGTCCCGGCTCCTTAGGTAGCCCCCTCCAATGTTTCCGCCCATTCATGACATATTCTGTTACGTTTTGCATCACATGTCTAAGTAAACTCCCAGTTACACCTCTTATTACTGTTATCTCTCGCGACTGCTACGCGTCACGCCTTCTGCTCCACCCACTGCTACGCCTACTGCAATGTAATGCTATGTGTTTGCGTTATGTATATAAATGAATGTCTTGTTATTGAATGTTAGCGCGCTCATCCCAGACCTAGCCCCGGCAGCTGCCGGGCCTTATTGTCCTATTCCCATGCAGGTTGTCCTGATCCTGTCCTTATGCTGTAATAAACCTGCAGAAACTCCTACTACCTCGAATCTTGACTCTTATTTATTGAGCTATCTGTTATTCATTCATTCATGCACTCAAAAATAGGGTATTATTTATTTATTTACCACATAATGGCGCCCGAACAGGGACTTGCCCTTTCCCCACGCGTCGGTGAAGCCACGCCGACCCCCTGACCCTCTGCAGTCGTGACGGAACCATACTGGCCAAGTGCAGATATTTCTGCTTCAAGTATCCCTCAGGCCCACGGAGGAGACGGAGGAGGCGGTCCAGCATCCGAACGAGACGGTGGAGGAACGCGGCGAGTCCCGACCAGAGCCCAAGCCGAGAGTCCAAGGTCCGAGGTATCCGGAGGACCACCCGTAACTGAAGTCCGAAGTCCGAAGTTCGTCGTCGTAGTCCAGTCCCGTCCGAGGCCTTCCGTTCTGTGCTGCCCGGTGAGTACCATTGCTGGGGTAGTGTCTAGACAGGGTCAGTCTAAATTGACTCCTGGTCCGTGGGTTGGTGGTACCCAAGCCCACAAACGAAGTGTTCACCTAGGTGGATACGGGTCTTGATGCGTTCCTTTATGGGACCGGTATGTTCCGTACTGTTACAGCAGTGCATCCAGTAACTCTAGTCTGTTCCGTTCTCGAGAATTCTGTTCTGTTTTCAGTATTTTCAGGTAGTATTCTGTTCGAACTGTTATTTATAATATTGTTTAATGTATTTCCAATGTCGTGGTATGCCTGAATTGTTTTCCCAATTGTTATTGTTTTTCGTGTATTGTATTGTGTTCCGATTCAAGTTTAGAATGCCGCTCTTTTCCAAGTTACGTCAGTTAAAAACTAGAAAGGGTCTGCTGGAAGCAGCAGTTCCTGTTCCGCCTAGGGACAGTCCAGGTCACTTTATGTATCAGAAACATGGCATAAGCGCCATATTGTATCTAGATTTATGGGTAGAGTATACCAAACAGTTAGAAGAAAAGTATAGATGGCCCGTATCGGGTACATGGGATGCCGAATGTATCATGCGAGTAGAAGAAGCATTATGGAAAAAGAAAGCCAGACAGTCACAGAAAGATGCCATCGAGTTATGGCGTAAGGAAGCTCATAAAAGAACGGAAAAGGAAGTCAGAAAGTCAGAGTTAAGTAGAGAATCCCAAGAACGAGCCCAAGAAAGAGAATTAATCGAGATAGGTGAACAAATTAAAGCCGAACAGTCAGACAGACAGAGGCATGCCCTTATTAAGGGTATGTATCCTCTCCTTGCCGAAGGCTTGCAAAAAGCGACCCCAGAGGCACCCAGTAATTTCCCGCCACCATTAGTTCCGACCAAGCTACGTCACAAACCGACCGCAGCTGATATTTTTATTTCGTCCTATTTGGACGACACAGTTCCAGAATATGCAAATCCAGTTCGCGCTCCACCAGTCCCTGTAAATCAGGCACTTCCCGTTCCTCCAGACACCGGAGTACCTGTTACGGTACCCCCGGGTCAGCCTGTCATACAAGTTCAGCCCACGTTACAATTACCGACCCTGCAAGCACGAAGAATGTCAGTCGACGATTCCAGTCTAGGGGCCGCAGGAGGAGGTCCTCCTCAAACCCCACCGCCACACAAGCGTCTATCAGCACTCGAATTACATACCCAAGCATCACAGCGTACTCCTAAAAGTAATAAGTCTGTTACAGAAATCAGACAAGCCCTTGCCGAATGTGTCTATGACACAGTCCCAGGCGAGTATAATATGGTTTTATATTCCGTACGCGTAAGAAGGGTGACCGAGTATCTAGTCACCTTACCGAATATGAAAGAAGATCTAGACAGAATATATCGTTTCATCCGTACAGGGGATGATCCAGAAAGTATTGGCGAGATTATGTCCCAAAGGAAAGCCGAGATTCAGCTCATGATATTAAAGTTCCTGATCAATTGTCTAATAAGAGAACAAGATTACCCGACTAAAGATCCCGCCGACATGAGAATCCTAACAAGGTGGAGTGATAATATAGCCGAGGGTAAGCACAAGACCATTAGTGCCATGGAAAGTATGTACAAGAAAATTCGTAAAGAAATAATAAAGTTACACGAACAGCGTAAAGCAGCACAAGTAAGCGAGAAAGAAAGTGCCTCTGATCCTGAAGAGGAAGACGAGAATCCCGTCAGAATAGAGTATGTAGGAAAATCCAGATTTCCAGATCGCCATTTACGTCCAGAACCTAAGTCTATTTTTCATCATCCAGCACGAGAGCCGCGCTCTCTAGAACAAGTATTTCAAGCTACCGATCACATTCTGAAATCACGAGTCGGTTATAGCGAACTAAGTACTATGCATGAACAAGAACTAGCCCGATCAGCAGTCCGATGGATTACTGATTCTACCACTTTTCCAGACGAAATAGTGGCACAAATGTTTCTGAAACTGCCCCCAGCCGAGCAACGACTGGTGGGTATGTATATGATCCAGCACCTCATTACTCAGTATGAGGGTCAACACTCTGATCCAGGCCCGTTACACGATATCCTGAACGAGTTACTCCAGTACAGATGGAGAGGTCTAGGTACCGATTTAATTAGTGTCATTCTAGGACAGCGCCACAAGTATAGAACGTTCCTGAACCCGCATTTTGTTCATGTCTCACCCCCAGAAAGTAAACCGTTTTACATAGACAGACAGAATCCGTTACGAGAAGTCCACCCAGTCCAAGGGGCGGGTGGCGACATGCAACGAGTGTTTGTATACACTCCGATATCAAAGATGGAACTCCTCGAGATGAAGAAATTAATTCCCTGTCATGACAAAGATCCAGCAGGGTTCCATCGAGAATTAAAAGACATGCTCCGTATGGGAGAATACACCTACCCAGATATCATTAAAATGTTAAAGGTTCTGCTACCCGCAGGGGTGTATGAAAAGTTAAAGGAAAAAGAATGGGAGGTGGGAGAGAAAAAGATCGATTGGACAGCTCTAGAAGCTGAAGACAAGGCACGAGTACCAGGTACCGGTCTTGGAGATAAATGTAAAGAATTACCAGAATTATTGATTCAAGTTTTACCCAGATTATTGACAACTAGAAAAGAAGACTGGGATGCAATCTCAGCCTGCAAACAGAAACAAGAAGAAGATATTAGTGATTTTTATTCTAGATTCGAGAAATGTTTTAGTATTAACAGTGGTCTCAAGACAAGTAGTGAGTCATACCCTCATCTTTTCGTTACCAAATTAGTCGAGAATTCAAGTCCACAAATTAAAAACCGAGTTTTGAAAGTCGAAAGCACCTGGCAAGCAAATACTCCGTCCCAGATGCTCCAGATGCTCCAGTACCACCAGAATAGAATCAGAGAAGAGCAAGAACACGAAAGAAAACGTATGAAAGACACGAAAATGAAAGTGCTAGTTGCACAATCTATTCCTCAAGACAGTCAGAAGAGGGGTCCGATTCAAGCCAGTCATCCTGCGGCTCCCGTTAAAGGGAACTGCAATTATTGTAAACAGCCAGGTCATTTTATAAACGAGTGTGCAGTTCTGAAACATAACATAGCTACTGGTAAGACTAAAGAAAGACCACGTCCGCCTAGACAAGAACAAGTTTCACAGATTCCTCAGTCACAGAATGCACCACAGACAGTTACAGTACCGCAGCCTATTGCTGCAACACAGCACGTTACATCGCAGATGTACCAGTATGCACAGTCCGAGTATCCAGAGTACCAGTCATATTCATGAAACAGCCTAGAGAGGGAGGTAGGCTTGCCTCTCATCGAGATACCTGTAGACCAAGAAGGTCCCTATGTTCACAGTCAAGTATTAGGGAAAGACAGAAAGTTTTTGATCGATACAGGGGCAAGTAGGACCACAATTAGTCATGCCGAAGTTCCAGGGGCTCCGCTCTCAGGCTCAAGAAATGTTTCCCTTGGATTTTCAGGAAAACCCATAGTTAATGAAATATCTAAGCCAGTTACTCTAGAAGTAGGTCCATTGTCCCGTACTACTGATCTGTTACTTACTAAGTCATGTCCAGAAAATCTATTAGGTATTAAGACACTGAAAGAATTAGGTGCAGTTATTTGTTGTTCCCCAGAGGGAATACGTCTGTTCCTACGTGACTTTAAGGGTCACTATGTATTACGAGATTTTGATTCAAGGTTGTCTAATGTTCCGCAGCATTTATGGGCGCAAGGTCCAACTGATGTAGGTTACATGCAAATCACACCCTATCGTGTGACTCTCAAACCAGGTGTAGTGTTACCACGAATCAGGCAGTACAGATTGCCACCTGAGGCTGTAGCAGCCTTATCCAAAATTATTGACGAGCTCATGGCTCAAGGAGTAGTTGTAGAAACTGACTCCAATGTATGTAACTCTCCGATCATTCCAGTCATGAAACGTACTGATCCAAATGCACCCCCAGTATATCGATTAGTGATTGATTTACGAGAGCTTAACAAATGTATTAGTCCTCAGTACCCAGTTGTTCCAGACATTTCTTCTCTGTTAACTGCCATTGATTCCGAAGCCATGTTTTTCACTGTCATTGACCTTAAGAATGCATTTTTTAGTGTTCCAATTCATCCAGACAGCCAGTTTCTTTTCGGATTCTGTTTAAATGGAAGGAGCTATATGTTTACACGCGCTCCTCAAGGTTTCACAGAAAGCCCTAGTATTTACAGTCAAGCACTCAAGAGACAACTAGACAATATTCACATGCCAACTGACACTGCCCTGCTCCAGTATGTCGATGATCTACTGATCACAGCCCGTTCTGAACGTGACTGCGAGCGTGCATCACTTACAGTTTTGTATTTTCTAGCCGAGATGGGGCACAAGGTGTCACCTTCGAAGCTTCAATTCTGTGTCCAGCAAGTGGTATACTTAGGACACTTGCTGTCCAAGAGGGGTAGGCAGTTGACACCCGACCGTATCCAGTTAATAGCGAGTCTTCCCCAGCCCAGAACCCAGAAGGAGGTACGTGCCTTTATCGGCCTTACTTCCTATTGTAGACAATGGATTCCCCAGTATGCATTTCTAGCCAAGCCACTGATACAGTTAACGACACAGGAGGCAGCCGTATCGACTGTCCTCCCTTGGACATCTGAACATACACTTAGTTTCAACGAGTTAAAGAAAGCCCTATGCCAAGCTCCAGTTCTAGCTACACCGAACTACAGTAAGCCTTTTACACTTTTCGTTACAGAACGCAAAGGTACAGCATTATCTGTTCTCACACAAGATCAAGCAGGTCAATACAAGCCCTGTGCTTATTTTTCGAGCACATTAGATCCAGTCGCCCAGGCGTTGCCTGCGTGCCTCAAGTCAGTTGCAGCCACAGCACTAGCCATCAGACAAAGTGATTCCATAGTTTTAGGACATTCCCTGACAGTACAGGTCCCACATTCAGTAGAAGTTCTTTTAAACCGAACACAAACTCAGCACTTGACAATTGCACGTTTAACAGGTTATGAATTGACACTGTTCCAGCCACACATAGAAATTAGACGCTGCAACGTCCTGAATCCTGCTACACTGTTACCATCAGTAAGTTCAAATCCAGACACACATGATTGTGTGGAAGTAGTTAACGTTACGACAAAGCCAAGACAAGACCTGACAGACATTCCGTTACCAGATCCTGACCTGACACTTTATGTGGATGGTTCATGTATGAGAACTAGTACAGGAGAACTAGTCGCCGCATATGCAGTGACTACTGACACTGAAGTTATTGAAACACACTGTATTGATACTCTGTCCGCTCAAGCAGCAGAGCTAGTTGCTCTGACACAAGCCTGTATACATGCCAAGAACCTGAAAGTTAATGTTTACACAGATTCACGTTACGCATTCGGAGTTGTACACGACTTCGGAGTGCTCTGGCAGGAGAGAGGTTTTATGACTTCTCATGGAACCAAGATTCAGCATGGTCTCCTTATTCAAGCCCTGTTAGATGCCATACATTTACCGACATCTATTGCTATCATGAAGTGCAAAGCACATACGAAAGTCACTGACATTATTTCCCAAGGTAATGATTTAGCAGACCGCACAGCCAAGCTTACAGCACAGACTCCAGACATTCCAGTCAATCTGACACATACTCCAGATCCGATTACATGCATGACAGTTAAGGACCCTACACAAGATGTCATAGATATCCAGTCACATGCTACTCCCGATGAAATCAAGAAATGGTCTGTACAAGGAGGGGTCCAGACAGATCAAGGATGGTTAACGAAGGGTAGAGCCACATGGTTTCTCCCCGATTCTATGGTTCAAGTCATTATCAATACCGCACATAGTCCAGCACATTTAGGAGAAAAAGCTATGTTAGACAGTATCCAGAACATTTGGTTCAATAAGCATTTACGAGCTGCAGCCAAGCAGAAAGTCCGTACCTGTATGATATGTTGTCAGTTTAATCCAGGTAAAAGTGTTCCGGTGGAACAAGGTGGTTTCCAGCCCCCTGACCACCCTTTTGAGGTCCTCCAGATGGATTATATTCAAATGGAGCGATGTCGAGGTTTCAAGTATGTCCTTGTAGTTGTATGCGCCTTGTCCAGATGGACAGAAGCATATCCAGTCCCAGATTACACAGCCGCGACCACTGCCAAGCAGTTGGTTCGTGAATTCTTCCCTAGATATGGACTCCCTAGAGTCGTATATTCTGACAACGGCCAGCCATTCTCATCCGAACTCATGAGACACGTTTCCCTGTTGTTAGGGTACCAGTGGAAGTTCCATTGTGTACGCCATCCAGAAGCAGCTGGACTAGTCGAAAGACATAATCAGACTCTGAAAATCCGTATAGCAAAAGTCTGTAAAGACAAAGGTGTAGACTGGTTAGTAGCTTTGCCAGTCGCTCTGTTTTACATGCGTATGGTCGCACATTCCAGATCAGGTCTGTCCCCGTATGAGGTCGTTTTCGGCCGCCCCCCTAACATGTGGGGTACTCCTAGACCCCGAAGTATTACCGATGTTTCATGTAATATGCTGACAGATTACCTAGCTTCCTTGATGTCTGCCCTCAACTCATGTCGTTCACAGGTTGCCGCCGCATTTCCAGACAATACCGAGGTGGCACCGCACGAGATCGTTCCAGGGTCGTTGGTGATGATCCGCAACTTTGACAGATCAAGTCCGCTGGAACCACGTTGGAAAGAGCCACGTCAAGTCCTCTTGACCACCCGAACTGCCGTCAAGTTGGAAGGCAGGAAGGGGTGGGTCCACCTTTCTCATGTAAAACTTTTCAAAGGATCGGAACCAGACATTGCCAAGAACATTTCCCAGGATTCGAAGGATTGCCAGAACATTGTTTTAAAGGACTGTCCCGCACCAGACTTTGTTACAACCCCTCCCTTGTTAGAGAAAACCCCGCAACAGGAGTATAAGTTAAAGCTCAGGTCTAATAAGTCAGCCAGTTTGATTGTATAAGTCCTCCCCTAGGTGAAACGGTTAGACTGTTTCTGACATGTATAAAATAGACCCCCATAGTGAGAGAGTCAGTCGCAGTTCACTACAATATATCGTTTTTCTGAGTTTTGTATTATTCATCAGCATAATGATTTCCTGCACCAGCTATGCTTTCTATCTGTGTTTTTCAGTTCCTCATGTAAATATGTCTGCTCATGCTACAGTAGAGCACACGTTTAGTGATCTGCCTCATCACGAATATTCATACCGCCTCGCCATGCGTAATAACACATTCATCCGTATGTTACATTATTCACACCAGACCAGCAATGCCACTAATTGTTGGGTGTGTGGTCGACTCCCCCCTTTCCAGACACCGAAGGGAGTTCTGCCACTCTTTCCTTATCCATTCTCACACAATGGTTCGTGTGGAGCATGGTCCACGTTAACGTCATCCTCAACAGATATGTCTTTTCTTAACAGTACATGTTTTCCAGACAAGCAAGGTTTTCCCCACAGAACAGGTTTAGATTTAGAAAATGAGGTATATAATTTAGGAAATTATTCGTCGAATTTCATGGTTCTGAATGTTCAGTCTGATACTACTCCAGACTCACCTGCTATTTCAGTACTACCAGTCAAAGGCGAATTATGTGTCCGTAGTTATGGTTCTGTACATATAGGTCATAGTGAATGTACTACTGTTATCCAGTATAGTGACAGTGGGAAATCTATTTTCAAAGCTTCACGTCATTCTTATTTTATTTGTGGTCAAACTGCATATGTCCGTCTGCCCCTCGATTGGGAGGGAACCTGTTACATTGCTTTCCTACTGCCACCTGTTTTCCTAGCCCCACCTGACTATCATAGGAATTCTTTCTTAGTACACACTAGACACAAGAGAAATCTCCCGATTGTCGATTATACTGAAACTGCCGCAGAGCAATTCATTGATATAGATAAAGGTGTTTTCCCTTACTTAGGTACAGTTGTAAATAGTAAGCTTATCCGTAGGTTAACAAGAACCCTTGAAGCAGTAGTAGATGAGACTGCCTCCGCTCTAGGTAACTTAACTGAAGAACAATCCTTTATGAGAATTGTCGTTTTACAGAATCGTCTCGTCCTTGACGTCATACTGGCCGATAGGGGCGGGGCCTGTAGAATTCTCGGATCCAGTTGTTGCATTTTCATTCCAAATAACGCGCCGTCTGTTTATTCAGCTATAACCAGACTCCATAAAATTGCCCATCTGTTACACCAAGATCCAGGCACCTGGACATGGTCCGGTTGGTTCTGGAATATAATTTCCGCATGGGGATGGAAAGTCCTGTCCTTTTTAGGTATTGCAGTAGCGATCATATTTAGCTGCTGCCTCTGTATACAATGTGGCCCTGCGATTTGCAGCATGTGTGCTACCTCTTGTATTCCTAGTCCCAAGCCCCGTTCTAAATCCCGTTCCAAGACAATTCGAGACGAGCAAATGGTACTGTATGAAATGATAGACGGTATCATGAATATTGATGTTTCCTGATGGAAGCGTAGTGACAAGGAGGGAATGTGGAAAAGTAAATTTTGCCATGTTCTGTGTCCCTACGCCCCATCCATCATATGTTATGTATGCATGACCAATATGCATATGTTATTCCCCATTTCTGATTAAAGACGCAATTACAGTTGTGTCCACCTCTAATATGTTAGTTTCCAGTCCTCGTGAATACTACGAATATCAGGCCTATGTAAGTAATGTTGCCACGTTTCTCAGTGTGCACGTTATTCAATTATAAAGTCCCCGTTTCCAGGCCTCAAAAGGGCCCGGACCACAGATTCAGTTCCTGTCTCCTGAAAGCCTCGCTGAGGAGCGATACAGCCCCCACCTGTATCCTCGACCCTTCACTTACTTCCTGCCTCGCAGTGCCCGGTGCACCCCGGCTCTGCCTCTGAGTCTGCCAAAAGTATGTTATAGTTCCAGCTATCAGTTCAGTCCTCCTCCTCTGCATTCCTAAGCTACTGAACTGCATCAATAGTTTCCGTCATTGTCTAGCCTCCTCGTCTCCATGTTAGAGAAATACTGTATTTAATGGTCATTTAGTATTTTTCATCACGCACTACATGTAGAATAATGCATGGTCCAGTCTTAGAATCA
Source organism: Lissotriton helveticus (assembly GCF_964261635.1). Classification (NCBI taxonomy): domain Eukaryota; kingdom Metazoa; phylum Chordata; class Amphibia; order Caudata; family Salamandridae; genus Lissotriton; species Lissotriton helveticus. Next base: position 616,820 of record NW_027611656.1, on the reverse strand, counting down.
AGTTAGCTTTTCCCCTCATGACTTCTAGTTTATATCAACATGTTCCCTAAACATTAGATACCAGATAGGGTTTAGGTACATGTCGCTCCGACCCTCCAGACTTTAGTCTCTGCTCCTAGCACAGAGTTCGTAGCCCCCAGCTTCTCCTAGTAACACGTCATTGCCAGTTTTCGCGCACCATTAGGTTAGAGGTCCCGGCTCCTTAGGTAGCCCCCTCCAATGTTTCCGCCCATTCATGACATATTCTGTTACGTTTTGCATCACATGTCTAAGTAAACTCCCAGTTACACCTCTTATTACTGTTATCTCTCGCGACTGCTACGCGTCACGCCTTCTGCTCCACCCACTGCTACGCCTACTGCAATGTAATGCTATGTGTTTGCGTTATGTATATAAATGAATGTCTTGTTATTGAATGTTAGCGCGCTCATCCCAGACCTAGCCCCGGCAGCTGCCGGGCCTTATTGTCCTATTCCCATGCAGGTTGTCCTGATCCTGTCCTTATGCTGTAATAAACCTGCAGAAACTCCTACTACCTCGAATCTTGACTCTTATTTATTGAGCTATCTGTTATTCATTCATTCATGCACTCAAAAATAGGGTATTATTTATTTATTTACCACATCTTCCCTGGACTGGAAAGAAGCATCCTGGGACCGGTTTCGAATTCATAATCCTCATCAGCCAGGCTATCTTAAATCCAGTGGTAGAGTGAGCAAGGGACCCACTTCTGGGCATACCCTGCCAACTTAGGGTGAACAAAGCGACCCATGAGGCACAAGGTCAGACTGATTTGCATATGGCTATGTCTGAACTGGGGTGGTAGAGTGAGTTAAAGAACGGTGATGGATTAAACCCAGATCAGTTGACTGGGGTGAGTGTTTGATTTGCTCAAATGCTCCGTCCCTCATCCCTTTTGTTATTGCTTTGTTCACACACTGAAAAGACTGAAGAAAATCTTCAAATGACTCCCATGCAACACCAGAAGCCTGTCATCCACGCACTCATCACCAGTAGTCTGGACAACGGGAACCCTCTCTATGCAGAAATCATCAAACAGCTCACCAGAAGGCTGCAAACCACCCAGAATCCAGCTGCCAGACTCATCCTCACCCTCTCACTCAGAACACATATCACACCACACCTGAGGGGACTCCACTGGCTCCAAATACAGAAGCAGCCACAGTTCAAACTACTCACCCACACACTCACGGCACTACACAAAAAAGGCCCTGCGTACATGAACAACCGCAACTCCTTCCGTCAACACCCTAGGTACCCCCCTCAGCCAGACTCATACTCAGACACATCACAGACATACACAGACACAGATCCGGAGGCCACGCCGTCTCATACATCGCTCCTAAAGCATGGAGCCACTTCCCTCAACACAGCAGAGCCTCCTCCTCGCTTCTTGAGTTAAGCAAGAAGTTGAAGACCTGGCTCTTCGAATGACTCTGCCCTCGATCACAAAATGGATGCTGCTGCCACAGACACAAGTCTGACCTCCTGCAGCTTGGGGAAACTCCAGCAAGGGAGGCCTGGACAATAGGTTTCCTGTCGAGGGAGGTGCCAGCACCTCCCCAGACAGCCAGTAGTGTATTTGGGCAGGGTGGGTTAAATGGAAAGATGCTTTTCCAGACACTGCCTGGGGCACACAAGGTGCTCCATGCATAGGCCGGTTCAAACCAGTTGCTGGGGCACTCCAGCACCAGCTCTGGCGCGAAACTTTGTGATGCTGAGGTTCTGTTTAACTTTAACCGGGTAAAGCAGTAACATACATGTCTTCTCCCTCTAGAAGGGTGGAATGCTACCCCCGCCGCCAGAATTGGCAGGGGGTAGTATTCCAAAGCATTTGACACCTTACACAACATGTTTGATATAGCCAAACCAAAGTTTGCATTTACCCGCGAGGATTATAATGCACTTAAGAGTATATGGTATGGCTATATCATAGAACAGCTATAAGGAGATGGTTCCAAAAGCTACAGAGGGTCTCAGCTCATGCCAGAGCACCCTCCCACATAAAACCAAGCACTCTGCCTCCAGCATTGTCGAGGCCTACCATAGGAGTGACTTATAGGTACATATGTGTTTATATATAAGCTTAAATATAGGTATACTATATCAAAGTAAGGGGTAATTACAACACCTTACCCAAGCTGAGTGCTAAGCCTGTGGTGTCAGTTTGGATAGCCAGCCAGGGATGGCATAATACATGCTGCAGCCCCTGGTAGGCCTTGGATGCACTTATGTCCTGGGTACCTATGGTAAACTATACAGGGGCTCACAGAGGTGACCAAATACCCAATCTGGTATGTACCTAAAGTACACGGTATCAATTTCGAGAGAGAACAGCTGGGCTTTGGGTCTGATTAGCAGGCCCACAGCCACACTAAAGTAAAAAAAACAGTACATCACAGCAAAATGTGGGGGTAATCATAGGAAGCAGACCCTACTATCCTACACACTCTTTAACACCAATGATGCCCACAAACACCCCTAGGGTCAGTAGGAAACCCCCCCAGGGCCCCCGGATAGAAGAGCCCAGCTCAACCCCAGGAACACTGGATAGAAGAGCCCAGCTCAGGCCCAAGGGCCCCCATATAGAATAGCTCAGTTCAGCCCCAGGGGCCCCCGGATAGAAGAGCCCAGCTCAGCCCCAGGGGCCCCCAGATAGAATAGCCCAGTTCAGCCCCAGGGGCCCCCGGATAGAAGAGCCCAGCTCAGCCCGGCTCCTGCAGAGATTCCCTCTTAGATTATTCAGTATATTTCTAAAAACACAGCAGAAGGTGCTGACAATCTCCTACCTGAGCAGAGACCTGGCAGACATGTCCAGGCTCTCTCCTCCTCCTGGGGTTGGGGGGCAGATCTGGGGTCTGTGAGAGTCTGAAGATGAACCACCTGACAGGGGTCCATCCTCCTCTACAGCAAGCTGAACACTCAAGGGGAGACAGGATGTGATGTCAGCATCCGCTGCTCGTGCTGTCTCTGCCTCCGCTTACCCGGAAGAGGAAACCCTTCTCACTTCCATTATCATCCAACCTCCCTGTTTCATTCTCCCAGCGGGTCAGTTCAGCAGGGGTAGCTTCCTTCTGTATCTCTCGAACACTTTCCATAGGGTTATCGAACATTTTAGACTCCTCAACCCATCTAGTGGAATTTACATACATTGGAGACATTTTAGATCTAGCAGTGTCTTTTGCTGTTTGGTCCGCGAAAGCATTCCCTTCTCCCACAGTATCCACTATGGCCTTGTGCACGCTACATTTCATAATTGCTACCTTCCGAGTCAGAGTCAAAGCCATTAACAACCTTAAGATCAAAGGGCCATGGTATATTTGGTGGCCATGCGAAGTGAGGAACCCCCTTTCTGCCCACAATTTGCCAAAACTATGAGCCACGCCAAAGGCGTACTGGCTATCTGTATAGATATTTACTTCCAGTCCTTCACTTAACTCACATGCTCGCAACAGGGCTATTAACTCAGCTGTCAGCGCAGAATGATAGGGAACTCAAGATGTTTCAACTACAGTGCGCAGGGTAGTAATTGCGTACGCAGCTGTCGTTGTGCCATCTGGTAACTTAAAACAAGAGCCTTCCACATACAGCTTGTTCAGAAGTCTGCTTTTGCTATTACTGGGGAAGGTCAGGAGGGGTGACTCCCTTTTGTCCCGGTACATGGGAGTATCGTCCCGGCGCCTCCGAGAATGTGTTCATCTCCTTGAAGGCCAGATGCGACCTTGGGCCTCAGAACGAGGAGAGAACATCATGAATTCAGCTGTCTTGTATAACTCAACTAATTGTAGCCTGCTCGGCTACTTGACTAACAACACGTGACCACTGCCCGGGCCTAGTTCATGTAAAATGCAAGATGACATCGGTGCAGTTCTCAATGTGTAATGAAGGATACCATATAACATGAGTATGGGCTAGTCCACTACTAACGTACTATAAGACATGATATACAGGAATCTATACTAATATAATAAAGAGAGAGCTCAAACCCTTTAGGCGGGTAATCTCAGGAACCAAAGCACCAATCGCAACACCCAATACAGCATTGGAAAGGACAGTTGCAGCAGATGGACATAGGCTATACAGCTGGCCACCTCCTCTGCAGCCCCCACACCCCCGCTTGACAGGCCTCACCGCCTCTGCTCCTACTGGACAGGCCTCACCTTCTTTGTACCTCCCCCTGGACAAGTTTCACCTCCTCTAACCTCTTTCCCCCAACAGGAAACGACTCACCGCCTCTGCAAGGAGCAGGTCTTACCTCCTCTGCCTCTCCCCCCTCTCCACAGGTCTCACCTTCTCTGTATCACCCACACAGGTCTCTCCTCGGCTGCACCCCCATGGAAATAACAGGCCTTACCTCCTCCTCAGCACCGCTGGACAGGCCTCACCTCATCTGCAGCCCCGGGACAGGACTTTCCTTCTCTACACCCCCTGGACAGGTTCTGCTTCTCCTGCATCCCCTGAACAGGCCTCACCTCCTCTGCAGCCCCCTGGAGAGGCCTTCCCTCCTCTGCAGCCCCCTGGACAGACCTCACCTCCTCTGCATTCCCTGGACAGGCCTCACCTCCTCTGCATTCCCTGGACAGGCCTCACCACCTCTGCATTCCCTTGACAGGTCTCACCTCCTCTGCAACCCCCGGAGAAGCCTCTCCTCTGCGCCAACTGGACAGGCCTCATCTCCTCTTCCCTCTGGACATGCCTTCTCTGCACCCCTGGACAGGTTCTGCCTCTCCTGCACCCCCGTGGACATGCCTCACCTGCTTTGCATTCCCTGGTAAGGCCCCATCTCCTCTGCACCCCAGGACAGGTTCTACCTCCTCTGCACACTGTGCACAGGACAAGCCTCTAATTCCCAGCCCCCAGCAGAACAGGATACACCCCGTGGACAGGACTCACCTATCTGCACCCCCATGGAGAGGCATTCACTCCTCTACACCCCCCTTGACAGGCCTCACCTCCTCTGCCCCCACAGGACAGGATAGGCCTCACTTTCCATGCATTCCCCCGGACAAGCCTCGCCTACACCTCCCTTGGCAGGTCTCACCTTCTCTGCACCCCCTGGACAATCCTTTGCACCTCTGCAACACCCTGGACAGCCGTCACCTCTGCTGCACCTCCTAACCCCTTGCCGGACATGCCATATCTCCTCTGCCCCTCCCCCCTCTGGAAACGGCCTCCTCGCCTCTCCAGCCACTCTGAACAGGCCCCATATAAAGTGCACCACACAGTAAAGGACAAGCCCCACCTCCTCTGCACCCCTGGACAGGCCTCACCTCCTCTACACCCCTGGACAGGCCTCTCCTCCTCTATACCCCTGGACAGGCCTCACCCCCACTGCACATCCCCTGGACAGGCCTCACCTCCTCTACACCCCTGAACAGGCCTCACTACCTCTGCACCCCTGGACAGGCCTCTCCTCCTCTGACCCTTGACTTGCCTCTCCTCCTCTGACCCCTGGACAGGCCTCTCCTCCTCTGCACCCCTGGACAGGCCTTGCCTCCTCTGCACCCCTGGACTTGCCCCTCCTCCTCTGACCCTAGACTTGCCTCTCCTCCTCTGCACCCCTGAACAGGCCTCACCACCTCTACAACCCTGGACATGCCTCTCCTCCTCTGCACCCCTGGACAGGCCTCACCTCCTCTCCACCCCTGGATATGGCTCACCTCCTCTGCACCCCTGGACAGGCCTCACCTCCTCTGCACCCCTGGACAAGCCTCTCCTCCTCTGACCCTGGACGTGCCTCTCCTCCTCTGCACCCCTGAACAGGCCTCCCCACCTCTACAACCCTGGACATGCCTCTCCTCCTCTGCACCCCTGGACAAGCCTCACCTCCTCTCCACCCCTGGACAAGCCTCTCCTCCTATGCACCCCTGGACAGGCCTCTCCTCCTCTGCACGCCTGCACAGGCCTCTCCTCCTCTGCCCCCCGTGACAGGCCTGAACTCCTCTGCACCCGAGGACAGGCCTCACCTCCTCTGCACCCCTGGACATGCCTCTCCTCCTCTGCACCCCTGGACAGTCCTCACCTCATCTGCACCCCTGGACATGCCTCTCTTCCTATTCACCCCTGGACAGGCCTCTCCTCCTCTGCACCCCTGGACATGCCTCTCCTCCTCTGCACTTCTGGACAGGTATCTCCTCCTCTGACCCCTGGACATGCCTCACCTCCTCTGCACCCCTGGACAGGCCACTCCTCCTCTGACCCTGGACAGGCCTCTCCTCCTCTGCACCCCTGAACAGGCCTCACCACCTCTGCACCTCTGGACAAGCCTCTCCCACTCTGACCCTGGACTTGCCTCTCCTCCTCTGCACCCCTGAACAGGCCTCACCACCTCTGCACCCCTGGACAGGCCTCTCCTCCTCTGACCCTGGACAGGTCTCACCTCTTCTGCAACCCTGGACAGGCCTCTCCTTCTCTGACCCTGGACAGGCCTCTCCTCCTCTGCACCCCTGAACAGGCCTCACCACCTCTGCACCTCTGGACAAGCCTCTCCTCCTCTCACCCTGGACTTGCCTCTCCTCCTCTGCACCCCTGAACAGGCCTCACCACCTCTGCACCCCTGGACAGGCCTCTCCTCCTCTGACCCTGGACTTGCCTCTCCTCCTCTGCACCCCTGGACAAGCCTCACCTCCTCTGCACCCCTGGACAGGCCTCTCCTCCTCTGCACCCCTGAACATGCCTCTCCTCCTCTGCACCCCTGGACAGGCCTCTCCTCCTCTGCCCCCCTGGACAGGCCTCTCCTCCTCTGCACCCTTGAACATGCCTCTCCTCCTCTGCACCCCTGGACAGGCCTCTCCTCCTCTGCCCCCCTGGACAGGTCTAACCTCCTCTGACCCCTGGACAGGCCTCTCCTCCTCTGCACCCCTGGACAGGCCTTGCCTCCTCTGCATCCCCCTGGACAGGCCTCACCTCCTCTGCACCCCTGGACAGGCCTCACCTCCTCTGCACCCCTGAGCAGGCCTCACCACCTCTGCACCCCTGGACAAGCCTCTCCTCCTCTGCAACCCTGAACAGGCCTCACCACCTCTACAACCCTGGACATGCCTCTCCTCCTCTGCACCCCTGGACAGGCCTCACCTCCTCTACAACCCTGGACATGCCTCTCCTCCTCTGCACCCCTGGACAGGCCTCACCTCCTCTGCATGCTTGGACAGGCTTCTCCTCCTCTGCCCTCCTGGAAAGGCCTGACCTCCTCTGACCCCTGGACAGGCCTCTCCTCCTCTGCACCCCTGGACAGGCCTCGCCTCCTCTGCATCCCCCTGGACAGGCCTCACCTCCTCTGCACCCGAGGACAGACCTCCCCTCCTCTGCACCCCTGGACATGCCTCTCCTCCTCTGCACCCCTGGACAGGCCTCTCCTCCTCTGCCCCTGGACTTGCCTCTCCTCCTCTGCACCCCTGAACAGGCCTCACCACCTCTGCAACCCTGGACAGGCCTCTCCTCCTCTGCACCCCTGAACATGCCTCTCCTTCTCTGCACCCCTGGACAGGCCTCTCCTTCTCTGCACCCCTGGACAGGCCTCTCCTCCTCTGACCCTGGACAGGCCTCTCCTCCTCTGCACCTCTAGACAAGCCTCTCCTCCTCTGACCCTGAACATGCCTCACCACCTCTGCACCCCTGGACAGGCCTCACCACCTCTGAACCCCTGGACAGGCCTCTCCTCCTCTGACCCTTGACAGGTCTCACCTCTTCTGCACCCCTGGACGGGCCTCTCCTCCTCCGACCCTGGATAGGCCTCTCCTCCTCTGCACCCCTGAACAGGCCTCACCACCTCTGCACCTCTGGACAAGCCTCTCCTCCTATGACCCTGGATTTGCCTCTCCTCCTCTGCACCCCTGAACAGGCCTCACCACCTCTGCACCCCATGACAGGCCTCTCCTCCTCTGACCCTGGACGTGCCTCTCCTCCTCTGCACCCCTGGACAAGCATCACCTCCTCTGCACCCCTGGACAGGCCTCTCCTCCTCTGCACCCCTGAACATGCACCTCCTCCTCTGCACCCCTGGACAGGCCTCTCCTCCTCTGCCCCCCTGGACAGGCCTCTCCTCCTCTGCACCCTTGAACATGCCTCTCCTCCTCTGCACCACTGGACAGGCCTCTCCTCCTCTGCCCCCTGGACAGGTCTGACCTCCTCTGACCCCTGGACAGGCCTCTCCTCCTCTGCACCCCTGGACAGGCCTTGCCTCCTGTGCATCCCCCTGGACAGGCCTCACCTCCTCTGCACCCCTGGACAGGCCTCTCTTCCTCTGCACCCCGGAACAGGCCTCACCACCTCTACAACCCTGGACATGCCTCTCCTCCTCTGCACCCCTGGACAGGCCTCACCTCCTCTCCACCCCTGTACATGCCTCTCCTCCCATGTACCCCTGGACAGGCCTCGCCTCCTCTGCACGCTTGGACAGGCCTCTCCTCCTCTGCCCCCTGGACAGGCCTGACCTCCTCTGACCCCTGGACAGGCCTCTCCTCCTCTGCACCCCTGGACAGGCCTCTCCTCCTCTGCACCCCTGGAAAGGCCTCTCCTCCTCTGCACCCCTGAACAGGCCTCACCACCTCTACAACCCTGGAAATGCCTCTCCTCCTCTGCACCCCTGGACAGGCCTCACCTCCTCTCCACCCCTGGACATGCCTCTCCTCCTATGCACCCCTGGACAGGCCTCGCCTCCTCTGCACGCTTGGACATGCCTCTCCTCCTCTGCACCCCTGGACAGGCCTCTCCTCCTCTGACCCTGGACTTGCCTCTCCTCCTCTGCACCCCAGAACAGGCCTCACCACCTCTGTACCCCCAGGACAGGCCTCACCTCTTCTGCACCCCTGGACAGGCCTCACCTCCTCTGCACCCCTGGACAGGTCTCTCCTCCTCTGCACCCCTTGACAGGCCTCTACACCTCTGCACCCCTGGACAGGCCTCACCTCCTCTGCACCCCTGGACAGGCCTCATCTCCTCTGCACCCCTGGACAGGCCTCACCTCCTCCTCATGCCTCTGGACAGGACTCACCTCCTCTGCCCCCTGGACAGGTCTCTCCTCCTCTGCACCCCTTGACAGGCCTCTCCACCTCTGCACCCCTGGACAGGCCTCACCTCCTCTGCACCCCTGAACAGGCCTCACCACCTCTGCACCCCTGGACAGGCCTCTCCTCCTCTGACCCTGGACTTGCCTCTCCTCCTCTGCACCCCTGAACAGGCCTCACAACCTCTGCACCCCTGGACATGCCTCTCCTCCTCTGCACCCCTGGACAAGCCTCACCTCCTCTGCACCCATGGACAGGCCTCACCTTCTCCTCTTGCCTCTGGACAGGCCTCACCTCCTCTGCCCCCTGGACAGGTCTCTCCTCCTCTGCACCCCTTGACAGGCCTCTCCACCTCTGCAACCCTGGACCGGCCTCACCTCCTCTGCACCCCTGAACAGGCCTCACCACCTCTGCACCCCTGGACAGGCCTCTCCTCCTCTGACCCTGGACTTGCCTCTCCTCCTCTGCACCCCTGAACAGGCCTCACCACCTCTGCACCCCTGGACAGGCCTCTCCTCCTCTGACCCTGGACTTGCCTCTCCTCCTCTGCACCCCTGGACAAGCCTCACCTCCTCTGCACCCCTGGACAGGCCTCTCCTCCTTTGCACCCCTGAACATGCCTCTCCTGCTCTGCACCCCTGGACAGGCCTCTCCTCCTCTGCCACCCTGGACAGGTCTGACCTCCTCTGACCTCTGTACATGCCTCTCTTCCTCTGCACCCCTGGACAGGCCTCTCCTCCTCTGCCCCCTGGACAGGTCTGACCTCCTCTGACCCCTGGACAGGCCTCTCCTCCTCTGCACCCCTGTACAGGCCTTGCCTCCTCTGCATCCACCTGGACAGGCCTCACCTCCTCTGCACCCCTGGACAGGCCTCTCCTCCTCTGCACCCCTGAACAGGCCTCACCACCTCTGCACCCCTGGACAAGCCTCTCCTCCTCTGCACCCCTGAACAGGCCTCACCACCTCTACAACAATAGACATGCCTCTCCTCCTCTGCACCCCTGGACAGGCCTCACCTCCTCTCCACCCCTGGACATGCCTCTCCTCCTATGCACCCCTGGACAGGCCTCGCCTCCTCTACACGCTTGGACAGGCCTCTCCTCCTCTGCCCCCCTGGACAGGCCTGACCTCCTCTGACCCCTGGACAGGCCTCTCCTCCTCTGCACCCCTGGACAGGCCTTGCCTCCTCTGCATCCCCCTGGACAGGCCTCACCTCCTCTGCACCCGAGGACAGACCTCATCTCCTCTGCACCCCTGGACATGCCTCTCCTCCTCTGCACCCCTGGACAGGCCTCTCCTCCTCTGACCCTGGACTTGCCTCTCCTCCTCTGCACCCCTGAACAGGCCTCACCAACTCTGCACGCCTGGACAGGCCTCTCCTCCTCTGACCCTGGACAGGTCTCACCTCTTCTGCACCCCTGGACAGGCCTCTCCTCCTCTGCACCCCTGGACAAGCCTCACCTCCTCTGTACCCCCAGGACAGGCCTCACCTCTTGTGCACCCCTGGACAGGCCTCTCCTCCTCTGCACCCCTGGACAGGCCTCACCTACTCTGCACCCCTGGACAGGCCTCACCTCCTCTGCACCCCTGGACAGGCCTCACCTCCTCCTCACGCCTCTGGACAGGCCTCACCTCCTCTGCCCCCTGGACAGGTCTCTCCTCCTCTGCACCCCTTGACAGGCCTCTCCACCTCTGCACCCCTGGACAGGCCTCACCTCCTCTGCACCCCTGAACAGGCCTCACCACCTCTGCACCCCTGGACAGGCCTCTCCTCCTCTGACCCTGGACTTGACTCTCCTCCTCTGCACCCCTGAACAGGCCTCACCACCTCTGCAGCCCTGGACAGGCCTCTCCTCCTCCTCCTCTGACCCTGGACTTGCCTCTCCTCCTCTGCACCCCTGGACAAGCCTCACCTCCTCTGCACCCCTGGACAGGCCTCTCCTCCTATGCACCCCTGAACATGCCTCTCCTCCTCTGCACCCCTGGACAGGCCTCTCCTCCTCTGCCACCCTGGACAGGTCTGACCTCCTCTGACCCCTGGACAGGCCTTGCCTCCTCTGCATTCCCCTGGACAGGCCTCACCTCCTCTGCGCCTCTGGACAGGCCTCACCTCTTCTGGACCCCTGGACAGGCCTCACCTCCTATGCACCCCTGGACAGGCCTCACCTCCTATGCACCCCTGGACAGGCCTCTCCTCTTCTGGACCCCTGGACAGGCCTCACCTCCTATGCACCCCTGGACAGGCCTCTCCTCCTTTGCACCCCTGGACAGGCCTCACCTCCTCTGCACCCCTAGACAGGCCTCACCTCCTCTGCACCTCTGGACAGGCCTCACCTCTTCTGGACCCCTGGACAGGCCTCACCTCCTATGCACCCCTGGACAGGCCTCACCTCCTATGCACCCCTGGACAGGCCTCACCTCCTCTGCACCTCTGGACAGACAACACCTCTCCTGGATCCCTGGACAGGCCTCACCTGCTATGCACCCCTGGACAGGCCTCACCTCCTATGCACCCCTGGACAGGCCTCTCCTCTTCTGGACCCCTGGAGAGGCCTCACCTCCTATGCACCCCTGGACAGGCCTCTCCACCCCTGGACCCCAGGACAGGCCTCTCCTCCTCTGACCCTGGACTGACCTCTTCTCCTCTGCACCCCTGGACAGGCCTCTCCTCCTCTGCGCCCCTGACATGCCTCTCCTCCTGTGCACCCCTGGACAAGCCTCACCTCCTCTACACCCCTGGACAGGCCTCTCCTCCTCTGCCCCCTGGACATGCCTCTCCTCCTCTGACCCTGGACTTGCCTCTCCTCCTCTGCACCCCTGAACAGGCCTCACCACCTCTGCACCCCTGGACAGGCCTCTCCTCCTCTGCGCCCCTGAACATGCCTCTCCTCCTGTGCACCCCTGGACAAGCCTAACCTCCTCTACACCCCTGGACAGGCCTCTCCTCCTCTGCCCCCTGGACATGCCTCTCCTCCTCTGCACCCTTTGACAGGCCTCTCCTCCTCTGGACAGGCCTCTCCTCCTCTGCACCCTTGGACAGGCCTCTCCTCCTCTGGACAGGCCTCACCTCCTCTGCACCCCTGAACAGGCCTCACCACCTCTGCACCCCTGGACAGGCTTCTCCTCCTCTGACCCTGGACTTGCCTCTCCTCCTCTGCACCCCTGAACAGGCCTCACCACCTCTGCACCCCTGGACAGGCCTCTCCTCCTCTGACCCTGGACTTGCCTCTCCTCCTCTGCACCCCTGGACAAGCCTCACCTCCTCTGCACCCCTGGACAGGCCTCTCCTCCTATGCACCCCTGAACATGCCTCTCCTCCTCTGCACCCCTGGACAGGCCTCTCCTCCTCTGCCACCCTGGACAGGTCTGACCTCCTCTGACCTCTGGACATGCCTCTCCTCCTCTGCACCCCTGGACAGGCCTCTCCTCCTCTGCCCCCTGGACAGGTCTGACCTCCTCTGACCCTTAGACAGGCCTCTCCTCCTCTGCCCCCTGGACAGGTCTGACCTCCTCTGACCCTTAGACAGGCCTCTCCTCCTCTGCACCCCTGGGCTGGCCTCACCTCCTCTGCACCCCTGGACAGGCCTTGCCTCCTCTGCATCCCCCTGGACAGGCCTCACCTCCTCTGCACCCCTGGACAGGCCTTGCCTCCTCTGCACCCCTGGACTTGCCCCTCCTCCTCTGACCCTAGACTTGCCTCTCCTCCTCTGCACCCCTGAACAGGCCTCACCACCTCTACAACCCTGGACATGCCTCTCCTCCTCTGCACCCCTGGACAGGCCTCACCTCCTCTCCACCCCTGGATATGGCTCACCTCCTCTGCACCCCTGGACAGGCCTCACCTCCTCTGCACCCCTGGACAAGCCTCTCCTCCTCTGACCCTGGACTTGCCTCTCCTCCTCTGCACCCCTGAACAGGCCTCCCCACCTCTACAACCCTGGACATGCCTCTCCTCCTCTGCACCCCTGGACAAGCCTCACCTCCTCTCCACCCCTGGACAAGCCTCTCCTCCTATGCACCCCTGGACAGGCCTCTCCTCCTCTGCACGCCTGCACAGGCCTCTCCTCCTCTGCCCCCCGTGACAGGCCTGAACTCCTCTGCACCCGAGGACAGGCCTCACCTCCTCTGCACCCCTGGACATGCCTCTCCTCCTCTGCACCCCTGGACAGTCCTCACCTCATCTGCACCCCTGGACATGCCTCTCTTCCTATTCACCCCTGGACAGGCCTCTCCTCCTCTGCACCCCTGGACATGCCTCTCCTCCTCTGCACTTCTGGACAGGTATCTCCTCCTCTGACCCCTGGACATGCCTCACCTCCTCTGCACCCCTGGACAGGCCACTCCTCCTCTGACCCTGGACAGGCCTCTCCTCCTCTGCACCCCTGAACAGGCCTCACCACCTCTGCACCTCTGGACAAGCCTCTCCCCCTCTGACCCTGGACTTGCCTCTCCTCCTCTGCACCCCTGAACAGGCCTCACCACCTCTGCACCCCTGGACAGGCCTCTCCTCCTCTGACCCTGGACAGGTCTCACCTCTTCTGCAACCCTGGACAGGCCTCTCCTTCTCTGACCCTGGACAGGCCTCTCCTCCTCTGCACCCCTGAACAGGCCTCACCACCTCTGCACCTCTGGACAAGCCTCTCCTCCTCTCACCCTGGACTTGCCTCTCCTCCTCTGCACCCCTGAACAGGCCTCACCACCTCTGCACCCCTGGACAGGCCTCTCCTCCTCTGACCCTGGACTTGCCTCTCCTCCTCTGCACCCCTGGACAAGCCTCACCTCCTCTGCACCCCTGGACAGGCCTCTCCTCCTCTGCACCCCTGAACATGCCTCTCCTCCTCTGCACCCCTGGACAGGCCTCTCCTCCTCTGCCCCCCTGGACAGGCCTCTCCTCCTCTGCACCCTTGAACATGCCTCTCCTCCTCTGCACCCCTGGACAGGCCTCTCCTCCTCTGCCCCCCTGGACAGGTCTAACCTCCTCTGACCCCTGGACAGGCCTCTCCTCCTCTGCACCCCTGGACAGGCCTTGCCTCCTCTGCATCCCCCTGGACAGGCCTCACCTCCTCTGCACCCCTGGACAGGCCTCTCCTCCTCTGCACCCCTGAGCAGGCCTCACCACCTCTGCACCCCTGGACAAGCCTCTCCTCCTCTGCAACCCTGAACAGGCCTCACCACCTCTACAACCCTGGACATGCCTCTCCTCCTCTGCACCCCTGGACAGGCCTCACCTCCTCTACAACCCTGGACATGCCTCTCCTCCTCTGCACCCCTGGACAGGCCTCACCTCCTCTGCATGCTTGGACAGGCTTCTCCTCCTCTGCCCTCCTGGAAAGGCCTGACCTCCTCTGACCCCTGGACAGGCCTCTCCTCCTCTGCACCCCTGGACAGGCCTCGCCTCCTCTGCATCCCCCTGGACAGGCCTCACCTCCTCTGCACCCGAGGACAGACCTCCCCTCCTCTGCACCCCTGGACATGCCTCTCCTCCTCTGCACCCCTGGACAGGCCTCTCCTCCTCTGCCCCTGGACTTGCCTCTCCTCCTCTGCACCCCTGAACAGGCCTCACCACCTCTGCAACCCTGGACAGGCCTCTCCTCCTCTGCACCCCTGAACATGCCTCTCCTTCTCTGCACCCCTGGACAGGCCTCTCCTTCTCTGCACCCCTGGACAGGCCTCTCCTCCTCTGACCCTGGACAGGCCTCTCCTCCTCTGCACCTCTAGACAAGCCTCTCCTCCTCTGACCCTGAACATGCCTCACCACCTCTGCACCCCTGGACAGGCCTCACCACCTCTGAACCCCTGGACAGGCCTCTCCTCCTCTGACCCTTGACAGGTCTCACCTCTTCTGCACCCCTGGACGGGCCTCTCCTCCTCCGACCCTGGATAGGCCTCTCCTCCTCTGCACCCCTGAACAGGCCTCACCACCTCTGCACCTCTGGACAAGCCTCTCCTCCTCTGACCCTGGATTTGCCTCTCCTCCTCTGCACCCCTGAACAGGCCTCACCACCTCTGCACCCCATGACAGGCCTCTCCTCCTCTGACCCTGGACGTGCCTCTCCTCCTCTGCACCCCTGGACAAGCATCACCTCCTCTGCACCCCTGGACAGGCCTCTCCTCCTCTGCACCCCTGAACATGCACCTCCTCCTCTGCACCCCTGGACAGGCCTCTCCTCCTCTGCCCCCCTGGACAGGCCTCTCCTCCTCTGCACCCTTGAACATGCCTCTCCTCCTCTGCACCACTGGACAGGCCTCTCCTCCTCTGCCCCCTGGACAGGTCTGACCTCCTCTGACCCCTGGACAGGCCTCTCCTCCTCTGCACCCCTGGACAGGCCTTGCCTCCTGTGCATCCCCCTGGACAGGCCTCACCTCCTCTGCACCCCTGGACAGGCCTCTCTTCCTCTGCACCCCGGAACAGGCCTCACCACCTCTACAACCCTGGACATGCCTCTCCTCCTCTGCACCCCTGGACAGGCCTCACCTCCTCTCCACCCCTGGACATGCCTCTCCTCCCATGTACCCCTGGACAGGCCTCGCCTCCTCTGCACGCTTGGACAGGCCTCTCCTCCTCTGCCCCCTGGACAGGCCTGACCTCCTCTGACCCCTGGACAGGCCTCTCCTCCTCTGCACCCCTGGACAGGCCTCTCCTCCTCTGCACCCCTGGAAAGGCCTCTCCTCCTCTGCACCCCTGAACAGGCCTCACCACCTCTACAACCCTGGAAATGCCTCTCCTCCTCTGCACCCCTGGACAGGCCTCACCTCCTCTCCACCCCTGGACATGCCTCTCCTCCTATGCACCCCTGGACAGGCCTCGCCTCCTCTGCACGCTTGGACATGCCTCTCCTCCTCTGCACCCTTGGACAGGCCTCTCCTCCTCTGACCCTGGACTTGCCTCTCCTCCTCTGCACCCCAGAACAGGCCTCACCACCTCTGTACCCCCAGGACAGGCCTCACCTCTTCTGCACCCCTGGACAGGCCTCACCTCCTCTGCACCCCTGGACAGGTCTCTCCTCCTCTGCACCCCTTGACAGGCCTCTACACCTCTGCACCCCTGGACAGGCCTCACCTCCTCTGCACCCCTGGACAGGCCTCATCTCCTCTGCACCCCTGGACAGGCCTCACCTCCTCCTCATGCCTCTGGACAGGACTCACCTCCTCTGCCCCCTGGACAGGTCTCTCCTCCTCTGCACCCCTTGACAGGCCTCTCCACCTCTGCACCCCTGGACAGGCCTCACCTCCTCTGCACCCCTGAACAGGCCTCACCACCTCTGCACCCCTGGACAGGCCTCTCCTCCTCTGACCCTGGACTTGCCTCTCCTCCTCTGCACCCCTGAACAGGCCTCACAACCTCTGCACCCCTGGACATGCCTCTCCTCCTCTGCACCCCTGGACAAGCCTCACCTCCTCTGCACCCCTGGACAGGCCTCACCTTCTCCTCTTGCCTCTGGACAGGCCTCACCTCCTCTGCCCCCTGGACAGGTCTCTCCTCCTCTGCACCCCTTGACAGGCCTCTCCACCTCTGCAACCCTGGACCGGCCTCACCTCCTCTGCACCCCTGAACAGGCCTCACCACCTCTGCACCCCTGGACAGGCCTCTCCTCCTCTGACCCTGGACTTGCCTCTCCTCCTCTGCACCCCTGAACAGGCCTCACCACCTCTGCACCCCTGGACAGGCCTCTCCTCCTCTGACCCTGGACTTGCCTCTCCTCCTCTGCACCCCTGGACAAGCCTCACCTCCTCTGCACCCCTGGACAGGCCTCTCCTCCTTTGCACCCCTGAACATGCCTCTCCTGCTCTGCACCCCTGGACAGGCCTCTCCTCCTCTGCCACCCTGGACAGGTCTGACCTCCTCTGACCTCTGTACATGCCTCTCTTCCTCTGCACCCCTGGACAGGCCTCTCCTCCTCTGCCCCCTGGACAGGTCTGACCTCCTCTGACCCCTGGACAGGCCTCTCCTCCTCTGCACCCCTGTACAGGCCTTGCCTCCTCTGCATCCACCTGGACAGGCCTCACCTCCTCTGCACCCCTGGACAGGCCTCTCCTCCTCTGCACCCCTGAACAGGCCTCACCACCTCTGCACCCCTGGACAAGCCTCTCCTCCTCTGCACCCCTGAACAGGCCTCACCACCTCTACAACAATGGACATGCCTCTCCTCCTCTGCACCCCTGGACAGGCCTCACCTCCTCTCCACCCCTGGACATGCCTCTCCTCCTATGCACCCCTGGACAGGCCTCGCCTCCTCTACACGCTTGGACAGGCCTCTCCTCCTCTGCCCCCCTGGACAGGCCTGACCTCCTCTGACCCCTGGACAGGCCTCTCCTCCTCTGCACCCCTGGACAGGCCTTGCCTCCTCTGCATCCCCCTGGACAGGCCTCACCTCCTCTGCACCCGAGGACAGACCTCATCTCCTCTGCACCCCTGGACATGCCTCTCCTCCTCTGCACCCCTGGACAGGCCTCTCCTCCTCTGACCCTGGACTTGCCTCTCCTCCTCTGCACCCCTGAACAGGCCTCACCAACTCTGCACGCCTGGACAGGCCTCTCCTCCTCTGACCCTGGACAGGTCTCACCTCTTCTGCACCCCTGGACAGGCCTCTCCTCCTCTGCACCCCTGGACAAGCCTCACCTCCTCTGTACCCCCAGGACAGGCCTCACCTCTTGTGCACCCCTGGACAGGCCTCTCCTCCTCTGCACCCCTGGACAGGCCTCACCTACTCTGCACCCCTGGACAGGCCTCACCTCCTCTGCACCCCTGGACAGGCCTCACCTCCTCCTCACGCCTCTGGACAGGCCTCACCTCCTCTGCCCCCTGGACAGGTCTCTCCTCCTCTGCACCCCTTGACAGGCCTCTCCACCTCTGCACCCCTGGACAGGCCTCACCTCCTCTGCACCCCTGAACAGGCCTCACCACCTCTGCACCCCTGGACAGGCCTCTCCTCCTCTGACCCTGGACTTGACTCTCCTCCTCTGCACCCCTGAACAGGCCTCACCACCTCTGCAGCCCTGGACAGGCCTCTCCTCCTCCTCCTCTGACCCTGGACTTGCCTCTCCTCCTCTGCACCCCTGGACAAGCCTCACCTCCTCTGCACCCCTGGACAGGCCTCTCCTCCTATGCACCCCTGAACATGCCTCTCCTCCTCTGCACCCCTGGACAGGCCTCTCTTCCTCTGCCACCCTGGACAGGTCTGACCTCCTCTGACCCCTGGACAGGCCTTGCCTCCTCTGCATTCCCCTGGACAGGCCTCACCTCCTCTGCGCCTCTGGACAGGCCTCACCTATTCTGGACCCCTGGACAGGCCTCACCTCCTATGCACCCCTGGACAGGCCTCACCTCCTATGCACCCCTGGACAGGCCTCTCCTCTTCTGGACCCCTGGACAGGCCTCACCTCCTATGCACCCCTGGACAGGCCTCTCCTCCTTTGCACCCCTGGACAGGCCTCACCTCCTCTGCACCCCTAGACAGGCCTCACCTCCTCTGCACCCCTGGACAGGCCTCTCCTCTTCTGGACCCCTGGAGAGGCCTCACCTCCTATGCACCCCTGGACAGGCCTCTCCACCCCTGGACCCCAGGACAGGCCTCTCCTCCTCTGACCCTGGACTGACCTCTTCTCCTCTGCACCCCTGGACAGGCCTCTCCTCCTCTGCGCCCCTGACATGCCTCTCCTCCTGTGCACCCCTGGACAAGCCTCACCTCCTCTACACCCCTGGACAGGCCTCTCCTCCTCTGCCCCCTGGACATGCCTCTCCTCCTCTGACCCTGGACTTGCCTCTCCTCCTCTGCACCCCTGAACAGGCCTCACCACCTCTGCACCCCTGGACAGGCCTCTCCTCCTCTGCGCCCCTGAACATGCCTCTCCTCCTGTGCACCCCTGGACAAGCCTAACCTCCTCTACACCCCTGGACAGGCCTCTCCTCCTCTGCCCCCTGGACATGCCTCTCCTCCTCTGCACCCTTTGACAGGCCTCTCCTCCTCTGGACAGGCCTCTCCTCCTCTGCACCCTTGGACAGGCCTCTCCTCCTCTGGACAGGCCTCACCTCCTCTGCACCCCTGAACAGGCCTCACCACCTCTGCACCCCTGGACAGGCTTCTCCTCCTCTGACCCTGGACTTGCCTCTCCTCCTCTGCACCCCTGAACAGGCCTCACCACCTCTGCACCCCTGGACAGGCCTCTCCTCCTCTGACCCTGGACTTGCCTCTCCTCCTCTGCACCCCTGGACAAGCCTCACCTCCTCTGCACCCCTGGACAGGCCTCTCCTCCTATGCACCCCTGAACATGCCTCTCCTCCTCTGCACCCCTGGACAGGCCTCTCCTCCTCTGCCACCCTGGACAGGTCTGACCTCCTCTGACCTCTGGACATGCCTCTCCTCCTCTGCACCCCTGGACAGGCCTCTCCTCCTCTGCCCCCTGGACAGGTCTGACCTCCTCTGACCCTTAGACAGGCCTCTCCTCCTCTGCACCCCTGGACAGGCCTTACCTCCTCTGCATCCCCCTGGACAGGCCTCACCTCCTCTGCACCCCTGGACAGGCCTCTGCTCCTCTGCACCCCTGAACAGGCCTCACCACCTCTGCACCCCTGGACAAGCCTCTCCTCCTCTGCACCCCTGAACAGGCCTCACCACCTCTACAACCCTGGACATGCCTCTCCTCCTCTGCACCCCTGGACAGGCCTCACCTCCTCTACAACCCTGGACATGCCTCTCCTCCTATGCACCCCTGGACAGGCCTCGCCTCCTCTGCACGCTTGGACAGGCCTCTCCTCCTCTGCCCCCCTGGACAGGCCTGACCTCCTCTGACCCCTGGACAGGCCTCTCCTCCTCTGCACCCCTGGACAGGCCTTGCCTCCTCTGCATCCCCCTGGACAGGCTTCACCTCCTCTGCACCCGAGGACAGACCTCGCCTCCTCTGCACCCCTGGACATGCCTCTCCTCCTCTGCACCCCTGGACAGGCCTCTCCTCCTCTAACCCTGGACTTGCCTCTCCTCCTCTGCACCCCTGAACAGGCCTCACCAACTCTACACACCTGGACAGGCCTCTCCTCCTCTGACCCTGGACAGGTCTCACCTCTTCTGCACCCCTGGACAGGCCTCTCCTCCTCTGCACCCCTGGACAAGCCTCACCTCCTCTGTACCCCCAGGACAGGCCTCACCTCTTCTGCACCCCTGGACAGGCCTCTCCTCCTCTGCACCCCTGGATAGGCCTCACCTCCTCTGCACCCCTGGACAGGCCTCACCTCCTCTGCACCCCTGGACAGGCCTCACCTCCTCCTCACGCCTCTGGACAGGCCTCACCTCCTCTGTCCCCTGGACAGGTCTCTCCTCCTCTGCACCCCTTGACAGGCCTCTCCACCTCTGCACCCCTGGACAGGCCTGGCCTCCTCTGCACCCCTGAACAGGCCTCACCACCTCTGCACCCCTGGACAGGCCTCTCCTCCTCTGACCCTGGACTTGCCTCTCCTCCTCTGCACCCCTGAACAGGCTTCACCACCTCTGCACCCCTGGACAGGCCTCTCCTCCTCTGACCCTGGACTTGCCTCTCCTCCTCTGCACCCCTGGACAGGCCTCTCCTCCTATGCACCCCTGAACATGCCTCTCCTCCTCTGCACCCCTGGACAGGCCTCTCCTCCTCTGCCACCCTGGACAGGTCGGACCTACTCTGACCTCTGGACAGGCCTCTCCTTCTCTGCACCCCTGGACAGGCCTTGCCTCCTCTGCATCCCCCTGGATAGTCCTCACCTCCTCTGCACCTCTGGACAGACCTCACCTCTTCTGGACCCCTGGACAGGCCTCACCTCCTATGCACCCCTGGACAGGCCTCTCCTCCTCTGCGCCCCTGGACAGGCCTCTCCTCCTTTGCACCCCTGGACAGGCCTCACCTCCTCTGCACCCCTAGACAGGCCTCACCTCCTCTGCACCTCTGGACAGGCCTCACCTCTTCTGGACCCCTGGACAGGCCTCACCTCCTATGCACCCCTGGACAGGCCTCACCTCCTATGCACCCCCGGACAGGCCTCACCTCCTCTGCACCTCTGGACAGACAACACCTCTCCTGGATCCCTGGACAGGCCTCACCTGCTATGCACCCCTGGACAGGCCTCACCTCCTTTGCACCCCTGGACAGGCCTCACCTCCTCTGCACCCCTAGACAGGCCTCACCTCCTCTGCACCTCTGGACAGGCCTCACCTCTTCTGGACCCCTGGACAGGCCTCACCTCCTATGCACCCCTGGACAGGCCTCACCTCCTATGCACCCCTGGACAGGCCTCACCTCCTCTGTACCCCCAGGACAGGCCTCACCTCTTCTGCACCCCTGGACAGGCCTCTCCTCCTCTGCACCCCTGGATAGGCCTCACCTCCTCTGCACCCCTGGACAGGCCTCACCTCCTCTGCACCCCTGGACAGGCCTCACCTCCTCCTCACGCCTCTGGACAGGCCTCACCTCCTCTGTCCCCTGGACAGGTCTCTCCTCCTCTGCACCCCTTGACAGGCCTCTCCACCTCTGCACCCCTGGACAGGCCTGGCCTCCTCTGCACCCCTGAACAGGCCTCACCACCTCTGCACCCCTGGACAGGCCTCTCCTCCTCTGACCCTGGACTTGCCTCTCCTCCTCTGCACCCCTGAACAGGCTTCACCACCTCTGCACCCCTGGACAGGCCTCTCCTCCTCTGACCCTGGACTTGCCTCTCCTCCTCTGCACCCCTGGACAGGCCTCTCCTCCTATGCACCCCTGAACATGCCTCTCCTCCTCTGCACCCCTGGACAGGCCTCTCCTCCTCTGCCACCCTGGACAGGTCGGACCTACTCTGACCTCTGGACAGGCCTCTCCTCCTCTGCACCCCTGGACAGGCCTTGCCTCCTCTGCATCCCCCTGGATAGTCCTCACCTCCTCTGCACCTCTGGACAGACCTCACCTCTTCTGGACCCCTGGACAGGCCTCACCTCCTATGCACCCCTGGACAGGCCTCTCCTCCTCTGCGCCCCTGGACAGGCCTTACCTCCTCTGCACCCCTGGACAGGCCTCCCCACCCCTGGACCCCAGGACAGGCCTCTCCTCCTCTGCCCCCTGGACAGGCCTCTCCTCCTCTGCACCCTTGGACATGCCTCTCTTCCTCTGGACAGGCCTCTCCTCCCTTGGACAGGCCTCACCTCCTCTGCACCCCTGGACAGTCCTCTCCTCCTCTGCACCCCTGAACATGCCTCACCTCCTCTGCACCTCGGGACACGTCTCTCCTCCCCTGTCAGGCCTCACCTCCTCTACCACTCCCCTGGACAGGCCTCTCCTCCTCTGGACAGGCCTCATCTCCTCTATCCCTCCCCTGGACAGGCCTCACCTCCTCTGTACAGGCCTCTCCTCCTCTGCACCCCCTGGACAGGCCTCTCCTCCTCTGCACCCCTGGACAGGCCTCTCATCCTCTGCTCCCCTGGACAGGCCTCACCTCCTCTGCACCCCTGGACTGGCCTCTCCTCCTCTGCCCCCTGGACAGGCCTCTCCTCCTCTGCACCCCTGGACAGGCCTCTCCTCCTCTGCTCCTCCTCTGGACGGCCTCTCCTCCTCTGCCCCTCCTCTGGACAGGCCTCACCTCCTCTGCTGCCCTGGATAGGCCTCACCTCCTCTGGACAGGCCTCTCCTCCTCTGGCCAGGCCTCTCCTCCTCTGCACTCCTGGACAGGCCTCTCCTTCTCTGCACTCCTGGACAGGCCTCACCTCCTCTGCACCACTGGACAGGCCTCTCATCCTGTGCTCCCCTGGACAGGCCTCACCTCCTCTGCACCCCTAGACAGGCCTCTCCTCCTCTGCCCCCTGGACAGGCCTCTCCTCCTCTGCTCCCCTGGACATGCCTCTCCTCCTCTGCCCCTCCTCTGGACAGGCCTCTCCTCCTCTGCACCCCTAGACAGTCCTCTCCTCCTCTGCACCCCTGGACAGGCCTCTCCTCCTCTGCTCTTCTTCTGGACAGGCCTCTCCTCTTCTGCACCCCTGGACAGGCCTCTCCTCCTCTGCCCCATGGACAGGCCTCACCTCCTCTGCCCCATGGACAGGCCTCACCCCTCTGCATCCCTGGACAGGCCTCTCCTCCTCTGCCCCTCCTCTGGACAGGCCTCTCCTCCTCTGCACCCCTTCCCTGGACAGGCCTCTCCTCCTCTGCACCCCTGGAGAGGCCTCTCCTCCTCTGGACAGGCCTCTCCTCCCCTGCACAGGCCTCACCTCCTCTGCACCTCGGGACAGGTCTCTCCTCCTCTGGACAGGCCTCTCCTCCTCTGGACAGGCCTCACCTCCTCTGCCCCCCTGGACAGGCCTCTCGGTGCTTCTCACAGGACCCCTCGACTCTTTTGTCCCCGCCGCTTCTCGTGGCCTGCTACCACTGTACTGCACTTCCTCAGGAGGTGACGAGGCACATCCCATCCCGGGGCCCCCAGCGGTGCCACAGCTGGCAGCAGCACCCACGGATGAGACCCCGCCCCCTGAGAGTGAGAGTCACAGGGGCGGCGCCGCGGGCAGGAAATGAAACGTAACCTTGCAGCAGCCTGACTCCAGAGCTGAGTAGACTCTTTAAGATCCTGAACTAGCGCCGAGAGCCCAAGGGCATTTGTTCGCGTTTTATAAATGTCAAAAATAAATAAATAAATAAACTATTACCTCACTGAGCCATCTATCGAGGGACTATCTGTATCCCTTCATTGTTGGAACTTGAACTGAGGCCAAATAGAGATTGAGCAACAGATAATGTGTAAAAGTGATTTTTCTTCCCCATGCTAATGTACTGCTGTGTCAAGTGCTCGCTGAAATACTGATTACGAATGTATGCATAACTACGATTGAAACTAATAAAAAAGAATTTTAAAAAAAAGTAGATGATTCTAAAGTTCGATTTGTGGTAGTGTGGTCGAGCAGTTAGGCTTATCGGAGGGTAGTGAGATAAGCATTTTGTTGTAAATGAGACACGCACTCAAGAATAAATCTGAGACCAATTTACAAAAATAACATCAATTTTTAAATTTTTAAGAGCAAGAACTTTGTTCAAGATATGAATTTTCGAAGTTGGCAAAATGAATTACTTTTGTGCGCAATTACGCACTATTGAAGTCAATCTGAAGAAATAAGAAAATGCATATAAAATCATTCAGTTGGATGTCAAGGTTCATCTTTGGGAGTTAGTTAAGTAGCAAGGCCAGGTCCCGTGTTCCACCAGTGAATTCTCAGGAGCATCCCGGGTTCAGCCACTTGAAAACACACTGCACAACGGGACTTAAAGGTAAGCCTGTGGGGTCCCACCCGAGGGAGCTGGTTGGAAGGGCATCGGGACCCTGGAAAACAGCTGGATCATTGTTACCAAGGCCGGGTGCAGAGCAGATAGGTCAGCCGGCGGCGTGCATCAAGATTTCCTCACGGTCCGTAGCAGACAAGTTGTAGAGGCGATTCTGGGACAGATGGACCACTCACAAAGTGGGTCTCCGGGGTCTCACAGTCCCTCAATGGGTGGTTGCTTCAACAACAGTTGGAGTCCGGACTGTACTCTTCCAATGTAATGTCCTACCATGCCAAGATGGAGAAATTGCAAAAGTTTTGTCCACATTTTCTGCCCCACCTTAGTGGTTGTGCTGCCTGAATGTGGACACACGTCCTGGTTTAAGTAACTCTCCCAACTTTTCTCCTGCCAAATGTGAGGCAGAAACGGGAGTTGGCATCCTCCACTATCTAGAGATGCCTGGGTCACATTTGAAAGGCGGTATTGCCTTTGAAGCTTCCCACTCTGGCAAGCCATCCCGGCCTGGAGGAGGTGTGAACCACCTCCGCCCAGAGCAGGCTTGTTTCCTGGCCTCGGAGAGCGCTGGCTCTCACCCCATGAGGTCAGAAACGTGTCTGGTGGTGGCAGGCTGGCTAGGCCTAGTCAGAGGTCACACAAGTTCTTAGTAGCTTTTCCAGGGACCCTCTAAAGTATATCCTGTGTGTATTTATTAATAGATCCAACACTGGCATTAATGACGATTTATTAAGATGAGATGTTTGGTACCAAACATCTTAAGGTACAGTGAAGCCATCATAGAGCTAGGAAACTCGTAATGACAAGTACCCAGCCAGGTACACTCTATGGCTTCCCTGTGCAGTTACAATATCCAAGAATGGCTCACGTATTGCAGGGTCACATCTGCTCATGCAGGTATGTCCACACATGGGATATAGTGCTCCCTGCCTTAGAGCTCTAAGGCCTGCAGTAAGGGTGACTTACCTCTAGCTCATGCTGTATATGTGGACATTCTCAAAACAAGACTGTGATGCAGAAGAACCAATATGTCAGTTAATTTATGCTAGTGAAAACTGAATCGATCCCTATCATAAAGTAACACATCTCTATTGTTTACTTATTTATATACCACCAATGCTTACTCCAGGAGTGGTTATAAAATTATTTATATGCATCACAATTATCACAAACAACAAACACAAATAAATCACATATACAAATATATATACAAACAAATGCAAACAATTTTTCCTGGCAATTATTTTCACAAGCGGATGTATCAACAGCCTTATTCCATCCGTCACTAGAATAAATCCAAAACGAGGTAGTCCTGTACACATTAGAGGGAATTTTTCGCCCTCACTTCCTTGAACATGTACACAATTATTTTATGTTAATCCACATTTGGCGGACTCCTCTGTATCTTGGGGTTGACGCGTTTCTTCCTTATTCAATTAGGCCTCAATGGGCCAGTTGCGGCAGAGAAAATAATACCCAATTGGTATGCATGAGGAAAATTGGGTTCAAACTGGGTGGTGAAACCTTCCTCCTGCTGCTCGTAATCTTACTATGCACTTGAATCGTAATGACTGATTCAATTGCAGGTTGCTGCCAAAAAGGTCTGGGAAGATCTTCTGTCAACCTGGAGCGTACGTCTCCGGTTGCGGGTAAAGGAAATCTCTTAAGGTCCTCTGGAAATACGCATTCCTTCCCGCGTATTCCACTGTTCAGGGAAATTAATCCTACAGCGTCCTCCATGCCAAGCTCCGGTCTGTGGGTATGGCACACAGGGATGTGTGCCATGTTGACTCTTCAGTTTTCTCTGCACCAAGACACGCAGCCTGCAGTGGCAGTTCACATGGTCTTAGTGAGGGGTCTCTGTGTTGGCACAGCTGGAGCTGCAGCCCTAGAGGACCCTCTTTACTCTCCTGGCCCTAGGGACCAGGGGTACCATTTACGAAGGACTTAAAAGGGTTGCTCAAGTGGTGCCTATTGTGCTACAGGTTTTAGTGAAAGAACACTGTTACTAGGAACCTGGTTAGCGGGGACCCAGCACACCTCAGTCAAAGTTGCATCAAAAACTAGGGAAAAAGTGTGGGGGGGGGTACTGCAACACGAACCCAGTTACCCACAGACCTTGCCCGCGACGGATAGAGGAAGTGTTAGCCGGAAGTCTATTCGAGTCCTCAGGGAAGTCAGTGCCAGTTGAAGATTGCCCTCAATGAGATCGGTCAAGTTTTAATAAATACAAACGCTCAGGAAGCAAAATGTGACTGGTTCCCAGCAGAGACCCGGCCCCGTTCCTGACATAATATCAGCTGTTGTCGGAGCATCAAAGGGAATGCTTTATCCCAATTCACACAGAGTCCTTACATCTGGCTAAAATCATCAAAAGCCCTAAACACACCCTCCAAGTCTGAGCTTAGCCCTCCGTTACACTTATAGATCATCAGCATATAGGGAGATATCAATGGGGTGTTCGTCAGTCACCATTCATCAATAACGATGGGTGGTGCAGATCGTCAGGGCCAGTGGTTTAACCGCCATTGCAAATGGCAACGGTGATAGCGGGCAACCCTGTCGGGTGCTGGAGAGCCAGAGGGTGGACTAGCAACATGGCCGCACTCGAGTGAACCTCCTGCTGTATGCGACTAAACATCACTGTGATCCCACTGGCCATATAGCCTGCTAAATGTGCAGCACAGAGTATTGAAAGGTGCTGCAATTTATCCGGTTGGCTTTTTACCTGTGGGACCTCAGGCGGAGAGCCTGACGATCAGAGAGGCCTCCGAACCTATGACCTCATGACTCCCGAGATGGCGCCCCCAGGAGCGGGACAATGAGATGCCTGCGACCGCTCCACTGAGTGAGTGCCAGGTTGCCTGACAGATGTGGGTGGTGAGAGCTGGAAGCTCCTCGGGCTGGGGGCTCACTGCGGACTGCAGAGAGCTCATTACGGTGCTCTGCTTGGGCGTAGGAAGTGTGGGGGATGCGGGTGACAAATCACCCCCAGATTTTGGAGTTGGGGGACATGGGGGACAAGTGTGGGGGGACGAGGGGACAAAGGAATATCCCCTCTCCCTTCTGTTATTCGCAGGGCCATTAGCGCGCAAAAGCGCTACCTGATGGCCCTGTACTTGACCTGTGACCTCAGCTGCCTGCAGTCAAAGAGGCCACCCGCCCTTTATTATTCTGCAGTAAGACTTGGCCAGTCTGGGAAGGGCAGAGAAAGGAAAAAACTCTAGTCTCTTTTCCGTCATGCCCAGAGAAGGCAAGGACAGTGTCCGCTTCTCCTGCTCTGCTCTGGTAGCTTCCCTCCTCCCCTCTCTCTCTTTATTCCTCCATCTCTTTCTGTCTCCATCTCGCTTATCCCTAAGTGCTGATTTCAAAAGACAACTGTTACACACTCTCTCTTGCCTCTCCTTTGATTTATTTGTTCCCCCATGATATGGATCAAAAAACGAGCAGAACACTTTGGCTGGAAATGTCCTCATTTTCTGACAGGGTTCTATTCCAAAGTACAACCTCGGGACGGAGAGAAAAAAGTATTAAAATAAGAAAAATAATTAAATAACCAAATAAAGCAATACAGAGTGGTCAGCAGACAGGCCAGATTGGTATTTACGCCCATGCACCTTAGCGCTGCTTTACAGAGTTTTCCAGTGAAGCGCTACTTTCTTTTTATCTACTTTGTTTAAACAACATTGTTTTCCCAGAGTGGGGAAGTGCACCATTAATAATACCTGGTTGAGGGGTGGAAAACGTTTAATATGAGCGTTTTCAACTGTTTTAATCATTTTAGCCTATAAAATGTGTACCGCAGCTCTGTGTTGAGGGATTTGGTCTTTTTTAAACCAAATTGCAAGGATATAAGCAATGGACATTGAAATGGCTCCCTTCCTGGCCCTGTAGTCATGCCCTGAAATTTTCAGGCAAAATCACTTACTGATTTCTGAATAATGAGTTTAAAACCGTTAAGGTAACCATGTTGTTCCTGCTTACATTTCACATGCTTTGCTCATCCTTGCATTCAGTGTTTGCTTTTTACAGGGTGTTGTTACTTTTTTACAGGCAGCATTTTACTCTTGTCCAATGCGTAATTTGAATTGAGTCTCAGCACAATTGGGTTGTAGCTGAAGGCAGTGCCAGTTTCTCCCAGTGAGGGAGTATGGTGTTCAGTAGGGGAGAGGATGTGGCACTCTGGCCAGAGCTGCCACATATAGAACTGGAGAACCATTTTCAGCCTTCATGACCAGTCCACCAGACCACACTTGACAGAGCTCATTCCGATGCTACACCTTAGAAGGCCCGATAGACCTTAGAAGCCCTGGTGTCTTAGCACCAGCAGGTGGACCCTAACGGTGGCAAGTGTGAGTTAACCATGAGGGCCTCTCTACCACAATCCATGCAGTTCACCTCCAGTCTTGCGAGCAGGCATACGAAGAAGCACACACTAGAGCGACACTGACTCTGTCCCTGAGGTCACAAGACCCTTGGGGCCAGTCCACCTCGTCCATTGGTACCTCCATTGGACTTTTCCAGCACTAGTAGTGCAACTTACCTGGGGTTGGTAATGTTGGATTTGCGTGCACATTAAACTTAGGGGGTGATTATAATGGAGGTGGGACTACCACATCACAGCGTCGTTGACAGTCCCACCGCCATTGACGACTGCATTACTGCCCGCCATATTACAATGGCGGGCGGTTCCCTGGCAGTCAGAGAGACCGATCGCCACGCACACTTCTCCCTTCCATAGGGAAGGGGGATGGCTGGGATCCTTGTTTCTTGCAGACAGGAGAGAAAAGGGTGTATCTGCTCTTCAGGAAGGATATACAATGCAGAAAGGGTCAGAATAGCCACTCTGGCATTTCCTTTGTGGGCTGCAAGCTAATGATGCTTAATTTAAGTTGGTGTCTGCAGGTGAGGAGTAACTGTATTCTTTGTTAGAGACCTGTACATTATTTAAACCATCAGAATGTAAAACCGAACAAGAGACAGGCATCAAGATTGTTGGCAGAAGGAGGAAGGGAAATATGGAAAACTGAGAAAAAGGAGAAAGCAAAGATGAGAAAGAACCTGGAAGAGTGAGATAATGTGGAGGGAGAGTATGTTGGTGGATAAAGGAGGCAGGAGATGAAATCAGATAGACAGCCTTGGTATTCAACAACCCAGCTCCGCCACGGATTCCCTCACTACCACCCTTTAATCGTGCTGCCCAAGTCTCCATAACCACTCTCTCAGATGCATTTAATTAGTTATACAGCGCCACTCATACCAGTGCAGGGTGTCAGCACTTTACATCATTCACACTACACAGAGGCAGTCAATCATAGGTGTGTAAATCTGTGTATAGGAAATATTAAATAAAACTACAGGGTGTAGGAGTCACATGTCATCTATACTGGTAGACAGTATTGTTTAAGAGTGCTTGGTCTGGATGTTAGAAAGTATTCTCATGCTCAACCCTTGGTAGCTTGGCTGTGAGCCGGTATGTAAAGCATTTAAAAACACCAATTCAGTAAATAATTAAGTCACAACACACAATAAAAATCCAACATCAATTTATAAAAATACAAAATATTTTTCTCTTTAAAATGAAAAAAATCCAATGTAGGGAACTGGGAATATGAGTTTTTAAAAATTTAGCACGATATAGCACATAGAACGTATATCCCCTTTTGGTACATGTAGTCACTCTGGACCTGCTCAAAGTAAAAGTTTCAGGCCGACCACGATGAAGCCCTGCGGGGCTGTCGTAAATTGGTAGCAATGGGTTAGCATTAGCAGAAGCCATCTTGTATTTAGAAGTTATCTTATCCGCTTTGTGAAAGCCAATTTGTATTTCTGGCAGCCATCTTGTCTGCCATGTGCTGCAATGTGCTCACTATGTGCTTTGTCCTACCTTCTTGTTAACTGCGTCTGAAATCTGCCCAGCACCAGGCTATATTTAGCATCCTCCGCTTTGACGCATGCCCAGATATGCCCAGTGGGGTCTGCAGCTGTTACTGATTAGTTTCAGATAGGAATGTGTTTACTACTTTCTGAAAACTGTTAGCTCCTCCCACTTGGCTGAGCAAGCAGATTTTGCATGTCCATATTAGGTATTTGTGTATGCTCACATGAGCCAGGACTGCCCCTTGCATTTATGTTTACTATGTAACTCTAAAGCATATATAAATCCCCAGCTTTCTGAATTCCTCAGACTGCCTCATTCAGTTGCTAAGGCTTCTGTGTGACGTAGTCTCAAATCATTGAGTTTAATAAAGATGTTTTTATATTCCAGATTTCTGTGCCAACTTCTTTCTTTGATGGTTTAAAAGGACCAAGTATCAGTGAGACCCCTGAGAGGAGTTTTTGATTTCTACAGGGCTACTCCTTGCGGTAGGTCTCGATCAAAGTTTTTACCTTCTGACTTCGAAACTTTTCTGGAGCTTTTCTTCACGGGGTCCATTGAAGCTCTCAGCCAACCCTGATTCAGTGAGGGTTCGCCGGCTTGCCTTGCAACAAACTCCTGGTCAAACTTATGGAAGTCCAACCTCCGGAGCTTTCCAGCGGTACGAGCTAGGGATGCAGGCTGGCACACAGTTGATGGTGGGCGACTTGGCTCTCATGGTTGGCCCCGGTCACCTTTTCTAAGTTCGGAATTATACATTTTTGCAGAGCTTTTTCTTGCAGGGTCCCTCAATGCTTTTCACTAGGCCTGAGTCAGTGAGGGTTCGCCAGCTTGGGTTTCCACCTACGCCCGATCAAACTCTGGAAGTCGGACTCCTGGAGCTTTTCAGCGGGAGGAACCTGGACGGCAGGCGAACTCATGGTTGATGGTTGTCGACTTGGCTGGCCAGAGTGAGTCGGTCCACTTATGGAGCTTTTTACCAAAGTTGCTCCAAACCTCTGGAACTTCTTCCTGAAGTTTTCCAAAGGGTCTCAAAGTGTCCAAAACTTACTCCAAGGGTCTGGAATCTCCAAGATGGTCCCTGAAATGGACTTCAGTTACCACAATCCACTTCGACAAAACCCTTTCACTGGTAGTTATCCAGGCTGGGGAATCTTGGTGGTCCAGTTGTGCTATGTTAACCTTCATCTTGCAGGGAGTCCACTCTTTAGTCCTTTTGAATCAAGGTAGTCCATAGGACTGTAATTCCAGATTGTGCAACAGTCACAATCTTCAGTCCAGGGCCTGGTTGGTTCAAATCAAACTCCTCAGCAGAGACACTTCTTCTCCCAAGTTTGAAGCAGCATCATCTGAGAGGCTTTGTTCCTTTCAGATACTTGTTCCAAGTTCTCTGGGTCAAAAAGGAGGACATTCCCGTCCAATTAGGTGCAGGGCAATGCTCCAGGGTATGACCACATCCTCTAAAGTGTGGCATTATTTTCCCAAAGAGAGCAGAATTTCTCCAAAATTAATCATGGCTGATTTTCCAGCAGAGGGAGCAGAACTAACTAAACCAGCCTACAGGACGGCTTCAACTACCTAGGTCCACTCCCCTTACATCTGGGAATTTCTCCTTAATCCCCCATCCGGCTGTGGGAGAGGTGTAAATGAAAGTGATTTCTCCAGCTTGTCTCCTTCTCTTGAAGAGCATTGTTTACTACCCCTCCTCCTGGCTCTGGCATTCCTATGCCCAGAAACCTCTGCTCCCAGACAGGCCTCCTAACTCCAGGGGTCATTTATCACCTCTTCAAACAGCCCGTCCAATCCACTTACCTCTGACAAATCAAGGCAGGGCACTAGAGCGCTGAATTGTGGCTTGCAGACAAGAAAGTCTTATAACTTTGCGTCTCTACATTTTAGAACAAATTCAACAATACCACATTGTTGCATTTATCATTAACATTCTTCTGAGTCCTTTAATCTTAGTTGTATGGCTTTCATTTCTCCAGTTATTAATTAATAACCTCTTGCAATGTTAACCTATGGGCTGGGGATCTACAATGGAAAAATTAACTGGCCAATTTCTCTGATACCAGGGCCTATATAAGGATCCTCCTTATACCTACAGGACCCCCCACCCCTAGAATACTTAGGGAAGACTTTAGGGGTTCTGATTTTATAAAAATATTGCAGATCCTCACTTCACAGTGCTCCTAGCACAAAAGCCGATTGTGGGAAGCACTATACTACAGTGGTGGCAGTGAAATGTGCAATTTCACTAAACCCAGGGCATATAACACTCATTTTATAAGGGTCCTCTTTGTAGATACCTGACCTCTAACCCCTGGGACACCTAGGGGAACCCCTGGGGATACCTAATATGCCCCAACATTGTCGTTTATCAATTTGTAGGTGCCCCAAACGTCAAGATTGGGCACAATTTGCATTTTGAAAGCAGTCCTCCAACACGGGCCTGCTTTTAAACGGACCTAAGGCTACAGCAGTGCACACATGCAAGTGCAGGAAGGGCTGCTGGCCTCTAAACCACTATGCCCTAATATATATACTAGGGACTTAAAGGTAGTTTCAATCCTCATGCCCTATTATGTACCAGGGCCGTATAGGAGAGGTCATGTCAATCATGGAGGTACCCTAACCCATAGTGCACCCTAGTGTATGTAGGTGTTTTTACTGTATTTGTGAGTGTCTCTTTCAACATAGCACTGGCCCTGGGCCTGGTTAGTCAGAGGCCAGGGTCAGTCAGAGTCAGGTACCACCAGTACAAGTCAGCAAAAAGTTGATGAGTGCCCAGAGCACAGATTGCTTTGCAACACTAGAGAAGCACAAACCCAGAATTTAAAATATAACACCATCGTTGGGGGGTCTCTTTAATAATAAGAATTGATTTCCATCCTAATGAACCCATTTTGCAACCTAAGGATAATGAAAGACTGGGTAAAAATCATAACGTTCTAATCTATACCTTGCAGTTTTCATGCAGCGCTTTGATGACGGTTAATAGCGCACTGTTCAATGTTAGAATTTTAACTTATAAACTGCAAATAGCAAAAGAATCTCAGACAAAAGCAGTAACTCACTGACCTATTTCCATGATATGCATTTTGTGATCTGCGTGGTACATGTTCTTTGCAGCAGCCATATTAACACATTGTGGCTACCTTACCATGAGTCATAAAAGGGGGGGCCTATCGGCCCCCACGCAGGCATGGCGGGGCCCGGCCCCTCCCATATCCCGGTTTCTTTGTTGTGGCCTGCCCCCCCCGCCCCGGAAGCAGTTGTGCACTTCCGGGCGAGGGGGCGGGGCCTCGAAGGGGTTAAGAGCCTGGGGAGCGCGGGAAGCGGCCTCTTTGTGCCCGCGCTCCCAGGCTCGCTCCTCGCCCCACCGTGGGGCGGTGTAATTTTCCCCACCCTCCATCCCCTTTGGTTAGCGGAATTTGGGTCCATTCAGTGGTGGTATACTGTCTAGCGATGTGCAGGATCATAGGAATATCATGCTTGCCTCATTAGGCCCTTTTTCCCGTTTACAGGTGGAATGTACATATGGAGATGTTTTGTGCTTTACTGTGGTTTTAACTAATTTTCTCCTTAGGCCTTTTTCCATTTACAGGAAAATGTACATATGTATATTTTTGGTGCTTTATGTTGACTAATTTTCTCCTTAGGCCTTTTTTTCCCTCTTAGTATAGCAATGTCGTATTTATTATGTGTGTCTGGCGGTAAGGTCATAATCGGTGAGCAGCAATTTAAGGTCCTTAGGGGGGGGCGGTCCCATTCACGAAAGGGGCCGCCCAGCGGGAGGGGCCATTGGTCTCTCCCAGAACTTCAGGGGCAGGATATGATATCCATTACTTAGAAGGATGCGGGGGAGGGAGTTACGCTTTCCTCAGGCTGGTAGCCACCCCTCACAGACACTATGACGTCATCAAGGTGCGCGAGTGTAAGGGCCCTCCTGTTATGGTTAAATGGAGTTCAGGGAGAGCACATGGGTGAAACGTGCCCTGGGTTGCGCGCGCACGTGGGTGAAACGTGCCCTGGGTTGCGCATGCGCATCTCGAACGTGAGAGCATAGCTGTAAAAGGATCTGACACCGGTTAGCGACCTTGCCGTACGACTTAAATTATTAGAATGCATTTTTATTTTCAGGATGTTAGATTCGGTTAGGAAACACGCTGTACTAGATATTTGTTAAGGTTAGCCCATCATACCATGGCAAAAATGGATGTAAATCTAATGTTCTGAAATGTGCATTTAATAATTGTCTAAATGTTTATTTTATTAAAATTTTAATTTTGTTTTTATATTTTAATAAATACGGCCAGGGGGGGCCCTGACCCCCTGACTTCCAAAGACCCATGTGTTGAATGGTTGAATTAGGTAATGCTGTCAATATGTTAAGGAGGGGGGTGGCCGGTAGTCCCAGACCATGAAGATTTCCAGTAGTCAGACCTCTGATCTCTCTCAATAAAGATCATTAATCACCGAAGTTATCTTCACATTTTTATTGTTGCCTGAAAATTACTTTTCAAACAATATATCACTTACAAACACGACGGCCCACCCTAAGTCAGCGACCTTTGCTTGCTTGGTGCATGAAGATGCAAGACCATATTTTTTTAACATTTGGTCTGATTACTATGTGAATGTAAATAACAATAAAGCAAACATGCAAACTGTGACTACATGCCTGCTTTTCTCAATATTTCACTTCAAATCTATGAAACTGTATTTGTTTAACAGGTAGTGATTTGTATAGGGTCAACGGAAAGTCCACCAGGTCATCCCTGTCCCCCCCAGAATTTTAGTGTCTTCTACGCCCCTGCCCCAGAGTGATCAGCAATGTGCCTGGAGGTGGGGGCACCCTGGGTAAACACACCCTGCCGCGGTGCCCCCGTGCACACAGCGCCTCGTTACTCACACTCTTTCCATGCAGCGCTAACAGCACCAGCGCCACGGGAAATGAGTCCGTTAGAAGAGCAGGAAAGGGGGGGTCCGAGGAGATGGGGGGGTCCGAGGAGGGGGGACCCAGAGTGTGCATGGGGGAGGGGGGGCAGAGTGAGCATCAATGTGCCTGGAGGCGGGGGCCCCCTGGGTAAACACACCCTCCCGCGGTGCACCCGGCACACAGCGCCTCGTTCCCCACACTTGCTCTTTCCATGCAGAGCTAGCAGCACCAGCGCCACCGCGGACATAAGTCTGTTAGAAGAGCAGGAAAGGGCAGGGTCTTTAGGGGGGGGCAGAGTGAACAGGAGGGGGCCCCAGAGTGAACAGGAGGGGGCCCCAGAGTGAGCATCAATGTGCTTGGAGGTGGGGGCCCCCTGGGTGAAAATACCCCCCAGCGGTGCACCCGTGCACACAGCGCCTCGTTCTCCACACTTGCTCTTTCCATGAAGCGCTAGCAGCGTAGGGTGACCAACTGACATAGGTGCAAATTCAGGACGGTGAGTGTAAAAATTAAGGACAAAGGGACTAAATTCAGGACAAAAATTCAGGACAAAAGGTCAAAATTCAGGACAAAAGTTCGGGGCAAAATGTACGTTTAACAGACACGTCAGAAGTCGTCGTGCAATAGTATATAAGTAAGTACATAAACAACCACCTAAGTACATATCTAAATAAGTTTATATTAGGTTGAGACAATCATGCACTTCACGTTTTTTCAGTATGGCCGCAGCTTGCTACCTTAGACGATTCAAAATTCGCATCTCGCTCCAGCAGGTACATTAGTCACCAGACAATGGTGAACCACACCTGAATAGGCCGCTTTTATTGTTGATTGAAAACTACTGGATATACAAGGAACTTTGCAGTGCCATCCCCCAGTAACAAAACCCTCTACCCCCTTTCCAGCCTCCCAGGGAAACATCCGATGCCCGGTCCGGCCAGCCCGGCCTTGCTACCACCCTCCAATGGTGCCCTTCAACTTCACTTAGACGGTCTCTCATATGTATTTAATTTCTTTTATAGTGCTGCTCATCCCAAGTATGTAGCGCAGGGTGTCGGAGTGTGTTACATCACACACACATTATATAGAGACAATGATTCATATTAACATGAAAGTCAATGCATAGGAAATGTTACTTAAGATAATGGGTGCTACAAGGTGTAATCATACTTTCATCCATCATTCAGTCTTTCACCATTCATTCTGTCCTTCCATCTGTGTACCCATCTACATCCAAACATATTCAACCATTTTCAAACCTATCCACCATATATCCTTCCATCCATCATTTCACTCATCCATCCCTCATCCACCCTTCCACTCATCAATCCATTATTCATCTACCCACCCTTTCCCACCTACCCATCCATCCGTACAGTCATCCATACACTCTTCCACCCATCCATCTATTCACTCACCCATCCAGCCATTTACCCTTTTACCCATCCAGCCACCCATCCACTTACTCATCCATCCACCCAGTCACTTATCCTTCCACCCATTCACCCTATCAGTCATTCATCCTCCCTTTCTCTCTCCATCCCCTTTCACTTATCCACCCATCCATCTACTCATCCATTCATGAATCCATCCATTGATCCTATTACTCATCCATCCTTTCACTCATCCAGCCATCCGTTCTCTCATCCATCCACCCTTTCACTTCACTCATCTATCCATCCTTTTGTCCATCTACCCCCTTTCACTCTCTCACCAATCCTCACATCCACCCTTTCACTCATCTATCCATTCACCCTTTCACTTATCAATTCATCCATCCACCCATTCACTCACCCATCATCTACCCTTTCACTCACCCATCCATCCTTTCACTCATCCATCCATCCTTTCACACACCCATCCACCCTTTTACCCATCCATCTACCCTTCCAGCCATACATCCATCTATTTACCTTTTCTCTCATCCATCCTTCCACTCACTCATCCATTCATCCTTTCTTTCATTATCTATCCATTCACCCTTTCATTCATCCATTCATCCTTTCAGTAATCCATCCAGCCATACACACATTCCTTCACTTATTTACTCACCCACCTTTTCACATTAGGAAGTGAGCCTTTGTCTGCAGAGTTGCAGACAGAAGAGGCCCATCAAGAACGTCACCTCGCTGTAGTTCCTAAAGCACAGGGTGGCTGCGGTGGGGGAGAATTCACTATGCCCCTACACATAGGCAGACTGAAAACGTAAAAGTCATGAGTCATGCATGATGCACAGTGCCAGGGTGTGAGGTGACTATGACATGGTGTTGTTACCAGGGCTTTAAGTGGTGTAAAAAAACTGGGGGGTCTCTTCAAAGGGGGTGTTTAATGTAATTAAGAGCGTGGTTTAAAACACCTAGGCTACAAATCTGCACTTAGCATAGTGTTGCGCCTGACTGGTATTATGTTATTTCTGTCATTGCATTCATATATATATAATACAGCAAGTATCATTACACCGACAACAAGCCAGGACTATTGGCTTTGTCAATGGTTGCTAGTTCCTTAAAATAAAAATAGCAGCGACCATGGCTTTGTTGAATATTATATTGAAAATACTTCAGTTCTAAAATGACCAGACAGTGAAAGAACGATAACCTGTTCTTTTTAACTTATTTTTCGGCTTCATTAAATAAACTGTTTTTTCATGTTGCAGCATTGGCGTTTTACCTATTTTCTAACAGATTGCCCTGCTGTACACCGAGGCTCGAGGAGGCCTCCACATGCTGTCACACCCCAGACTGCCCCATTGACATTCTGTATGTGGCAATTAGCCGGCATACAGAATGACAATGGACAGGTGGGGCTGCTCTTGTGCTCCAGGAGGAGTGCGAGGTGCCAGCATCAAGAGGGGAGCAGCGCTGCTCCCTGTGATGGGCAAAATTACGGACAAAAGGCGTCCGTAGTTAATCAAGGACGTGATCATCATCTTGATTGTTTCTACTCTGCCCCACCAGCTAATGTATTTGGGTGACCATGAGTTCAGTTTCTCTTTTACCTTTTTTAGGGTGACCTCCTCATTGTGATCCAGCGTTACCCTGAGATCCCTACCGAAGTGGAGGCCAAGGTATTTTAGTTGTTTCTTTTGCCATGCTAGCCCTGATAGGCCCAGGACTGCGCTAGTGGTGTGGACATTCATGGGTTTGCACTCAGATTTATCCCTGTTCAGTTTGTACCCCGAGACCTCCGCATACATCCCAATGGTGTTCATTAGTGCCGCTATTGATTCGGTAGGGTTCTTGGTTATGATCAGAATATCATCGGCATATGCTGCCAACTTCACCGTATTCCCCCCTATGCAGATGTCAGTATTATGCGATATCAGTATTGTTCCTGATCATGCCTTGGAGCGGCTCTAGTGCTATTAGGAACAGGGCTGGGGAGAGCGGACACCCCTGTCTCTAGTGTTAGTTGTTTGGATGTGCTACCGTTAACCACGACCCATGCTTTGGGTTCCTTGTAGAGGGCCATCACCATACTCCTGTAATTCTTCCCCAGCCCGAACGTCTGCATACATAGGTCTAAGTAAGGGCAGGAGACTCTGTCGAAGGCTTTTTCTGCATCGAGTGCGATCATGACTGTGGGGTCAGTACTGTTGGATGTGGCGTTAATAAGATGGCAAAGAAGCCTTGTGTTGTCTTGGGCCAGTCTGTTCTTAATGTACCCTACCTGCGAGTTGTCGATTAGGTGGGGGAGGTGGTTATTGAGTCTGGTTGCTAGTATTTTTGCGTAGACTTTGCAGTCCACGTTGATTAGTGAGATCGGCCTGTAGTTTTGGGGGTACTGTGGGTCTTTCCCTTCTTTGGGTATTACTATGATGTTGGCCTCTGCCATTGTGTCTGTCATACAGCCTTTTTGCGCGCAGTACGAGAACAGATGATGATCACGCCCTTGATTACCTACTTGATAGGGATGCTACCAGTAACACTGACGGATGAGTTCCACAAACAGCTGGACAACATGATAAACACATTTTTATGGAAAGAAAAAAGACCCAGGATAAGCCTGCAGAAGCTAAGGCTGAACAAAAGCCTAGGGGGGCTAAACATTACAAACTTCAGAATATTCCAAACAGCATGCTTAGCGAAACAGCGAGCCCACTGGCTCATCCCTAACGAGGAATACACACTGGTGTGGCTAACACTGGAGAGGGCGATCATTGGCGGATTAGACCCCGTAGCCATGCTCACAGCAAACAAGCACCCAGAGAGCAAAAACATTATCCTCAAGAACACAAAGGCCGCCCTACTAAAAGTAGACACAAAGATGGAACAGACAATCAGGAACACTAGCTGCGAATCCATCTGGTTTAACTCTAAGGTCCAATACAAAGGGAAAACTCTAGAGAACAGCACCTGGTACGGGAAAGGAATCTCAACCCCAATACAACTCGAAGTGAACAAGACACCACTAACATTCGAAGCCCTAAAACAAGCCCATAATCTACCAACGGTTGAGTTCTATGAATTTCTCAAAATTAGAGCAGCCATCACAAAAGCAAACCTTGACAAAAAAATCCCCTCCATTATACAATACATGCGCAACCTGAACAAGATAGGCCACCAGACCTCGCACATATACAAACTCCTGAGCCCTGCCACATCGAACCTCAACACCAAGGCAGTAGGGTTCTGGGAGACATTGCTCGCGAGACAACTGAGCGAGAGGGAAAAGTGCCGCCTGTGGCTTTCAGCATCCCAGAACAAGATCTCCCCCCAGGTGGCACAAACTAAATATTGGCTACTACACAGGGTCTACTGGACACCGGCCCGCCTAGCGGAGGTCGGAGTCAGAGACAACGACACCTGCTGGAACTGCCAAAAAGAAAGAGGCGACCTCAGCCACCTGATTTTCTACTGCACCAAAGTAAAGAATTTTTGGAGCAAGGTCAGGGACTTCATCACTAAGATAGCAGGGAGGGAAATACAACCAGGCTTTGCGGGGCTAGCCACTGCATTCATGGCCACAGATTTAGACTCCAAGGGGGACAGGGACCTGATAGACCTTCTCCTCACCACAGCAGTCAAGAAAAAACTGGCGAACTGGAAAGACACAGGGAAGGCGACCTTCAAAGGCTGGGTCAACTGGGTCACCTTCCTCAGAGGGGCGGACAACATAACGGCACTACATGCATCCAACCACACAGCAAGGGGCGAAATGTGGGCCTCGCTGGATAGACACTTGGGGACAAACAAACCCCCATAGAAGCCCCCATACTAGGCCCACCGAAGCCAAAAAGAGCCAGTAAAGAGCACTGGATCATCACCGCGGAGAACCATCAAACATCTTAACGCTCTGTCTCCCCCCCCCAACCTCCTCTCTTTCTTCTTTCCTCTTAGTGGGGGTACAACATTGTGACCGAGAACAATCTACACCGGCCAGCAATTCGAGAAGTGTTGACTTAATTAAGCCATACGAGCCACTACGCCTAATGTAACCCCGAAGGCGTCTGTACTCACCCTCACGCACCACTACTACTGTACTGTATGTATCTATATAATCTTCAATAAAATACTTTGAAATAAAAAAAAAAGGCATCCGTAAAAGGGATCCACCCGGACAACGGACATGAGGTCCCAATTACGGACTGTCCGTGAAATTTACGGACGGTTGGTCACCCTATAGCAGCACCAGCGCCACCGCGGACATGAGTCCGTTAGAAGAGCAGGAAAAGGGGGGTCTTTCATCTCCTGTGGCGGTAGGTCAGGGGGTTCCTCAAGGCTCTATACTTGCACCCACATTGTTCAATCTCTATTTAGAACCACTAGGAAATCTCCTAAGTAAATCCGGGATCCACTATCATCTCTATGCAGACGACACTCAAATCTACCTCAAGGTTGCTTCCACTCACGATCTCTCTATCCTAAGTTCTACTCTCGACTCCATTCAAAACTGGATGTTTACTCATCAACTGATTCTGAATCCCTCCAAAACTGAATTCCTCCTCTTCTCCTCTTCAATCTCTCCTCCCCCGGTGCAATCATGGATGGATCAGTTGAATCTACTGAACACTAAACCCATCATTGCTGACAGCGCAAAATCCCTGGGTGTCATACTCGACAAAAAACTCAATCTAATCCCCCACATCAATTCCATTGCAAAGTCTGCTCGATACCATCTGCGCCTTCTTTTGGGAATCCGTCGCTTCTTCCCGGAGCAGGACCTTATAACCCTGGTGCAATCGCTGGTCCTCTCCTGACTGGTCTACTGCAATTCTCTTCTGACTGGCCTCCCAAATCCCACCTGTCCCCCTTAAATCTGTTTTCCATTCAGCAGCTCGTTTCATTTATGGGGCCAAAAGAAGCGACCACATCACACCGATGTTATCCACCCTCCGCTGGCTTCCTATCGGGGCTTGAGCTATCTACAAGACTGCCTGCATCACCCACAAAGCCTTGCACTCCTCCTGTCGTCGCTACCTGGCGAATAAACTGAAACTCTCTGGAGGCTCTAGACCATCACGTAATGAGGAAAATCTACTGCTTGAACCTCCCACTTTCAAGAAGGAAAGAACGATGGCACAATCCTTTTCAGGCAACGCGGTGACAATCTGGAGCTCCGGACTACCGCCTCCTCCCAGGCCTTCAAAAGGGACCTCAAAGTTCTCCTCCTCCAAAGACACCTCCAAAAGTAATTCACGCCCTCTCTATTATCTGAAGGAAGACCTCCCTTTACTGAAAATTCTATTCTCCTTGACTATGGAAGTGTCTTCCCAGTGTGTTCTTGTGGTCGGAGTGTTTAACATTCACTGCTGTTTTATCCTTGTACCTGTGTTTGGTACTTTTTTTGTAACTTGCACACACCACTTTTCTCTTGTAACACACAGTATGCTACCGCTCACGTTTTGTTTGCTGTTGATACTTGCACAAGTGCCACCATTGCCTACGTTACGTTTATTCTTGTGCCTGAGTGTCTAGCATATTTTTCAGTATTATACTTTGTTTTCTCTTGTAACCTGCACACTTGTCACTTTTTCCTCCTGTGCACTTTTTGCTACCTCATGTATTATGTTTGCTCACAATTTTCACTTTTACCTCTTGTAACTTAAAGTCTGCTTTTGTAATCTGTTCATGTGTAATGTTCTCCTCATGTATCAGTTCTGTTCCTTTTATGAAGCGCTCTGACGCCTTCGGGTAAGGTCCGCGCTATATAAAAACGCATAAATAAAATAAAAGAGTGAACAGGAGGGGGCCCCAGAGTGAGCATCAGGAGGGGGGGGCAGAGTGATCAGCAATGTGCCTGGAGACGGGGGCACCCTGGGTAAACACACCCTGCCGCGGTACACCCGGCACACAGCGCCTCGTTACCCACACTGTTTCCATGTAGCGCTGCAGCACCAGCGCCACCGCGGACAGGAGTCTGTTAGAGGAGCAGGAAAGGGGGGGGTCCGAGGAGAGGGGGGTCCGAGGAGGAGGCGGGGGGTCGTGTCGGACGGGGATCACCATTAGGCCCGAGCGCGTGGTCTCCTTTCAGAATCGTTCCTTGTGGCCCTTGTGTTTAGTGTGAAATCGGAACTGACACGAATGAGGGGGAGGGGCACAAACTGCCAGCCCCACCCCGGCCCTCTGGGCCGCTCACCCAGCATCTGCTGCGCCTCGAAGCCGGGGGCGCGCCTGCGAGGAGCCTCTGCCTCTGGGGGCAGGCTCAGGACATGTCTGCAGGCAGCCTTTATGGGGTGCGCAGGCAGCCTTGGCAGCCTTGTATGGGGTGCACAGGCAGCCTTGGCAGCCTTTATGGGGTGCGCAGGCAGCCTTGGCAGCCTTTATGGGGTGCGCAGGCAGCCTTGGCAGCCTTTATGGGGTGCGCAGGCAGACTTGGCAGCCTTTATGGGGTGCGCAGGCAGCCTTGGCAGCCTTTATGGGGTGCGCAGGCAGCCTTGGCAGCCTTGTATGCAGTGGTAGAAGTGGGCGGGATCGGAAGGGCACGGCGTGCCCCTACTTTTAAAAATTCTTTCAGTCCGTTCCCCTACTTCTGTCATTCAAAAAATCGTCCCGGGACGGCAAGAATAGTCCAACTTACAAAACGATTATTCTTTCATCTTCCAGGGGCTGCTCGCACTTCTCTGTTGAACTCGAGAGGCTGCAGCAGCCCTTCCCTGAGCTCACACAGACCGAGGGCGGCCCATTGTCACTCCGATTGAGGCTGATTAATCCTTTCGAATGACAATGCGCCGCCCTCTGCCTTTAGCATATCATGCTGAGTTGGTGATTACAGAGGAGCTTTCCCCAGACAGAGAGTACTGTCGGGAACTCGCCACCAACTCTGCGAAACCTGCATGATTATTTTTTGGTTAAGGTGGCAAGATGTCTTTGTAAGAAGTTTGTGAGGAAAACAAACGCATGAAAAATTGTGACTTGTGTTTTTAGGCCTTAATGTCCGTGCCAACTGATCTAGTTTAAACTTGATACTCCTTTGTCCAGCTCCTTGACGATGTCCATTCCTGCGAATGTCATGAAGCAACCAGGGCCAGAAACTGTAGATTCACAGCCACACCCTGGCTTCAGCATACTCTATAGTTTTTTCCGAACAATAATTCGGGGTTTTCCTGCACTGTGGCTAATTTAACAATCCAGGCTGTTCTGTAATGTGATGTTAGTCTCTTGGTGTTTTGTCGTGATACTTGCTTATCGACTTGGATGCTTTGTGTACTTTTGCTTATTCAGGGCCTGTCATTTTTAACAGACAGCTCTGAACGCGGCATTTGTGGATATACCCGTATTTTGCAGGACAAAATTGTTTGGGGTGTTGGGGAAGGTTCTAGTCTGTAATGCTCTATTACTTACCGGTAATCTTCATTACTCCTGGTCCCGTTGTCCTCGGCCCATTCATTACTTATGGAGATAACCATCTCCCGACAGAAATTAAAACAAGAGGAATGCTGGGATATCCCTACTGCCCCTCCCCCCGGGAGTACAAAGGTAGGACTTACCCAGCAGCCCTCCTGTACAACCAAGCCCAGACAGGAAGGCCGGCCGCCCGGGAGGGAGGGAGGGGCGCATGAATGGGCCGAGGACAACGGGACCTGGAGTAATGAAGATTACCGGTAAGTAATAGAGCATTACCCCCAGGTCCCTTATGTCCTCGGCCCATTCATTACTTATGGAGAAATACCAAAGCAGAAAAAGCCGGCCTTCCCAAACCAAACAGAAGCCAACCCAGGAAACCACACCAAGGCAGCAACCGCAGAAGGAAAAAGGAAGAACCGGGGAAACCCCAGGCAGAGTCCCCGACAAGAGGAACCCCACCAGACCAGCACACACCCAACAAGAGCAAGGGCGCACAGCCAGACGACCAGACCGGCCACCAGATAGGCCAACCAGACCACCTCAGGAACACCCCACAGCCAACCAGCGACAGGGGGAGCACAGACACCCAAGCCACCACAGGC
Organism: Lissotriton helveticus; assembly: GCF_964261635.1. Lineage (NCBI taxonomy): Eukaryota > Metazoa > Chordata > Amphibia > Caudata > Salamandridae > Lissotriton > Lissotriton helveticus. The sequence goes on along the minus strand of NW_027611656.1, from coordinate 572,334 downwards.
AAGAGGACAAACAGCAGAAGAGAGGCCAAACAAAGAGAAAGGCCAAGACCCACCAGGCCAACAAGCCAGAAACGGGCAGAAGAAGACAACCCAGGCAAGAACAGGCAGGAGACAAGCGGACCAGAGGAACCAAAGGCCCAAAAAAAGAAGAACAGCGGAAGCCCACCAGAACCCAACCCGGAAGTCAAGACCGAGCCCAAGGCCAGGGAAAGAGAGAAAACCCAGACACTAGGGAACGAAGAACAAACCCCAGGAAGCCAAGCCACCAGGACCCGCAAAACGAGGACACAAGGCAAAGGGAACCAGCACCTCCAGGAAACCCGAGCAGGAACAACCAACAAGGGCAACCAACCAGGACAAAGAGACCCGGAAAAAGAGGAAAAGGGAACCGAAGGAACCCCAGGAACCCCGAAACAGAACACCAGCCAAAGCGGAGGAAACGGGAGCAGGAAGCAACAGCCCGAAGAAGGCAAACCCGAACACCAGAACAGGAGAGCAACCGGACGGGCCAAGCACCCGGAGGACCCAAGACGACAGCAAGGGAACCGCGAAGGACACAACCACAGCCAAGCCAAACCAGAGACAGGCCAGGCACAAAGACACCAAACAGCCCAAGGAAGGACCGGGGCAGAAACCCAGAGGCCAGAAAGACCGAGGCAAAACCACCCCAGAGGACCCCACAGAAACAACCGCAGCCAGGGAGGAAAGCACAAGCAAACCACCCCCACAGCCCGGCAAGACCCAAGGCAGGGCACGCACAGGGGACGAACCCCGCACGGCGAAGCCGCAACCGAGGACACAGACAGGAAGCCAAAGCCGAAGCCAAAGGCAACCCGCAGAACCAACCCAAAACAAGGGAAGGCCAAAGAAGGAAAGACCCCAACAAAGCACAGGCCCGAGAGCCAACAGCCCCGCTGACGCCCCAACGAACCCCAGAAGAGGCAAGAAGGGAAAACAAGAAGGCAACAGCGTGACGGCCAGAAACAAGAAGAAGACCGGAACACACCACACCCACAAGTAACCGGAACCCCACGACACAGGGACCAGCCACCCCAAAGGCAGACAGGGTACCCGCAAAGAAGCACCAAGCCACCCAAGAAACTCCCAGAAGAGACTCAACCAGGCAGTCCAGGACCGCAGGAAGAGCACAACCAGGCAAGCCAGAGCAGGACGCATAAACAGAAAAGCAGACCAGCCCAGAACAGGAGCCAACAGGGAGGAAGCCCAAGGCAACAGCCCACCACAGAAAGCCACAGCCGAAGGACAAGCAGAAGCAAACGCAGGCCACAGCAACCAGCGCAGCACGCCTCCCACACGGCCAAGCAACGGGGAGACGCGCACAGCGACCCGGAAGAAACGGGGAGGCGGCGCGCCCGCCACAAAGGGCCGAGAAACCGGAACACCGGCCATGAGGAAGCCATGCCGCCCAGCAAGCCCGGCAGGCCGGGAGGCAGACCCAGCAGACACCCGGGGAGAGAAAAACCCACAGGCCCAGGAGAGGCAACAACAACGGCCACCCCGCACCACCACCAAAACCAGAAGAGGCAGGGAAGAAAACCGAAGGAAGAAGCCAATCGCACCCCGCAGCCTCAGGCGGCCAGTCAGAAACCAACCAGGCCAGACCAAGCACAACCACCGAGCAGAAAACGGAGCGCGGGAACAACACACCAACCCCGAGAACAGGAGGCATGACAGGACCCGGCAGCCGCCAGGAGGCCACAGTCAGGCAACACAGCAGACACAGGAGGGGACGCCAGGAAACAGCAGAACCCAGCAGAGGGAAGGCCACAGCACCAGAAGGACTGAAGCAGGCCCCCACCACGCACCACGCCCGACAACAGGCGCAGGCCGGGAGGAACAGAACAGCCGGACCCAAGGCAGCACAAGCCACCCAAGCAGAGGCAGAGGGGAGAGAGCACCCCAAAGAACCATCGGTACCCACGAGAGGAACCAGGCGCAGCCAAGGAAAAGGAGGAACAGGACCAGGAACCAGTCGCCCCAAAAGACGGCCAACAAGACAGAGGCCAGGAAGGGAAGAACCAGGACCCCCAAGCAGGGCAGAGGCCACAACATCCAGCCCGCAGCGGAGGCAAGGCCACCGAGGAAGAACAGCACGTCAGGCCCACCTGAACAAGGGGAGCCCACAGGACCCCCCCCCCCACCGCGCAGCGGCCCAAGAAGCAGGAACAATGACCCACCACCAGACGGGGCAGAGAGCCGGAAGCAGAAGGCAACCCAATCAGGCCGCCGCAGCAGAAAAAGAAGCGACACCGACACCAGAGCACCAGAGGGCAAGGCTCAGGCAAGCAGGCAGGAAAACCCCAACCACACAGGGAACCCACGAGCAAGCAAAGGCAGGAGCAGCGAAAAGAACCAGCCACCACAGAGGCGACCGGAACCCAAGCCAACCCGAGGCAGGCTAGAAACAGAAAGGGCAAACACCCCCAGAGGCGCCAAGAGCAGTGGAACACCCCGAAGAAGAGAACCAAGGGAACAGACCCACGGAACGCCCACCACCGGAGAACCCGGTCCAGCTGAAGGCAGCGCGGACCCCCGAAACAGCAGCAGCAGGAAACCCCAAAAGGGAAGGCAGCACAGAGCGCAAGCAAGCCCCGACACCAAACAGAGGCGCAACCAAACGCCGCACAGGGGACCGGAGGACCGACAGAGGGCAAAGCTCCAACCAACACAGCAAAAGGAAGAGCCGGCCAAGGCAACCCAGGAGGCACACGAACAAGCAACAGCACGGCAGCGAGGAGCCCACAACAAGGACAAAGGCACCCACACCCAGCCGCAGCCAAACAGCCAGTCAACAAGAACAAGGAACGTACCCCGCACAGTGACTCACCCAGACCCCTGCACAACAAGCGTACAGCAAGGCCAAAGGAAACCTCACACCCAGAAGGGAAGAGGGCCACAGAGCCACCAGACCCAGAACAAAACAGACGCCAAAGAACTGCCAATGAGCCACCACGGCAGGCAGCAGCCCACACACCCATCCAGACCCGGGCCCAAGAAGCACACCAGAAACTCCGACCCAAACTCCCGCGCCACAAACGCAAGCATGACGAGCGGACAGGAGGCCCGAACCAAGGGAGGCAGAACCAAAGTCGGCAGAGCCCAAGACAAGAGGGCATGACCGACAGAGCGCCAGGGACAGAGCAGCCCCCACCACAGCGGCAGGCAGCACACCCCCCCCCCAGACCCGGGCCCAAGAGAGCACGGGACATAGCAGCGGCCCAGCAGTCACGTAGGTGCCATAATAACCCACCGTCGCACACCCCCAACCACGAACTCCCAAGACGAGGAGAGCAGAGGGGGCGCAGGGCAGCACGCATCGCATCACCCAAACGAAAGGAGCACTGGACACCAGCAAAAACCACCGGGACCAGAGCCTGAAGCCAAGAGGGCAGACCAGAAAGCCAGTACAGACATAAAAAATGAGCAACTGGACAACATATGGCTAACAACAGTAGGCATCCAAACGCTGACTTCACAGTAATCACAAGCAGCATAAATCAGACTGCACCGTATGACATCATGAACACTCCGCACGAAGAGATGCCGCAACTGAGCACCCCCCGGGGGGGACAGCCAGAAAATGCAGCCCGAGACCGAGCATTCTCGCACCGAAGCAGGCCACAGCAGCAGCGGCAGCCTCGAGACATCCGGGGCAGGAGAGCCAAGCAGCAGCACCAGGAAACCCAGCAAAACCTGCAAAGATACAGAGAACAGCACAGCCAGACAGGGGAACATAAATACCGCAAAAGCGGGACTCACCCTGAGCGGGGGCCCGAGCAGCATGAGTAAGGCCCCCACACCAGCAGCCGGAACCGGGAAGCAACATCCAGCGCAGCGCGTCTCCCACCCGGCCAGGCTCGGGGAGACTCGCACAGTGACCCGGAAGCAACCGGGAGGCGGCGCACCAGCCGCAAAGGGCCGGAAACCCGGAAAAACGGCCGCGAAGAAGTCATACCCCCCAGCAAGCCCGGCAGGGTGGGGGGGAGACACATCAGGAAATCCCACCCCTGCCCGCGAAGCCAGGCAGCCGGGCAGGAGGAGCCAGAAGAGTCTGCACGCCACGCAAGCCCAGCAGGCGCCGGTGCAGCCCCTCAACACCAACAGCATCCAACAGTCATTCTGTCGAAGACAGAAAAAAAGAACAGGAGGGCTGCTGGGTAAGTCCTACCTTTGTACTCCCGGGGGGAGGGGCAGTAGGGATATCCCAGCATTCCTCTTGTTTTAATTTCTGTCGGGAGATGGTTATCTCCATAAGTAATGAATGGGCCGAGGACATAAGGGACCTGGGGGTAATGAACTGGACATGTATTGCTCTGAACCAGAAAAGGCGACCAAGAGCTCGTTTTGACCGAGTATCTCGGAGGTTCCCAGTTTTTTACAGCAAGTTGTGGTGGTTTGAAGCGATTGTGATTTTGCATGAATGTTCTCTTGAGTGAATGTGCTTTAAAGGCATACATTTTCGTGGAAACCCCTGCCTGTAAAGACCCGTGCTAAGGGAATCCTTTGCGCGCTGAACAAGTTACTTACATACATGAAGGTTGTTTACTTGCTGTCCCGTTAGTAGAGGTGATGGGGCGGTAGAGATGACCGGGCAGGAGAGGTGACGGGGCAGGAGAGGTGACGGGGCAGAAAAAGTGATGGGGCAGCAGAAGTGACGGGGCAGGAGCGGTGATTAGGCATGTGCAGGAGCGGTAACCGGGCAGGAGCGGTGAACAGACAGGAGCAGTGAACGGATAGGGGCAGTGAACGGATAGGGGCAGTGAACGGATAGGGGCAGTGAACGGATAGGGGCAGTGAATGGATAGGGGCAGTGAACGGATAGGGGCAGCGAACGGATAGGGGCAGTGAATGGATAGGGGCAGTGAATGGATAGGGGCAGTGAACGGATAGGGGCAGTGAATGGATAGGGGCAATGAATGGATAGGGGCAGTGAATGGATAGGGGCAGTGAACGGATAGGGGCAGTGAACGGATAGGGGCAGTGAACGGATAGGGGCAGTGAACGGATAGGGGCAGTGAACGGATAGGGGCAGTGAATGGATAGGGGCAGTGAACGGATAGGGGCAGTGAACGGATAGGGGCAGTGAATGGATAGGGGCAGTGAATGGATAGGGGCAGTGAACGGATAGGGGCAGAGAATGGATAGGGGCAGTGAATGGATAGGGGCAGTGAATGGATAGGGGCAGTGAACGGATAGGGGCAGTGAATGGATAGGGGCAGCGAACGGATAGGGGCAGTGAACGGATAGGGGCAGTGAACGGATAGGGGCAGTGAATGGATAGGGGCAGTGAACGGATAGGGGCAGTGAATGGATAGGGCTAGTGAATGGATAGGGGCAGTGAACGGATAGGGGCAGCGAACGGATAGGGGCAGTGAACGGATAGGGGCAGTGAACGGATAGGGGCAGTGAACGGATAGGGGCAGCGAACGGATAGGGGCAGCGAACGGATAGGGGCAGCGAACGGATAGGGGGAGTGAACGGATAGGGGCAGTGAACGGATAGGGGCAGTGAATGGATAGGGGCAGCGAACGGATAGGGCAGTGAATGGATAGGGGCAGTGAATGGATAGGGGCAGTGAACGGATAGGGCAGTGAATGGATAGGGGCAGTGAATGGATAGGGGCAGTGAACGGATAGGGGCAGTGAACGGATAGGGGCAGTGAATGGATAGGGGGAGTGAATGGATAGGGGCAGTGAACGGATAGGGGCAGTGAACGGATAGGGGCAGCGAACGGATAGGGGGAGTGAATGGATAGGGGCAGTGAACGGATAGGGGCAGTGAATGGATAGGGGGAGTGAACGGATAGGGGCAGCGAACGGATAGGGGCAGCGAACGGATAGGGGCAGTGAACGGATAGGGGCAGTGAACGGATAGGGGAAGTGAATGGATAGGGCAATGAATGGATAGGGGCAGTGAACGGATAGGGGCAGTGAACGGATAGGGGCAGCGAACGGATAGGGGCAGTGAACGGATAGGGGCAGTGAACGGATAGGGGCAGTGAACGGATAGGGGAAGTGAATGGATAGGGCAATGAATGGATAGGGGCAGTGAACGGATAGGGGCAGTGAACGGATAGGGGCAGCGAACGGATAGGGGGAGTGAACGGATAGGGGCAGCGAACGGATAGGGCAGTGAATGGATAGGGGCAGTGAATGGATAGGGGCAGTGAACGGATAGGGGCAGTGAACGGATAGGGGCAGTGAACGGATAGGGGCAGTGAACGGATAGGGGCAGTGAATGGATAGGGCAGTGAATGGATAGGGGCAGTGAACGGATAGGGGCAGCGAACGGATAGGGCAGTGAATGGATAGGGGCAGTAAACGGATAGGGGCAGTGAATGGATAGGGGCAGTGAATGGATAGGGCAGTGAATGGATAGGGGCAGTGAACGGATAGGGGCAGTGAATGGATAGGGGCAGTGAACGGATAGGGGCAGTGAACGGATAGGGGCAGTGAATGGATAGGGGCAGTGAATGGATAGGGGCAGTGAACGGATAGGGGCAGTGAACGGATAGGGGCAGTGAACGGATAGGGGCAGTGAATGGATAGGGGCAGTGAATGGAAAGGGGCAGTGAATGGATAGGGGCAGTAAACGGATAGGGGCAGTAAATGGATAGGGGCAGTGAATGGATAGGGGCAGTGAACGGATAGGGGCAGTGAACGGATAGGGGCAGTGAACGGATAGGGGCAGTGAACGGATAGGGGCAGTGAACGGATAGGGGCAGTGAATGGAAAGGGGCAGTGAATGGATAGGGGCAGTGAATGGATAGGGGCAGTGAACGGATAGGGGCAGTAAATGGATAGGGGCAGTGAATGGATAGGGGCAGTGAACGGATAGGGGCAGTGAACGGATAGGGGCAGTGAACGGATAGGGGCAGTGAACGGATAGGGGCAGTGAACGGATAGGGGCAGTGAATGGAAAGGGGCAGTGAATGGATAGGGGCAGTGAATGGATAGGGGCAGTGAACGGATAGGGGCAGTGAACGGATAGGGGCAGCGAACGGATAGAGCAGTGAATGGATAGGGGCAGTGAATGGATAGGGGCAGTGAACGGATAGGGAAAGTGAACGGATAGGGGCAGTAAACGGATAGGGGCAGTGAACGGATAGGGGCAGTGAATGGATAGGGACAGTGAATAGATAGGGGCAGTGAACGGATAGGGGCAGTGAACGGATAGGGGCAGTGAACGGATAGGGGCAGCGAACGGATAGGGGCAGTGAACGGATTGGGGCAGTGAATGGATAGGGGCAGTGAATGGATAGGGGCAGTGAACGGATAGGGGCAGTGAACGGATAGGGGCAGTGAATGGATAGGGGTAGTGAATGGATAGGGGCAGTAAATGGATAGGGGCAGTGAATGGATAGGCGCAGTGAATGGATAGGGGCAGTGAACGGATAGGGGCAGCGAACAGATAGGGGCAGTGAACGGATAGGGCAGTGAATGGATAGGGGCAGTGAACGGATAGGGGCAGTGAATGGATAGGGGCAGTGAATGGATAGGGGCAGTGAATAGATAGGGGCAGTGAACGGATAGGGGCAGTGAATGGACAGGGGCAGTGAACGGATAGGGGCAGTGAATGGATAGGGGCAGTGAACGGATAGGGGAGGTGAATGGATAGGGGCAGTGAACGGATAGGGGCAGTGAATGGATAGGGCTAGTGAATGGATAGGGGCAGTGAATGGATAGGGGCAGTGAATGGATAGGGGCAGTGAACGGATAGGGGCAGTGAATGGATAGGCGCAGTGAACGGATAGGGGCAGTGAACGGATAGGGGCAGTGAACGGATAGGGCAGTGAATGGATAGGGGCAGTGAACGGATAGGGGCAGTGAATGGATAGGGGCAGTGAATGGATAGGGGCAGTGAACGGATAGGGGCAGTGAATGGATAGGGCAGTGAATGGATAGGGGCAGTGAATAGATAGGGCAGTGAACGGATAGGGGCAGTGGATGGATAGGGGCAGTGAACGGATAGTGGCAGGAGAATGATGGGACAGGAGAAGTGATGGGGCAGGAGTGGAGATGGGGCAGGAGTGCTGACTGGACAGGAGCGGTGACCGGGCAGGGGAAATGACAGGGAAGGAGCAGTGACGGGGTAGAAGTGACTTGTACTTATGTTCCTTGCCTATTTATTTATATACTATTGCATGACATTCACTGATGTGTCTGCAAAGCATACCTGTTGTCCCGAATTTGTGTGCTGAATTTTGACTCCTTGTCCTGAATTTTTCACCATCCTAAATTTGCGCCCATGCCATTGTTCCTGCTTATATTTCACACGCTTTACATAAACCTATATTCCCTATGAGTATTTGCTTTTTCCTGAATTAAACCTCAAATAAACATTTCTATCCATTGTTTGAATTAAATAACGTTATAAGCTGTAACTGGTCAGTAAAAAAAGCTAAACGTACTAAAAATTGGTATGTTTTGCGATTTCTAGCCACACCCCTGACTCCGCCCACTGATCCAATCTTCTGTTATTCCCGCCCCCTGATTCTCCACCCACAGTTCCCCTACTTTTTATTCCCCACTTCGACCACTGCTTGTATGGGGTGCACAGGCAGCCTTGTATGGGGTGCACAGGCAGCCTTGTATGGGGTGCACAGGCAGCCTTGTATGGGGTGCACAGGCAGCCTTGTATGGGGTGCACAGGCAGCCTTGTATGGGGTGCACAGGCAGCCTTGGCAGCCTTGTATGGGGAGCACAGGCAGCCTTGTATGGGGTGCACAGTCAGCCTTGTATGGGGTGCACAGGCAGCCTTGTATGGGGTGCACAGGCAGCCTTGTGTGGGGTGCCAAGGGTGCACAGGCAGCCTTGTATGGGGTGCACAGGCAGCCTTGTATGGGGTGCAAAGGCAGCCTTTATGGGGTGCGCAGGCAGCCTTGTATGGGGTGCACAGGCAGCCTTGTATGGGGTGCACAGGCAGCCTTGTATGGGGTGCACAGGCAGCCTTGGCAACCTTGTATGGGGAGCACAGGCAGCCTTGTATGGGGTGCACAGGCAGCCTTGTATGGGGTGCACAGGCAGCCTTGTATGGGGTGCACAGGCAGCCTTGTGTGGGGTGCCAAGGGTGCACAGGCAGCCTTGTATGGGGTGCAAAGGCAGCCTTTATGGGGTGCGCAGGCAGCCTTGTATGGGGTGCACAGGCAGCCTTGTATGGGGTGCACAGGCAGCCTTGTATGGAGTGCACAGGCAGCCTTGGCAGCCTTGTATGGGGAGCACAGGCAGCCTTGTATGGGGTGCACAGGCAGCCTTGTATGGGGTGCACAGGCAGCCTTGTATGGGGTGCACAGGCAGCCTTGTATGGGGTGCACAGGCAGCCTTTATGGGTGCGCACTCACAGGCAGCCTTGTATGGGGGGCACAGGCAGCCTTGTATGGGGTGCACAGGCAGCCTTGTATGGGGTGCACAGGCAGCCTTGTATGGGGTGCACAGGCAGCCTTGGCAGCCTTGTATGGGGTGCACAGGCAGCCTTGTATGGGGTGCACAGGCAGCCTTGTATGGGGTGCACAGGCAGCCTTTATGGGGTGCACAGGCAGCCTTGGAAGCCTTGTATGGTGTGCACAGGCAGCCTTCGATGGGGTGCACAGGCAGCCTTGTATGGGGTGGACAGGCAGCCTTTATGGGGTGCACAGGCAGCCTTGGCAGCCTTGTGTGAGGTGCACAGGCAGCCTTGTATGGGGTGCACAGGCAGCCTTGTATGGGGTGGACAGGCAGCCTTTATGGGGTGCACAGGCAGCCTTGGCAGCCTTGTGTGAGGTGCACAGGCAGCCTTGTATGGGGTGCACAGGCAGCCTTGTATGGGGTGGACAGGCAGCCTTTATGGGGTGCACAGGCAGCCTTGGCAGCCTTGTGTGGGGTGCACAGGCAGCCTTGTATGGGGTGCACAGGCAGCCTTTATGGGGTGCACAGGCAGCCTTTATGGGGTGCACATGCAGCCTTGGCAGCCTTGTATGGGGTGCACAGGCAGCCTTGTATGGGGTGGACAGGCAGCCTTGTATGGGGTGGACAGGCAGCCTTTATGGGGTGCACAGGCAGCCTTGGCAGCCTTGTGTGAGGTGCACAGGCAGCCTTGTATGGGGTGCACAGGCAGCCTTGTATGGGGTGGACAGGCAGCCTTTATGGGGTGCACAGGCAGCCTTGGCAGCCTTGTGTGGGGTGCACAGGCAGCCTTGTATGGGGTGCACAGGCAGCCTTTATGGGGTGCACAGGCAGCCTTGGCAGCCATGTATGGGGTGCACAGGCAGCCTTTATGGGGTGCACAGGCAGCCTTGGCAGCCATGTATGGGGTGCACAGGCAGCCTTGTATGGCGTGCACAGGCAGCCTTGTATGGGGTGGACAGGCAGCCTTTATGGGGTGCACAGGCAGCCTTGTGTGAGGTGCACAGGCAGCCTTGTATGGGGTGCACAGGCAGCCTTGTATGGGGTGGACAGGCAGCCTTTATGGGGTGCACAGGCAGCCTTGGCAGCCTTGTGTGAGGTGCACAGGCAGCCTTGTATGGGGTGCACAGGCAGCCTTGTATGGGGTGGACAGGCAGCCTTTATGGGGTGCACAGGCAGCCTTGGCAGCCTTGTGTGGGGTGCACAGGCAGCCTTGTATGGGGTGGACAGGCAGCCTTTATGGGGTGCACAGGCAGCCTTGGCAGCCTTGTGTGGGGTGCACAGGCAGCCTTGTATGGGGTGCACAGGCAGTCTTGTAAGGGGTGGACAGGCAGCCTTTATGTGGTGCACAGGCAGCCTTTATGGGGTGCACAGGCAGCCTTGGCAGCCTTTATGGGGTGCACAGGCAGCCTTGTATGGGGTGCACAGGCAGCCTTTATGGGGTGCACAAGCAGCCTTGTATGGGGTGCACAGGCAGCCTTGTATGGGGGGCACAGGTAGCCTTGGCAGCCTTTATGGGGTGCACAGGCAGCCTTGGCAGCCTTTATGGGGTGCACAGGCAGCCTTGTATGGGGGGCACAGGCAGCCTTGTATGGGGTGGACAGGCAGCCTTTATGGAGTGGACAGGCAGCCTTGGCAGCCTTGTGTGAGGTACACAGGCAGCCTTGTATGGGGTGCACAGGCAGCCTTGTATGGGGTGGACAGGCAGCCTTTATGGGGTGCACAGGCAGCCTTGTGTGGGGTGCACAGGCAGCCTTGTATGGGGGGCACAGGCAGCCTTGTATGGGGTGGACAGGCAGCCTTTATGGGGTGCACAGGCAGCCTTGGCAGCCTTTATGGGGTGCACAGGCAGCCTTGGCAGCATTTATGGGGTGCACAGGCAGCCTTGTATGGGGTGCACAGGCAGCCTTTATGGGGTGCACAGGCAGCCTTGTATGGGGTGCACAGGCAGCCTTTATGGGGGGCACAGGCAGCCTTGGCAGCCTTTATGGGGTGCACAGGCAGCCTTGTATGGGGGGCACAGGCAGCCTTGTATGGGGTGGACAGGCAGCCTTTATGGGGTGCACAGGCAGCCTTGGCAGCCTTGTGTGAGGTGCACAGGCAGCCTTGTATGGGGTGCACAGGCAGCCTTGTATGGGGTGGACAGGCAGCCTTTATGGGGTGCACAGGCAGCCTTGGCAGCCTTGTGTGGGGTGCACAGGCAGCCTTGTATGGGGTGGACAGGCAGCCTTTATGGGGTGCACAGGCAGCCTTGGCAGCCTTTATGGGGTGCACAGGCAGCCTTGGCAGCCTTTATGGGGTGCACAGGCAGCCTTGTATGGGGTGCACAGGCAGCCTTTATGGGGTGCACAAGCAGCCTTGTATGGGGTGCACAGGCAGCCTTGTATGGGGGCACAGGCAGCCTTGGCAGCCTTTATGGGGTGCACAGGCAGCCTTGGCAGCCTTTATGGGGTGCACAGGCAGCCTTGTATGGGGGGCGCAGGCAGCCTTGTATGGGGTGGACAGGCAGCCTTTATGGGGTGCACAGGCAGCCTTGGCAGCCTTGTGTGAGGTGCACAGGCAGCCTTGTATGGGGTGCACAGGCAGCCTTGTATGGGGTGGACAGGCAGCCTTTATGGGGTGCACAGGCAGCCTTGTGTGGGGTGCACAGGCAGCCTTGTATGGGGTGCACAGGCAGCCTTGTATGGGGTGGACAGGCAGCCTTTATGGGGTGCACAGGTGAAGGACTGGACTTTTTCAGAACCAGCGGTGCCAGGGAACAACACCTGAAACCTTCATGGGATACCTGTTCGGCGCACAAGTGACAGAGACACGGGACACTTCCTTCGGCGTCAAAGATCAGCGTTTATTACTGCAGGGATGCAAAAGTCATGGGAAGTACAACCGAGTGTAGGTTCCGAGAGTCTGCTTCAAATTGCATATGTGAGTCGCTCTCTTTTATACACGATTTGGTCATTGCACAACATGTGAACAAAAGGTTATAGTTCAGTTCCCACAGTAAACTACAAAAAGGATCGCTTTCATGTTTTCAGAACCCCGGAACATAATTACAGTAACATCGCCGGTTCCCAACTGTAAAAGCACATCTTCTCACTGCTGGGCACATTCCACTCTAGTTGTAAACGAGCAAGAGAAAGAGACAAGAACAGCTGCAAGGAAGACAGACGGTAATAGAGAAAAGAAGTGTGAGGGTAATATCGGATGCGTGAGCGTAGGATCAAAGGGCTTGATCCCAGCACGTGCAAGGCTGAAACAACAGACCGGCACGTTAAGATCACCCTCGAGCGGAGGCAGCTGCCTTTGCAGTGTCATCCCCCCGGTCATAAAGGATGCACAAAAGGAATATGCGTCCTCCATAAGGCTTGGGAACTAAAGGGTCATGAGGCGGGCAGTTGCCTGCTCGCTGACTGCGTGAGGGCAAGATACAAAATGGATGCCGTATCTAAAATGGAACCCGAGGGTTCAGGTGAAGAAACCCGTAAATAAGGCGAACCCTTCTAAGTAGCGTAGCGAAAACGCGTACACCCACTAAACTCGTCAATTACTGTTCATAGACACCAAACTTGTCCATATTCGGTGATGCCCAAAACGTCGTAATGATTAAAACGGAACCTCAGACGCTCCTTTTGCCCTCATATAGGCAAGAACTAGTCGAAGTCAGAGTCGATCTCGATATTCATCAGATCAGTCAGATGTTGCTGGAACATTATTCTATCCATTAATGCCTCTTTGGTAACAGATGGCCTCCTTATACACGTTGTAGCACATAGGCCACATAAGGCGGGACCACACTGCACACAAAGACAACACGTGAACAGAAACGTCACAACAACTCCTATAATCATCAGAATCTTCCAACCCCAAGTCGATATCAGACCCCAAAACCATCCTAGAAGCGTCCAATCTCCCTCGTCCACGTGTATGGACTCTGAGATTTTATGCAACTTAGAGATGGCTTGATAAACCGTTGGAGCATTATCAGGTATGAAAATGCAGCAGCTCGAATGGATGACCTTACACACACCACCTCTATCTGCTAGAACAATATCTAGAACCATACGGTTCTGTAACGTCATAAGCCTATCCGCTTGGAGCTCGGCTGTCAGATTACCAAGGGCGCTTGCAGTTATGTTAGCAGTTGACTCTACTACGCGAGTTAACTGTCTCAGACTCCTGCTATTGACCATAGGGCCCTAAAACGGCAGGAAACCCTTAAAGAAGTCTCCTGCTTCTTGACCGGCAGTATCTTCTTTACTAATGACACCTCTCTCAACTCTGGTTTTGTGGTAGTCTGAGGCAACAGTGAAAGTTGGAGGCAAGAGATTCGCGATATAGCAGGTACCCGAGAAGTCATGGGGTAACCACGTATATGCTCGATCATAACATACAAAATAGGTACCCTTGGCAGTTAGAAAAACAGGGGATGAGAGCATTGGTAGAACGTAGGTATCAACACAAGCACTCCTCCCAAGCTGAGCTCTCGGATTTCGGCCACGACCTTGCAGACAAAAGTGGCCAAGGTGAGGTACTATCCAGATTGGAGATGAGCTTTTAAGCTGCCTATCACCCACGGATACACTATACTCAGCTTCACTAAGATCCTTATATGCTCGTACTTCCTCCTCTGGGATAAGCGATACGTCAAAGATGTCTCTATCTAGATCCGCAATAGCTATCGCCAAAGACTTGTGGTACGGGCCAGGACCAAAACCTGCTGAGCGTGGCTCTCGGTGGGGGTAGGAATCTAAGGCACTGCGAAACATACTCTGAAACGCTCGAGCTGACCCTTGGGGGCTGTACGGAAGAACCAAATATGGAATACCCCTATCCATGGTATGTGGCATTAACCCGCACACCCAACAATTGGTAGTGTTTACCACCAACTGATGCTGATGCAGAAGTTGAATGAAGGAATTGTTTCTAAATTCCGCACGTCTGACTTGTTCATGTTGGGGCAATAGGTGAAAAGAATGTGGAGAAACAGTAGAAACGAGATTTAGATCATGCGAAGGAGGAGTGGGTAAAATAGAAGGCAACAATAATTGAGAACCAAAATATATTCCACCCACCAGCAGCATAGACACAGTTAGGAACAGCATGAATACCTGTAACAGAAAGCATTTTGTTTGGAATGTTTTGTACAATTCAGATCTTTGCACCGCCTTTCTCTCCATTTTCGACAGCTTAGAGAACTCCATCCTCTAACGACCGTCCGCAACGTTCTTGACGCACTTCGTTCTGAGTAGCGATTATCAATTCCCAGGAGTTCCCAGAAATCGACAAAAGAATCGACCTAGTGTCAGAGACCTGCTAAACAGAAGGAAGTACCCGCGCGGCCCTACGGCCAACCCAGATGATAGGTTTTAATCAGTTGAGATAACCAATTTCATGTACGTCTCCTAGCTGTACTGGAAAAAAACACACATAATAACAATGTCCATAATATTCGTGGCAAATGTGAGGGGGTAAGGTGAAACCAAAAATAATAAAAATTATTTATTAGTCCTTATTGCGTGGACGGAGAAAATATCGGCTTCTTCCAGGGCGAGTCTGCTCTTCAAACAGTGGATCGGATTGCAAAAGAGTGTTCGATTGTTCAGGCAATTGTTCAGAACTTGAATTCTCCAACGTCAATGGTAGCGATATTGTTTGCAAGGAATCAACAGGGGTGTCGGATAGAACTGGAATGTTTCTTATGGGCTGAGCTTCGATAAACGGTATGAAGCGCAGAGGGGCGTCGGTCTCAGATGAAGCAAATCCTTTTCTCACCCATGTATCTGCTGGCAAAGGAAGCGGAAACTTCTTGGTGTGGGTGGCATGCACCCAATGCTTCCTGCCTTCCAGTCGAACTGCAGTCCTCGTGGCTAACAACACCTGGAAAGGTCCCACGAACCTGGGCTCAAGATTCCGTTTTCGTCTGAAGTTCCGGGTGAGGACCCAGTCCCCTGGTTGGAGCCGATGACCAGGACCCTCAGTTTGTGACGGTAGCGCCTCAAAGACCTGTTGATGAATCAAACTCAATTTAGCAGTCAGATCATACAGATAATCAATCAACATTGGATATTGAAGTCTGTCGAATTCTTTAGGCCTCGCAACTCCCCAAATGTTCGCAGGACGACCGAACACAATCTCATATGGGCTAAGCCCTACTCGAGAGTGTACAGTTGCCCTGGTCGATAGGAGAGCTAAAGGCAAAGCGTCGGGCCATGATAAACCAGTCGTTGCCTGGATTTTAGCAAGCTTTAGTTTCAGGGTGCCATTGTATCCTTCCACCAAACCCGCTGACTGAGGATGATTAGCACTATGAAACTTCTGGGATATGCCTACACCACGACACACACTCTTCATCACACTCCCCACAAACTCACTTCCGTTGTCTGACCATACAATTCGAGGCATGCCATACCTGGGAAAATACTCTTTGAGCAAAACTTTAGCTGTGGATAGGGCAGTATTATCCTTAAGGGGATAGGCCTCAATCCATCTGGAGAACGCGCATACTACAACCAAAACGTACTTCAAGTTATTGCATCTCTCCATGTGGATGAAGTCCAATTGGATAACTTCGAAAGGACATGTAGGAGGGGCAAAGTGACCAGGTGGAGTGGGGGTTCCCTTACCAGGATTGTACATCATGCATATCATACAATTCTTAACCATTCTCTCCGCACATTTAGTAATCCCATCATTCTTCCATACAGGCGACAACAACTTGCATATGCCCTTTGCGCTAATATGTGCTGTGCCGTGAGCCATAGTAACAACAGCAAGCACATATGCATCCGGTAACATCCATCTCTGTTTCTCCGACAAATCAACCCAACATCCATTCTCGTCTAACTTCCCCGTGCTTTCTTTCCACTTGATCCTTTCCATCTCAGTGGCCTCATTCTGTATTTCCTTCACACTCTCGACTGTGTCTTCACACATACTAGTCTCTGCAGGCCATCTCACTGAACTCGTAACATACATTCGGTTTGTCAGATCTCTAGCTGTCTCTTTAGCAGTCTCATCTGCAAACGCATTTCCGCGACCAACATCATCTGTCACCTTCCGATGCGCACTGCATTTGGTTATTGCCACCTGCTTAGGCAATGTAAGTGCATCCAAAAGGTCATTCACAAGCTGTCCATGCTGAATCTTCGTGCCATGCGACGTCAAGAATCCTCTTTCTCTCCACAATCGCCCAAAACTATGTGCCACACCAAATGCATACTGACTATCGGTAAACACATTCACTCACTTCCCTCTGGACAACACACACGCTCTCGTCAAGGCGATCAACTCAGCTGCTTGGGCCGAATTCTGACTCAATCTCGTAGATTCCACAACCGTTCTCAACGTCACTACAGCATACGCAGTCGTCACATCACCGTTCGGTAACTTAAAGCAGGAACCATCAACATACAAAGTACCATCGGGATCTTTTAGGTCAATACGACCCTTCGTTTCTTCTTCAGTTTTCAAATAGCAATCATGCGATGCTACATCGTCCAATTCCGTGTCGATCGGCAGCAATGTTGCTGGGTTCAACACATTACACCGCTTTATTCGTATGTGACTCGCCAATAACGTCAACTCATATCCGGACAACCTTGCGCTCGTCAGATGTTGAGTTTTCGTTCGGTTCACGAGAGGGTCAACTGCATGAGGGACCATCACCGTAAGCATATTATCCATGACCAAACCTGCGGACTGTCGAATGTACGCCGCAGCTGCCGCTGTTGCTCTTAAACAACTCGGTAATGCTCTAGCTACTGGGTCTAAAGTTGAAGAAAAATATGCACATGGACGTTGTTTGTCGCCAAATTGTTGCGTCAAGACGCTCAATGCACAACCATCCCTCTCGTGAACGTATAGTGTAAACGGCTTACTGTAGTCAGGAGTGCCTAACACAGGAGCCGAACACAACGCATCACGTAATTCAGAAAAACCTTTCTGACACTCTTCAGTCCATGGCAAAGGAGTTGAAACATCCTTGCACGTGAGGGCTATCAATGGTTTTGCCAATAGTGAAAAATTTGGAATCCATTGTCTGCAGTATGACGTAATACCTAGAAAGGCACGTACATCTCTCTGAGTTTTTGGCACAGTCATCCGAGCAATCGCCGCAATTCTTTCTGGGGTCAACCTTCTCCCATCCTTTGACAATAAGTGACCTAAGTAGGTTACTTCTTGACAACAATATTGCAGTTTAGAAGGTGACACCTTGTGATGTAATTCGTATAGGTATTGCAACAATGATACTGTAGCGGTTCTGCAAATAACTTCCGTATCAGCAGCCACCAATAGGTCGTCAACGTATTGAATTAGGGCTGCGCCTGTCGGTAACACAAAGGCGTCAAGTTGACTTTTAAGGGCTTGGCTATAGATCGACGGACTCTCACAATAGCCCTGTGGTGCGCGTGAAAATCTAAAACTGCGACCACTTAATGAAAATCCGAATAGGTCTCTGCTTTCCTCTGCGATCGGGATACTAAAGAAAGCGTTCTTTAGATCGATCACTGTGAACCAAGAGGCGGAAGCTGGGATCAGAGTCAACAAGGCCGTGATGTCAGGTACCACGGGAAACTGGGGAATCACAATTTTATTGACTTCTCTTAAATCAATTACAAAACGATACACAGGAGGTTTAGATGGGTCAGTTCGTTTCAGAATAGGCAACACAGGACTATTACACACATTCCCACGAGTTTCTTCAATGACACCCTTCTCGATCAGATCATGAACGATCGCCAACAGCGCTCGCTCACTTTCAAGAGAGATACGATACTGAGGTATACGTGGTAATCGCACATTTGATTTCAACTGAACCACATAAGGTGGAATGTCCAGCAATCCTACATCATTGGGACCTGTGGCCCATAACGACGCAGGAAGGGAACTCAATTCGGGCGGGAGCTTATCAATCGACAAATACATGTGAGATATTACTCTTTGACCTAACGTAAGTTCCACACCTTCAGGAGAGCAGTACAAAGTCGCATATAACCTTTTTAACAAATCCAAACCCAAAAGATTCTCACCACAACCAGTAGATAGAATCAATGGGCCTCTAGCTTACGAGGACCAATTTCAAGGGACAAAGGGCTAGAGACAGGATTACTAACAGGGGCGCCAGAGAATCCAATGGAAACATTTGTTAAGCCGGACAAAGGTGCGCCAGGGAGTTTTGAATGCATGATAGAACTTTTCGTCGCACCAGTGTCCAACAGAAAAGGCTCAACTACGCCAGATGTAGCAACTGCGACGTAAGGCCCACTCTGATCAACCGGAACTGACACTACTCCCTCTCTTTGTCGGTGGATGTCCTAGTAACGGTCGTTTGCAACAATCTCAGGTTCAACGTAATAATCGTCCGCATAATACTGTGCGGACCTCACATTTCGTTGGTCAAAATAATTATTCGCGTCTGATGATGTATTAGGGCGCTCAATCTGATTTTGAGGGGTACCGCGGCCTCTACCTCGAGATGCTTGTTGGGGACCACCACGACCCCCTCGTGCCGACACACCATTGAGTCGGTCACGCAAAGCCGGACAATCATATTTTATATGTCCCTCTTTTCTACAATAGGCGCACTGATTGTACCCAAGCATAGATCTATAGTCAGAGGAGTCAGAACGTGACTGCATTCTGGAGGATTGCGATTGCGGCCTATATTGCTGTTGCGAATCATTTTGATTTGAACGTGGAGGATACGCTTGCTGCAACAGAACTTTCGTTTTAAGTTCCTTAGTTTTCTTGTCTGAACGATCGCTTTCTTCTTTCTCCCTATTTTCATAATATTGAGCTGTCGCTAATATTTGAGCAGTAGTTGAAACAGCCAAGGCACTTTCTGAATTCTTCAATTTGTTGCCTAGCTCAGGCAACAAATTCACTACAAATTTATCAACAAATAACCGTTGGCCTCCCTCGGTACCCATATCCTGACCACTATGGTCGACAAATGCTTCTTCGAATCTCGTAAAGAAATCGGAGACACTCTCGTCCTTCTTTTGCTTACAGGCTGCTAATTTATCCCAGTTTACCTTCATCGCTGGCATAAGTGTTTTCATGAACGTAATTATTCTCTGGGGCAGATCCGAAATAACCTGCTCAGGCTTAGCCCCACCAACTTGTCGGCCATCAGCCGCTATTATTGCAGCCCAATCACCGCCTAGCTCATTCGCATGATTCTTCTGGCGAATTTTTGCCCAAATTGGTTGTGGTACAACATTGCCGAACAACATGTCGATGTCGGCAAGGTTCATAATAGTAGCATCTACTAACTGAGACAACTCCTTATAGTAACCTGCCGGATTCTTGCGTGGGTCAGGCAAAGATTGCTTTACCTGTAAGACCTCTGATCGTTTCCATGGGAGATGGATCCAAACTCTTTGGAAGTGTGGCAGAATCGCAGGGTTAGCTGTAGGATCACCTGGCATCCATACTGGCGGTACCTCTCTCATAGGATACTGACCAGGAATCGCTTTCCAATTTTCGGAGTCGTCATCAAACGATACTTGAGGAGGCACTGTGGATCTATGGGCTAACAATCGCTCTAAGGCACGTCGTACCTTTTCACCCACGATCATACCGTTCGAAAATTGACTCTGAAGTTCAATCATATCGGGCGGTACATTATCTAAATTGTCATTATACCATTGTTCTCTCAAAAAGTTACACATTTCTTCGAACACGAATCTCTGCGTAGGCTCATTAAACTGAGAAAATGTGTCGACCACCATGCGTGGAGGGTAGTTAGCAGGGTGTCTTATCCACCTACGAGCCATATTCGCTAATGTTGCACTCTCCCTTCCACCAGGGATTTGACTTCGTCTCTGGGGAGTGTCGGAAACACTGGATGGTAGTATCGATCCAGAAAGTGGGGAATAGAGCATAGCAACAGTATTAGGAATACGGGTGCGAACGGAAGGAGAAGAAGGAGAAAGAACAGGAGCAACAATATTAGAAGTGAACGTAGGAACAGCGGGAGCAGTAACAATAGTCGGGGTGGCGGAAATCAGAGGCTGAGTGGGTATAGGTAAAGGAGCAGTAGGAATAGAAGTAGTTGGAGGGACAAACACAGGACCAGCAACAGGTTGAGCAGCAGCCGCTGGAACGACAGGGGGAACTACGGGAGGAACTGCAGGGGGAACTATAGGAGCCGTAGTATCCTGTGCATAAGGAGGTGGTGATTTCATTAAATATGCTAATAACGGATCTTCTTTCGGGTCTTCTTCCTGTTTATCCATACTCGATAAGACCGGATAACATTTCTCCACCTTCATGTGATGCAGTCTAATAGAAGCTTCACTTTCTTTTTCTGCCTTATCTCGCTGATACTGTTCTGCGCCCTGCATCATTGTAAGGATACCTTCTCTTTTATTTTTCTTAAACTGTCTGATTTCCCTCTGCTTGGCCTCTTTGCGCCAAAGCCGAAGAGAATCAAACATAGCTGGCCTAGCTTTCTTTTTAAACAATTTTACTTCGAGATTATCTAAAATCCCAGTATCAAAACTTCCATGGGGTGGCCAACTAAGGGCACCATCCTTTCTCGTGTAACGGATCCAGCAGTCATTATATATGATAGGACCCACACCATGTCGACTATAGAGCTCATATATCGGAGTTCCAACTGGAGGTATCGGACACGAGTCCTCCAACCGGGAATCCTTGTTGCAACATTTAAAGAAACCAAGGAAACCACTACGGCTAGGCATCGTGCACACTAACCAAATATCAAACTTCAAGGGTTACCGAAGTACTAAATCTCCGTGCAAGACAAAACCCTCGGTTTTTGGCAATTGCAACTGTCAAATAACAACTTAGGACCAACAACTAAGCACCACAAATGCAATGGAACCATGCAAACAACTAAGCACCAAGAAACAACTAAGCACCAACAACTAAGGACTGGGAGCGACCCACAAATACTTAACTGAGAACTCGATGGCGTCACCAGGAAGGCCCATCTATCGTCTCGCCATACAAAGGACTACGCCAGGCACCAAAACAGGTCGACAGTCAGGATATCGGTCCTTCGCAGCCGTCAGGAGGCGGGAATCTTCACGGGAAAAGTCTTCGGACCACTTATTTCGACAACAGGATCGATGAAGCGGGGTGCACCTTTTCCTCGGAGATTTCACACGAAGTTCCCCGCAATCGTCAGGCTTTGGACCGGTACCGCTGATGTTGCCCCACATTGGGCGCCAACTGAAGGACTGGACTTTTTCAGAACCAGCGGTGCCAGGGAACAACACCTGAAACCTTCATGGGATACCTGTTCGGCGCACAAGTGACAGAGACACTGGACACTTCCTTCGGTGTCAAAGATCAGCGTTTATTACTGCAGGGATGCAAAAGTCATGGGAAGTACAACCGAGTGTAGGTTCCGAGAGTCTGCTTCAAATTGCATATGTGAGTCGCTCTCTTTTATACACGATTTGGTCATTGCACAACATGTGAACAAAAGGTTATAGTTCAGTTCCCACAGTAAACTACAAAAAGGATCGCTTTCATGTTTTCAGAACCCCGGAACATAATTACAGTAACATCGCCGGTTCCCAACTGTAAAAGCACATCTTCTCACTGCTGGGCACATTCCACTCTAGTTGTAAACGAGCAAGAGAAAGAGACAAGAACAGCTGCAAGGAAGACAGACGGTAATAGAGAAAAGAAGTGTGAGGGTAATATCGGATGCGTGAGCGTAGGATCAAAGGGCTTGATCCCAGCACGTGCAAGGCTGAAACAACAGACCGGCACGTTAAGATCACCCTCGAGCGGAGGCAGCTGCCTTTGCAGTGTCATCCCCCCGGTCATAAAGGATGCACAAAAGGAATATGCGTCCTCCACAAGGCTTGGGAACTAAAGGGTCATGAGGCGGGCAGTTGCCTGCTCGCTGACTACGTGAGGGCAAGATACAAAATGGATGCCGTATCTAAAATGGAACCCGAGGGTTCAGGTGAAGAAACCCGTAAATAAGGCGAACCCTTCTAAGTAGCGTAGCGAAAACGCGTACACCCACTAAACTCGTCATTTACGGTTCATAGACACCAAACTTGTCCATATTCGGTGATGCCCAAAACGTCGTAATGATTAAAACGGAACCTCACAGGCAGCCTTGGCAGCCTTTATGGGCTGCACAGGCAGCCTTGGCAGCCTTTATGGGGTGCACAGGCAGCCTTGTATGGGGTGCACAGGCAGCCTCTATGGGGTGCACAGGCAGCCTTGTATGGGGTGCACAGGCAGCCTTGTATGGGGGGCACAGGCAGCCTTGGCAGCCTTTATGGGGTGCACAGGCAGCCTTGGCAGCCTTTATGGGGTGCACAGGCAGCCTTGTATGGGGGGCACAGGCAGCCTTGTATGGGGTGGACAGGCAGCCTTTATGGGGTGCACAGGCAGCCTTGGCAGCCTTGCATGAGGTGCACAGGCAGCCTTGTATGGGGTGCACAGGCAGCCTTGTATGGGGTGGACAGGCAGCCTTTATGGGGTGCACAGGCAGCCTTGGCAGCCTTGTGTGGGGTGCACAGGCAGCCTTGTATGGGGTGCACAGGCAGCCTTGTATGGGGTGGACAGGCAGCCTTTATGGGGTGCACAGGCAGCCTTGGCAGCCTGTATGGGGTGCACAGGCAGCCTTGTATGGGGTGCACAGGCAGCCTTTATGGGGTGCACAGGCAGCCTTGGCAGCCTTGTATGGGGGGCACAGACAGCCTTGTATTGGGTGGACAGGCAGCCTTTATGGGGTGCACAGGCAGCCTTGTGTGAGGTGCACAGTCAGCCTTGTATGGGGGGCACAGGCAGCCTTGTATGGGGTGGACAGGCAGCCTTTATGGGGTGCACAGGCAGCCTTGGCAGCCTTGTGTGAGGTGCACAGGCAGCCTTGTATGGGGCGCACAGGTAGCCTTGTATGGGGTGGACAGGCAGCCTTTATGGGGTGCACAGGCAGCCTTGGCAGCCTTGTGTGAGGTGCACAGGCGGCCTTGTATGGGTTGCACAGGCAGCCTTTATGGGGTGCACAGGCAGCCTTGTATGGGGTGCACAGGCAGCCTTGTATGGGGTGCACAGGCAGCCTTTATGGGGTGCACAGGCAGCCTTGTATGAGGTGCACAGGCAGCCTTGTATGGGGTGCACAGGCAGCCTTGTATGGGGTGCACAGGCAGCCTTTTTGGGGTGCACAGGCAGCCTTGTATGGGGTGCACAGGCAGACTTGGCAGCCTTGTATGGGGTGCACAGGCAGCCTTGGCAGCCTTTATGGGGTGCACAGGCAGCCTTGTATGGGGTGCACAGGGAGCCTTGTATGGGGTGCACAGGCAGCCTTGTATGGGGTGCACAGGCAGCCTTGTATGGAGTGCACAGGCAGCCTTGTATGGGGTGCACAGGCAGCCTTGTATGGGGTGGACAGGCAGCCTTGTATGGGGTGCACAGGCAGCCTTTATGGGGTGCACAGGCAGCCTTGTTTGGGGTGCACAGGCAGTGCCATGTCCGATGCCCCCTGGCCAATCAGAGCCCGTGTGTGAAGCTTATTTGTGAGACTGGGTGAAGTTTATTAGGGTGCAGCACCTGCACGAGGACGTGTGGGGGGCGGGGAGGGGGGGGCTGTGAGTAACACTCCGTTTGCTCCTCTTGTATTTTGTTTGCTCACAATTGTCCCTTTTGCCTCCTGTAACTCCTCCTCTGCTTCTGTACTTTGTTCTCTTGTCTTCTTCTGCTCTTGTCTATTTGCTGTTCCTGTTGTTAAGCCTCCGACGCCTTCGGGTAAAGTCCGCGCGAGATAAAAACGCATCAGATAATATAAATCAATCAATAAGTGTGAGTGCACGAGCAGCACAGGAGGGGAGGCTGTGCAGGGCGGGGTGTGGCCCCCGCTCTATGATTGGCCCTTTCAGAGACCGGCCCCTCAGCCCTCCCTGGATCCTCCGGAGTGAGCAGAGAACGCACACTCACACTCACTCCAGCCTGCCCGTCCAGGCGCACTGCACTCTAGCGCCTTGAAGCTGCTGCCGCCGGTCGTCCTACACCCAGGGGTAGCAAAGAGGGTGCCCCCTGGAGAGGGGGGCTGACCGTCCAGCAGAGGGCGCAGAGCACCGACCTGCACCCAGGGGTGGCACAGAGGGCGCCCCCTGGAGACGGGGACCGACCGTCCAGCAGAGGGCGCAGAGCACGGGTGAGTGAGTGACTGAGGACTTCAGCTCCTGTGCAGCGCTCTCCGTCGAGCGCTTGGTCTCTAAGCGCTAGTCTTTGGGAGTCAGGTTGCACTGGCCTGAGGGGCCTCAGACACAGCCCCGCTGGGGGTCAGTTTTGCTGATACTCTGATCCCATTGGCCTGGGCGGAGGCTGCAGCAGCCTTGGGGGGTGTTTAGGGCTCAGTGTGACCGACTCCAGTGCCTGGGTGGGGGCACAGTCATGAGCACGAGGACAACCGGGCAATCTGAGCAGGCACAGCAAGGGGGGCTCCTCTGAGCAGGCACAGCAAGGGGGGGCTCCTCTGAGCAGGCACAGCCAGGGGGGGTTCCTCTGAGCAGGCATTGCAAGGGGGGGCTCCTCTGAGCAGGCACAGCCAGGGGGAGGGGGGGGGGCGCTCTTTTGAGCAGGCACAGCAAGGGAGGCTCCTCTGAGCAGGCACTGCGGGGGAGGGGGGCTCCTCTGAGCAGGCACAGCCAGGGGGGGCTCCTCTAAGCAGGCACAGCAAGGGGGGCGCTCCTCTGAGCAGGCACAGCCAGGAGGGGCTCCTCTGAGCAGGCACTGCAAGGGGGGCTCCTCTGAGCAGGCACTGTAAGCGGGGCTCCTCTGAGCAGGCACAGCCAGGGGGAGGGGGGGGGGCGCTCCTCTGAGCAGGCACAGCAAGGGAGGCTCCTCTGAGCAGGCACTGCGGGGGGAGGGGGGCTCCTCTGAGCAGGCACAGCCAGGGGGGGCTCCTCTAAGCAGGCACAGCAAGGGGGGCGCTCCTCTGAGCAGGCACTGCAAGGGTCTCCTCTGAGCAGGCACAGCCAGGAGGGGCTCCTCTGAGCAGGCACTGCAAGGGGGGCTCCTCTGAGCAGGCACTGTAAGCGGGGCTCCTCTGAGCAGGCACTGCAAGGGGGGAGCAGGGACTGCAAGGGGGGCTCCTCTGAGCAGGCACTGCAAGGGGGGCTCCTCTGAGCAGGCACAGCAAGGGGGGCTCCTCTGAGCAGGAACAGCAAGGGGGGGCTCCTCTGAGCAGGCACTGCAAGGGGGGAGCAGGGACTGCAAGGGGGCTCCTCTGAGCAGGCACTGCAAGGGGGGCTCCTCTTAGCAGGCACTGCAAGGGGCGGCTCCTCTGAGCAGGCACAGCAGGGGGGGGCTCCTCTGAGCAGGCACTGCAAGGGGGGCTCCTCTGAGCAGCCACTACAAGGGGGGGCTCCTCTGAGCAGGCACTGCAAGGGGGGCTCCTCCAGGGGGGCTCCTCTGAGCAGGCACTGCAAGGGGGGGCTCCTCTGAGCAGGCACAGCCGGGGAGGGGCTCCTCTGAGCAGGCACTGCTGGGGGGCTCCTCTGAGCAGGCACTGCAAGGGGGGGTGCCTCTGAGCAGGCTCTGCAAGGGGGGCTCCTCTGAGGAGGCACTGCTGGGGGGGCTCCTCTGGCTGTGCCCACCCTCAAGCAGGCAAGCAGTGTCCACCCTCCAGGGCCTGTGAGGCTGGTTGATGCCTGTAGGGAACCAGTGTCCACCCTCCAGGGCCTGTGAGGCTGGTTGATGCCTGTAGGGAACCAGTGTCCATCCTTAAGGGCCTGTGAGGCTGGTTGATGCATGTATGAATGAATGAATTAAATATACACTTATATAGCGCAAAACTGCCGCCCTACGGGTATCCTGGCGCCTGGATTGTCGAATAGACACCACAAAGCAGAATCAGTTGTCAGTGAGAGTATCTAAAGATCACCCTTTGGAAATAGCGTGGTTTTCAGGCTCTTCCTAAAGCATGTCAGGGAACTGGCCTGTCTACGGTCCAGAGGTAACTCATTCCATACACGCGAGGCCGTCACACCACAGGCTCTGCCCCCATCCGCGACCTCTTAAATCCGGCAGTTGTTATCAGATTTACATTCGAAGAGCGGAGCAGCCTCCCAGGATTATACCAGGTAAACATCTCCTGCAGGGGGACAGGACCCTGACCAAGTACTGCCCTGTATATAATGCAGAGAGATTTAAAAGTGTCTTTTGGAGGTAGCGGAAGAACCTTCCGTAGCATACGTAGCAGGGGGAAGCAAACACTGGACGTTTATTTGGCTTGTGAGTCCATTTGAAGATTTTCATCCACCACTTTAGCCGGAATCGGAGGTTCATCCTCGGGGGTGAGTTTAAACTCCACCGATCGATGACAAGACATTCTAGTGGCAGGACAGTACACCACCTCTGTTTTCCCCCCTTTAAACTGTAGAGAATTTTTCCTACGCCAACCAGCAGTCTGGCGCGTGCACTCCTGGAAGGTGTCCATAGAGACCGCTTGTTTCCCCTCCAGGGAAAACACCCCTATACCTTTCAGTCTCTCCGCTAACACGGTATGGCTCACCGTATCGAATGTAGCTGACATGTCCAGTAACACTAGGAGAGAGGAATTCCCATTGTCAGCACCCATTCGTAGATTGTTCATTACGGTTGCCAAAGCAGTCTCGGTACCGTGTTCCGGGCGGAAGCCATATTGGACCCTGTCCAGCAGGAGATTGTCTTCAAGGTAGCACAATAGACTTTTACTAACTACCTTCTCTAACATTTTAACAGGATATGGCAGTAGAGAGATTGGCCTAAAATTTGCTGGATTAGAAGGGTCCAGGGATGTTTTTTTAAGCAAAGGAGTTACTACTGCTTGCTTCTATACCTCCGGTACCTCCCCCTCCTCCAGCGACTGACAACGGATCTTCCATAGCCAGGGAAAGGTTTCTTGACCAAACATTTTACAGATTTTATTTGGAAGAGGATCTAACGGGGAGCCAGAGGATATACTTTGAGCCAGCTGGTTAAAAGAATCCTCCGTGGGGGCATGAAAGATATTCAAAGAGGTTTCTATCTGAGATTCTGCATCTAACGTCCAGGCTAAATCATCCGGACCATCAGGATGTAGTTCTCCAACAATTTTTGTTATTTTTTCCTCGAAGAAAATGGCAATCTCATCGAAGAGTTTCTGCGATGCGACCACCTCATTGCTCGTGCAAGCAGGACTAGATAAATCCCTAAAAATATTAAAAAGCACTTTTGTGCTTTTTGGAGCTTGCAGAATCGATTTAGCATAAAAGTCTGATTTGGCCCTGACAATAGATTCCTTGTACTGGGCCTGTACGGATTTCAAGGCTTTCTTATCTGATTCTAGGTAGGCCCTCCTCCATTTCCTCTCGGCCTTTTTGCACGTACCCGTAGCTGTTTTAATTCATCATTATACCAGGAAGCAGAGATTTTTTCCTGTTTTTGATACGTTTTACTGGAGCTATTAAATCCAGGGTTCCTGCAATATAATTACAGTACGTCTGATAGTTTTCACCTACAGGGGCAGAGGGAGTAAAGAGATTCTGATCCTGAAAGATCGGCAGTGCTCTATTTTTCACCAGCTTGGCCCATTCTCTTCCTTTTCGATAGGTCGATGACTGGTTATTATTATCCTCTGAACTGGGTGTCATGATACTGAAATGAATTAAAGAATGGTCGGTCCAGCTTTGAGGCAGTACATCAACCACCTCAGTCTCGGCCTGGTTCGCAAACAGGAGATCTAAGACAAGTCCTCCTAGATGAGTCGGTGGTAGGACCATTTGATGTAAATTAACGTTCTCACAAGTGTACCTTAAGTCTCTCAAATGGTTATCTAGGCTGTCGTTATCCCATAAGTTAAAATCCCCCAGTACGATCATTCTCGAATGGGTGAGGCTCAGGTCAGCGATGGAGTTGAACAGATCTTGAAACTGGGTGTCTGCACCCGGGGGTCTGTAACAGACCACTCCTGTGAGTAGCCTACCTTTAGCCTCTTGAAATGAGAAGCCCAACCGTTCAATCCCAGTAACATCGTCTACTTGTAAAGGTGAGAAGTTCAATTTTTCCTTGAAAATCACCCCAACCCCTCCTCCTCTCCCAACAGTCCTTGGTTTGTGAAACTTTTTATATCCATCCGGGCAAGCAAAGCTCATTTGTACCAACGACTCAGTACGAGTCCACGGTTCTGTTAAAAAGAGGACGTCCATATCCATGTTTTCTAACACGTCGGACACCTCCTGATAATGTTTCACCAGGGATCTGCAATTAAGCATCCCACAACCGGTGTCAATCTTAAAAGGCCTATGAGGCTGGTTGATGCCTGTAGGTAAGCAGTGTCAATCCTTAAGGGCCTGTGAGGCTGGTTGATGCCTGTAGACAACCGGTGTCAATCTTAAAGGGCCTGTGAGGCTGGTTGATGCCTGTAGACAACCAGTGTCAATCCTTAAGGGCCTGTGAGGCTGGTTGATGCCTGTAGACAACCGGTGTCAATCTTAAAGGGCCTGTGAGGCTGGTTGATACCTGTAGACATCCAGTGTCAATCCTTAAGGGCCTGTGAGGCTGGTTGATGCCTGTAGACAACCGGTGTCAATCTTAAAAGGCCTTTGAGGCTGGTTGATGCCTGTAGGCAACAGGTGTCAATACTTCAACAAAAGAGAGCCAGGAAGGAGAAAGCTTGTGCCCTGGACTGAAGACAGTGGTGAAACTGTGAGGGCAAATACAGTGCAGGGTGAAGAGAGGCAGCACCTGTGCTTGAATTCATTAGAGTGTAAACACATTATTTCTACCTGCTCCTAGTCAAAACGTATCACTTATAAAATGTAATGATGCATCCCAATGTTATCCAATAGGAAAGATGGGCCTTCAAGTAGTGAAAACGAATGTAGGGTTTTTTCACTACCAAGACATGTAATATTTAAAAACACATGTCCTACCTTTTACATACAGTGCACCCTGTCCTGTGGGTTGTTTAGGGCCTACCCTAGAGGCGACATATGTTTTTGAAAAGACGGTATGGGTCTAACAAAATGTTCATTTTACCAGGTCGAAATGGAAGTTTTAGGCTGCAGTTCCCAGCTGCAGTGGCAGGCCTAAGACATGTTTTAAAATGCTACTTTAGTGCTTGGCATAATGGATGCTGCATGCCCACTTATAGCATTTAATTTACAGTCCCTGGGTATGTATAGTACCACATTACTGGAGACTAACAAGTAAATTAAATGTGGCAGTTGAATGCATGCCAACTTCATTGTTTAAAAGAGTAGCCCAAGCACGTTTGCTTTGGTTAGCAGTGGCACAGTGAACATAGTCCTAAAAGCCATCTAAAACTGGTTAAAAAACACAGGAGCAGTGAAAGCAAAAAGTTTGGTGGTGACCTTGCAGAGAGGGACAAGTCCAGCTGGTCTGAAGTCTTTTATCTTA
The DNA here is from genome assembly GCF_964261635.1 of Lissotriton helveticus. Classification (NCBI taxonomy): domain Eukaryota; kingdom Metazoa; phylum Chordata; class Amphibia; order Caudata; family Salamandridae; genus Lissotriton; species Lissotriton helveticus. The sequence goes on along the minus strand of NW_027611656.1, from coordinate 542,557 downwards.
GACTTCTTGTTGTTGCTTCCTGATAGGTGAAAGAAACTTCTAAATCATTTAAGAGTATAATCATATTTTTATCTTTTTACCTGAGTCCCTGGTTTATCTTTTAAGTGATATTATTTAGCTTTTTTATTTCTTAACTTTGCTGTAGGTGGCCAGGAGTTTCCCTTCTCCATTTCCACCAATATTTCATCACAATGTAATGCTGCGGAGGGTGTTGTCTTCAACATATGTACATTTCTTGTTAATGTACACATTTTCTAGGTTTTGTTTTACTTCTCTTTCGTAGGGCTACAGAGCCTTTGGTAGTCTCTAGATTTGTTTTGGTGGCTTGCGCTATATTTTCTCTACGAAGACATGCTTTGTGGGCACAGCACAATCGTCTTTTTTTAAATTGTCTGTGTCATTAATATTAGAGAATTCATTAAGGAATTTTCTGAAAAGATTTACTTTATCTGGATTATTCAGCAATTATTTGTAAAACTGTCAACTGGAGTTGTATACAGGGACAGAAGTGTTGTGAAATATCAGTGATATTGGAGTATGACCTGATAAAATTATTGATCCAAAGTTGACATCAGTGGGGATGTTGAGTAAGTGTTTTGATGTTGGGAGTAATATATCCTGATGTGTGAATTATGAACATTGGAGAGAGAGGTGTTTCTTGCTTTGTCACATTGGCAGTGTGCCATACAGCAAGGTTTATACTTTGAGTCAACTTAAAAAAAAGCATTGTTTGTGATAACATTTGCCACCATGTTGGGGAGTTGCAGTCTACCTGTGCCCCAGATTGCAGTGACTCAGCAGAGTCCGGAAGTGGTAGGGAGGCAGACTTCATCTGTTTCTTTCCCTTGCTCTGTGCTAAGACCTGTATGTGAAGCAGTCCACCCCAGCTCCCATTTTGTGTTAGCAAGTGAGTGAAACCAGCCATCCCCCCAAGCAATTGGGATATTTCTACATCAGAGAGAGATCAGAGGGTGCTCTAAGACAACAGTAATCCTCTGTTTAAGCTGTGTTTAATAGGGACTGTGCACTTCGTTTTTGGCCAGGAAAAGGGAGTACAATTTTATACAAACAGTATTGTTAGAGGACAAGTTTGTTAGGCCCTTACCTGCAGAAGTCCAAAGTTTGGATTGAGCCTGTTTGTCTCCTAGGAGATTTCTGAATATTTGGACCAGCTTCCAACTCCCTGGCCAGCAAACCTTGTCTGAGGTCGCTGCGACCTTATATAGTCTGCTATTGGTTGGTACATGTGTGCACTGATTGGTGATTGTATCTGGTGTTGCTATTGGATTAGGGTTAGTGTCTTCATTGGTTGGGTATTTGAGGGTTCTGTTTGGGTTCTGGGTTGGTGACTCAATCAATGTATGGTTGGTACTAGGGCTATGGCTAGGGTGAGGATTTCTATTGGAAGTAGGGACTAGGGCTTCAAGTGTGATTGGTTGTTGGGACTAGGGTGGGACTAGGGTTGGGGCTAGGGCTTTAATTGGAAGTAGCGATTAGGGCTTCTGGTGTGATTGGTTGCTGGGCTAGGTATGGGACTAAGAGTAGAGTTAGGCTTTTTATAGGAAGTAGGGACAAGGGCTTCCTGTGCCATTGCTTGCTTGGGCTTGGGTTGAGACTATTGGTATGGCTAGGGCCTCTATTGGACGTAGAGATCAGGATTTTTGAACTGATTGGGTGCTTGGACTAGGGCTACGATTGGCTGTAAGGTCCTGGTCTCCTATTGGTTTTAGATTTTAGGGCTAGTGTTGTGATTGGATAGTGTTAGGGGTAGGGTTCGCTTTGACTCAAGGGGGTCAGCTGATTAATTGGGTGATAAAAGGTAAAGCTTAGGGTATATCAGCCTGGGCGTCGAGGCTAAAGGCAGAGAGGACAAGGGCAATTGCTTGTTTGAGCCTGGTCGAGAATGTTTGAGCCCACTAGTCGAGCCTAGGGCCAGAAATGCTGGCCATTTTTCCATTCAGTAATACCCAGCCTACACCATTCACATTCACAAACAGAGCAACACACTCACCACACCAAATATACACCACACACTTACTACAAACCAACACTATGCACAAATCCATGTCTCAGCACTCACTACAAATCCACACAAACCACACCTATACACACTTCTATCCCAGCTACCACACATTTCCACTATCTTCTACAAACAATACACAACTCTATCCTAAATTACCAACCAATCCACTCATCACTAACACAACCCCATTCCACACCATACTTAACTACATCCCATTCAGACATGCACTCCTTGCTCTAATTACTCCTAACAGACCACTTTTCATCCCTAATAAACATATAATCAGCCATCCATCATTTATCTAACCAACACCCTCCTCTTCCTTCTACCATATTAACACAAACACACAACACATACACTGCACAGCACCACACTTTTAAACTCTTGCAACAAACCAGTCTAAGACAAACACTCTTACCTTTACTTCATTCCCTCCTACACACAACATACACTCTATTCATAAACACATGATCACCCCCTCTACCTTACAATCTCCTCTCACAAACAATACTCTACAAACAAATCCATTGCATGAAGCAAATACACCAGAAACTCTTTTCACTACTCCTCAAAAACAAAACCTATCACGCACACCAACACAGCAAGATCTTCCAAGCACAACACCTCATAATACTTACCATCACAAAATACAAGCTTACACCCACCTTTCAAACCACACAAAGGAACACACACCAATGCCAAGCTTTCTCTCTTTCACCACATCTAGCTCAGTGTGTGGTGCTGTGTTCAGTGTGTGGCTGTGTGTAGTGCACGAGTGTGTGTGGCTGTGCTCAGTGTGGTTGTGTGTAGTGCATGAGTGTGTGTGGATGTGCTTAGTGTGGTTGTGTGTGGTGCACGAGTGTGTGTGTGGCTGTGCTCAGTGTGTGGTAGTGTGTAGTGTACTAGTGTGTGTGGCTGTGCTCAGTGTGGTTGTGTGTAGTGCACGAGTGTGTGTGGCTGTGTTCAGTGTGTGGTTGTGTGTAGTGCATGAGTGTGTGTGGCTGTGCTCAGTGTGTGGTTGTGTGTAGTGCATGAGTGTGTGTGGCTGTGATTAGTGTGTGGTTGTGTGTAGTGCATGGGTGTGTGTGGCAGTGCTCAGTGTGTGGTTGTGTGTAGTGCACGAGTGTGTGGTGGCTGTGCTCAGTGTGCGGTTGTGTGTAGTGCATGAGTGTGTGTGGCTGTGCTCAGTGTGGTTGTGTGTAGTGCACGAGTGTGTGTGGCGGTGCTCAGTGTGTGGTTGTGTGTAGTGCATGAGTGTGTGTGGCTGTGCTCAGTGTGTGGTTGTGTGTAGTGCATGAGTGTGTGTGGCTGTGATTAGTGTGTGGTTGTGTGTAGTGCATGGGTGTGTGTGGCAGTGCTCAGTGTGTGGTTGTGTGTTTTGCACGAGTGTGTAGTGGCTGTGCTCAGTGTGCGGTTGTGTGTAGTGCATGAGTGTGTGTGGCTGTGCTCAGTGTGGTTGTGTGTAGTGCACGAGTGTGTGTGGCTGTGTTCAGTGTGTGGTTGTGTGTAGTGCATGAGTGTGTGTGGCTGTGCTCAGTGTGTGGTTGTGTGTAGTGCATGAGTGTGTGTGGCTGTGATTAGTGTGTGGTTGTGTGTAGTGCATGGGTGTGTGTGGCAGTGCTCAGTGTGTGGTTGTGTGTAGTGCACGAGTGTGTGGTGGCTGTGCTCAGTGTGTGGTTGTGTGTAGTGCATGAGTGTGTGTGGCTGTGCTCTGTGTTGTTGTGTGTAGTGCACGAGTGTGTGTGGCTGTGCTCAGTGTGTGGTTGTGTTTAATGCAGTCTAGAGAGGATATGCTGGGGAGGAACGTGTGGGTTATACCACACTCACTCCCCCGCTCTCTGATTGGCCATTTCAGGGTCCGCACCTGTTCGGGCCCCTCAACGGCTGAAAGCAGAGGCCCCCCCCAGCCCTCGTGGGTGAGCAGAGCCCCCCCCCCTCTGCTTCACTCCAGCCTCACCACCGTGGTGTCCAGGCGCTCTGCACTCTAGCGCCTTGAAGCAGCTTCTATTCGCTGACATAGAGAGAGGATACCCCCGGGAGAGGGGGCCATGACCGTCCGGCACTGGTGAGGGAGTAGCCACCACTCCCCCCCACCTCCACTGCACCCCCCGCCCCGCCCCACCTCCTTCACTCCGACCTCCACCGCTGTGTGTCTCTCTAGGGCGCCAACGTGTCTCACTGATGGACTTCATTCGGCTGGTGACTGCTGCTATGGGTCGGTGGGAGTTTGCATTAATCTTCCTGTGTGAGGTGAATGTGCCACAGTACAGAGGGTCACACCAGGTGTCTGCTCTGACTCGCCTCACCGTCTCCTGTGTGAGGTGAATGTGTCACGGTACAGAGGGTCACACCAGGTGTCTGCACTGACTCGCCTCACCATCTCCTGTGTGAGGTGAATGTGCCACGGTACAAAGGGTCACACCAGGTGTCTGCACTGACCCGCCTCACTATCTCCTGTGTGAGGTGAATGTGCCATGGTACAGAGGGTCACACCAGGTGTCTGCACTGACTCGCCTCACCATCTCCTGTGTGAGGTGAATGTGCCACGGTACAGAGGGTCACACCTGGTGTCTACAGTGTCTCGCCTCACCATCCCCTGTGTGAGGTGAATGTGTCATCGTACAGAGGGTCACACCTGGTGTCTGCAGTGTCTCGCCTCACCATCTCCTGTGTGAGGTGAATGTGCCACGGTACAGAGGGACACACCTGGTGTCTGCACTGACTCGCCTCACCATCCCCTGTGTGAAGTGAATGTGTCATGGTACAGAGGGTCACACCAGGTGTCTGCACTGACACGCCTCACCATCTCCTGTGTGAGGTGAATGTGTCACGATACAGAGGGTAACACCAGGTGTCTGCACTGACTCGCCTCACCATCTCCTGTGTGAGGTGAATGTGTCACGATACAGAGGGTCACACCAGGTGTCTGCACTGACACGCCTCACCATCTCCTGTGTGAGGTGAATGTGTCACGATACAGAGGGTCACACCAGGTGTCTGCACTGACACGCCTCACCATCTCCTGTGTGAGGTGAATGTGTCACGATACAGAGGGTAACACCAGGTGTCTGCACTGACTCGCCTCACCATCTCCTGTGTGAGGTGAATGTGTCACGATACAGAGGGTCACACCAGGTGTCTGCACTGACACGCCTCACCATCTCCTGTGTGAGGTGAATGTGTCACGATACAGAGGGTCACACCAGGTGTCTGCACTGACACGCCTCACCATCTCCTGTGTGAGGTGAATGTGTCACGATACAGAGGGTAACACCAGGTGTCTGCACTGACTCGCCTCACCATCTCCTGTGTGAGGTGAATGTGTCACGGTACAGAGGGTCACATCAGGTGTCTGCACTGACTCGCTTCACCGTCTCCTGTGTGAGGTGAATGTGTCACGGTACAGAGGGTCACACCAGGTGTCTGCACTGACTCACCTCACCATCTCCTGTGTGAGGTGAATGTGTCACTTCAGAGAGGGTCACACCAGGTGTCTGCACTGACTCGCCTCACCATCTCCTGTGTGAGTTGAATGTGTCACGGTAAAGAGGGTCACACCAGGTGTCTGCACTGACTCGCCTCACCATCTCCTGTGTGAGGTGAATGTGTCACGATACAGAGGGTCACACCAGGTGTCTGCACTGACACGCCTCACCATCTCCTGTGTGAGGTGAATGTGTCACTGTACAGAGGGTCACACTGGGTGTCTGCACTGACTCGCCTCACCATCTCCTGTGTGAGGTGAATGTGTCACGGTACAGAGGGTCCTACCAGGTGTCTGCACTGACTCGCCTCACCATCTCCTGTGTGAGGTGAATGTGTCACGGTACAGAGGGTCACACTGGGTGTCTGCACTGACTCACCTCACCATCTCCTGTGTAAGGTGAATGTGCCACGGTACAGAGGATCACAACAGGTGTCTGAGCTGACTCGCCTCACCATCCCCTGTGTGAAGTGAATGTGTCATGGTACAGAGGGTCACACCAGGTGTCTGAGCTGACTTGCCTTACCATCTCCTGTCTGTGGTGAATGTGTCATGGTACAGAGGGTCACACCAGGTATCTTCACTGACTCGCCTCACCATTTCCTGTGTGAGGTGAATGTGTCACGGTACAGAGGGTCATACCAGGTGTCTGCATTGACTCGCCTCACCATCTCCTGTGTGAGGTGAATGTGTCACGATACAGAGGGTCACACCAGGTGTCTGCACTGACTCGCCTCACCATCTCCTGTGTGAGGTGAATGTGTCACGGTACAGAGGGTCACACTGGGTGTCTGCACTGACTCGCCTCACCATCTCCTGTGTGAGGTGAATGTGCCACGGTACAGAGGATCACACCAGGTGTCTGAGCTGACTCGCCTCACCATCTCCTGTGTGAGGTGAATGTGTCACGATACAGAGGGTCACACCTGGTGTCTGCACTGACTCGCCTCACCATCTCCTGTGTGAGGTGCATGTGTCACGATACAGAGGGTCACACCAGGTGTCTGCACTGACTCGCCTCACCATCTCCTGTGTGAGGTGAATGTGTCACGGTACAGAGGGTCACACTGGGTGTCTGCACTGACTCGCCTCACCATCTCCTGTGTGAGGTGAATGTGCCACGGTACAGAGGATCACACCAGGTGTCTGAGCTGACTCGCCTCACCATCTCCTGTGTGAGGTGAATGTGTCACGGTACAGAGGGTCACACTGGGTGTCTGCACTGACTCGCCTCACCATCTCCTGTGTGAGGTGAATGTGCCACGGTACAGAGGATCACACCAGGTGTCTGCTCTGACTCGCCTCACCGTCTCCTGTGTGAGGTGAATGTGTCACGGTACAGAGGGTCACACCGGGTGTCTGCACTGACACACCTCACCGTCTCCTGTGTGAAATGAATGTGTCACGGTACAGAGGGTCACACCGGGTGTCTGCACTGACTCGCCTCACCATCTCCTGTGTGAGGTGAATGTGTCACGGTACAGAGGGTCACACCGGGTGTCTGCTCTGACTCGCCTCACCATCTCCTGTGTGAGGTGAATGTGCAACGGAACAGAGAGCCACACCGGGTGTCTGCACTGACTCGCCTCACCATCTCCTGTGTGAGGTGAATGTGTCACAGTACAGAGGGTCACACCAGGTGTCTGCACTGACTCGCCTCACCATCTCCTATGTGAGGTGAATGTGTCACGGTACAGAGGGTCATACCAGGTGTCTGCATTGACTCGCCTCACCATCTCCTGTGTGAGGTGAATGTGCCACGCTACAGAGGATCACACCAGGTGTCTGAGCTGACTCGCCTTACCATCTCCTGTGTGAGGTGAATGTGTCACTTCAGAGAGGGTCGCACCAGGTGTCTGCACTGAATCACTTCACCAACTTCCTGTGCGAGATGAATGAGTCACTGCACAGACACACCTGGTGGCTGCGCTGACTCGCCTCACCATCTCCTGTTAGAAGTGAATGTGCCACGGTGCAGAGGGTCACACCAGGTGTCTGCACTGACTCTCTTGACCATCTTCCTCTGTGAGTGGAATGTGTCATTGCACAAAGGGTCAAACTGGGTTCTGTGCTGACACGCTTCACCATCTTACTATGTGAGGTGAGTGTGCCTCGGTACAGAGGGTCACACCAGGTGTCTGCAGTGACTCACCTCATCGTCTCCTGTGTGAGGTGAATGTGTCACTTCAGAGAGGGCCACACCGGGTGTCTGTACACAATTAACATAATTATTAATTAATATTTATTATCAACTAATTATTAAATACAAATGAATTACTGCCCACACTTTTACCATTATATCCCCACAACGCGGACCAAAACAATTACGCAATTACCAGAATTAATGATCAATTAATTAATTAATATTAATTAATAACTAATCATTAATTGATTAAAACTATATTACTTTCCACCCTATAAACCCTACAACCCACACATAAAATTTACCCCCAAAATTTTTAAATCACAATTAACAGTTAAATATCAAATTCATAAATACACTACAGAACTAAAAAACACAAAATGTATTTAAATTAAATGTAATAACTACTAAAAATGTAACACATACATTAAAAAACATAAACAACAATTACAAAAAAGTTACATCACATACATTTAAATAAATACTAAAATACATAACACTGATTAAAAAACGATGTTTTAAGCAACTATATTATTGCAAACGATAAATGACTTCTATATTTAAAAAATTGACATTACTTACGTTCATATCGCTATTTTTAACATTGATATTCTTGACGCCGATATTTCCATGTCAAGATATTTTAAACCTGATATTCTTGCCTGTCGATTATTGCAACTCGATATTTTGTCTAAACACCAGATGAAATTGGTATGAAAGAATTACCTCATAAAGATATTCAAATCTAGCAAGAGTGGGGAAACAAAACCCAAGATTATCGAAAGTAATGATATGGCTGAGGAGATGAGGTGTATTGAATGCTTTAAATGTGGTGAAGTGGGCCATTATGCTAATGACAGAACATGTCCGGCTATTGGACACTTTTGTAGAAACTGCAAAGTTAAAGGTCATTTTGCTAAGGTTTGCAAAAATAGAATTCACAATGTTAATGGTGGAGCCAGTAAACAATGTCAGATTAGAGAGGTTAGACAAGATGAAGAGCCTAATTTGGAGGAAGATATACTAGGTGTGTAAGGAGTGATAGAGAATAATAAGGATGCACCATTTTGTGTGGCAGAAATAGGAGAACATACTTTTATTGGAGATGATGTATTACACAGTTTTCTTGATGTACATATGTCTCCACCAGATATTTTATTGGTGGGTTAAGGGAATAAACCCGGTTGATGTGATTGAGTGTTTTCTTTAGCTTACAAAGGGAAACAAGTGATGCTAAGATATATGTTGCCAAAGAAGGTTCATGTTTATTGGGGTGGCCACAACAAAGGGATTTAATGTTTAAGCTTGATGACAACAATCATGAGCAATTATTAGGGTATGAAGATTTGATTGCTCAGGTGAAGGAGGATAGTTCCAAGGGCTTAGAAAATATGTTCCTGTTGGACAGGCCTCATGGCCGGCCCGTCCCCTCCCCGCATGGCGGGGCACGGACCCCTGCTCCTCCTGTTCCCCGGACAAGAACCACCCCTGCAACCCGCCGGGGCAACCCCCGGGCCTTCCCCGACGGACCCCTGGCTCCTGAACACCACCGCATCGGCTGGCCCGGGTCCCTTCCAGAACCCCGGTCTCCGGCCCAACCGCCATTTTTGACACTACACGACCAGGCCTCGTGGCCTCGGGTCGACCCCTGCCTCGGGCCCAGCCAGGCCCCACATCGAGGCACCACCATCCACCCAGGGGGTGAAGAGACCACTTGGCAGGTCAATGGGAGAAGGAGTGTCGATGGCTTCCCTCCACCAGGTGTCGATCGCCCCCAGCCTCCCCGGGCGCTGGCTCCACCCCCCTGCTGGGTGTCTGGGCTCCCTCATCCCGGACCTTCCGACCTCCAAGTGCGAGGGTCCGGACATCAAAGGGCGCCAGACCTATAACTGGGGCAGCTCCAGAGCAGGAAGGCAGTTGTATCCTGGAGTCGAGAGACACCGAGACGAACTCATCTTCAAGGCCTGCTGGTGCTGCCGCGGCCCTCCTCGTCGTAAACCATCTTCAAGGCCTGCTGGCGCTGCCGCGGCCTTCCTCGTCGTAAACCATCTTCAAGGCCTGCTGGCGCTGACGCAGCCTTCCTCGTCGTGAACCATCTTCAAGGCCTGCTTCCGCTGCCGCGGCCCTTCTCGTCGTAAACCATCTTCAAGGCCTGCTGGCGCTGCCGCGGCCTTCCTCGTCGTGAACCATCTTCAAGGCCTGCTGGCGCTGCCGTGGCCCTTCTCGTCGTAAACCATCTTCAAGGCCTGCTGGAGCTGCCGCGGCCCTCCTTGCGAACCATACAGCTCGAGGATTGTGAGCTCTCCCTCTGCTGCCCCTGTACCGGACTGGTACTCAGACTGTCCCGCTACCCTTTTCCCCAAAGAGACTAGAATTGACAGGACCCTCGTATCCTGGTCCTGCTGTATCGTCAATCACCTTGCCTAAAAGAGATATATAAAAGTGTGCAGAACTCATCTCTGTGTGGTGTCTATCTGTGGGGGGGAAGTTACTTGTCTGTACGATTCCCGGAGAGGGCCCCCACCGGAGGCCTCTCCCCTTGTACTCGGCGACCCTCCGGGTCCCCGTCTAACATTGGTGGCCAGCGGCGCGATCCGAGCCGACGCATAATCGTACAGAGAGTAGCTCACCCCACGACACACAGCCACCATGACGACAAAGGAGAGTGGAGCAACAGAAAAATTTCTGATAGAGAAGCTGGAAGAGTACAGCCACAAAGAACTAAAGCAATTCTGCATAGAACTGGGCATTGCTACTACGGGACTGAGCACGAAAGATGACCTCAAGCACGCCTTAGAATCTTGGGTGGAGACGGAGACATCCCCACCCCAAAATAAAAGCTTGGGACCACCGAAACCAGTACCACCCCTGTGGACGAAAGAAGAGCGGGCCTCTCGTCCGAGGAGGCCTGAGAATGAGAGAAAAGCCGGCTCCACGAACTGGAGCTGGCCCGACTCCGCTTAGATGGAGAACTCAAATTGGCCGAACAAAAAATATCCCTCGAACACTTGCGGCTCAGGGAAGAGCGAGAGGAGAAAAAGAGCCAGAGGGAGCTGGAAGAAAAGAAACTAGCATACGAACATGAGCGCAAGTTAAAGGAGCTAGAAATTCGATGACAGAACAAGGACCTCGGCGTCTCCGGGCCCCAGAACCCCACTGCCCCTGCGGACCCTAAGGTGCACATCCCCAAGGTCGTCGTCAGGGAATACTACCGGAACGATGATATCCAGCAATGGTTTAAAGCCTACGAGGTAGCAATGACCTCCCACCGAATCCCGCGGAGCGACTGGGGAGCCGGGTTATGGGGAAAATTCGTCAATGAAGGAAGAGACGCCCTGCTGCAACTCCCCGACCACCAGATGACATCCTACGATCACATGAAGGCCGCCCTCCTCACTCGCTATGGGCTCACGCCCGAAATGTACCGGCAGAGATTTCGAGACTGCAAACGAATCCCTGGTACAACCTGGGTGGAGTACGTGAACTTTTTCTGCAGAGCCTTCGAGGGGTGGATCAAGGGCAGCCAGGTCACCACCTACGAGCAATTATTCGACCTCATGGTAGGGGAGCACCTCTCCAATAATTGCTTCGTCGAATTAAGACAGCACCTCCTTGATAGTAAGCTGACCGAACCTCGGAAACTCGCCATCGAGGCAGACCGATGGGAGAGCACCCGAGTCCCTCGGAGCTGGCCCAGCGAACAGAACAGAGCCTCCCAAGGGCCCCACCGCCCACGGGGGGGAGGAGGAGGCCAGGGTTGGGGCCGGGACACCGTCACGGTGCCCTCCACGAACAAACCCCCGACCCCGGCCGGAAGAGGAAGCCCTCCAACGCGACCAGGGTTCCGCTCCAACGTTACCTGCCAAAAATGCCAGCGACCCGGCCACTACGCCAATGACCCGAACTGTCCGAAAAATCAGAGCCCCATGAACCGCCAGATCACCGCCGCCGCCCTGGGAGAAGAGCTGGGCCAAGAAGACGCCGAAGAGTACGAGCAGTACCAGCCCTAGTGGGAACCTGCCGCCATGACCCTGGTCTGTCTAGGGGAGAGGGACATGGTCCCGCGGGCGCCCATCCCCGCCAACACGCAGAAATACGGCCAGTGGGTCACCATCAATGGACGCCGGGCTGAAGCCCTCCGTGACAAAGAGGCCAGTGTGACCGCAGTCCGCTGCCATCTGGTGACCCCTGACCAGATCCTACCCAATGTACTTTGTCCAGTACGGTCGGCAGACAACTCCGAAAGCCTGTGCCAGATGGCACGCGTCCCCTTCGAGTGGGGAGGGGTGTCCGGCATGCTGAAAGTAACTGTCCGCGACGATGCCCCGGTAGACTGCCTTCTGGGGAACGACCTCGAAAGCTCCCCCTGGGCCGCCGTTGAACGGAGGGAGCACCTGGGGATGCTTGGTCTCCCTGAGTGGGTCTGTGTAACGACTCGATCCATGGCCGCCCGCGCCATCCCCAGCCCAGAAGAACAGGAGTGCCCCGAACCTCCTCCGCCGATTGTCACAGAAGAAGCCCCCCCCCCAGCATGGCCCTCGGGGGGCCGGCAACGAAGAACAGGATCAACTCCAAGAACTCCCGGAGCTGGCCCCTTGGCGCCAGGAAGGTGGCCCCACTCAGGAGCAGTTCCGCCAGGAGCAAAGAGCGTGTCCCTCCCTTGAGGGACTCCGACAACAGGCCCTAGCCCAGAGCGCAGGGGATGCTTCGGGGGCCCACTGGATCTACTGGGATAACGAGCTGCTCTACAGTGAACAGAAGATTGCCGAGCTGGGGGCCAGCCGGGTGCTGGTGGTCCCCCTCCGCTTCAGAGACTTCCTATTGAACCTGGCCGCCTGATGTGCCTCTTGCCGGGCACCTGGGGCAGGACAAAACGTACAGCCGCCTGGTGACCCACTTCTATTGGCCAAAGATGCGGAACGATGTAGCAAACCATTGCCGGGCCTGCCCCACCTGCCAGGCCAGCGGGAAAAGCGGCCGAAAACTGAAAGTCCCCCTGCAACCCTTTCCCATCGTCACCACTCCCTTTGAGCGGGTGGGAATAGACATTGTGGGGCCCCTGGAGCCCCGGACAGCGCAGGGACACCAGTTCATCCTCGTCCTGGTGGACCATGCCACCCGCTATCCCGAAGCCATCCCACTCCAGACCGTGACGGCGCCCGTGGTGGGCCGAGCCCTGATGGGGATCTTCTCGCGGGTGGGCTTCCCCCGAGAAGTTGTCAGTGACAGAGGCACGAACTTTATCTCCAGGTACATCAAGTCCCTATGGCAACAGTGCGGGGTCACCTACAAATTCACGACCCCCTATCACCCGCAAGGGAACGGACTAGTGGAACGATTTAACCGCACCCTCAAGGGGATGATCATGGGCCTGGACGAGCCCCTACACCGCCAATGGGACGTGCTGCTCCCGTGCCTCCTGTTCGCTTACAGGGAGGCCCCCCAGAAATCCCTGGGCTTCAGTCCGTTCGAACTCTTGTATGGACACCCCGTCCGGGGCCCCCTCAGCCTGGTCAAAGAAGGGTGGGAGGTGGCCCCTCAGAAGACTCCCCCTGATGTATACAAGTACCTCCTGACCCTCCGTAACCAGACCCGGTGGTTCAGGGAACTTGCCAAGGCCAACCTCGAAGCCAGCCAAGAAGACATGAAGCGCTGGTACGATCAAAATGCCTCGTCCATCGAGTTCGAGCCGGGACAACAGGTCTGGGTGATGTCCCCAGTTGAACCTTGCGCCCTCCAGGACAAATGGACGGGACCCTTCAAAGTGGTGGAGCGCAAGGGCCCCGTCACCTACCTGGTAGACATGGAGTCACCCCGAAACCCCCTACGTGTCCTCCACGCCAACAGACTCAAGCCCCACTTTGTGCGCTCGGAACTTAGCCTCCTGATGGCTACCGACAGTGGGGCTGAAGAAGACTCCGAGCCCCTCCCCGATCTCCTGAAAACGCTCGAGAAAGACGGCTCCGTGGAGGGAGTCCACCTCTCCGATGCCCTGTCCCCAGCACAACGCCAAGACTGCCAAGAACTGCTAGCACAATTTGCCGACCTATTCTCCCTCATCCCTGGAGTCACCCCATGGTGCCTCCACGACGTTGACACCGGGGATAGCCCCCCTATCAGACACAGGGCGTACAGGGTGCCTGATCGAGTACGTGCCTGCATCCAGTCGGAAGTCTCCAAGATGCTAGCTCTGGGAGTGATCGAGCCGTCCGACAGCCCCTGGGCCAGCCCGGTCGTGCTGGTCCCCAAGGCCGCCGCCCCGGGCATCGCCCCCGAGTTCAGGTTCTGTGTAGACTATCGAGGTCTGAATGTCGTCACCAGGACCGACGCTCATCCCATCCCCCGGGCGGATGAACTGATCGACCGCATGGGGGCCGCCCGCTACCTGAGCATCTTCGATTTGACGGCGGGCTATTGGCAGATCGGCCTCACCCCAGGTGCCCAGGAGCGATCCGCCTTCTCTACCCCGGATGGCCACTACCACTTCAAGGTGATGCCATTTGGCATGAAAAACGCACCCGCCACCTTCCAGAGACTCGTGAACAAGGTGCTGGCGGGGCTCGAAGAGTTCAGCGCCGCCTACCTGGACGATATTGCTGTGTACAGCCGCCACTGGCCAGAACACCTCCACCACCTCCGGGAGGTCCTGAACGCTCTCCGGCAGGCCGGGCTAACCGTCAAGGCCAGCAAGTGCCAGATCGGCCAAGGGTCCGTGACCTACCTGGGACACCAGGTGGGAAGTGGCCTGGTGGCCCCCCTCCAGCTCAAGATTGCCGCCATCCAGGCCTGGGAGCCCCCGGTCACCCAGACAGAGGTCCGAGCATTCCTGGGGCTCACCGGGTACTACCGGCGCTTCGTAAAAGACTATGGCAGCATCGTGGGGCCCCTCACAGAACTAACGTCCAAAAAAAAAAAAAAAAGAATTCAACTGGACTCCCGAATGTCAGGCGGCCTTTGAGAAGCTGAAGTCCGCCATGTGCACCGCCCCCGTGCTCCAGGCCCCCGATTACAGCCGGGAATTCATTGTACAGACGGACGCCTCAGATCATGGCGTGGGGGCCGTCCTCTCCCAACTCAATACCCAAGGAGTCGATCAGCCCGTGGCCTTCATCAGCCGACGCCTGCTGGCCCGAGAACAGCGCTGGAGCACCATCGAGCGGGAGGCCTTCGCCGTAGTGTGGGCCCTCAAGAAGCTCCGGCCCTATCTCTTCGGCACCCACTTCCGGGTGCAAACAGATCACCGACCCCTGCAATGGCTGATGCAGATGCGGGGCGAAAACCCGAAGCTGTTGCGCTGGTCCATCTCCCTGCAGGGGATGGATTTTACTGTGGAGCATCGCCCCGGCCAAGACCACGCCAACGCAGACGGCCTGTCCCGCTTCTTCCGCCTCGGCGAGGAGAGTACCCAAGAGGATGGGTGACTCTCCCTGCCTTCAGCTGGGGGGGACGCGTGTTGGACAGGCCTCATGGCCGGCCCGTCCCCTCCCCGCATGGCGGGGCACGGACCCCTGCTCCTCCTGTTCCCCGGACAAGAACCACCCCTGCAACCCGCCGGGGCAACCCCCGGCCCTTCCCCGACGGACCCCTGGCTCCTGAACACCACCGCATCGGCTGGCCCGGGTCCCTTCCAGAACCCCGGTCTCCGGCCCAACCGCCATTTTTGACACTACACGACCAGGCCTCGTGGCCTCGGGTCGACCCCGGCCTCGGGCCCAGCCAGGCCCCGACATCGAGGCACCACCATCCACCCAGGGGGTGAAGAGACCACTTGGCAGGTCAATGGGAGAAGGAGTGTCGATGGCTTCCCTCCTCCAGGTGTCGATCGCCCCCAGCCTCCCCGGGCGCTGGCTCCACCCCCCTGCTGGGTGTCTGGACTCCCTCATCCCGGACCTTCCGACCTCCAAGTGCGAGGGTCCGGACATCAAAGGGCGCCAGACCTATAACTGGGGCAGCTCAAGAGCAGGAAGGCAGTTGTATCCTGGAGTCGAGAGACACCGAGACAAACTCATCTTCAAGGCCTGCTGGCGCTGCCGCGGCCCTCCTCGTCGTAAACCATCTTCAAGGCCTGCTGGCGCTGCCGCGGCCTTCCTCGTCGTAAACCATCTTCAAGGCCTGCTGGCGCTGCCGCGGCCTTCCTCGTCGTGAACCATCTTCAAGGCCTGCTGGCGCTGCCGCGGCCCTTCTCGTCGTAAACCATCTTCAAGGCCTGCTGGCGCTGCCGCGGCCTTCCTCGTCGTGAACCATCTTCAAGGCCTGCTGGCGCTGCCGCGGCCCTTCTCGTCGTAAACCATTTTCAAGGCCTGCTGGCGCTGCCGCGGCCCTCCTTGCGAACCATACAGCTCGAGGATTGTGAGCTCTCCCTCTGCTGCCCCTGTACCGGACCGGTACTCAGACTGTCCCGCTACCCTTTTCCCCAAAGAGACTAGAATTGACAGGACCCTCGTATCCTGGTCCTGCTGTATCGTCAGTCACCTTGCCTAAAAGAGATATATAAAAGTGTGCAGAACTCATCTCTGTGTGGTGTCTATCTGTGGGGGGGAAGTTACTTGTCTGTACGATTCCCGGAGAGGGCCCCCACCGGAGGCCTCTCCCCCTGTACTCGGCCGACCCTCCGGGTCCCCGTCTAACAGTTCCCTAGGGTATTTATAACCGATTTAGGATTATTGAAAGATTTTATTCACATGATAATTCTTTAAGAGGGTGCTGAAACGAAATTTCATAAAGTTTGAAACGTGCCCATATCAATGCAAAAAGCTCTGAAGAAAGAATTGGAAAGATTATGTAATTTAGATATAGAAGAAATGGAGTCCTAAGATTGGTTGTCTCCAGTTTTCGTTGTACACAAATATAGTGGGAACATTAGATTATGTGTGACTTTGAGGGATTTAAACAACTGTAGATCGCCATTTCTGCCCAATATTGGAGACATTTTTGCAAAGCTAAAGGGTGCTACAGTGTTCACAACTCTAGATAATTGCTTTGCATGATGGTAGTAAGCCTTATACATCGTTCATAACTTCAGTAAGCCTTATACATCGTTCATAACTTCAGCAAGCCTTATACATCGTTCATAACTTCAGGGGGCGCTTTTTGCAAATAGAGAATGCTGTTTGGTCTAAATGTGGCATCAGCTGTATTCCAACGCATTATGCACAAATTGTTTAAAGATATTAATAATGTTATGTACTTTCAAGACGTTATTTTGGTGTGGGAAAATCAAAACAAAAGCATGCAGAAACTTTGGTAAAAATGTTAACCATTCTTGTGAATAGCGGTTTGACAATACCTAAAGAGAAATGTAGGTTTGAAAGAGATTCTGTAGATTATTTAGGTCATAATATTTCTAGTCATCGTATTGCACCCAAGGATAGCTTAGTGAGAACTATTGAAGATGCATCAGAAGACAAGGATCAACTAAGATAATTTGTAGGTTTAGCAGAATATTATGCTTAATTCATTTCAATTTTACAAATAAGACTGTACACACGAGAGAATTACTTAAGCTAAAGCACATGTTTGACTGGTTCAATGATTGCAAGTATGAATTCAGCAATTTAAAACAATGCATTGCTAGTGCACCCACACTAGCACAATTTGACACCAATGGTAAGACTATAATAACCACAGATGCCAGCGATGTGTGTCTGGGTGCGTTGCTAATGCAAGAAAAGGATGGAAAGGTGGTAAATACAGCTTTTGCTTCAAACCTTCCAGGGGTGTGGAGAATAAGTACTCAACGTCAGAAAAAGAAGTCGTTGTTTGCTGGTGGGCAGTTTAGTATTTTAAAAAATATGCATATGGTATGGAATTTGATAGAAGGACAGATCATTGTACGTTAATTGATTTATTTTTTACATGCAGGTGTAGGAGGGCTACACAAAGAGTGGCAAAATGGCAGCATAGATTTCCATTCTCAGGTAAAATACATTCTGGGAGCCAGTAATGTCCTTGCTGATTGTTTATCAAGGCTACCAATACACATCAGCGATGAATTACAGTTAGGTGATACTGATATGGTAGAGTAATACGGATTTATGACATTTCAGAAGGGTGTTTAGCTGAATATTAATGGAGGGAGGCTAGTGAAGATGATATTGAGATGCAATTAGTGCTAAAGGACATTAAATCCAGGTGGCCAAAGAAAAATATGTTAGATGAAAATGTATTAGCATATTGGGATGTGGAGCGCGAATGGTCTGAATTTAATGGGATGTTGACATCCAGGTATGAGTAGCATGAAACAGAGGGTAAGATGTGATGTTTGGTGGCCTAGTGTGGACAGGGAGATTGAAGGCAAGGAAAGATTGTGCATAAAATGTGCAACAAATAATAAATCGCAGAAAGTTGTTAAATATTAGAAAGGTCCCATGACAAGACCCAGCAGAGTTTGGGAGAGAGTATCGCTAGATATTGAGGGGCCTATGTGTTTAGTCAAATGTCCAGTGTTTGGATGTATGACGTTACAACGCATGCATTTACCACGCATGCCTTTACAACGCGGTTTTTACATCGCAATCCTCTACTGCCCTTGCTGCTGTCGGCAAAGTCTCGCTCAGAGAGCACTGCGGACCTTTCTAGACCCCTGACTGCCTCCACGGACCCGCCCGCCTGTCTCCCGCTGCCCGCCCGCTCTGATTTCAGCTAGAGCGGGGCCGCCGAGAGGAGACCGGCGAGGGGCGAACTACATCCCCCAGAAGCCCTTGCTGGGGTCCGTGTCACCGGGGAGCGCCAGGCGGCGCATTTAAATCGCATCAGCCCCATCGAGAGGGGGAACCTCTACTGCCCTTGCTGCTGTCGACAAAGTCTCGCTCAGAGAGCACTGCGGGCCTTTCTAGACCCCTGACTGCCTCCACGGACCCGCCCGCCTGTCTCCCGCTGCCCGCCCGCTCTGATTCCAGCTAGAGCGGGGCCGCCGAGAGGAGACCGGCGAGGGGCGAACTACATCCCCTAGAAGCCCTTGCTGGGGTCCGTGTCACCGGGGAGCGCCAGGCGGCGCATTTAAATCGCATCAGACCCGTCTCGCGGGACGCCGGGCGAAGCCCGGGCAAAGGGCGGGCCCGTTTTAGCCCATTCTAGACTGTTCCAGGCTGGGCTGGGCCACTCCCCTTGGTTCTTCATTCAAGCTACATGCATCCCGACAACCCAGGTACGTTTATTCTATCATTCGCTGTTGTCGCTACCAGACCTAACGTAACTCCCTAGGAAGAGTCCTAGACTCACCCACCATGACCCGGGAGACTAGAAGTAAGACAGCTATGACCAACGCTTTACTTACTGGCCCCATCGACCGCTTTATCTCAAGGACTAACGAAGTCATTAACCAGAGCATATCCCTTCTAGAGCGAAAGGTGTCACAAGACCTTGCTATCGCTAGACGGTCGTCACTGGGCCCTTTAGCTTTAGCCCAATCCCCGCTCAGATTGTCATCAGACATACCAGTGTTAACACAATCACCTGTATTAATTCAACCATTGCAACCACAGTCAAATGTTCTAGCAGAAATCCATTCATTTCCGAAATCTATCGATCTTTCTGTCTCGAATCTTTCACTAGACTCAGTTACCTTAGACAATCTGGAAATCACACCTGACCTCCAGTTATTACAGTCTCAGGAACCTAGCTCTGGCTCCCAACAAACGGGGGTAAAGGAGGGAGCTATCCCCAAGAAGAAAAAAGACAAGCAGAAAAAAGACAAGAAAAAAGACAATCCAAACAACACCAAAACTGGTTCAACTAATAAAGAAGGAGCTAGCTCTCAAACTGCGCAGGGTTTATTAAACGCCCCGCCCACCCAGTCTATCAATTTAACAGATCAACCTGGCAACTTAAGTTTTCCACCTACAGTTAACATGGGGGAGCCTTACAGTTCATGTAGTTTATGTAGCACAAACACCCAGCTTTTGGCAAGTTTTAGGGAAATTCTAAAACATCATCTCCAGCCCCTAGAACGTAGCATAATGGCTATCGAAAAATAACTTGCAAAACTGACCCAAACACCATCTAGCCATCATAGTATGGTTCAATCAAACATAGGGGCTAGTGAGGGAATCTCCACAAGCTCTAGTGTTCAAGGTGGTCAGAAAGTCGGGGTACCTAAGCCTACCAAGACGACAATACACCAAATTACACAAACAAATGTTAAGAAGCCTCTCACCCCCGTTCCCCCAACTCCAACTTCTGGAAGCGGGACAATAGATGTGACTTCGATTACCACCCTCACCCAGATAGCACCCCCACAACCAGCCTTAACTCAGTCTACCTTAGACAAAGGTCCCGTCCAGCCACAATCCCAGAAACCAATCCCACCTCTAGTTCCCCAGCACCCCATGTTAAATGCACCAGGTGACGGCAATAGGGGGTTTAAGTCCAGACGCCCGATACATCTTCCACGAGAAGCATCCCCCTTTACCGTCATTCTTACAGGGGTCCCAGAACTCCCAGAAACAACCAAGGAACCATCTTGGTCCCTCCAAAATAAGGTTCTACAGTGGCTTAACATTAACAGGCCAACACAAACTGCATATACTAGTAGAATATACACTGTACGTAGAGTTTCGTGGATAGGCCCGGAACCTAAGAGTATACTGGGAGACTGTATTATAGTTAACTGTGAAGACCCAGCCACTGTTGATCACATCTGTTCATGGCCAGCTCTAGCCAAGAGCGGGGGGATTGACGCTTATCGTCTCTCCTTTTTTTACCCCTCAAAATATAACAACCAATATAACCAATATAACAACCAATACCCAATGGCTCCAAATTGGGAGCACCCCCTAAGGAGGCCCTGGGACTACGAGGGCCCTTGGCTTACGCAGAGAAATAGCAGCAGAGAATGGCAGCCCAGGTCTTGGTTTTCCAGCAGAGAGCAGGTTCCCTTGGTGGGGTGGCAAGGTCTCCCAACTAGAAATAGATACGACTGCCTGGAAATGGTCGACTGACCGTTAGCCACTCCACAGTGCATTATTCAGCCTCAAAGGGCATTTACCCCTCTACCGACCAGAATGAGAGTTTCAGTAAATTTACCGATTAATGCAAATCGGCCACTTTCGACCCCTACCTGTGATCAATCACCAATACCTCTACCTTGTTCCCCTGTTCCTACAGGCCATGCTGTGGAGTATTTGGAAACCTCTCCTGGTCAAATGCCCCCCTTGACTGAGGGTTCCACATCTTTCTTCCATACTGAGACTCGGACAAGCCCTCTTCAACTAATGATGACTGACAATGCAACTACAACTTCCTTACATACTCAAGCCCGTGACTCCCTCTCATCCAATGAGATGTCCCTATCCGTCATATATTGGAACATTGCTGGTCTCCGTACCAAGATCAACCTACAATCTTGGGCGGATATGATCAACGAGAATCACATCCTTTGCCTCCAGGAGACCTGGCTAACGGTCCCCGTTCACCTGGTGGGCTATAAAACTTTCTTCGTTCCAGCAACCCAGGGTTTGTTTGGAAGACCTATGGGTGGTCTAACTGTCTACGTAACCAACACCCTTCCCCTTACAAAAATTACCAGCTTGAAAGAAGAGGTCTGTTACCAAATTTTAAGTATCCATATCGACAATAGATTTGTATACCTTCTGGTAAATCTGTACAATAACCTTTCACCCATCGATTGTGAGCAGATAATAAACGAAATTATTACTTGTCTAAAGTCACAGCTGAATAAGCCATCACCTCTCCCCCTTTACATCATTTGGGGAGGCGATTTTAACATCTCACTATGCCCTAACTATAGAAACGGAAACTGTGGATTGAATGATGAGACCGACTGCCCTCTGGCCCACTTCGTACATAGTACCAACGGGAACTCTCTGAATGAGAGCCTTTTCACGCTAGAGTTGGACTATGCAAATCAGTTGGTCCACCCTCAAGTTGACTTCTCCACAACATTTCATGGTAGGGGACTGTCTAGTACAATCGACTTTATTCTTTGCTCACAGAATCTAAGGGGCCAACTGGTAAAATTCTCCACAGGTACAGACAGTTCCAGTGATCACTACCCAAACAGAATTACAATACAATCAAAATCAATATCACTCCACACAAATGCCAGAAGCCTGTTAACACAAGAAACTTTAAAAATGGACAAATTGAATGGGTTCACAGTGAAATGGGCTAAAATAGATCCCGACGCAGTAACAGAGAAAGTCCTCAAAAAAACCATCTGTTCTGTTAACGATTGCCTAGATCCCTGTTCATCGCCTCAAACAGTGCTGGCCAGTTTCGGCAAGATTTTGGGAGCAATTAAAGAGGAACTAACTCGTACTATCGCCCGGAAACCATCGGCTGAGGGTTGGTTTAACACTGGTTGTCGGAAAGCACTTTCAAACCTCAAAGCAGCTCTCCAGATTTCCCCAAGAGACCCCCAAGAGATAGCAAAACTGCGAAAACTCTACAAGGCCGAAAGGGTAAAACGAACCAAAGATATCAAGGCTAATCTGTGGTTACAACTTCATAACAGCTGTCGAACAAGGGATAGTGGATATTTCTGGCGTGTCGTGAAATCTCCCTTCCTGTCTAACTCGTCGTCATCCCAACATCTCGACGTCGCAGTAACTGCAGAAGAATGGGTGGCCCACTTTTCAAGAATCTTTGGAGGACCTCCAACTAAATCAACCGAGGGAGGTTCCACAACCACTTCAATACTGGACCCAAAGATCTACCCACTAAACATCCGGTTTGAGCACGGAGAGGTGATCAGGGCCCTAAAAATGTCTAAGCCAGGAAAGGCCCCCGGTCCAGACGGGGTGCCGGTAGACATTTTCACCCATAACATCGAGCTTTGGTCTCCACTTCTCACCCAGGTCCTGACTGCAGCAACAACTTCGGGTCTTATTGACTCTTGGTCTACATCCATTCGCCTTCCCATCTTCAAAAAGGGCGATCGGAATGATCCGGTCTGCTACAGACCCATTTCCCTCCTGGATTCCCTGGGTAAGGTAGCGGGTTGTCTACTGCTGGAACGCCTCCAGGAGTGGGCAAAAACCAACAACATCTTAACCGACCTCCAATATGGGTTCCAGGAGGGTCTTGGGACTGTAGAGCAGGCCCTGAATCTAGCCCTTCTGATCGGGAAGTACGTGAACGCAAAAAAGGGCCACCTATTTCTGGTATATGTAGACCTCAGCGCAGCGTTCGACTGTGTACAGCATTCGAAACTCTGGGCTATTCTTGAGGAGATGGGAGTCGATCCTGCCCTGATAATATTCTTGCGTGAACTGTACTCTGACGCAACTGCAAGAGTTAGGTACAGGATAAGTGGAGAACTCACCCCCCCTTTCCAAATCACAAAAGGAGTTAAACAGGGCTGTGTACTGGCTCCCTTCTTGTTTAACCTGTACACCAATGGCTTGGAGGCAGCCATGCTAGAAGGGAGCCAGGATCTTCCACAAATTAAACATCGCCCCATACCAACGTTGTTATATGCGGACGACTCAGTCATTTTTGCCAGGACGCTGATTCAACTTCAAGTACAGCTTAATAAATACTGTTTTTATATGGATTCTCTTGGCCTCAAGGTTAATATAAAAAATACATTTGTAATGCACCTTGGCCCCAAAATAAAAAACCCTAAATCCATTTTTGTTGATAAAATCAAACTTGAAAGAACCTGCGTCTATCCCTATCTGGGCATTTTGGTGGACGATTCTTTGAGTTGGCGGCAGGCCGTGGCAAGTAAAAAACTGCTCTTCTTGCGAGCCAAGGCAGCCCTAGTTTCTTTTTCAAGGAAACTGGGGAAGCCGGCTCCCCCCGAACTACTCACAATATACTACGCAAAATGCCACAGTTTGGCAACATATGGTGCAGGGGTTTGGGGCTACGGTCCGATAAGTCCACTCCAAGTGATTGAGAACGAGTTTGTTAAATATCTGTTGGCCTTACCGCAGAGTGCCCCAACCTACGCCTCGCTAGCTGAACTAGGCATGGATTTTATTACGGACACCATCCGCTGCCAACCATTGCTACTGTGGCATCGTATATGGACGAAAGAAGAGTGCCACCTAACTCGTTCTTTAATTTTAGATTGTACAGCCCTCGACTACTGGGAAAAAATCCCCTGGCTAGCATACATTAGGAACTTTTGTTATGACATGGACCGCACAAACTTTTTCAATGACCCACCGAGCATGAGTGACATATCGAGAAAAGATCTCAAAAAGCTATGTTTGTCCCATCTAAGAGCACTCCGATGTTCAGCAGAACTGGCGAAACCCACAAACTCACAAGTTATTGCTGTACAGACTCATCTGGGTATCCAACCATATCTTACCTTCCTTTTGAACAATTATGAAAAATACCTCCTTACAAGGTTTCGTTTTAATTCATTTTTTCGGCTTGTAACCTTTCCAAATATCCAAAACTGGTCCCCCATTATTACTTCCTGTCCCTGCGATAATGTTTCCCCCCAATCAACAATACATATTCTTTTTTTCTGTAAATTTTATTCTTTTCCCAGGAAGGTTTGGATTTTGCCCTTATTAAGATTATTCGGCCTAAGAACTTGTCGTCCAGCATATTTATCATTGCAATGTCTGGAGTCTCCTTTTATAGCGAAGTATGTAGCAAATTTTTTAAAAGCCTGTATCAAATACCGACGTAATCACGAGTAATTCATATTTTAGCCTATACTCTTTTTATTCTGTTTTTAACATGACTGACTTACTCCTTAAACGTCTTTTAACATTGTTTAAATTTAATGTTTTTTTCTATGTACTTTTTATGGTTGCAATAACATGTGGCAATCGAATAAAAGTTTATGAAACTGAAACATTGCAATCCATTACAACGCATAGCGCTTTGGGGTGCTGGATAGTGAAAAGTTTAATTTACTAATCCAACACCAGTCCCCGTGGACACTAGGGAAGGTGTTGGATAGTAAATTAAACGTATTCCCTATCCTAGAGCGTCCCCCAGCGCAATGGGTTGTAATGGTTTGCGTTGTAATGACCGCATTGTAAAGGCACTGCGTGGTAAAAGATGCATTGTAAAGGTTGTTCACCCCGGTGTTTTGTTTAGTTTTGATTCATCAACTGTCCCAGTGGCCGGAAGTGAAGTTTGTCAATCAGGTCACATCCGAAAATGTAATTCTATTTATAAAAGAAGTGTTGGAAAGAGAAGGATTCCCTAAAAGTTTAGTGACGGGTAATGGGGTCCAATTAACGTATCTGGAGACTAAATGTTTTTATCGAGTCATGGAATTGAACGCATTTGCACATCTGTGTATTATCCACAAAGTAATGACATTGTGGAAAGGTGGATAAAAGTGTTGAAGGGAGGGTTGCAATTGGCCGTGGCTTCTGGTAAAGATTGTGATGAAACCATTAGAAAAGTGTTTTGGAATTATCGCAATACTCCTAGGGGTGTGGTAGGAAAATCTCTATTTGAAAAGATGCGTGGAAGATCTGCTGGGTGCAATATGAAACCATGGTGGACGTTGAATGTGTTTGAGAAAATTAAAAGGTATGCCAATCAGCATGGCAGTGATAGATAGAGTGGTGAAACTGCGTCCAATTCTGATTGTCAGAGTCGTAGGGCCCAATTCACAGAACTAACTTACGACAAAATCCTAAACTTACTACCATTTTTGTATTCACAAAAGGCACTTACTCATTTTGGTATTCACAGGAGGCACATACTCATTTCGGTATTCACAGAAGTTAGGACTCCTAAGTTTACTATTCCTAAACTGAGAAAAATCCTAACTTTAAGACTTTCGGTATTCACAGAAGGCCTTTAGGAGTCCTAAAGTTAGGACTAACTTCTGTGAATACCAAAATTAGTAAGTGCCTCCTGTGAATACTGAAATGAGTAAGTGCCTTCTCTGAATACCAAAATGGTAGTAAGTTTAGGATTTTGTCTTAAGTTAGTTCTGTGAATCTGACCCTTTCATATGTTTCTTAAGGTGGGTGATTGGGTCAGTGTGAAAAAAGGGAGGTATGTAAGAGCAGGATAATCCAATTTCACTGAACCTATGAAAGTTGTCAGCGTTGGTCATAATGTGATAGAATTGACTGATGGGAATGTGTGCAACATGAGCAAAGTGCCTATACTGAAAAAGATATCTGTGGCCTAAGAAGCATATAACAGACAATGATGCATCCACTACGGTGGGATTCACGGAGGTGAGTATGGGTCAAGGGAATGGAAGATTGATGACTCTTTTGAAATGCTCTCCCCTTTGGAGTAATGATTATGAGATGTCCCAAATCACCACCAGTTTTAATTCCCACCCGTGGTTATAGGTAACAAATGTAGACAGGTTTTGAGGTTGATAAAGTGTTATGGTAAGTTGTTTGGAAACTGTACATATGTTACTTCAACTCAAATTTACAGAAGGGAATGTGTAATATCCTCGTGGTTATATATGGAATCTTGGCATGGGCTCCAGACTTCTGAAGGTGAAGGAAGACAGGCCAAGTTTCCAGATGAGGCACTTACTTTCAGGTTATCTCTTCTGTAGAGAAGATGTACTTTTTGTAATAAATGAAGTTCTTAAATCATGGTGTAAAGAAGATGATTTATTTAAGATGACCTCACCTATCTTATGCAAATTAGTCCCAACCCAGCCGCTCTCGAGAACAGTCCGCCCTGATTTAGAGCCCCAACTCCGCCAAAACCGGCCGGGGCTGCTTGTGCTCCGGTTCAGGGAGGACCTGGCCTGGCAGTTTGGGCTGTTCTGTTCATGTTGCAGCAGGAGCACACTGATTTGCAGAGGGCTTGGTCTAATCTGAATTGGCATGCTGGCCAAAAAATGATGCAAAAACAGCAGTTGATGGACCGAATGCAGAACAATGTCATACATTCACCCCAGTACAGAGACCTGGGCCTAAATCCATCGTTTTTTTGCACTCCACACCACCCCAGTTCAAACATGGCCATATGCAAATCAGCCTTGACCCTGTGCCTCATGGGAACAGTCCAGACCGAACTGCCAAGCCATGTCTTTTCTGGACCGGAATCAAGCATCCTAGGACCGGTTTCTGGCTATCAGCCGTCTTCAGCCAGGATAGCTTGACTCCAGTGGTGTGGGGAGCATGGGACTCACGTCTGAGCATACCCATCCCAGTGCTTGTTTGTGCCTATGAGTGCCTGCTTGTGCCTATGAGGGCCTGCTTGTGCCTATGAGTGCCTGCTTGTTCTTATGAGTGCCTGCTTGTGCCTGTAAGTGCCTGCTTGTGCCTTTGAGTACTTGTTTGTGCCTATGAGTGCCTGTTTGTGCCTATGAGTGCCTGTTTGTGCCTATGAGTGACTGTATGTGTCCATGAGTGCCTGTGCATGCCCAGGGGTGACTGTGTGTGCCCCTGAGTGGCTGTGTATGCCTATGAGTGGCTGTATGTTCCTATGAGGGCTGTGTGTGCCCATGAGTGCCTATGTGTTCCTATATGGGACTGTGTGTTCCTATCAATGCCTGTGTGTGTGACCATTTGTGCTTTTTAGTGGCGGTGTGTGCCTGTGTGTCTACCAGTGCCTTTTTGTGTCTGTGCATACCTGTGCATTCATATGTGTGTGCCTGTGAGTGCATCTGTGTACCTGTGATTGCCTGTGTGTGCTTCTGTGGCCCGGGGGGTTCGTGTGTGGTCTAATGTGTGCCTTTCAGTGCCTGTGAGTGCCTGTATGTGCCTATGAGTGCCTATATGGGACTGTGGTCCAATAAATGCCTGTGTGTGCCTTTGTATGCCTGGGTGAGCCTATGAGTGACTTGGTGAACCTATGTGTGTCTGGCGTGCCTGTGTGGCTATGAGTGCCTGTGTGCGCTTATGTGTGCCTGTATGTGCCTGAGTACCTCTGTGTGCCTGTGTGTGCCTATGAGTTCCTGTGTATACCTGTGTGTGTCCATGAGTGCCTGTTTGTGCCTGTGCATGCATGTGAGTGCCTGTTTGTGTGTCTCTGTGTGCCTGTGTGTGCCTATGAGTGTCTGTGTGTGCCTATGTGTGCCTCTCTGTGCGCATGTGTGCATGTATGTGACTTTGAGTGCCTGTGAGTTTTGTACCTGTGTGTGTCTCTGTGTGCATGTGCGGGCCTATGTGTGCCTGTATGTGCCCATATGTGTTTGTATGTGCCTTTGAGTGCCTGTGAGTTTTGTACCTGTGTGTGCCTATGAGAGCCTGTGTATCCCTGGAAACAAATGAAAAGTGGAATTTGCAAGCTGCGTGAGAATTAATTCAAACTCTGGCTTCTGTATGTTAAAGATGTTCTGAGTTGGTGTGGACTGGACACACACCATCAGAATTGCTACTGAATGCACATTTGTCCACTCTGCACTGCTATGCAGTTGTCCCTGACTGGTGTGTGGTTGTCCCTGACTGGTGTGTGGTTGTCCCTGTCTGGTGTGTGGTTGTCCCTCTCTGGTGTGTGGTTGTCCCTGTCTGGGGTGTGGTTGTCCCTGTCTGGCGTGTGGTTGTCCCTGTCTGGTGTGTGGTTGTCCCTGTCTGGCGTGTGGTTGTACCTGTCTGGTGTGTGAATGTCCCTGTCTGGTGTGTGATTGTCCCTGTCTGGTGTGTGGTTTTCCCTGTCTGGTGTGTGGTTGTCCCTGTGTGGTTGTCCCTGTGTGGTTGTCCTTGTCTGGTGTGTGGTTGTCCTTGTCTGGTGTGTGGTTGTCCCTGTCTGGCGTGTGGTGGTCACTGTCTGGCGTGTGGTGGTCACTGTCTGGCGTGTGGTTGTGCCTGTCTGGTGTGTGGTTGTCTCTGTCTGGTGTGTGGTTCTCCATGTTTGATGTGTGGTTGTCACTGTCTGGTGTGTGGCTATCCCTGTCTGGTATGTGTTTCTCCCTGACTGGCGTGTGGTTGTCCCTGTCTGGCATGTGGTTGTCCCTGTCTGGAATGTGGTTGTCCCTGTCTGGTGTGTGGTTGTCCCTGTCTGGTGTGTAGTTGTCCCTGTCTGGTGTGTGATTGCCCCTGTCTGGTGTGTGGCTGTCCCTGTCTGGTGTGTAGTTCTCTCTGTTGGGAGTGTGGTTTGCCCTTTTGGGTGTGTGGTGGTCTCTGTCTGGTCCCTGGTATATGGTTGTCCCTGTCTGGTGTGTAGTTCTCCCTGTCTGGTGTGTGGTTGTCTCTGTCTGGTGTGTGGTTGCCCCTTTCTGGTGTGTGTTTGCCCCTGCCTGGTGTGTGGTTCTCCCTGCCTGGTGTGTGGTTCTCCCTGTCTGGTGTGTGGTTGTCCCTGGCTGGTGTGTGGTTGTGGATGAGGGTGGGGTGGTTGTGAAGAGGGCCTTTGGTACAAGGAGGTAAGAGGTGTTTGTTTGGGAGGCAGAGGCATGTCTGAGGCGTGACTGACAAGGACTCCATACACATGAGAAGGAGCAGCAGAGGGACCCTCCTAACCTCCTACAGGGGCCCCCAGGGGTTGGCAGCAGCAGTCCCCCAGGGAGGGGTTTATTCTGTCTTTATTTTGGGATGTTTATAAAGCTTGAACGAGGCCGGGGGGGGAGTCAAGGCGCCTCGGATTAAACATTTATTATCACAAGTTGTGCCCAAGAAGAGATACACACAGTATAACACCCCCAGAGGGACACACATCAGGAGTGGGGTACAGTGGGGGGCAGTGTCAGCTGCACAAGACACGATCATCCCCACAAGTCAGAAATACCCCAGAGATCTGCCCCCTCCAGAGAGGACACTTCAGGGTTAAAGGTCACTTTTGGGGACGGATCATTGAGGGGGGGACAACAGCATCACCGGAACCAGGTCCCGGGACTGAAAGATGGAAATGGATCAGGATATTTCCCTCATTTTCCTCATTCTGAGGGATGAACACGTGCCTCGTGTGTAGCGCCTCGTGTCTGGTGTGTGGTATTAAAGCGCCTCGGTCCGAGCCAGAGTCCTGCCCCCAGGGGGCGCCTCTAGGCAGGTCCAGGTGAGCAGAGTCTCTCTTCGGGGCCTGTGCATTGCGCTCCGAGGCTCAGGGCGGAGTCAGAGGCGCTGTATGGGGTGGAATGAACTCTGGGCTCCTCTGTCCTTAATGAGAATCCTTCACCGAGAGGCTTGTCCAGAGGATGGGCAGAGGAGGAGAGGCCTGTCCAGAGGAGGGGCAGAGGAGTTGAGGCCTGTCCAGAGGGGTACACAGGAGGTGAGACCTGTCCAGGGGGTGCAGAGGAGGCGAGGCCTGTCCAGGGGTGCAGAGGAGGTGAGGCCTGTCCAGGGGTGCAGAGGAGGAGAGGCCTGTCCAGGGGTGCAGAGGAGGAGAGGCCTGTCCAAGGGGGGCAGAGGAGGTGAGGCCTTTCCAGGGGTACACAGGAGGTGAGGCCTGTCCAGGGGGTGCAGAGGCGATGAGGCCTGTCCAGTGGTGCAAAGGAGCTGAGGCCTGTCCAGGGGTGCAGAGGAGCTGAGGCCTGTCCAGGGGTGCAGAGGAGCTGAGGCCTGTCTACAGGTGCAAAGGAGGTGAGTCCTGTCCAGGGGTGCAGCGGGAGAGATGCCTGTCCAGCGGGTGCAGAGGAGGAGAGGCCTGTCCAGGGAGTGCAGAGGAGGTAAGGCCTGTCCAGGGAGTGCAGAGGAGGAGAGACCTTTCCATGGAGTGCAGAGGAGGTGAGGCCTGTCTATAGATGCAGAGGAGGTGAGACCTGTCCAGGGGCAGAGGAGGTGAGGCCTGTCCTCTTCAGGGGAGTGCATAGGAGTTAGGGCCTATCCAATGAGGTGCAGAGGAGGTGAGCATTGTTCAGGAGATGAAGAAGATGGGAGGCCTGTCCTGTGCTTGTGGGAGTTTAAAGGAGGTGGGGCGTGTCTAGGTAGGATGCAGAGGACATGAGGCCTGTCCTGTAGGGTTGCGAAGGTGGTGAGGCCTGTGCAGGGGTGCAGAGGAGGTGAGATTGGTCAAACTGCACTGGCTCCCGCTGAAACATAGAGTTCAGTTCAAGTCTCTCTGCCTTATTTTTAAAGCCCTACATGGGCTGGGTCCGGCGCTCATGCGAAAGAAATTTGATTGGTATGTCCCAATGAGAAGGCTTCGCTCCTCATCAGCCAGGCTGGTGAAGGTACAGAGGTTTAGGAAAGTCAGGTCAGGTGGCAGATCGTTTGGGGTGGTAGCGGCCAAACTATGGAATGAACTCCCGTGGGAGGTTAGACAAATCAAGGAGCTCCTCCCATTTAGAAGGAGACGGAAGACCTGGCTGCTCCCTAAGGTATAGTCCTCTGCCTTTTATTTGACACACGTCTTTTGTCCTCTGAGATGCTGGCGCCAGGATACCTGCAAGGTGATAGCGCACTTTATAAGTTTAATAAATAAATAAATAAAACTCGGAGGGGAGTGCAGAGAAGAGGAGGTCTGTCCAGGGCAGCCAGGAGAGGTGAGGCCCATTGTTGGAAAGTGGATTATTAGTTGTGGTCAATATATATCTACCACTGACAATAATACCACGGACACGATATAGGGATCAGAATAGGTCTCATAAAAGTATTCCCATGCTCAACCCTTGGTAGCTTGGCTTTGAGCAGGCAGGCTTAACTTCAGAGACAGGTATGTAAAGCATTTAGAAACACTAATTCAGTAAATAATTAAGCCACAACCCACAATAAAAACCCAACACAAATTTACGAACATAGGAAATATATTTATCTTTTAAATAACATCAAAACAAAAAAATCCAATGTAGGGAACCAGAGATATGATTTTTTAAAGATTAAACACCTTTTAGTACTTAGGAACCAATAGAGTCACTTCTGGACATTTGGTCGCCTCTGACTGAGACACGGTCAAAGTTTGAGGCCGGCGAGATCGATCCCTGGTGGGTACACAAAGCAGGAGACCCTGTCAATAGTTTACCTTTACACTTGAAACCTTTTCTGGAGGATTTCTCACCAGACGTCGGGAAACCTCCTCCAGCAGGCCGGATTCAGTGAGGGTTCGCCGGACTGCCTTTCTGTGAGAGTCTGGTCTCCCTATGGAGCTTTTTCACAAAAGTTCACCAAACTTTCCCAAACCTCTGGAACTTCTTCCCGAAGTTCCTCTTGATGGTCCAAAGTGTACAAAACACAACCTAAGGGTCTGGAATCTCAAAAATGGTCCTTGAAAGGTTAGGACCACAATGCCCACAATGCACCTGTACAACACCCTTAAAAGTCCACGCTGACAACCACTTATCTTGCCAGCCGTGAGGGGAACAGCAGTTCTTGAGAGGCTCCAGTGGGGGCCAGGGGACAAGTTTTCCGCCCTAAAGTGCCGTGAGGGAAACGGCCAGAGTTCCCAACCAGGGACTCCAACTCCCAGCATCCTCCACCTATGCGCCATCTACTGGCATCATCAAGAGGCGACCAACACCTCTTAAAATCCACCTGCACCTCCCGCTCCGCGGGATGCTGACAACCCCTTACCTTGCCAGCCATGAGGGGAACAGCAGTTCTTGAGAGGCTCCACTAGGGGCCAGGGGACAAGTTTTCCGCCCTAAAGTGCCGTGAGGGAAACGGCCGGAGTTCCCAACCGGGGACTCAAACTCCCAGCATCCTCCACCTAGGCGCCATCTACTGGCAGCATCAAGAGGCGACCAACACCTCTTAAAATCCGCCTGCACCTCCCGCTCCGTGGGATGCTGACAACCACTTACCTTGCCAGCCGTGAGGGGAACGGCAGTTCTTGAGAGGCTCCAGTGGGGGCCAGGGGACAAGTTTTCCGCCCTAAAGTGCCGTGAGGGAAACGGACGGAGTTCCCAACCGGGGACTCCAACTCCCAGCATCCTCCACCAAGGCGCCATCTACTGGCATCATCAAGAGGCGACCAACACCTCTTAAAATCCGCCTGCACATCCCGCTCCACGGTATGCGCGCGGGCAGCGCCCGGGCGAAGGCTGGGCCAAGGGCGGGCCCGTCCTTGCCCGTCATCGCCCGGAAGAGGCTGGGCTGGGCCACCTTCTTTTCATTTGGAGCAGGGACACTATTCAAATGGACTGAGGTATTGTTGATTCTTCACTGTCATTTATTCAACATCCTAAACCTGGGACCATTTAACATTGTTTGTTTTTTCAAAATTGATCTAATCCTCCCTGCACAAGATGATCCAGCCAAATCCTCCTAAACGTATTCAAGGGAAGCGAGCTTGTGCACTTAAGCCCCCCAAAGTCCAAGCTAACCCCTCTGCCACAAAATCTGTTACCGCCATAGATCTAATGCTTCAGAAAGCAATTGGTGTAGTAAACACCGAAATAGTGAATACTGAACGCCGATTATCTATAACACCAGATCTATCATTACTGGTACCCACTACCCCCCATTGAGCCAGCCCTAGACGATATTCCAACTCCTAGTGAGGTTTTTTCCTCCCTAGTTAGTACCTCTAACCTGACTCAACATCCTAATGATATACGGGGAGAAACCAATGTTATAGGTCGAACTACTGGGAGGAAAAAAATAACAGGAAGTAAGGGTGGGACTAGATATAGAAAGGCCAAAGAGAAGCAGACAACAAGCTCTAGTCAGCCAAGTAATGTAATGTAATGTAATGTAAGTATACTTGTAGTAGTAACCCACCTCCAACTACTACACCCCTACTTCTTTCATCTAACCCCTCCTACCCACCCTGGATAGATACATTACTATCTGATTTAGTTATCCAGTGTAGGGCAATTATAAAAGAGGAGGTAGCTCCAATACTCAAATTCATTACAGATTTTACCGCAATACATCACTGCCCTCTTCCTGCACCAATTTCACAAACTATCTCTATTACTGAAAGCGATCAAAATCGGCCTGCATTGTTATGCCCCGGGGCTGGGCTAGGGAATGCTGACAGAAGTTCTAACCCCACAATGGCCAAACCATCATCAAAAACACTATCGCAGAATAACAACCCCAGTACCACCCACATAACTACTACCCGCTCCCAACAAGCTCCACGAAGACTCAATCAACAAACAGATACCATCCCTCCAATCATAGTGCTCATAGTGCTCACCCAAGGACTGATGAGCCAATAGGTGTTCCGGCAGTTGGATTGCCCATCCAACGGAATCATCCTAGTTTTAGTAATGATCCACTTTTTGGAACCCTCCCGATGATAGATCTTCCCCCTGCAGCTTCCCCCTATGTAATTGTACTAACAGGCATCCCCGAACTTACAAATACTTCTAGGGAGGTCCAGTTGGATCTCCGTAACAAAGTTCTATTCTGGCTGGCTAAGCATAAAAATGTTCCATATTAACTGGCCAATGAAATCCTGATGGTAAGGAGAGTTGCCAGGGTGGGCCCTACAGAAAACAATATCAATGGCGATTGCGTGAGTATTAACTTTAGAGATCGCCAACTCACGCAAAGAGTCCTTACCCAGCTGGTACCTCTCCGGGGAAATTCTACATCTATAACTGCATTTAATCTTGGATATTTTTATCCCCCTAGTAATAGGTTAGGTGAAACTAGCCCTACTAGAGCGCTAACGCTAGGTGCAATACGATTCCAACATCCGCCCTTGGGGCATTACGAAGACCTGACTTCTTTCCGCATTCCCCTCAATAATCGATTTGCTTCGCTAGAGAACGTAGATTGACTGGAAGACCAAGTTCCACCTATTTCTAACTCTGCTCAAGTATCACCTAGGGCTACTATACATAGACCAAGTAACCCCGACCTAGACACTTTACGATCTGTTTATCCCTGGGCCCCTCCCACACCATCATGCCCTTCCCTTAAGAGTTTTGCCAATGGTTCCCCATCGTCTCCCTGCCATCCCCCACCCTGTTCAAATATGGCCATCTCTTCCCTTTACAAAGGTCGAGATAACCCCCATAACCATATGCAGTCTCACAACCCTTCAATAAGCATCCAACAGACTAGCAGTAGCTCGACAGACTCACTCACGACCAAACTTAAAATCCTGTCATGGAATGTGGCGGATACTCCAAAAAAGCTAATTTGCCCGGAATGGAACCAATTTATCAACCAATACGACATTTGTCTACTCCAAGAGACATGTGGAGAAGTGTGGCTCAAATGGTTAGAGCGGCAGACCTTGATGCAGAGCTCAGGCCCAGGACCAGGGTTCGATTCCTGCCTCGGCGGATCTCGGGCTCATAAATTCCTCTGACCTGATATTCTCGCCTCAGCGCCTATTCTAATCATGGGCCCCACACTGCAACCCTGGACAATAGCTTGCTTAATCTCCACAACGGCCCCCAACAGCGCTGGGGATGCCTGGTTTCACCATGGGGGTGTCCAGGAGTGGACACTTCACAAGGAAAGCCAGGAAGGGTTCCTCAGCGGTATGAGTACAAGCGCCGGGAGACCCTTGTTGGGTAGCTGTGCACTATACAAGTACAAAAACATTTACATTTACATTTGCATTTATGGGCAAGGCAAGAGTTAACTAAGCAGGGGTTTCACGCGGTCAACAATCTAGCTCTTATTGGCTCTAGAGGGAGACCATTCGGGGGCCTAACCATCTTTATCGCGTCCCACTTGGGCTGCGTAGTCTCCCAAATTACCACCCCCACAATAGACTTACAATGCCTATCATTACTGTTCCCTAATGATTTTACCCTGATCCTTGTCAATGTCTATTCCCGCCCTAGTAGACTAGGGAGCGAATCGCCCACAGTGGCAGCTCTGGACGATTTTATATACTCCCTAGCGGGAAAGGGTTCGCTGATTGTGGCTGGCGATTTCAATTGTCAGTTCGAACCACTACATGGTATTATTGAGAGTATCTCTAGAGAGGAGGATGACCAGTGGTCGATCCCAGATCTTTCAATTCCACCGATTAAGGCATGGACACCTCTTGCAATTCAAATCAACTCTCTAACTCTCGCACATTCCTTAAGAGCTTGCAATGGCCGTGCACAGTCAGACCTACTTGGGTGCCCTACTTACACTCGCCCCGGGCAGACCTCTCGCATCGACTACATTTTGGTTGAGGCAAGAGCCTGGCATTTTGTAGAAGACTTTGCGGTTTCTGTTTGTTATGACAGTGACCACAACGCCCTAATGCTTCTCTTTAAGCTCCCTGTATCTAATTCCTGTAGTCATTACAATGAAGCAATTTCCAATCCTCCCTTACTTACTAATGACAGGAGACGTTTAAAATGGCCAACAATTAGTAAATCCCCAGAACAAATTAGATGTACTTATAATGTGGAGTGGTGTGGCTCACTGGTTAGAGGCGGCAGACCCGAGAGCAGAAGTCGGCCGGGACCAGGGTTCAATTCCCGACACGGCAGGGTCGTGGACTCGGGTCAGCGGACTCGATAATTCTCGCTTCGGTGCCTACTCTAGTCAGGAGTCCCACTCGGCAACTCTGGGCATTAGCTTGCCTAATCTCCACAACGGCCCCCCCAACGCCGGGGATGCCTGGCTCCACCTTGGGGACTCCCAGCAGGGACCATCCCACAGGGAAAGCCAGGACGGGTTCCCCAGCGTTGCACAGCGCCAGGAAACCTCCGGGTAGCAGCGCGCTTTACAAGTGCAAACATAATAATAATAATAATGCTATCTCTAAAGCACTCTCAGATCTCACCCTTTCCCTTGCTGAGAACCAAGAAAGGAGGATGATTTCTATCATCCAGTTGGTGACTACTTTAGCTGACCTTTTTAATCCTGTGGTATCTAACTCAAGAAAGCTACAGAAGGTCTTAACATGGTTTAACTCCAAATGTGAGGTGGCTAAATCTGCACTTCTGGAGTCTTTAAAAAGTGGCGATAGGACACTGGTGGCGTCCAGGAGAATTGATTACAAAGCTGCGATAAGGGAGGCAAAACAATCTTGGGAATCAGAAAAATGGGAAAGTATTAAAGAAGCCTTAAACAAAAGGGATATGAGGGACTTCTGGGCAATAGTTAGATCAGATACTAAATGGGGCCTAGTGGCAGATGACCCTAATATAGCACCGGGCCAGTGGATAGACCACTACCAGAACCTCTATGCCCCTCTAACTTTTTCTAACCAGGATCCCTATGACCCAAAGGAGAGTATTACAGCTATAACTTTCACTGAGGTGGAATTAGCTATAAATAAGCTCCCCTTGGGCAAAGCCCCAGGTCTAGATAAAATTCCTGGGGACCTCTATAAGGACCAACCTGAAATATGGATCCCTTATTTTCTATTATTTAATGCTATAATTAACGGCGCACCCATTCCTGAGACATGGGCTGGCGCCGAAATAATCCCAATCTTCAAAAAGGGCTCCCCACTCCTCCCAGTTAATTACCGCCCAATTAGTCTGATAGATGTCAGCCAAAAACTCTTTTCCCGTATCATCTTGGATAGGGTACAGGTAAGGATTGAGGACCAACATATACTCAGTCTGAGGTAACGGGTTTTTAGGAACCCGCTGGTGTCAGGGGATAACATCCGAAGACCTCTGAGTTCTCCCTTGTTCCGGACCACAGAAACACGGAGTCTTCTAGTCGCAGTCAAAGATCAAGTTTTATTGGTAGCTACCAAGTAACACGTGTCCCAGAAGTACACCACACGGAGAGTAGGTTCTTGGGAGACTGTTTGTTTTTACAGAACCAGCCTTCTCCTTATATACAAGATACATGGCTTCAAGCAAGAATTCTTGAGTTTATGGTATGGCAATATACATATTTCTACAATAATACAAAGAGCAAAGTCATGTAAGCAAGCCCATATTTTAGATGTCCAGTTCGCTGATAGATTACCTAGTTGGATCGGGTACTCCCATCAGATATCGATGAAACACCAATAAAGGAAGGTGTAACCCAGTCATAAAACTAGCCATAAACAAGGAACGCGGACAGGTGCATGTTTGCAGAAAGCATGGTCTGTATGTAGTGAATGGTTCGTGGAATGTTATGCGTAGATGCTATCGTATTCGGCCACTGGGCGAGGAGCTGCCTAAACAGGTTTGGCCGAAGACAGTGGAGTCAGTTGGGACAGGTCAGGGGAAAGTCACGAAAGGTGGACGTGTCTATTTGGATCAAGCTCGACCTTTAATTGACTTATCATGAGGGCAAGAGGCAAGATGGATGCCGTTCACAAAATGGAGTTTAAGGGATGGGACGGAAACTGTGATTTAGGGGTGTTGGCAACCCTCGATTGTAACGAAAATACATAGGAATGATGTCCTAATCATTATCGGTTCATAGACACCAAAATCGTCTTGGTACGTTGAGGTTTCGTGACACGGGTATTGGACCTCGATATCGGGAAAACAACAGGGTCCGGATTTTGAGAACCACAGACCCTCCTTTTGCCCTCATATAAGGCAATAACTCATGCTAATCTGAGTCCAAATCGGTATGAAGAAATTCGTGGAGATGTTGCTGTAGCATCATTCTGTTACTCAGCTCGTCCTGCGACACAGGCTTCCGTACACACGAGGTAGCACAGAGGCCACATAGTGCAGGAGCACACTGTATACACAAGCAAAACATGAACAGAAGTGCCAAGATCATCCCAATGAAAATCAAAGTTTTCCATCCCCAGGCAGTGATCAGTTCCCAGAACCACCCCAGCAGGGACCAATCCCCTTTCTCAACGTGAAGGGAACCAGATATTTCGTGCAGTTTGGAGATGGCCTGGTATACTGTCGGTGCGTTATCAGGGATGAATATGCAGCAACTGGATTGGATGACTCTACACACACCACCACGATCGGCGAGTATGATGTCTAAGGCAATTCGGTTCTGAAGGGTCATAAGTCGATCCGACTGAAGCTCTGTTGTCAAATTGCCAAGGGCTCCGGCCGTCGTAGTCACGGCGGATTCAACTATCCGTGCTAACTGGCGAATATTCCTGCTGTTCACCATAGGCCCCCAAAATGGCAGAAAACCCTTTGCGAAGTCAGCGAATTCCTGACCCGCGGTGTCGTCTTTACTCACGACACCTCTAGCTGTCCTTGTCCGATGGTAATCTGCTCGGGCCGTGTAGGTAGGAGGCAGCAGAAATTAAATAAAACATGTACCTGAGAAATCAGGGGGCAACCACGTGTAGGCTTGGTCGTGGCAAACGAAATACGTGCCTTTGGCTGCCAAGAGTATAGGGGAAGTTCGGGAAGCAAATACATATGTTTCCGTGCAAATGCTCTTTCCTAACTGTGCTGTGGGGTCCCTACCAATACCCTGTAAGCATAAGTGACCTCGGTGGGGAACTATCCAAACTGGGCGAGATTTCTTTGCTGCCTGGCTCTTGACCAGGTAAACCCCATGTTTGGTCACGTTCCAACGGGTGTAGGGACTCAGTTCATCTTTGGGCATGGTCAGATATGTGTCGATATCCCTACTCATGTTTCTTATCCCTGCAATTAGTGCCTTGTTACTGGAATCGCTCGCAGCGGAACGGGTCGGGTATGGTTCTAGGGCGAATAAGAACATGGTCTGGAAAGCCCACAGAGAACCATAGTAGCTGAATGGCAAAATGAAGTATGGGATACCCTTATCGGTTGTATGTGGCATAAGTCCGCATATCCAACAGTTTGACGTGTTCATTATGGACTGGTGTTGGTGTAGAAGCTGGATGAAAGAGTTGTTTACAAATTCGAGTCTTCGGGCAGACTCGTGTTCAGGTAAAGGGTGAAAGTAGTGTGGAGAAATAGTGGGAGGAGGTGGTGGCTGGGTGTCATTCGAAAAGGTAACTTTAAATACGAATAGTGTATAACCAGTAAAAAACACAAGTATGCTACATAACATTAAAACACATAGTATCAGGAATCTTCTTCTGGACAGTATCGTGCATAACTGTTTTCTGAAGTTCGTGAGTCTGACAGGTCTCTCTACCCTTGGAAACTCCATCCTCTAGTTGCTGCCCGCGGTGGTTGATTGATTCTCCCAGGGAGCGCGCTCTGCTCAGTCCGGGGTAACTCCCGTGGACCAATCAGAACCGTGGACCTAGAACTTCCCAGTTGCACTCCCCAGACTTCAACCGCGACCCTAGCAGCAGAACCGGATGGCGGTTCGAAAAATCAAAAATGAGCTAGTTCCCTTGAGACGAGAGAGCTGAAAAATCCAAAAAAATAGTTCTTAGGGGAAAAAGGGAAATCACATTAGATCAAGTTTTTATTAGTCCTTTTGTGGTAAATAAATAAATAATACCTCTATTTTTGACTGGATATAACAATAACAGATAGCTCAATAAATAAGAGTCAAGATTCGAGGTAGTAGGAGTTTTTGCAGGTTTAATACAGCATAAAGGACAGGAACAGGACAACCTGCACGGGAATAGGATGGCAGCGCTGCACGGGCAAGATCTGGGATGGCTAGCAACTTTTAATAACAGTGCACAAGCATATATACTAAAACAATGGCATTACAGTACATACAGTAGGCGGAGCAGTGGGTGGGGTTCGTAGCAGTCGCGAAAGATAAGAGTGAAAGTAGGTGTAACAAGAGGCGTATACATAGACATGTGATGTAAACGTAACAGAATATGTCATAAATGGGGCGGAAACATGGAGGGGGCTACCTAAGGAGCCGGGACCTCTAACCTAGTGGTGCGCGCAAACTGGCAATGACGTGTTACTAGGGAGAAGCTGGGGGCTATGACTTCTGCACTAGGAGCAGAGACGAAAGTCTGGAGAGTCAGAGCGACATGTACCTAAACACTATCTAGTATCTGATGTTTAGAGAACATGTTTGATAGAATCCAAAAGTTATCAGGGCAAAGTCTAACAGACTCTAGGACTGGTGCATGCATTATTCTACATGTAGTGCGTGTAAAGGAATATTAAATGACCATTAATACAGTATTTCTCTTACATGGAGACATAAAAGCTAGACTGTGACGGAAACTATTGATGCGATTCAGTAGCTTAGGAATGCAGAGAAGGAGGGCTGGACTGATAACTAGAATCATAACATACTCTTGGCAGACTGGCGGGCAGAGCCAGGCCGAGCCGGGCACTGTGAGGCAGGAAGTAAGTGAAGGGTCGGGGATACAGGTGGGGGCTGTATCGCTCCTCAGCGAGGGCTCAGGAGACTGGAGCTGAATCTGGTGTCCGGGCCCTTTTGAGGCCTAGAAACGGGGACTTTACAATGAAATAACGTGCACACTGAGAAACGTGGCAACGTAGCTTTACATAGGCCTGATATTCGTTGTATTTACGAAAACTGGGAACTGGCATACTAGAGTTGGACACAACTGTAATTGCATCTTTAATCGATCATGGGAATACATATGCATATTAATCATGCACACATAACATAAGATGGGGAACACGTAGGGACACAGAACATGGCAAAATTTACTTTTCCACATTCCCTCCTTGTCACTACGTTTCCATCAGGAAACATCAATATTCATGATACCATCTATCATTTCGTACAGTATCATTTGCTCGTCTCGAATTGTCTTGGAACGGGATCTAGGACGGGACTTAGGACTAGGAATACAAGAGGTAGCACAAATGCCGCAAATCGCAGGGCCACATTGTATACAGAGGCAGCAACTGAATATGATCGCTACTGCAATACCTAGAAATGACAATAATTTCCATCCGCAAGCAGAAATTATACTCCAGAGCCAACCGGACCATGTCCAGGTGCCTGGATTCTGGTGTAACTGATGGGCAATTTTATGAAGTCTGGTTATAGCTGAATAAACAGACAGCGCGTTATTAGGAATGAAAATGCAGCAACTAGATCCGATGACTCTACATGCCCCGCCCCTATCGGCCAGTATGACGTCAAGGACGAGACGATTTTGCAAAACTACAAATCTCATAACAGATTGCTCTTCGGTTAAGTTACCTAGAGCAGAGGCAGTCTCATTCACTACTGCTTTAAGGGTTCTGGTTAACCTACGGATTAGCTTACTATTCTGGATAGGGCCTATAAAGAAGAAGAATCCTCTATTAAAGTCTGTATACTTTTCTAGAGCAGTTTCAGTTTGATCAACAATCGGGGACTCGATCTCCCTTCTATGTCTAATGTGTACTAGATGTGTGTTTCTATGATAATCGGATGGGGCTAGGAAAACTGGTGGCAGTAGGAAGGCAATGTAACAGGTTCCATCCCAATCGAGGGGCAGACGAACATATGCGGTCTGACCACAAACAAAATAAGAATGACGTGAAGCTTTGAAAATAGATTTCCCACTGTCACTATACTCGACAATAGTAGTACAATCACTATGTCCTACATGTACGGAACCATTATTTCTAACACATAATTCGCCTTTGACTGGTAGTACTGAAATAGCAGGTAAGTCTGGAGTAGGATCAGACTGAACATTCAGGACCATGAAATTCGAAGAATAATTACCTAAATTATACTCTTCATTTTCTAGATCTAACCCGGTTCTGTGGGGAAGACCTTGCTTGTCTGGAAAACATGTACTGTTTAGAAAGGACATATCATTTGAAGATGACGTTAACGTGGACCATGCTCCACACGAACCATTATGTGAAAATGGATAAGGAAAGAGTGGCAGAACTCCCTTCGGTGTCTGGAAAGGGGGGAGTCGACCACACACCCAACAATTAGTGGCATTGCTGGTCTGGTGTGAATAATGTAACATACGGATAAATGAATTGTTGCGCATAGCAAGACGATAAGATAGTTCATGAGGAGGCAGATCACTAAATGTGTGCTCTACTGTAACATTAAAAGACTTATTTACATGAGAAACTGGAAAACACAAATAAAATGCATAACTTGTGCAAGTAGTCATAAGGCTGAAAAACAATATGAAACTTAGAAAAACGATACATCGGATTGAGTTTTGACTAACTCTCTCACTATGGGGGTCTATTTTATACATGTCAGAAACCGGTCTAACCGTTTCACCTAGGGGAGGACTTAGACAATCAAACTGGCTGACTTATTTTACTAGACCTTAATTTTTTCTTATACTCCTGTTGCGGAGTTTTCTCTAACAGGGAGGGATTTATATCATTGTCTTTTGCGGGACAGTCCTTAAGAACAGTACTTTGGCAGTCTTTCAAATCCTGGGAAATGTTCTTGGAAACAGTCTTTAATCCATAAAACTTTTTCACATGAGACAGGTGGACCCAGCCCTTCCTGCCTTCCAGCTTGACGGCAGTACGGGTGGCCAGGAGGACCTGTTTTGGCTCCTTCCAACGAGGCTCCAGCGGACTTGAACGATCAAAGTTCCTCACAAGAACCAGATTTCCGGGAACGATCTCATGCGGTGCCACC
This sequence comes from Lissotriton helveticus, assembly GCF_964261635.1. Lineage (NCBI taxonomy): Eukaryota > Metazoa > Chordata > Amphibia > Caudata > Salamandridae > Lissotriton > Lissotriton helveticus. The sequence goes on along the minus strand of NW_027611656.1, from coordinate 499,877 downwards.
TCGGTATTGTCTGGAAATGCGGCGGCAACCTGTGAACGACAAGAGTGTAGGGCAGACATCAAGGAAGCTAGGTAATCTGTCAGCATATTACTTGAAACATCGGTAATACTTCGAGGTCTAGGTGTACCCCACATATTAGGGGGGCGGCCGAATACGACCTCATACGGGGACAGACCTGATCTGGAATGTGCGACCATGCGCATATAAAACAAAGCGACTGGCAGAGCTACTAGCCAGTCTACACCTTTCTCTTGACATATTTTGGCAATGCGGATTTTCAGGGTCTGATTATGTCTCTCTACGAGACCGGCTGCTTCAGGATGGCGTACACAATGGTACTTCCACTGGTACCCTAACAACAGGGAAACATGTTTCATAAGCTCAGATGAGAATGGCTGGCCGTTATCAGAATATACGACTCTAGGGAGTCCATAACGGGGGAAGAACTCACGAACCAACTGCTTGGCAGTGGTCGTGGCTGTGTAATCTGGGACTGGGTATGCCTCCGTCCATCTGGACAAAGCGCATACAACTACAAGGACATACTTGAAATCTCGACATCGCTCCATCTGAATATAATCCATCTGGAGGACTTCAAAAGGGTGGTCAGGGGGTTGGAATCCACCTTGTTCCACTGGGACACTTTTACCTGGATTAAACTGGCAACATATCATACAGGTACGGACTTTCTGCTTAGCTGCAGCTCGTAAATGCTTGTTGAACCAAATGTTCTGGATACTGTCTAACATGGCTTTTTCTCCTAAATGTGCTGGACTATGTGCGGTATTGATAATGACTTGAACCATAGAGTCGGGGAGAAACCATGTGGCTCTACCCTTCGTTACCCATCCCTGATCTGTCTGGACCCCTCCTTGTTCGGACCATTTCTTGATTTCATCGGGAGTAGCATGTAACTGGATATCTATGACATCTTGAGTAGGGTCCTTAACTGTCATGCATGTAGTCGGATCTGGAGTATGTGTCTGTGTTGGATTAACTGAAATGTCTGGAGTCTGTGCTGTAAGCTTGGCTGTGCGATCTGCTAGATCATTACCTTGAGAAATAATGTCAGTAACTTTCGTATGTGCTTTGCACTTCATGATAGCAATAGATGTCGGTAAATGTATGGCATCTAACAGAGCTTGAATAAGGAGACCATGCTGAATCTTGGTTCCATGAGAAGTCATGAAACCTCTCTCCTGCCAGAGCACTCCGAAGTCGTGTACAACTCCGAATGCGTAGCGTGAATCTGTATAAACATTAACTTTCAGGTTCTTGGCGTGTATGCAGGCTTGTGTCAGAGCAACTAGCTCTGCTGCTTGAGCAGACAGGGTGTCAATACGGTGTGTTTCTATAACTTCAGTGTCAGTAGTCACTGCATACGCGGCTACTAGTTCTCCTGTACTTGTTCTCATACATGAACCATCCACATAAAGTGTCAGGTCGGGATCTGGTAATGGAATATCTGTCAGATCTTGTCTTGGCTTAGTCATAATATTAACTACTTCCACACAGTCGTGTGTGACAGGATTCGAAGTAACTGACGGTAACAGTGTAGCAGGATTTAGAACGTTGCAGCGTCTGATTTCTATGTGTGGCTGGAACAATGTCAATTCATAACCTGTTAAACGTGCAATTGTCAAGTGCTGAGTCTGTGTTCGGTTTAAAAGAACTTCCACGGAGTGTGGAACTTGTACTGTCAAGGAATGTCCTAATACTATGGAATCACTTTGTCTGATAGCTAGTGCTGTGGCTGCAACTGACTTAAGGCACGCAGGCAGAGCCTGGGCTACAGGATCTAATGTGCTTGAAAAATAAGCACAAGGCTTGTATTGTCCTGCTTGATCTTGTGTGAGAACAGATAATGCTGTACCTTCGCGTTCTGTGACAAAAAGTGTAAAAGGCTTACTGTAGTTCGGTGTAGCTAGAACTGGAGCTTGGCATAAAGCTTTCTTTAACTCATTGAAACTAAGTGTATGTTCAGATGTCCAAGGGAGGACAGTCGATACGGCTGCCTCCTGTGTCGTTAACTGTATCAGTGGTTTAGCTAGAAATGCATACTGAGGAATCCATTGTCTGCAATAAGAAGTAAGGCCGATAAAAGCACGTACCTCCTTCTGGGTCTTGGGCTGAGGAAGACTCGCTATTAACTGGATACGGTCTGGTGTCAACTGCCTACCTCACTTGGACAGTAAGTGGCCTAAGTAGATCACTTGCTGTACACAGAATTGAAGCTTCGAAGGGGACACCTTGTGCCCCATCTCGGCAAGGAAATACAAGACTGTAAGTGATGCTCGCTCGCAAGCACGTTCAGAACGGGCTGTGATCAGTAGATCATCGACATACTGGAGCAGGGCAGTGTCAGTTGGCATGTGAATGTTGTCTAGTTGTCTCTTAAGTGCTTGACTGTAAATGCTAGGACTTTCTGTGAAACCTTGAGGAGCTCGTGTGAACATATAGCTCCTTCCATTTAAACAAAATCCGAAAAGAAACTGGCTGTCTGGATGAATGGGGACACTGAAAAACGCGTTCTTGAGGTCTATGACTGTAAAAAATGTGGCTTCGGAATCAATGGCTGTCAATAGGGAAGAGATATCTGGAACAACTGGATACTGGGGAATAATACATTTATTGAGTTCTCGAAGGTCAATCACTAATCGATATACTGGGGGAGCATTTGGATCAGTACGTTTCATGACGGGAATGATCGGAGAATTACATACATTGGAGTCAGTTTCTACAACTACCCCTTGAGCCATGAGCTCGTCAATAATTTTGGATAAGGCTGCTACAGCCTCAGGTGGCAATCTGTACTGCCTGATTCGTGGCAGGACTACACCTGGTTTGAGAGTCACACGATGGGGTGTGATTTGCATGAAGCCAACATCAGTTGGACCTTGCGCCCATAGATGCGGCGGGACATTAGACAATCTCGGATCAAAATCTCGTAATACATAGTGACCCTTGAAGTCACGTAAAAACAATCGTATTCCCTCTGGGGAACAGCAAATAACTGCACCTAATTCTTTCAGTGTCTTAATACCTAACAGATTTTCTGGACATGACTTCGTAAGTAATAGATCAGTAGTACGGGACAATGGACCTACTTCTAGAGTAACTGGCTTTGAAATCTCATTTACAATAGGCTTTCCTGAAAATCCAAGGGAAACATTTCTAGAGCCTGAGAGCGGAGCCCCTGGAACTTCGGCGTGACTGATGGTCGTCCTACTTGCCCCTGTATCAATCAGAAACTTTCTGTCTTTCCCTAGTACTTGACTATGAACATAGGGACCTTCTTGATCTACAGGAATCTCGATGAGAGGCAAGCCTACCTCCCTCTCTAGGCTGTTTCATGAGTACTGTTGATACTCTGGATACTCAGACTGTGCATACTGGTACATCTGCTGTGTAACATGCTGTGTTGCAGCAATAGGCTGCGGTGCTGGAACTGTCTGTTGTGCATTCTGTGGCTGAGAAGTCTGTGAAACTTGTTCTTGTCTAGGCGGACGTGGTCTTTCTTTAGTCTTACCAGTAGCTATATTGTGTTTCAGAACTGCACACTCGTTTATGAAATGACCTGGCTGTTTACAATAATTGCAAGTCCCTTTAACGGGAGCTGCAGGATGACTGGCTTGAGTCGGACCCCTCTTCTGACTGTCTTGTGGAACAGATTGTGAAACTAGTACTTTCATTTTCGTGTCTTTCATACGTTTTCTCTCGTGTTCTTGCTCTTCCCTGATTCTATTCTGGTGGTACTGGAGCATCTGCAACATCTGGGACGGAGTACTTGCTTGCCATGTACTTTCGACTTTCAAAACTCGATTCTTAACTTGTGGACTAGAATTCTCAACTAATTTAGTAACAAAAAGATGAGGTATGACTCACTACTTGTCTTGAGGCCACTGTTTATAATAAAGCATTTCTCAAATCTAGAATAAAAATCACTAGTGTCTTCGTCTTGTTTCTGTTTACAGGCTGAGATTGCATCCCGGTCTTCCTTTTTAGTTGCTAATAATCTGGGCAAAACTTGTATTAATAGTTCTGGTAATTCTCTACATTTCTCTCCAAGACCGGTACCTGGTACTCGTATCTTATCTTCGGCTTCTAGAACTGCCCAATCGATCTTTTTCTCTCCCACCTCCCATTCTTTTTCCTTGAGTTTCTCGTATACCCCTGCGGGCAACAGGACTTTTAACATTTTAATAATATCTGGATACGTGTATTCTCCCATACGGAGCATGTCTTTTAATTCTCGGTGGAACCCTGCTGGATCTTTGTCGTGACAAAGAATTAATTTCTTCATCTCTAAGAGTTCCATCTTTGTAATCGGGGTGTAAACAAATACTCTTTGCATTTCACCATCCGCTGTCCTGACTGGGTGTACTTCTCGTAACGGATTCTGTCTATCTATGTAAAATGGTTTACTTTCTGGAGGTGAGACATGAACAAAATGCGGGTTCAGGAACGTTCTATATTTGTGACGCTGTTCTAAAATGACACTAATTAAATCGGTACCTAAACCTTTCCATTTATACTGGAGTAACTCGTTCAGGACATCAGGTAACGGACCTGGATCAGAATGTTGACCCTCATACAATGTGATGAGGTGCTGGATCATATACATACCCACCAGTCGTTGCTCGGCTGGGGGCAATTTCAGAAACATGTGTGCCACTATTTCATCTGGAAAAGTGGTAGAATCAGTAATCCATCGGACTGCTGATCGGGCTAGTTCTTGTTCATGCATAGTACTTAACTCACTATAACCGATTCGTGATTTCAGAATATGATCGGTAGCTTGAAATACTTGTTCTAGAGAACCTTGTTCCGGTGCTGAATGATGAAAAACTGACTTGTGTTCTAGGCGTAAATGGCGATCTGGAAATCTAGATTTTCCTACATACGCTATTCTGGCGGGATTCTCGTCCTCTACCTCTTCCGTAGGAGAGTCATTCTCTTTCTCGCTTACTTGTGCTGCTTTACGTTGTTCGTGTACCATTATTATTTCCTTACGAATTTTCTTGTACATACTCTCTATACTACTGATAGTTCTGTGTTTACCCTCGGCTATATTATCACTCCACCTTGTCAGGATTCTCATTTCGCTCGGATCTTTGGACGGATAATCTTGTTCCCTTATTAAACAATTAATCAGAAACTTTAATATCATGAGCTGGATTTCAGCTTTCCTTTGAGACATGGCTTCACCAATGCTTTCTGGATCATCCCCTGTACGGATGAAACGATATATTCTGTCTAGATCTTCTTTCATATCTGGTAGGGTGTCCAAATACCCGGTCACCCGTCTTACACGTATGGAATATATAACCGTACTATCATCACCTGCGACTGGATCATAGCGGCATTCAGTAAGAGCTCGTCGGATATCTGCAACGGACTTATATTTGGGCGTACGCTGTAACGCACATTCATGTAACTCGACTAACGTTAAACGTTGGTGTGGTGGCGGGGTACCAGGAGGACCTCCTCCTGCGGCCCCTAAACTGGTATCATCGACTGATACTCTTCGTACTGGCGCGGCGGGAAGTTGTAATGTAGGCTGGACCGGGGGTACCGTAGCAGGTACTCCGGTGTCTGGAGGAGCAGGAATGGCATGATTTACAGGGACTGGCGGAACAGGATTTGCATATTCTGGGACTGTGTCGTCCAAGTAGGACGAGATGAAAATATCAGCTGCGGTCGGTTTGTGACGTAGCTTGGTCGGAACTAATGGTGGCGGAAAATTACTGGATGCCTCCGGGGTCGCTTTTGGCAAACCCTCGGCAAGAAGAGGATACATACCCTTAATAAGGGCATGCCTCTGTCTATCTGACTGTTCGGTTTTGACTCGTTCACCTATCTCGATTAATTCCCTTTCTTGGGCTCGTTCTAAGGATTCTCTACTTAATTCTGACTTTCTGATTTCTTTTTCCATAATGCTTCTTCTACTCGCATGATGCACTCGGCATCCCACGTACCTGATACGGGCCATCTATACTTTTCTTCTAACTGTTTGGTATACTCTACCCATAAATCTAGATATAATATGGCACTTATGCCATGCTTCTGATACATAAAATGACCTGGACTGTCCCTAGGCGGGACAGGAACTGCTGCTTCTAACAGACCTTTTCTAGTTCTTAACTGACGTAGTCTGGAAAATAACGGCATGACTGAACTGTAATCTGGACACAATACAATACACAATGAACACGATAATTACACCACTTTCATACCACGACATTAAAATACATGAAGAACATTTAAAATAACAGTCTTGACAAAATACTACCTGGAATACTGAAAACAGAATACATGAATCTTCTCGAGAACAGAACTGACTAGAACAGAAACTAGATGCACTGCTGAAACAGTACGAAACTTACCGGTCTCATAAAGAGACACGTCAGGACCCGCATCCACCGGAGTGGACACTTCGTTTTGGGATCTGTGTACCAGCAAACCCCACGGACCAGAGACAATTAAATTGACCCTGTCTAGATACTCCCCAGCAACGGTACTCACCGGGCAGCAAGAACGGAAGGCCTCGGACTGGACTGGACTGCTTCGACGCCGGACGGACGAACTTCGGACTTCTGTTACGGGCGGGCCTCCGGATACCTCGGACCTTGGACTCTCGGCTTGGGCTCTGGTAGGGACTCGCCGCGTTCCTCCACCGCCTCGTCTGGATGCTGGACCGCAACCTCCGTCTCCTCCGTGGGCCTGAGGGATACTTGAAGCAGAAATATCTGCACGTGCACGGTATGGTTCCGTCACGGCTGCAGAGGATCAGGGGGCATACGTGGCTTCACCGGCGCGTGGGGAAAGGGCAAGTCCCTATTCGGGCGCCATTATGTGGTATATAAATAAATAATACCGGATCTAGGTTTGACTGGACATAGCAATAACAGATAGCTCAATAAATAAGAGTCAAGATTCGAGGTAGTAGGAGTTTGCAGGTTTAATACAGCATAAAGGACAGGAACAGGACAACCTGCACAGGAATGGGATGGCAGCTGCCTGGGGGCAGGATCTGGAATGAGCGCGCTAACTTTAATAACAATACACAAGCATATATACTAAAACAGTTGCAATTGCAATACATACAATAGGCGGAGCAGTGGGTGTGGTCAATAGCAGTCGCGAAAGATAAGGGTGAAAGTAGGTGTAACAGGAGGCGTATACATAGACATGTGATGTAAACGTAACAGAATATGTCATAAATGGGGCGGAAACATGGAGGGGGCTACCTAAGGAGCCGGGACCTCTAACCTGATGGTGCGCGCAAACTGACAATGACGTGTTACTAGGAGAAGCTGGGGGCTATGACGTCTGCGCTAGGAGCAGAGACTGAAGTCTGGAGAGTCAGGGCGACATGTGCCTAAACAATATCTAGTATCTGATGTTTAGAGAACATGTTGATAGAATCCAAAAGTTATCGGGGTAAAGGCTAACAGACTCTAAGACTGGTGCATGCATTATTCTACATGTAGTGCGTGTTGAAGAATATTAAATGACCATTAATACAGTATTTCTCTTACATGGAGACGTAAAGGCTAGACGATGACGGAAACTATTGATGCGATTCAGTAGCTTAGGAATGCAGAGAAGGAGGGCTGGACTGATAACTAGAATCATAACATACTCTTGGCAGACTCGTAGGCAGAGCCAGGCCGAGCCGGGCACTGTGAGGCAGGAAGTAAGTGAAGGGTCAGGAACACAGGTGGGGGCTGTATCGCTCCTCAGCGAGGGCCCAGGAGACAGGAGCTGAATCTGGTGTCCAGGCCCTTTTGAGGCCTAGAAACGGGGACTTTTCAATGAAATAACGTGCACACTGGGAAACGTGGCAACGTAACTTTACATAGGCCTAACACTCGTAGCTTTCACGAGAACTGGAAACTGGCATACTAGAGATGGACACAACTATAATTGCGTCTTTAATCGAACATGGGGAATACATATGCATATTAATCATGCACACATAACATAAGATGGGGGACACGTAGGGACACAGAACATGGCAAAATTTACTTTTCCACATCCCTACAGGGGATGGACTTTACAGTGGAGCACCGCCCAGGGACTGACCATGGTAATGCAGATGGTCTCTCCCGGTACTTCCACTTAGAACATGACGACTTATCTGGTCAAGGTTAGTTTAATGTCCCTGCGTTTGGGGGGGGTTGTGTAGGAGAGTAGGGTCTGCTATCCTATGGTCACCCCAAATTTTTGCTTTTTGCTTCACTGATTTTCGACTACTGAGGCTGTGGGCCTGCTGATCAGACCCCCAGCCTGCTGTTCTCTCACTAAATTAATGATACATGTGCTATAGGCACATACCAATTGGAAATGGACTCCTTGTCAGCCCCTGTATAATGCACTATAGGTGCCCAGGGCATAGGGGCCACCAAGGCCTACCAGGGGCTGCAGCATATCTTTTGCCACCCCTGGCTGGTTCTTAAATTGACACAACTGGCTGATCACTCAGCTGGGGTAAGGTGGTGTAATCACCCCTTGCTTAGATATAGTATACCTATATCTAAACCTATATCTGGACACATGTAAACCTGTGAGCCACTCCTATGGAAGGCCTCATCAATCCTGGAGGCAGAGTGCGTGGTTTTATGTGAGATGGAGCTCTAGCATGAGCTGAGCCTGTCTGCAGCTGTCGGGAACAACTCCCTAAGCTGTTTCAGGATAATGCCATACCATATACTCTTAAGTGCCTTATAATCCTCGCGGTTAAATAGCAACTTTGGTTTGGCTTTATCAAAACATGTCGTGTAAGGTGTCATACGATTTGGAATACTATCCCCTCGCCAGTTCTGGCGACGGGGATAGCATTCCACCCCTCTAGAGGGGAAAGACATGTTGCTTTACTTAAATGCGGTTAATTTCTCCAAAGACCTTAAGATCCACAAAATGGATGCCTCTGCCACAGACAAATGTCTGGACCCCTGCAGTTGACCGAAACTCAACCAAATGGGTCCTGGACAAAGGGTTTCCTGTCACAGGAGGGTGTCACCGCCCTCCAGACAGGAGATAGTGGATTGTAGCAGGGAGGTTTGAAAGAAACCAGACACTGCTTGGGGCGCACAAGGCTGCCCCTTGCATAATCCGGCCAAACCGGTTCTGGGGCACTCCAGCCCTCGTGCCAGGGCGGCCTGGATCAAAGGAAGGGGGTGTATCCACCCACTTCCTGGGTCCCACCCATAGGAGGGGACCTAGCAGGTAATCACGCCCCCCAGATTCGAATAAGAGTGGGAGCAGTGCCAATGCACATCAGATTTCCTGGAAGAAACATTTGAAACGAAATTCTGGACCCTTCGCCCTCCATCTCAACGTGGAAGCCCGAAGAATCTCCCTTGTGGTCAAGGAGTGACCACCCTGCAGCAGCAGGCACCATCCAGCCCTCGACGTCTATTTAGTTGCAGTTCCCGCCGGAACTCGAGCGACTGAGATCGACGAGATCAAGCTTGCCTGCCTTCCAACAGCCCGATCCACAGTCCCTGCAGAGCTGAGACCCGTGGACGCGACCGGAAGCGTGGGGCACGCCATCTTGAATTGACCACGAGACGCTGACCGTGCAGCCCACGAGTGACCCTCAAATCTGTGCACTGGGGTTTGTGAAGCCCCCACCCTGAGCTACTCCTGAGCCGAAGTTCAGCCCTCCACACTCGACGAGTGCTGCGTGGGGCCCTTCTGCTCCATTTGGCTCAATGCATTGGCCCGGTCACTTGCCAGCTGGCTAGTGGTCCCTGTGCCGACGAAACTACGAAGAAGACTCGTGAATCTGGTTGCTCCCGATCCACACCAGCTCCCCTGAAAAGGAGCCCCGACTCTGACCTCCCTGGTCCGAGTGAGAAGCAATCTTCCGATCCCGCATGGATTGCTCTTGCCAAGGCTTGTTTGCTCCAAACTTGAAGCCGACTGCACCGACGGTGAGAGCCTGCGTGGGACAGATGGTGACCTGCTCCTGGACATCGCAGATGCCCCAGAGCCCACGTGACAGCGGAGAGAAGCTCCTCGACGACCACCTGATTGCGCCCGACATTGCCTGGTTCCGTCCTGGTTCCACCCTGGTCACTGCTGAGTGACCCAGACTCTGTCCCCTCTGCTTTCAGGTACCCTTCGACTTGAGTCCACCCTTGGACTCCACCGGACACTTCATCTTTAACCCGCCTGCAGCCCTTTCAGCTTCAAGCACCAAGAGCCTGCGTGTCAGAACCCGACGCCACTTCGACCCTGTGCACCCACTTCCTGTGGGTGAGGTAACTTTGCTCCGCCGGTGTTCCCACACTGGTGCACACCTCTAGGGTCTGTGTGTTAAGTTTTGTTCCTCTAGGTTCAGCGGAAGTGTCCTTTAACTTTAACTTTACAACTTTTACGCACCATTGGTTAACATTGGTGCGTGCGTGCGCTTTCCGCACATCTCCCGAATCCCGAGGGCCATTCCCGACTTCAGCATTGCTTGTCCTGACTGCTCCCAGCGATTCCCTAGGCCCTAGGCCTAACCACTGCTCGAGTGGCATCTCTTATACCACTTGTTTAGTATATGGTTTGAGTGGCCCCCTGCCCTCATCCATAATTGTGCAACTTTGTATGTTTAAACAGTGCTTTTGATTTAACGCTTGTGCCCCTTTATTCATAAAGAATACTGGGGATTGTTTTTAGTAATAAATACATATATTTTTATAATATACTTGTGTGGTGTCCTTTCATTTGGTATTACAGGATTGTATGTGGTAAAACAGCTCGCTTAACACGACCTCTTAAGTTAAGCCTTTAGGCTGCTTAGTCCATGCTACCCCTAGGATAGCTTGTCTAATAAGGTTGACTTACAACCAGACACCATAAGGGATTGTTTGGTCTGATAATAGGTGGTTCCAGAATTGGAAACATCACCTATCAGGCCAACTTCTCACACTTGCCCTAGTAAACAATCCCCAAAGTCTATTTTTTTTCAATTTTCCCAAGCTCAATGTTAAACACATGCATCACCAATGATGCAAAAAGTCAAGTCAGAAATTTCAAACAGCAATAAAAAAGTGAGAAAAACAGATATTTGAAAAATTCCTTTTGTTTATGCGGCCTTATGTCCAAAGCCATCCAACAAGAGCATTTTTTTTTATTCGGTCGATTTAAAAAAAATCTGCGAACTATTTTATTTCTCTCAAAAAAGTGCCAAAAAGTGACTTTTTGTGCAAAAAAGTGCCCGTACAATATTTTTTCATCTAATAAACTTTTTATGACTCAGAATACACTTAGGCAACGTCCTATTAACAGTACAAGCTATATATACTAAAACATCATAATTACATTACATACAGTAGGCGTAACAAGTGACAAGCGTAAGATAAGAACACATGGGCGTGAAAAGTAGGCGTGCACAGGGCGTGCACAAAGACATGTGATGAGAACGTCACAGAAGTGTCATGAAATGGGTGTATACATGGAGGGGGCTACCTGAGCAGCTGGGACCTTTAACCTAGTGGTGCGCGCAAACGGACTATGACGTGTATCTGGGGAGAACTGGGGGCTATGACTTCTGCACTAGAAGAGGAGACTAAAGTCTGCGATGTCAGGACGACATGTACCTATAGCATATCTGGTATCTCGTGTTTGGAGTACATGTTGATAGAATCTAAAAGTTATCAGGGTAAAGGCTACTTGACACTAAGGCTGGTGCATGCATATATTCTACATGTATTGCGTGTGCTATGAATCTTCTGTGGATATTAATACAGTAATTCACTTGCATGGAGACAGGAAGACTAGACTATAGCTGAAGCTGTTTATGCGGTTCGTTAGCTTAGGAATGTGAAGACGAGGAGCTGAACTGATTACTGGAGGCATAACATATTCTTGGCAGACAGGCAGGCAGAGCCAGGCCGGGCACCGAGCTGCGCGGCAGGAAGTAAGTGAAGGGTCAGGGATGCAGGTGGGGGCTGCATCGCTCCTCGGAGTGGGTTCAGGAGACAGGAGCTTGAATCTGGTGTCCGGGCCCTCATGAGGCCTAATACTCGTTGCTTTCACGAGAACTGGAAACTAGCATACTAACGTTGGACACAACTATAATTGCGTCTTTAATCGATCATAGGGGGATACATGCATATCGATCATGCACATATAACATAGGATGGGGAACACGTAGGCACACATGACAAGGCAAAATTAAATTTTCCTCAGACCGACAGGCTCAGCAAAGGCTTGTTGGCTCAGCACTCCAGAAATCTTCAGGCTACAAGAATCTCCAGCCTCCAGCATCTTGTCCTGCCAAGAACAGCGTCCTCACTGCATACTCTGCACTGCGGGCCTTCATCTTTGGTAAGCTGCTCGAGGTCCTCTTGTGACTCCTGTGCCTTCGGCCTGTAGCTCCTCTCGAGAGTCTTCTCCTGCTTCATTGGGCTCCCCTGCCTGCTCTGGACCAGCTATGACACTCCTGCTTATGTTGTGTCCCTTGGACCTTGCTGGCCCAAACGTTGCTCCTTCTTTGCTTTCTATGCATGTTGCACCTGCCAAGGCTTGTTAGTCCTACTGCAGGACACTGACCCCCTGGTTCTTCACTTCCGACGGGGGACAGCTTGTGCATGGCTCCTGATCTTCCTCAGTGTCTCCTGGTCGCCACAACTGCCGTGACAAGGTCACTGTCATTACTCCTAAACCTTCTGACATTGGTGGGTACTGCTCTTCCGTGCCTCCTGTCTCCTCTTCAAGAATCCCCCCTTGGATTCCACCGGACTATTGCCAAGCCTTCGCTAACGGCATCTTTTCTGAAGTCTTACATTGAGTCTCCTGGTCCAAGTCCTGACTTCGGTCACAGTTCACATTCCACTTTTTTAGGATATGGTTCGGTGTTACCCTGGAGACCACAGTAGTTAGTGCTACTTATCTTATTTGCAATTGAAGTATTGTTGTGTATTTGTGGGTAGGAAATAAACCAATGTGTTAGTGAGTGTTGTGTGGTAAATTAACACTTTTATATATACACTTTGTGGTTATTTTTCATTTAACCTAGTCACACTCCACAGGGGTCCCTTGAGGGGGTTGTAACTGTCCTGTATAATACAGCACTGACAGAGCCCATCCTGCCCTCAAGGCCATTTCTTACCTAAACTCTCCTCATGCATGCAGTTTATGAGAGGCAGGGAGTGATGGTGAACAGCCGGTGGAGAGGGAGGGGCGGCCTGGCACAGAGGGTAGACAGCCGGAGGGAGGGCTGCACGACCTGGCACAGAGGGTAGACAGTCTGAGGGAGGGCTGCACAGCCTGGCACAGATGGTAGACAGCTGGAGGACAGGGAGGGGTGGCCAGGCACAGATGGTAGACAGCCTGAGAGAGATGCGGCCTGGCACCGAGGGAAGGCAGCCAATGGAGAGGGATGGCCTGGCACAGAGGGTAGAAAGCTGGTGGAGAGGAAAGGGCGGTCTGGCAGAGTGAGTAGACAGCCTAAGGGAGGGGAGGCCTGGCGCAGATGGGGGAGAGGGAGGGGCGGTTTGGCAGTGAGACTAACTGTTATATAAGTAGTTTTACCTACTACCATGCTACTCTCATGCCTTATGCAATTTACTTTGCTCTCTTGTAAAGTGCTCTGACACATATGGGTAAAGGTTGCGTTATATAGCAACCCATAAATGAATAAAGAGAGAGAACACAACCTGTGAGGAGCGATGCACGGAGTGTAGACTGTCTGGGGCCAGCCTGCGTGAGTCCTGCACCGAGGGCACAGCAGGGACCACAGACACTGTTATTCCCCTGGACAGGCGGCACTGAAGCACGTGCATCGGTTAAGAGTAATTTGATCATGAACAAGTGCGCATTGCACGATATGATGGATAACAAGTGCTCTTGCGTGGAACAAGACGTATGTGTAGTAACGGCCACCTACAACTGCGCATGCATATTACAACTCGTCATAGTTGCGCACGCACGTAGAAAATACATTGTTCCTATAGTAGAACTTGTAGAAGTATTGTGTTTTGTCAAGGTGTAGAGACTGTGTGGACAGCCTTGCAGAGAGGGCGCAGCCTCTAAAGAGTCTTACTCTTTAGATACAACCTGTGCTGTTAACACCGTTTTCTTCCAGAAATGGGAATTCTACGGCAGGACAGGAGGTGAGGTTATGCATATCTTTCTTCACTCTTTACTAATAGCAAGTTCAAAGATAAAAGTAAAAACAACACTGCAACAATACTACAACTCCCATGAACCACAGGGAGTAACCATAGTCACAAATAGTCAAATCCATTAACAGTACGATAGTCTAAATAACACAACACATTGCAGGCCTTCCTCTTTGTTCACTGCATGATGCCAGTTAAGTCGCCTTTAGATTCCTTCCTGACTATAGTTAGAGGGATAGTGGGCATTTCTGGTGCAGCGTTATTGATTTGACTGCTTATTTAAAAAAATTGTTGCCTTTCTACATGAGCTTTCACATAGCTTTGTTTTGTTTTAGTTACAGCCTCCTTGCTTCAGGCTCCATGCGCTGTAGGCAAACCGCCCACAGGTGTCCACCTAGTACAGCGCTGGTGCGCTACATGGCACTCTTTCGCACTTCCCAACCCATTCATGACACCGCAGAGCAGCTCTGTCAGCGCTCCAGCAGCACGTACTGCTGAAGAGAGGTGAAGCGTACTCCCGCTGTGTGCCTCCTCTCTTCAACCCTCACCTGACACCACGGAGGCGGTAAGACAAACACGGCTAAGCCTAATTAAAACTTTTGTGTGGTGCAGGCAAGCAGCGTACACCCCTGAAATTGGTGACTGCCTGGAACACCACTTCGGAGCACCAGCGAGGGGAATGCCCATTTATATACCTTAGGACGTATTGGTGCTCTCACCCTTAAAGAAGATGCAATCCCAGAGAGAACACGACTATGCACCCTCGTGTGCCTAGGAGGAGGTTTGGCCCCCACAATGACACCTTCCTGCAGAGATGGATAAGTTCTTTCCCCAAGCCATATCTCATAGCCATATCATAGTGCTTGCCCCTCTGCAGTAGAGTGTCGCCAAACTGTCAGCCTATGATTACAGAGGTATACTTGGGGACGGGGGGGCTGGGCCTAGTGTGGTGACCTCAGTCCCCACACGCAAGGCCGGCAAGCATAACAGGGGGCACCTGGAAGGCTTTAGCTGTTTGAATGAAGTCTTCCACAAGAGTGCGTGCACGCTTAAGGATGCACCCTACCGGTAGGAAGAAATACCCGGAGTAATGGGCGATGACGTCTCAATGGATTTCGATCCCAAAGAGGGGTTCCCCGATACGGGTGAGGGTGATGTTGAGGATTACGAAGCCTCGTACGATTAGGCACAAGACTTGGGCAGATTCTGGCACCCACATTCAACCTGTTCAGACTCTGCTGAGGGAGACAATGGGCCTAGTGACATGCCACGCTCCGCAGAGTGGGTCCCGGAGAAGAAAGTGGCGGTGTATGTGGTGAGCAAGAGCCGCCAGCCTCTCAGTAAAGAAGTTGGGGCAAGCCTAAGGGTGGAATGTCCCAGACCTTCCTTTCGCGATATGGTGACAGCAACCCCAGAGATAAATCCTAAATGATGCACCTTTCTCGCCAAGTACATGAGGGATCCTAAGGAAGGGGTAGACAGGTCATGGCGAGCCTGCCAGGACAAACTCCTGGAAGTGGTGGGGCCTTTAACCAAGCTCATCAAACTAGCAGAACAGGCAAGACAGTCAGGGAATCCTCTTCCCACAGAGGACGTTGCATGCTGGGTGCAGAGAGCGATCTGCCTTCTGGGCAATGCCAACTGCGCCCTCTCAGCAGAACAATGCTGTCCCTTCTGATCAAAATCAACCCCAAGCTGGGAGAACCTCTAACCTCGGAGGCAGGCAGGATAGCACAGGTTACCCTGTTCGGCGACCCTTTTGTCAAAGAAACAGGAAAGTTCGTCGCCATGTTCTCAGCCCTCGACAAAGCTCAGTCTTCAATAAAAAATATCTTCCTGGCGAGGGTTATTGGAGGGGCCAGAAGAGGCAGGCGTTGCTCCTCCAGAAGCCAATCATACCAAGGCCCTAACAGTGCCCATGCGAAGAGATGGCTTGATGGCCGTCACAGAACCATCTTTCCCTCCCGTGGTGGCAGTCAAGGGAAACATAATCAACCTTGAGGGAGATCCAACAACAATGGATACAACAGTAAGCCCTGTTCTATCACCTCTCTGTTTGGGTGAGGGGGGTTATGCCTTTTCGTGCACAAATGGGCATAGATAACGGCGGACTAGTGGGTACTGGAGACCGTCCAAGGGTACCACACAGAATTCTACGGACCTTCTGGCCAAGAGTGTGATATGCTTCTCCCAGCTTCATCCCAGTGGCTTCCTCAGCAACTTGTTTCTGGTAGAGAAGAGGGACGGGGTTCCGCCTGGTGATCAACCTCAGGTCTTTCAAGGAGTGGCTGGTCTATCACCACTTCAAAATTGAGGGTATTCACCTCCTCAGGAACATGCTGCTTCAAGATGCACACCCTCGCAGGATCATGCAGCCATCCATAATGGAGTAGATACAGAGAAGGGGCCGGGCACCCACACAAATTCACACGCTCAAGTCTCCCAACTGGATGACTAGGCTGAGCCGAGGGCTGGTAAGAACAGCAGCGGTCAGGTGCACGGCAGAGAACACACCCCCATCGGTGCAGTTCAACGCGCCATCTTCCTCCTCACGCCCACCATCTTCCACAACTACCAAACACTCTGGCAGAAGTTTCTAAAGTCCTTGCTTGCTTTAAACTCATAATATGTAGCTAAAGCGGTTGTCAGAAGGAAGGAAATGTTGCATCCAACTATTTATATTCTGCTTCACAACTTTGACCTATCACTAAATGATTTCAAAAACACAGGAGTCTGGTTTCCTACGTATATTGTTATTCATATGCAGAGGTTTACAGGAAAATAAATTATCAAGGCTGTCTTTGAAAGTGACATTGACGGGAAGTCATCATGCAGTATGACCAATAGACTTTGAACACAATAAAAAAAATATATTAAAATAATTCATTCGATATAGTGCCTATTTTGTTCCGTAAGTCTATGAATAACAAAGGCTAGTTTTAGAGTGAATACTTTGTGTTGTGTTTAGAGTAAATACGGGGCACAACATATGTATATAGTTTGACCCTTGCTAGTAGTGTTTTCTTAAAACATCAGATTCGGTTTTCCTCAGTTCTAAAAACAAGTGCAGCCTGTGCAATACAAAAGATACATATTTTAAGACCTGTGTTTGACACGATCGTAATTAAATATGTAGTGAATGAATGACAACTCATCTGGAGTCACAGGAAGCTTGCCTGTCCAATGTGAAATCTGGATCAAGGATCACAAGAAATGTGCATAGAAGTATAACAAGCATTTGCAATGCAATAGGTCTCACATTTTTTTAGAGTTAGAGCTATTGGCGTTGAAAATGACAATATCTTTTACCTATGTTTTTTGGTTTGGAGTGTAGTGGGTGTATGAAGAGAGACAGAGCTGCATCTCAGCCTAGAGGACTTAGAATGAGGAATTACAGACCGAACCAGACAAGCAGCTAACAGCACTGGCTAGAGGACAAAGAATGAGGAATTACCATGGTCACCAGAGAGACAGCTGCACCACAGCCTAGAGGACTAAGAATGAGGAATTACCTGTGTGACCAAAGACACAGCTGCACACTGTCTAGAGGACTTAGAATGGGGGAGTTACTGACAAGACCAGATAAGCAGCTGCAGCACTGCCTAGAGGATTAAGAATGAGGAATTACCTGTGTGACCAAAGACACAGCTGTAGCACCGTTTAGAGGACTAAGAATGGGGAATTACCTGTGTGACCAAAGACACAGCTGTAGCACTGTTTAGAGGACTAATAATGAGGAATTACCTGTGTGACCAAAGACACAGCTGTAGCACTGCTTAGAGGACTTAGAATGAGGAATTACCCGTGTGACTAAAGACACAGCTGCAGGACTGCATAGAGGACTAAGATTGAGGAATCACCTGTTTGACCAACGATACAGCTGCAGCACTGTCTAGAGGACTTAGAATGGGGGAGTTACTGACAAGAACAGATAAGCAGCTGCAGCACTGCCTTGAGGACTCCGAATGACAAATTACCTGTGTGACAAAAGATAGAGCTACAGCACTATCTAGAGGACTTCGAATGGGGGAGTTACTGACACAGCAGGCTGTAACTGTCTGTCCTGAAAATGATGTTGCTGCAAAGGATTTAACACAGAACAGATGGGTAGTGCAGAAAATATTGTGCAAGTACAGTCCTGTACACAGTTGCACGCCTGAGTAAATAATGCTGAGTCCTGCAGGATGGTAGGCTGATGCAACACTCCAGACTGAGTGGCTTGAACAATAACTTATAGTCTGAAAGGCTACTTTGTGCTGTGATGTGCCAGGCTTTAAGTGTTGCCCAATCCCCCCTCCCCGCAGCATTCACATTGCAAGTTGTTGGACACTAGCCTTTAGATGACTGTTTTTAGTAACAGAAGATGGTTGCCACAGAAGCATCCCTTGCCATGACTCTGCTTCCCGCCTCCCACTGCTACTGGTGTGCGAGAGTTTTATAAACGTGATATTACACTCAGTGGCAGGCATGCAATATAAATGTTGTACTAGAAACACCTTAACCATATGGAATGCAAAAAAGTCCCTTTTAAAAATATGTCGTCCCTACATAAATAGTATTTTATGGGATAAGCAATCAATGCACAAGTATATGCACGGTGTGTAAGGCACAGAAAAATGCACCAGCTATTGTCACAGAAATCAGAACATAAGGAAGAAGAAACCTCAATTCACCAAAAGAAGGTAGCAGGTTTAAAAATCAGACATGCCAAGGATCTTTAGGACACAACTCAAGA
Source organism: Lissotriton helveticus (assembly GCF_964261635.1). Taxonomy (NCBI): domain Eukaryota; kingdom Metazoa; phylum Chordata; class Amphibia; order Caudata; family Salamandridae; genus Lissotriton; species Lissotriton helveticus. The sequence goes on along the minus strand of NW_027611656.1, from coordinate 481,019 downwards.
ACGGGCAATGGGCTCAGACAATGTTGGACAGTGCAGCAGAAGTCACCAGAGCTCACAAGAACTTGAAGGATCATCTGGAGACAGTGGACTTGAATGAGTTCATCCAAGTTGAAACTGCAGATCTCAGGGTTAGTTCTCCACAGAAGTTATATGAGGTAACACTCCAGATGGAGGGAGACATACCAAGAAAAGTGAGAGCACTCTTTGGGGAGCGACTTTCTAAGGGTTATAACATTCTTCTTGCTGAACAAGACTGGCCACCAGAATTTGTCAGGAAGTGCCCACATGGCGAAGACATCATTATGCCAGCCTTCTCCAACCACATTTCAATTCACTTCAAATATACTTATGCCAGGAAATGAGCAGTTGCCCAAGCTCCCGCACTGTACAAAAATCATGTAGGATGGGATGAGGATTCTCCTCACCATAAGATCCAGTTAAAAAATCAACCAACTGCAAAAAGGCAGTACCCAGTTAAGCAAGAAGCTACAAAACAGGTCAGGGAGATCTTAGATCAACTTGATATCAGGGGGTGATTGAAACATGCACCTCGTCAATGAACAATCCTTTGTTTCCTGTCTCCAAACCAGACAGTCCATATTGTCTAGTTTTGGATTACAGACATCTAAACTCTTGTTGCAAAACTTTTGCATAACAAAAAGCACACAGTGCAGCATTAATGAATAACATTGTGCGTAAAAAATATATAACCACATTATATATTTCTAATGGTTTCTTCTGTCAAAACATTGCACCAGAAAATAGGTATTTGACCACTTTCTCAATCATGGCGACACAGAATCACTTTTGTCGTCTCCCTCAGGGATTCAAGAGTAGTCCTGGGTTATTCTAAGCGAGGGTAACAGAGTTACTACAAACTTATGATGATGAAGCATTGTCATATGTCGATGACATCTATCTGACAGATGATGAATTGGATAGGCACTTGAACAGGGTGAACACCATTATATTGGGCTTCGCCTCTGAAGGGTATAAATTCAATTTTAAGAAAAAAAAAATTGCCCACCTCAATGTCCTTTTTCTAGGATACGAACTTTCAAGTGAAAGCAAAAGACTGCCAGCAAACTTTCTAGAGAAATGAGCGCTGCTCCAACCTCCAAAAATGCTGAAAAACTTACAGTCGATTCTAGGTTTCCTGAATTTCAGAAGAACTTACATTCTAAATTACACAGAAAGGGTAAAACCTCTCTACGCATTAATCAAACCTGATTTTAAAACAGTTAATTGGACACAAAAACACACTGAAATTGTGCGTTCATTGCAAACAGACATGTTAGTGACAAAACATTTTCAAACACGAGTAAACATATGCAACTTAGTGATCCGAATCATTCCAGGACAATGCGGATTCACGTATCTAACTTTTAACGAAGGTGAAAAAGTACCAATAGCTTACAAATCACATTTGTACACACAAGCAGAAATGAAATTCACTTCTACAGAAAAAATTCTGACAGCTGTTCAAACTGCTGTAGCGAAAGAGAGAGCCCTCGCACAAGGCAAGCGCAATATGGTCGTTACACCTGTACCTGCCTTAGAGGCAGTGACAAAAGCGAGCATTCCTAATGCTAAAGCTTTACATCCGAGATGGATACAATGGGTTAATTCTCTTGCTGCGACAGACGTTGATTACGTTTTTGAGCCTTATTTGAAAACACAAGCCTTTTTACAATACAAACAAGAATGTCCTCCGCCTACTGAAATTCTGCCTCTAGAACAGTATGAATGGATCATTTATAGTGACGGATCAGCTAAACCCGCTACGGAGGGTAAACAAGCCTATAGTGTGGCCTGCGTGATCGTTAAAGGTTGTTGGCGCGATGGCAAATTCCGACCAATGGTCACTAAAACTCAATCTCTAGGAGAGTGTACAGCTCAGCGAGCTGAACTACAAGCATTCAAGATGGCGCTTGAGGATACGGACCGCAAATTCCCACACTCATAGTGTGCGATTCGCATTATTTCAAAATGGTTGCAAAGATGCAAAGGGTGGCACAATTAAGCATAAGTTGCTTTGGAAACAAGTAGTTCAGTTACGGCAAGAACTACAAAACACTCACGTGATACATGCCTGAGTCATCAACGTGATGGCGTTCACATTGCAGGGAATTCATTGACTGATGAAGCCGCGAAGGCAGCTGTGCAAACGGCTTCCGTAGCTGCAATCACTCGTTCAAAAACAAAAATAAACGGCAAAATAATGTTGGCTGTCAATGCTTCAAGCAAAGACAGTGGTAAAACATTACCAAAAGGGTTTCCACTCAAATACTCATACATAACTGATGCGAACAATGCTCTGTTTGCTCAAATCCCTGGAGTGGGGAATAGAGTAATTTCAAACATGAAACATAGATTAGGACTAATCTTCAGCAGCACATGAAGGGCTCGCCTCTGCACATGCAGGTGTTTCCGCCACAGTGTCATTATTAAAGAAGAGATACTGGTGGCCGCGCATGAGGAAACAAACCAGAAGGAAAATGCTACTTAGCAGTATGCATCTGTTCTTGGCATGTAGAGCTGCAGATTACTACACTGTGCATTAGATCGCCACCTGGTGTTGGGCTCGGATGATTTCATGCTGTTGTCGTCTTGGAAGAAGTCTTTTGTAGTCACGAGATAGGTGACTCCTCCCTTGGACGATAGTGCGCATGGGCATCAGCTCCATCCTTAGATTGTTTTTTTCCGCCACTGGGTTTGGGTGAACTTTTTCCGCTCCGGCTCGATATCTACTTTTCAAGTACTTTGAAGCTCAAAAACGTATTAAAACTTCACCTAACTACCTTCGATATCGACTAACATCGTTTTTGACTCCATCAGCTCAAATCCGGTCATCGACGCGGGCCGTTGGGCCTCTCCACGCCGTGAGGCCTACACCTCATGGAAAGGACGCCATTCAAGAAATGCCCCATGTGTGGAGCAAAGTTTCCATCCAGTGACCACCACGAGGTTGGTAACCTGTGCTTATCGCCAGAACACGACGAATCCAGCAGTACAGCCTGAGTGTCCTTTCGATCCAAGAAAACCATCCGAGATCGGAGGGCCCGTCGAGACGACATGTAGAGATCAGCTCCGGAACCGGTGAATATCTTCGACGAGGAGGTTCCGCTCGTTCCCGAAGAGGATTCCGATGATCTCCAAATCGTCATATCGGAGGCAGACGACTCAGATGACTCCATACCATCGGGTCAGCACGCGAGTACTACTGCCCCTGCACCACACACAACACCCAAACCGAAGGCAAAGGTAAACACTCCGCCTCCTGGGCCCAGTCGAGACCGAAAAATCACTTCGAAAGCCCCGCCATCGAGCCCGGCCCCGAAGAAAATAAGTAAGCCTTCCGGCAGCTCCTTACCAAGCAAGCTGCACATGCCGATCCCACCAGCTCCATCGGCACCGAAACTGAAAGAAGTCTCTGCTCCGTCGACTTCTAAAGACAAAGGTGCGAAGCCAGAATCCGACGCCTCGAAGCCGACGAGACCAGCTTCCACTCCGAAGCCATCACCTTCGGTATCGAAACCGACAAGGTCTGTTTCCGATGCACCCAAGCTCTCGAAATAGCCTACCACACCCAAAACAACACCTTCGGTACCGAAAACTACGTCAAAGGACACTGTAACACCTCCTAAGGCTAAAGACAAGCAGCAACCTCGTTTGGACCTGAAAAAATCGGCGTCGACAAAAGTTACACAAGGGGAAGAACTTTTCCAACCTGATCCTCTGCAAAAGAAGATCTACATTGACCCAAAGACAGGTGATGTATCCACTATACCACACAAGAAGAGGAAGGCAGATACAACACCCACAACTGAGGTACCTGCCAAGAAGAAGGACTCTGCCACATCTCCTATGCACCCTTCTTCTCCTATACTTCCTTCTCCTTCATCCCCTGTTCCTCTTAACAATTCACCACAGATTTCCACTTCACATTCTCCTCTTCTGTCTTCACACTCACCTCGAAATGATGATGAGTATAGTTTAGGAAGAGGGATAGACCCAGATGAGCACTGGTAGGCATGCCCGGAAATTACTTATAAAGCCCACTCTCCATGAACTTAAATGGGGAAGTGAGACAGGACTACCATTATTGAATGGATGACATTTGTGTTGCACATTTGTGCATTTGAGTACCTGTGTAGTGCTAAATATTAAACTACGTTGGGTGCATACTCCACCTGTCTGTGTGTATTTACTTACTAAAAAAAGTTCTGTGTGATCTCTGCCCGTCTCTGTCTGCCATCGGTTGGTGGCGCAACTCCTGCTGTGTTTGGTTCAGGCAGTGCATGTTCATCATCGTGGTCCTCATAGTCACTCAATTCCACCTCTGTGGCCCTCATTGTAGCAAGGTTGTGTAACATTGCACAAGTTGCAATCATCTTACAGCAGATTATTGGTGAGTACTGCCGTGCCCCTCAACTTTTGTGGAGGCAGCGGAACCTGCTTTTTAACAGGCCAAAGGTGCGCTCCACAATGTTCCTGGTGGATTTGTGTGCCACGTTGTATCGTCTCTGGCTGCGGGTTGAAGGGTTGAAGTCGGGTGTCAGGATGAATGAGCGGGCGGCATATGCACTGTCCCCTATAAGTAAATGAGAAAACCATCACTCACATGCACACATACACATACATCTGCTATATCTATCAGGGTGTGTCACAGTGTTTACCTAGCAGGTATCCTTCGCCAAATTCCCCTGCTGTCAGGTGTGTGTAGATCCCACTGTTCTGAAAGATGGAGGAGTCGTGGGTACTTCCTGGGAACTTGGCCACATTGTCTGTGATTATGTTGTTGGCATCACAGATTACTTGTACATTGATGGAGTGGGTTGACTTCCTGTTTCTGTAAATGTACTCTGTGGCAGCAGGTGGGCATATAGGGATGAGGGTGCCATCAATACAGCCGATGACGTGTGGGAAATGTGCAATTTGATAAAAGTCAGTCTTGGTCTTCAGCAGTTCCGCATGTGTGTCAGGGAAGCAGATGTAATGATGCATCCTCTGCATCATAGCCTCTAAGAACTTCCTGAAGAAACGGTACAGGCAGCTCTGAGACACTCCACCTGCCACAGCAATGACCCCCTGGTAACTCCCAGATGCGAGCAGGTGTAGGCTACAGAGCACCTGCACATGGGGTGGGATGGCATGCGCCTTTGGGGTTGGGTGCTCCAAAAGTGGGTGCAGGTCATTGATCAAGTCCAGGATGGTGTGGGGGTGTAGCCTGTACCTTTGCAATATCTCTGGCTCAGTGAGCTGAAAAAGCGTTATCCTCTGCCTGTAGACTTGCTCCTCCCTTCTCCAGACCCTCTCTCCTGTTGCCTGTAACCTTAGCCGCTTTGCTATTCTGTAGAATGCCGCCATTCTGGTCACAATGTTGCATTTTGGGTCCTTTTTTATAGCCTGCACCTGGTTACCACCTGCTTTCAATCCATGGTAAATACCGACTCTTAAATACCGAATTTCCAGAAATTCGGTATTTTAGAACTTTGCTACATCTCAAACTATTTTTTTTCCATTTCTTATTTACCGATTCGGTAAATAAGAATTCGGTAATTTCCGAATCAGTAAATATCGAATTGGTAAATACCGATTCGGAATATTCCGATTTGGTAAATTCCGATTCGGTAAATACTGTCTCGTATTTACCGAATCAGTCTTTTTTGGGCCCCAACATCTCAATATCCAAATACCGGTCTGTAACGGCCGAAATTCGGTATTTTCGGCCGTTACCGACCGGTATTTGGCTACTTACATCTGGCCCTTAGAATGGGGGAGTTACTGATAAGCAGCTGCAGCACTGCCTAGAGAACTAAGAATGAGGAAATACCTGTGTGACCAAAGACACAGCTGTAGCACTGTTCAGAGGACTAAGAATGAGGAATTATCTGTGTGACCAAAGACACAGCTGTAGCACCAAATAGAGGACTAATATTGAGGAATCACCTGTTTGACCAAAGACACAGCTGCAGCACTGTCTAGAGGACTTAGAATGGGGGAGTTACTGACAAGAACAGATAAGCAGCTGCAGCACTGCCTTGAGGACTCCGAATGACAAATTACCTGTGTGACAAAAGACAGAGCTACAGCACTGTCTAGAGGACTTAGAATGGGAGAGTTACTGACAAGACCAGATAAGCAGCTGCAGCACTGCCTTGAGGACTCCGAATGACAAATTACCTGTGTGATAAAAGACAGAGCTACAGCACTGTCTAGAGGACTTAGAATGGGGGAGTTACTGACACAGCAGGCTGTAACTGTCTGTCCTGAAAATGATGGTGCTGCAAAGGATTTAACACAGAACAGATGGGTAGTGCAGAAAATATTGTGCAAGCACAGTCCTGTACACAGTTGCACGCCTGAGTAAATATTGCTGAGTCCTGCAGGATGGTAGGCTGATGCAACACACCAGACTGAGTGGCTTGAACAATAACTTATAGCCTGAAAGGCTACTTTGTGCTGTGATGTGCCAGGCTGTAAGTGTTGCCCAATCCCCCCCGCAGCATTCACATTGCAAGTTGTTAGACACTAGCCTTTAGATGACTGTTTTTAGTAACAGAAGAGGATTGCCACAGAAGCATCCCTTGCCGTGACTCTGCTTCCCGCCTCCCACTGCTACTGGTGTGCGAGAGTTTTATAAACGTGATATTACACTCAGTGGCAGGCAAGCAATAAAAATGTTGTACTAGAAACACCTTAACCATATGGAATGCAAAAAAGTCCCTTTTAAAAATATGTCGTCCCTACATAAATAGTATTTTATAGGATAAACAATCAATGCACACGTGTATGCATGGTTTGTAAGGCACAGAAGAATGCACCAGATATTGTCACAGAAATCCGAAAGGAGAGGACGGTCAGAACATAAGGGTGAACGCATGAAGTCCAAAGACGATCAACACGTTCAGAAAAACAAGAAACCTCAATTCACCAAAAAGAAGGTAGCAGGTCTAACAAGCATTGAAAATGCAATAGGTCTCGCAATAGAAGAGTTTGACATTTTTCGTTTTGCAAATGGATAAGTGGCGTTGCGTGGATGAGTGGCGTTGCGTGGATGAGTGGCGTTGCGTGGATGAGTGGCGTGTGTGAGTGGCGTTGCGTGGATGAGTGGCGTTGCGTGGATGAGTGGCGTTGCGTGGATGAGTGGCGTGTGTGAGTGGCGTTGCTTGTGTGAGTGGCGTTGCGTGTGTGAGTGGCGTTGCGTTTGTGAGTGGCCTTGCGTGTGTGAGTGGCGTTGCGTGTGTGAGTGGCGTTGCGTGTGTGAGTGGCGTTGCGTGGATGAGTGGGGTTGGAATGCAATAGGTCTCGCATTAGAAAAGTTGTAGTTATTGGTCTTGTAAATGACATAATTTATTTATTTTTTCGTTGTTAAAATTGCTAAATTGATGGCTTTGTCATTTACAATGCCAATAGTTATAACTTTTTTGAATGTGACACCTGTAGCATTTGGAATGCAACATGTTTTGTATGTACGTGACTTATATGGCAGCTCTGGTCGTTATGCTACATCTCTAGAGAGCAGGAGAGTGCAGCAGGGGAGAGAAGCACAGCAATGCAATATGTCTCGCATTAGGAAAGTTTGAGCTATTGGTATTGTAAAGGACACATTTTTTATGTATGTGCTTGTTTTTAAAATAGCAAATTAATAGCTTTGTTATTTACAATGCCAATAGTTTTATCTATCGCAAATGTGACACCTATTGTAACACAATATGTGTTGTGAGGGTGAGTGAGGGTGAGGGGTTGAGGGTGAGGGGTTGAGGGTGAGGGGTTGAGGGTGAGTGAGGGTGAGGGTGAGTGAGGGTGAGGGGTTGAGGGTGAGGGGTTGAGGGTGAGTGAGGGGTGAGGGTGAGGGGTTGAGGGTGAGTGAGGGTGAGGGGTTGAGGGTGAGTGGTGAGGGTGAGTGAGGGTGAGGGGTTGAGGGTGAGTGAGGGTGAGGGTGAGTGAGGGTGAGTGAGGGTGAGGGTGAGGGTGAGTGAGGGTGAGTGAGGGGTGAGGGTGTGGTGAGGGTGAGGGGTTGAGGGTGAGGGTGAGGGGTTGAGGGTGAGGTGAGGGTGAGGTTGAGGTGATGAGGTGGGTGAGGGGAGTGAGGGTGAGTGAGGGTGAGGGTGAGGAGGTGGAGGGTGAGGTGAGGGAGGGATGGGAGGGGGTGGGGTGAGTGAGGGTGAGTGAGGGTTGAGGGTGGTGAGGGTGAGGGGTGAGGGTGAGTGAGGGTGAGAGGTGAGGGGTGAGGGTGAGTGAGGGGGTGAGGTGAGGGTGAGTGAGGGTGAGGTGAGGGTGAGTGAGGGTGGAGGAGGGTGAGTGAGGGTGAGTGAGGGTGAGGGGAGAGGGGTGGGTGAGGGTGAGGGTGAGTGAGGGTGAGGGTGAGTGAGGGTGAGGGTGGGTGGGGGTGAGAGTGAGGGTGGGTGAGTGAGGGTGAGTGAGGGTGAGGGGTGTGGAGGTGAGTGAGGGTGAGGGTGAGTGAGGGTGAGGGGGTTGAGGGTGGGGGGTGAGGGTGAGGTGAGGGGGTGAGGAGGGTGGTGGGGTGAGTGAGGGTGAGGGTGGTGTGAGGGTGAGGGGTGGGTGAGGTGTGGTGAGTTGAGGGGTGTGGTGAGGTGAGGGGTTGTGTGGGGTGGTGGTGGAGGGGTGAGTGAGGGTGGGTGAGTGAGGGTGAGGGTGAGTGAGGGTGAGGGTGAGTGAGGGTGAGGGTGAGTGAGGGTGAGTGAGGGGTGAGTGAGGGTGAGTGAGGGTGAGTGAGGGTGAGTGGGGGTGAGTGGGGTTGAGGGTGAGGGTGGTGTGAGGGTGAGTGAGGGTGAGGGTGAGTGAGAGTGAGTGAGGTGAGTGAGGGTGAGTGAGGGTGGGGTGAGTGAGGGTGAGGGTGAGTGAGGGTGATGAGTGAGGGTGAGTGAGGGTGAGTGAGGGTGAGTGAGGGTGAGGGTTGAGGGAGGGTGAGGGTGAGTGAGGGTGAGGGGTTGAGGGCGAGTGAGGGTGAGTGAGGGTGAGGGGTTGAGGGTGAGGGGTTGAGGGTGAGTGGGGTGAGGGTGAGTGAGGGTGAGGGGTTGAGGGTGAGTGAGGGTGAGGGGTTGAGGGTGAGTGAGGGTGAGGGTGAGGGTGAGGGTGAGTGAGGGTGAGGGTGAAGTGAGGGTGAGGGTGAGTGAGGGTGAGTGAGGGTTAGGGTGAGTGAGGGTGAGTGAGGGTGAGTGAGGGTGAGGGGTTGAGGGTGAGTGAGGGTGAGTGAGAGTGAGGGTGAGTGAGGGTGAGGGTGAGTGAGGGGTTGAGGGTGAGTGAGGGTGAGGGTTGAGGGTGAGTGAGGGTGAGGGTGGTGAAGGTGGAGTGAGGGTGAGGGGTGAGGGTGAGTGAGGGTGAGTGAGGGTGAGGGGTTGAGGGTGAGTGAGGGTGGAGGGTGAGTGAGGGTGATTGAGGGTGAGGGTGAGTGAGGGTGAGTGAGGGTGGAGTGAGGGTGAGTGAGTGAGGGTGAGTGAGGGTGAGTGGGGTGGGTGAGTGTGAGTGAGGGTGAGTGAGGGTGAGGGTGAGTGAGGGTGAGTGAGGGTGAGGGGTTGAGGGTGAGTGAGGGTGAGTGAGGGTGAGTGAGGGTGAGTGAGGGTTAGTGAGGGTGAGGGTGAGTGAGGGTGAGGGTGAGTGAGGGTGAGTGAGGGTGAGTGAGGGTGAGTGAGGGTGAGGAGGGTGAGTGAGGGTGAGTGGGGGTGAGGGTGAGTGAGGGTGAGGAGTGAGGGTGAGTGAGGGTGAGGGTGAGTGAGGGTGAGTGAGGGTGAGTGAGGGTGAGTGAGGGTGAGTGAGGGTGAGGGTGAGTGAGGGTGAGGGTGAGTGAGGGTGATGAGTGAGGGTGAGTGAGGGTGAGTGAGGGTGAGTGAGGGTGAGGGGTTGAGGGAGGGTGAGGGTGAGTGAGGGTGAGGGGTTGAGGGCAAGTGAGGGTGAGTGAGGGTGAGGGGTGAGGGTGAGGGGTTGAGGGTGAGTGAGGGTGAGGGTGAGTGAGGGTGAGGGGTGAGGGTGAGTGAGGGTGAGGGGTTGAGGGTGAGTGAGGGTGAGGGTGAGGGGTTGAGGGTGAGTGAGGGTGAGGGTGAGTGAGGGTGAGGGTGAGTGAGGGTGAGTGAGGGTTAGGGTGAGTGAGGGTGAGTGAGGGTGAGGGGTTGAGGGTGAGTGAGGGTGAGTGAGAGTGAGGGTGAGTGAGGGGTTGAGGGGTGAGTGAGGGGTTGAGGGTGAGTGAGGGTGAGGGGTTGAGGGTGAGTGAGGGTGAGGGTGGGTGAAGGTGAGTGAGGGTGAGGGGTTGAGGGTGAGTGAGGGTGAGTGAGGGTGAGGGGTTGAGGGTGAGTGAGGGTGAGGGTGAGTGAGGGTGATTGAGGGTGAGGGTGAGTGAGGGTGAGTGAGGGTGAGTGAGGGTGAGTGAGTGAGGGTGAGTGAGGGTTGAGTGAGGGTGGGTGAGTGTGAGTGAGGTGAGTGAGGGTGAGGGTGAGTGAGGGTGAGGGGTTGAGGGTGAGTGAGGGTGAGGGGTTGAGGGTGAGTGAGGGTGAGGGGTTGAGGGTGAGTGAGGGTGAGGGGTTGAGGGTGAGTGAGGGTGAGGGTGAGTGAGGGTGAGGGGTTGAGGGTGAGGGAGGGTGAGTGAGGGTTAGGGTGAGTGAGGGTGAGGGGTTGAGGCTGAGTGAGGGTGAGTGAGAGTGAGGGTGAGTGAGGGGTTGAGGGTGAGTGAGGGTGAGGGTGAGGGGTTGAGGGTGAGTGAGGGTGAGGGGTTGAGGGTGAGTGAGGGGTTGAGGGTGAGTGAGGGTGAGGGGTTGAGGGTGAGTGAGGGTGAGTGAGGGTGAGTGAGGGTGAGGGGTTGAGGGTGAGTGAGGGTGAGGGTGAGTGAGGGTGAGGGTGAGTGAGGGTGAGTGAGGGTGAGGGAGGGTGAGGGAGGGAGGGTGAGGGAGGGTGAGGGAGGGTGAGGGTGAGGGAGGGTGAGGGGTTGAGGGTGAGTGAGGGTGAGGGGTTGAGGGTGAGTGAGGGTGAGGGGTTGAGGGTGAGTGAGGGTGAGGGTGAGTGAGGGTGAGGGGTTGTGGGTGGGTGAGGGTGAGTGAGGGTGATGGGTTGAGGGTGAGGGGTTGAGGGTTAAGTGAGGGGTTGCGGGTGAGAGGGTTGAGGGTGAGTGAGGGTGAGGGTGAGGGGTTGAGGGGAGTGAGGGTGAGGGGTTGAGGGTGAGGGTGAGTGAGGGTGAGGGTGGATGAGGGTAAGTGAGGGTGAGGGGTTGAGGGTGAGTGAGGGTGAGTGAGAGTGAGGGTGAGTGAGGGTGAGGGGTGGGTGAGGGTGAGGGGTGAGGGTGAGTGAGGGTGAGGGGTGAGGGTGAGTGAGGGTGAGGGTGGTTGAGGGTGAGTGAGGGTGAGGGGTTGAGGGTGAGTGAGGGTGAGGGGTTGAGGGGTTGAGGGTGAGTGAGGGTGAGGGTGGGTGAGGGTGAGTGAGGGTGAGGGGTTGAGGGTGAGGGTGGGTGAGGGTGAGTGAGGGTGAGGGTGAGTGAGGGTGAGTGAGGGTGAGGGTGAGTGAGGGTGAGGGTGAGCGAGGGTGAGGTTGAGTGAGGGTGAGGGTGAGTGAGGGTGAGTGAGGGTGAGGGGTTTGAGGATGAGTGAGGGTGAGGGTGAGGGGTTGAGGGTGAGTGAGGGTGAGGTCTCACTATCGGGGTTGAGGGTGAGTGAGGGTGAGGGTGAGTGAGGGTGAGGGGTTGAGGGTGAGTGAGGGTGAGGGTTAGAGATGAGACGGTCTTTGAGGCGCCTCTGCCTGTATTTGCATTTGGTAAAAAGCCTTAATGATGTGTTGAGAGGCGCCCCCTGCCATGTTGCAGGCCGCCGTGTGGGGGGCCTGCTAAGTGTACGGGGAGGGGGCAGCAAGCACAATTTATGGTGTCTAAAGCGACCCTTTCCTGAGAGACAGCCCTGGAGACAGAGGATGTTTATTTCAAGGAAGTCCAGCGGCCTTCGCGTCTGGGCAGCATTTAGTAAAAAAACAAAAAAAAAAGTACAAATATTTAGAAGCATTTACATATGCATTTAATCCATCGTGCAAGTCTCTCATTGCACGCGGGTGGAATGTTTGTCTACTAGCTGTTTATTTTTGGCATCAACAGATGCAGGAAGGGTGACGCTCTGTGAAGGAGTGCAGCGTGGGACCCGTGGTGTACGTGGCTGTTAAGTAATGTTTCGGCTGAGATAACATTGCAAAGGCTGACGCATGGATGGTTCAAAACAGGCGCAATAACAAAACCTGAATAGTGCGCATATAGTAGTTACTGCAACAAAACCTACAAAACCGCATAAAACCTAATTAAAAAAAAAAGAAAAAAGAGACAGGCTGTTATAAACAATGGAATTTACACACGTGCTTGTTGGTGATGTATTCGGCTACGCCTACATCACTTATAAAACAAGACGGATTGAAGGCAGAGAAGGGGGGGAGGAGAAATGCGACATGGCGGGCAGGGGAGGGGGCGGAGTGGGGAGAGGGTGTTAAGCAGCAGGGGCCTTTGAAGTGAAGCTAAGCTTCACTTCAAAAGGTGTGGGAGGAATGCGGCTGAGGGAACAGACGGCGATTTGGTGATGTGCACGCGCATTTTAGGTCAATGCGCAAGCGCATTGACCTAAAAGCCACGGGCACAGCACCAAATCGCCGCAGTTAGGTAAACTTTGTTTAAAGCCCTATAGTCTCGCTCTGCTCAATGCGCATGCGCATTGACAGG